>NC_084488.1:106718593-107998593 GCF_030035675.1 Rhineura floridana
AAGCACTTTCTTTTCATGCTGATTGTCTGGAGACATAGGGACCCTGCTGAGCTCCTGCTCTGAAAAAAGTGCAGGGTCTAAGATGCTGTGAGACCCTGGAAACTGATGGGGAGAGGCATAGTTCACCCAATGCAAGCACAGTATTGCTGTGCCAGGATAGAGACTTATAGAATCTGGTATAAATCAGTGATGCCATTAATTTGCTACAAGACAGGGGAAGCCACTGTTTGGCAGCACAAAATTCATAAAATTCCCCCACCCCAGCTCTTAGTCACTACCTAGCAGTGATGGAGAATTAGTGCACAGACTCTTTATCCTGTCTCCCTCTGCCATGGTTCAGCACACAGGAAATCGTAGGCTACGCTGTTGCAGTAGGGACAGGCGGGCAGTAATCGCAAGGCAAGGTCTCTAGGGGTACACTCACAGTGTGGCCTTGTGACATAGTCATATTCATATGAAAGATGGCCAATAGGAGAGCTTTCTTTCTTCACTCATCAATCGCTGCAAGCCTTGCCTGCTGTGTAAAGACCTGGGGAAGTGCAGAAAGGCGCTAACAAAAGGCTTAACGGCTGGACTGCGGTAGAGCAGAGGTGGCTAACCTCCATCCCATGGACCTAATTAGCCCAGCCAGGCCTCCCCAATTTGACCCATGAAGCCATTTTGGTCAAGCCACACCCACTTGCCCTATACCTGACATCGTATATGACACCAAGAGTGGGGGCAGGCAAAGGCACAGCTTGTCCGAAGGGTTGCCATATTCTAGTTCCACAAATCTGGGCAGGTTAACTTGCATATTATGCAAATTATTTGCATATTATGCAAATGTTTGCATATTAATATTTGGATTGTCCAGTTGTTTTGTTTTTGTGCCTAGGAATTACCACAAAAATCTGGGGAAAGATGTGAGAAATCTTTTTTTTTAAGCAACATTTTCAGCCTTAAATGCCTAGACTCTAGTTTCCAACACTATGGAGTATTTATTGATTGATTAAGAGAATTTATATCCTGCCCTTTTGCTGTTAAAAACAGAGCTCAGCACAGCTTACAAATATAATAAAAACAATAAAAATACACAATCAATATAAAAACATAATAAAAACACAAAATAGCAACAAACATAAAGTAAGTCAGGGCAGCAGCACGGTTAACCATAACATATACAATATATTTCAGAGATGTGGTGGGTAGAGAAAAACAAGCCAAAATGTTAGGAAAAGGAGTCTTTCACACCACATGCTCAGTTCTAAATACTGTTGCAGCAAGTTTTACAAGTTCCTCCAGTATTCCACTGGTGCAGGCACTCAGACATTCAAAGTATCTGTATGTTTCTTAGGTTTTATAAAAGCAGCGCTTTGCTTAACTCAAAATTTCTCAACCACATCTACACAGGTTCCACCTCCATATTCAAAATGAAACTGGGCCTGGAAGTGTGCAACAACACCACACATACCTTGCTAATTAGATTACCAATGCCAGGATGTCTGTCTTATCGACTACTCTCCTGCTCCCTGGGCATCATGAAAGACCCAGTCCTGGGCTCAGAAAGAAAATAAATATCTGGTCCTCTTCAAAGTATTGAGAAGCCTCTTGTTTTAATTGAAATAATATTATAAATTCTTGTTCTTATCACTAATGGGAATTAATTATCTTGCATATGCTGCTGTTGCTTCTATGGCTGTAACGGAGTGAGGTTAAAGATAAGTGAAATGCAAATAGGAAAAAAAAACACAGAAGGCAGTAACACTTTCCTAAATGTAATACCATACCAACCACAACAAGATTCCTATGAGTAAGGCAAAAAACTAAGCATTTCACAACCAGTCAGGATTCCTAACCAAAAACCAAAAATATGATAAATGAAGAAATATGTATATAAGCATGACTATCAAATATATTTATTATTTACACAAACTGTAAAGATATTTATAGTGCAATCCTAAGTTTATTTATTCAGAAGCAAGTCCCAGCGTATTCAGTGGGGCTTACTCAAACAGGGACAGAAATGCAACCTCAAGTGATAAGCAACTTCATTCACACAACCCAACATTCCAAATCATGCCACTTTACGCTGTTTTGCAACTGTTTATACTTGTTTTATGGTCATTGGATTTTAAATGGCTTTATTTCTTGTTGTGAGCTGCCTTGGTTTGCAACCCTACCTCACAGGGGTGTTGGAAAGACTCCATACACACACGCACACACTGCAGATGTATAAATACATACAGCCCATATAATAGTTTATTGTCAAACCAGTTGGTCATTGCAGAAAAATCAGTATTAGTTTTAAAAAAATCAGTATTACTTTCCTACAGAATAAAAACTGTAATGCCTGAGTAAGCCCTGCCTACTTGCTTTAAAATTGGACTGGAGACAGAAAGAGTTAGAACACAAACATAATTCTTTTTTACATTCACTCCAAAGTCCCATTGATTTTCAGCACATTCATAACCATGTCTACTCAAAGTAAGTCCTATTGAATTAAATGGGATTTACTTTGGGCATATGGGATTAGCATTGCTTTTACAAAAAGCAAGTATTGGGAAGGTTTTCAAAACACTGCCCAAGCTCTGACTCCTGCACACAAGAGGAAAAAAAACTGAAATGTATATACTTACCCAATTTATGAGATTTTCAGATAAATGGGGGGTGGGTGGGTTGAAACCACCATTTTGTTTTCTAGACACTGCCTGAGGTCAATGAAACTGAAACACAACCCCTGATTGGCTGCAATGCTGAACGGGCGGGATTAAAGCTACAAAGTGCTATAGTACAGTACTGTTTAAAGAAAGATTTAACAGTCGAGGGGGGTGGCTGACGTTTTTATGTATATCTCGAGAACCAGACCACCTAGAAACTTAATTTTTTTTTTAAATTAAAGCTGAGAATCTGGGCCACGTAAGGGGCTAGCCGGGCGACGGGTGGCATGCATAGAATCCGGGTAAAACCCGGCTATCTGGGCAATATGGCAACCCTACGAAAGGGGCTTTGTAGGCCCAGTCAATTGGCAGTGCCTGCAAAGCCCCTTGGGCAGTGCTTCCCAAGTGCCTGACAACCAGATGACCCACATGTAATATTAACTTTTCCTCTCCTTTTTAGGGACAGCTCTTCTCAGCTTCATTATACCCATTGCTTGTGGGATTTTTGTGAAGTATAGATGGCCCAGGCAATCCCAGATCATTCTCAAGGTAAACTGCCAGGCAAATTCCTCTTAAGGAAGTACAAAGGCCTGCACAGGACAAAACGGTATTGAGCAAAAAAACCAACTCATTCTACAAATAGAATACATTTATTCATATTTATACACAGTTTGTTTGCCAGTCCATTTGAGGCGATTTCCAATTAAAATGATCATAACAGATGTTACTAAAATAAAAGTGTGTGTGTGTGGGGGGGGAGATAAGGAAGCAATACCAACTCAAACTCAGGTGCCAATTTAGCTCAGTGGCAGAGCAACTGCTTTGCACTCAGACTGTCTCAGGTTCACTCCCCAGCATCCCTAGGCAGCATGGGAATGTCCCCTATCTGAAGCCCTGGAGAGCCACTGCCAATCAGTGTAAACAATACTGACCTACGTGGACCATTGGTGTGCCTCAGCATCAGTTTCCTGTGTTTCCATGTGCCTGAACGGTTTACCTCACGGCCAAGGCGGAATGACTGCTGCCCACAGTTCTGGGATGGGAGCAACCAAGTGATTAGAATGTGCTTGAAAACCAAACAGCATGACTTGGTCTACATTTCTCATTCTCCCTTTATATTAGGTTGGAAGCATCATTGGAGGATTCATCTGGATAGCGCCTGCACTAGTCCAGATACTGTTGTTCGAAGGTTCATGGAATATGGACCACTCTTTTCTGATAGCTGCAGCAGTCATCCCAGTGACTGGCTACCTTGGTGGCTTTCTACTGGCTTTGCTCACCTGCCAGTCTTGGCAAAGGTACCTGAGAACTTTTTTTTTTTATCTGTGAAAAACATTTACTAGGACAGAGTAACAAACATTTTTTTAAAAAAATGCTACCAAATACAATTGCCACCCACCAGCCACGTTCCTTTGTGGTTAGTGTTGTGGGCCTCATAGCATTGGCGAGAGGGGGCAGGGTCATCATCCATTCATTATGTCTCTCACACATCTATCCTACATGCTGGCATCTGTGTGTGTGTCTGCGTGTGTAAATAAAATATAATTCCAGGGATCTCCACGAGGGACTGGAAATGACCCTCACACGCCGCTGCCGGTCAGTGTAGACCAAGGGTGGGGAATCTTTTCCAGCCCAGAGGCTACATCCCCTTCTGGGCAACCTTCTGAGGGCCACATACTACTGGTGGGCAGGGCCAGAGGCAAAAGCAGGCAGAAGGCTGAATGTAAATTTTACCCTTGTACAATAGGCTAGTTTGTACACATGCTCACATGCACCTCTCTATCTTCCACCCAGACGAGCAACAGACATTATCAGAGTTCAAGGACACATTCCAAAACAAGGCAAAAACATTTGTTTGTTTTTTGGGGGGACGACAAATCAGGGCTAGATAAAGAGGCCTAGATAGCCTGATTCGGACAAATACATGGAGAATAAGTCATGATGGCTGTGCTCTGTCTCCACAGTCGGAGGCAGCATGCTTCCAAATACCAGTTGCTGGAAACCGCGGGAGGGGGGACAGCTCTTGTGCTCAGGTCCTGCTTGCAGGCTTCTCAGTGGTTGGCCGCAGTGAGGACAGGATGCTGGACTAGATGGGCTGTTGGCCTGACCCAGCAGAGTTCTTCTGATGTTCTCAGTATAAGGCAGCTCCCTATATGTGTGTGTGCGCGCATGTCCTTTGGGAGGGATTGATGGTAGAGCCTGACACTGATTTTATGCCTTCTGCGTTAAATTTTACCATTGTAGTCCCTTTAGTATGTATATGTGTGTGTGTGTGTATGTGGGTGTGTATATAGTATTTTATGTATTTTAATTGTATTTTATGTATTTTAAATTTATTTTAATGTTTTTGTGATTTTACTGTTTACAATTTTATTATGTACATGTTTGATTTTATTGTTGTAAGCTGCCCAGAGTGCCCTATTATAGGGTAGAAGGGCGGGATATAAATATTTTAAATAAATAAATAAATGTGTGCTTGCCGTTTGCAATAGGGGAAAAAAAACTCATATTCACTCCAATGGGAGTTTTTTTCACAAGGCAAATTGCAGTCATGGGGGGCTTTGGTTTCAACCCAGGGGTTGGTGAGAAGGGGGGCTTTAATCCCCCCCCCCTGTAGTTTGAGAGCGGGAAATGTATGGATCTATTGGACCTGAATTCAGGGTGGAATCCTCACTGAAGTGACCTTTAAAGCGTTTCAAATCTCTGGTTGCAGGTGTCGAACAATTTCCGTGGAGACAGGAACTCAGAACTTGCAGTTGTTCATTGCTGTGTTTCAGTTATCTTTCAGCTTTCAGCATTTCATCCAAGCATATCCGTTCATGATGATCTATAGTGCTTTTCAGGTGCTAAATGTGTTGCTTATGGTTTCTGGTAAGTAATTCCATCCAAAAATATGCTCTGTGGAAAGGAGGAAAAGTGGGCCAGTACCAAACATAGGTTGAATGCAGAGAGGAACAGGATTCAGAATAGGAAATGGGCAGTTACTGTTTTATATTTTGTTGAATGGGAGTCCAGAAGCTTCTATTTAAAAATTGTTAGCAGCTTTTAAACTGAGTGCTTAAAGTGATGAAATTTTAAAAATTGCAGTTAAAAAAAAGTACTTCAACATTTTACTCCCAAGCCTCAACACATATTTTCAGACAATATGTCTGAAAATTCAGTATGGATGGGATAGACATATATAAAGAGGCACCCTTTTTATTGCGCTTCTATGATGATTTGTGCTCATGAGGTTATTGGGAGTTATACACAATCCGGCTTTCAATACTGCTAAAGTTTTGGGGTGGCCATACTGTTTCATTTTCATTTCAGTGCAAGTTCTGTAACTTCCTGTTGTGTTATAACTTTTTATTCTACAAATGTTCAGGGTTGGGGGATTTTTTTGGTCTCACTTTTGTTGCACTAGAGTTATAATGCCCCTACAGATGGTAGATTGCAATAACACTGCAGAAGCATTGCAGAATTAACAAAGCAGAATTCCATGTGGACAGTCCAGTACAAATCCACCACTGATGCATTATTGTGTGAATGGCATGTTGCAGAATACACCTGCAAATGAAAGAAAGAAAGAAAGAAAGAAAGAAAGAAAGAAAGAAAGAAAGAAAGAAAGAAAGAAAGAAAGAAAGAAAGAAAGAAAGAAAGAAAGAAAGAAAGAAAGAAAGAAAAGGGGAAAACAATCTGGAGGGGCCATGAGTGTTCCCAACTTTGAGTATCATCCAAGTGCTGTAGAAAGCATAGCGTAAGAAATGCTCTTGAGAGCCTTCTATGACATTTTATATCTTTGCCTTGCATGCAGGTTACCAGATTTATAAAACATGTCTGAGGAAAGCACCAGCAGAAGAAAGTCCATCTGATCCTCAGGTTAAAATGTCAGACAATTCGGGTGGTGCGATCAACTTGGGATTGGAAAAGGAAAAAGAACACACAGTAAATTTCAAGATGGAAAACAGTTTCAAAGCTGTTCATTTTCAACAGACAGCTATGTAGGAGACATGTGCCTTCTAAGATGTTTGTGGCTTTAAACCCCCGTAGACCACACCATACATTTAAAGCACATTAGAGCATCTGACCCTCACAGAGCTACAATTCCCAGCACACTTAAACTACAGTTCCCAGGATTCTTTGTGCTTTAAATGTAAGGTGCATATGCAACCTTAACAAGACCTAGGCTCCTACTTAGGTGCATAAATACATCTATAAAGCCTGTCCTTCTGTGTACATTTCCAGGATGACAATATGCTTCTTCTTTAAAGAACAAAATATTTAACAAGGTCCACACAAGCCAGTGTGCAATGTTTTCTTTTACACGTAATATGAATAAAAGAACATGCCTTTTAAAAGCTTACTTTCAGTTTTTTCCTAGGTTGGTTAGTTCTCTCTCCATGTTTCTCCAGGAATTTTATGCTTGGTTTGCTTATACAGATGTTTTCGCTCCAAACACAGAAAAAGTTTGGAAAGATTTACAATGAGAGTTAAATAGATTGCATATTTATCAGATCACCTTCTCTGGGGCAAAGCCATGAAAGAGATCAGAATATCATCTAGTTTGGGCATGGGAAAGCTTCAGGCCTATAAGATGTGTTCTCACCCCCACCCAGCCTGTCCGGAACCTTGAGTCCCACCAAGTTGAGCACAACGCACAATAGCATCTAGGGAACTGAAAATACAAAATGGGTTTGCCAAGTACCAGTCTTTTGCCACTTCCCAACAACCTGTTTATTGACCATTCACCCTGATTTGTTTGCAGAGACATTAGACACATCTTTGGCTGTTTAATGAGCATCCATCCCGATTTGGTTTTGGGGAGCTAAGATGATGTGCAACCACATTCACACCATACATTTATTCCACTATTATTCCACTTTAAGAAGAATTCTGGGAAGTATAGTTTGTGAAGGATGCCGAGACAGGAGACCCCTATTCTTCTCACAGAGCTACAATTGTCGAGTAGTTTAATAGTCAATGCCTTTTCCCAGAGAACTCTGAGAATTCTAGCTCTATGAGGAGAATAGATCTCCTAACAACACTCAGAATCCTTCACAAACCACGGTTCCAAGGATTCTTTGAGGGAAGCCATGAATGTTTAAAGTGGAATAAATGTATGGTGTGAATGTGGCCAAAGTCTGGAAGTGCCTACATCTGAGTTGCTAAAGATCATGGACTCTTAATAGCCTAATTTTGGTAGAGGAATTCCCTTTTGTTGCCACTACTGTTAAACCATTGGGAGTCGGGATCTCTTGTCAATCTCTCACAAACTAAAGCATTCCACCTTTTCCAGTGATCTTGATGTAATATCAGCCCACCCATAATCCAGTCACTTGCCCCAATGTGGAATTCTCCACATAAGTGCCCCCTCTCACCTAATCCACAGAGGTATATCTTGAGTTTTCAGTAGTGGAAGTGAAGGGAGAACAAAGAGATTTCTGTAATCAAGAGAGCAATTCTAAGTACAATTCACTTGCAAGGTTGTATGTTAAGCTGTGTTGCAGTTAGTTTTTGCCTGTTTTACACTTCTCAGTAACTATACGTATAGCCATATTAATAAGAAGGCACACAGTGTTTTTTGATGCAGAAGCATGTGCTTTTGGTATACATAACCTAGGAGTGCACAGGTCCACTGAACTGATATCAACAGCCATCAAAGCTCAAAGCCACATATGATGACACCAGACTAGTTTGTCTGAACCTAAGTCCTGCCTCAATCATGTATAAAGCAATGGATGAGGAGTCCAACTGATGTAGCACAGGTGTGTGCACAAGTACCGTGTATGCGTGCACACCCAGGTGTGGCACCAACAGTCAGCCAGGTTGGACTATGGCTGAAGGTCTCAGGACCTTCAGAAAGGCATGTCACTGGCCTGACCTGCCACCTATACACCACTAGGCTTATCTCCATTCTGTGTCGGCCAGTAGCCACCTGCCTCTCCCTCTCTGGGCTCTGTGAAATGGTCAAGGGGATCCTTTGGCTCAGAGCCTGAAATTCTGGGTGAGGTAGCCAGGCATTGCTGTGACACCTAAACAAGGTTTTTAAACATAGAATCTGTTTTTTAAACTTAAGCTAAGTTTAAAACATCTTTATAGCTGCCATGACAAATTGCAGTAGCAGCACGGACATTCTCTTAGCCACTTCTTCTGGAACACCTGGCACTGAGAAGGAACTCTTTGGCGCTTTCTCAGAGCCCAGGTGCTAAGGGATGTGGTGGAGAATCTGCCAGCAGGGCCGGTGCTAATGGGCAGCGAGGTTAGGCCCTGACTGAGGACTCTGTGGCTGAGGGGCCACTGAAGGGCCCCTCTTTAGGGTGGGGGAGTAGAGCTCCCCTTCCGTGATAGAATTGCTGCTGCAGATAGCACCACCCACCCGTTTCCTCGATCTGCCTACCTTTCCTGTGTTTTGCGGCTGTGTGTGCAGTGCTGCCCTTAACCAAGATGGCAGCAGAGGTTTCCCTAAGGGGCTGAAGTGTCCGCCGCCATCTTGGCTGATGGCAGCCCTGGCTCATGCAGCATGCGTGCATGCTATCAACCAAGATGGCGGTGGAGGCTTCAGCCCCTTAGGGAAACCTCAGCCGCCATCTTGGTTAAGGGCAGCAATGCACGCGCAGCTGCAGAACACAGTAGAGAAAGGTAGGCAGAGTGAGGGAACGGGCGGGCGGTGCGATCCGTGGCAGGCTGGAGCCCAAGGGCCCCGAAATGTCTGGAGTCGGCCCTGGCTGCCAAAAAGTTTACAAAATAAAGTAAGAGAAAGTGGAAGTGGGCAGAATCAATGACAAAAAAAGGATCTGCAGCAAGGGTTTGGCAGTGGGGAGGGCCATTGGCCAGATCATGTCAGGGGCTGCCTGAACTCTGGCACAGATGCTGGGTCTACCTCCCACCCTTCCTAAGCTACCAGATGAGCTTAGCTGGGAGAAAAAAGTATTTGTACTACTGAGGGGGAGAAGAGGCTATGGTGAGGTAAGTGGCAGACACAATTTAAGCGTTTACCTCTCCTCACCAGCCTCTTTTGCTCTAACAATCATACCCCTGCTTTATATGTGATGATCTCCCCAGAGATATAGGTGCTTTTGTGACCCCAACATGGATGGCTTGAAATATGGGTCGTCATAATCCCTTTTAATGGCTTCCAAAATGTTGTGCCCAAAGAAAGCATCTCAATCTGCCTCATAATAAGGCAGGCCCTGTGTATAGAATCATATAATAGTAGAATTGGAAGGGGCCTATAAGGCCATCAAGTCCATCCCCCTGCACAATGCAGGAATCCAAATCAAAGCATTCCTGACAGATGGCTGTCCAGCTGCCTCTTGAATGCCTCCAGTGTCAGAGAGCCCACTGTGATGTTCCTGTATTAGTGTATATATGGTAAGTGCTGTTTGTATAGGAGATACATGGTAAGTGGAATGAAAGAGGAGGGGGGAGTGAATGGGCAGTAGAATGCTGGATGATTGGCTGAGGGTTGAGAATGGCGGAGAGTATAAATGGAAGGATGACAGTTGAATCTGGGTGGACGTTAGTGGGTTGTTTTGGTGGAGTTGGGAGGTGGGTGTGAGTTGGTGTTTGTCAGGAGAGTGTGGAGAAAGAGAGAGTGGGAGTTCTAGTTTATGATAAGTCAAGTATCACAGTAATAGATGAAACCATATGCTTATGTGCCTTTATAAAGTAATCTTGTTATCTCTGTTATATAATAAAATACTTATTTGGTTTACCAAAGGCCTGATCCTTGGCTGGGGTTTCACAGACCAGAAGGGAGGGTAAGGTAAATACCAAGGCTGAAGGGAAACTGTAACAAATGGTGGCAGCGGTGAAGGGAAGAATATAACACCACAAGTATCCAGAGCAACCCAGAGTTGTATGCTTTTTATATAAAGATCAAAGGGATTGGGGACAGCTTAAGCACACAGTCACAGAGGTAACCTGATAAAGAGACTCAGGCAGAGTCTCTGGGAATACTGGTTATAGGACGTGACTGGTGGTGCTGCCTAGCAGGGGGATCTGTTGAGATCTGTGCTAGAGCGGGGAGAGAAACCATAAAAAAGGACAGTCCGGACTGGTGGAGTCCCTGGTGGTGCCTAGTGACAGGCAGTAACCACGAGCAGGTAGGAACCTGACAGGGAGAGCCAGGGAAGGGCGTCACACCCACTACCTCTCTAGGTAATTGATTCCATTGTTGTACGGCTCTAACAGTTAGGAAGTTTTTTCTGATGTCCAGTCAAAATCTGGCTTCCTGCAACTTGAGCCCATTATTCTGTGTCCTGCACTCTGGGACGATCGAGAAGAGATCCCAGCCCTCCTCTACGTGACAACCTTTCATGTACTTGAAGAGTGCTATCATATCTCCCCTCAGTCTTCTCTGCTCCAGGCTAAACATGCCCAGTTCTTGGTCACTCCTCATAGGGCTTTGTTTCTAGTCCCCTGATCATCCTTGTTGCCCTCCTCTGAACCTGTTCCAGTTTGTCCGCATCCTTCTTGAAGTGCAGAGACCAGGATGTAATGGGAGAATCCTAGGCCATGTGGATGCATCTGGACAAACCAAGACAAATCCTTGCTCTTTGAGAATGTGATGGTTTAGGCACTGACTGGAAACAACGTGGTTCTGGATTGGTCCAGGGGTTCTAGAAATTCCCAGTCCAATTCTGAAATCTGTTCTGACCCATTTTCTCTTCTGAAACTGCCCCGGTTGTTCAGTTATTTCAGTGTTGGCTTGGTCACATCCAGATATGCCTAAGGTTGAGATTTGTTGTTCATACACAATTTGAAATCAGGGTCCACCTTACCAAGAAGGAAATGAAACAGTTGCTTCAGTTGGCAATTGAAAAGGGGGTGCACTTTTTCCTGCCTCTTTATCGCTACATTTCTGTGTGTGAAATACAAAATCAATTCCACTGCAATTTTTGAGATTCTGCAAATTTGAATATTTTTGGAAATAAATGAGATAGAAGAAAGCAAGAGGGACCTGAGGCTGGATAGAAACCAGGTCAAATAGATATTGTCAATTTCCGTATTTTAAAAGTGTTTTATTTACACTGTGGAGATATCTCAGCAATTATAAGCTTAGACACCTGATAATTGTACTTTTTTTGTAAAAGTATATAAATATATACACAACTCTATATAAAGTAAACATTGTGTGATACAGTAAACATTTACTATGGTTCCTTATGCTAATAAGATGTTTTGTAAAGCTTAAATACTGATTTCAAGTATTTTCTATAAAAAGCTCTACTGTATTAAAATGCTAGGAAAAAAGACAGCTCTGCTATAAACAAACTTTAAAAACAGACTAATAAAAATTTACCAGTAAGAAAGTCCAGCAGGATAAAATACAGTTTTCATTTTCCATCCATCCATTCATCCACCCACCCACCCCACCCCCAGCTTCAGAAATATACCATAAAATAGGTGGGAGGGAAAAACCTTTAGGAGACATTAAGACTTTTTTTTAAAAACCAGGAAGCAGTTTTTTTTAAAAAAATGTCAATTGCTTATCATAGTTTGAAAAAGCTGCAAAAAAACCTGCAGCATCATTAAATATAAACGGCATACAAAGACCCCCACCCATTTAAAAAGGGGAGATTACAGTGGTACTTGATGCTTGGTAGAGACTGGAACCGGAATCATATTGGCAGAGCACGCTGAGGGCAGCACACCTACACTACACATGCACATGCACATACTGTACTTGTTGGTTTCATACCAGTTCAGTGGTCAAGGCTTCCCCCCTGGGAATTGTAGTTTGATGAGGGTGCTTGCCTGAGTATCTCAATCTCTAGTCTCCATTGCAGAACTATAGTCCTCCTAGGGAGGCAGCACGAACACTTAACCTGTTTAATTCTGTAGTGTAGATATGCCCAAGTTATTCAGGAACCTCCTTTCCTGCTCTTTCCCCCTTAAACGCATATCCGACTTTTAAACATTTTAGTTGCTTCTTTGCTGTTCCTCTGCTTGGAGTCGCTTTAGGACGTACAGGATAACTTGATAGCAGAAAATGTACTGGTCCTGCAAAAGGAGGAAATTATGTATAAACCCACAGGTACACAAATTCTGAATTGCAAAATATATTGACTGCGGTAGAAGAGATCTCACTTAACAGCTGCACCCTAATTCCCCCTCTGCAGCACCACCACCATCCCAAGTTACCCTGGTATAGCTTTACTTTCTTCTTTCATTTAGGTTTCGACTTTCACTCCATCTTTTCTTACCACCTCCAGGGCAAGTTTGCAAGGTGTTCTTGCAGAGGGCTGAAGGTGAATTCAACACACATCTAACCCCACAGCCCACATGCATTGTCTGTCTCCATCCATCCTCACTGCTCACTGAGATGACTACAAAGCCAGCATGGGATGTGCTGCATAGCAAGTTTTATGCATTTGGGGTGGGGGTGGGGGGAAGAACGTGCTTTGCTCATTCAGTGCACTGTTGTGTTGTGCTGATGTGCCAAACCGACAGCATAGGACCTGTGAAGTTCTGAAGCTGTCTTGTATGGGGAAGGGCCAAAACTCAGCAGGCTTCTTTATAACGAGTCAGACTATGTTTCTGTGTTCCTATGTCCATATAGCTCAGTCAGCAGGGCATCTAATGTTGTGCCCAGAAGTGCCATGGAGATCTTAGGTATCTGCCAAGGCACCTTCCAATTTTTAGTTTTTTTAATTGAGTTTTGTTTGGCTTTTTTTTGTGTACCTGTGTTTTGTTTGGTGTGTATGTGTAGGTGTTTGGCCTGCCTTGGGGGGGACAGGGAGGTGGGCATCACCAGTTCTTCTTCTGTGAAATGGATATTTTGTGGTGCCCACAACATTTTCTTAGATTTCCAAATGTGCCCCTGTACCCAAAAAGACTGGTGACCCTTAGTCAAATCCAAGTGGCATTAGTTCACCAAGGGTACAGACAGAGGGTTTTTTTCCCCAATCCACCTGAGGTCCTTTTCATGATCCTGGGATCTTCTACAATCAAAACATGGGTGCTATCACTGGATTATGTCTTCTCCTCAAGGGACTTCCTATATGCTGTACAAGGGGCTGCCTTTGAATGAGGTTGCTTCTAGACAGCCTTTTTATTGAGTGGTTTATCCTGATTTGTTTTCACAAAGTTTGTATGCGGGTTACATGATATCTACTTGTTATTGAGCATTCATTCCAATTTACTTGCACACAGGCAAGCAATTTCATCCCACATGCAACAACCTGTATCAGCCAGTCCAGGACTGTCTGTTGTATGCAGCAGCCAACAGCAGCTCTTCAGCTGAAAAGTGGTAGCTGTTTCCAGCATTGCTACCCAAAATTATTCAAACAAAAATGTCAAGGAACGGAATGTAGGCTTCATACATGCATTGTTAACTCTTAATTCACTCCATATGCCGATGTGAAGGAAAAAAGGCTCAGATTATTACACACAGCATCTGTAAATGCGCAAATGCACTGATAGGTGCCAAACCTGTCTGCAGAAATATGCAGTACCATCTGCATTCATATTCCTTGTTTTAAAATTTCCCACCTTCCAGCTAAGTGACCAGCTATTCAGAAGGATATGCTGGAGAAAGATCTCACGAAACTAGAAGCAAAACCATTAGTTATATTGTGAGCCAGGACACACATACCTCAGTTTGCACCATGCCATGCCTCTGCAAGCGCATTGTGCGAACCACGTCGGAGATGTCAAACTGTAAAAAAAGCACAAAGGAAATTGGTCTTGAATGCACCTGCTGAAGTGTAATAAAAGAGTGCACCAATGCAAGGGCTGGAACGACATGTTCAGCAGCAGTCTTGGCTCTGAGTCTTTGGAAAATAGTTCTAAAGATTTGCAGTGAGGAAAAGGAAGGTGGAGGCTTCACCCTTTCTGCCCAGAAACCCCCTCTGGGTCATGACCCCAGACTCCAAGCAGTGGCCAAGGCACTGAATCAAAGGCTACAGGATGACTAGCTGAGAAGTTTAATCAAGTGTCTGGTTTTGAGGTAGACAAGGGTGAACCTAGGGCTGGGCAGGCAGAAAGCTGCTGAGTTGGACCCCAGAGCACCAGGCCCTGTAGCACCAGAAAATTGACTGTCACAGGCACCTCTCATGCTATCTCGTCAGTCTAGTGGCACATGGAATGTGTTAGGCCGGAGGACTGTGGAGCCAAAAAGAAGTGCCTGTCTTCAAATAAGAGGGTAGGCTCTTTAAGAGCCTGCAATTCTCCCACAAAGGAGGTGGAGCACAGGAGAGGTGGACTGGAGACAAAGGCCAGACAAAGGCTGCCAGGCATCAGTTCCCCTCCAACCCTTGTTGAAGCAAGTAGCTCACTCAGAGCTCTCCATGGTGCTGTGACAACTGACCTGCTTTGCTCCAATGAGCTCCTTCTTGGGACCAGAAGATGACACGCTCCACAGCTACTTTCTCCCACAATAATGCAAACATATGCCTGGAAACTTGTCTGGGGAACAAGGAGCTTGGGGCAGGTGACTGCAGGTGAGCATCTGCAGGTGGGGGGACGGGTTAAGCATCCCTTCCCATTTGCCACTTCACCATTTCAAATTGCCCCCTCATTCTGTTTGCAGCTATTTTGCAGAAGCCTAGAACTGGTCACACTGTGAATATCTAATTCTAACCCCAGAGAGAACTTGCTCATGTCTGATACAAACATTGCTAGATATTCACTAATAGGCAAAAAACCTTGCAGTTTAAGAACGTATCTACAGCCAACAGATATTTCTATCAAACTTTAAAAAGCAGGGAAATTGGGCAGCTTTAGTGAATGCACCAGGGGAGCAGGAGACCTGACCTCCTCTCTGAGATATTGCATTGCCCTACACATTTGTCAAAATGCAAACACAATTTGGGTTGGTCTTTCACAGTCCAATCCACTTCCTGTGTAGCTTGGAAGAATTGCCTCAGAGCATATGGTAAGTGGTGGCAACACCTGCTATCTCCAAAGATGGAGAATTACATTTTTGTATGTTTGTTGGGGTTCTTCTTACTTTGCTTCTTTTCTGTGTTACTACTGTTTCTACAGAGAATGTAATCTAGAAAATTATATTTCTCTCATTAGTCATCCTAGAAATCTGTGTCAAATTTATTTTTATTAATTTCAAAGCCTTTTTATTGGTCAATCTCATATGATGGTGAAGATAGCCTTTTGTGTTTCAAACTGGAGGTTATGCTCTAATTGTATTTTGGGCGCATGAACAGTTGAATCTGAAACTGCAGTTTGATGTAATATCAGACTGATTACAATATGTTGCTACTTAAGCAATGACTCTAGCTGTTGGAAAAAACAAACTTGACCTGCTCAAGATGCATGTTTTAAGCCTGCTATGCTTAAACTACTCCACTTAAGGAAAGGTGGGCATGGTCAATTAAAAACATAGAGCACACCTACAATTTTGCTAGAATATATTTCACCTCCCACTGTTTTATCTTCACAAGTCATTCACTATACCTGCCCAATTTCCCTGCTTTTTAAAGTTTGATAGAAATATCTGTTGGCTATAGGTACGTTCTTAAACCACAAGGTTTTTCATCTGTTAGTGAATTTCTCTGCTTTTCAAGGTCTGCCGTGGGTGTCGCCCCGATTAGGCAAGCCCAGCAGCTGGGAGTCTGGCTTTTAGAACACTGACAGTTGGTTCTTACTGATCATGCCTGACATTATCATTGAGTTCAATGTAAAATTTCTTAAATAAATTAAAAATCACCCAGGCATGTTTTTAACTTTTAAAATGCAGAAGATGAAGGTCAGAGTATGGGGTGAGGTCAGTAATAGTGAACATGGCTGATTTTTAATTAATTTCAACAGATTGAGAACTCTGACAGAAAAAAGTCCAAAAGGGGTGTTGTTTTCCTCTCTCTTTTTACACTTTGAATTCTCGATTCTCTTTTACTGTTTTGTGTATTGCCATGAAAATTTAGAGGGATGTTAAGAAAGGGTTTCTGAGTTCAGGACTATACGTTTTGTAAGGTTTTGAGCATCAGAATGGCATGGGGTAGTATTTTCAATTTAACATTGGGGAATGCGAAAAATCCATGCTGACTATAGTATACAGCAACTCTCGTGGCTGTATAATATGCAATTAGTCTTGCACAGAAGCAGGAGGCACTGCATTATGCAAACACTAAAATGCATGTGGCTAATTTCCACATTTCCAAAAAAGTAAAGAGACTTGTACATTAGTCTAGTGCTAGTCTGCTGTAGTGGTTAAGGTGTTGGACTAGGACTTGGGAGACCAGGGTTCGAATCCCCACACAGCCATGAAGCTCACTGGGTGACCTTGGGCCAGTTACTGCCTCTCAGCCTCAGAGGAAGGCAATAGTAAACCACCTCTGAATACTGCTTACCATGAAAACCATACTCATAGGGTCACCATAAGTCGGAATTGACTTGAAGGCAGTCCATCCATCAGTTAGCTATATTGCTAGCTCTGTGGCTGCAATAATCAGATTTGCCATTAGATTAATTATTATTTCTGATATTTTCTATCTTTGTGGAGAGAATTTTGAAGTAGCAACTCTCCGCACCTGGTTTCCAATTTATTCTTTTTTTAATTTGGTTTTTTTTTAATTCACTTTGAAATCATGGGAGTGATACTTTTATCCACCTACTTTCTATGTGAACTCTTCAAATGTGTATTCCCTTTCACTTTTCACTCATGTCAATGAAGTGTTGATTGTAACTGACAGACAGAAAGTAGCAGGGGGGAATGAGGTGTTGATTGTAAGCAGCAGGAGGGAAGACATTAAAGGTAAAAAAGGAGAGGATTCCATCCCTAGTACTAGTGTGATTGGAACATTAAATGTTCAGAAGAAAAAAGAGCCTATGGTAGCTAACCTGAGAATTCTCTCATTAATATGTAACAAAATTGTAACTATACTTCCAATGAGGATATTGTATCTATTGTACCAGTAAAGAAGTTCTGAATAAAATAGAATAAGGATGGATGCACACTAGAAAGGTAGCTCAAATAACGATTTAAAAAAAAAAAGAATGGAGAGAGTTCCTTTAGGATCACTTACCTCAAGATCTTGGCTGATTAGCCCCAAGACCACATCTAAGCAAATAAGAGTCCCTGATCGCCCAATGCCAGCGCTGCAATGAGTGATGATTGGTCCTGATTTGTGGATGTGTCTCATGCAGGATATGAAGGTGAGCAAATCATCTGGTTGAGAGGGTGTGTCATGATCTGGCCAGGCGGTAAAGTTTAAATGGAAAATATGCCGGAGTTCGCCAGTCTAGATTTTAAATTTTTAAAAAATGGAAAAAGAAAGCATTAGGGCTTCTGAGAAGAGTAACAAATCTCTAAGCCAGGGGTTTCCAAACTGTGGTCCACAAGCTTCATTCAGGTGATCCACTACATGTCTATGGATTTGTGGTTGATGATGGGAGACAGCACATCCATCACACTGAATATTCATATTGATTTTTAATTGTATCTTTATCAATTTTTTATTTCTTATACAGTATTTTATTGTATTACAATTTGAATTCTATAAAATTACAATTGTTACAACAGGCAGAAAAGTAATTAAGTTGTCTGCCAAGCAATTTTCAAGTGGTCCATAGGGGGGAAAAGTTTGGGAACCGCTCCTGCAAGCAAATGTAAAATTGGTCCCTGGTACAGCCCTTGTTATTTTTTAAAAATCAACTTTGTATGTAGATTTCTCCTTCCTCTATTGCAACAGGATGATTCGTTGGAGGATGTGGCTACCAATATTCACAAGTCATGATGGTTATAACTCAGCACCATCTCTGCCTGGGATTGAACCTGGAACCTTCTGGAAGAAATGACCTGTTTTCAAAGCGTGATGGGGTCAGGGCGAGCAGCAAAATGAAGGTCTCAGTTGTGCACACAGCAACTCCTTGGGACTGCACGTTTAGGTTCCAGGCTGCAAGTTACTTACTTACATGGGGAAGGGCTGTAGCTCAATGGGAGAGCATCTGCTTTGCATGGATGATGTACCAGGTTCAATGCCATGCTGAGAATGGCCCCTGCTGAAACCCTGGAGAGCCACTGCTAGTTAGTGTAGATAGTACTGAGCTAGATGGGCCTATGGTCTAAATCAGTGATTCTCAAACGGTGCACTGTGGCACACTGGTGCGCCGCAAGAGATGACTAGGTGTGCCGCGAATATTATGAAAGTATATTTTAAAAATGAGAAGAAACCCATTTGTATAGAGATTTATTACATCCATGATCAATTAATATATATATTAATATATATGATTTTAATTTTGTACACGAAGTGCGCCAGAAAAGTTTTATATGTTTTACCGTGCACCACGAACCAAAAAAGTTTGAGAACCACTGGTCTAAATAAAAGGTTTTCTATATTCCTACAGTGAGCTGAATACTGCCTCTGATACAGGAGGCAATATAACCTTTGAGGTCCCTTCCAACTCTATGATTTGATGACTTCTTATCATGTCAGCCCTTCCTTGAAGAAGCTCAGCGATATGTGGATCATACCAGTTTATCATCACAGCTTGTTTCCCTCAACGCTTATTATGCAACACTGGCTCCCAAAAAGGCCCTTGCTGCCTCCATGTCACACATGGGGACCAGTGGAATTTGAACCCAGAGCTGCTCATGGTAATTCGGTGGCGAATTACCACAACTAAACCACTGCACCCACTACCAGATTAAGAATCCTTAATAACTGGCTCTGTCTCCCCGTCACACACCCAATTCACTGCAAGCCCTGTGATTGTTGTCATGAAGCCCTTCTCTCTGAGGGAGATGCGGAGGGTGGTGCCGTGAGAACAGGCCTCTTCAGTGGTGGCTCCCCATTTATGGAATGCTCTCCTGAGGGAAGCACACCTGGCATGATCAATGCCTGTTTTTAGGCACCAGGCAAAATATTCTTATTTACCCAGGCTTACCGTTTTCAGTTGGGAGGGTAGACAGATATATCAGTGGCCTTTGTGTTGCTCATCCTTCAAGAGGGATGGATAGGATTTGTTCCTTTTAAATATATTGTTGGACGAGCATTTTACTTTTTGTGTATTGTTTTTATCGGATTTTATTGTCTTTGTTATTTCATTTTATTGTTGTTTTGAGGTACTTGAATGCAGAGATGTGACTAATAAATAAAAACAATTCCCCTCCTCTACACAGCCACTCCGCAAAGTGCGACCCCTTGCTCACTTACTTGAATATCCTCCAGCTCCATGACTCTAATAACAAAGCCTTTGAGCTGCTGCAGCCTCACAAGAGCAAGCCGGAGTCTATCACTGATCATTGTGGTTTTGCCGAGGACGTCAGGCCAGTACCGCTGACATTTGACCTTTTCTCCTTCTACTTCCTGGGTCATCATGGCTATGAGAGTGCAGTTCTGCTCCCAAGCCATTTGCCAGAAGTCTGCCACAGTGGTGGGAAGGGGTCCTTGGCATGCAATATAAACATATTCCTTATTCCCCACTGGCATCCGGATAAAACTGGCATTGATGTAGCCACCTTCGGCCCCCAGAGGGACCCTTGTGGAGTCATCTGAAATCCCCAACACAGAACAACCAGGAGTTTAAAAAACAATTTATTACCGCTGCTGCTACTGCTATTCCTATAGCATCTGTTTGCATGGAGTTTTGCAAAGTTCAGCAGAATAGGGCTCTGCCCCCAAGGGCTTACAATCTTTAATTCAACATAGGGGTGACAACAGGGGATAGGGGGAAGGTGCAAACGTAAGTGAATATAACGTAAGTGAATGTAACTGAATAAGTGACATGTACTTAGGGTTAGTCACAGTAGAGCAGGGGCAGTGCTCAAGGCTTGCATGATAATCTTGCATATATAACTGTGTGCAATCACACTATTTCATTGCTTCCTCAAAACAGATTGCACGTGTGTGGATGCAAGGCCAAAACACAGAAAAGCAAGCGTTGTATGCGCCTTCCTAGTGTAGTTCAAAAGGCATGTTCATCCATCTCCTCAGTAGGGAGAGACTCAAACCCCAAATGCAGAGATAGCTCACTTATGCCACTATTGGGACAAAGGTGATATTGTCTCTCTCTTAGAATATTTACATGAGTGAAAATGGTATGCTTAAGTCACTCAAGCACTCCTTTTCCCTCTCCTCTGTAACATCTGAAGCCGCCTGCTGCATTTGACTCAGAATAAAGTCCATTTGGGAAATGGTTAAAAAAAGAAGAAGTAATAAATATCTTGCAGAGTCAAACCAAAGATCCACTCTACTGAATCCTGCATTCTGTCTCCCAACAGTAGGGCATCACAGTCCCCTGCCCCTAGCTTGGCCCCAGCAACTAGTAAAGTCTGGGTAAATATCCAGAAGAAAATGTATTTCAGGTAAATTTGTGCAGCCCTAATGATTAGAAACTTGAGATTATAGTCCTTCAGGAACAACTTTAGGAACATTTCTAAGGTGGCTTCAGATTCTGAATCTCCTAATTTAAAGCTCACTATTTTGATGAAGATTCTCATAAATTTTGTGCATAACTGTGTAATAAACTTAGTATCCTTCCAATTACCAGACAGAAAGACCTAGCTGGTGAGAAGGGGCATTGAATGATTCTCAAAGTGGCAGAATTCATATCCTGAAAAACAAATATCTCAGTAGACATTGGGTACTGTTTGAATTTTTTTTTTTACACCTTTTGCAAATCTTGGCATGGTCTTGGTTTGTTCCCGGTTGTCCTTCCATGCCCCTCTTTTCCACTAAAGTGCATTTTTCTCCAATGCACACTGCCTTTGCTCACCACTGTGGTGTGATTTTATTTTTTGGATTGGGTAATTAAAACAAAATCACTAAATGCATCCATAGCTGACATTCTTATCATGCCAAGAACACCAACTTGATTAGCTTTAAAAGATTAGACAAATTCATGGACGATAAGATTCATGGCTATCAAAATCTACTAACCATGATGGCTATGTTCTACCTTCCAGCAGGGATGAGCAACTTTTTTTTGGCTCTGGGGCCACCTTTGACAGGTAGGTGGGTTAATGCACCTGTCAATCACACCATGTCATGACATCACATAAGTGACAGGTGGATTGCCCTACCCACCTCTAAAGATCCTTTGTGTGGAGATCCCAAGTGCCCATAGCTAGCTTGCTATTGGGTGCTTGGGAACCAAAGTGCAAAGGGTGTCATGCTGGGTGCTTTGGGAAGGGTCAGGCACAGGTCTGGCAAAGTGCTTCCTTCTCTGGGAGAAAAAAGTGCTTTGCCTTCCCAAAGCACTGCCCGTAGGGCTGGCAAAGCCTTCCTTCACTTCTCCCATCAGGTAATGGGGGAGGGAGAAAGAGACTGCATTGTGCAAGCATGAGCTGCCCATGGGAGAAGTTCCTTTCACAGCCAATGCCTGCAAAAAAACTTGGGCAGCGCAGCCAAACTGGGCAGGATTCAACCCTTCACTCGTCAGCTGACAAGTGGGGTGGGTGGGTTGTTTTCACTGTGGGCGTCTGCTCCCTGAACAGTGGTGCTGTGCTTGTGTCTTGCTTGTGGGCTTCCCATTGACATCTGGTTGGCCACAGTGAGAACAGAGCGCTGGACTAGATGGGCCATTGACCTGATCCATCCGGCTACTATTGTGTTCTTATTATTGCCAGAATGAAAAAGGTTTTGTGTTCATGCGTGTGTGCATGTAAATTTTGAATCTGTGGGAAAAACAGCTGGGCTTGTGCGTCTCAGGAACTTGCCTCTCCCACCCCCAACTAAAACAAAACAAAAAGGCAATTAAGCATCTCTTGGGAAATGAATATAAAAGATGAGCAACAGAGCAAAGGGATACTGTTAGAATTCTGCCCAAACAGAATGGAGACAGGGTAAAGGTTAGCTGCTGCTTAACCAGACACTAACTTTCATGCAAAAAAACTCCTGGAAGTAGAATGCTAATCAGGTCAGGATACTAAATTATTCACAGTATACTGGTTACGTGTGTCATAGTGACCTAAGCTTATGTTTTACTTGGGAGTCCTTCTCCTGAAGAGGGCACTGGCTGGAGTGAGATCTTTTAATATATAAAAGAATATGGTGGCACATATTAACTGCTCTAGGAAATGAGCTGTGCTCCAGTGTAGTGAACTTCATTAAGGCTGAGCAAAGAGGTCCAGTCTCAATTAGTCCACTTGGTACTTCTGGTCTCAAAGTGAATGCTGTTGCTACCCAAATGCCTAATACCAGGCAAGCAGGGCATGCATCATAGGGCCAAACTGGATATAATGAGGGCAACTACATTTTTCATTCACATAGCTGTCTCGGTCATGTCTAGTTTGCCCCACAGATCCCCATCTGGATCATTGTCTGGCTGCTCACATGCAGCTTTGCAATTTAACACTGGAAGTTCAGGGTCTCACAAGGGCTTTTATGATTCTCCACCCTTGGGGAAGTCTGTCTGACTGATAATACAAAATGTCTAAAAAACCCCGAGATGATATACCTACAAATCAAGCTGCACTTCTTAAAACTGACCAAGGGCAGATCCATACTATACATTTAAAGCACATCCAATGCACATCACAGGACTTCTCCCAAAGAATCTTGGAAACTGTGGTTTCCTCCTCAATTTTCAGCACCCTTAACAAACTACAGTTCGATGATTCTATGTATGTTGGATGTGCTTTAAATGTATGGTGCAAATCTGTTCCAAGCTGAATGGAGCCCACTGAGGAATCATCTTGTATGGACCACAGGGACTATGGAGAAAAAGGGAGGGGAGTGGTCAAATCCCAAGGAAGAAACAATACAACAAGTTTATTGAACTCCATATGGCTACTTGTGTACCTTTATTCTTAGTACTCTAAATACCGCCTTGGGGCATGTGCACTGACACCATCAACACAGATTATCTCCTAGGTCAGAGAATTCACATGCAGTTGCCAAGCTGAAGTTCTTAAAAGCCCTTAATTAAATTAACATAAGGATAAAGAGATAAAATTAAATTACAAATGGCCTTCTGGAAATCAAGACTTACATGGCAATATGTTCTTATATCTATTCTTCTTCCTGTTTTCCTTTGTTTGGCCCACCAAGCACTGATCCAAAGGCTTTAAGTCTTGAAGATTCTGTAATGAGACACATAACCTATTATTAGTCAATAGCATGATTAATAATACACAGATTTAAAAGAAACAAATCAATAGTGTGAGCCAGGCTTAGAAGTGCATGAACTGCAACTGAGTATCCAATCTCAGAAATGGCTGCATTTGTCAACTGATTATTACCAGTTCTGTAATAAGGAATTTTTAAGGAGGTTATTTTGCCTCTGAACCTATATTTAATTAAATTAAAATAAAATTGCATATCACAAAAATTCCAACACAGGTGCCTGTTTCTGAGGCATCTGATGTATGTGTGAGCAACTGTTCGTTCAGAAACTTAACTCTCAGGCCCAGTGATTGCAATTTGCCTCCACTGATTAATCAACTGAAGATTTAGTTGATTAATCTGATGGATAAAGCTTGTAGTCCTAAATTATTATGCAAGCAGTTAAACAACAAATGATGACAGTGACAATTATGGAGACAAAATATGGACAAGTCGCTAATTATGCCTAGTTTGGTCAGGGAATAACTAAAGTTCCAGAAAATATTAGGAGCTTTATAGATAATTACAAAACAACACTAATACCAACAAAATGGCCTACCTCACCTTAGAATGGGCAAGTCACCATCTACCTCACAAAACTGTTAAGTGAGGGCAAAGAATCCTAGGACTTGTAGTTAGTTAAGGTTGCTAAGAGCTGTTAGGAGCCGTCTGTTCCTCTCACAGAACTACAATTTCCAGAGTTCCCTGGGAAAAGGAACTGATTGTTAAACCACTCTGGGAACTGTGGCTCTGTGAGGGAAATAGGGGTCTCCAAACATATCTCAGCATCCTTCACAAACAACACTTCCCAGGATTCTTTGGGGGGAGCCATGTCTGTTTAAACTGTTATGATACTGCTTTAAATATACAGTAAAGTGCAATGGGACCCATGTCCAGGACTAAAGGTTTGCTTGCCAATTAAAGGGGGCGTGGGAACCTTCCCCGAATTTGTTCCTGTTCCCAGTTAAGCCGGTCAGCAGTCTAAGACACTGTTTGCTTACCTCGATCTCCTTCAAAGGCACTCCTTGTTCCAAAAGGCCTTGCAGCATGCGGATAGTTGACTTTAATTTAGACCCCATAAATTTGCCCAAAGGAAGTACCTGGACGACTGGAAGTGCGGCAAGCTCTTCGTTTGTGACTAAAGGGCAATCTAGCACAGGAAGGAAATGAATTTATTGATGCCTATAAAAATCCACATAAAGAGGGCAGCCCACACTGTGGTGCCACCCCATGAAATTTAGCAGCAGTTACTGGCATGGCAGCATGTGATGTTTTCAAACTGTCAGCAGCTGATTAAAACATATTATGATTATCGCTTTTGTAAAGGCTCCCCATAAATAACCCAGGGGGCAAACAATTCCCCCCTCTCATTATCCCTCCATGTTTTTGCTTCAAGCTTTCTATCAAAAGCACTTTCCTCGGATTTTCGCAAACGTTGGTTCAAATGTAATAGAAACAAAGAACCACGTGCATCATTACATTTTCTTGCACAGTTAGTATATTGCAGACCTTTCATACCGGACTAATTCACTGAGGTTGAATTTGGTAGAAATGTAGACTGGTTTGCAAGCTGTGGTCTTACAGCTTGAATATTGGTGCCAGAAACTGTTTAGCAGTTCTTGATCCCCAAACCCAAAGAAAAAGTTATCTGTGCTCAAATTCCATTGAAAGTGGAAGTTAATTAGTACACCAGTTCCCCATCCCCATTATGGATCAGTAAACCTGGTGGGCCTAAAACTGGCAGCTGAGTGGTGGTTGACTGGCTACAAGCAGCCACTTCAGAACAAAAGGCAAGTGCAGGCTTTGCATGTGCAAGACCCCAGATAGATATCTCCAGTTACTAGGCTCCAGCAGAGGTGATAGGAAAGACCTCTACCTCAGACTCTGGACAGCCGCTTCTAGTCAGAGCAGACAATACTGGGTTAGATGTCTGACCTGGTTTAAGGTAACTTCCTGGGTAGCAAAAATTCACTTAAACAGGAAAAAGTAAAAGAGTGCCCTCAGGGATACCATTGAGGTAGAGGCTAAACCTGGGATGGGGAACCTGTAGCCCTCCAGATGTTCCTGGACTACAACTCCCATCAAACTGACCAATGGCTTTGTTGACTGGGGGAGATGGGAGTTGGGAGTCCAACAACATCTGGAGGGCTACAGGTTCTCCACCTCTGGACTAAACTTATTTCCTTATCCTCCAGCGATCCTGAAAGACCCGCCCTCTCCTACCCATACAGTTGCATCCAGGGCTATCCTTCCTGAGTCACTAGAGTGTGAACAAGGGGGCCTGCATACTGTCACTGTTTTGCAGGAGGAATCCAAGTGCATTCCAGAACCTTAGGTTTTGTGCAATTAAAATGGACTGAAATGTTCTGATGCCCTAGTGCAACAAATCCACTTTTTTTAAAAAAACAACCACCCATGTGTGTCTACTTTTTGTGATTAGGAAAGAGACAAGGAAATGCAAGGAAAAGTGTGGGATGAATGATTAAGAGGAAGATATATAGACATCCCACAAGCAAATCAGGACAAATGCCCATTATCATATAACCACCCCATAAACAAATGCTCAGTCCAGACGGGACATAATCTAAGCTTTGTGCAAACAGATCAGGATGAATGCTGAACAAACACGTTGTCTGGAGGAGCCCAAAAATGTTTGAAATTGGCTCTGAACTACTGTTTGTTTACCTTTAACAGACTGATGGCTTATTGATTCAATTGGCAACTCATCACTTCCCCATGTAATCTCATCATCCTGCTCCTGACCCATCAGAGGTTGCTGGGTTAATCTTAAAAAGACAAACATTTCTTTAAAAGATAAAAAAAGTGTTCCACTCCCTTCCAAAGACAAAACATCTTAACAGACAAAAAACATTCCAAATGATGGAAGTTCAAATGAAAATAGGAATTATCTAATTCATCAGATTTTTTTTAATAAAAAAGCTAATTCCTATTGTGATTCCTATTAGGAAGTAAGTTCCCAGTTACATTTTTTTATTTCTTATTTGACATTCTATGAGGGCATCTGCAGATGGCAAGTGAAATCTGACCAGCAAAGCATGCCACATGAAATCATGCAATATATACCCATTATATCAGGTGTAAGCTAAATATAGAAAAGCAATATATATTTATTTCAATGGGTCTACTCTGAGTATGATGAAGACTGGATTAGTACTCAATTTTTTTTATTTCAAGAAAGCAAGCGTTCCTTGTCATCATCAAACATAAGAGTTCCTACAGACAGAGGACACAATCCAACATATTTAAGCACACTTAAACTCAGTGATTTTGATGGTTTTAAGCAAGCCTAATCCTGTTTTTGGATTGTGGGTATTAAGTAACATTTCGAACACTGAACTAAACGGATCTTCTACCATTGGCTCCAGTACTACACTGAAGTTAAAGGTTTTTTTTTTTTTTTAGTAAGCTGGAATTGCTTTGTCCATGATGTCATGTCGTCATGTCCATTTCACGTCATGAAACTGGCCCAGTCTTTTGAGCAATAAAATGCAGTAAATACAGGTAAAATTAGTCAGGGTTGGCTTTGTGTACATCTCCATGAAAAAGATCTCACCTTTCAGAAATCCTTTTGTCATTATAATGCTCTTCACAGCCATTTATTTGGGGTGGCTAAGGAGAAAAACAGATTAAGATAATTAAGTGTAAATGAATTATACAATGAATAATAAAAACATACTAGTGGAGATGGAGGTTGGACCTTTTCATGTAAAAATAAAATTATCTGCTTTCCTATAATTATTACTTTTAGTGAAAGAGACACATTTTAGCTAAAATTTCCATTGGAAGACACATTTTCAAGTGTTTCAAGGGCTCCTGAAGGGAAGAAGGGCAGGATATAAATCAAATAATAAATAAAATAAATAAGTAAGTAAGTGTAACGGGCACTTCCAGACTGTTACTATTTTAGGATGGGATTCAATCATATATCTACAAATTCAGGTTGTGCAATTAAAGTTGATTTAGGACTCTTGTGTACTAACCTCTTCCCTTCCCACCTCCAAAAAATCCTGGACTTTTTGTGATAAGGAAAGTAACAGGAAAATGCACTGGAAAGCATTGTATAACTGCCATCCAAATCAGAATGAATGCTCAATAAATAGTTGAAATTGCCTAACCTCTTTGCAAACTTTGTGCAAACAATGCTCAATGAATCAACTTATTAGCTTGCTTCAGGGCCCATTTATTCAATTGGGGGATATGCAAGTTTTGTTTAGGGTGATCAATGAATGCCTCTGCTGTCCATTTTTTGCCTTTGTATGGCAGACCTGCAGGTTACTGCTCCATCAGAAGGAGGCTCTGTGAGTGAATGAATGGAGAAATAAAAAGAGAGGAGAGCCTTACTGTAGGTGGATAGCTAAACCATGCTACTATGAAAAGCTTGGACAAAGCAGGTGTGCTGAACCTTCAAAGAATGAGACAGGTATGTGCTCCAGCACTGGAGCGAGTTATAGAGGAGGGGAGAAATGTGCTACTAATGTCTTTGAAATAACAACAAGAATGCCACTGTCACCACCACATTTATTTTACCTCTGGAAAATCTTCAGGCAAAGATGATCCATCACAATCTGTGTCTTCTGATTTCTCTTCTACAAATTTCCCATTTGCCTCTACAGGGAGAGAAACATAATGTAAAAAAAAAACACCAGAAATAATCAGGACTGACTGGCTTCAATGCACACATGAAATGTAAATGCACACCAAATCTTTAAAGGAGACAACCCCCATGATAGCTGGGGCAGGAGGTGCGGGGTTTAGAGATGCAAGGATCTGTCCATTTTGGTTCTCTCAGTTTCTCATTCTTGCCATCTTAAATTTGGCCCTCCACATTTCTGCAGCAATTTGTGATTTTTTTTTTGGAAAAAAAAATCCTCATAAAAATTCTCCAGCATTTTAGTGAGAATTTCTTCTACTAAACACATTTTGTATACAGTTTTTACTAATGTAAACATTTTTGCAAGCAACTTCTAATAAAATGCAGCTTCTAATAAATTGGGCAGCTATAGTGAATGCACCAGGGGAGCAGGAGACCTGACCTCCTCTCTGAGATATTGTACTGCCCTACAAATTTGTCAACATGAAAACACAATTTGGGTGGGTCTTTCACAGTCCAATCCACTTGCTGTGTAGCTTGGAAGAATTTGGTAACATGTGCCTCTGAGCATATGGTGAATGGTGGCAACACCTGCAATCAGCCCAAATAACAGAAAGAAGACATGTGCTGTGCTGATCTTGTTTTAGCAGGGAGGAAGCAACAGCATTATAACAGTTGATATAGTTCAGATTGTCACTTTAAATATGTTTGATTTACTTTGCAATTTTAGTAAAGTTTCCTATAGTAAATCATTTTATTTTGCTTCTGTTTCTGTGAATATGTGAAGTACAGCAACACTTTGCAACCCTAAAAAAAAAGCTCCAAAAGCAATTGTGGAATAATGCCTCTGGCTGTTCTCCAGAATAGTTTCCAATGGACATGAGAAGTGTCTCAGTTTGCACAAGATAAAACAGTGGGAGGTGAAAAATATTCTAGCAAAATTCTAGGTGTGCTCTGTTTTTAATTGACCATGCCCACCTTTCTTTAAGTGGAGTGCTTTAAGCATAGCAGGCTGAAAACATGCATCTTGGGCAGGCTAACTTTGTTTTTTCCAACAGCTAGAGTCATTCCTGAAGTAGCAACATATTGTAATCTGTCTGATTTTACATCAAACTGCAGTTTCAGATTCAGCTGTTAATGTGCCCAAAATAGAAACAGAGCATAACCTCCAGTTTGAAACACAAAAGGCTGTCTTCACCATCATATGACATTGACCAATAAAACGGCCTTGAAATTAATAAAAATAAATTTGACACAGATTTCTAGGATGACTTATGAGAGAAATATAATTTTCTAGGTTACATTCTCTGTAGAAACAGTAGTAACACAGAAAAGAAGCAAAGTAAGAAGAACCCAAACAAACACATAAAAATGTAATTCTCCATCTTTGGAGATGGCAGGCGTTGCCACCACTCACCATACGGTCAGAGGCACATGTTACCAAATTCTTCCAAGCTACACAGGAAGTGGATTGGACTGTGAAAGATCAACCCAAATTGTGTTTGCATGTTGACAAATGTGTAGGGCAGAACAATATCTCAGGTTATCACTGAACACTAAAGTCAGGATCATTCAGACCATGGTATTCCCAATCTCTATGTATGGATGTGAAAGTTGGACAGTGAAAAAAGCAGGTAAGAAAAAAATCAACTCATTTGAAATGTGGTGTTGGAGGAGAGCTTTGCACATGCCATGGACTGTAAAAAAGACAAATAATTGGGTGTTAGAACAAATTAAACCAGGACTGTCATTAGAAGCTAAAATGATGAAATTCAGGTAATCATACTTTGGACACATCATGAGAAGACAGGATTCACTAGAAAAGACAATAATGCTAGGAAAAACAGAAGGAAGTAGAAAAAGAGGAAGGCCAAACAAGAGATGGATTGATTCCATAAAGGAAGCCACAGCCCTGAACTTACAAGATCTGAACAGGGTGGTTCATGACAGATGCTCTTGGAGGTCACTGATTCATAGGGTCACCATAAGTCTTAATCAACTTGAAGGCACATAACATCTCAGAGAGGAGGTCAGGTCTCCTGTTCCCCTGGTTCATTCACTATAGCTGCCCAATTTCCCTGCTTTTTAAAGTTTGATAGAAATATCTGTTGGCTATAGGTACGTTCTTAAACTGCAAGGTTTTTTGCCTGTTAGTGAATACTTTAAAATGACTCCCCTGCTTTTCTCTCCCAACTTAATTGCAGCCACACAGAAAATTCTATTTCTTGTAATCTGTGCTTGAATGATTTTGGGTAGAAATGCTGGAAACAGTTTCTACTTATTTAGTTGGAGAGCTGCTGTTGCTACTTAGAATAGGCAGTCCTGGACTGGCTGATACAGGTTGTTGCAGATGAGATTCAATTGCACACACACATGCAGTGAAGATGCAAGCCTTCTGTCATGGTTCCAATAACATGGCTGGTGTCTGCCTGGACCTTACAGAGAAAGAATCCAAATCTAGCTGTCTAAACAATGAAGAGAGCCGATGCTTCTTAGAATACAACAGTAGGTTAGGTTTTTTCATGTGTGTGTGTGGGCTCAAATACATCTATTTATTTCAGTGGGTTGGATCTAGACTTAAGTTATTGATGACCAACTTGGCCCACAGATTTCAATGGGACTATTAAGTGTGAATAAGGGACAAAACAGGCATCATTTGCAGATGATATTCTGATGAAAATTGCTTGTGTGCTGCAATCAGCCTTAGAAAAGAGCTCCCCCTGGTGTCAATGGAGGCTTTTTTCTAAGGCAGGTGTGAGGAACCTTTGACCCTCCTGATGTTGCTGGACTACAACTCCCATCAACCCCAGCAAGCACAGCTAATGGCCAGGGGTGATGAGAGTTGTAGTCCAGCACTATCTGGAGGGCCAAAGGTTCCCTACACCTGTTCTAAGGCCAACTGCAGCATGGGAACAGTTTTCATAAAGACCAAGGTTGGGGAGGGAAAGATTACACCTCCTCTCTCTGTGTGCTGTGGCCCCATTGAAAATTGCTCCAAGTGCCTAGTACTATTAGAATAGCATTTAGTTTGGCCAGTACTTAATTTGGATCCCACCCAATGTGTTTCCCTTTTTCAATTATTTATACTCAAAAGAGCTAACAATCTGTTTAAAAAGTCCATAAACCCCACCCCTAGCCTGAAACATCCAAAACAAACCAACCATAATAAAATCTCACAACAAAATCTGGATACAACTAACATGAGATCCAAAAGCAGCATCACTAGCAGGTTAATCCCTATGCACGTCTCCTCAGAAGGGAAGCCCCACTGGATTCAAGACCGCTTACTCCTGGGTAAAAAGCCATGGGGTTGCAGCCTTTATTACTTACAACGGGAATGAGAAACCTGCCCCTCCCCAGATGCTGATGGACTCCCAACTCCCATCAGCCCCAGCCAGCATGGTCAAGTGGGCAGGGATGATGGGAGCTGTAGTCCTACAGCATTTGCAGGGCCAAAAGTTTCCAATTCCTGAGTTAAAGGATTCAATGCGGATTCAAATATTCAACCATTGTAACTCAGAGGCCTGTTGAAATAGATGGGAGTTAAGTGTTCGCTTAAAAAACAAAAAGGAAGGAGCCAGGTATAACTCTCCAGGAAGAACATATAGCAATTGAGGCACCACTACCAAGAAGCCCATTCTCTCAAGGAAAAAAATTATATAGTTTTGCAAGATTCACACAAACCTTTCAAATACACAACATACCAGTGCTTGTTTTCCAAGGTATTCTTAAATGGAGCTTCCAGTTTTAAACCTGCTCCTATACAAGTTGAAACAATGGCAGTTTTGCAACTGATACAATTCCAGAATTTGTGAACAATTTGCTTTAAGCAATGCTTATCAGCAATTTCAGGGCCAAAAAAGCTTTCTCTGAAGTTAATGAATATGCAAACCAAATTAGCATTAAGAAGGCTTCTGCACTGCAGATAATGATGATCTAGTAAGAAATGTGCTGCAGCCCCCATAAAAACTAATCTCGCCAAAGTATATCAACTCTGGAACAGTCTCTATTAGTAGAAGGTTATGGTGGTTTACTTGACTGTACCTGGCAGATGGTTCCCAGATGCAGCATTACTACGGTTTAACAGGTTCTGGGCTTCTTCATCTACAACATCTAAAAGGTACTGAATGACTTCGTTGTGATCATCCTCATCGTAAGAATCATCATCTTGTACCTCTGCTTTAAATAAAACAATGACACATAGCTGTAACTGCTAGAAAGAAGATACAAAATAAGTGCCCTCAAGCCACGGAGTCTCAAAGTCCTCATGCCAACCTTTTAAAGGTAATAAAGTTTTTAGATGATCACTTCTTTGTTTCTTAATGCTAGGCTCAGTGGAGGTTGCTCTATTAGGGCAAATCCTCTTTTAAAGACATCCAAGTTGGTGTCCATCACTGCCTCTTGTGGGACCGAATTCCATAGTTTAACTAGGTGCATGAGGAAGTACTTTGTTTTGTCTTTCCTGAATCTTTCAACATTCAGCTTCATTGGATGTCCACGAGTTCCAGTGTTGTGACAGTGGGAGAAAAGCTTTTCTCTATCCTCTTTCTCCATGCCATGCAAACTTTTAAACACTTCTCTCATGCTGCCTTTTACTTGCCTTTTCTCTAAAGAGCCCCAAATGCTGCAACCTTTCTTCATAGAGTTGCTCCATCCCCTAGATCATTTTGGTTGCCCTTTTCTGAACCTGTGAGATGGAGGTTTTGTCTTTGTGTGAGTGTTTGTGCTATTTAGGGATGCCAAAGCAGCCCCTGCTGTCTTCCTTTAGCAGCAATATGACCTGCAACAATGAGCAGGTGATCATTGTTTCAGTGGACTCCTAAAAGCTTTAGTAAGAGATACACACAAGATTGTCTCACTCAGTTATCCTTACCTGAGTTGTTATTGCAGCTTGAAAAATCAGAGGCCTGACTACTAACATCTTTAGATACAGGGACATTTGCCGGCCCTTTTGGCTGGTGGATGTTGTTCATTTCACCATTAACCTAACAAAACCAAGAAGTATGAATCAGCTGTCTGTTTCAGCATTGCTGGCAATATGGGTTTAGGTATTTTGGCCCCAGGATACAGGAAGGAATGCAGCTCACTGCTGGAGCGTATGCTTAACATGCAGAAGGTTCCAGACTGAATACCAGGCATCTCCAGGTAGATCTGGGAAAGATTCCCACCTCAAACCCTGAAAAGCTGCTGCCAGTCAATATACTGAGCTAAATGGATTAACAGTCTAACTCAGCCTTTCCCAACCAGTGTGCCTCCAGATGTTGTTGGATCACAACTCCCATCTTCCTGACCATTGGCAATGCTGGCTGAGGCTGATGGGAGTTGTGGTCCAACAACATCTGGAGGCACACTGGTTGGGAAAGGCTGGTCTAACTAGATGTAAGATGGTTCAGACACACTGCCAAGCTAAGCTCAAGCTCTGTCCTCCAACCACGTGCTCCAATTCCCAACCCCTGACTTCGATTTAGTGGTAAGCTGCAGTTTGCTCCCATGGTTTGCTGTTACATCTGAGCTAGGGAAACTATGATTTGCACAAGCCATAGCCTCTGTCCACAAACTGGAATTGGAAACCATGAATTGATAGTGTCCAGTACTAATTTGCAGGCAAGGCTTGCCCAGTTCAGGCCTAACAGTCAACTGTGCCTTTGACTGTTGCCTTTGAATTAGAAAGCAGGGAGGGGACAGGGGTGTGAGTAAAGTGCTCCTTTATATAACACTAAACTGTGGATTGAACCAGCTCAGATAGACAGAAAAAAGATGCCATCAAACATGTAGATTTTAAAGACACTTTTCCAGGCACTCCAAAACTTTACTAATATACCGTCAAAATGTCCAAGAAATGGTATTATCTGGTTCATGTCTGCTTCTGCTTAAATACTAGATATTTAATATTGAATGTTTATTACATGAACAGGCCAAAATTAGGATAAGGGTCTCTACCTCTGGCAGAAGGAACTTCCTCTGTCAGAAACAGATTCGGTCAGAAGAATACTTCTGCAAGAGGAATGAAATCATTGGATCCAATCTCATGAATAACAGGCACATTTACTGCCTTAAAGAACTACTTCTCTTCCGGTTTTCTTACCTTGTCATTTGGAGGTTATTCTTACTTGCCACAGGTGACCAGGAATTTGGCTAATTACAAACCTGTATCCTATGCAAGAGCTCTCTAAGCATGTATCTATGTCATTTGCTGTCACTGCATCCATTGGGTTGTGGATTCCCTATGGGTGCACTATGCAACTGGTGTTTAACTGTTGGGTTGAGACCTACAAGTGGATACTGGCCGTGCTACCATCTCCATTTTATTTTCTGAGGAAGAAGGGCTTCCTATTCCTCTTCTAACTTGAAAATTGGGCGCATGCTGCTGGTGCGCTGCTTCGCTTGCTCCTCTATTGGTCTACATCAGGGTTGAGGAATCTTTGGTTCTCAACATGTTGTTAGACTCCAACTCCCAGTATTCCCAGTCAGCATAAACCATGGTCAGGGGCAAAGTGAGTTGGAGTCCAACAACAACCGGAGGCGACAGATTTGGTAGCTCTAGCCTCTAGGGTTCATGGGCCCCACTGGTTTATCACTGAGCTCCATCATCTGAGTTCATGGGCTGGTGGAAATGGTCTCAAGTTGCTAGGTTGGAGCTCCAGGTTGGTCCCAGCTGTTGACAAGCTGAAGACTATGTGAACACCCAATAGCAGCATTGATGTAAATCTGTCCTGTGCAAAACTATTCCACTTTAAAACAGGAACATTTCATTGTAGCACAGTTCCTCCTGCCACAGCTGCAAGTGTGGAGATAGCTCAATTGTTCCCAGTTACTTACTTTGGGTGCATGTGCCTCAGGTCCTATTTCTGGTTTGCCACAGGATTCTCTGAGAAAATGGCCTAAAAGAAGAGTGTGGAAACTGCATAACTTAGTTTTTTAAAAAAACAAAAAACAAATATCAAATTATTATTTTGTCTTTCATAAAACAATAAACTTAACCATCTTGAGATGAAAAGTTGTCTCTCTTTCTTAAAGTATCTTCTTATGTGCTTTTGAGGACGTACGTTTGAGAAACCGTGCTTAGCATTGGGATATGAAGTCAATATTTCCTGTATCTAAGCATTAGCTGATAATGATCAACTTATAAAACTTGTATAAAAGTATGCCCTTACCATTATGCTTGATTGACCTTGGACTTGGGCTATCTGGGCCTTTAGCCTTTGGAGACACTGGATGGCCATCTCTGAGATAAAAAGAAAGTCTGAAGTTCAGTTTGTGCAAATGATTAAAAATGGATTTTATATCCATCTATAACTCATTTTCTCTCTCTCTCTCAGATGCGTGTACGCATGTGCACACACTCAAACTATAAATACATATCAATAGGTACAATGCTTCACCTAATTATTGACTGGGAACAGATCCCGTGACTCTGTGATGGCTTGACCAAAGCTTTGCTAAAATGTCATATTACTAAGATATTAGATACTACTAAGAAGAGCATGCATGCGAAGAATTGTGCACTTGTTTTCTATGTGCAGGAGCAGAGAGTTAAAAAAAAATAGGGCATGTTCAAACATGACACTGCCACTCCTTCCCGTGTATTTTTATTAGTACAGTCCCTGATGATCTCTGAATGTGTAAGCTCAGATTTCACTGGCCGAGCACTTGTTGTCTTTTCTGTGCCTTTAAGGATTGATCTCGGAGGGCCACGGTGATCCTGCATTCAGTGGTGGCTGGTGCCCACTGGGACTGGTAGGGCAGAAGGCAGGGATGCCAACAACAGCAGAGTAAGAGACAATGACAGGTGGAGCCAACTAATTCTAGTTTTGTCCCCATCCTCCTCCTAGCTGGATTCTACAGGGACTACAGAGGTGGGAGCTGTCGGTCACTGCCATCCCCTGGCCAGGTGTAACTAAGAAGGCAAGCAGGTGGGGGCCAACTGAGGGCAGACAGAGGTTGGTGGGGCAGTGCCCCACTAGCCCCAGTGGACCAGCCTCCACTGCCTGCATTCACATAAATGTGGAATTCCCCCATTCAATCTTGCACTTCCACCGCACCTCCATCGGATCTCAATGCAGGCTGAATTCCTTGGAGCAAGTCCAGAGTGAATGGGAAGTTTGACCCCTTCCATATTCAAAGCTTCTACAAAACACTTACCCTGATGGCCTGAAGCCTCTCTAGATCACCCTGGGGTCATCCCTTGTACTGATGGAAGGCTCCTTGATCCAATGGAAGCTTCCATCAGTGGAACAGGAAAGGCAATTTTCCATCAGCTCCCCACCCCCCGCAGCCTCTCATGCTGCTCTGGGGGGACCTCCAACCCTCTGCAGCAGATTTTGGGAGTGTGGGGAGGGGGCTCAAAGAGGAGAGGGAAATTTGCAATTATCTCCTGCCTGTTCTGCCTATGGAAGCCTCAAACAGCCTTTTGTCTGCATGAGGGATACCATACATACCTTATTTTTAAATACAATTGCCTCCTTGTGTACATGAAATACTAATTCAAACATCTACAAAGTTTATTGTAGGAGGAATGTTAAGATGTCCATCACCAGAAGGCATGGATCGATGGCACTTGATCAGCTCTGGCTCTTGTCAGTGCCTGGATGGGAGGTTGCATGGGAGCCCAATGTACACCACCTTGAGATGCATCACAGAAGAAAGGCAGGAACAGATAAAGAAAATATTGTACAGCATTTAGCATTTCCCAGAAAGTACCTTGTTCCTTTCAATACCACTGTCGGAAGCAACATCTCTAGTGTCCTCTTTGCTTCTTTCAAAGTCATTCCCTGAGTGCTGATCCCATTAATGTAATGGATGACATCCAAGGTACGGAGAGTTCCCTCCATGGCTGCTGCAGATTGTGGAGTGATATCACTAATGTATACCACCTGATAAAGGCTATCATGGCCACCTGCAAGGGAGATGCCTGGGGAAAAAAGGAGAAGAAATAGCTTCATACATATTTTGCTTTTACAAAAGAGAGTACTAAAGGGTACATAGTACATGCCATGAAAGTTTGGATTACCCAGTTCTTCTTTGTGGCACATTAAGTTAATGTCAGGCAGCAGATGTGGCAAAATGGGTATCTTGGGTAAGTCCAAAACACGTCCAAGCACCAGCCTAACCATCTTTGGAGCAGCTCGAAGGAAAGTGACTGCATCTGTGTGGCTCATGTTGGTGACATCTGTGTCATTAACCTGTGAAGGTGAATGTCAGAGAAAAGACAGAGAGAGCGAGACAGCTCTTAGATGGTACCTATTAACACAAGCTAAGAAATATTTCTAGACAGCATTGATTGCTTGACTATTATTTACTAGCAAAATGTCTGTCGTGATGATAGGGAGTAAGAAGTGGTGAGATATCATGGGGTTTGCTCACGGAATCACTGCAGATGAGGCAATGACAGACACACACTCTGCAAGCTACAAATACTGTAGGTTGGAAGAAGGAACTACAAACAGTTTGAACTGGAATACTAGCACCACCGCCCACTATCTTCATGGTGTGAGTTGGTTAGTTTAATTTACACTACATTTTTATTCATAAAATACATTTAAGGTTACTTACAACAAGTAAAATCAGACAAAAGATGCATAACGCTAAATAATACATAACAGCACCAAATAATGCATAATAAACCAACATCAAAGCAAAAATTCAGGAGAATAAAATTAAAAACGTATAGACACAAATCACTTTCAGAAAGTCTAAATGCTTGTTGGAATAATATCGCCTTTACTGCCTTTCTGAAAGCGACCAGTGATGGGCCTGGGCAAACCTCTTTGGGAAGGCTATTCCACAATCTGGGTGCTATAATCAAATGGCCCCAGAGATTCCTACTATAAAGCTTCCCAAACTGCTGTGCTTCCTCAGTGTGAGCAACTCATTGATGGAAACCATCTGTCTATACCTCTTAGTTAAACAACTGTCCACCCATCTGCCCTGGGTACTTGCCAACTGTTGGATCTAAACACCTGACAGTAATGGTAGATAACCCATACATTGCTTGAACATTGTATGTGTGTTGCAGGGGGTGGGGGGCATGTATCTCTGTGTGTCCTGCATACAGTTACACATTGTGCCCCCCAAAGGGATTTTTGTCAGTGGAAGCTAGATCACATAGCATTGGGATGGCTGGCAGTTTGGCTCACAAGCATGAACACTTACAGGAATGAATGGCAAACCATTCATTTAAAATGGGAGAAAGCAAAGGATGCATTCTGGGAACTGGGGTCCAGTAAAATGGTAGCATCATATTCTAATAAGCCAGGAAGGCAGAGGAGTGTCCTGGAGTTCCAGGCACACATTGTACCCTTTAATGCAATTTTTCTTAGAACGTATGTGCATAATAGCTAACATCAAGTGAACTATTCTTGCATTGGCAGCTATTGTAGCTATATATACACTAAGCCCCCATCAGCACTATACACTGAAAGCAGTATTATACCACTTTAAACAGTCATGGCTTCCCCTAAAGAATCATGGGAACTACAGTATGTTAAGGGTGTTGCTAGGAGACCCTTATTCGCCTCACAGAGCTACAATTCCCAGAGTGGTTTAACCATCAAACCCTCTTCCCAGCCTCATTGCTGTTGTTTTGCCTTTACTTCAGGTTTAGACTGTTTTGCAACACAACAGAAAAGAAGCCAAGCAGTCCAGTATTTGCATTCTGACTCACCTTGATCAGGCGATCTCCGGGTCGTAACCTCCCATCACGTTTGGCAGGGTCTTGAATGACATCATGAATGTAACAGCCAACGTTGTCGTTGCCTTTGGTCACTGTGAAACCAAGGCTACCCTTCTCTGATTTAGTTAGGGCAACATGGAGCTCCACTTCCTGCAGGGAAGAAGACATTTTAGTACATACCAGAGTAAGAACTAGCAAATCAAACTGCACAGTGTGTGTATGGGTGTGTATCTATCTCTACATGTATGTCTGTGTATGAATTAAAGTAAGTGGCTTGTTCAAAAAACGTTCCACCATGTTTTAAAAACTGCACATTTTAGTATAAAATATATTTAGAAATATGTAAATGAAGATAACCTGTATTTAAAGAAGAATTTCTGTGAATGCAGATTCATGCAGAAATAGGATGGAACGGATTTATGAATGAACACTTGCAAAATTGACATGGTCTGGAAATGGACCAATTTGTCCATCCTCAGTACGAAAGCATAGTTCAAGATGGCATGGCACAAAGGAGGTCAGATATGTCTATCACAGATTGGCTTTTAAGCAATTTCTACGGAGCTATACTATGCTTCTGCAAGTCAGCACCTATGCTAATTAGCAATCTATTTGCAGGCTTTTCTTTTTAAATGTTAAAATTAGGTTGAATAGGTGAGGAATGATCCCTGTTCAGAATGTTTTCACTTTTACCAAAAAGCAGCTGCAGAGGGATGGAGTAGTGGGATGGAGTGGGTGGCTTTAAAATAACGTGGTACAATCCAGAACTTTACTACTTCATCCTGCAAACTGGCTAAGACTGCACAAAAGCTCCCTAAGGCAGCAGATGCCGGGGAATGAACCTGTGATTGTGTTTTGCTGAGTTTGATAAAGTTCAGAAACACACCAATGGAGAACTTGCTACTACTGAGAAGAAAAAACGTGTAAAATTACTGGTTCGTATTCATCAGCATGTTTTTGAAACTGGTTGAAAAGTGACACCAAGCCTCCCTGTGGTGCCGTGAACTCCGAGACAGAACAGCTGTATTTCTTGTCTGTTGAACCAGATGTGATGGTTCTAAATCTTGGTATCGGTGGCAAATCCATCAGGAGAGGAGACGGAGGGCTACTAAAGGACAAGAAAGAAAGAAAAGGAAGAAACATTTAGGTTGATTGTAAAGTCACTGGGGGGCAGTTGGAATTTTAATGATGGCAGCTGCAGCAATCATTTTATTTACATTTTTAAACCATCTCTTGGTTCTGAAATGGGAGCCTCAGGGCAGTTCCCTGCAGACCATTCACAGGGCCAAGCTAGAGGTGATGGAGGCAGCCACGCTTTAGCCATGCGTTTGCCCTGTTCACCTACATGGGAAAACAGGAAGCTGCCTTATACCATGTCAGACTGCTGGGTCCCTCTAAGCTTAGTATTGATTGGGCAGGGGACATTCCCAGCCCTACCTGGAGTTGCCAGGGATTGAACCTGTGACCTTCTGTATCCAAAGCAGGTGCTCTGCACGGACAGCAGGGGTGGCGACTGGTTTTTCGATCAAAAGGGGTGTGTGGATGACAGCAGCTGAACCAAACTAGGGACGGACTAAACTGTCCATTTTGATTTCTCCCAGTTTCTCATTTTTCCAGGTTCAGTTCTCCACATTTCCACATCTGTATGCAATTTTTTCTTTTTAAAGAAAAAAGTCCGCACAAAGATTGACCAACATTTTAGTGCAAATTTCTCCCAATATGCACTTTTTTAGCAAAACAACTTTCACCAAAATAATGCATTTTTGTATGTTCTTTTCAATAATATATGCACTCCATGCACCCTGGCAGGCACACTTTTGTACACATTACCTGTCTTTAGAACTGCATTGCAAAATTCGGAGAAGTGTGAATTTTGAAGGGTAACTGTGTTTTGGTTTGCATATTGTCTTGGAAAGTATGAATTAGGTAAATTTGCCTTTAAATGCAAACTGAACCAAATTCCCCCCCCACATCTACCTTTACCTCTCTGTACTCAACTGGCCTAGTCATTTTCCTCTTAAGTTGGCCCCCTTTCAATATTAGAACCGGGGTTGGAGAAAAGTGCCTAATGCAAGTGGCGCGTTGAGACAAGGGGACTCTCTTGCTCCCTCGCTGCACCTACAATGCCTCCCCATTGATGCAAAAATTAGACCCTCTCAAAGCCCATTTAAGCCATGAGTGGGGAAGGTATGTGCACAGCAAACATGGCTGCACCCAGCAAGCCTGGTAGGTTCAGATCATAGGAACATAGGAAGCCATTGGTCCATCTAGCTCAGTATTGTCTACACTGACTGGCAGTGGCTCTCCAGGGTTTCAGGCAGAAGTCTCTCCCAGCCCTATCTGGCGATGCTGGGGACTGAACTTGGGACCTTCTGCATGCAAGGCAGATGCTCTGCCCACTTAGCCATGGCCCTTCCCCAAAAGGAACCTTTGCCCTGCACAGGGATCAAACCTGCAACCTTGGCATTATTAACACTGCACTGGGACCAAGTGAGCTAACCAGCAACTTAACACACAAGTCGATCAATTGTTCAAGTTGATCACAGTAAACTCATTCAACAAAATGGGTCGGCGACACTTACCTGTCCCCTGTTTCTGCCCTCCGTGGTGAATCATGGGGAGAATGATATATGGTGCGAATTGTTTCCTCTTGGCTGCAGGGTGTTTCATAAGGGCTATGCGGCTGAGATGCTGCTGATTTGTTTGGGGTTTGATACAGAGCAGAGCTCCACCTCCTGCTTGCTGTCTGGGCCGCACTTGCAACCAGCTCTTCCCCCCCACTCCCGCTGCTGTCGCTGTAGCTGTCTCTGCGAGAGGGGGACTTGATCAGCTTCTCACTCTTGTCTGTGGCTTCATTTTCGTCAGAGCTGTCATCCTGCTCTCCATTAGATGGCTGTGGATTGCCTTTGCTAATGTCAGGAAAAATCTGTGGCGGGGAATGGATAGGGGTCTGAAAAAAGTAAACAAGAAAGTTTGGCACAAATGGAACCAATGATATGGGCTGCAATTTCAGAGAGCGTGGGTGGTTTAGTTAGGTCTGCAATGTTTAGTCAGTTAAATAAGGTTGGTTTAATCAATCAAAAAGGTACCCCCAATCAATTGGCCTACAGATCTTTTTCCTCCACTTTTCCCTCCCCCAGAATGGGTGGGAGCTTTTCTAAAAAATTAAGTTGTATGGTAAATATGCCCCTTAAGGAAACAATGAATTTATTTCCTTGTATCTTGAAAAGAGAACCTATATAAATCTTGATAATATATGCATTTATTGAAATGACATCCAAACCCAAATAAGAGATCCACTAAAAACATATTGAATCCATTGACAGCCTTCCAGGTGCCTCTTCTACTCCATGATAATGCTGTCCACTTGGTGAGCATGTGAAAGCTAGGACTGGTGAGCCTTAAAGTATGAGGTGCTCTCTGTGATGAGCTGCATGAACCAGCACAACCTGAAAATCCCCCAACTGGCTGGCCTGCGAAGGCCTGATTCCAATTAAAGAAATCTTAGCCAATTAATCATAAGGCTTTCAGTCAATTTAGTCAATAATTTGTTGATTAAGTGTCCACACGCTTGCATATGAGAAAAATACAATCCACCTAAAGCTAAAAAGGCAGGCTGTCTTGAGGTATTGTTGGCTTTATTTATTTATTACATCTCTATCCTGCCATTCTCCTCTTCTTTATCCTCACAGCAACCCTGTGAGGTAGGGTTACGCTGAGAAACTGTGACTGGCCCAAGGCCACCCAGTGAGCTTTATGGCTGAATGGGGATTCAAACTCTGGTCTCCCAGGTCCTAGTCCCACACTCTAACTGCTACACCATACTGGCTCTTTAGGCATTAAGTGTGTGGCTCAGAAAGCATAGTTTTTTTAGGACAGGCATTTCCCTTCTGTAAATTAGAAAGGAAGGATATCTCTTCTAGGGATGGGGAATCACTGTCCCCATTGACCTCGAAAGGGGGTCAGGTGTTTTGGTAGAACACTCAAAAAAGCTGCCATTCTCCCTTCTAGTGCTACCTTCCCTTGCTCCAAAGGCCCAAAAAGCTAACCAAAACATGGAATGCTAAGTTCCCACCAAGAGTAATGGAACTAAAGAAAAAAATGCTTTGTTGGGGACTCAGAGCATTCATCAATGTCTACTCTGATGCTACACCTGCCTCAAGTTAAGTTTCTGGGCACTTGGGGCAGGAGAAAGGGTTCAAACATAATCAGATTGGGCACAGCCTGCTCACAGCCATCTGAAGTTTTTGTTAAGTATATTAAAATGTCTTTTTTGATTGGATACAACTCAAAGTAAGTTATAAAAATAAAAACCCCGGAGGGTTTTTTTTTTTTTTTTTGTCATTGCAGCACTTGTCGCAGTCATGCTCAATTCCCCCCCAAAGGTTTCCATTATTTTTGTGATATACTTTGGAGGATATTAGACCCCTAACACCAGATTGATAAAGGCACACTTTTTGTTTGGTTGAAACTTGAAAAAAATGGAATCTTTTATGCATTTTTTCATACCAAGCCACCCATAAAACCCCATACACTACACTTCTTACCAACAGAGAAGGATCAATTTCTGGCAGTATTCCTGGGAGGGGCCTGCAGAGGAGAAGGGTGACTTCGGGGGATGTTCCCCTGAGAGCTGACATGACCTCCTAGATGGACAATAGGTTGAAAAATTAGGCACAAGCTCTCATCGCCATGCACCAACAGTAAGATGTGTTGGGGATGAGAAGAATTTGAACAAAAACAGAAATGGGAGCAGAAATTGCCAATGTTCACTTATTTATCCCATATCTGGAATGGAAATCAATCCAGCACATACAATTGCTTTCAGTCTGCAAACATGATTATGTTTCCCCCCCATTTGTAATGTGTTTCCTTTGCATTGAATGGGGTGGAATAAAGCAATGACAACGTAACTTACATAGCTGATGAAATTAATTATGTAAACGACATAATTTTGCTACAGCGGACACAGTAATGAATAATGTTTTTGGCGGAAGACAAACTGCAGCAGAACGGAAACAGTGCTGCATTCACACAATACACAGCAAGATTAAAAACAATGCCATATATCCCTAAGATGTGCCACCACCAAAACAAGCAAACACAAAGAGGCGCTAACCTGTTGGGACAGTCCTTTTAAAGAAGCCCCATTCACTTTCAGGATAACGTCCCCAACTTCGATCTGCCCGCTTTCTGCAGCAGGTTGCCCAGGGAAGAGTTTTTTAACCCTGACTATGCTGGAACCCGGCTGTTCTGGAGAAACGCTGTCTTCGCGGCAGAAACTGAAGCCCAGGCCTGAGCTGTTTTTTACTAGCTTCACTTCAAATGTGTTGTCTGCAAAAAGAAATGTTGAGACATCCATCCATACGAAGTATGTCATTGCATCATATAAAGATGCTTGAGACTCGCTTGGTCATGCTCAACCACTTTTTCAGGAATCAAGTTGGTTAACGTATGCCCACAACAGACAGAAAGCTGAAAACTGGTACAGCTGAAGATGTTCTGGTTGCTACACATGTCTCAAAACAGGACGTTTTCATGACTCTTGTTCAAAAACTGGGACAAATTGCTCACCTGGGTATAGCAGCCAATACTCAGAAATAAACAAACCAAGCCACATGGAGGAGTATGGGAATAGAGGGAAAGGGCCATAACTCAGTGGTAGAGCATCTGCTTTGTATGCAGAAAGTCCCAATTTCAATCCCCGGCATCTCCAGGTAGGGCCGAGAGAGCCCCCTGTCTGGAATCCTGGAGAACCACTGCCAGTCAGTACAGGCAAAACTAAGCTAGACAGACCAGTGGTCTGATTCAGTATAAGGTAGCTTCCTATGTTCTTAGCCTCACAAGTAGCCTGGAAGCAGGATAAAACCAAATGGAGGGGTGTCAAAGGCTAACAATAACTGAACTGGGGGGAAAGGGTGTATATATATACCCATACCTGCATAATTTCTGTGCCCAGGCTCTAATGACCTATTGGAAGGGGGCAAGCAGAAGTCCAAGGCAGTGGCCTTGAGCACTGCACATTCGGTGTTAGTAAGGACTTAAGCTTATAAGTAGGTTTCTCCGGGTGGCCACTATGAAGCAAGATGGCTGCTGTTGTGTGCTCACTAGAATGCCTGAAAGAATTCCTCCATCACCAGATAGGTGGCTACATCGGTGGCTACATCACTCTCTCTGGAGAAGGACTTGGAGAAGGACCTTCTCTATAGTGATGCCCCAGTGGTATAACATTCTCCTCTTGGAGACATGGACAGTTATACAATGCTGGATCTCTACTGTATATTTGTTCTCGTTCTCTCTCTGTTTTCTCTAGATTTTGCAGACTAGATTTTAGTTTTCAGCCTGTTTGTAATATTTTGTGGTGTTATTTATTGATACTGTTGTAGTATTATGTTCTGAATTGTTTTTATTATTATATTGTTCTTGCTATGGAAGCCACTTTGAGGTCACCTGGTGATGAAAAGCAGCATACAAGTGTACTAATAAATAAATAATAAATAAGTTATTTAAAGAAAAAAAATGCAAACATAACAAACAGGATGTGAATATTGCTTTAAATGCAAGGTGCGGATGTGGCTGTCTCAGCTCAATGGCCTGCTATTCTAGATATAAAAAATATGGGGTGCTTCTTGTAATCCTTTCAGGTCCAAGCCCCCTTTGCATTCCGACAGGATCTCACCATCAGTGACAAAGTTGTAGTCTCTGGCATTTGTAGTTTTCTTCACAGATCTCTCCGGGGCTCCACCATAACCAGGCTGGTTTGGAGGCGTGCACTGTGGTGTAACTGGAACATGGACTCTAGTTGCTGGAAGCTGGCCCTTTTCTAACACCAGGTGAACCTCCTGCAGGAACAACCACAAATTAGTGAGCACTGAATCACAGAGACCCCACTTAGCCATTGAAATAAAGAGATGGTCCACAAAGGCCTGACTGGTGGTCCCTGCGCAGAATGAAGCACCAGGGCCCGTGGAAGGGCCTTTTCAGTGGTGGCTCTAAGTCTGTGAAACACTTTCCCTACCACTGAAGTGTATCTAGTCACATTATTTATTTATTTATTGGATTTATATCCTGCCCTTCCTCCCAGTAGGAGCCCAGGGCGGCAAACAAAAGCACTAAAAACACATTGTTGTTTCCTTTTAAGAAATATGTGAAAACGCATCTCTTCTGGCAGGCTTCTGGATAAGGATATCAGTGAGTGAAATGATTTATGAATGGTTTGATGATGATGCTCATTTTGAATCACATAATTCTATTTATATAACTGTTTCAATTATTTGTACTTTATCGATATTTTGTTATGTTGCATATGTAACATTATTATGTTACTATGTTGTAAGCTGCCCTGTGTCCTTTTGACAAAGGGATATATATAATTAAAAATAAATAAATAAGGGGTCAATTCCTATGGCATCCACACTGTAATCTCCTAAGAAGGAAATGCATGTATTTGAGCCTGTCTCTGCCAGTTGTGGAAGCTTCCATTCCATCACCAGCAGTCAAAACAGACTGAGGAGACTTACAAGATTGGCTTGCTCTTTGACCCAGGTCTGGAGGGGAGGAGCTGCCTCACAAAAGCCCTCATAGGTGAAGACAACAGCAGCACCGGGTAACTTTCCAAAAGCCATAGTGCCTGGCTTATTCTGGCAACAGCTGCTTTTGCATCACAGGGGAGAGCAGTGCTAGAGTAAGCAAGGCACTGCTGTTGTGACCGAGAATGGTTTGGTGGATGGCCGTAGCTCCTCCTCCTCCTCTCAGAGACTTCCTGCAACTCAGAAACGTAACAAAGGAAGTGGCCCTGAAGAAAAAAGGAACAGATGTAAACTTCTTACCTGGCCAGTATTCCTCAGGATTTCCACAGCTTGTTTATGGGTAGCTCCTTCCAGAGTAACCCCATTGACAGAAAGCACACGGTCGCCTAGGAAGCAACAATGGAGGATTATAGGAAACCTGTGTACAGAATATGGACACAATCCACTGAAAACGTCTCCTGTCTGAGCTCCATTAAGCAGCCATTCAAGCAAAGGTTGTGCAGGAGAAACTTCCAGTGGAATGAAAACAATGTAAAAAAGAGCCCCCCTGGTCAGATCAAGGATCCATCAAGTCCAGCATCTTGTTTCCAACAGTGGACAGCAGGAAGCCCCTGGGAGGCTCACAATCAGGGCCTGAAGCTGACCAGCCATCCCTGTTCCCAACAGCTGATATCCAGAGATAACGCTGCCTCTAAACACTAAAGTTCCATGTAGCTATTTCAGCATTCAGCCTTTGTGTGCTGTTGCCTAAGTAGTCAAGAGGCAACTGTCTACACACAAGAGGGAAGTTTCAGCACGCTTCAGGGAACTCAAGGTTTGCCGAAGTATAAAATATCCTTAGGGCAAAAACAAACAAACAACCCCTTAAAGGGAGATCACATTCAAAACAGCCCAAAGATTAAGCATGCCACAATGGCCACAGAATGCTAAGTCAGTTTTTGTGCGTGTGATGGGAATGAATGGAATGGAGTGTCCTGGAGAAGGACAACGAACAGGATCATTTCACGCTGTAACATTTTGTTGCAGATCCCCCTTACCTAGTCCCATTCATGAAAATATGTCCAATTATGTCCCCAGTTTTCTCAAAGTTTCAAGCATCCTGGATCTTTATAAATCTGCAAAACCCCAGTATTAAAATAAGAATTATACTTGCCTTTTTGAATCCTACCATCCGCTTCAGCTGCTCCCTTGGGAATAACAGCCTTTACATACAGGCCTCCATGTCTCACATTGGTGTTCACACCACCCTACAGAGCAATACATTTAAAAAACATAAGACTTTAACAGAAAGTCAGGTATCTGAAACGAAAGATACTAACCCAATCCCTTAAGAAATCCAGAAAATACCCATGCAGGCTATCAGCAAGTTCAAGCAGCAGCCAAAAATGAAACCCAGAACATTACAGAAGCATTTTTTAAGTACCATGCAAATAATTGCCAGTGGAGAGATGGGTTCTAAGGCTTCTGGGTATGGATGCAATCATTTTAGTTACAGTTCTGAGAACAAAACTATTGTGAATATTAACAAACACAACACAAGACTCTGCCTTTCTGAAGGCATCATGCATGTCCAGCCATTCAGAAACCGATATGCACAGAGAGGGAAACTAAGGCACACTTCCCTTTGAGTTATGGAAAGCTCAGTTGCAATACAAAAGCAAAATTCAGTAGATTAGATGCAGCTTCTTTTAGTGTCTGAAAATCTAGTAAGCTTGCTACAATTTCCTGGCAAGGCTGCTGTGCCTTTAACTGCTGCATGACAGACAAGAATTCAACAGGTGAAGTTTTCCTCATTGCTACATCTCCATGAAGAGAAAGGCTCAATTGTTGCATTTCTTCCTAAACACCACTGAGGAAAGCACTGCCAGGAAAAAGCAACTGACCACTTTAAGAAACGTGTCATATCTGAATAGGAATCTTGTGCCAACTATGAGGAGCCAGGAAGGGGACTGTGAATCCCTAAACCAGAGGATGGGGAACCTGTGGTTCTCCAGTAGTTATTGGACTACAACTCCCATCAGCCCCATCAGTCGTTATTGGACTACAGCCCCAGCCAGCATGACCAATGATCAGCAATTGTGGGAGTTGGAGTCCGAACATCTAGAGAGCCACAGATTCCCTAATCCTTGCTCTAAAAAAAAGCCTGACACTTCCTTAAGAGTCGTCCTCCTGTGTTTTTAAACTGAGGCTGCATACACACCATGCATTTAAAGCGCATGACTTCTCCCAAAGAAACTTGGGAACTGCAGTTTGTTAAGAGGACTGGGAATTGTAGCTCTGTATTATGTAAGCTACAGTCCCCACAGTTTTTTGGAAAGAGCAATGTGCTTTAAATGTATAGTACACACTATACATAGTACAGTCTAGTACAGTCTAACAGCTTGATCCTATGCATGCTTATTTGAAAGTAAGTGCCATTGTGTTGAGTAGGCTCCCTCCCAGGTAAGCTTGTATAGGATAGTCAAAGTAACTAGATTCACTACTGGGTCAGCAAAATATTTTCCCTTTCAACTTCAGGTTGGAAACTGCAATCAAAGTATGCACCATATAGTGCAACTTTAAAGTATGTTACAGGACAGTAGGAAATTCATTTTCTAAAACCTAATTTTCAGGACAAAGTGACTGAAAAGGATGAAAACTAGATAGTTGGACAAATGCCTCAGGGAATATGCCTGCACTTATTTTCTTGGGTGAACTCTTCTAGCTATCTGTATTTATTCCACTCTTCATGTCCAAACTGCTTTCCAAAATTCTGAGATGCAATCCTTCAGTCTAAACTTTAGATTGTGAACCAAAGATTGCATTAAAGCACTTTCTGATATCCCCATAAACCACAGTAAGTCCAAGGATATGGCATTGTACACCCACTTTTGGAGTTTGTCTTTAAAGTGACATTGTCAAGTAGCTACAGCCCGTAGGTATGAGTGATGTTATAGAGCTTGGTTATGTTCTAAATTTGGAAACACATGCCAAAAAGTAACATTATGGTTGTCAGCTTTCAACTCAGAAATTGTCAATATGCTGAACAGTCAAGAGCCAATGCAACTGCAGGTTCTTCCACACCATTTCTCCTGTCCTCTTTCCCAGGTTACTGGGGCTGGAACTAAAATCCTGTTTGATAGAGCATGCAGGTTGAAGAAGGAACAAGTTGAAAGAAAACATGAATGTGTCACATTCAATTTCCTTGGAACTTTAAAAGCACCTCCAGGTTGCAACCCAGCAGTCCTTAATGAGATTGTCTGTAAATAGAAATATTTGGTAGCATTTTGCTTTGCAACCAGCAGAGGGAGCTCAGAAGATATGTGACAAGGCTATATGGATGCTGCCAGGTACCAATAAGCGTCAACAGAACCACATTCATAGTCATAGTTGAATTTCTTAAGTAATTCATGATTTCAGTGGTCTTGCTGCAGGGACAATGAAAGTCTCAACTGCAGTCATGCTGGTTATAAATACAAGCAGATAAAGTGTGTATTTTTTTCTTTCTCCATAATTTATCAGTTTAGGAAACTCAGTTTATGATTCTGGTCAAAGTTCACACGGGAGTTAGGACTGCTCTGCACATTATGAGTACTGTGGGAAATAGTGGTGGACATTCTACATCAGCACATGGAAACTCTGGGCTGTATTTGGCATGTAAGCTTCGCACCTAATCAGGACGGGGAACTGGTGGCTCTCCATCGCTGACCACAGACCAGGATGGCTGGGACTGATGGAATCCAACAACATGTGATGAGGCACACAGTTTGCCTTACCACGATGTGCAAACCAGACTGCTCTCTGTGTGTGTATTTGTTTGTTTTTGCAGGAAGCCAAGAGTTAATGCTGGTATTTCTCTTGATGTACAGAGCTGCCCTACATTCCAAGCATTTGCATGTTACTTCCTGCAGAATTTCAGCCTTGACGGCTGTTGAGAAAAGTTAAAGATTAGCAGCAGGTTAACTACTTGACAGTGCCTCTTTAAGGTCCACTGCTACCCTGTAAACCAGACATTTTAACAGGTTGCTTGGAGTGGAGGGGAAAAAAAGAGAGAAAACAGCTAAAAACCTTGTCAAACAGTACCGTGACACTTATTCCCAAGCCGTTATCATTTTTGGCCAGTTGGACCTCAAAGATATCTCCAGGTTTAAGAGGCGGTGAAGAAAACTTTTTAGAATTCAGTGAGTTGGCCAAATTCATGAAGGAAGGCCCCTTTATGAGGAAAAGAAAGGATAAAAAAAGGATACCTTGTTATAGAGGTGATCTGTGATTAGGACTCTAATGGGTATTTATAGGATTAGCCAAAGGTTTGAAATAGAAAAAAGCAGATTCTACAGACATATTTACACACACACAAACCAACACATATAAAAACAGGCAGCACTATGAAAATATGTATGCTTTAAATTGGATTCCTGCATTGAGAAGCGGGTTGGACTCGATGGCCTTATAAGGCCCCTTCCAACTCTACTGTTGCATGATTCCATGAAAATATAATCAGATTTATCCCAATGTAAGTATCATTTAATGCAATGTTTCAGATGACATTCATGATGTTATGGATCAAAGCATCTGCACTAACAGATCTCCAGAAAGAAAGAATCAATATACCAATCATTGCACGGACCAGAAACTTTGCCAAACCACTCAGTGTGATGCAGTCATGTGGACAGCTCAAAAGCATTATTTGCCCCAACAAGTAATTAGCTGACCTACAGGAGTCTCACACAATGAACCAGTCCCAGAAGACATCATTTGGGTAGGTTTTGGTCAAGGAACAAGGCAGGATAAAGGATATTAAAATGGGGGAAAGTCCTTTTGTGAAAACTGCCTTTGCCACGGAGGAATTCCAACGTCACTGACAGGTCAGGCTAAGAAGGAAATGCTAGCACGTAGCTAAGCTCCTGTTCTGAGGCCCTCGGCCATACAGCTGCCTAGGAAGAAGGCATAAGCAAGGAGATGTTTGGGTCAGCCTTTACACTCTGCATTACTGTTCACAGTCAACAGAGTTACATCCGCTGATGGCCGTCAGGGATGGGAGGATCTGTCAGTTTCGGTTCTCTCAATTTCTCATTTTCCCAATCTCACAGTCAGTTCTCCACAATGCTGCAGCAATTTGCTGGATTTTTTTTTTTTAAAAATTCCTCATGAAAATATTTCACCATTTTAGTGCAACTCCACCTTCCATCATCCCCAGCCAGCATGACCAATGATCAGGAATTATGGGAGCTGTAGTCCCAACAACACCTAGAGAGCCATAGGTATGATGGGAGGAGGGAGTTGAGCAGTTTCTGGAGTGCCACACATCCCCCATCCCTGTGTTAGGAGAAAATTATTTTCCCTTCTCCCCACTGAGGTCTGGTAAGCACAGGATACATTTCTCTCAGCCTGTTGTTGTTACTTTGCTGTTTGTGGCAAATTGGCTCTTCAACCCTTCTGATACAAGTAGAAGCCACACAGTTCTTGTATTATTTTACAAGGCCCTTAACCACTTTGGCCCAGCATATATTAAGAAATGCCTGAGCCCTTATATCTGGGCCTGATCACTGAGATCTTTGGCAGAGTCTCTGTTGGTGGTCCCCCATGACTCAAGTGCATGACTTGCAACTCCTAGAAAGCTGTGTATTCGGTGTTGTAGGCCCAAGCCTGTGGAAATCCCTCTCTGATGAGATTAGGCAGGTACCTTCCTTGCTTAACTTCAGCTGCATTCCAGCAACCATTTAAAGGGAGTGTTTGGGTTTCTGTTCAGTTTTATGATGTATTTTTATTGTTTTATTCTCTGTATGGTTTATTTTTATGCATACCAGTTAGATATGGTAATGATTAAGGGGCATGTAAATGCATTAAATAAATAAATGTTGTGACTATAGAGACAATAACAAATTAAGCTGTTAAGGTTGCAGCAGGGGCAACAGTTAGCGAGAAAGAGAAGAAAAAAGCTGTGTAAATGGCTCATGTCTTTGTGTGCTGAATTGGTCACGATATCCCATAAGGCCATTGCCACTATCAAGAATGGCAGCTGACTCTCTAAAGCAGGGGTTCCCAAACTGTGGTCCCTCGACTGCCGGTGGTCCATGGCATGTCTGCATTAAATATTCATAGTGATTTTTAATTGCATTTTATTGCTGTGTTTATTTTTTTATAAATTGTATTGTATTGTATTATTTATTTATTTATTTATAGAATTTATTAGTCGCCCATCTGGCTGGCTGTCCACCCACTCTGGGCGACGTACAACATAGGCATATAATACCTAGACACTGAAAATCTAAAAACAATGAAGATAAAATCTAGCCCACCCCAAAAGCCTGCCTGAAGAGCCAGGTCTTCAAGGCCTGGCAGAAACTCATCATAGAAGGGGCACAATTTGAATTCTATGGAATGCAATAAAAATATAATTAAAAATAATATGGCATCCAGCACAGTGCATTATAATTGTTAACACAGGCAGAAAAATCGCTGAGAGGTCCATCATGACCATCAGCAATTTTCCGATGGTCTGCGGGGAAAAGTTTGGGAACCACTGTTCTAAAGCCTTTAGCGTGTTGCTGTGGTGTGTATCAGCAACACTCCCATTAAAATGATTCCTATCCACAGACCTTAATAAGCTGAGACATCTCTCGGGTGTCAGTTTTCCAGGCTGGTGGGGATGTGTGGAGGTGGGAAATCAGACATTAAGTAGCAGCAAGCACATTTAAATGGGTTTTGGGTTGTACGCATTAGAATCACAACTAGGCTCTCATCTGTTCTTGTTTCGATCACCTATGCTGATACGCTTGCAAGGAATTCCTCCTTGGGAAAACACGTCCCAAAGTGTTAATACAAAGTGCAGCAGAGGTTAATCAATAGAAGCGCTGTTGGGTGACGTGCCACCTCATCCACCATCCTCCCGTCTCATTTTCTAAACAAACAGTCAGTGGCAACTGGTGGCTCCATGTCAGTGGGGCAGTGGAATCCACTCTGGGTTTTAGTCCGAATTTTCAAGGAGCTCTCTATCTGGACTAAAACCCAGAGCGGATTCCATTGCCCCACTGACATGGAGCCACCAGCCACCACTTCAAACAGTAATGAGTAAGTGGCACCTTCAGGGAGAGAAGAAGAACAACATGGTATAGAAATAGACTTATGCCTTTTTGGCTGCTGCTATTGGCTCCTGGCTGCTGGAGTAAGTGGCTTCATCCATGTCAGAATCCCCTCGGTCGGAATACTCAACAGTCTCCACCACACCAGGCTTTTTGGCTTTTTCTGGGTTCGTCTCTGAAGGGGCTCTGGTTCTCTCACTGCATTTGGAAAGGGCAAGCTGGGAATCATTGTAAACCGGAAATTCCTGCTGGGCTTTGTTGTTGATATGGTTGGCAAAACTGCCACTCGTTTGACTCTGGGACAGGCTGGCGCTCTCCGTCCTGGAATCTTGAGAACTTAGGCTTCCATCCCGTTCTCCTGTGCCAAGGCCAGATACGCTCCCAGAGGTTATCCTCTGCTGGGTGAGTAGCCTGTTGTGTTCCTCTGAAGATGACTCCACCACATTGTCTGGTATCAGTGAAGGCCTTTTTACATACCCCTTAGTGCCACTGAGGAGACTGGATGTTGCTAAGGACAAATGGAAATGCCCAACAGTAAATATTATTTAAATCACTTTCACTGATTATCTCACCTTGATAATCCAAAATATGGATTATTATCCACCTTACCACCACCCCTTCCTTCCTTCCATCTCAGGGCTACATCCTGGGTTTATAAGCCATAGTTTTCTCTTACATCTGAACCGGGAGTCCACGATTACTAGGGTCCTACATTATGATATGAAGTTGGGTGAAAAACCTGGTATGTTCTGGTTCTGGTAATCATAGTTTCCCAGTTTTGACATGACAGGAAGCAATGGCTTACTAACCAGGGAAGTACTGAAATCAGAGCATGCTGGGATGGGAGGAGGAAAGGGTGGTGTGAGGACAAAGTATACAGGCACAAAAAAATTGTGTGGGCCTCTATTTTCTCCTCATATTTTTAGCTTTCAGCACTAAAAACCGCCATAGTTAAAAGTAAGGGTGCTGAGAAGATTTCCAGGCCCAAGAACAAAGTCAAAGTTCTACCCAAACAGGGCTGATGAGAGGATTTTGGGGCTAACATCAGCACCTTGATCATGGAAATCCCTCCTCTGGAAGGCGAAACTGACCTTTTCCATAATGGCTTTTCAGTAAGTATAAATAAGTTTAAAAACATTTTTTTTGGCAGACCTTTAATCTGGACTGAGTCTTTGGTCGCTTACACACCTACATTTAAAGCACTTGACTTCTTCCAAAGAATCCTGGGAACTGTAGTTTACTCCTCACAGAGCTACAATTCCCAGTATCCTTAACTAACCACAGGTCCCAAGATTCTTTGGGGGAAGCCATGTGGTTGAAATGTCTGGTGTGGTGTCTACACAGCCTTAGTTCCCCATATGTGATGTCTTGTGGCTCTAGTTTCCCGTGTTTACTATTTGTATTTTTGCATTTGCAATGTTATTGTCTGCTTTTAATTGCTGTAAACTGCCTTGGGGGGACATCTGGCCTGAAAGGCAGGGTACAAATATTTAGATCAGTCTTTCCCAACTAGTGGGCCGCCAGGTGTTGTTGGACCACAATTCCCATGTTTCCTGACCATTGGCAATGCTGGCTGAGGCAGATGGGAGTTGTGGTCCAACAACATCTGGTGGCCCACTAGTTGGGAAATGCTGATTTAGACCGACCGACCGACCGACCAAACCAACCCACCCACATTTAATGACTATATCTATTTATCCATTCCACCCACCTCAGCAATTTGCATCCTTTTCCCAATGCCACAGCTCTCCTACGTGCAAAGCTAATTTTATCAGTTGATAAATGCGGCTAGCTGGATGTTAATTGGCAAGTTTTAGTATTATAGAACCCCTGGATAAGGAGCCAAGCACATAGCCCATTCTTGCTAAAACCTACACTATAACAGGACCTTAAGTAACTGGGATGAGCTGTTGTGTACAGAAGCATGTACAAAAGAAGATCTTCTGTCAAAATTTACTAGGAATTAGCAAAATTTACAGATTCCATCAACAGATTATTTAAGAGAAATCATGTTTAAACAAACAACGATGACAATACTTGGAGGAATACCTTTGGAAGGCCCTTCTTTAGGCTGTGAGATGACAAGGGTCACCTCTTCTGGAGCACTCTCAATAATTTCTAGTGCTGTGTGATGGCTGACCCCTTCCAAACTCACACTGTTCACTGATATCAGGCGGTCTCCTATGCAGAGAGATTGATTCAGAGATGAAAACAATCCATGACACACATTTCCAAGCTTTACAGAGGGGCTCTGTGAAGCAATTACTGTGAGCGCTGCCAGTGTACAACTTCCATTCGTTGTCCATAAGGATGGACAAATCTAACAATTCCAGTTTCTCATTACTTCAATCTTAAGCTCCATTTTGGTACAGGTTTGCAGATTTTTTTAAGCTCACCTGAAAATTCATATGCATTGTCATACATATACACATTTTTGCATGTAGTTTTACCTAGTACATGCATTTGCCCAAGCAATTTCTCCTCAGATAGCTTGAATGGTAGAGTCCTCTGTTATATTTCTTTCCCATCTGTTCTTTCAAGGTCCAACTTGAGCAACTGTGTCATACTAGTTAAGAGTGCTGGCCTAAACTAGGGAGACCTAGATTTAAATCATTTCCACTCAGCCACAATACTTGCTGGGTGACCTTGGGCCGGTCACTATCTCCTACCTAGCCTACCTCACAGGGTTATCATGTGGCTAAAATGAGTGCAGGAAAAGATGGGATAAATATATATTTTAATTACATTTACATTCCACCTTTCCTCCAAGGAGATTAAGGTTGTATACGTGCTTCTTCCCCCTCTCTGTTTTATCCTCACAACAACTCTGTGAGGTAGGTTAGGCTAAGAGGCAGTGACTGACCCAAGGTCACCCAGATAGTTTAGTGGCCAAGTGGGGATTTGAACCTTGGACTCCCAGGTCATAGTCCAACACTCTGGCAAAACAAACAAAAAAAGAGGATAAAAAAGATGTGATTATGGGTATTCAGCATCCCCTGCAGTTATGTTTGGGTTGTTGCTGTGGTTGTGTGTGTATATCTCAAAGTAAGTTTTGGGGGGGTTGCTCATTTGACCAGGGAAGTAGCAAAGGAATTATTTCTTCCAAGTCCATTTCCCTGATCTACGCAGCTCATTCCAAATCATGGATCTTTCTCACAACACATTTAGTTTGGCCCTCATAAAAAGTAGGGGAACATTGTTTTTCCAAGATGAGTTGTTAAGCTGTTAAAAAATAAAAAGGCAGGCATCCATTTCAGATGTTTAACAATATAGCTGCTTTACATAAATACTATAGTTGCCTGATAGGGCCATTTATAGCATTTTATTTTCCAAAACAAGTAGTGAGCGTGTATTCCAATCACTTTTAAAGTTATCACCAATGGCAACATTTAATGTTTCAATATTAAACCTTCAGTGCCTTTCGTTGATTACACTGATTTAAAAAAATGGTCAAAAAGGCACTGAATATTTTAACGTTCCAACAGAATTCAGCTTCTGGTTTCTACTTCTTTATTTGCACATAGTAATCCTATGATTTACCTGGTTTTAATGATCCTTGCAAATCAGCTGGTCCTCCAGGAGTTATTGAATGAATAAAAATCCCAAGGTCAAGTTTTCCCATCTTCTCCCCACCAGTGATCTGAAACCCTGTTTAAAACAGCTGTTTTAAAACATTTATAGCAATGTTTTGTGAGCAGAGTTTCACAGATGCATTGCCCGTGCTTTACCAAACATTTACCTCTATAAAGGAGCATCCTCAAGGATTTTAGATAATAGCAATGGTGACTGGTGGCTCCATGCTTCAGCACCTTGGACAGAGTGGATTCCACTGCCCCACTGATATGGAGCCATTGGCCACCATTGGATAATAGTCAAATTGCCCCAGTGGGGAACCTGGAGTTAGCTGTATAATTCCCAGTCTGTCTTGACATGCCTGTCATATTGGTCTCTAGAATGGGAGACCTGGAATCTAGTTTCCTTGGCTCCAAATTGTTAGGTTTCTCCCAGAAGCAGCTTGTCAGGTGTGGTGGAGACACTATGGTACCTCCCTGTCACATGGCTTGCTGTTGCTTACTGGAAGGGAGAGGGCCAAGGTGACTGGCACGGTGCAAGCACACCAGTGGAGACAATTCAGCACTCCTGCCACAGTGTTTGCACAGTGCTGACCTCTTTGCTGTCTTGCACCTCCTCCTCCTCCTCTCTCTCAGTAAGCATAAGGACATAAGAAGTCTCTATTGGATTAGGCCAATGGCCCATCTAGTCCAGCATCCTGTTCTCACAGTGGCCAACACTGCCTTTGGGAAGCCTGCAAGCAGGACCTGAGTGCAAGAACACTCTCCCCTCCTGCGGTTTCTAGCAACTGGTATTCAGAAGCATGCTGCCTCCAACAATTGAGTCAGAGTACAACCATCATAGCTAGTAGCCATTGATAGCCTTATCCTCCAAGAATTTGTCTAATCCTCTTTTAAAGCTATCCAAGTTGGTGGCCATCACTGCCTCCTGTGGGAGTGGTGCACCACTGACCCACCTGCCAGGAAGCTGGCATAGTGGCTCTACCCTACCTGATGATCTGCTTCTGGTTTCTCCTATGTAATCTCTTCACACAACCAACAGCTAACTTATGGAACCCACTGGCACAAGATGTAATAATGGCTACTACCAAGATGGCTTCTAAAAAAAGGAACAGGGTCTGTTTGGCTTTTTGAAAGATCAGTTCTGGCCCAGCACGTAGGGTTGGATTGATCAGCCAATTTCCATTCTGCATCAATTTTATGTATGTTCAACCATAAGGTCTGTCTCATTTTCTGCAGATTTTTTTTCACTGCATGGAAAATTTCAAATTTAAGAATTGTACACATTTTTGTACACACTTCTCTAAGAGAGACATTTTTGTGTGCTTTTCTACGCATTTACCCCTACAATATGCATCAGTGCCTGCATTATTCTTGTAAAATTTGGATTTTTAAAATTGAAGCTGCACCACAAAATTCAGAAAAGAGAACAATCTGATAACTGCAATCTGATTCGCATAGAAGTTTGAGAACTACAGGTTTGTTTGATTTTAAAAAGAAGACCTGACTAGATTCTCTTCCATCCCTACTGGTGCATGGAGCCAGTATGCTGTCCCAGCTTTAGCAATCCTTATGTGGATTGTGGAGATAGGACAAGTGTCCTGACTCCACATATTGGACTGGATTAGACCTCTGAAGTGTTGACTGATCCAGCTCTAATACATATTCACTGATGATAGGACAGGTCTTTTTAAAAATGTTTGATGGACAAGATAGAATATGATCTTCCATATTCAGAGCAAATACCTGATGTTGGGGGCAAGCAGGGTTTGTCCATCAGTCATGCCTTGCATATGAATTCCAGAAGAATTTTGGTTGCCAGTGTTGGAAACAGGATATGGAACAAGAGGCAGAGGTGGTGGTGGAGAGAAGCCTGTGGTCCTCCAGATGTCGGACTCCAACTCCCATCAGCCATAGCCAGCATGGCCAATGGTCAAGGATGCTAGGAGTTGTAGTCCAACAATATCTGGAGGACTACAGGTTCCCCATTCCTGAACTAGAGGAATCTTTGGTCTTCTATTTTGATAAATGAAAAAGGGGAAGAAGGAATGTGGGCCCACTTTGAAAGAAAGGAGGGTAAGGAGGGTTAGGAAGGCCATAAGGCCATGCTGATAACTTTATATCAGCCCTTCCCTACACAAGGGTAAATCTGTTTCAGTGCCTGGTAGCTCTCTAACCCTGGGGAAATAAGTCATACAGAAATGAAGCGTAGCTCAGTGGTAGAGGATTTGCTTTGCATGCAGAAGGTCCCACGATCAATCCCTGGTTTCTCTAGGTAGGGTTGGAAAAGACCTCCATTTGAAACCCTAGAGAGATGCTGCCCATCAGTGTAGACAACACTGAGCTACCAGCAGGCCTGACTCAGCACAAGGAGCTTCCTATGTTCCTAAAGGTATTTTCCAAATTGAAGCCCCCACCCCCAAATTCGCTCCACCTAATCAAATGGCATGTTCCATTTGTGTTTGCTTCTGCATTTACACATGACTTTCAACGTGACATCAACTTACCTAAGCCATGCTTTTCTTCTTTTTTCAAGTTTACCAAGTTAATCTCCCTTTCCGGCAATGATATTACATTCTGGTTTGCTTGTAGAACATCTGTGGACAAATATATATATATATATATATATTAAAAAATAGTAAGACAGTGAAATACAGCAGGGTATGTTTATTTCTTGGAGCATGATAGAGCACGAACAACACAAAACCTTTCAAGCTTCACTTGAACTCATTGTATAATTAAGCAACCTCTTCTTGAAACTCAAGGGGGCATTAATGACAGGCCTCAACGCTATTTCGACATTTTGGGAAAGGAACTGCAGCGAACAAATGCTCTTCTCCTTCCTACATGAAACACATCCTTTAGGATAAGAAAGCATGCAGGTACTGAATCAAGACGTTTTGAATATATGCAGATTTATCCACTTGAAGGCCAGGTAATTCAGTGCCTTTGCAGGGTCCTCCACAGTCAGATATTCCTCATGTAAGACAATGTATAGTTTTGGACGCGACACCATGCTCTGGGTCCTTCACAGAGTGGGAAAAAGAGTGTAACCTCCCATTCACCAAGCAGATGACGGAACCATATGAAAAAGGGGGCACGAACTGGGATCTCCTGTGTGGTTTGGCCTTTGTGTGAAGCCCCCTGCAGCTCCTTCTTTTAAGGGCTGTTCACGACAGATGCTCTTGGAGGTCACTGATTCATAGGGTCACCATAAGTCGTAATCGACTTGAAGGCATATAACAACAAAATAGCCCAGTGGCAGAACACATACTGTGCATGCAAAAGATCCTAGGTTTAACCTCTGGCAACTCCAAGTAAGGCTGGGAATGTACTCCGCCTGAAACCCTGGGGAGCCACTGGCGGCCAATGTTGCAACACTGAGCTAGATATCCCAAGTGGTGAAAGAGAGCTTCTTATGCTCCTAACCACTGCACTGCACTTGTTCTTGTTGCAACATTTATCTGGGAACAGTCTCTCTGTTTTTTATAAAGCGAAGCTTTGATACTTAAGTACTTTGATCGGGGGGGGGGGATCAGTGTCACCAAAGACAATAGAAAAACCTGTGCACAGTTCATGTTAATTACTAAACAGCCCTTTAGAAAATCACTGCACATCTAAATTTCATTATAAAAATATAATGAATCAAACAACGCTGACCTACAACGTAAGCCTGGCCAGTATCTTCAGCTGATGAAGAGTCAGATGCATTTTTCCTTCTTTCTAGGGTGGAATTTAAACCTGCATGGGAGTGTGAACTAAAGGTGGTGGGAAAACAGTGAAAGAGAAACAGAGAGGTAAAAGAGATAGCAGAAGGGAACAAAGGAAAATGTAATAAAAATGATATAAATATGACACACAAAACACAAAGCGGTGTGAAGATAATGCCACTTTTTAGCGTGCACCAGTGGAAATCAGTGAATGCTGTGGAAGCACAGCTCATGGGAATAAGCATGAAACAGCTGGTTGCGAAGGTATTTTAGGATGATGGAATGAAAATGGATTTTGCAATTATACAAAATTTCAGTACTTCCTTATACACCATGGTCCTTGGCATTTGGGGCACAGGTGACTGAACTGTGAAAAGCTCAGGTTCATATAAGCAAGGGGAAAAGCACGGCAGAACTGCTCAGGACCTCACTTTCTACTAAAAACAAAAGTCTCAAAATGGATCTCTGCTTGCTTTTGGCCTAACAGTACCAGCCATTTACTATAGTTCAATAGTCCCAAATATTGACTGCAGCCATTAGGAAGTACTGTGGACAGGAAAGAGGGCATGAACTAAAGCAGAGAACCTCTGTGACAATGGTAACTGCCCTTCCCAAAAAGGTATGTACATGTTAACCTGAGTTTGTCATCAGTACAGAGACAGATACAAGGCAAATGTAGTCCCTGCAATCTCCATGTGGATGCCACTGAAAAACGTGTATCCTGTGGCAGTGTCTGTGAGGTAGGCGAAATAATGAAAAGCCCTTTAACCCTTGTGTACTCAGATGCACACACTGACTTTATTCCACACCGGTGCCCTGGAGACACTGCCTGCGTGTCAGACTATCAGAGGCTTAACAGGGCATGGGGAACTTGTGGCCCTTCAGATGTTGCTGGACTCCAACTCCCATCAACCTTGACCACTGGACCAAGCTGGCTGAGATTAATGGGAGTTGGGGTCCTACAAGATGTAGTGGGCCACAAGTTCTCTATCTCTGCTTTAAACGTCACGTCCATCACATAGAACACCCCCAAAGGGATGCACTTCTGAGTAGCTACCGATGGGAATTGCAATGTTAAAACCAGCCCACAAGAGAGATGCTTACTTGTTTAGCTTTGCTCCTCCGGCCATTGACTCAGCATCAGATTTTGGCACTTGTTGGAAGAGTTTCCCCATCAGTTCCTCCATTCTTCGTGAAGAGGAGTCCACAGGGGCAATGGCACTTTTCCGAAGTGGGCTGACAGACACCTGGCTCTGGGTCAGGTCATGAAAGGATTTGCTCATGATTTTGGGTTTTTCCTCCCATGACAGCTTCTCATTTTTATCTCTGGAGCAGCTCTGGGCAGACTGGAAGAGAGACAATTCAGAGTAGGAAAGCTTCTTGAGGATATCAGCTTGAACTGACAATGGCCGGACCGCGAGCCTGTTCAAGGTGCTGCTGGCCAGGCTGCCAGTACTGATGGCACGTCCCATGTTGAACCCTTTGACAGAGTCCGTGTGGAGGTTGAGGCTCCTAAACGATGCTCTCTCTGCAAAGAGATGGAAAACTGTTTTACGCGCCATTTAAAAGAAATCAAATTGCCTTCTCTGTAGATGGGGGATGCTTATTTACTTTTGTATTAGATTTCTTACCTGCCCTTTACTCATAAGGTCCCAGGGCGGGCTACAATAATAAAATATATGCAATTATGAAATAAAACACAACCATAAAACAAGAAATGTGTAAAAAAGTTCCATATTGAAAATGATTAAAAACAATTCCATTATATGAAAACAGTACAAACAGTTAAAATAGTGCCAATACAGATGCAGGCTGGGATAAAGTTCTCCACTTTAAAAGGCTTGTTGAAAGAGGAAAGTTTTGAGGAGGAATCAAAAAGACAACAGAGACGGTGCCTGTCTAATATTTAAGGGGAGGGAATTCCAAGGAATAGGTGTCACCACACTAAAGGTCTGATCCCTATATCACAAGGAATGGACCTCCTGATAAGATGGTATCTGCAGGTGGCCCCCTCCTACAGGACACAATGACTGACTGTGTATGCAAGATATGAGACCAACTTTTAGGCATCTTGGTCCCAAGTGGTATATGGCTTTGTATACCAGTACCAACACCTTGAACTTAGCTCAGTAACTAATTGAAAGCTAGAAGAAATAAAGATGGCAGCTATGACCTAAAGCCGCACAGTGCTCCAATGCTCATCCAGAGCACATTCAGTACTGGGGACATTCAACAACCACTGTCCAACAGAGATTCCTAATGGGTAATCAGACTTAATGTTACATTAAGGGCACATTTTTAAAAGCATGCTTAGAATTAGCTACTCGCTTTCTTTAGGATGAAAAGCCGCCGCTGGGGCACACAATCCAGGGGAAGAGAGGCTGCCGTTAAAGTCTGTTTGGGAATGTGACAGCCAGGCTGCTAACTACCACAAACAACACCGACTCTAATAATTATATTGCCAGTACTTAAAGACCTACACTGGCTGGTATGTGTTTCTGGGCACAATTCAAAGCACTAGTCTGAATCTTCAAAGCTCCAAATGGTTTGGGACCACAATATCTGAAGGCTCATCTACTCTCAAATGAACATGTCTGACTGATAAGATGTTCTTCCGAGGAGCTGTTCAGACTGGCCCCATTTTCTGTGGGGAGATGGTGCTGGGGAACAGATGAGCATAAGAAGAGCCTGCTGGATCAGGCCAATGGCCCATTTAGCCCAGCATCCTGTTGTCACAGATGCCTATTGGAAGCCCACAAGCAAGACCAGAGAAACAAGGAACAGGGCCTTTGTGCGTCTGGCACCTCAGCTTTGGAATGCCCTCCCCCCTGTGAATCTTTAGAAACAGTGTAAAGATACGATTGCTTTTCTCTTTGGTTCTTAACAAAAACCAAAGTTGCCACTATTCTGACTAAATTTTGATAAGATCATTGTTTTATTACTGAGGTTTGTTGTGATTTTACATCTTCTTAATCTCTGGCTGCATTGGGAATCTACACAATTAAGAGATGGGACAGAAATGTTTTGAATAAAATCATTGATAAGGTTGAGTAAAAATACCCCATCCTTTTGTAGTCCCATTAGCCGGCCATTAAAATGGGAAACTAGTTGAGCTATTTTCAGGGGTGAATTTTGGGAAGTGGGTGGACATAAAACTTACTTGGAGCTGTTGAACCTCTGTCAGGCTGGAGGCTGTGGTTTTAGATTTCCCAAAATGCCCCATTCTTAAGGGATTTTTTTTTGGTGGGGATAGTGGTGCGTGATGTTGTTGTTGTTATGTGCCTCCAAGTCGACTACGACTTATGGTGACCCTATGAATCAGCAACCTCCAAAAGCATCATGCTATGCTCCACTTTTTTTGTGGCTGCCACCATTTTCCTCCCTCTGAATGGGGTATTTTGAGAGAACTAAAAATAGGAGTTCAAACGAGCTTCAAGAACTCCAGTAAATTTCAGCACACCACCATGCTTAAATTTGCAAGGTGAAAGAGGGGAGGTAGTTTTGCCTCCAAACCCTCAGCACTAAAATAAACAAACTTCACAATGCCATCCTGTTTCAGGACGAACAGGACTTCTAAGGCCAAAGTTCCTATGCACACTTTCTTGGAATTTCCCTCTGAGTGAACATACCTAGGACTGAGCTGTAAGGCTGTTCAAATGCGCACACCTTTCATTGCGTATTCCTCTTTTGTCTAGCATGAATGTGTTCTGTTCTTTGAAGCCTTTTCATGTAACACTTAATCTTCAGCTAATCTTTGCAAGTCCTTCTTTGCACCTTTTCAAGAATTTGAATCTCTTGTCTTTAAGCTCAGTGCCCAGTGTTGTACACAAGGCTCTTCTTACAAAATTTCTACATAAAAGAAACCATTATCTCTCCATTTGTAACTAATCTTCCTCCTCATGCACCGTAAGACCTTGTTCACTGGATTTTTGGCATTCTCCTCTGGGTTAGCATCTCTTTGTCAGCTTCTCACTCAGCAACAAAGTCTGCCCTGGAAAACTCTTATTTGTAGTAACTAGATATATACTACATATTCATGTCTGTAGATTGTTGTAACCCACCCTGAGAAGGTAATAACTACCACCACCTATATGTGGCAAGAACTGAATGCCAATGTTCTTGTTAATGTTTTGTCCATACACACTTTATTTCTCTCTCCATTTTCTTTTGAAGCAATGAAATGTAACAAGTCCAGTTTTCACCAAGGTAGCTGAAGGCTTGTTTCTGGAATCAGAGATGACTGGGATTGCTTCAGCAGCTGTTGATTTGGATCAGCTCAGGGAGTGGGAATGATCAGGCAGAGATAACAGGGATCAGGCAGTCCCTAAGATATCCTGGAATCAAGTTAAGAGCCTTGTAAGCATATGGGCACCCAGTGCAAGCTTTTCAGCAACAGAGTTGTGTGTTGTTCTGTTTCCAACTGAAGTAGCACTCTCTCCTGCAAGCTGAGGTCCAGCACACTAACAGTACACAAATTAGCACTACGAAGCTACTGATGTTCCTAGCAGCAGCAGCAGCAACAGGAGGAGGAGCATCAGCCACAGTGCTTACCAATTTCCTGAGCATCCTGGTTACTTTGCCTGGCTCTCATCTGGAGCTGGAATTTATGCTGTGAAGAGCAGAGCTGCAGCAAATATTGGCAGGTCTTGCTTGCGTCGGTTTGGAATGCATGTTTTATACCATCAGATGTGTTCTGCAGAGTTATCTTTCTCTTCTGCAATATGAAAAAAATATATATTTAAAACAAAACAAAACAAAACATGGGGCTGCTTTCCAGCTTTGGAAAGAAACAAATCATTATTTAAAAAGAAAGACTCGGAGACAATCTAAAAACCCGTTGGTGCAAACTTCTTGAGTCTCCACCACTTCATAATACAGGAGGAGGACTGTACTTCTGAGTTCTCCTCCAGTTTTAAAAAAAGAAAAAGCTTCCCCACATGTAGAATGTTAAGGTGTCAAGGAGAAGAAGGCCTGTCTAGATGGCATGACATGAACAAGTAAATTTTGACACCGAGGGAGAGGAAGCAATTATGCATGCAAATCGCCACTTGTATTCTGGAGTGGACCATCTCAGAAAGACTATACTTCATAGTCCTACCCCCCCTTCCATTATTGGTCTTCACAGGATGAGATTCCTCATGTTCAGAAGGAACTGCACTCTGACAAATTGGCTAGCAAATCTCCTTCTTGCCCCAATTTTATTTTCTTGCACGATACAGCTGGGCTTGTTGCTTGATCATCTGGTTCGTATTGCTAAACTATTTGCAACATAAGTGAGGAGCACCTTGCATCTTCCTGCTCTTTGCTTTTGGTAGACTACCATTTGGATGATCTAGATAAGTGATGTTTGGGGGCGGGGAATAAAGTTGTCCAGCCTGTAACTGTATAAAAAAAAATGTTACCAACATACACTAAAGGATATTTTTTTTGTTTCTCTCCATGGGAAACGGAGGACTGGTGTTCGGGCTCCGTTGTGAACCTCAAAAATGAGAACTCCTTTGGGGCAAACTCCCATCAAAATTCCAGTCTGAGATTTTTTCTCTGGCAACACACGATGAAAATGAACACCATATTCCGTCAACCTTTGGCAAATCTACACACACAGACACAAAGACAGAGAAAAAGAGATAAATGTTTGCAAAAAAAATTAATTTGAGGATACTGTGAGAGTAAAAATTATATTGAGCAGTTGAAAAGAAGAAAAATGTGATCTTACAATCAGATTCATCCTCTGTTTTTATTATATCTTTCACAAAATAACAAACACACATGAACTAGCATACAACATAATACATTAGTACTGTTGAAAAACAAAACTATATGCATGTGAGTGTATGTTTGTGTGTGTATTTCTTTACTTCTACAACAGTGGTTCCCCAAACTTTTCCACCCACAGATCACTTGAAAATTGCTGGTGGTCTTGGCAGACGACTTACTGGGTTTTCTGCCTGTTGCAGCAATTCTAATGCACTGTGCTAGGTGCTGTATGGTTTTTAATTGTATTTTTATTCATTCTTTTTTTCTTATATTTCCTTTAATTGTATTACAATTTGAATTCCATAAAATTCAAATTGTAATACAATAAAATACAAGAAATAAAAGAAGCAATAAAAATACAGTTAAAATCAGTATGAATATTCAACAAGAATATGCTGCAGACTAACTGAAGGAAGCTCACGGACCACAGTTTGAGAATTTCTGTTCTATACACGTAAATTTATATTAAAGCTGTAATAAATCTCTTTAAACGGATAAATAAATATTTAAAACACATTTTGTTACTTGGCTGCTATTTTGAAAAGGCATCTGCTATGGCTACGTGGAGACAGCTGCAACTTATATTTCAGACAAGTCACTAAAAATCAGTAGGAATCAAATGGGGGGGAGAGGAATAAACCATATTCTAAGACAGCCTTTCCCAACTAGTGGGCCTCCATATGTTGTTGGACCACAACTCCCATCAGCCTCAGCCAGCATTGCCAATGGTCAGGAAAGATGGGAATTGTGGTCCAACCACATCTGGTGGCCCACTAGTTGGGAAAGGCTGTTCTAAGAGGATGCTTCACATTTTGAAGACGTAATGGAACCTTCATTAACCTGGTACCCTTCAGATGGTTTGAACTGAAACTCCCATCAGGCCCAGCCAGTTCCAATCATCTGGAGTACGCCCACTTGGTGAAGGCTGAAGTAACAAATACTTGGGGGTGGCGGCACTGTAGGGCAGCTGCCAAGGCCCACACACTCTAAAGGGGGGGGGGAAGGACTAAACACTCTAAAGGGGGGGAAGCACTGTGCCCTGAAGTTGCTTCTCCTGGCTAGTGCTGCCAGTCCACCTGTCCTCTATGAGTGTGTGGGAGAAGGGGAGGAGGCAGGAGCAGAAGCCTCCAGTCACCTCTCCTTTGGGCATGGTGGTGGACTGGGTTCAGGGGAGGAGGGCAAATAAATGGACGGTGGTGGCAGTGACAAAGAGGTGGTGGTGGACCCAGGAAAGTGGGTATAGAATTTGTATATATAGTTGCACACTGTATAGCGGATAATTCAGGGTTGCAGATTCCCAGGAAGCCTTGGTGTGTACAACTATGTGTATAAAGGACCCCTCGCTACAGCTGTTCAAGCTGTTATATGTGGATGTCAAGAGATCCGCAAGCAATGTCAGGGTTGTTCAACACAGAATGCCTGAATAGAGCTGTAGCGTGCCAGCTAAGTGTCTTCGGCAATGTTTGGAGATCCATTTATGCAGTATTTGGGGAAGAAATCTCTGGAAACCACAACCTATCAGTAATTCTGGGAGAGTGTTCCTCATCTGTCTACATACATGTGTCTTCCCTTCCAAAGTTACAAATAAGGTCAGAACTGGGAGATCCAGATTTCCAAAATGTATGAAGTGGCTTTCCTATATTCCAGGGGTGGCGAACCTTTTTCAGCCTAGCGCCACATTGCCTTATGGCTACATGCCAGTTGTGTGCAGAGCCATAGACAAAAGGAGGAGAAGCAAGAGGCATGTCTCTTACCTATGTACAGTAGGATACATTTTAGCCAAGCATAAGCCAGAGGTTTCTACACACACTTCTTTCCATCAGGCAAGCAAAAGGCATTATCACAGTTCAAAGACACATTCCAGCCACACAAAAGCACAGAGGGCACAGAGCAGGGTCAGTAAAGGATGGGTCTGGAGAGAGTTCCAAGGGTCAGACAGAAAGGCCTGGAGGGTCGCATTTGCACAGGCTTCCTAATCCTGCTATGCTCTTTTTCCTTCCGCTTTCCTCTCTGAAAAACAGGACTCCACCCTTAACTGTCCGAACTAACCTTCAGAAATTCCAATTCTGCCTCTTTTTCAGAAGCACCAGTGTAAGTGCTATGCAATTTTGGCAATTCTTCTTTGACATTAGACAAGTCCACATTTTCCATCACTCTAGCTGGCAAATAGTGTTCTGTTCTGAAATAGGAGAGGCCATGCACCTACAAAAAGAAGCAGAGGAGTAAGGTAAGAGTCCATATGCACAACCTAGCCTGGCTGCAGCTGGATACTGTGTCACTCTGGTAATGTCCGAATGATGGGATGGCAGGTGACATGGGAAACTGTGACACACTTCCCTGGAAGGCACCAGTGCTGTCACTTGTACTTCCCCATATAATCCAACTATCCCGCATAAGTCTATTAATTAAAATGTTGATCGAGAAGCACAGAATCCAGCTGTAAAGGACACCCCCCAAAAAGCATACACTGGTCCTCAGAAGACCCAAGGAAAGTGTGAGGAACCTTTGCACCTGCACATGTTGCTGGACTACAACTCCCATCAGCCCCAGTAAGCATGGCCAATGGCTGGGTATGATGAGAGTTATAGTTCAGCAGCATCTGGAAAGGCCAAAGGTTTCCCATTCTAGTCTAAGACCTACATAAGGGGGCCATGTTGCAATAATTTCTAAACTACAAGGCAGGATACATTATTGCACTGTGAGAGAACTCCTAGTATGCCACAATAAATAAGAAAGGAATGTAAATGGATGCTCCCAAGAGCTCTAAACACAGAAAGATGACCACTGTATCTCTGAATGATCCCTTCCTCTATTAACAGAATTGTCCACCCCCAGCTATATGTCTGTACATCAGGACGGATAAAATCATTCGGTCCTGGCATCGAGACACAACAGAAATGCCCACCCTCAGATGGTCTGTTGTGTATTCACATGAACACCTGCTCTGGGCTTGGCAATATACAATCATATCAGGGACATCTGATTTGGGAAATGTTGCCCTACTGGTCAGGTATGGCCTCAAGGGTGTCTTCGATGACACCAAGGGGAAACCTTCTACTGTCTTTTAGCACTGAATTAAAGACCAAAAAGAATTAGATCACTTTGACTTCAAGAACCTGAACAGTGAAGACACTGGCCTGTGTCACACTAAACCACTGCATGTCAAACAGGGCAGAAAAAATGAAGAGAAGCACCAGAAGGAGGAGTTTCCCAGAAGCAACCTGGAACTCTGGTGTTTTTTCTGCATCTTTAAGCTGTGGATGATAATCCACTTGGTGATATTTCATTGCCACTCGAGAACCATGGCTCCCAAAAGAGCAGGCAAAGAGATTTTATCTCCCAATCAGATTGAGATATAAGGCTGTCGGAGCTAGCCACCCTTGTGCTAAACTGTGGTTCACAGTTTGGTACAAACACAGCCAACTCTAGTTTCTAGCTCCTAACCTTGATTCTATGGCTAAAACCAAATCACTTTGGAAAGTGTTCTTCCTCCTGCACTTCAAAACAAAAGATCTACTAAACCAGGGTATATTAACCACTATAGTGCCCTTTGGGATCCCAAACAACTGAGATACATTCACCTACACAGGAGGCACAAGAGCTGGAAAACAAGAGCCAGGAGATTGCCCACAAATGAAAGAATATCCTTACTTCAGCCTGGTAATCTCCATATTCTGCCTGGAGGGCCAGTGAGGCTAGCAATAAGGCTGTCTCGTCATCACAGTGCATCTTTTCTTCCAGGAGATCTTTCCTTAACTGCAGGTAATACTGATGGCATGTCAGAGTATGCCTGGCAGAAGAAGGAAAAAAAGTGTGGGATGGGGGGAAAGGAAAGAAATACACAGAAAATGTAGCATGCAAATAGTAATTATACATAGATTAGCTAAGGTGATTATTCTCTTTTACACCAAACTTACTCTGCTGTTTGATCAAGCTCATCAACAGCAGTTATGTACACATTATACATTAAAAGCACATGGCTTCTTCAAAAGAATCCTAGGAACTGTAGTTTGCCCCTAACAGAGCTACAATTCCCAGCACCCTAAACAAACTATAATTCCCAGGATTGCTTGAGGAAAGTCATGTACTTCAGTCAGAGCCGAAGGAGTACGGTTTAAAAAAAGAAGACGTGGACTGTGGAGATAATGTAGGGCACCTGTGCACAGTCATTTCTCCTAGCTGCATTTTAACACACAGCCAAGTTAATAGTGCATAGCCAGAAAAGTGTTCGTGGAAAATGTTCCCTGGAAAATGTTCTTCTATGATGCCTTTCGGCCAAAAAAAAGGCACTCCAAGGTGGTTCACAAAGATGGTATAGTCCAGTGAACAGTATTATTATTTCTTTACTTCTAAGCACGTTTGTACATTGCTCTTCAGTCCTAGAAAGGACACCAAGAAGACAGCATTTAAAAATAAACCAGAACAGATCTAGAACAGGAAAGGTTAACATACATTAAACGGGAATTGAGAAAGATTCCCCAACCAAGGGCCACATTCCCTTCTAGGCAACCTTCCAGGGGCCACATTCCAACGGCATGGAGGGCCAGAAGCAAAAGTGGCTGGAGCAACAAATGTTAATTCCCTCACACATCCTTAATTCCCTCACCGTTTCTTTCTCTTACACATCCTTCTCTATGCTCCATGTAGGTAAGCAAGTTGAAGAGTTGAAGGACAAATTCTAGCCAGGCAAAAAAAATGGTCTAGGAGGGTACAAAGCAGGGCTGAGGAGAGGCATGGCTTGGAGAGGGGGGCGTGGCTTGGAGAGGAGGTGTGGCTTGGGGAGAATTCTGATGGCAAGAGAGAGAGGTCTGGAGGGCTGCATTTGGCCTCTGGGCCCAGGGTCCCCCATCTCTATTGGGATGAAAATGTTTTGCTTTAACTATTGCCTAAAAGATAGCTGTGCCAGTGAGTTACCCAATCAAGATGCTGCCATCAAAAAGGCCCTGCAATAGGCATATACAGCTCTTTTGAGTGTTCCACAACACACATTTAGGGCCAGTTCACACATTACATTGCCAATCTCTGAGGGCAAAACTGGAGGATTTGCTTCTGTTTGAGCCTCCCGCCACCCTTTTATGAACTCAAAGTCAATTAGCCACTTGCTTGTTCAAGCAAACCATACTTTGCCATTATAACTGCACTGGCAAATAATGATTGGTGTACACCAGGTGGGGAACCCCAAGTGTGGAGGCCAAATACAGCCCTCCAGGCCTCTCTCTATAGCCTTCAGACCTCTCCCCAAGCCACATCCCTAAATGGCACTGCTTTCCACCCCAGGCATTTTTGCCTAGCTGAAATGAGTTCTTGAACTCTGTGGCCACTGCAGTCTGCAAGAAAGCGTCTCCTGCAAGTTCCAAAGACACCAGAAATCCACTCCGCAGTAACTCAGAGCAGGGCTTTCAATGTGGCTGCCTCAGCTCTGCAGAATAGTATTCCTGTCAACATATGACAAACGCCCACTATCTGCACTTTATGGAAACAGATGAAGCCATTTTTGTCCCAACAGGCTTTTCCAGCTGCATGAATGGGTCTCTGCCACGGAACCCCAGGTATCCCCTCTCATCAACCCCTCCCCCAGGGCTCCCAGGTGTCACCGCATGGCGGCTGCCACTGCCCCGCTCACCTAATGCCAGCCCTCTTGTGCTCCTCAGTCGGTCACTAAGACTCCCCCTCCCCTCCCCTCATGGGTCACCAAACCTCTCTCCTCTGTCCCACAGGTTGTCAAGCCTCCTCCTCTCCTCCCCCCCACGGGTCATCAAGCTTCCTCTTCTCCCTGTCCCCCATAGGTTGCCATGTTCCTCCTCTCCTCCCCTCACCATAAGTCACCAAACTTCCTCCTCTCCTTCCCCCCATTGCCAAGGTTCTTGGAGCTGCCCTGGCCTGTGGCTCATTGTCACACTTTAGTTTTCAGCGCCACCTGTCAGGGGACAAGCAAACTGCAGCATAACACCTTCAGGGCTTACAAAAATAGTATACAGTTAGATAGATAGATGGATCTGCTGGTGTTTTTACTGTATCTTGTACAGCGCCTTGAGATGTGTTTGTGGAAGGTGATAAATGAATGAATAAATAGTGTCTGGATGGATGATTAGGAGGAACGTCTGAGTGTGTGTAGAAAGTAGCCTACTGTATAAAGGCAACATTCCCGTTTGTTGTTCTGCCCACTTTTGCTTGCAGTGCTGCCCACCACTGGCATGTGACTTCCCTGGAAGGTTGCCCATATGGGAATGCAGCCTTCAGGCCAAGAAAGGTTCCCCAGCCCAGATGTACACCCTTCCAATCAAGATGGCAAACCCAAATCTGAATCTGATTTTCAATTCTGGTTTGTAGAGTGGTTTGGGTGTAATGGCAAACAATGGTTTGCTTGAACAAGGTGCACACATGGCTTTGGTGGAGAGGCGTTATCAGATCTCTCAGGAGAATACATGCATAGCAGTCTGCCATATACTCACTGTATCAAGCTAATATCATCCACAAAGAACTTAATGCGAAAGAACAAGGTGAAGTTGATTGTGTTTTTGCTCTTTTTCTTTGGTTCTTCTTTCCAGCCTTCAGGAGCTACTTTAGTTAGTTTTAACTCTGGATCAATGAAGAAAAATTCATTTTCTGTCATAAAAAAGAGGGGGGAAATCCCAAACAATTAACAAAGCATTCTTTTTTACCTGACAGTTATTCCTTTTTATAGTACTAGGTTCAGATATACTTAGCCCCGCCCCCATCCACACTATCATACCACTTTAAACAGTCATGGCTTCCCCCAAGGAATCCTGGGATCTGTAGTATGTTAAGGGTCTTAGAGTTGCCAGGAAACCATGGCTTCCAATCAAAGAGCTACAATTTCCAGTTCCCAGAGTTCCCTGGGAAAAGGGATTGACAGTTAAATCCCTCAGGGAATTGTAGATCTGTGAGGGGAATGTGAGGTCTCCCAACAATTCTCAGCACTTCCTCTGCCATATGTGCCATATATGCCAAAGCATCCTGCTTTGGATGCCTTGTAAAAACATATCTTTTTGTGCAGGTTTTCCCTGACCTGTGAGACTGCCTCATTATTACTAAATTTCTGTTTTACCTGTAATACTGTTCTGTGTTCTATTTCTATATACTGCTTAGAGATTTTTAAGTATTAAATAAATCAAGTAAATAAAAGTATCTTTGACAGCACAGGGAAAAAGCAACATGGGATAAGACTGCTATGCAAAAACAAAAACAAGCTGTTCCAAGTCAGAGACTGTGAGTGGTCTTTAGAGAAGTGCAGAATCCAATTAGCTTGATATAAACCTATTTATAAATAAAGCTCTCACTAGCTGTTCTCTGGCTGTTTTCAGCAACAACATTTAGTGGATGTTGGATAAGCAAGTTTCAACTGCCATGATTTACACATCGTTTTACTCCTTGAGAAAGAGCTATCCTCAAAATGTATCATGAAAACAGGATATTGTGTCACACCCTTCCCTAACCGGATGCCTTTTAAGTTTTTTGGACTACAGCTCCCATCATCCTGGATCATTGGCCACAATGGCTTATGGGAGTGGGCATCTAGAACATCTGGAGGGTACCAGGTTGAGGAAGGATGGTGCACACAACTGTGCTCTTGATTTTTTTTTTAATTCTAAAAACTTGTTTTAAACTTGTAAGAAAAGGTCATGCACATTTACCTTTTTCACACAGCACACAGTTAAACTACAGGATTCCCTACACAAGATGTAGGGATGGCTGCCAAACTGGCAGTTTTAAAACAGGATTAGTCACATTGATGGAGGATAAAGCGATCAGTGGTGACTTGTCATGATGGCTATGTACTATTTCCAGCATCAAGTGTAAGGGATACTCTGATGAATACCAGTTATTGGTAAACATGAGCTCAAGAGTACTACTGAGCACGTGTCCTGCTTGTGGGCTTCCCAATGCCATCTAGTTGGCCACTGTGGGGCTAGATAGTCCTTCAGCCTGATTGAGCAGGGCTCTTCTCATCCTCTTACCTTAGAGAGAGAAGAGTTCCAGCAAGAACTACTAATCTTAATGTCCATAGAAACTGCAGAGTTAGAGGTAACGCATCTTTGAGCACTAGTGGCTGATGAGCACCAATGGGAGAGATTATTGCCTTCATGTTCCGCTTCTTGGCATTTGGCTGGCCTCTGCTAGACTAGATAGACCTTCATTCTGATCCAACTGGGCTCTTATGTTCTTATACAGTACAGCTCCGCTTTTCGGTAGCCCGCTTTGCGGCATTCCGCTAATAAAGCGGCTTTCAATTAGAGTAAGGCCGCACTCATATGGCGCTTGTTCCACTTTTATGGTGTTTTTCGGGCGTTTGACGCCATTCTATTGAATGGGTTCCGCTTTCAGGCGGGTTTCGCTTTTAAGCAAGGGGTCTGGAACATAATCCGCCATATGAGTGGGGCCCTACTGTATTAAGAGCACTAAGAACTCATAACTTGATTACTCACAGTAAAACAAGTGAACCAATTTCCTTGAAAAACACTGATTCTTGAAAAGCACTGTTTGAGGCTCATTACAATGGAGATGCACGAATGCACCTGTTTCTTTAATATTCTTTCCAACAGCAGCTGCTGGGGATTCTGATCTGGACTGGGACCAGTGTGTGTGTAGGGTGAAGGGTTTAACTCTTTCACTCCACACCATTTTTCCAATGAAAATTGTGCTGCCTCCCGAAGCTGCTATTTGTCTTGGCAGCATAAATGTATGGCTTGTGTGCCCTTGGGAAAATGGCGCAGGGGGAAAGAGTTAATAGTCTCATCATACTGCACCATGATCTCAATCAAGATTACAGGCTCCAGTGGCCATTACTGACATTTTTTTGAGAAGTACTTTCACACATCTCCATTATAATGTGTAATTTGGTCCTGAGATGATATGGAAATTCTAACTGTGATTTTTGACCTGTGAATGTTCATTCATACATGGATGACACCACTTGCTACTGCAGTCATCAAGTGATGAGTGTCTTACTGGCCCATGGTGAAATAGCGTTCTTACCTTTTAAAGTAGCTAAGCCGAACAAGTGATGCTCCACTAAACCGATATGGGCCACTACCATATCAAACACATCTTTGCATACAGTCTTGGAATCGCAAGTCAGCTCCAGCCTCTGTCCACTTAAAAGCATGACGTTTACTTTTCGACGATTGTCTTCACTCTTCCCTTTCTTGTTCTGTATTTCATGCAACAAAATACCAGGGATTGTGTATTTCTGAGTGCCAAATGACATCCTGTCACGTTTAGAACCCTAACGTTTACTACAACAGTTCGCAAAACAATGTTAAAGGCTGTTATACTGATTTTATAATAAAATCACAAGCCACAAAAATACAAGCATCTCCAAGGAACACACATAGGGTATGGCCTTCTGATGATGTTTTCATAGCATTATTGAACTTGTATTTGTTGTTGTAAGCCACTTTGAGATTTTTTCAAATGGAGAGCAAACTACATATTGTTTTAAATTAATAAATATAAATAAATAAATATGCTTTACTGCTATCAACCAGAGATTAAGTGCCCCTCCAGACATCTTTTTATTGAGCATTCATGATGATTTGCACTCATGATGATACCAGGGCAGTCACATGCAATCTGCTTTCAATACTGTTTGCACCTGCAAAGGTTTCAGGGCAGTCACAAAGCTTCATTTACAATCAGTTCATATCCTGTAACTTCCAGTTGAAATCCCATAACTTTTTACACACAAATGTCCTGGTTTATTTTTGTCCCGCTTTTGTTGCACTATAGCCTCTCCGGACACCAATAATGTGGTAGCATTGGGGAAGCATCACAGAACAAACTAAAACAGAATACATCTACCACTAATGTACTATTATTGTGTCAAGAAGATGTTGAAGAATACACCCGCAATAAAACACTAGTCTGGAGGGGCCCTAACAATCCAACCAGCCAACGACCAGCAACAAAATACACCATGCCTCCCAACATATAAAAGCCAGTAAACAAAACCATCCTAATCAAGTAATTCCAAGACAGCTTTGTAAGAAGCTTCAGTCCAACTCCTAATTGTTAAACAGAAAGAAAAAATAAAGCACTAGCATATTTTTCTGGAGAGGAAGAACATGTGCTTTGCATGCAGAAGGTCCAAGGTTCAACCCCAACCCGTTTCCACAGTTGAACAAATCTTGAGTAGAGGATTAGGAAACCTGCCTGACATACTTCAGAGCCACAGCCATGTAGAGTCCTGGGCTAAACAGGTTCAACTCTGTATAAGGCAGCTTCATATGTTTATAGTATCATAGATAGGCCAAAAATTGCCCTCAACTTTCATGAGTCCATTTGTCTCCTGAAAAATGGGGAATGATTTTCTGATGCTTTCAGGGGAGGGGGACTGCAATGCAATTTTCAGGGGGAATTAGCACTTACCTTATTTAATTCCCCCTTCCCCCAAAAAAATATTTTAAAAAACACAACCAAACCCTGAACCTGCCTGCACTGGCACAAGGTTTTCTGGAGCCTCCCAGCTGGCCACACTTTCTGGATACCAATGGGACAATGTTATGGCACTGGAAAGCCTCATGCATATACAAGTGGGTTCAAGGATTTGTTTAAAAAGCCTGAGAAGGAAGAACTGCCCCTCATTCACCTTGTAACATTAAATGAAGTTAGCATTCAATACTCTAACCCACAAATTTCTCCAAAATTTACCATCTTTGGGGGCATCTTTGTTCTGTCTCTTCTCCTCCCCAACAATGGCAGGGAAAAAAACTGGTCCAAAAGGTTGAGCCTAGCTGTAGAATAAGCTTTATGTAAACAATATGGAAGACAATACAGAGACCGTCCTCCAGATCTCAAAATATGTGGTGGAGTTTTCACTGAATTCAAGTCATTGCTCAATTGATCTATATAAAAAAGAATCATTCAAAAGCCCATCACATCTAAGCAATAATCATAAACTCATTTGATAAAAGCTGCTTATGGAACTTGAGAATTTAGAATTAAGATTCAGATCTCTGTGACATCAAAGGAGCTAAGCCAATGGCAGCTAGAGTAGTTCTGCTTGCAGTGATGACTTCAGGGCAGGTCAACCCATTAAGAGGCGCAGGGTATGTAGAGAAACTGAAGTAGAGGAGGACATTTTGTAGGAGAATAAGCAATTTAATGTGTTTTAGTGAATTGTCTTCTGGTTTAAAGACAGTATATACATTATTTCAATAAATAATGGGCCAATAGCTAGTTGTTGTTTTTAACTTACCAAAATTGACTTTGGCAGGTCCAAGGAGGTGAATGGCTCAATAGTTGTTTTCACAAACTCAGGCCCAAAGAAATTCTACAAATCACAGAATTTCTTATTAGTATTCATTGTTCAAGCAATCAGGCATTAAGATGCAAAGTAAAGAGGGTGTATCAGTGATACTGCCAGACACTGGAAAATATGGGGGGATTGCAAATTTAAGGATAGCACATCATGCATCTGACAAAGTAAGCTCTAATCCACAAAGCTTTTGCCACAATAAATCTGCTTGTATCTAAGATGCCACAAAACGTTTTTTCCTGAGTAGGAACGTGTGTTGGGCTGTGTGTGTTCACCATAACATGTCCATCTTTCAAATAGCCATCTTCCATCATACCATAAGTCAAACCATTTCAATGGTACAGATGAAGAAAAATATGTAGGTGGATTCAGTGGACCAACATGAAACACTGTACTTCATGACTACCTGATTTCTCTCCTATTCTGCTACAGAATGACAATCCCGTCCCTTGGAATATAGCAGAGAAGAGTGCTGCTGTTGTCAAACCCCCATAGGAGATAAGACACTGTAACTCTCTCCAAAAATGATACCCACTTATTTATATATTACACATCCCCTCTGTAGAATACCTGTAGCCTGGTTGAGCCACCTTACATGCCAGTGGCATTCAAACCTTCTATCTTCAGGGAAACATTTCCATGTTGGGTTGTCTGCTATGGAAGGCCTATGCACTGGAGAAGATACCAATGCACATTCTAGGGTGCACAGTCAGTACACAGAAAGCATTGCCCAGACTTCTTGGTTCACCATCACTCCATAGAAGCTTAAAGTACACTCTTGGAACATGCCCAACACTCCCCTAAGATGGAAGATCAATAGTAGCTGGCAAGTTGTCTTTCATGTAAGCTTGTTTCTCATTACAGATCTTTTCATCTTAGTATCTCCGATAAGTTTCTGAACCACCCCAGGTTTCCTGGAACAGGGCTTGAAAACCACTGATCATATGCAATCATACATTTCATGTTTGATACAGGGAGTAATTTACACAGTGGATCCCTGTATTCTCTTGGAAGCGACCTTAGTCAGCAGCTACAATATGCAGTAGCCTGGAGACATTCTAGGAAAACACTGACTAAATAGCTCCCCATTTCTCAATATGCTGGTGTCAAGAAAGCAGACATTGGTAGTTTCGGCCCATTTGCTTAATCATCTCCGCTGCTGTTGGGACATGCAGGTCTCCTAGTAAGAATCTAAGGAATGTCCATGTGAATGACTTTTTCTTAAAAACAAACTGTAAGAGAACATAAGGACACCAACCATGGATATATTTATTTTTAAGAAACAAATGCTCTTAAATGTGATGTATTTGCATAAACATATTTTATTCAAAGCATGGAGAGAGTCCACACATCAGCATCAGACACAGCCATTACTGGAAATGGCCATCACTCTTTATCAAGAATGAGCAGCTGTCCATGTAAGCATGAACAGCAAACAATTAGTGTGTAGCTCAGCAAGTGTTGCTAAGAAACACCTGCTGGATCAGACCAATGGCCCATCTAGTCCAACATGCTGTTCTCACAATGGCCAACCAGATACCAATGGGAAGCCCACAAGAAGGACATGAGCGCAAGAGCACTCTCCCCTCCTGCGGTTCCCAGCATACTACCTCCAACTGTAGAGGGAGGGCATAGCTATCATGGCTAGTAGCCACTGAAATGGGGTGCATTTTAGTGGCTTAGGATAAAGCAGGGGGAAACATTCTGGTACTCTGCAGCCAGAGATTTGCACTTATGCCTTTGAAGCTGAAGTCCCCCAATAGTACAGATGCCTAAACATTACCCTTAGTTTCCTTTGGGTCATGGCTGTTTCCAATGCAATTTCTCTCAGAGGGTCCTTTGTCATATCTGGCACTGGCGACCTCACTACATCTCCGGGATAGAGGCTTAGTCGGGACTGCCGGAGGGCCATTTTTGCCTGCAGCTGCATCATCTCCTCCTCTTGGCGCTTTAGCATCACCTCTTGGCTTACTAGGTTGCCTTCCAGTGGTGCTTCATACTGTCTATTGATGAGAAAGAACGGAGGAAGGACATTTGATTGCCATGAAAAAACACATTCATTAGACACGCTGCCAGCTGAACTCACAAAAAACATAAGAAGAGCCCTGCTGGATCAGGCCAGCGGCCCATCTAGTCCAGCATCCTGTTCTCACAGTGGCCAACCAGATGCCTATGGGAAGCCTGCAAGCAGCACCTGAGTGCAATAGCACTCTTCCCACTTGTGATTCCCAGCAACTGGTTTTCAGAGGCATATCACTTCCAATACTGGAGGTACTAGCTTGTAGCCACTGATAGCCTTATCCTCCATGAATTTGTCTAGTCCCCTTTTACAGCTATCCAAGTTGGTGTTCATCACTACTTTCTGAGGGAACTAATTCCATAATTCTTTTAGGCACTGTATGAAGAACTTACTTTTGTCTATGGAGACTCTTCCAACATTCAGCTTCACTGGATGGCCCCAAGTTCTAATTGTGTGTGTGTGTGTGTGTGTGAGTGAGTGAGAGAGCGAGTGAGCTTCTCTCTATTCACCTTCTTCACACTATGCATAATCTTCTACACCTCTATCATGTCCCCTCTTACTTGCTTTTTCTCACTGCACCATAACAGAAGATAATGCAAACTCCAAACGGTTGACAAATGACATCTCACCAGTAAGGCTCACCAGAGCCTTTTCAGTACTGGCTCCCTCACTATGGAACTCGCTGCCAACCAACCTTCGCCAGGCCCCCTCCTTCCTCTGTTTCTGTCGGGCCTTGAAGACCTGGCTCTTTAACCAGGCGTGGGAGGAGGGTTAGATTGGCAGTGTGCAGCTTTGGGGGTGTTTTAACCTTTAATTTTTAATGCTCTCTGTTTATGTTTTTATATGAACTGTATTTGTGCTTTGCTGTATGTCGCCCAGAGTGGCCGACTAACCTCTGCCAGATGGGTGTCTAATCAAATCTAATAAATAAATAAATAAATAAATAAATAAATAATGATAATGATAATAATAATAATAATAATGTGAAAGCAGGAGGAGCAGGAAAACAAGAAAATTGTGCTTCCTCTTCCTCCACTTGCCTAGCTTATCTAGGATTTCTTTGCCTTGAAGGACAATATTCTCAGGATACAGAGACACACACTTTCTCTGGTGATGGGAAGGCACGGTAGGTCAGTGGCAGGGCATCAGCTTTGCATACAGAAGGTGGCTGGTTCAATGCCCAACATCTCCAGGTAGGGCTCAGAATGTCTCTGGCCTGAAAGCCTAGAGAGTTGCTGCCAGTCAGTGCAGACAACAGTAAGCTAGATGGACCAGTGGTTTGACTTGGTATAAATCAGTTCCCCATGTTCCTATGGTATTAGCTTCAGACTATGCAAGCACAGAAAGAAATGTTAACAATCTGAGCATATGTAGATTGCCAGGGATGGGGAAGAATTTTGTTTGGTCTGTATTTTTAAGTGAACTGACCTTGTGGATAAATACACTGACTGGAATGTAATTATCCTTTGGATTTCGCACTTCTCTCAATTTTGCAATATAGTTCTCAGCTCAAAAATGTATCAAACTGCATTTTTCAAAATGAATATTTTAGGATAAGTTACGTTTAGAAATATGTACATTGAGATAAAATAAATATTTAAATACTTATTCTACCATATGTATTTATCATAAATACATATGCAAGTATATATTTAATTACGAAGTTTAATAAAAATCACAGATTTCTGCGGAAACAGGACTTATGAATGAACACAAACTGACAGAGACTGGAAATTGACTGATCATTCTTAGTAACTGGATTTAATGAACATCCACATGTGAAATTGACATGCACTGGAAATTGACTGATCTGTCCATCCTTAGTTAGTAGCTATCACACATGCAAATTTTTTACTGCATATACATTTAGAATACATGTGCAAGGAAGTCATGACTAATCAGGGGTTTCTGGTACATGTACAGATAGCTTAAAACTAGAGGGTTTATTCATCAGAGGTGACAATCTACACTCAGGCTGCATACAGATTATTACACCAAAGAGTCTTCTGTGTAGGAACTTGGTAGCACATGAAGCAGGCCCTCACTATAAATAAAAAAATCTTAATTATCAGGAATCCCCCAATGTTCTTCCTTAATGATACAACTAAGGCCTCGAAGGTCAGCCTAAATTTATAATGCTACCCATGAGCTTGTTCACTTGAGTTCTTAAGTCAGGCCATAGGAATTATTTATTAACCAGGTGCTGGTAAGATTACTAGTCAAGTGGAAAATGGGACTGTAGCAAAGGCAAGAGCTATAGTAATGCTTTGCCTGCTGAACTTACAATGAACATTATTGCATATTAGGGCAAAGAGAGCGAAGCCAGGGTTAAGGAATGAGTTAGAATAAAGAGTGAAGCAGAATGTTCAGGAAGAGAACTGATGGGGAATGGTTACTAGGCGCTGTGAAGGCAAGAGATGAAAATTCAACCTATCGTAATAGAACTGAGGTGACCCTGTTCCCAAAAGGGGGCAGGGGAAAGAATGCTTCTGTCCCTTTAAGAGCTCTGAAGACAGAAGTTGCACAGGTGCAGCTCCCACCACGGCACTGTAATCATGGGAAAACTATGGGTACTGAACACTGGCCAGTGTCAGAGCCCTGTGGCTTTCAGAATAGGCATATTCTGAGCAGAGCCCCGTTCATTGCAGAGTAGGGATGGGGAAATCTATCCATTTGGGTTCTCTCAGCTTCTCATATTTCCAATCTTAAATTCAGTTCTCCATATTTCTGTACCAATTTGCACATTTTTATTTAAAAAATCCTAATGAAAATTCTCCAGAGTTTTAGTGCAAATTTGTCCTAACAGACTCATTTTTATAGGTTTTGGCTAATGTACACATTTTTGCAAGCAATTTCTTGTCATTTAATTCATCTTTGTATGTTATTTTCACTCATATGTTCATTTTTATGCACACTTTCCCCTTACATATGCATTTTTGTAAACATTGGTTGGTTGGTGACCTGCATTGCAAAATTTGATTCAGTGCAAATTTGGAAGGTGTTTCCATTCTCACATTGTTCTGGAGAGTGTGCATTCGATAGCTTCGGCTTGAAATGTGAACTGAACCTAATTTCTCGCCCATCCCTTTCGCAGAGGCATGTATTATCCAACATTACTGTGTGAAAGGGGCTTTACTTCTTTCCCTCAGTTGCAGGCCCAATAACAGAGCAACAGACCGACCAGGAGAGAGACCTCGGGGTTGTGGTGGACAGCACGATGAAAATGTCGACCCAGTGTGCGGCAGCTGTGAAAAAGGCAAATTCCATGCTAGGGATAATTAGGAAAGGTATTGAAAATAAAACAGCCGATATCATAATGCCGTTGTATAAATCTATGGTGCGGCCGCATTTGGAATACTGTGTACAGTTCTGGTCGCCTCATCTCAGAAAGGATATTATAGAGTTGGAAAAGGTTCAGAAGAGGGCAACCAGAATGATCAAGGGGATGGAGCGACTCCCTTACGAGGAAAGGTTGCAGCATTTGGGGCTTTTTAGTTTAGAGAAAAGGCGGGTCAGAGGAGACATGATAGAAGTGTATAAAATTATGCATGGCATTGAGAAAGTGGGTAGAGAAAAGTTCTTCTCCCTCTCTCATAATACTAGAACTCGTGGACATTCAAAGAAGCTGAATGTTGGAAGATTCAGGACAGACAAAAGGAAGTACTTCTTTACTCAGCGCATAGTTAAACTATGGAATTTGCTCCCACAAGATGCAGTAATGGCCACCAGCTTGGATGGCTTTAAAAGAAGATTAGACAAATTCATGGAGGACAGGGCTATCAATGGCTACTAGCCATGATGGCTGTGCTCTGCCACCCTAGTCAGAGGCAGCATGCTTCTGAAAACCAGTTGCCGGAAGCCTCAGGAGGAGAGAGTGTTCTTGCACTCGGGTCCTGCTTGCGGGCTTCCCCCAGGCACCTGGTTGGCCACTGTGAGAACAGGATGCTGGACTAGATGGGCCACTGGCCTGATCCAGCAGGCTCTTCTTATGTTCTTATGTTCTTAACATTATAGCACAGAATGGGGTGTAAGGCATGTGCAGACCTCAACACAGGTGTAGGCTTTCTGGAACCCCAGTGCCACTGCAGAAGCATGGCGTCACAACCACATTGTAGGCATGTGTGTAACAAAAAGGGCAGCCTTCCCCAACTTGGCGCCCTTGAGAAGTTTGGGACTCCAACTCCCACCCTCCCTGATGATTGGGCCATGTTAGATGGGAGCTGTAGTCCAAAACATCTGGAGGCCGCCAGGTTGGAGAAGGCTGGTGTAGAGCATAAATAAGTTATGGATGTCCAAGTGTTAATGAGTCCAAATGTTAAAAGGCAGGGTTTTCCCAGTGATTAAGTCCTGACTTGACTTGGAATATTTAAAGGAATGAGGCGATAAAGTCCCTGACTGTTGCAGGGCTCATTATTCTCAGGCTGCAGATGAAGCATGTCGGGGGGGGGGGGTGTTACAAAAGAACAGTGAAGTGGGAGATGCTGTTGTGGGTCTTTGTGGGTGGGTGTGCAGGAGCCAGTCCAGTGAGCAAGGAACACCACGGGGGTTTTAGGATGCCGACAACGATACCCAGTGAGAATCCTGGGTTGGGGAGGGTCTTTGCAAGCTAAGAGAAGTACTAGATAAAACATTTTTCAGACTGACGGTGGTAAAAACATGCACTCAAAGATTTCTGTGCATTTTCTCTGCATTATAATTAGACCTTTTCCAGTTCAGAGATCTGCCTCAAAAATATACTAAGCTAAGAGGCTGCAGCTCATCCAAGCATGCTCTTTATATGTAATTAGCACCATTAATCAATCATTGGAGCTCACTTCCTGTAAAGGCCTGACAAAGCTGGAGCCTGGAATGAACAAAATATTTTAATGGGTGACCAGACTAGTGAGTGGGTAGTGAAAACAAGCGTTTCAGTTACTTACTTCCAACATCATGAGCATTCTCAAACAGGGTCAGTTTTAACTAACTAAAAGACATTGAGTATTATTTTCGTGAACTTGGCAGATGGCGAACAGCTGGTGGTTATATTCTACTTATGCCACATGATTCTAATGTTACTTGCTTGCATTTTCTATTACTTGATTTTTCCAGCAATGTCTGCAAAGTTTTTCCAGTGACAGCTTCTGCAGAATTATTAAGCAGGTTGAGTCCAAGGGCAGGCTACTGAGAATAGAGGATTTCATGAAGAACAAGTATATTGCATTGGCATCACTGGGTTACTGATCTTATCTCAGAGGGTTGTGAACTGAAGAGGAAAAAAATATCCTTTCAGATGCTTTAAAGCATTACAAAGGCAGAATAAGCCATCAGTGGTAGGCATCTTGAACTTGAATGGCATAGGAATGATTAAGAGCTGGAGGAAAGGTTGTAGCCAATAAGACATTTTCCTGTGGGTGGATAAAGAAGGGTGTGGCTGATTTACAACAAAATAGGGTGCAGCAACTCAGGGAAAAAAATATATAACAGCCCTGCAGTCTACTTTGCTTAAAGCTATTTTTCTTGGCACTGGGATTTCAGTAGCTAGATACATACCACACTAGAAATTCGCCTATTATATGTATGTTTCAAAAAATGATTTCTCCTTTGAAAAGTGATCACATTACTAAGCCATGTTCTTACAGACTGCCTCTCTGTTATCCTTAAGGGAATGTCCACACCAGTGCCCTCTGTGTGTTGCAATTAACAACAGTATGTTCCTCTTTGCCCCTTATGATCATTTGTCCCAGTTGCAGTTCTTATAGTTTCATTTAGTTTGTCAGTCATCACCTGCATATATGCCTCCTCCCAAGTCAATTTATTGGAGGGACAGCCACTCTTCTAAATTGTTGTGTTTCTTCTTGAGTAAATGTACTCATTAGGGATAATACAGTATCTCATCACTTCAATCCCAAGGAAAGCACATTATTAAGGGATACATATCCCTTGACATGTTTGTCCAGGCATTGCAAGGCATGGTGATTAACAGCAAGCGTCTCTTAAATTAGGATACTCAGAAACTGCGCCCTAATCAGAGACAAGACTCAAGAACAGGTACATAGATTGCACCAGCTATTTGCGAAATGTTCAGACGCACATCAGCAAAATGTTCCGATGCACACAACTAAGGCACACACATGCAAAGATCTTACTGCCTCAGGTGCAGGACTGATTCCTGACAGATCTGTGGATCCATGTGCATTTCAAATGAGACTGCTTCACTATGAAGCAGCAGAAAGGGCCATATCTCAATGGCAGAGTGCATGCTTTGCATGCAGAAGGTCCCAGGTTCAATCCCCAGGATTTTCAGGTAGGGCTGGGGAAGACTCCCGTCTGAAAGCCTGGAGAGCCACTGTCAGTCAGTGTAGACCAGAAGTAGCCAATGTGGTGCCCTTCAGGTGTTACTGGACTATAGCTTCCATCACAGCCCCAGTCAGTAAGAACTTAAGAAGAGCCTGCTGGATTAGGCCAGTAGCCCATCCAGTCCAGCATCCTGTTCTCACAGTGGCCAAGCAGATGTCCATGGGAAGCCCACAAGCAGGAGCTCAGTGCAAGAGCATTATCCTCTCCTGTGCCTTCAGGATACTGCCTCAGACTATGGAGGCAGAGTATAGCCATTACGGCTAGTAGTCAATGAGAATCTTCTCCTCCAAGAATTTGCTGCCTCTTGAGGGAACAAATTCCACAGATTAACTATGCACTGTGAGATGAAGTATTTTCTTTTGTGTGTCATGAATCTTCCAACGTTCAGCTTCATTCAGTGTTATGAGATAGGAACAGCAGCTTTTCTCCATGCCATGCATAATTTTATACACTTCTATCATGTCACCTCTGAAGTTTTCTCTAAATTAAAAAGCCCCAAATGCTGCTGCCTTTCCTTATGGGGGAGTCGCTCCATCCCCTTGATCATTTTGGTTGCCCTTTTCTGAACCTTTACTAGCTCTACAATACCCTTTTCGTGATGAGGTGATCAGAACTGTACACAGTATTCCAAATGCTGCTGCACCATAGATTTATATAACAGCAATATGATATTGGCAGTTTTATTTTCAATACCTTTCCTAATGACCCCTGGCATGGAATTTGCCTTTTTCACAGCTGCCGCACACTGGGTCAATGCCTTTGTCAGGCTTGTTCTTGGTCTTGTTCCTGGTCACTCACCACCAGTTCAGATCCCATGAATGTATATGTGAAATTAATATTGTTTGTTCCAATATGTATAACTTTGCACTTGTGTACACTGAATTGCATTTATCATTTTACTGCCCATTCACTCTGTTTGAAGCTCTTTGGAATCCTTTTTCGTTTTAACAGCCCTGAACAACTTAGTATCAACAGCAAACTTTGCCACCTCACTGCTCACCCCTAACTCTAGATCGTTTATGAACAAGTTAAAAAGAACAGGTCCCAAAACCAATCCTTGGGGGGCTCCACTTTCTACATACCTCCATTGGGAGAAATGTCCATTTGTTCCTACTTTGTTTCCTAACGCAAGTGGTTCGCTCCTCTTATTCCAGGACTGCTAAGCTTACACAGGAGTCTTTGGTGGGGTACCTTGTCAAATGTTTTTTGAAAGTTTAAGTACACTATGTCCACTGGATCACCTCTATCTGTTTTTCCCAATGGTGTAGTCTGACAAAAGCTGAAGGGCACCACATTGGATATTCCTGGTGCAAAGCAACACTAGATGGACCAATGGTCTGGATGTAGAGGGCAGGTTCCTGTATTCAGCTGATGACTTGCATACAACAGGTCATTTGCCCTCGTGCCTCCAGTCACACATCTCCCTCTTGACTTTTGTGGCAGGTCCAAGGGCACACCTACACGCCCCCAAATTTCCAAACGCATATTTCTTTATTGTATGTGGTAAGACAGATTTTTTTCTGTGATTTTTTTTAAACCAGCATAAAAACCCCTTTTTACTGAAACCGTTGAAAACAATTATTATTTATTATTATTATTATTATTATTTATTAAATTTATATACCGCCCGACTAGCAATAGCTCTCTGGGCGGTGAACATAAAATAGCATAAAAATACAATGAATAACAAAATAATACTAAAATACAATCATCAATCCAATACAATAAACATTTAAAAAAGTAAATCAGTGTAACTTAAGATGCTTCAGAGAATAGGAAGGTTTTGACCTGGCGCCAGAAGGAGAGCAGAGTCGGCGCCAGGCGTACTTCCTCAGGGAGACTGTTCCATAGTTCGGGGGCCACCACTGAGAAGGCCCTAGATCTTGTCATCACCCTCCGGGCCTCCCTGTGAGTTGGAACCCGGAGGAGGGCCTTCGTAGCAGAACGTAGTGCACGGGCCGGTTCATATCGGAAGAGGCGTTCCGCAAGGTATCGTGGTCCCGCACCGTATAAGGCTTTATAGGTTAATACCAACACTTTGAATCTAGCCCGGAAACATATTGGCAACCAGTGCAAGCTGGCCAGAACAGGTGTTATATGCTCGGACCGCTTGGTCCTTGTCAGCAATCTGGCCGCCGCATTTTGCACTAGTTGTAGCTTCCGAACTGTCTTCAAAGGTAGCCCTACGTAAAGCGCATTACAGTAATCCAAACGTGAGGTTACCAGAGCATGTACCACTGATGTAAGGTCCTCTTTACTCAAATAGGGACGTAGCTGGGCTACCAACCGAAGTTGGTAAAACGCATTCCTAACCACTGAGGCTACTTGAGCCTCAAGTGAGAGGGAAGAGTCTAAAAAGACTCCCAGACTACGAACCCGGTCCTTTAGGGGGAGTGTAACCCCGTCCAGGACAGGGTATATATCCACCATCCGATCAGAGAACCCGTCCACCAACAGCATCTCAGTCTTGTCTGGATTGAGCTTCAGTTTGTTAACTCTCATCCAGTCCATTGTCGCGGCCAGGCAACGGTTCAGCAAATCGACAGCCTCACCTGAAGAAGATGAAAAGGAGAAGTAGAGCTGCGTGTCATCAGCATACTGATGACAACGCACTCCAAAACTCCTGATGACCTCTCCCAACGGCTTCATGTAGATATTAAAAAGCAGGGGGGACAAAACTGACCCCTGCGGGACCCCATATTGGAGAGCCCGCGGTGTCGAGCAATGTTCCCCAAGCACTACCTTCTGGAGACGACCCGCCAAGTAGGAGCGGAACCACTGCCAAGCAGTACCTCCAACTCCCAACTCCGCGAGCCTCTCCAGAAGGATACCATGGTCGATGGTATCAAAAGACGCTGAGAGATCAAGGAGAATCAACAGAGTTACACTCCCTCTGTCTCTCTCCCGACATAGGTCATCAAACAGGGCGACCAAGGCAGTCTCAGTGCCAAAACCGGGCCTAAAACCCGATTGAAATGGATCTAGATAATCAGTTTCATCCAATAGCGCCTGGAGCTGGCCAGCAACCACCCGTTCCAAGACCTTGCCCAGGAATGGAACATTCGCCACTGGCCTGTAGCTGTTAAAATTGTCTGGGTCCAAGGAAGGCTTTTTCAGGAGTGGTCTCACCACTGCCTCTTTCAGACAGCCCGGGACCACTCCCTCTCGTAAAGAGGCATTTATCACTTCCTTGGCCCAGCTACCTGTTCCATTCCTGCTAGTTTTTATCAGCCAGGAGGGGCAAGGATCCAGTACCGAAGTGGTTGCACGTACCTGTCCAAGCACCTTGTCCACGTCCTCGAGTTGAACCAACTGAAGCTCATCCAACAAAACAGGACAAGACTGTGCTCCGGACATCTCACTAGGATCTACTGCTATAACTTGAGAGTCTAGGTCCTGGCGGATACATGAGATCTTATTCTGGAAGTGATCGGCAAACTGATTACAGCGGGCCTCCGATGATTCCACCGTGTCCAGAGGGTTTGAATGGAGAAGCCTCCGGACAACTCGAAAGAGCTCCGCTGGGCGGCAAAGAGATGATTTAATAGTGGCAGCAAAATGATGTTTTTTAGCTGCCTTCACTGCTCCTACATAGAGCTTAGTCGAAGCACTAACCAGCGCATAATTGTATCCGTCGGGAGTTCGTCTCCATTTCCGCTCAAGCCGCCTCCTATCTTGCTTCATCGCTCTCAGCTCCGGAGTATACCATGTTCATGTACGCTCCTAATTTCTTAGGGAATTAGTCAGAAATACTTCTGCCTCAAAATTTACCTCAAACTGATGAAACCTCGAACTGTTCAAGTCTGAGCAAAGCAGATTAAGGTAAAATGGTTGGGTAATGCAACACTTTTATTCATTCATTAGTGAAATTGTACAATCTTCTATCCTGGGTACTGTAAAGAAATTCATGGAGAAGGACCCACTGGGATTGGTTTAAACCAAAACTGGGTAAGGATATGGATTTATGGAAACACAGATGAGGAAGAAGCACATGGACTTCATGCTTTGTTTCCTGTGATTTACTATATTGCCCAAAGCAGAACTTTTACAGCTCCCTCCTGCAGAGAGGTGAATAAACTACTCCCTCATTGGGACTTTGTATAGGGAAAGACAGAAAAAGTTCTGTCATAGAAAATACGGAAAGGCATGTGGAAAAAGAGGATCAAGGTGTTTGCCCCTCCTGTTCTTTCCATATTCCATAATACCTGAATCTGCTCTTGCATAATGAATAGAAATCAGACATTTTGGTAGGAAATTCAAATACTAACCCACTGAATATTCAACTACTATCTTCCATTATATGTGTTCTACAATGAGCCACATGCATACCCTCACTATTCTGATCTAATGCCCACAGAAGAAGCTGCAATGTATGGAGGAAGCTTTGAGACAGGTACACAGGAAGCTGCCTTATAATGAGTCAGACCATTGGTCCACCTAGTTTAATGTTGTCCAACTGAGTGGCAGCAGCTCCATAGTTTTTCATGCAGGGGCCTACCTGGAGATAACAGGGATTGAACCTGGAACCTTGGGCATGCAAAGCATGCACTCTATCCACTAAGCTAGAGCCCTTCTTTAAATATTTATATAATAATGTGGTGAGACCTGCCATACATATAAGTTTAACACATTTTGGTTATTTCCATATAATAGATCACTCTCCCTCTCTGTTTATGCATAAAATACTAAGAAGGAGGCAAAGTAAGATGTTTGTGATTGAGATTTAGGCCTAGTTCAGACGTAATGAGGTCACTCAACAAACCATGGTTTGACTGTGAATGAGCAATGAATGAGCTTCAGGACTACATTCTGCAACCCTCCCCTTCCTTCTCATGCAGCTGAATTCACTGGAGACTTCCTGATTTCTTAAATTCATGATCAAGCAAACTGTGCTTACATCTGAACTGGACCTGAGGCTTTCTAATGTAGTCGTGAAAGTTATGATTCTTCCATTGCTTTTGTTTTACCTGGACCGTTGCCCATGAATTCGACTTGATGAAAAAACATCATCTGCTCCTGGAGAAGGACCACTGGAATCATCTCTCAGTGCTTCAAACCTTCTCCCTGATGCATGAAAAAGAAACAAGACAAAACCATGACTTAAGCTTGTGCAAAGGAAATCTTCCTATAGCATCAAAGACTTCAATAATTTTCAAGGAGATCTTATATAATGTTACATCCACAATGTCACAATGACATTGGAAATTGGTGTCACTTTCCATGCAGCCTAGCCAGGACTTTTCCCATTAACTGATGAAGTAGAAGGACCAGGGGCAGTTTTTTTAAAAAAATCTTCTTTCTTGCCTGCTTATGGTCCCCTCTCCCTGCAAATAAATATACTATCAATCAAAGGTTGGCAATGGAGGAAAAAAACTTCAACAATGAAAATCATATCAGCGTCACTGGTGATAAAGCAGTGTCACACTCGGAAAGGTCACAAACCACAAGTTGTGCTGAGGGAAACCCAATTACATACCATTTTTTGGCATTCATATATAGCTCTTACCTTGTCTGAAATCTGCTTCTGAAGAAATGAATGATGGGCTTTCACTTTCTGTGCTGTATATGTCACTGTGGTAAGATTTATATCTTTGTACGTGCTCTGAAAGATTTTTTGAAGAAGAGTATAAACACTCAGCAGGGATACTATATCATACAACCATCATATCTGCTTTTTAAGATGTGGGGGAAATTGCCAATCATCAGTCCGTTGCTCTGGAACTCACTGCCACAGAAAATTGTTGAGATGTAAAAGGCTCTTTAAAACATTATCTTAATTCTGTGGTACGGATGACTGCTTTACCTGAACAGAGCAAATAGGACTGGGATTGGATAATTCTGATAATCAGCCTCTTTGGGGGGGTTTTTTAAAGGGCCGGTGCAGATGTAATGCTACTTAAATACTAACCATTGCAACAAAGAAGAAGCCATGAGATGCTTCCTCACCCATGTTCAAATCTCCCTGTCCAAGATATGGCATTACATCTGACTATGGCAGTGGCGGCTAGAGTCCCCATCTCAGTGGGGCAGTGGAATCTGCTCCAAGTTTTAGTCTGAACGTTTGAGGAGCTGCCCAAAGTGCTTCATCACTGTGAAAATTTGGACTAAAACCTGGAGCGGATTCACTGCCCCACTGACATGATACCATCAATCACCATTGGACTGTGGTTAAGGCTGCTCTAGTTCAAAACCAACTTTAGAACATGGGGCAATATCCAATACACTTGTTCTTTCCCACCCTCTCCCACACCATCAATAAAAATAGTTATTTGAGAGAGAGAGAGAGAGAGAGAGAGAGTGTTACGGGGAGGATGTTTTGTGTTACTGAGCCAGATGCCAGACAGGTGCAGCAGAGGGCCCTGAATTGGGAAATGAGCCAGCAGATCGATGCCAGCCCTGCCCTGCCCCTGTAAGCTCTTTTACAGTGCCCTACTCTGGCTATTGCAGACAGGAACTCTGCCAGTGTTAATATTTCCTCTGCTGCACTTTCTGTGGCTGCATCGGGGGCCTCCACAGATAGTAGAGCCCCCTCTCCCCCCACTAGGGATGTCCACTAAATTCTAATTCCCTTTAGCTGCATGGATCAGGGGTTAGGATTGCAGCCTTACAAGGAAATAGCCCCCATAAAACTCCCCATAAAATCAAAAGCTCTGCATAAATACAACAAATGATCATGTTACATCTACAAAATCAAATCACAAATTTTAAAAACCAAGAGGCCCAGACTACATAAATTATTTAAAACTATTCCTATTTCATTCATTCCTCCTTTTAAATTAAGAGACTCAGTCTAAGTATTTACACATAACTGCCTCATATTCCAATATTGTATCCATTTTATTCCAAGCTCATTTTCCTTAAATTTAATTTAATACACAGAAGTCAAACTTTTCAAGCAGGCACAACATTTAATACTGTCCTTTCCATTTTTCAGCTATCAGTATCTTTGCTGATGATGTCAAATGATTAACAGATTAGAACAAAGACAGAGAGAGAAACAAGAGAAGTATCCAGAGAAAGAAGAGAGGAATTGAATATAAGCAGAACAACTCATCCAACAGGAAAATTTTACTCAGAAGAAAAGCTACATACACACATGTAATAAAATGATAAACAAAATGTATTATTATTATTATTACCACCACCACCACCTGCCCTTTCCCCTAAGGTCCCAGGGCAGGTTACAACAATTTAAAATCCCCGAATATTCCAGGGCTTTCCCCCTCACTTTTATCTCATTTCAGATGTGTATTTATTCCTCAACCAGAAAAACAAACCAACAGTTGCAGTGATTTAAAGAATTTTGTCTCAGCTAATACACAATAGCTGAATCATGGATTGACCATAGCAATAGCGCCTCAGACTCACTTGCTCTCTCCCTGGTCCTCTTCCCCTCACATACTCAAGTGCCCTCTCCCACTTCCTGGTTTGAACAAATAACAGTTTGCCATTATATCCAAATGGTCTTTGTAAACCATAGTTTTGCCATCAAATTAGAATTAGAAAGTAAGGTTTGAAGTAGGTTTCCACTTCTTGTTCAGAAGCAAACTATAGTTTGTGTGAACCTTTGGTTACTTCCATTCTAGGATCATAAGGAACAGATAAAAAATAAACTGCCAACTTCATAATGCCTTTATACAATTTTTTGGTGTGACCACACGTGGAATACGAAAACTGAATAGAGTTCTAGTCACTGCACCACAAAAAGTATACGGAAGAGCTGGAAAAGGTGCAGAAAAGGGCAACCAAGGGCTGGAGCAACTCCCTACAAGAAAAGGTTACAATGACTGGGACTCTTTAATTTAGAAATAAGGTGAGTAAGAGGGAATGTGATAAGAGGTTTTAAATTATGAATAGTATGGAGAAAGTGATGAGTTATTCTCATAATACCAAACTCAATTTCGACAGCTTTAAAGTGGGATTAAACAAATTCATGGAAGATAATGCTGCTAGTCACAAATCTATACGCTACCTCCAAGATTAGCAGCTGAAAACTCTGAATACCAATTTCCGGGGGGAAACAGCAGGAGAGATTTATTGCTATCATATCCTGGTTTTGAGTTGCCCATAGGCCTCTGGTTGGCCATAGGATGTTGAACAAGATAGGTGTTTGGTATGATCCAGCAGGGTCCTTCATATGCTCAAGTAAATCTTGACAATGGAATATGGGATTATGCTTTTTCTGCTATAGCAATAAGTTTGTTGGACGTCAACAGAGCATTAATACTGATCATTATATCAAACACAGCCCTGTACACATTGAAATCTTACTGCTGTTGCTATGTTTATTCTTTGGTATCAAAGCTGGGGTGGAGCTCAGTAACATTTACATCATCTCAACCTTTTCACAACTAGTATAAAATTGACCCTGAATTAGAATTTCTTAGGATCAAGTGAAAACTGGCAAATGGTCACTGAATTGGTGAATTCAATATATAGAGTGTTAGCCAGCTAGGAGAACCGACACAGACCAAGTAATGTGGCTGGAAAATCACTGTCTGTGCTGATCTGTATTGAATTTACGCTTGTTCTGCCTGCTTGCCAGTATCAGGAAAGCACAAACTCCCAAGAAAGAACAACCCCAGCTCAAAGCTAACAGAACAAGCCATTTATTAAAGGCAAGGTATATAAGCCCTAAAGCAGTAATATGCACAAGAGCTCATACCTACCAAATTCCAATTGCAAATGGAGAAATTAAAGGCCTACATTTAATATGGAATTTGGTTATCTTCAAATTATGAATATAGAACTCCTCAGACAGTGTTATATAAATTACCAGCACTGGAAAAAAAGTAGAGGAAAGGTAAAAGTAAAATAAACATTATTTAAAAATGGGAATAACCTAGGCCTTTTAAATAACTTAGGCTGCAATCCAATACATGCCTACTCAGATATAAGCTCCATTGGGTTCAATAAGACTTACTCCCAGGTCAGTGTGTATTGAATTGCAACCAAAGGCAATCTGGCCCTGTTTTTTAAAAACTGTTTTTAATTTCTGAGGTGCCACAAGTTCTGCTCTGTTGTATTTACATAGGTCTCCTCTCCTTTCTATTTTATGGTTTTATGCTTTACCCTGTATTTCACTTATTTATTGTGAGCTGCCAAGAGAACTTTATGTTTAATGTCACACATAAACAAACATGGGTAAATGTTTTGTTAAAGCAGTAGTTCATATTTGTATATTTATTATTAATAATCTTATTAATAAATGTCCAGGTTACCCCCCCCCCTTGCTTTTGAAAGAATTTCTTGGCAAACATTTTGGTAAGTACTTTTACGCTTCAGAAGAGCCAGTAAAAACCTTTCCTGTTTTGAATGTCCGTTTTAAAATATCCTCTTTAGTGTGCTCCTATGTTACAGTTCCCCTGGGTTCCATCCCGACAGGTGGTTACCTGAGTGGGGTTCCACTGCCTTTCACTACCCAAGCTATGCCTCTCTGGGGAGGGGTGAGACTTGCAACAACTACCTCTTCAGTAAGTAGAACAGCTCTACCCCGGAGACACGTCGGCGTCTTTGGTCATCTCGATGCCGCTGTGTGAGATCGGGCCCGCTGGGAAGAGCTACGGCGGGCGGCTGGTGGAGACTAAAAAGCGCCTCCCAAGCTTCCAGCTGGGCTGGCCCAAGAAGAAGGGCTCCCTTTTGGGAGGCCCCTGCTTTGAAGAGAGAACTTTTTGCTGCTAAAAGGAGTGAGACTGTAAGTAACATCATGGGTGGGGTGTTTCTAGGAGCCAAGCTGAAACTGTCTTAATTTTCTTCTATTTTTGCCATATTGCCAAGTGGTGTAATGTGACCTGTTTAAGATTGTAATGTTATATTTATAGTATTGAAATGGTTTTTGTGTTGCTGTGACATTTTTTTTAATTACTGCTGTTGTATTATTTTATGATGAAATTGTTTTTGTAATTGTTGATTGCTTTTGTTGCAAGCCACTTTGAGTTTTTTTGTGTAAGTCGCTTTGAGTTCCTTTTTGGAAAAAAAGCGACTAATAAATATTATTAATAAATAAATAATATCTTGTTTATAGCAAGAGAACCTGATTGTCTTACTGCCACCAAAAACGCTGCTGATCTGCAAATAGGACACGATCCACCAGGAAGCGCATGAGAAACTTGCACAGCTCCCTTCCATTCCAATAGGATAATTTCATGGTGGATATTGCGCATTAGAAATACTAGCACATTAACAATGCTCAGAAGTCTTCATATATACTTACTTCCTATATTGCTTATAAACAGGCATATGAAGGCCACAATCACACCATATATTTATTCCACTGAGAAGTGTAGCTTGTGAAAGGTTGACTGCTCAGAAAACAACAACATTCCAATCAGGGATAGCCAATGTGGCACCTTCCAGATGTTTATTTTTTATTTATTTATTTATTTATAATATTTATACCCCGCCCTACTTCCATAGAACTCAGGGCGGCTTACAATTAAAAAACATAAACAATTAAAACAGTAATCATACAGATTAAGACGTTTAAAATAACTAAAAATCAAGATTTTTTTTTTATCAATTTCAATTAAAAGCTCGTCTAAATAAAACAGTCTTCACCTGGGCACGAAAAGACAAAAGCGAAGGGGCCAATCAAACCTCACTGGGGAGGGAGTTCCACAATCTGGGGGCAGCCAGCGAAAAAGCCCTATTCTGTGTTTTCGTAAGAAGAATTTGCGGAAAAGATGGAATAGTGAGTAAGGTCTCACCAGATGATCTTAGAGTCCGGATAGGTTCATAGAGGGAGACACGATCTAACAGATAATCTGTTGCTCAACTACAACTTCCATCATCCTTGGCCGTTGGCCATGCTAACTGCGGCTGATGGGAGTTGGGGTCCATCATAATCTGGAGGGGAACGGATTGGCTACTCCTGTTCTAGATTATCTCCCTCCCCACAAAAAAACAGATTTAAAAGATCTGTTACTTTTCCTCCTCGTGGTGGTAAAAATATATCACTGTATAAAGCTAAAGCTTTTTAGAAACATCACATTGTAGTTCCTGGCCAAGATCATTTAAAAATTCGGAGAACTAGAGCTAGGAGAGGTTTATGCTCATGTTTTATCAAACGCATTTTCTCCCAAACACCTGAAACAGCAATCTGTGTTGCCAGTTTCTTCAGTCAGCAAAATACAATGTTCCAGATGTTGCTGTAATCCATATCAAAACACCACACCAACCACGTAAAAATCTGCTCTGACCACCACTTTATTTAAGACTGTATTTAAAGGACAGAGATTGTGTTTTGTAAGAAATGTACTTAGTAGAGTGTGCCATATTTGCTAATGAAAACTATGTTAACTTCATGGAAACAAGCGTTCCCCCTTCAAAATGAAACAAAATAGAAACTTTTCAGTTATTCGAAGAAATGGTGGTCGCTCTATTTCATGTAGAAGTAACACAGCTACAAGTTTAAGCAATAATAGCTGAAACGCAGGCCGTTAAATAGATGCAATCATTACAATACTGCAATCTTAATCACGTGCAGCTTTTACAGGAAGAAAAGGCAGCTGTGGTTGTCGACTGAGTGTTACAAGCATTACATGGAAGACAGAGGAGCAGCAAAGAAGTTGGGATGACATCCAACTTCAACATGCTGTACTGATAAATTCCAAATATAAGAATCAAGGATTTGGGGGGGGGGGCTCCAGAATGGCATTTTGTTGCTGATGTAGTCTGCAATATGTTCTTGACACAATAATAGTGCATTAGTGGTAGAAGGATTGTAGCTCAGTGGTAGCACATCTGCCTTGCACACAGAAGGTCCCAGGTTCAATTGCTCACATCTCCAGGTAAGGCTCCTGTCTGAAACCTGGAAGCGCTGAGGCCACTCAGTGCAGACAATGCTAAGTGAGATTGACCAATGGTCTGACTCAGTATTAGGCAGCCGCCTATGTCCCTATTAATGATTCTGATTTTTTAGTTCTGTGATGCTTCCCCGATGCTACCATATTATTGTTGTCCGGAGAGGCTATAATAGCACAACAAAAGCAGGACAATTTTTAAAAACCCACAAAACATTTGTAGTCAAAAAGTTACGGGATTTCAGCAGGAAGTTACGGGGTGCGCAGTGATTGGAAATGAAGCCGTATGACCTCCCAAAATCTTTTGCAAATGCTAGTAGTATTGAAAATGGGATCGTGTATGCCCACCCCGATGGCATAAGGAGCACAAATAATCAGGAACGTGCAATAAAAAAGCATCTGAAGGGGCCCTTAGAAGAGAGGAACAGCTCTCATAGTGCAGAGAAGGGAGTGAAAGCATTGTATTGACTGCTCTTTGAATATAAAGCTCTGCTTCCACACTCTGTGGGATAGAATGACCCTGAATTAGGACAAGTGGTGACCAATGCCGAGCAACAATCACCAAGCTTCAAGCGAGTAACAAAACAAATCTATTTACTTTAGAATGATGGTGAAATCCAGCCCGTGTGGGGTGGGGGATTGTTTATACATAACTGATATTATCTGAATAGCATAGTGCCAGACCTGGGAGGGTTCCAAAGAGTTAGAACATATATTATAAACACACCACACCAGTGATGTGGGGTGGAAGGATTTTATCTTTCTGCGGAAAATTTTCCATTTTGTAAGTTCATTAGTAACTATGAATGTATGTCAATTGCAAAAAAAAGAAGAGAGAGCTTGACAGTTTCAATGTTTTTAGCTTTGTTTATAAAACAAGTAAAATAAACATACTAAATCGGATCATTCCTTTGCCCATCAGAAAATTTTCCAATGGAAAATTCAGATTAGTCTATCCAATTAAAATTAGTTTATTCCACTCTTATGTTGTTGAACTGTGTTTTATTGTAATATGATCTGCTTTTTAATATGTATTTTGTATCTTCCTTTTATATCTGTTTAACTGTGGTAGCCTATGGCTTTGCACAATAAAGACTTCATCATACTGTTCTATGCAAATTAGCCTAACTTCACAGAAACTATTGAGACTGTCATAACAAGTGAAAAGCCTACCACTTCGTAAGCATTCCTCTGCAGAGTGTACTGAGATTCTAAGAATATGAAGTGGCTCTGTGTGTGACAGTTAATCATTAATTTCAACTTTAGGGAATGGAAGTGGTGTACTGTGGGGTAGTTATTACATGACCAAATGTCGTTTTGGCTCCTTCCCTCCCAGAACTTTCCTAAAGCTGCCATTCTACCTGGTTATTACAAAACATAGTTATGTAATGAAAGTGTTACACCTGAACATTCCCATTTTCCTCTTTCCTCTTACTTCCTTTAGTATCATAATCTCTTAGATTATAGCTATTATTGTAAAACAGGGATGAGGAACTTTGACCCATAGGCTGAATTTGGCCTCCAGGCCTGTCTATTGTATGTGGCCCTTGCAACTGCCCCAGGCCATGCACCCTCCTCAAATACTTCTGCCTGGCTTGCAGTGCGATCATGTCTCATGCTTCCTTGCCTGGATGAAGGATGGTGAAGTGTGTGTATGCCTCTGACTTCTGTGTGGCTGGAATGTAGCCTGTACAAAGATAGGAGTCATATTCATTCCGCTGCCCACTGTGACTCTGGCATAAGCCCCTGGTTGCCAATAAGGAATGTGGCTCTTGATCTGACAAAGGTTCCCCACTTCTGTTTTAAACCAGTATTTTACAGGGTAAACTTCTTTGAGTGCTTTATCAGAGAGGCACATAAAAGTAGGTAAATGCAGAATCCTGCACATTCGTCCTTATTTTAGGCTCTTTTCAGTCTCGAGCAGCCAGAAAAGCTGCATAGGCCAAGAATGCTACTGTAATCACACTTCTAAAACTGAGTTTATTAATAGCACTATTTCACCATAAAAAAATATAAAATGAGACAAAATCAGGAAAGTCTCCCCATCACCACTACGGGAAGAGAAGTTGGCACTGGGGCAATTTAAAGAGGCAACTCTTCAAGGGGCAATTCAGATGCTCTGGATCACTAATTCCCCAACCCAGAACAACAATACAATACAATACAAAATATAGAATCATGGAATAGTAGAGTTGGAAGGGGCCTATAAGGTCATCAAATCTAACCTCTTTACAGTGCAGGAATCCAAGCAATACAATAGGATGAACTTGCAAAGAGGAAGTGTTCAATTTAAAGGAGCCTCCCAAAACTTTACTTCCATTTTGCCTGTCCACACTGGATGGCTGGTGCTGTAACTTCATTTTATCATTGAAAAATTGCAACAAATTTGATATGAAAATACAAAGCAGGCTTGTTTAGAAATCTGGGCAATTCAGCAGGCCAACATTGTGTGGATGCTCTGCAAAACATGAGAGTCAAGCCACACACGATGTTGATGTTGATGATGAAGAATTAGATTTGTTAGTCGCTTGTTACCCAATGGTCTCCAAGTGACTTACAACATTGTTAAAAAAAGAAATAAATACATGATACCATAACAAAACAATAACCACCCCCATACAGCCACAGGAAGCTTTGGCAGCACACTAATAACGAAACAACACAATTTCAATTTATCAAATATCTGAGATTAAAAGTAAGTCTTTACCTGGCACTGAAAAGATGTCAATGAAGGTGCCAGGTGGACCCCATTCCACAAACGGGGATCCAGATGTATCTTTTTAGGTACTGTACAGATTATGCCAACACATGTGTTAGGTGCAAAATCCTATGGTCCCTGGGAGGGCATCCCAGGGGTCACAGGATCAGATCTACATCTCTGACATTAGAAACAGGTCTCCAATGTCAGAGAGGGAGATCCAATGTTGGAACCTCCTTTTCCAATTTCCTGAGCCACCTGATGTTGCAGCTCAGAATTGGAAAGGCAAAAAAAAAAAAAAGAGCTGGTATTCAAGGGATCCTAATCTCTTCCAGTCCCGTCATGCTACCAAACCAGGAGAAATTTTAGACATGCTTCTGAGACACACTTGTTTCCAATAAGACAGAAAAGTTTTTGAAATCTTTTTGGAAGCCCAGAATTGGGACAGATGAATGCAGAGGTGGCTTCCCCCACCCTTAGGATTGCAGCCTTAGCATTTAGGGTGCCACAATACTTTTTGTTGTTTACCCATTTGGAAACATTGATTTATTGCAGTTTATCATAAACCAAAGACTAAGTTAAACGTCTCAAAGAGAATTATTATGGAAATGGATTTGGGTGGGTTTGTATTGCGTATTGGCATCACAGAGTGAATTTACAACAGTGGGCAACTAGTCCATCACCAATGCCAATATGCTCACTGTTACATCTTGTCAGCCTGAAGCTTTTAATGAGAGACCCAGCCTGCTTTCTGTTTGCTGGGACCAAAGCTGTGTACACATTATCAGCTTAGAACACAGCTAGATCATCTTTTTCTCTTTCAGATTAGGGATGGGATCTCCTGGCTGGTATTGATTTGAGTCCAATCTTTGTCCATAAGTTGCTGCTTTCACCAATCTTCCCCCCCCTCGGAAAAAATATTGATAATAATATCAATAGTGTGAAAGGAAATATCAGTAAAAATATTGATACCAATATCAAAATTTTATACGCAGATTTTTTTAAAAAAATCACTACGTAAAAATCTGATCTGCAATGATAGCGAATAAGCAAATTAATGAAAAATTTGATACCAAATCCAAATTGGATGGAATTCTAGCACATCCCTAATTCAGATCAAAGCTGGTTTGGAGAAAAACACATCAAAACACAGTATTTCATAAGAAATGCAAGGATAGATGCAGGTATGGATTGTGGCTAGCATTGTGTGTACACCTCTTCCCAAACCAGTGGTGAGAGTACACTGGATGCAGAGTAAATGGGAATGTGTATAAACCATAGACAACTGAATAATTCAGGGTTTCAGGGTAAAGGAGATGACCATATGCTTTTAATATTCTAAGCACTTGGATCAGTAGGAAGGATAACATTCTTGTAAATCAGTGGGATGGGCTAAACTTTTGGTTTTTACTTTGTGAGTATGGTAATACAAGCATCAATCACACATTTCAAACGATAAGATTATCTTCCTGCCTTGCCTTGAAGGAGGAGGAGATGAATTTTCAGTTTCACAAGCTGCATGTGTAGAGCATGTGTACAGGGGGAATGGGAGAGAGGTTATATTTGACTGGGAGGAATAAGCCTCCAAAGATGGAGCACGAATCATACTTATCCATTACCACAGCACATCTTTCAAACTACTGGACACAGGTTATTTCAGCAATCCTTTTAACAACCCTGTAAGATATGTCACTATTACTAACTCCGTATTGCTGGTGTGAGGCTGATAACAGTATCTTCCCTAAAGCGACCTAAAGCACTCATGGCTGAGCTGAGATTTGAATCAGGAACTTCCTGACTTATACTCCAAGGGCATTTGCTTACATGAAGCTTATTTTATTTAGTTTTATTAAATTGCTTCATAATGTGAGTGTAAAACCTAAGTTGGCTAGATACAGTGTTCTTTAGCACTGGGCCCCCAGATGCTGTTGGACTACAGCTCCCATCATTCCCTGCCAGCTTAGTCAATGGTAAGCAATGATGGAAGTTGTAGTTCAACATCATCTGGGGATCCATGATTAAAAAACACTGGGTTAATGCACCCACAGAAACTGCAAATGCCTCTCTTCAGCTTTCTGTTTTGTGCTAATGATGAAGCACACAGTGAAGCTTAATAGACAAAATAAAAACTGACTAATCGCCGGGTCCGGACTGCATCCACCTGAGGGTCCTCAAAGAACTGAAATGTGAAACTGCTGATCTTCTAACAAAAATATGTAACTTGTCCCTCAGATCCACCTCCATTCCTGAGGACTGGAAAGTGGTCAATGTAACGTCAATCTTTAAGAAGGGATCCGGGGGGATCCTGGAAATTACAGGCTGGTTAGCTTAACATCTGTCCCGGGAAACTAGTAGAAAGCATTATTAAAGATAAATTAACCAAACATATAGAAGAACAAGCCTTGCTGAAGCAGAACCAGCATGTCTTCTGAAAGGGAAAGTCCTATCTCACTAACTTACTAACTTACTAACTTACTAGAATGTCAACAAGCATATAAATAGCAGTGTTCCAGTGGACATAGCATACTTAGACTTTCAAAAGCTTTCAACAAGGTACCTTACCAAAGACTCCTGAGTAAGTTTAGCAGTTCCGGAATAAGAGGAGAGGACCTCGTGTTAAATTAACTGGTTAAGTTGTAGGAAGCAGAAAGTAGGAATAAATGAACAGTTCTTCCAGTGGAGGGCTGTGGAAAGTGGAGTCCACCCAAGGTAATGAGACCTGTGCTTTTTAACTTGTTCATAAATGACCTACAGTTAGTGGTGAGCAGTGAGGTGGCCAAGTTTTCCGATGATACTAAATTGTTCAGTGTTGTTAAAACAAAAAGGTCCTCCCAAAGGACCTCTCAAAACAGAATGAATCAGCGATACAATGACAAATTTAATGTAAACAAGTATAAACTTATGCACATTGAAGCAAAAAATCTTAATTTCACATATACACTCATGGCTAGAGATGACTGACCAGGAGTGAGACCTTGGGGTTGTCGTGGATAGCATAATGAAGATGTCAACCAGTGTGTGGCAACTGCGAAAAAGGCAAATTTCATGCTAGGGATCATTAGGAAAGGTATTGAAAATAAACTACTGACATCATACTGCTGTGGTATAAATCTATGGTGCAGCTGCATTTGGAATACTGTGTATAGTTCTGCTTACCTCACTTCAGAAAGGATATTGTAGAGTTGGAAAAGGTTCAAAAAAAGGCAGCCAGAATGATCAAGGGGATGGAGCGACTCCCCTGTGAGGAAAAGTTGCAGCATTTGGGGCTTTTTCATTTAAAGAAAAGGCAAGTCAGAACAGACATGACAGAAGTGTATAAAATTATGCATGGCATAGAGAAAGTGGATACAGAAAAGTTTTTCTCCCTCTCTCATAACACTAGAACTCATGGACATCCAATGAAGCTGAATGTTGGAAGATTCAGGGCAGACAAAAGAAAGTCCTTCTTCACACAGCACATAGTTAAACTATGGAATTCGGTCCCACAAGAGGCAGTGATGGCCACCAACTTGGATGGCTTTAAAAGAGGATTAGACAAATTCTTGGAGGATAAGGCTATCAATGGCTACTAGCCACGATGGATATGCTCTGCCCCCATAATCAGAGGCAGTATCCATTTGAAAGCAAGTAGCCTGAAACCACAGGAAGGGAGAGCGCTTTTGCACTCAGATCCTGCTTGTGGGCTTCTCATGGGCATCTGGCCAGCCACTGTGAGAACAGGATGCTGGATTAGATGGGCTACTGGCCTGATCCAGCACACCCTTCTAATGTTCACACATGAGCATAAGCAGCAGAGGGAGAGACTCAGCATGTAAATATGTTATTTTATTTTTAACTGTATTGTTTTAATTACTTTTGGGTTTGCCACCCTGGGCTCCTTTGGGAGGAAAGGTGGAATATAATAAATTTAATTAATAAATAAAATATTTCTGTTGCGTCTCATAACTGCTGTCCTCTGGGCGACTTACAAAAAGTATCAAAAGCAGTTTAAAGATTTCAAAGCCAGGGAAGATAATTAAAGAAATAGCCAATTTGAGACACTACAAACTGACCTGTTTTGCACCACTTATAACTCTATGGTAATTATTTTTGTATGTGTCTCATCTGTGGCAGATTCATTCAGATGTAGATACCCAATTTTCATTCTTTTACAGACCTTAAGCGCCATCTTTCCTTCAAAAACCAAGTTATTCCTTCAAACTTTTAAACCAAGGTTTCCAGCTCAGACAACAAATAAAACTGACACAATAGAGAGTCCCCACCCCATTTCAAAAACAAACGCAATGCAAACACAAAGAGAAGACCTCTGCATGATGGAATCATGCAAACGGAACTTAGGCCACATCTGCACTATACTTTCAAAGCAGTATCATGCCACTTTAAACAGCCATGGTTTCATCCAAAGAATCCTGGGAACTGCAGTTTGTTACAGGTGCTGAGAGTTGCATTGAGACCCCTATTTCCCTCACAGAGCTACAATTACCAGAGTGCTTTAACAATCAATCCCTTTCCCCCAGGGAACTGTGGGGATTGTAGCTCAGAGAGTGGAAGAGGGGTCTCTTAACAACACTCAACACTCTTCACAAATTACAGTTCCCAGGATTCTTTGGGGGAAGCCATGGGTGCTTTAAATGTATAGTACAGATGGGGCCTCAGTTGCGTACAGCACAAAATTTACTGACCTTCAACATTCATGGCTCCCCTCAGCAACTGCAGCTTCTTCTGCCTCTCTTTGATCCTGTCAAAGGCACTTGATAAGGCCGTAGATGTCGATGTCTCTGGCAAATAGCGCACCTGGTCTAGTTTTTGAGGGCCAAAAATATCGAAGGCTTTGCTCCCATCAGAGTATCTGCTCTCCTTGTTTCTGGTAGCTGCTGAAGTCCGTACTGGGATTGTCCCTGCATGGTTATAGTGCCTGCAGGAATCCCCAACATGGTCTCTCTCACTCCCTTTGTCAGCTGTGGATAGCAAATCTGAGGAGGAAGCCCAGACTTTCCGTTTGGGGCCAGGCTCTGCTTTCCTTTCCAAGTCACTCACTCTGTACCGGTAAGGGCAACAAGCATTGGTGTCATCTTCATGGCCAGAGTTGTAATCAGAGGACATGCCCTGGCAAAAGACTTCCTCACTTTGCAAACCTCTGATAGACAAGAACCCCATAGACTTACTAAGTCTTTTGTTAAGCATGGTCTGTTGAAATAACGGAGCCTGGTGAACATCTGCAGTATCGGCCATTAAGCTTCTTCCTGGAACAAGAAGAATCCGTCTTGGATATGTATAGGTTTTTTCCTCTTTTCAACAAATACGGTGCTTTAATCGGTTTTTGGAAGGTTGGACAGAATAATAATAATGAAATGTTTTTGTTTATAAGGCAAGCGTCACAGTTTGGTGTTTTGTATAATGTATGAATTCAGTGGCTATAAATAGTGGCTATAAATATCTTTGATATGTGTGGCTTTACAGACAACAGATACTTGACTTTTTAACGCAAAGTATAAAAATATAGAAGTTTTTTTTTTTATATATCTGCCATTATTCTCAAGAGGCTTGGGTGTCCATGAATAGGGAGGAAAATGTAGCTCCTGCCCTAATTGTGTCCTTTAATGGATCCTTTTACTGCTTGAAATAGATAGTTATCTAGACGAATGAATGGCAAAACCTTCCACTTGAGGGCACTGTTAAGGCAATGCCTAAGCCTCCAATCCTAACCCTGCTTACCTGGGAGTAAGCTCCACTGAATTCAGTTGGACTTAACTCCAAGTAGATGTGATTAGAATTGCTGTAAGTCTGTCCTCCATCACAGACACTGAGACTCTGCAGCCCAACTACCCACCTTCAAGGATCACACAGGTTTTAGTGTGCAATGCCTGTCTGCATACACATTTCATCCCATAGGGGGCCCATGCGGTATCATGGCCATTTTGCTTGCATATATAGATAAGATTAGTTGCCATCCTCTGAGCAGTGAAAATAGATGTGTGCTATCAGAAAGAACTATCTTGCCCCTTATAAGCCACAGTGCCTAAAATGGTATTTTCTTTTACCTCTTTATATTTGCCTGAGGAATGCAAGTCCTTGTTTTTGAGAAACCCTAAGTTTCAGTTTTACTTGCTTCTCAAATATTCATAAAGACCCAGTACATTCCTGAAAGGAATATACGGACTACATCAGCAGTTTTGTTGTCAGCTTACTGGCTTTCCTCCCATGATTTTTTTTTAAAGCAACTTCTCTATAAAATCCTGCCCATGTCCTTCTCAAAGTGATCACATAGAGCAGTTGTTGTTTTTTAAAGTTCAGTGAAGTACTACCACAAGCCATCCATCATTCTTGAACTTCATTCCGACACACCCTCCTCATTATTGCCAATGGCTTGCAGAGAAGGAAACTTCTATGGAAGTTTGTGCTATAAGCAGCAGGAAAATATATTTCCATATGGAAACAAAAGGTGAGGGTGTCAAAGGGTGCAATAAAGGGACAGAACTCAATTCGGTCCAAGAGATAAATATAGCCTTTATCCTCAAACTGTCAAAAGATAAAGGACATCAACACAGTTATATAACACCTAATCAATTCTCACCACTGAAATCAAGCAACAGCCTCAACTCTCAGACCAATTTAAGCGCAGTCACACTAATATCAATGGGTTTACCCTTTAGTAAGTCTTATTCCTCTCTCTCCTGATGCTCCTGGCCTTTTTACCTCTTTGACATCGGATTGTTTTGTCTGTTCATTCCTTTCATCTTTAAGCATGCTACTGTTCCCCTCCTTTTCAAAAGTGCCCTCTTGATCCATCTTTTCTGTCCTGTCTAAACACCACCATCTAATTTCCTATGTTGAAATTTTCTTCTAAATGTCTTTGACATTTACTCTCTCTGCTCGAACATCATACTCCTAATTCATTTATTTCTAGTTTTGAATCTGGCTTCCCTAATTACCTTCACTGCACTGAAATTAAATGGCTAATGATCTTCTCTTAACTAAAAACATCAAGGCCTTTAGTGTGCTTTTAGGACAGCTGCTTTTAATACTGTCAGCCAGTCTCTTCTTAATTCTGCTTTTGGCCCTAGTTTCTGGAGTCTAGATTTGTTTTATCTCCCTAGTTTTTCATACAAGGTCTTTCCAGATGCTCCGTTTACCAAACATCAAACGTCCAGATGCTGTGCAAGAACCAGGCATCACCACCACCACACAGGACATTATGCTTTTAAAAGAAAGCCTCAGTTCACAATATTCCAAGGTATATAATGGGGCCATTGGGTAACATGTTGGCTCTTCCCTCTTGTAATAAACCTTTCTTTCCATGTGCTTGTCCTTTTAACCATCTATCTATTTCTAAAGAGACCATAAATAATATCTATAGAGAATATTTTATGTATGATTTTTGCTATTTCTGCAAGCCTATTTAGACAAATAATTTTAGTTACCTATATTTTATTTATTTATTTATTTATTTATTTAATTACGCTTTTAAACCGCCCTATAGCAACGAGCTCTCAGGGCAGTGTACAGCAAGATAAAACCACATTTAAAAATGAACAAGTGTGGATTACAGCATACAATAAAACATATTTAAAAACAAAACTAGAATACAAATTAAAATAAAAATACAATTACAGTTAAATTTAAAATAAAATTAAATTTAAACTTAAAATGCCTGGGCGAAGTTTTTACCTGGCGCCGAAAAGATGACAAAGAAGGCGCCAGGCGTATCTCATCTGGGAGGGCATTCCATAATTCGGGGGCCGCCACTGAAAAGGCCCTAGATCTAATTGTTGTTCTCCGGGCCTCCCTATGAGTTGGGACCCGGAGAAGGGCCTTAGATGTCGAGCGCAGTGAACGGGTAGGTACATAACGAGAGAGGCGTTCCATCAGATATTGCGGTCCGACGCCGTTAAGGGCTTTATAGGTAAGAACCAACACTTTGAATCTGGCCCGGAAACATATAGGTAGCCAGTGCAGTTGGGCCAGAATAGGTGTTATATGGTCAAATTTCTTCGTCCCAGTAAGGACTCTGGCCGCAGCATTCTGCACTAGCTGAAGTTTCCGAATCGTCTTCAAAGGTAACCCTACGTAGAGTGCATTACAGTAATCCAATCTAGAGGTTACCAGAGCGTGAATAACTGAGGCGAGGTTCTCCCTGTCCAGATAGGGTCGTAGTTGGGCTACCAGCCGAAGCTGGTAGAACGCATTCCGTGCCACCGAGGCTACCTGAGCCTCAAGTGACAGGAGCGGATCTAATAAGACCCCCAAACTACGGACCTGCTCCTTTAGGGGGAGTGTAACCCCATCCAGAGCAGGTCTGACATCAACCACCTGGGCAGAGTACCCCCCCACCAACAGCATCTCAGTCTTGTCAGGATTGAGTTTCAGTTTATTAGCTCTCATCCAGTCCATTATCGTAGCCAGGCAGCAGTTCAGTACATTGACAGCCTCACCTGAGGAAGATGAAAAGGAGAAGTAGAGCTGCGTATCATCAGCATATTGCTGAAAACGCACTCCAAAACTCCTGATGACCTCACCCAGCGGCTTCATATAGATATTAAAGAGCATGGGGGACAGAACTGAACCCTGCGGGACCCCATATTGGAGTACCCAGGGACTCGAGTAATGCTCCCCAAGCATCACCTTCTGGAGGCGATTCCCAAGATAGGAGCGCAGCCACTGCCAAGCAGTGCCTCCAATTCCTAAGTCCGTGAGTCGCCCCAGAAGGATACCATGGTCGATGGTATCAAAAGCCGCCGAGAGATCAAGGAGAACCAACAGAGTTACACTCCCTCTGTCTTTCTCCCGACAGAGATCATCATACAGGGCGACCAAGGCCGTTTCTGTACCAAACCCCGGCCGAAAGCCCGATTGAAATGGGTCCAGATAATCAGTTTCATCCAAGAGAGCCTGGAGTTGGTGAGCGACCACACGCTCTAGAACCTTGCCCAGAAATGGAACATTTGCTACTGGTCTATAGTTGTTAAAATTATCAGGGTCCAAGGAGGGCTTTTTTAGGAGCGGTCTCACCACCGCCTGTTTCAGGCAGAGTGGGACCACTCCCTCTCGTAAAGAGGCATTAATCACCTCCTTGGCCCAACTGGCTGTTCCATTCCTGCTAGCTTTTATTAGCCATGAGGGGCAAGGATCCAGAGCAGAAGTGGTCGCCCGCACCTGTCCGAGCACCTTGTCCACATCCTCGAGCTGTACCAACTGAAACTCATCCAATAAAACCGGACAAGACTGTGTTCTGGATACCGCATTAGATTCAACTGCTACAATATTGGAGTCAAGGTCCCGGCGGATGTTAGTGATCTTATCTTGGAAGTGCCTCGCAAACTCATTACAGCGGGCTATTGATGGTTGTATTGCATCCGGAGGACCAGAATGTAGAAGTCCCCGGACAACTTTATAAAGTTCCGCTGGGCGATTACAAGATGACTGAATGGAGGCAGCAAAGTACTGCTTCTTCGCTGCCCTCACTGCCTTCACATAACGTTTGGTAGAGGCCTTCACAAGAGCATAATTACAGCCGTCGGGAGTTCGCCTCCATTTGCACTCAAGCCGTCTCCTTTCTTGCTTCATCACTCTTAGCTCCGAGGTAAACCAAGGAGCCAATTGAGCTCTGCAACGGAGAGGGCGCATCGGGGCGATTGTGTCAACTGCCCGGGTAATTTCCGTATTCCACAGAGTGACCAGGGTTTTGACAGAATCGTCAGTTTTATCAGCCGGAAAATTCCCTAGAGCCCTTTGAAATCCCTCAGGATTCATTAGTCTCCGGGGACGGACCATCTTAATCGGTCCTCCACCCTTGCAGAGGGGAGAAGACAATGTGAGTCTAAATCTCAATAGGCGGTGATCTGTCCATGACAAAGGAATAGATGTAAAATTCCTTACTCCCAGATCACCATCCCCTAACCCAGTGGCAAAAATCAAGTCTAGAGTATGTCCTGACACATGCGTAGGGCCAGTAACAAATTGAGACAGCCCCATGGCTGTCATGGAGGTCATGAAGTCCTGAGCTGCTCCAGACAAGGCGGCCTCGGCATGGATGTTGAGATCCCCCAATACCAGAAGCTTGGGGGATCGCAACACCAAATCCGAGACCACCTCCGTCAGCTCAGTTAGGGAAGCTGTTGGGCAGCAGGGTGGACGGTACACCAACAGTATTCCCAGTCTGTCTCGCTGACCCAACACAATGTGCAGACACTCCAGGCCATTAGCCACCTGGATAGGGTGCCTAACGAGAGGAATGGAACTTTTATAGACCACAGCGATTCCCCCTCCCCGACCCTCGGATCTACCCAGATGCTGGACCGAATATCCAGGTGGGCACAACTGGGAGAGATTAATACCTCCCAGATCGCTCACCCAGGTTTCGGTAATACATGCCAGATCAGCCGCCTCATCCATAATTAAATCATGGATGAGGGAGGTTTTATTATTTACCGATCTGGCATTAAGAAGCAGCAACTGGAGATCCGAGGGTTGGCTGATAAGACTACCAGCAATCCTGTGGATGTGAGGAGGACCGGAACACGGCACAGCCACCAATTGTCTGGGTCGAGTTCCCCTTAACTGGCATGTCTTCCTCACAACGCCATACCTTTTTGCTAGTTTTGCTAGTTTTATCTGTGTCTTAATGATAATTATTTAGTGTATATTTGGGTGTTTTGTTTAACAGTTACATGGACTTTTAGCTGTGTTTTATCTACAATTTTATTATGTACACTGCTTAGAGAGCTCATTGATGAAGTGGTTTATAAATCTTTCTAAATAAAAATAATTCAGTAACAGCTCATGAAAAAGCTTGCTAAAATAGCTAAGGTTTTTAGATGCAGCCAAAAAGACAACATGATGGTGCCAGCCTAGTCTAGGTAGGGAGTTACACGTTCTAGGGTCCTTCTAAATCTTTTATGTCTGTCTTACACTTCTCACCAATTGCTTACATTTTATATCAAATTATGGATATATAATTAGGTGATACAGAGTTCAATTTTTTTAAAAAAAAAAACAATGATTTCTATGGGAGAGTATATAGTAGATTTAAGCATGCTTAATTCTGGCTAGATCACACTCAGCTGTAGAACAAGCTTTTCCCACTTTCCTCCCCAAACAGCTTGCACATTCAAGACAGATCTGGCTTCGCAGGACCTGCTGGCTTGCAAATCTAGAGCCAGCTTCAGGGACTCATGGTCCCCCTCACTCTCTCTTTTCCTCTTCATACAGCATATTCCCCTCTCCTTCTCTTGCCAGCAACAAACATATTTTAGAGTTACATGTGCTGACATCAACCATGGTTAACAATAACTAGAGTGCTTCATAGCTTTTTACTTCAGCAAACTTGAGAGTTTCAGCTAGTTGTTCAAAACCACAAGTCACGGTTTCCATTTTTGGTTTGCAAGAAACCCTCCAATAAGTCTCTGATGATGGCTCCTGATATGCATGTTTTGCAGGGAACTAGCATTACATCTGCACTGGAAAAACCTGTTAAACGGTGCTGCTCTGGTAGACTTGCCCAGCCAGGAACTAGTAAGTTAGCCTGCTGAAGAAGATACTACTGTATTGGATATCCACAGAGACAAGGGAAGCTGGCTGTGCCACTGTTGGGCAAAGGAACACAGGACTAGTCTTTAGCCAGGGATGGAAACTTTCTTCCGAGCAAGGGCCACATTCCCATCTGCACCACATGCAGAAGCAACAAATGTGAACTTTACCTTCATACAGTAGGCTAGTTTCTACACATACTCATACACCCCTCTCTATCCAGTCAACAGAGGAATCATCAGAGATCAAGCACCTTCCAGCCAGGCAAAAACATTCAAGGAAGGTATGAAGTAGAGCTGGGGAGGGGTGTGGCCTGGGAGAGTCTTGAGGGGCAGACAGAGAGGCATGAAGAGCCACATTTGGCTCCTAGGCCTACAGTTCCTCAACCTTTAGATAAACAATGAATCTTTTGAAGACTGGGCCCTTGTGCCTGCCAGTTACACAAAGCCCCCAGGAGGGAAGATTCCCCCATTATTTTTTAAGCCTAGGAAAAGAAAGTGTCCAACCAGTGAAGAATGCCACCATTTCCTCCTTCCAGGCCAAAAGGAACAGGTTAAGAGAGGAGGTGAGAAGATGGTGAAGGTGGAATGGTGGTGTTTCGGGGGGGGGGGGTAAAGCCCAGGATAGCGAACAGGCTGAGCAGGCAAATGGTGAGTGGGGGCTACAGGGAGGAATAAATTAAGTAGATCAAATGGGGGGTGGAGGGCAGGAATGAGGGCAAATAGAAGGTAGGGTTGGAAGAGAAGTTTATTCCATTTCCATTCCTTCCCATCCCCAATTCCTTAAGGGCCCACACTTATTCAGAATAAGTTACCAGGTTTGGGGGTTATATTCTGAAGGGGTTTATTTATGGAGTGCCTCATAACATTTTCATTCAATAGCAAAAACAATTTTAAATGCTGGGTACATTATTAAAAGTAATTGTATCTATTGCTCTACTTTAATAGTGACACCCTGCTACAAATTCTGCCATTTAGACACGTGGGTGCCATTGTTAAGGAATGCACCATAAAGAATTAGATAAATATTTTAGCGCAGCTTCACTTTGGTAGAAAAGGGGACATATATTTTCATATTGAAAATCAGTCTAGGAAATTTGCAGCAAGCACATAAACCACTCACTATTCATCTCATGGTTACAAGCATTACACCACCACAACAGCCAAATATATCCTGCTTTTATTGGATGCTCAATCTTCACACGGAGTTGTGCTCTGAAATACTTGTTAAGCACAGAAGACAGATGGCACATAAACTAAGAAGTGGGAATTAACAATATGGATTTAGTTTAAGCCAGATTGGAGGAATAGGAAATAACACTAAATATGGCTTTCACAAGACATAGCACAAATTATGTTAGCCTGGACTGAGTATTGGAAAGCCAAAATGTGAGTTGTGCTTAACTGTGACTAGCTTTAAGCTTTCAGGCCTTTTCAAGAAATCTCAACTAGGTAAGAGCTTTCGGCACACATATGCAACCCCCCTCCAGCTCATCATTATGAGGAGAGAGAAAAAAGTATATTCCTATTACATTAGGTGTATTTCTCTGATAATGCAACAGGAAATGCCTAGTCATGCTAGGGGAAGTGCATGCTTCTTTAATGTAAAATACTGCACATGTGTGTGCACGTGTGTGAGAGAGACAGGATAGGTCCACTGCATATGGGGAGGGTTTTTTTTGTTTTTTGTTTAACCTCTCCTCCCACATCATGATCCAGCTGAGTCCCTGCCTCCAAGGTGCTATTAGCTCCAGAGGGGTATTCACTGGATTGCAGAAGGAAAGAAAGTGCTAAACCATTCCAATCCCATTTCTTCACACTTTGAAAACCAGTGGCGGCTAGTACCTCCATGTCAGGCAGCTGAAGGACAGCTCCCTGAAAGTTCAGAGATCCCGGAGCAGATTCCACTGCTCCACTAACATGGAGCCCCACGTGTTTGTTAAAAAAAACACGTGTCTGGCTTGGCCTCAAGATGCTTCCGACCAAAAAAAAAAAAAAAGAGCAAGCACACCTTGTGTTAAAGTAATCATGCAAAAGCTTCTCCACATCTTTAGAACTCAGGCTTTCCCACCACCAATACCACCCTATGCTCAGATTTTTGCCACATCCCCAATGAAGTTAAAACAGTGGCATCTGGCTGTGAGATGAACAATCTGCTTTCTGAGGCAAAAACCTGTCAAGCTGGTCATAACACCAGGAGGAACTCTGCTTCCTTCATTGTACTTATCTGGAAAGCAGGAGATTAAAAAGCAGTCTAGATTTCCCCAACATTAACACTCCCTTCGTTGCTAAACATTTACCTGTGGGAAGTCCTTTCCCTCTCAGCCTCTCCCGGATGGCCTGGCTCCTGTCAGTCTGCAGCTTTCTGTCCCCAATGAAGGAAAGTTGATCCACCTGTTTCAAAAAAGAAAAAGCAGATCTGAGAAAACTGAGGTTGACTGGAAAGTACTGCATGAAAAGTTGGGATAGTCAGAAGAAGAACCATCTCCCCAATACATGTAACTTCTCTCTCCTTCCTTTGATCAAACCAGAAAGAAATCCAATGCATATCTACCAAACCTTTTTAAACCATTTCATTTCTCTACATCAGAGATAGCCAACATGTTGCCCTCCAGATGGTTTGGACTACAGTTCCTGTCAGTCCCAACTAGCCTGGCCAATGGCCAGGGATGATGGGAGCTGTACTCTAACAACATATGGAGGGCACCACATTGGCTACTGCTGCTCTGCAACAAAAAAGAAAGTGGTATGGTCTCAAGGGTTGTTGCTTGGTGATGTCATAGGCACCCTACTCTTGGCTTCTCTGGTTAATGATTGGCTTGGCCTACAGTCTTTGTCAAGAATACTAAAATAAAAGTGCAACCCTTTCCCCTAAAAGGGTTACTGAGACCACTTCAGCCACCTTAAAAATCAGCAAGAAAATCAAACTTCTCCTCAGTAAATGTGAAGCTGCTTTGAGATGATTTTAGGGCTGTTCTCAAGAACAACTCTCATGCACTGAAGGGGTGTGTATGTATGGAGTTCCACGTGCCAGAGATGTCCCCTTCTGCAGAAGTGCAGACTGGGCCATGCCTATTTAAGGATAAAACTATGATGTCTGAATACTACTTCTAGTACTTGAGACAGGATTCCTCTGAATACCAGCTGCTGAGTGGGCATGAGTGGGGAGAGTGCTGCTGTACTCATGCCCTTCTTATGGCTTTTCAGACAGGCATCTGGTCGGCCACTGTGTGCAAACAGAATGCTTGACTTGATGGGCCTTTGGTGCAACAGAACTTTATCCTCCCTTCCTCCTCTTGAGTACCCCCAAATTGGGTAACCTCCCTGGTAGACTGTGGAATATTATGGACAAAACATATCTCAACTCTTTTGACAAAGTGCCCCATGATCTTCTGTTTAGCAAGCTAGCTAAATGTGGGCTGGATGGAACAGCTATCAGGTGGATTCACAGCTGGCTCCAGAATCGTACTCAAAGAGTGCTTATCAATGGTTCCTTCTCAAACTGGGCGGAAGTAATGAGTAGAGTAACACAGGGCTCAGTCCTGGGCCCAGTGCTCTTTCACATTTTTATTAACGACTTGGATGAGGAGGTACAGAGTACGCGTATCAAATTTGCAGATGATACAAAATTGGGGGGCACAGCTAATAATGTGGAAGACACAAACAAAATTCAAAGGGACCTTGATAGGCTGGAGCACTGGGCTGAAAACAATAGAATGAAATTCAACAGGGATAAATGCAAAGTTCTACACTTAGGAAAAAGAAACCAAATGCACAGCTATAAGATGAGGGATACTTGGCTCAGCAATACGACATGTGAGAAGGATCTTGGAATTGTCGTTGATCACAAGCTGAATATGAGCCAACAGTGCAATGTGGCTCCAAAAAAGGCAAATGCTATATTAGTCTGCATTAACAGAAGTATAGTTTCCAAATCGCGTGAAGTATTAGTTCCCCTCTATTCAGCACTGGTTAGGCCTCATATTGAGCACTGCGTCCAGTTCTGGTCTCCACACTTCAAGAAGGATGCAGAAAAACTGGAACAGGTTCAGAGGAGGGCAACAAGGATGATCAGGGAACTGGAAACAAAGCCCTATGAGGAGAGACTGAAAGAACTGGGCATGTTTAGCCTGGAGAAGAGAAGACTGAGGGGAGATATGATAGCACTCTTCAAGTATTTGGGGTTGCCACACAGAGGAGGACCAGGATCTCTTCTTGATCATCCTAGAGTGCAGGACACGGAATAATGGGCTCAAGTTGCAGGAAGCCAGATTTCGACTGAACATCAGGAAAAACCTCCTGACAGTTAGAGTGGTACAGCAATGGAACCAATTACCTAGGGAGCTGGTGTGCTCTCTAAAACTGGAGGTATGCCACCTGTCAGGTATGCTTTAATTTGGATTCCTGCACTGAGCACAGGCCCCTTCCACCTCTGCTATTCTATGATCCTATGAAATCTGTTTTGGAGGGTCAGAGCAGATTTAGGGGGGAGGGGAAGTTTCAATGCACAAGCCAAAGTGCTTGTACCAGTGGATGACTTGGTTGGATACAACCCCCAGTCTTGCCAAAATGTTGAAAATCCCCCCTTCAAGCCCTTTTGCTTGCTCATACAGTCCTGGGCCTCCTCAGAAGCCATTATAACATCACCTAAGTTCCTTCCGACCACCACACACACACACAAGAAAATCATTATCTACCGCTTTAATCCATCCAATATTGGAGGCTTCATTTCTCATCAAACAAGACTTTAATAAAAATGCAGCACAATTTCCTAACATTGATCCATTTAAAACACTGCATTCACTCTACGCTTGTTTGGAAAATAAAATAAAGAGCGTTATCTACAGAGATGGGGAACCAGCGCCCTTCCAGATGTTTGCTAGATGCCATCTTCCAGCGGCCCCAACCAGAATGGTCAGGGCTGATGGGAGTTGTAGCGGAACAGTGTCTGGGGGGCTATATGTTTTCCATTAAGACAGGTGGGGATTTTTAAGGGCTGGGGGAGGGGGTCTGGGGGAGGGCTTTTTCATGCATTATAAAAATGCAATCTCTGTTTTCCTACCAAATGTATGCAAGCGGTTATAAGAATGAGCTGAAAGCCCTGAAAATGGACTGCCTTCAAGTCAATCCGAACTTATGGCGACCCTATGAATAGGGTTTTCATGGAAAGCGGTATTCAGAGGTGGTTTACCATTGCCTTCCTCTGAGGCTGAGAGGCAGTGACTGGCCCAAGGTCACCCAGTGAGCTTCATGGCTGTGTGGGGATCTGAACCCTGGTCTCCCAGGCCGTAGTCTAACACTCTAACCACTACGCCACACTGGCTCTCTGTAAGCCCTGAAGTACCTGGTTAAAGTCTCACTGAAGTCAAGACTTCAGTGGGCAGTCTTAGGCAAGCCACTGTCTGCAAGAGCATAAGGCTTGCTTTTGATCCTCCAAACGATAGTTTGAAAGATCATCTGATCTACCTTAGGGAGGAAGAGCAGGAAAGGTCAACGTTCAGTGGTACAGCACATGCACTGCATGTAAATAGTCCCAAATTCAATCCCTGGCATTTTCCAGGCAGGAAAGGAAAGGACTTGTGTCTGAAACCTTGAGAACTGCTGCCAATGGTCTGACTCGTTGGAAGGTAACTTTCTATATCCCTAAAATAAAATCACCAAGGCTGAGGCTGCTAAACAAGTGGGGAACACTGTAATCAAGGCAGAACGCACAGCAGTTTACGCCTTGTCATTATTTGGTCAAACGAAATTGAGATGTGCTGGTCAGAAGCCAAGGCGAGGGCTAACAATGCGGAAGCTGCGCCTTGGGTTGACTCACAGCTTTGTCAACATTCTGCATGACACACATCATGCATCTTTGTATAGGCGTCTTCTTGCTAGATGGTCTGGGCCCTGAATGCATTTGGGAGTCTGTCAGTCCCTAATTTAAACAAACAGAACAGTAAGCAGTGCAATTATTTGATCTTATCAGCGGCATGTCTGCAGTGCAATTTAAAGGCAAGATGTTGCAGGCCAAATTTCATCCTCGTTTATCTTCAGTGATTTTTGCCGGTGTAAATCACAGGCACTGTTATACAGTAATAAAAGTCCTATGACATCTAGTGAATGAATAGACTTACTGGGTGGAATTTATTTTTATAAAGGAGGATACAAACTAATGAAGTTTGGCATCATTAATCTGTCAGGAATATCTATATCCTCAACCCGCTAGGTGGCATTTAGTCATGAGTTCAAGGTATTTATTAGGGTCAACTTGACTTTGTGCATGGATGAAACTAAACTGAGTAGGTGTGCAGACAAATTAACATAAAGGTCCTCGCTTTTCTTCTCAATTTAAGGCAAAAGTTTCTCCTTGAGCGCACTTCCGCAAACTGTGACTTCAGCTGATTAAAACAAGCAGGTGACAATTCTGAGCATGCTCACTTGAAGCAAACCTGGGAAGTTCCAGGGAGTGCAAAGGCACAGAGGACCAGTTAGCAATGTGGATGGTCCAGAATGTCAGTTGATTCCCAGCCCTGATTTGCTGAAAGGAGAAGTCTGAGAGGAGTCCCTGGGGGGGATGTGGGGACCCAACAAAGCTTGGGCAGAGGGAAAACACAGTAATAACAACTGTGGGACTCAAACCCCACAGGTAAGCAGAAGCTAGAAAAAGTGGCAGCTGAGGAGAATGCACTTTCCCCCCACCTTAAACAAGAACGGGTGGGGGGCAACCTGCTCCTCTCGCCAGATACTTGAGTGGACTTGCTCCTACTAAACTGAAACTATCCCAAGCTCTTCAGAGGGGTTTGGACAATCAAGGGTGGAAGATTCTGTTGCCTAGTACCAAGTAACATTATGGCATCTGGTTGCCACTGTAAGAGTAGGATGCTGGACTCGATGGCCTGATCCAGCCCATTAGAGCCCTCTCACCTCACGTCTCCTGCCCTGCTAACCAACTCAGCTCTCTGGCAAGTCGACACAATTTGGAAGGACAGAAGTCAACCCGCTGAAACCTAAGTCCTATTCAGCAAACAGACGAAAAGCGGTGGTGGTGCTGCTGAACCTATGCTAGAACCCATACACCGTTTAGCACCCCTCCATGAGTTTGAGGATAAAAGTGGTGAGCCTCCCCACACAATTCAGAACCCTCCCTGCTTCAGACCTTTGCTCTGAAACTCATGGAAGGAGCTAAGCTGTGTAAAGATGATGTGGTGGAGTGGGTGGAGCGTGGCAGCGCACCCCAATGTCTGCTTACATGAAAGGAGCTCCAACTCCAGATAGGGCTTATGCATTTGGCTACTTATTTTGTTATAGTTAACGTTTGAAACAAGTAACCGAAATTAAGCTACTAAGGTGAAGGGGAAGTCAGCTAGTTTAAAACAACAACAGCAGATAATTTGTGCAAAGTAGGTGTTCATTTTTATGAAAGCAGTTCCTGCCTAGTCAATATGATCTACAGCACAACGCTATACACGTTGACACAGAAGTAAACCCCTTTGTTTTAAGCAGAGCTTACCAGGTAAGTGTGTAGGATTGCAGCCCCAATGTGTTTTTTAAAAAAAAAAAAACTCACAAGCATTTCTAACTGCACAGTTACCTGGTGATGTTGAGGACCCAGCAACATCTTTACTGTGCACCAGAAGAGTCCTATTAAAGCTTTCAATCCCTCGTACAATTAGAATTTGGTTATGAGGAAAGTGGGGTTGCCCTGCAGGCCTCACCTCAGCTATTGCATTCCTGTTGTCTAAGCCCTGCTGTCCTGAGGAAAAAGTCTGAAGCAAGGAGTCTGCTCTACATGGGAGGCCTGCACGATTTAGAGCCCTGTTGTGCAGTTTTCTAAATCATGCAGACAGCCTATGCATGTACAGCAGGCTCCCTGCTTAAGATCTTGAGCCCCAACATGTGGAAGGCAGTGGGGCCATACAATGAGGATGTGATTAGGGATGCAGAGAAATTCAGTGCAGTTCTCACTTAAAGGTGAACCTAACTAATTTGCACTTTCTGAAACAATATGAAAACCAAAACACAGCCATCCTTTGAAATTCTCAACATTTTGCAGTGCAATTCTCTAGCCAAGTAATGTGTACAAAAATGCATACACTGAGGTAAAGTGTGTGTAAAAATTCATATAGTGAAAATAATATACAAAAATGCATTACATTACAGAAAATTGCTTCACAAAAAGTGTATATTAGGCAAACAAACTTGCATATTAGGAGAAATTTGCACTGAAGTTCTCATGAATTTTCATGAAGACTTTAAAAAAATCACAAATTGACAGGGACAAGTGAACTTAAGATTGGAAAAATAAGAAAGTCAAGTGGGTTTCAAGGTAAACCAGGTGTGTGTCTCCCCTCCTATTGCTAGTTATCTTGCAAATCTCTCAGAAGCCCCGTAAGATGCTCTGAAAAGTCCTGAAATTTCATCTATTAATTTTTAGAATGTTTCTTTAAGGAAGGCTGAGAAGGTGACTATGATATGCCAATTTCCCCACAGTAGTTTTGCCAACTCTCAATTATTGCTCAACTTGCTTATAAACACTTACCCCAGACAAACTCCCCAGAACCAGTTTAACCAACTGTTTCACATATGAGAAGGAAGGTGCGCAGTTACTGTTCCGGATGTGAGCACTGCAGGTGTCCAAAACCGTCCGTACCGACACGCGGGCATAAACAACATCTTCACACATGCCAAGCAGTATGCTGTTCAAATGATCCCCAAGTTTGATGGGCTGATGGTAAATAGAAAAAACATTGAGAAGTCTGGTTAATGTTTGCTCTCCCCCCCTCTTTCTTGCTTTCATCCTCTCTGATCACACCATGATAAGGTTAAAGGAGCTTTGAGATAGGTACACAGGTGCATAGGAAGCTGCCTTTGATCGAGTGAGGCCATTGGTCCATTTAGCTCACTGCTGTCTATGCTGACAGTCGTGACTATCCAGGGTTTCAGACAAGGGTCTCTCTCCCATCCCAGAGATGTTGGGGATTGAACCTTTTGCATGGAAAGCAGATGCTCTACCACTGAACTATGGCCCTTACCCTAATATATCATCATATCCCAAAGGATACCAATAGCTGAATAAAAGCAAACCAACCCACTGATCTTAAAAGCCAATGAGATGGATGCAAAAGTTCCTTTCTTTTGATGGAAGCAGTCTTAATCCAATAGAAGGATTCATTCCACTTTGCAGGAGGAAGAAAACCTTTGGATTCCACCATATTACTGCAATCCTAAACGTACTTACTAGGGAGTAGGCCCTATTGAACACAGTAAACCTTTCTTCCAAGTAAATATGCACAGAAAGGTCACACTATTTATCCAGTTAATAGTTCCAACCCAAATAGTAAAGAGGTGAATTAACCATTTTTTGGTTCTTGGATCCCAAAGACAAAATCTTCCTACACTAACATTCATCCATTTACTTATTTACTGCTTTCCCAGTTAAAACTGATCAAGGGGGCATGCAAAAATAATTTTTGAGATGTAACATAAAAACGGAAAGCCATTAAGAGTCTGATGGAACCTTAAAGAACAACAAAAGCATGATGGCCCACTTTTTCAGATTCATGAAAAGCTTTTAAAATCATAAAATGTATTAACAAAGCTGCAGAAGCACTTTAAAAAAAAGGTTTGGTAAATGGAAACCTACAGAAACAGCTTGCAATCGTTAAGTGCTGTAGTAATAATTATTTATTATTTATTTATTATTTGATTTATATCCCACCCTTCCTCCCAAAAGGAGCCCAAGGCGGCAAACAGAAGCACTAAAAACACTTTAAAATATCATAAAAACAAGCCTTAAAATACATTAAAACAAAACAACTTTAAAAACATTTTTTTTAAAAAAAAGCTTTAAAAACATCTTAAATAAAAAGGGTTAAAAACATATTGTTTAGAAAAAAATGTTTTTTTAAAAAAAAACATTGAAAAGCAATTGCATAAAGATACATGGCGGTTAATCATAGAAATGTCACGTTGATATTTTTATTCATATCGCTAGGAAAACATTTTTAGTAAACCAGTAAAAGAAAAAAACAACTAATGATCCACACCTCTATGGTGCTTTTAAATAAGATGGAGCAATTAAAGGGGAATCTGGATGGGGACTCTGATACGCAATAAACATACTTATTATAACTCCTTGCTGAACTTCAGGTATATGACAAAGACTTTCTACTTCCAGTAGGCATTTTAAAGTAGTGTTTAGGTTTCTGTTTGGGTTTTATTATGAATTTTTATTGTTTTATTCTCTTGTCTTGGTTATTTTTATGTACACTGCTTAGAAATTCTAATAATTAAGCAGTATATAAACACCTTATATAAATACATATAATAAATATGAATACATGAAACTGCATACCTGTTTCTCCATCTATGCTGGTATTGTCTGCTCTGACTAGCAGCAGCTCTCCAAGGTCTCTGATAAAGCTCTTTCCTAATACCTGCTACCTGATCCCTTTAAGCGGAGATGCCAGGAACTGAACACAAGACCTTTTACGTGCAAAACATGCATTCTACACTGAGCTACGGATATTCTCTTAACCCAAACTCTGTTAATCAGCCCCTAAGAACAACTCTGGGCTGGTTCTCATATACATATTTGATCACTTCTTAACGTCTAGCTGAATATGCGAACCACCTTCTCTGAAAAGTGCTGAGCTCCAGTTCATTCCAGGTGATATTAAAGTTCTATTTTCAGTGATTGGCTCATTCACACATGGAAAGTGGCAGCGCTGGCTGCCAATTAGCTACCACGCTAAGTTCAAGGTGCTGATTCTAGTGTACAGCTAAAAGATCATCTCATCCCTTATATATGCTATCAGTCACTGAGCTCTGCAAGGGACAGCCTCTTGCAGATACCATTTTATCAGGAAATTCATTCCATACAATACAGGAATTGGGCCTTTAGTGTCATGGCTCCTTTGGAATTCCCTCCTGTCAAATATTAGAGAGGTGCTGTCTTTTCAGTGCCCACTGAATACTTTATTTCAACAAGTCTTTCATTTGTTATTGTTTTATTACTGTTGTTGTATTATATTATTATGAAATTGCTTTTGTAATTGGTGTTTGCTTTTGTTGTGGGCTACTTCGAGCACAGTTTGTTTGTTTGTTTGTTGTTTTTGTAAGTCGCCTTGAGTTCCATTTTGGGGGGGAAAGCGACTAATAAATATCATTAATATAAATAAATAAATAAATAAGTAGAGATCTTTCCCAGTCTGCATGCATATTGGGATTGCTTTTAGATGTTTTAACTGTTTTATCCCTTCTGCGTTTGCCACCTTGGGTTCCTTTGGGGGGAAGGGCGGGATATAAATTTAATAAATATTAATAATGTCATCACTTGATACCACAGACAACCAGGAACAAGCATGCATGGGTGAACCTGGACCTATATCAGGATACATTTCTCCTTAACACAGAAACGTTATATGAAACAAGTGAGAGCTAAGGAAGCCAACCGACTGGGCAGCTGGAACCAGCCTAGTCTTGTAATTAGGTGGCAACACCCATACAGCTGGGAACTGCTTATATTTTCCCCCTTGCATTACTAGTTGATCATCTTGTCTATTCTGTTGGAAGCACACACACTCAAGGGTGTACACCCTCAGTTGATAGGACAACTTCCCAGCTACCACAGGCATTTGGATTTGAGCCTTTGTATTTCACTGTCAACTTTCACAGTTCTCTTCTGGTGACATGCCCTGTCTAGCACTGTAAGTCATTATTACATATATGTTTGTTGATTAGCAGCAGTGCCGGTAAAACAGTAATAATACTCCCATTTGGCACCAGTTCTTCCTGTCTGTCATGGGTTGCTGGGGTAGAGGAGAAGTTAAGCACTCCACCTTTCTTATTTATTTATTATTAAATTTATATCCCGCCCTTCCTTCCAAAGGGAGCCCTTCTTCTTCCTGCTTCTCTCCAGCCGTCTATCGACTCTCAATACCGCTTTAGAGCAAAAAAACCAATAGGAATTGACTGGCAGCAAGTTATTGTGACCCCAGTTATTGTAACGTGGATGAGCAGCATACCTTCACTACTTACCTGGCTTTGTGGAACATCATAGTCAGCTCCCCAATAAAGGGTCATTCCAAGAGAATAAATGTGAATCTGCAACAAAAGAGGCATAAGGGGAATTAATGGTGTAGCAAAAGCTCGGGGTGTAATTATCTCTGTGATGGGGAAAAAGGAAGGAGAGGAAGTTGACAGAAGATGGAGCCTTGCAGGATCTCCAGGAAAGATCCCAATATGTCTTATAACCACATGAGATGCAGATTATGTGAAACAGCTGCGGCAGAAAGAGATTTCTTATGCAAATTGGCAGTTACATGTAAAGCTCTTCGGTCTGAGCACAAATGAATAATAGCTTGGTTCTTAAGAGATTTTTTGCTAAAAGGCTTCTTGCTCTTTTTCACAAGACAGGAGCTGATTTCAAAATCCCTTCACCCCAAATAAGCTGAAACAACTGAGCATCCCTGGCAACATTAGAGTTAATACAATTGTGGACTTGTTTGTTTTTTAGTTTGAATTTAGTAAGTGACCAACAAGGCATTCTTTTGTCTGTGCAGCAGTCTGCCAGAAATTTATCACTGAGTACATCATTTTTTTGGTTTAGGAATGAAGTCATAACCCAGAGGCTCATGTAACCCTGTCATTGTATTTCAGGAGGTCATTATAAGTGGGAATTTGGTCTGTAGCACTTTTTGTGGAACACACTCAGATTTCAGGAACAAGAGCTAAAAATAAAAACAGATTCCCACTCAGAAGCTCTCCTGATGAACCATGGCTGCAACAAAAGAAAATAAAAATACTGGAAGGGAAAAGTAATTAGCAGACACAGACATATGTGATGTCAGGAGTAGGGCACGTAAAGACATGGCTGGGATCAGCTGCACTAGAGAGTTGCTCATGGGTGCTGAGAATGATACCCTTTGAAGGTGCACTGTCATGCTAATTGGGTGACTGGTGCTGAGAGCAAGCCCCTTTGAAGTCCAAGGGCAGGCATAGTTTGGATTCAGACTGCACCTGCTTTTTCTCTGCAGACCAGCAGAGGAGACGTCCATTGAAAGGCCCATAACACACCTGCAAAGAGACTCATTCTCAACATTCATCAGCTGATCAGCACTGAGAGTGAGTCCCTTTGAAGTCATCATAATGGTGTCAGACAACTGACAAGTGGGCAGCCCTGTGGGGGCTGGGGGAGTCAAGGATCCAGCCCACCAACTGGATCCCGTTCCCCACCTCTGATTGACACAATTCAACATTTAATATTAACCATCGACTGAATCTTCAGTGTGCCCCAAGGCCTAGGTGCGAACCATTATTCACAAGACCAGCGTTCTTCAGGCATGCTCTCATGTGGATGGTGAAACGGCGGTGCCTCCTTGCCCTGACCTCAACACTGCATGCCATGCAGGATGCTGGTGCTTGCACATTGCATGTGGTCATCTGCACACTGCCTCGTTTGCAGACGGGTGTACACAACGTGCAGATGTTTGTGATGGGGCCTCCATGGAGCACAATGCTGGGGGTGGGGCCAGGGGACATGGTTCTACCATATCATCCATGCATCTATTTGTTTGATATGGGGAAAGGGCCATAGCTCGATGGTACAGCATCTGCTTTGCATTCAGAAGGTACCAGGTGCAATCCCCAGCATATCCAGGTAGACCTGGCAGGGATTCTCTGCCCGAAACCCTGGAGAGCTGCTGCTGGTCAACACAGACAATACTGAACTAGATGGTCCATTGGTCTCCCTCAGTATAAGGCAGCTTCCTATATTCCTATGTACCTTCATATTCTGCCCTTCATATAAGAGTAAATAAAACCACCATACATCAATGAAACATCATTAAAACCACAAAATCATAGTAAAGACACAGAAATACAGCATCAATATCATCAGTAGAGCCACACTTCAGGAGTGATGGTCCAAACGTCTGTCTAAATAAAAATGTATTTAGCTTTCTCTTGAATATTTCTACAGTGGGGGCATAACAAAAGTCACTTGAAAGGGAGTTCTACATGCAAGGGGTCACCACCAAGAATGTCCTATCCCATGTAACTGACCTTGTAACCTCTGTTCTGGGCAGGCCTCTCCTGCTGAACATAATGCATAACTCTACATGTTGGGGCTACCAGTGGCTTAGGTTCTGCTCACATGACTTATTCAATGCAAAAATGGGGGGGATCCCTCTTTTCTACTCTCCTGTAACACATGTCCTTGGAGGCAATCTATGAGGGATCAGACCCAAAGATGGATGAGACCACCCTTTTGTCCTCCCTGTCATCCCCTTTTATGTCTCTCTCCCTCCCCTTATGCAATCCTTGCTTCTCCCCTTCTCCTCCTTGCCACCCACATGAAATTAAGCCAAGGACTGTTTGTGGCTGTAGGGCTGCAGGTTGCCCAGCAGTGTGATTAAATTCTTCATTTACACTGTGTACCATGTATGCCAGTGGGGATCCCATGAGCTGTACTCTTGTGCCCAACTGGGCACAGACCCTACCCGATTGGGTGCACAGGCCAGAAAATTAGGAGACACTGTAGCCTGAAAGGGGACAGATGAAGAGTATGGGGCAGACAGTTGGATACCTGAATTTCTGAAATTGAAATAGCTAAGAAGAACCTCAGCTCTGGGATATTTAACCCATTCTTTTTTCATTTCCCCAGATACAACTTAAGAAAACAACAGAAATGAGTCTCTGCTGTACCTTTTCAACATCGGAAAGAGATGATAGCGACTGATTTTGGAGAACTTCTGGTGCCGTGAATGCTCGCAGGTCTTGGTTAGAAACATTTTCATCTGTAAATGATACGCTGCCGGATGGAAGCAGCAGGAGAGACCATGGGGAGATGATGAAGCCCAGAGCAGTAGGATCAGCTGTATGTGGAAGGACAGAAATAAATAGCAGATTAAACAGCAGATTTTAAAAAAGAACTTTGCATACATCCATTCAACTTCCAGTCTTGTCCTAAGGCAGCAGTGGGGAACCTCTGGCCCACAAGTCCATTTCAGCCAAGCCACACCCATCTGTTCTCCACTTGCCTTCATATAGTGGCAGGTGTGGGGCAAGTAAAGATGTGACAGGGCCATAAGAGATTTTGCAGATCCTAATGACCAGCTAATTGGTTGTACGTGCAAAGCCCTGCGCACAACCCTTTGCAAGCGACAACAATCAGCTGATTGCCAAGGCTCACAAAATGCTGGGCTCAGGAGTTTGCAACCGCTGACAATCAGCTGATCATTTGGGTTTGCAAGGCTATGCATTTGCTTGGATAGTCTGATTTCAAACTGCACAAAAAAATCCACCAGGTCATATAATATCACTGTGATGCCAGATGACTAAGAGGTGGGCATCACCAACTTGCAGTGTGTTTGCATGAGTGAGATAAGTGGATGCTGGTGCCCATCGGAACTGGTAGGGCGGAAGGCAAGGTGGTTGAAAGTAGTGAAGCCAGATCTAATGGTGGATGGAGCCAACCAATTCTGGTTTGTCCCCATCCCCTGGGAATTCTACATAGGCAACGCTAACGAGGAGGAAGCTGGTAGCCAAAACCACTCCTTAAGACTGGCTGTAAGAAGGCAGCAAGTGGGAGTTAGATGAGGGCAGACTGAGCTTGATGGAGCAAGTGCCCTACCTGTCCTAATAGGCCAGCCTCCATTGGACATAAGGATGTGGCCCATTGGCCAGATTCAATTTCCCTCCTCTGACCTCAGGCTTTAACATCTTTAACTTCTGTTCCTACATTGTGCTGCTTTCCAGAGACAGAGGAACTGGCATACTATTCAAATTAAGTCCTCCCCAAACAGGGGCTCCCCCAAAAGGAACATATATTTTTCAAATTTATTTTAATTTATTTGGGTTTTCTCCTTTGTAGAATTTAAATACTCTGAAATGGAAATCTAGAGCCATGGCGCAAAACCCTACTGGATTAGGACAGCTGCTAAGATCTGGGTGATCCAGCTCCCCTATCATCTATTTGCAGATCATACAACTGATTCAAAAAGCCTGTTTGTTATCAATAAATAAGACCCAAAGCATGTCTGCATGCCTCCTTCCCCACTGTCAAGAAGGCAGGCAATATTTTCATACACTGTGGATTATAGCCAATTAAGTACTACTCAGAGTAAACCCATTGAAATTAATGAACCTTACCATGTCTACTCACTTCAATGGGTCGACTCTGAGTAGGACTAGCATTTAATACCACCCTATATTTTGTACAGTAGGATCCAACGCCACCTTTAATATATGAACTAATAACTTTGCTTCCTGATTTTTTCTGTGCACAGTTACTCAAAACATCAAAGCCAGAACAAAACCCTGCAAATTGGAATACCTTTCCTCCCTCAGGTTTCCTTTTCCACCTTGAAAAACTAATCTGTCAGCTAAAAATGATTACAACGTGCCTGTCAGGACTAATTCTCACACAGAAAACAACTCAAGCGTTAATTGGTGTAGCAGTGGGAACCTGTGTGGAGGAGAGAGAGTCCACACTCTCCACAAGAACCTCCATTCATGCTCTGCGAATAACATTGCTGTGAAGAAAAGCAAACTCTGAAATGGTTCAGCCTACACTTGACCTTTTATGAGAGGAAACCTTCTGCCCCCAGAAACGGCAGACCTTGTAACAATAAACCTCACTGTAGAGAACTTGACAGAATGGTCACCCACACTAGTATGCTGTGTTTTTCAGTCATTTGCTAGGGTTTCTTTCAGTCTTAAAATGGACACAACACCTCTGTCAGGGGAAATCATCCTGTACATTGTTGGGGCATACCAAAAGACTCTTCCTTCCCTTCCAGTTTTATGTAACGTCCATCCACTTTACAAACCACGTGTTATCACCATAATGTAAGATGACAGTATGGCAAAGTGGTTAGGGTGTTGGACTAGGGCTTGAGAGACCAGGGTTCAAGTCCCCACTCAGCCATGAAGTTCACTAGGTGACCTTGGGCCAGTCACTGTTACTCAGCCTAAACTACCTCACAGGGTTGTTGCAAGGATGAAATGGAGAGGGAGAGAAACATGAATGCCGTCTTGAGTTCCTTGGAGGAAAGGTGGAATATAAATGCAATAACAAATAAATAATAAAAATGTCTAAATTCATGAGGCTGATATTATTGTATACTGTAAATACAGTAACATTTAGGAGTATAATTCTTCCACAGTCAGCAAAGTTGATCTTTCAAAAATAACTGATGCTGAGGAGTCAAGAGTTTATCGGGAATGGCCATAGCCCAGTGACAGAGAGCACATACTTTGCATCTAGAAGTGGGATCGCAGATAACTGCCCCAGTACCATCATAAGCACAAATAATTGTGAATGCGCAATAAACAAAAGATGTCTGCAGAGGCCCTCTGGTGAGCTGGAAAAGGCAGGGTGGGTAGCTGTAGCGCAGCATGGCATCTTAGCAACGATAGCTAAGGAGAAGGGATTGTCCTCACAGTTACTTTCCTGTACAGCTCCTTCACTTTGTGCTAAAAAGCAAGCAAAAACTCAGCACATTTCACCTGCTAGTAGCAAAGCATAACAAATGGGAAGTATCGGCTGTTAGCTCTGTCCCTCTGGAGTCTGCCAGGCTCCCCACCCTCACCGGCCCCATCCAGAGACAAGCATTTTTTAACATCAGAAGTTGGAACAATCTTATAAGGCCATGATGATAAGGAAAAGGAATAAAGTACTCTCCACACACCAGTGCCATCACACAGGTTTCATTTGCACTGCACATTTAAAGCACTATCATACCACTTTAAACAGCCATGGCTTCCACCAAAGAACCCTGGGAACTGTAATGTGTTAACGGTGCTGAGAGTTGTTAGGACACCCCTTTTCCCCTCACAGAACTACAATTTGCAGAGTGGTTTAACGGTCAATCCCTCCTGGGAATTGTAGCTCTGTGAGGGGGATAGGGGTATCCTAACAACTCTGAGCCCTCTTAACAAACTACAGTTCCCATGATTCTTTGGGGGAAGCCATGACTGTTTAAAGTGGTACGACACTGCTTTAAATATACAGTGCAGATAGGGCCACAATCACTGCAACTGGGGTCTCACTGAAGACGGGACTCTATGTAACACTTAGCTGGAGGTAGCCCTCCAAAAGTTGTTGGATTCTAACTCCCCTCAGACAGCACGGCCAACAGTCAGGGACGACGGAGCTGCAGTCAAATAACATCCAGAGGACACCCCGATTACTCCAATATATTCTTCTCAGTGTTTAATGGGTAGAATGCCGAAACCAAAAGAACAAGGAACAACTGGGAAAGGGAGGGGCTTTTGCAAGGGACTCCAGAAATATTACACAACAGAATGCTGGTTTAATGTTAAAACCACATAAATTCACTGAGCTACATACAAAAGTTCAAATTACTGTTGTACCACTTAGCAAAAAACATTTGCTGTTCTAAGCAAGGAGCCTATGAGCCCAGTTCGGATGGTATGCCAAAATGTGAAAATGAAAAACAAACAGAACTATACATCCCTTTTCACATTATCAAAAAAAATGGTTAAATATTTTATAGTTCCAGCACCATATGGAAGTATAGATTACACATATAGTTTAAAATCCACAGTAGATTAGGTATACTGAAAACTCATTTATTTTGAATAAGACTTGGAGTTACCTATACGCCTGGAAACAGGAGGAACATTAAGAACACAAGAAAAGGCCTGCTAGATCAGGCCCAATGCCCATCTAGCTCAGCATCCTGTTCTCCCAGTGGTCAAGTAGATGCCCATGGGAAACTCACAAGCAGAACCTGAGCGCCACAGCACTCTCCCCACCTGTGATTCTCAGCAACTTATATCCATAGGCATTTATGGCCTTCAACAATGGGTGTACAACTTAGTCATTGTGACAAATAGCCTCATCCTCCATTCGCATGCATGCATGCAAGCATTCATTTATTTTATATCCTGCCCTTCCTCCCAGAAGAAGCCAGGGCAGCAAACAAAAACACTAAAAGCACTTTAAAACATCTTAAAAACAAACGGCTTTAAAATGTATTAAAACAAAACAACTTTAACAACATCTTAAAATGCAATTCTAGCACAGACACAGAATGGGATAGGTCTCTATGTAAAAGGCTTGTTGAAAGATGAAGGTCTTCAATAGCCACCAAAAAGATAACAGAGATAGTGCCTGTCTAATATTGAAGGGGAGAGAATTCCAAAGTGTCAGTGCCACAATGCTGATCCCAAGCTGTGTAGGCTTTTGTACACCAAAACTAGAACCTTGAACTTGGCCCAGTAGCTAATGGGCAGCCAGTGCAGTTCTTTCAGCAGCGAGGTAACATGTTGACGATACCCTGCCCCAGTGCGCAATCACACCACCACATTTTCCACCAGCTGAAGCTTCTAGACCAACCTCAAGGGCAGTCCCACACAGAGGACAACAGTAGTCAGGCTATCCTAGTCCAGATATGGCCACAGCTGTCTTACCAGCCAAAGCTGGTAAAAGGCACTCCTAGATACTGAGGTCACCTGGGCCTCTAGCAACAAAGATGGTTCTAGGAGAACTCCCAGACTATCAACCTGCTCTTTCAGAGGGAGTGCCTTTCAGAAGGATACCATGGTCAATGGTATCAAAACCATTGAGAGATCACATAAGAATAACAAGGTCGCATTCCCCCTGTCCTTCTCCCAATAAAGGTCATTACCAGGCCGATTCAGTCCCATAACCAGGCCTAAACCAAGACTGGAATGGATAACCTGTTTCATCCAAGAATATTTGCAATTGCTGCACCACAACCCTCTCAATCACCTTCCATAAAAAGGTATTTGCAACTGGTAGTTGTCACAAACCAACGGGTCCAGGACAGGCTTTTTCAGGAGCTGTCGGATCACTGTCTCTTTCAGGGCAGCTGTGACCGCTCCCTATTGCAAAAATGCATTGACCGCACCCTGAATCCACTCAGTCACACCCCTTCGGCAAGCTTTAATAAGCCAAGAAGGGCAAGAGTTGAGGGGACACGTTACTAGCCGCATTGTCGCAAGCACCTGGTCCACATCAGGCCGCATCAAGTGAAACTGATCTCAAGAAGATGCGGCAGATGTTGTACTGGATACTCCACTGGGGACTACAGTAGATGTGGATGGGACATCAAGACGGCTATGGTTCACTGGTGTACCAAGGTGTACCAATTATTATTAATTATTATTATTTAAATTTATATCCTTCCCTTCTTCCCAATGGAGCCCAGGGTGGCAAAGAAGCAATAAAACAATTAAAACATCTTAAAATATCTTAAACCTATTCCAATACAGATGCAGACTAGGATAAAGGTCTCTAGTTAAAAGGCTTGTTGAAGGAGGAAGGTCTTCAGTAGGCACCAAAAAGATAACAAAGACCAGGCCAGTCTAATATTTAAGGGGAGGGAATTCCAAAGGGTAGGTGCCACAACACTAAGGGCCTGATTCTTATGTTGTGCCGAACGGACCTCCTGATAAGATGGTATTTAGGTCTGACATTGCTGACTGGTGACCCACCCTATTTATTTTTCACATTATTCACCCTCTTTTCCTCTGTGATAGAACTCAAGGCAGCCTATGTAGGGTTCCCACATCGCCCCGCATCTAGGCACCGAGCTGCCCTAGTCCTACTTAGCAAGGTTGCTTCATCCTGTGCTTTCAGGATCTCGGACCCTGCCATGGGACTTTTTGGCAACTATGGGACAAGTATGTAAGAGCCAGTGTGGTTAGAGCATTGGACTAGGACCTGAGAGAGACCAAGGTTCAAATTCCCTTTCAGTCATAAAGGTCACTGGGTGGCCTTGGGCCAGTCACAGTCTCTCAGCCTAACCTACCTCACAGGGTTGCTGTGAGAATGAAATGGTGAGGAGAACTAAATACGCCCCCTTGAGTTCCTTAGAGGAAAGGTGGGAGATAAATGTAATAAATAAATAGATAGATAAATAAATAAATAAAAGTCCAGCCCAAAAATATGAGCTAGTGCCATGCTAATTCCACTTTTGCAAATAACCAACCTTCCATGCCTTGGGGTTGTTTTACCCAAAGCCTACTGGGCAAGCAAATGAGCAGAGAGTCATGCAGCAAGGAAGTGATATGGAGACAAGGAAACATCATTATCAAATGTATTACCCGCCCTTCACCAGCAGGTTCCAGGAGAGAATACAACAGTTTCAAATTTAATATTAAAAACAATTAAAACAAATCACCACTGCAGCAATAGCTAGGCTAGGACTGTGGGTTCTACTGCTTCTCTCTAGGCATGCCACAAAAGCCTATTGAATGTGCAACTTGCAGGACTTGCGCCACAGACTGTCTACCTGTGCTTTACACATTCCATCTGTCTAGAACAGTCTTCCCTAAACCTGGCGCCCTCTAAAATCATCCCTGACCATTGGCAAAACTGGCTGGGGCTGATGAGAGTTGGGAGGCCCAACAACTTTTGGAGGGCACCTGGTTAGGGAAGGCTGGTCTAGAAAAAAAGGTTTGCAAGGCCAACGCTTGCAAAAGCATATTGGAACACAACATTTTGAAGGTCAAAGTAGAGTTCCAGAATAGACTTTGATCTGAATTAAACCATTGCAAAAAGGAAGTATGAAGTTGGGTGGCTGTTTTTTTTCTGGAGTGCAGAAATATATAAAAGTGGTACTGTGAAGCTTGCTAAATTTTCCAAACTGAACTCCGCCAACCAAACAAATGCAACTGCATGCCAAATTTCTTGAGAAGCCAGCACAAAAGGACCAGAATAGAAAACATTTGAGAGGGGAGGAGAGAACACAAGTTCGAAAACTAACAGAGATTTTGACAGAGAGAATGCATGAATCTAAAAGAATGATGACACAAACTGATCACCAAGAGACAATTCCATTTGGAGGGCACACAAAAAACAGTACGTTGTATAGGCCTCCCTGCAGGCAGAAGGTTAACCATATCAGGGAGAAGACTAGGCTAGTGTGTTAGTTTTCACCATACAGGAAGATCTTTGAAATGGGGAAGCATCCAAACATGCAATTCTCAATCACTTGCTTTTTGTGCCAGCATGATAGACTCCAAGATGATGTAAGCAGAGCTTGGAAAAGTTACTTTGTTTGAACTACAACTCCCATCAGCCCAATCCAGTAGCCATGCTGGCTGGGGCTGATGGGAGTTGTAGTTCAAAAAAGTAACATTTCCAAGCTCTGGATGTAAGGAAGGGTGCCTGACTCGTTCCATGTCATCCTTCCTGGTGCTTCTCTCTCACGCACACACTTCTGGGCTCACTTAGAATCATAGAATGGTTGAGTTGGAAGGGGCCTATAAGGCCATCAAGTCCAGCCCCCTGCTCAATGCAGGATACAAATCAAAGCATTCCCGACAGATGGCTGCCCAGCTGCCTCTTGAATGCCTCCAGCGTCGGAGAGCCCACTACCTCCCTAGGTAATTGGTTCCATAGCATTTGACAATGCTACAATGGACACAGGGACCAAATCGTATTTCTCCACTGTTGTTCCAAATGCACCCTGTTCCAACTGGGTCCTGTCCTCCACCCAACCCCGCAAAATGAATCAGAAAAGTGGCTGAAAGCAAGATGGCCAACTCTGGCAATCCACACTGGGCTGAACAGTTGGCTGTAATTGCGTTACTTGGTCCTGTATCCTTGTATTCTGTACTCTTTTCTTCAGTTTTGTTTTCCTTCTGTTACTGTTGCTTTCCTGTTGTTGACATTACTATAATGGCTTAATATGCTCTTGTTAAAATTCTAATAAAAATAGTTTTAAAAAATAAACTATTGGCTATGGACCTGGCTGGTCTTGCACTAAGGCTTTTAGGAACAAGAAGCTGTTTTATACTGGGCCAGATCATTGGAGCATCTCTTCTATACTGGCTGGCAGTGGCTCTCCAGGGTTTCAGACAAGGTTCCCCCCCCCCCCCGCTCTGCCTGGAGTTGCCAGGGACTGAACCTGGAACCTTTTGCATGCAAAGCATGTGCTCTACTCACAGAGCTACAGCTCTCCCCTTTACCAGACCTGTTTCGCCTGTTTATTCTCTACTAGCAATTAATGCAGCCCCGATGCTGTGGCAGATACGTGCCCCACTTCTTTAGTCTGTCCTCTGCAGCCTGGATATTGTTGCATCATGCCTCCTCACTTGCTCAAACCGGGAGCAAATTCCAGGGTCAGCAGGGTTTTAGTTCCTTTGCATGAGAGAGCATTGGAGAACCCGTAAGATCTTTGCAGTATTGGCTTTATTTACAAGAATAGAAGGAGCAGAGGCAAAAAAGCATTACTAAAAGGAGCAACTCTACTGCCCCATGTTATACTCCCCTATCTATTTATGGGATGTTGCCTTTTTTTAGCCCACCCTGGGCAACTAGAGAGGGGCTATGCACCCTCAAGAGACGTTCAGCTAACTCTCAGCTTTCTCTCTGTCCGATATAAAGTTGAAAACTACTTTGTCACCAGTTCCCTCCCAAGGGTGGACATGTGACCTACGTTACAGAGGACATGTGCAGTCCTCTCTCTGAAGGGATGTCTGCTCCAAGGCTAATTGACAGTTAAAGAACCATAAGAAAGGTAAGCAGGGCCTTTCAGGTTACCCAGCGACAGGTATCACCTGGACAGCAGACTGAGGAGACACACAAGGTCCCCTGGTCATAATCTTTCTTACTGTGGTGAGGTGTATTACATTCCCATTTACATTACAGTATTGAGTTTTAAAAGTGCATCTATACACCAAACCACATGCAGTTTTTAGGCAAATTGGGTCCTCTTTTTGGATGGTGGATTACTTCTTTTTTGGTGATGTTTAAGTGGCCATTTTATCTCTCCCCTTAGTTCGGGAGGGATGGGTGACACCCAGCATCTGGGAATCCTTTTCACAACACTGAAGGGAGATCTCCTGATATCACTGGACCATCTCCCTACAATCAGCTCCCTTTTACCAAATAAACATTCATAAGAAAGAGAACAGTTGGCCAGCAGCCATGTCAATGGCCTATGTTTTAGAGCACCTGCTTTGCATGCAGAAAGTCTCAAGTTCAATCCCCGGCATCTCCAGGCAAGGGCTAGGAGAATCCCCTGCCTAAAATCCTGGAGAGCTGCAGCAAGTAGCGATGGTGGAGAAATTCGATTCAGTTCCCATGTAAAGCTGAATCTCTCAAATTCACACTTTCTGAAACAATGAGACCTGAAACACAGCCGTCCTTCAAAATTTGCACTTAGCTACATTTTGCAATGCAGTTCTCTAATGAACCAATGTTTACAAAAAAAGGCAGGTATTCAGCGAAAGTACACACAAAAATGAATGTATTAGCTCCACTCTGTGCTGGCAATATTGAGCTAGGTGGACCAATGGCCTGACTCAGTATAAGGCACCCCTCAGTGTTCCTCCTGGTTATGCCCTTGCGTGCCTGGCTGGTCCTGCTTCTCCTCCTACACTGCCTGGCCTCTTGCCCTGGCCGAAGTCTTGACCCAGACCTCTCCTTGTCAAAACCACCCACTGCTCCATCCCTTGTTGAGGCTGCGGACCAAGACTGTACTCTTTCACTTAGCTAAACGTCCATTAAACAAAGGATGTTTCTTTATCATATGCCCCGAGAGCCTTGTGTTTTCTCCCTTTCATACCTTCCACTGTTGCATCCTCAGAAGCAACAGGGTTGAGGGGAGCTCAAAGTGGTTTGCCATTGGGGTCCCCCCACTCGAGAAGCCTTTTGAGGCATAAACCCCAGAGCGTCCATACATAAAGTGATTTTTTTTAATGGAGGAGAAGAAAAACAATCTTTTCACTCCTGTTTTTGTCTCTGCACAGTGGCTCTCAAATGAGCCCTCTTTGTTTCTCTTCCCCAAAGGACATCTTATCGTTGCTAAGTGGAACAAGATTTCCCTTCATTCTCCCCCCTCCCTCCCGAATGCATAAGTCTTTCCAACAAAACAGAATTTTGATCTTCTTTGCAGGGCCACTGGAATTTTCTTTTTGGTATGGCTCTTGGTCAATTGTGTGTCATTTTCAGCAACTAGCTACCAGATCGCTGAGCTAATTACAGAGCTATGCAGCCTGGTCAAAGAAGCCTTGGGAGTCTTAATAAGCAGTGCCAGAAGACATAGCTAAGTAGTGTGGGGTATTCATTTTGTTTTGTTTAGAAATAAACACACCTTTATGAAGGCAATATAGCCTCATTATTCTGGCAAATAAAGTAAAAGACAAAAGACAAAGACAAAGGGGGCATTATTGCAATTTGTCGTAATGGGGATGTGCAATGAAAGATAATAATGTAAGAAGTCAAGAACAACAATTCCCCTTGCGGTCTATAACCTCTCTTCATCTCAACGCATTAAGAGGCAGTGCAATACAGTGGTTAGACAGAGTACTCTGTTGCTGAAGCTAGGGAGATCCCAGTTCAAATGTAGGATCAATACCCACTCAGTCATAAAACTTACTGGGTGATTTTGAGCCAGTCATTCTCTCTCCACCTAACCTACCTCGAAGGTTTGCTGTGATTACGAGGCCTTGAGCTTTTCAGAAGAAGGATGGAATTAAAAATTAATTAAATAACTGAGCCCGCTTCTCTTACAATCCTCTGTGGCCATCTCTACAAAACACTGGGATGATTCTGAAATGCTCAGTTTGGTGCTTTATCCTAAGAGCACTTTAATTTTTTTCCGCAGGGACACATCACAATATTAGACATGCAGCTTGACCACTGCGTATTAATCCTACATTCAATTCACTTAGCCATGTGGACAGGACAGGGTGGGCACCAGCACATAGCATTGGTATTGGTGTTTTTGAGTGCTGGGGGCCTGCTCCTTTTTTGCATTAGAAGCATAGCCTTTGTCTGCATGAACAGATCTACTCCAGCACAACAGGCAGGTTGCTAGGATGGTTGTGCGTGTGATTTAGCTGAGGGCCAGCATAGTGCCGTGGTTAGAATCCTGGGCTAGACCCAAATCCCCACTCAGGCTTGAAACTCATTGGATCTTCTTGAACCAGTCACCAACTCTCAGCCTGACCTACCTCACAGAGATGTTGTGAAGGTAAGCTAGAGGAAGGGACAACTATGTATACTGTCTGGTGCTCCTAAAAGGGAAAGGTGATACATAAATGTAATAAATAGGTATCCACAATTTTCCTAGGTCCTCACATTCTTTAATTAGCAGGGGTGGAGAGCACTGACTTGTAACCTTTCACTTCAATAATGAAGATTCACCCCACCCCAATGTTAAGATTACTGAATCTCATTTAACTTTGTTATATATACATGTGCTTAATATATTTGCAGGTACTGGATTACTGGTAGAAGTGAGTGCAAGAGGTCAACTGCAACATATTCAAAAGCTTATGTTGCTAGGTAGTTTCATCTGGAGGCCAAACCTGGTATTGTAAAGGATGGCTTGAGCTGGATTTATTGTTCTTACAGTCCATAACTAGGACTTGATTGTTTGTACAAACCTCCCTGTTCTATGAGGTGAGCACTGGACAGGGCAGAGCACTCCCTTACAACAAGAATCAGAGCTCCCACCCACCTGTCACAATGTCATTAAAGCACAGTCTCCCAACACGCCATTGGCACAGAGTTGGGTGGGACTGGTTGGCATTTGTACATGCAATATGATTGACTATTTAGTTGTAAGCACCACTTATATGGCAAGCTAACAAACAGAGGAAGCTTTTTAATCTATGTCAGAATTGTTGACTGTAGCTGCATATACGATAACCTGTTTATAGCAGTAGTAATGTAGTGTTTCTCAGTCTGGAATCGTTCATGCTTGTCCTCAACATGCTGCTTTTAATCTAGGTTGATTTTAGATCCTGCTGTCCACAAGGGTGTGTGTGGTAACTTGATATGTGTTTGAAAACCCTCCCCTTGATTAAGTTATCCACACCTTTTACTCCCTGCAAATGCCCCAGGTGAATGAAGGGTGTTGGTATATGCGATTTTGGTATATCCAAAACGTCACTGGACAGGTGTGGATATACTCCCCGTTGCCGGGACCACCTACATCTGTTTTCATGCATTTTCAAATGGACACACTGTGGGGTAATGCCAATGAATCTGCAATGAGCTTTTATTTTATTTCCTCAAGAAGTACTTTTCAAGGGCAAAAAATATGCAATAGATCTAGACTGTGTGTGAACTATGCAGAAAAAAACAAGTCTTCAATGATTCTAGAATAAAATGACATATTTATGCAGCCTAAGATTAATGACAAACTGGGACTATCTTCCCCTTATTTTGTTAGATGCCATAATGCTACTCAGCCAAACATCAGCTGGATCACCTATATTGGTCTCCCCTGAACACTGCAATGACTGCCTTGGTCTTTTTAAAAGTATTTTTATTAAGGTTATATCCTGCTCTTAATATGGGGCTTGCAGCAGTCTTCTATCCAAGAGACAGAACAGGTCCACATCAATCTAGCTGCAGTCATCAGGTGCTCCCAGGCAATCATCTGTCCCAGGGATAACTAATGAGGTGCCCTCCAGATGCTGCTGGATTACAATTCCCCATCAACCCCAGTGAACATGGCCAAAGACCAGGCATGATGGGAGTTGTAATCCAGAATTTCTAGAGGGCACCATGTTGGCTATTCCTGCTCTGTACATTTGCCTGTCTTTGTCTTATTTTATTGGTTTACTTGATTTTTGCTCTTCCTCATTTGTGAACCAAAGTGACATGCACCTTTGCACTCCCCAGATCTCACAATGCACAGCACAGCCAGCACATAATTGCACAGCATGACATTTAGAGCTGCCTTCTGTAGTTTTTGTAAACTATCCTACATAAAGAGGCAACACCTAATCAGAAGAACGAAAAAGAAAGACCTGCTCTTCTACATGCACAGATGCCCACAACACATAAAAGAAACATCACCGGAAAGACCAGTTACTTCTGACCTCATGCAGTACAAGGATACAAGATGCAGCATGCATCCTCATGCAACAAAGAATGTAAGGTACAGCATACACCCTCTGAATGTCAAGTGCTAATGCAGCTAATTAAACAGGTGGAATAACAGGACTGGCCTGGGATAGGCATCTCTGTGCAGATTAACCAAACATACAACACTTCATCATGATGTTGAAATGGAGGCTAACAATTGCTGGCCTTTGCCTCCCTGTCCAACAACTACTACTTATGCTACAGTACTGCTAAGTTAGTAATGGAAAAACCTGTGGCTTCTGTGTTAAATGAAATGCCCCCGAGTTTTATTATGCAGCCCAGCTAAGATGACATTGACTGTGTACACACCATACATTTAAAGCACACTGTTTTCCCCAAAGAATCCTGGGAACTGTAGTTTGTTAAGGGTGCTGAGAATTGTAGCTCAGTGAGGGGTAAAGTGCAGTTCCCAGGATTCTTTGAGGGAAATAATGTGCTTTAGATGCCTCGTGTATATGCAGTGTGCCTCCTTCAGAAGTGCCTTGCTAGAATCTACATCACTCAAGTTGTGGTAGTTGACAGCAGCTTAGATAGCTTCCAAGTTTACAAAGGACAGGCCAATTAATATGCAAAAGTATATCGTATTCAGAGTTAGTACCCTATATACTTGGTGTGAACTCATTCTAGTGTGGATCCTTATGTAGATAAAGTGTACCATCCACACGTAAGAGGGAGGTATTAAAAGATTTTAGGGGAAGCCCAAGTACCAAAAAAATGGGAGTGGGGAGACCTGAAGGGTGGAAAAACCCCTCACAGCCCAAATAGGACTGCACATGCTCAGTGGGTACAGAATACTGACTGTTAAGAGTTTAAAAAGCAGGATTCCAGGGGCTGGGTGGAATATCCTAGAAGAGAGAAGAGGAGCACTCCATGCTCCAACATTTTGCTGCAGGTCTCACTTGTATCTCCAGGTACAAAGTGTGAGGGACAAGCCATAGGTCCATAGTATGCCAACGGCATGTGACATCTCTGTTAAAACATCTGCAATGACTGCCTGTATACGTCAGGTTCAAAGCTCTTGTGTTGATATACAAAGCCCTGAACACCTGCTAGAGCCCTCAAATCCTAGCCCAGTCACCGATATCATCCAGAGGAGGACTGTTAGTTGTCCCCCACGTTACAGAGATCCGACTGGTCTCACCCAGAAGCCATGCATTTAGTGTCATCAGTCCCACGCTACAGAACACTCTTCCAGCAGAGGTGTGGCAGACACCCTTGCTTTTGACTACCAGGTGTCTCTAGAAGACGATTTATGCTGCTAGGTCTTTGCGGCTGTTCAGTTCTGGTCTTTTGATTAGCCAGTCACTTTAATGATTATCTGTATTGTTTAGTGCTGTACCCTGCCCTGATGTTTTATGATACAACAGTATAGAAATACTTGTATAAATAAATAAATAAATAAATGCTTACGAGCTTCTAGGGGCATCCAGCTGGGAACTGCTGGAGACGGCATTCAGAGCTCAATGAACCTTTTGCTCTTATTCAGTGAAGCAACTCTGAAGTTCTTACAAATGTTTCTTGAATGTAAGAAGCTGCCTTGTACCAAGTCAGGCCGCTGGTTCTTTAAGCCCAGTATTGTTTACTCTGAGCAGCAGTGGCTTTCTAAAGTCCCTGGCAGAATTCAGTCTGAGTCTTGCTACCAATGATCCTTTAACTGACAATGCCGGAATTAAGCCTTGAACTTTCCAAATGCAATGTGGTTCAAAGTTGACTTATCTTTCCCTCCATGCACTGACATAGGCAAGGATACAATGTTCTGTTGGGCCACACTGAGTTTCAAGCTTTGATGTTACCCAAAATGCTAAGTTATTGGTTTTGCATCATAGAGCTCTTTATTACACAGCCACCCCACAGGGGTGGGGAACGTTTGGTCCTCTGGATGTTATTGAACTACAACTCCCATCATCTCTGGCCATTGGCCATTGTAGCTCATCAACATCTGGAGGGCCAACGGTTCTCCACCTCTGCTTGTAAGGCATTAATAGTTCCATTTCACAGATGACTGTATGGAGGCCAAATAATCACATCAGTGTAAGGAGTTTACAGCTGAGCAGCAACCAATGTCTGACCATAGAAGATCATGACTCCTAATCTACTCCTGTATCTATAAAATTCAAGGATTATTAATGTAGAATTATTAATTTAGAAATGTTGGGGTGGGGAGGTTTTTTCAGCTTGTGGGCCGGATCACCTCAGTGGAAAGCTCGCAGGGGCTATGTTCCACCAGTGGCTGGGGGACAGACCCAAAAGTGGGTGGAGCTAGAGAAGCACTTAACTTCCCCCATTTCAATCTTAAAGCAGTCTTAAAGACTGCCATCTCAGCCGGGAATAACAGGTTCAGAAAATTCTGTTCCTTAGCTCAGAAAAAAAAATGGAAAGATTACTACAACAATGAATATCATCACTGGGCTAAGAGCCATGTTAGAACAGTTAACGTTGGGTACGCTTGATCCCTTTGCCTGCGAGTGTTGCCTGGGAACCCCAGCCAGAGCAAGAATTGGCTTTGTTCTTATCATTTAGATCTCAGAAGCTGGCATTAAGCAAGTGCTCTACTAGCTTGAGGGCACTCTCACACAAACTTCTGAAGAATTATCTCCATCCTCTTCTCCTCATTGCTCTACTATGAATAATGAAACTTGCTAGAAAGCTTAGAACAGGGCTACCTCCACAAAACCCAACATCTTATTCAAATCATTCAGGCCGCATCTGCAGCTTGCATTTAAATCGCCCTTACATCACTTCAGCAGTCATGGCTTCCCCCAAAGAATCCCAGGAACTGCAGTTTGTTAAGAGTGCTGAGAGTTGTTAGGAGGCCCCCTATTCCCCTCACAGAGCTCTGAAAGAGTTTGCCCCTTTTGTTCACAGGCAAACAGGATTCAGAATATGAAATGTAAAGGGAAGGACTCTGTTGCTATTCACATGGATGCAGGCAAAATTAAAGAGCCCTTTGCCTAGGACTTCAAATGCGAGGTTGATCTGCCTAAATTGAGGAAGGGCTCTGCAAAAAAAACCCTGCAAGTCTTTGTTTATTCATTCCTTCATTGTATATTTTTGCCTGCTCTTCCTCATATGATCCCAGGACATGTTACCATGTGATTAAAACAACAATTCACACCAATAAGAGCAGATAAATATAATACTAAAACACATTGCATAACAGTCATGGTATCTAATTGCAGCAGGAGCTAGCATCCCATAATTACCTAGACAAATTGATAGGTTGTTGCCTAGAACTAGAATGGCAAAAGTGTTGGTTACCAGGTATGCTTCCAGGGGAAGAGCATTCCACAGTCAGGGTACTACCACAGAGAAGGCATCATCCTGTGTCACCACTAGACATGGGATCCGTTAGCTGGTCCCAGTTTGAAAGCATTTCATTGACCTAACAGGCTGGTATTGATTTGAGTTTGCTATTTGACCACTAGAGCTTTTTACCAATCCATTTTTCTCCCTTGCAAAAATATTGATATTAATATAGATTTTATCAAGGAAATAGCAATAATTTAAAAGGAAATAGCAATATTTTAAAAGAAAATATCGATAAATGAAAAGAAAGTTTGACAAAATTGTCGTTCTTAATATCAATATTTTAGAGGCAGGTTTTTTTAAAAAAAAAATCGTTTCTGAAAATAGCCACAGAAAATCACTACATAAAAATCTGATGCACAATGATAGAGAATAAGCAAATTAATGGTACCAAATCGGGTAGAATTCTAACACATCCCTAGCCACCACCCAATGCCTCTGCTGAGGTAGGGTGGCAATGAGAAGGCTTTCCACCCTAATCTAAGGACTTGGGCAGGTCAAAACAGAAAGAGGTTTCCTTTGGATACCCTAGTCCCAAGCCATTTAGGGTTTTATAGGTCAGAACTACCTTAAATTCAGCCCAAAAGCAAATAGGCGGTTAATGTAAGTCTTTTGGGATCAGCATTCTATGATCCCTGTTAGCTGCCTCAGTCAATATTCTGGCAGCCTTATTTTGTGGCAGTAATCACTCTAGGGATCAGAAAGTTAAAGAGTTCCTTCCTTGTGTCTTGTTTAATGCAGAAGCAAACAGGGATGGGGGAGAAATTAGATTCAGTTCCCACATAAAGGCAAATCTACTTAAATTGCACTTTCCAGAACAATATGCAAACCAAAACAGCCGTCCTTCAGAATTCACACCTCTCCACATTTTGCAATCTGGTTCTCTGACCAAGTAATGTGTACAAAAATGCATACACTAGGGCAAAGTGTGCCTAGAAATGCCTGTCAGTGAAAACAACATACAAAAATGCATTATATTGAGGAAAACCCTTGTGTATACTAGGCAAAATTGCAAACACAGAAGTGAATATTAGGAGAAATTCACATTAGTACACTGATGAATTTTCATGAGGACTTTTTTTTTTCATGAGGACTGATGTGGAAATGTGCAGAACTGAAGTTGAGATTCAACCAGAAAAAGGAGAAACTGAAATTGACAGATTCACCCATCCCTAGCTACAAGTCAGCATGCAAGGTTGACGTTGCTGACTTGGCCCTTGCTCAATTCAAAATATGCCCTCATTAGACAAAAACAAAAGGTTTAAGCAGACCTCCATTATGTATGATTTCAGACCATATATAACTCTCGCAGACTGAGAGGAAGGTCCTGTGCAGATATTTAGTCTGTACAAGAGATCATGCCTGCTGACCTACTCAACCACCATCTGCTCAAGGTTCCATCTCAACAAGGGCCTGCGTGTGTATACCCCAGTGTGTACTGGTTCAAAAGGTGTAATCCACACACTTCAAAATGGGAGAGTGCAGACTGCACATACAAAGCTTATGTATCTTGGAGGGTATACATGTCAGTACCAAATGAAGACATAACCTTGTAGATATAAAAGTTGGGCACAATAACTGGGTGGAACCAATATCCCAACCCTATTCTAACTCTACTGGCATACCGCTCTAACAGTTAGAAGTTTTTCCTGACTGAACATCAGGAAAAACTTTGTAATTGCTACAGCAGTAGAACAATGGAACCAATTACCCAGAGAGGTGGTGGGCTCTCCAACACTGGAGGCATTCAAGAGGCAGCTGGACAGCCACCTGTCAGGTATGCTTTAAATTGGATTCCTGCATAGAGCTGGGGGTTGGACTTAATGTCCTTGTAGGCCCTTTCCAACTCTACTATTCTATGATTCTATCCTTCCTACAGATCTAAACAATTTAAATATCTACTTAGACTTCCCTTCCAAATCGGGGGGGGGGGGAGGAATGTGAGAGAGAATCATGGAATTGGAAGGGGCCTATAAGGCCATTGAGTCCAACCCCCTGCTCAATGCAGGAATCAAAATCAAAGCATACCTGACAGGTGGCTGTCCAACGGCCTCTTGAATGCCTCCAGGGTGTGACAGCCTACCACCTCCCTAGGTAATTGGTTCCATTGTTGTACCGCTCTAACTGTTAGGAAGTTTTACCTGATGTTTAGTCGAAATCTGGCTTCTTGCAACTTGAGCCCATTATTCCATGTCCTGCACTCTGGGATGATTGAGAAGAGATCCTGGCCCTCCTCTGTGTGGCAACCCCAAGTACTTGAAGAGTGCTATCATATTTCCCCTCAGTCTTCTCTTCTCAAGGCTAAACATGCCCAGTTCTTTCAGTCTCTTTCAGTCCTCTGATTATCCTCGTTGCACTTCTCTGAACCTGTTTCAGTTTGTCTGCGTTCTTCTTAAGGTGTGATGTCCACAACCGGACGCAGTACTCAAGATGAGGTCTAAATAGTGCCAAATAGAGGGGAACCAATACTTCACGCGATCCGAAAACTATACATCTGTTAATGCAGCCTAAAATAGCATTTGCCTTTTTTGTTTCTGTCTTCCAAGGTATTAGCTATCCCTCCCAATGTTGTGTCATCTGTAATTTTGAAAAGCATTCCTTGTGCCTCCTCATCCAAGTCATTAATGAAAATGTTGAAGAGCACTGAATCCAGGACCAAGCCCTGAAGTACCCTGCTCATTACCTCCTCCCAGTTTGAGAAGAAACCATTGAGAAGCACTCTTTCAGTACAATTCTACAGCCAACTGTGGATCCACCTGATAGTTGTTCCATCCAGCCCACATTTAGCTAACTTGCTAATCAGAATATCATGGGGCACTTTGTCAAAAGCTCTGCTGCAGTGGAGATATATTATGTCCACAGCATTCCCATAGTCTACCAGGGAGGTTGCCCGATCAAAAAACGAGATCAGTCTGACAGGATTTGTTCTCGATAAATCCATGTTGGCTTCTAGTAATCACTGCATTGTTTTCAAGGTGCTTACAGATCGACCGCTTTATAATCTGCTCCAGAATTTTCCCAGGGATCGATGTCAGGCTGACTGGTCTGTAGTTCCCCGGTTCCTCCTTTTTGCCCTTTCTGAAGATTGGGTCAGCATTAGCCCTCCTCCAGTCATCCAGCACTTCACCCATCCTCCACGATTTCTCAAAGATAATAGACAGTGGTTCCGAGAGTTGTTCAGCCAGTTCCTTCAATACTCTAGGATGCAGTTCATCAGCCCATGCAGATTTGAACTCGTTCAAAGTTATTAGGTATTCCTTGACCAGGAGGGTCATAGACTTCTGCTTTTTCTTTGTCATCTGTTATCATTTTGCCATCCTCATTGAGTAGCTGTACCGCCATTTCTTTTCTCCATCTTTTACTATGGATGTACCTGAAGAAAGCTTTTTTGTTGCTTTTGGCATCTCTCACTAACTTCAGCTCATTCTCAGCTTCAGTCTTCTTGACGTCAACCCTGCAATTCTATGCTACCTGTCTGTACTCTTCCTTTGTGGTCTGGCCTTCCTTCCACTGCCTGTATGTGTCCTTTTGTGTTTTCAGGTCAACTTGAAGCTTTCTGTGAAGCCACACTGGCTTCTTCTGCTGGCTTCCCCCTTTCTTCCTTGACACAATTGTTTGTCATTGTGCCTTTAGAATTTCCTCTTTTAGAAACTCCCACCCTTCTTGGACTCCTTTTCTTGTTAGGGTCGCTTGCCATGGAACCTTACTTACCATTGTTCTGAGTTTATTAAAATTTGCTTTCCTGAAGTCCAGGGTATGTGTATGGGACAAAAAGGGAATGAATGTATAAGACGACAATTGAACTTGGGCCTGATCCAATACACAGACACGTTTGCAAATTCCACTCAAGGAATTTGCACTAGATTCCACTCAAGGTTTGAGATTTATACTGTAACTGCCTTCTATTCATTCCAAATAGTCATTCCAAAACAAAATGAACAAATTAATGAACCATTCAGGGTGGACAATTTATTTTGCTGACATGACAAGCACCAGGCCATTGTGTGAAGTAGCTGCCAAGTACAGAAAGGGAATGTTTTCATGGCAACCCATGTGCCTGAGGTTCATCTACCTCTTGAACACCACAACACTTCAAGTATATTGCCAAGATATCATGTGTGGGTTTTTTCTGGTGTTTTTGGAAGACCAAAGCCTACTGACCCCAGTTGTTCATGCATTTGCAACCTTAAGTTGGATTGCTGCAATGCACTCTATGTGGGGCTGCCCATGAAGATGATATGGAAGCTACATAATGTGGTTGCTAAGTTGCTTTGGGGGCAAACTACCACCAGTACATAACACCTTGCTTACAGGATTTGCACTGGCTGCCAATCTGCTACTGGGCCAAGTTCAAATTTGTGTTACAAACATTTAAGGCCCTATACAGCTCGGAACGACATCACTTGAGAGACCATCTTATCTCTTCTATGACCAGTAGGTCACTGCATTCTGCTTAAAGTCCAAAACATATCAGGAGTACGCTCAACAGGAACTCAAAGCAAGTCTTTCTGTGTGGCCGTCCCTGTTCTGTGAAAAAAAGCAAACCTTTCGAGATACAATAGGCACCTACTATCTATACTAACCGGAAACAAGACATTTAACTTTCAACAAGATTTTCCAGCTGGATGAAAAGGTCTCTGCCTTACAGTGTTCATTTTGTACTAGTTTTAAAACCATCTTTATTTATTTATTTATTTATTTGGTGCTGTTTTAAAAAATATTTTTAGCTATTCTTAAGGTATGTTTGTAAACTGCCTTGAGAAACATGTAAAAGGCAATCCACAAATAAACAAACAACAACAACAGAGCATGCTAAGAAACATAGGATGGCTGAAGGGAAGGGAAGGGACATGGATGGATTCTAACATTTCCTGATCCCCCCATTGCCAATAAGATATATGGCTGCGGGCTTGCGCTTGCCGTGGTTTAAAAGATATAAGTGATTAATCAATGGCAACAACATTGCACAAGTCCTGTAATTCTTTTCCATCTTTCAAGAAAGGCATGTGCAACAAAAAAAAGACGCACTGCATTGTGCTTTAACAGCCCCTGTTTGGTTTGATTTTATGATTCAACAATAAAAACCCTATTTGTGAAAGATGAAAGGACAGAGAACACTTACTGCATCATGAGCGCAGTTCCATGAAAGTGCTCTAGAGACAATGCTGGTATTTGAAAATAAGTGTGTCATTCAGAAGTGTGTGTATGTGAATTAATAAAGGATTTTATTTTTGGGGGGGAGGGGAGAATCAAGCTGAGATAATCACAGAATTCAAGTACAGTAAAGCTCATGAGCCCAAGGCAATTCCCAGACTGTTCAAAGTGTGGTTTCAAAAAAGAATCCAGTCCTTGGAAGTTAATCACATTGGGCAATGTGAGAGATCTATTCGGGGTAAAGATGCATACAACTGGGTTACAATTTTGGTTTCCTCACCAACCCGTCTAACAGCAAACATGGGAAGTTGAAGTGCCTATCAATTTGGAAGCAAAGCAGAGATAGCCACACAAAAGTAAGGTAGTGTTTCTACCAGGGGACTTCCTAGGTATGCAGAAGTATAGAAGTTTATACATTTAAACGTCAAAGTACCAAAAATGACCCCATGAATTTCCAGGACCTGGAAGCTTCCAGAACCTATAGAACGTTGAGGGCACAGAGATAAGAAAATATTTTTTCTCATTGCTGGAGGAAATCTAACTGTTTTAATGGTTCCCTTGAATCTTGTTTGAATTATGCTGCTTTTAGTAATTTTGGTTTTATTTGTGTTTAATTCATTGCTGATTTATTTGTTTTCTTATTCAGACTTTTTATACTGCCTTCTACGTTAGTCTCAAAGTGGTATACAAAAGAAATGTTAAAAACAGAACATCAGCAATAAAATGACAGTACAAAGTCTGAAGGCGCAGATATTAACTTAAAGGCAGAATCAAAATATAACGATATACTAGAAAATTAAACACCAGCAAAAGCCTGGAAAGATAACTATGTTTTTAAAGGGGGAAATGAGAGCACTTGCCTGAGCTCAAAGAGATACTTCTGCAAGGAAGGTGCCACCACAGGAAAGGCTCTTTTTTTGGCCACCATAAACTGAACCTCTCTAGGTTGTGACGGCACCCCCAAAAGACCCTTGTCAGTTGGCTGTAGGGATGGGAGAATCTCTCAAATTCAGCCTCTTAGCCTAACCTACCTCACAAGGTTGTTGTGAGGTTAAATGGAGGGGGAGTGAAACATGTATGCTGCCTTGAACTCCTTGGAGGAAAGGCGGGATACAAATACAATAATAAAAATAAATAAATACATAAATAAAATAATACATGCATCGTTATGCACACTTTGCCCTAGTATACAAATTTTTGTGCACATTATTTGGCAGGAGAACTGCACTGCAAAATTTGGAGAAGTGTGAATTTAAAAGGATGTCTGTGTGTAAGTTTGTGCATTCTTTTAAAAAGTGCACATTGGGGGGGTTCGCCTTTAAATGCAAAGTGAACTGAATTTCTCCCCCATCCCTAGTTCATTGCAATGATTGCGTAGGACAGTAACAATCTGGTTCCAAATTGTTTAGGGCTTTGGAGTTCAGAACCAAAACCTTAAACCTTGTCTGGCAGCTTATTGACAGCCAGTGCAGGTTTTCCCCCCGAGAGAAGTGCAATATGACTACGGTAGGATACCCCAATGAGTCAGCTAGCCACTAGCTGCAACTTGTTAACCACCTTTTTTAAAGGAAAGGAGGGGTATACATTTTTTAAATAAACAAATAAACAAGACTGTAGAACATCTAGGATTGTCCCAAGATAATACAAATGAAGTGCTTTGGGAACATTCTAAAACAGACTTTGCCAATCTGGTACCTTCTAGAAATTTTGGACCACGATTCCCATCAGCCTGATGGAAATTCTGTGGTTCCAAAAATCTGGTAGGCACAAGGTTGTGAAGGCTGTTCTAAAAAGAATATCCAGAATTGCCAAATGAAGCTATCATCCATTCCCTGCCATTTAGTCCTCCCTATCTCTGTGAGCAAGGCTTCTCAACAATGGTGACCCTCAAAACAAAAACAGTTTAGTCCTAAGAAATGAGCTGCAAATTAGCCTTTCTAAGTTCACCCCTCTTTGAAATGAAATCTAGAACAACATACAATTTCAGTGGGACACCTGGGCATGTAAGAGAGAAACACACTAGTTTTCAGTCATTTCACAGCCTTTGGAGAGACTGAAAGAACTGGGCATGTTTAGCCTGAAGAAGAGAAGACTGAGGGGAGATACGATAGCACTCTTCAAGTATATGAAAGGTTGTCACAGAGGAGGGCCGGCATCTTTTCTCAATCATCCCAGAGTGCAGGACACAGAATAATGGGCTCAAGTTGCAGGAAGCCAGATTTCAACTGGACATCAGGAAAAACTTCCTAACTGTTAGAGCCATACGACAATGGAACCAATTACCTAGAGAGGTAGTGGGCTCTCCAACACTGGAGACATTCAAGAGGCAGCTGGACAGTCATCTGTCAGGAATGCTTTGATTTGGACTTCTTCATTGTGCAGGGGGTTGGACTTGATGGCCTTATAGGCCCCTTCCAACTCTACTATTCTATGATTCTAAGTGTAAAAATCACTGGTTTTTATTTTGTAGTAATCCTATGGTAACACTGTATATTGCCATTTTAGGATTAGTAATGTGAATTATTAGCACTATTAAGTATAAATCAAATGTGAAAATATGAAGTGGGTCTCATGTCACAAATTGGGTGTCTGAGGTGGGTCTCAGGTCTGAACCAGTTGAAGACCACTGTCGTCAGGATCCCATTTGCAACACAGAAATAATGATTCTGGCCTACTTTACCGGGCAGCTGTAAGGGAGAACTGCAAAAAAAGTGTATGACTTCGGACACTCTCAAGTGCTCTGTAAATATTAAGTATGGTTATTATTTCTATTACTGTAGTGATGATAGGGATATGAATTGCTGTGTGTTCTAGATTATTATAATCTAGATTATTCATCATCATCATCATCATCATCATCATCATCATCTGCCTCCTCTCCTCACAGCTCTTTGCAACGTATATAAATCTCCTAAAGCAGATGCGAGACCCTGCACAATACCTCTACTCCCCTATCTCCAATGGTGTAACTTACTTTTATCGCTGAACTGGGCTGTATGAAATTAATTTAAGTGAGAAAGAAGCAGTCATAAATGAATGAAAATAAAAAAGAACACAAACTCTGGCAAAAGAAATGCAAGAAGACAATAAGGGATGCTAAAAAAGAATTTGAGGAGCACATTGCTAAGAACATAAAAACCAACAACAAAAAATTCTATAAATACATTCAAAGCAGGAGACCATCTAGGGAGACAATTGGACCCTTGGATGATAAGGGAGTCAAAGGGGTACTAAAGAACGATCAGGAGATTGCAGAGAAGCTAAATGAATTCTTTGCATCTGTCTTCACAGTGGAAGATATAGGGCAGATCCCTGAACCTGAACTAACATTTGCAGGAAGGGATTCTGAGGAACTGAGACAAATAGTGGTAACGAGAGAGGAAGTTCTAAGCTTAATGGACAATATAAAAACTGACAAATCACCGGGCCCGGATGGCATCCACCCGAGAGTTCTCAAAGAACTCAAAGGTGAAATTGCTGATCTGCTAACTAAAATATGTAACTTGTCCCTCGGGTCCTCCTCCATGCCTGAGGACTGGAAAGTGGCAAATGTAACGCCAATCTTCAAAAAGGGATCCAGGGGGGATCCCGGAAATTACAGGCCAGTTAGCTTAACTTCTGTCCCTGGAAAACTGGTAGAAAGTATTATTAAAGCTAGATTAACTAAGCACATAGAAGAACAAGCCTTGCTCAAGCAGAGCCAGCATGGCTTCTGCAAGGGAAAGTCCTGTCTCAGTAACCTATTAGAATTCTTTGAGACTGTCAACAAGCATATAGATAGAGGTGATCCAGTGGACATAGTGTACTTAGACTTTCAAAAAGCGTTTGACAAGGTACCTCACCAAAGGCTTCTGAGGAAGCTTAGCAGTCATGGAATAAGAGGAGAGGTCCTCTTGTGGATAAGGAATTGGTTAAGAAGCAGAAAGCAGAGAGTAGGAATAAACGGACAGTTCTCCCAATGGAGGGCTGTAGAAAGTGGAGTCCCTCAAGGATCGGTATTGGGACCTGTACTTTTCAACTTGTTCATTAATGACCTAGAATTAGGAGTGAGCAGTGAAGTGGCCAAGTTTGCTGACGACACTAAATTGTTCAGGGTTGTTAAAACAAAAAGGGATTGCGAAGAGCTCCAAAAAGACCTCTCCAAACTGAGTGAATGGGCGGAAAAATGGCAAATGCAATTCAATATAAACAAGTGTAAAATTATGCATATTGGAGCAAAAAATCTTAATTTCACATATACGCTCATGGGGTCTGAACTGGCGGTGACCAACCAGGAGAGAGACCTCGGGGTTGTGGTGGACAGCACGATGAAAATGTCGACCCAGTGTGCGGCAGCTGTGAAAAAGGCAAATTCCATGCTAGCGATAATTAGGAAAGGTATTGAAAATAAAACAGCCGATATCATAATGCCGTTGTATAAATCTATGGTGCGGCCGCATTTGGAATACTGTGTACAGTTCTGGTCGCCTCATCTCAGAAAGGATATTATAGAGTTGGAAAAGGTTCAGAAGAGGGCAACCAGAATGATCAAGGGGATGGAGCGACTCCCTTACGAGGAAAGGTTGCAGCATTTGGGGCTTTTTAGTTTAGAGAAAAGGCGGGTCAGAGGAGACATGATAGAAGTGTATAAAATTATGCATGGCATTGAGAAAGTGGATAGAGAAAAGTTCTTCTCCCTCTCTCATAATACTAGAACTCGGGGACATTCAAAGAAGCTGAATGTTGGAAGATTCAGGACAGACAAAAGGAAGTACTTCTTTACTCAGCGCATAGTTAAACTATGGAATTTGCTCCCACAAGATGCAGTAATGGCCACCAACTTGGATGGCTTTAAAAGAAGATTAGACAAATTCATGGAGGACAGGGCTATCAATGGCTACTAGCCATGATGGCTGTGCTCTGCCACCCTAGTTAGAGGCAGCATGCTTCTGAAAACCAGTTGCTGGAAGCCTCAGGAGGGGAGAGTGTTCTTGCACTCGGGTCCTGCTTGCGGGCTTCCCCCAGGCACCTGGTTGGCCACTGAGAGAACAGGATGCTGGACTAGATGGGCCACTGGCCTGATCCAGCAGGTTCTTCTTATGTTCTTATGTTCTTAATGCAGAGAGAGCCAGTAAAGGAAGAAGAGGAAATGGGATTTGAATTGCTCCTTTTCGGAGCAAAAACAGACAACAGCTGTGCACAATTAGGTTTGTTGAGATAAAGAATAGTTTTCCCTAGTACCTTGAGTAGGCACTCAGAGAGGGTTGTGGGTTGTTGTGCGGGGTGTGTATGTGGTTTTATTTTATTTTATTTTTAGAACTGCAATAAAATTTGACCTTTGAGGCTCATTTTTGTGTTCAGGAGTCTGGACTAGGAGGAGAGACTGCCACAGGCTTTTCTCTTTGGCACGGTGCCAAATGTGTCACCACAAAGACGGAGTTCCAAATGCTTGGGATGGGAACTTGCAGCATGGCTATTTCTCCCGTTCAATTTTTTTAATCAATGGTGATAAATCAAAGCTGCTGACGCAACTGCCCCTTTTGCTCCAGCAGTGCTACCACATTGCACTCTGACCCACAGCCTGGTGGTGGGCTATGGGAACCCGTCCCCTGACCAATATTCCAGACCCCTTCCTTGACTGTTCAGCTTTCATTAAAACAAAGAGCAAGTCTCTAGCCCCTTTACTCATGGAGGTAAGGTGAAAAACATGTGGGCAGTATCACTCTACCAGCAACCACGGGTTATGAGTGCCACAGGGAAAATATGAGAGAGGCATAGAGCATGCTTGGAGAAATCCTGAGTTTGCAGAGATACAAAATGATATATTTTTTAAAAAATCTATGGGGATCCCTCCCCTCAAAAAACAGTCCAATGAGGATTGAGCACGCTCAGTAGCTATAGAATGTTGAGTACAGCTGGTAAAGAAAAATGGAATAGTGGTAGAATGGAGTAGCCAGGAGGGGAACATGGCTGCCTGGTACCCTAACAGCAACACTGCTGTTAGGATACACGGCAGTGTTTTGTTGAAAGTCTCTCTTATTCTATTCCATTCTCTTGTAAGAAGAGCATCTGCTCCCACTTCCCATTATTATGCCCCCGAAGTACAAAGGCACTGGGACAATTGATGCGCCAGAAACTAATTTTCCATTTTCCAGGGCTGCAGCTTAGTGGCGGAGCATCCGCTTTGCAATCCCCGGCACCTCCAGGTACAGCTGGGAAATATTCTCTGCCTGAAACCCTGGAGAGCTGCTGCCAATCAGTGTAGACAATAGTGAGCTAGATGGGCGAACGGTCTGACTCAGTATAAGGCAGCTTCCTATGTTCAATCTTGATTTTGCAGACATGACCCAATAAATAGAATACATTATTAGAATATTTCTTCACATTTTTGCCCTTTTGCAGGAATCTGTAACAGTGTTCTCCACCCACTACCCCCAATTATGTTCAACCATGAAACCTCACCAACAAGTTTCGGCTCCAGGCGTGACTTTGCTGCCAGAGGGGAGGGCTTACCTTTCCGGAACAACTCCTGAAGGCTTTCGGCGCTTTGATTCAATACAGCCCATATTTCTTCCTCATGCAGTGGTCCTCCCCGAACCTCCAGAGCTTCAGCCAGTGATACATGCATGTTATCTGAGGAATCAAGACAAGATAACCCTTGTTTAAGAACATGCCAGTATTCCATCAGCTCTCCCTTATGAGCAGGATTTGCATAGAATTCAGGAGGAATTTTGCTCTGAAGGCAACAATATTTTTGATGGACATAGGGGCAATTCAAACTTATTATTATTATTATTATTATTATTATTAGATTTGTTAGACGCCCATCTGGCAGAGATTAATCTGCTACTCTGGGCGACGTACAACAAAATACAAATACATTCCATATAAAAACATAAACAGAGAAGATTAAAAAATTAAAAAATTAAACCCCCCTAGAACTGCAATCTGCCAGCCTAACCCCCCTCCCATGCCTGGTTAAAGAGCCAGGTCTTCAAGGCCCATCGAAAACACAGCAAGGGGGCCTGGTGGAGGTCGGTTGGCAAGGAGTTCCAAAGTGAGGGAGCCACAACCGAGAAGGCTCTAGACCTCACCAATCTGGCTGCTTTTATGGGGGGAATAAGAAGTAGACCATTCGTGGATGATCTTGTTAGCCGACGCCCCTGGTGAGAGTGGAGGCGTCCCTTTAGGTAGAGTGGGCCAGCTTCAAATAGGGCCTTAAATGTTAAAGCCAGGACCTTGAATTTGGCCCGAGCAGCCACCGGTAACCAGTGCAGCTCCTTGAGGACTGGGGTAATATGATCTTGGCGGTGGCTGCCTTTAATCAGGCGAGCTGCCGCATTCTGCACTAGCTGCAGCTTATGGACCGTTTTCCAGGGAAGACCCACATATAAAGCATTACAGTAGTCCAAACGAGACAGAACCAAAGCATGTACTACTGAACGGAGCAAGCGGGCCGCTCGGGAGGTATTTGGATTCCTGAAAACATCACACACACAGGGCATACGAAGAGGGGTTGCTGTCAGTCAAAGTAGACAATCTGAGTCTCGATGGACCAAAGATCTGTTTGGTATAAAGGCAGTTTCACATCTATCCGCCCATTAAATGTGCTAAAAAGCATTTTTATTTTTGCTCACAGCTCTGCCCTGGCTAAGTTCTGTAACTGTAGGGATAATTTCTGTGCTCATGGGAATCCTCCTCGTGTCAGGTACGGCAGTTTAGAGGGATGCAGAAATTATTTTTATTATATATTATTGCATTTATATCCCACCTTTCTTCCACAAAGCTCAAGGGGCTGTACATGGTTCTTTCCCCCCCCCCATTTTATCTTCACAACAACACTATGGGGTAGGTTAGGCTGAGAGGCAATGACTGGCCCAAGTTCACCCTAGTGGGGATTTGAACCCTGGCCTCCCAGGTCACAGTCCAACACTCTATGATGTCTGAATGCAACTCTCCAAAATTTCAGATGGGTGTTTTTCCCGGGCACATTTATTTTATTTATTTATAAATCTTTGTATATTGCTATTTCATTTTTAAAATATCAAAGTGGTTAACAATGATAAAAACCATGCAGTAAAAACCATTTTTAAAATGCAGTAAGAACAAACGTCAACTATTGCAAATAAATGTCTTCTTAATTGCCTGCATAAGCCTGGTGGAAAGGAAAGGTTTTCAGCAGGCATATAATGCTTAAAGCAGAAGGCGCCTGCTGAATCTCTGTTGGCAGCGCATTCCAGAGAACTAGGCCAGTAACACAGAGCGCTTGATTTCGTGTCAATGTGAAATGAACCTTGCCAACTCAGGGGAGGCACTAAGGATTGAACCTGTGTCTTTCTGCCTGCAAAGCACTGTGTGCTCTACCACTGGGCTGTGGCCCTTCCTCTAATGCAGTCTATGAACAATTTGTCAGCTACAAGTTGCTCAGACTGAAGGGTCAGGACACAGAATCCACAGCTTTGAATGGTCAGACAAGACCCTTCTGGCTGTTTGTGTCACCTGATCTCTGCTGATCTGGAAACTGCAGTGGCACCATTTACCCATTTGTAATAGTGCCACTACAGCACAACAGAAATTAGACCAGCAATTCCCTTTGGGCTGCTCTATAAACCATCCTTAAGTGTAATTGGTGTAGCCTTTTATAAATCTTATTGCCCAAGACAATGATTTACTGATGAGAGATTTTATGGCCAAGAACTCCTTAAGTATCCAGCCAATTGCTAACAAGAAAGCAAGTATCATGTTTCAACAGCTGTTTCACTTTATATCAAGGGTTGTGTATGCACATGGGGTGGGTGGGGGAAATTACTTCAAAAATAACCCAAATTCTGTGAAAAAAATTCTGCAGTCTGAATAAACTATGCAAATTCAACATATTTCCATGAGTTCCTGCTTTTGCATAATTTATTCTGCTTTTGAAGTCACAACAACAGATAAGGAGCTGTGCAGGACACTGAAGCTCTGCTCCCTGGAAAAGTGATTCAGCCACTTATTTAGCCGCAGGCACTGTGCCCACAGCTTCAAGCCTGTCTTTGCAATCATAAGAACTAGCAACCTGGTTTTTTTAAAAAAGAGGAGAGCTGGTGTGGTGTAGTAGTTAAGAGTGTTGGACGAGGACCTGGAAAACCAGGGTTTGAATCCCCACTCAGCCATGAAGCTCACTGGGTGACCTTGGGCCAGTCACTGCCTCTCAGCCTAACCTACCTCACAGGATTGTTGTGGGGATTAAATGGGGAGGGGGAGAACCATGTACACTACCTTGAGCTCCTTGGAGGAAAGGTGAGATATAAATATAATTTTAAAGGGAAAAGGGGGGGAATCCTGACATTCTGCAGGAAATAATATGTTCCACAACTTTTGCCTCCCATAAAACTGCAGAACGCACACAAAGCCCTTTTAGATTTGTATCTTAACATATCTGCAGGCCAAAATCACGCATGTATTTTAAATCACCTCAGATTACCACTTGGAAATCTTAGCCAGCTTCAGTTAATGCTCATGAACATTCCCGAGTTATGCGTCTCCAGCTTTGTATACTTCACAATATCCCTTGGGTTGAGTGTGCGAGAAGACATACCCCTTATCTGTCAGTCCAGGACACTGGCTCTTACTTCCCTGTGACTAGAGATCTGAAGGCCCAGGAAAAAAGGGGGGACTTTTTTGTGAATTTTGCTGGGGGTTTTCCCAGACCTTCACATCTCTAAATATCTGAAGGATTATCTTACCCCTTATATACCCAGTTGATCACTGTGCTTTGCAGATACATCTTATCAGGAGGTCCACTCTGCCCAACATAGGAAGCAGATCTTTAGTACTGTGGCACCTACCCTTTGGAATTCCCTCCCCTTAAACATTAGACAGGCACCATTTCTGTTATCTTTTTGGCGCGTACTGAAGGCCTTGCTCCTTCAACAAGCCTTTTAACCCAGTCAGCATCTGTGCTGGAATTGTTTTTTTAAGATGTTTTTAAAGTTGTTCTTTAAATATGTTTTTAAGATGTTTTGTTTTAATATGTTTTAAAGTCTTTAAATAAGCACGGTCAGGTCTGGTCAGTGTCTGGATGGGAGACCACCTGGGAACCATATGTAAGCCGCCTTGGGTTTCATGAAAAGAAAGGCAGGGTATAAATGTAATAAATAAATAAATATACATTTAATTAATAACAATAATAACAACAATAATAATCTTCTTTCTAGTTAACATTGCCATTTTCTTCATCATCAGCCCCTCAGCTCTTCGGTCAAATTGATAAAATCAGGGGGGAAAGTTTGTCAGTTCCAATGAGGCCTTCTCCATTTGTTTTATTTTTAAGTAAGGTGCTACCATGTGCATCACTAAGGATGCACATACATGCTCTTATTATAAAAAAGAAATCAGAAAAACTCCCCTTCTCTGCTCAGAAAAGAAACAGGAAAAAGGAATCAAGTTTTCCCAGCAGGAGCCAAACTGGCAAGTCTTTCTCCAACATTTCATTCCAGAGAGCAAAGAGGGAGAGGAGATCTACATTGATGAAACTGACAAACTCCACTTCCCACCAATTTCTGTACAGGTGGCCAGTGTGGCATAGTGGTTGGACTACGACCTGGGAGACCAGGGTTCGAATCCCCACACAGCCATGAAGCTCACTGGGTGACCTTGGGCCAGTCACTGCCTCTCAGCCTCAGAGGAAGGCAATGGTAAACCACCTCTGAATACCACTTACCATGAAAACCCTGTTCATAGGGTTGTCATAAGTTGGAATCGACTTGAAGGCGGTCCATTTCCATTTTCAGGAGTGGTTAAAATGTGAAAAAAGCCATCCCGAAATTTATATAATTCTGTGTTGAACATTCTGGATGGAAGACTAAAATGTGCTTCAGGTAGAACACACTAGATCACAGGTGATGCAACAAACCCAGAAAAGTGGAAATATGTTTGTAAATCCCCCTTCCTACATGGTCAATTGATAGCACACTCAGTTCTCTGTGCCTGGAACCTTACGGAGCCAAAACAGAACTATTTATGCACAAGAGGGAGGTATCAACTGGTCTGGGGGAACCCCAGATGTACAGAAGTACAAAAAACTAGAACAATACTTTAAGAGAAGAACCCTAAAACAGCTTAATGAGGATTGAGCATGCTGAGTGGTCAAAGAATACCAGATGACTGCTAGGAATGGGGGAGTGAATGGAATATCATGGAAGAGGGTGTGGCTAACTGGCAGGATCTTGTTAGCTTCACACTGCAACATTTTGTTGCCAGTCCCCCTTGTTAATTCAAAAACCCAATACAACAGTGGAAGCGAGGCTCAAAAGTGCCTCAGGTGGCACATGAGAAATCTGAATGAGCTGGGGTTTTGCCCTCCTATGCTGGCATTTCCAAGTTAAAAGTCTGAACCTATATAACTAAATAGCAACTGAATTCACTTATAAGCCTGCAGTTATTTCATACTTGCTTGTAATCCCATCAACATATAATGCCAAGAATTAATGGCACAGATGTATTCCTAGAGAAAATAAATGCACAGATGTAATGGGAGCAGGGATGGAAAGTGTGATGTTCCTATATTAATGTATATATGGTAAGTGTTGTTGTTTAGAAGATACATGGTAAGTGGAGTGAAAGAGGAGGGGGAGTGAATGGGCAGTAGAATGCTAGATGATTGGCTGAGTGTTTAAAATGGCTGAACGTATAAAAGGAAGAGTGAGAGTGGAATCTGGGGGGAGAAGAGAAAGAGTGGGTTGTTTGGTGGGGTTTAGAGAGTTGTTTGCCAGGAGAGAGTGGAGAAGGACGGGGGTGGAGTTCGGATTAGTATTGAGTAAAACCATATGCTTATGTGCCTTAAGGCACTTCCAGGATAAGATCGCATGCATTCGCCGGGACTTAGACTCCAATATTATGGCAGTGGGATCTAATGAAGCATCCAGAACACGGTCTTGTCCTTGTTTATTGGATGAGTTTCAGTCTGTACAGCTTGAGGATGTTGACAAGATCCTTGGACTGGTGCGGGTGACCACATATGTGCTGGACCCTTGCCCCTCTTGGCTGGTGAAAGCTGGCAGGACCGGAACCGCTGGCTGGGCCAAGGAGATAATAAACGCCTCTCTGAGAGAGGGAGTAGTCCCTGACTGCCTGAAAGAGGCGGTTGTGAGACCGCTCCTGAAGAAACCCTCTTTGGACCCAGATAACCTGAACAACTATAGACCTGTGGCGAATGTTCCGTTCCTGGGCAAGGTGCTAGAATGGGTGGTTGCCGGCCAGCTCCAGGGGCTCTTGGATGACACTGATTATCTTGATCCATTTCAATCCGGTTTCAGGCCCGGTTTTGGCACTGAAACAGCCTTGGTCGCCCTGTATGATGACCTTTGTCGGGAGAGGGACAGGGGGAGTGTGACTCTGTTGATTCTCCTTGATCTCTCAGCTGCTTTTCATACCATCGATCATGGTATCCTTCTGGGAAGACTCACGGAGTTGGGAGTTGGGGGTACTGCTTGGCAGTGGCTCCGCTCCTACTTGGTGGGTTGCCACCAGAAGGTAGTGCTTGGGGAACATTGCTCGATGCCCTGGACTCTCCATTGTGGAGTCCCGCAGGGATCGGTACTGTCCCCCATGCTTTTCAACATCTATATGAAGCCGCTGGGTGCGGTCATCAGGAGTTTTGGGGTGCGTTGCCATCAGTACGCTGATGACACGCAGCTCTATTTCTCCTTTTCATCCTCTTCAGGTGAGGCTGTTAACATGCTAAACCGCTGTCTGGCCACGATAATGGACTGGATGGGAGCTAACAGACTGAAGCTCAATCCAGACAAGACCGAGACGCTGTTGGTGAGTGCCTTCTCTGCCCAGATGGAGGATGTTCATCCTGTTCTTGATGGGGTTACACTCCCCTTGAAGGAACAGGTGCATAGCTTGGGGGTTCTTTTTGATCCTTCCTTGTCACTTGAGGCCCAGGTGGCCTCGGTGGCACGGAATGCTTTCTACCATCTTCGCCTGGTAGCCCAGCTACGTCCCTATCTGGACAGTGACGACCTCGCCTCAGTTGTTCATGCTCTGGTAACTTCTAGACTGGACTACTGCAATGCGCTCTACGTTGGGCTGCCCTTGAAGACTGTTCGGAAACTACAACTAGTCCAGAATGCAGCGGCCAGATTGCTGACGCGGACCAGAAGGTCCGCTCATATAACACCTGTTCTGGCCCGTCTGCACTGGCTTCCTGTTTGTTTCCGGGCTAGATTCAAAGTGCTGGTTTTGACCTATAAAGCCCTACACGGCATGGGACCGCAATACCTGGTGGACCGCCTCTCCCAATATGAACCTACCCGGACACTGCGCTCAACATCTAAGGCCCTCCTCCGAGTGCCATCCCATCGAGAAGCTCGGAGGGTGGTGACTAGAACCAGGGCCTTTTCTGTGGTGGCCCCCGAACTGTGGAACAGCCTCCCCGATGAGGTGCGCCTGGCACCAATGCTACTATCTTTTCGGCGCCAGGTGAAAACCTTTTTATACTCCCAGGCATTTTAAAGTGTGTTTTAATAGCATTTTCATCATTATTTGTATTTTGGATGTTGTTTGGTTCTTTTATTGTTTGTTTGTTTTGTTTTCTTGATTTATTGTATTTATTGTATTTATACATTGCTTGTTTTTTTATCTTTTTGTACACCGCCCAGAGAGCCTTCAGGCTTAGGGCGGTATATAAATTAAAATAAATAAATAAATAAATAAATTAAGAAGAAATCTTGTTAATCTTGTTAGCTTTGTTATCTTTAATAAATACTTAATTTGGTTTACCAAAGGCCTGATCCTTGGCTGGGGTTTCACAGACCAGAAGGGAGGGTAAGGTAATGACCAAGGCTGAAAGGGAACTGTAACAAATGGTGGCAGCGGTGAAGAGAATAACAATACCAGTATTCAGAGTCTCTGGGAATACTAGTATTAGGACGTGACTGGTGGTTGCCTAGCAGGGGGATCTGTTGAGATCTGTGCTAGAGCGGGGAGAGAAAAAAATAAAATAAAGGACAGTCCGGACTGGTGGAGTCCCTGGTGGTGCCTAGAGACAGGCAGTAACCACGAGCAGGTAGGAACCTGACAGGGAGAGCCAGGGAAGGGCGTCACAGAAAGATCTGTCCATTCTGATTCACTCCATTTCTCATTTTTTCCAACCTTAAATTCAGTTTTCCACATTTCTGCAGCAGTTTGCAATTTTTAATAAAAATATACCATGAAAATTCTTCAGCATTTTAGTGTGAATTTTTCCTAATACAGTTTGTATGCAGTTTTGAGCAATATAATGCATTTATGTATGTTATTTTCATGAATATATTCATTTTTATGAACAGTTTCCCCTAATATATGAATTTGTGTAAACATTGTTTGGTTGGAGAACTGCAGTGCAAAAATTTGGATAACTGCAGATTTCCAAGAAAGGCTGTGTTTTGGTTCTCATAGTGTTTTAGAAAGTGCAGATTTGATAAGTTCAGCTTTAAATGTGAACTGAATTGAATTTCTCTCCCATCCCTAGTTGGGAGACAAGAAAACCTTCAGTTTGACAATCACGTTGATGCTCAAAGGCCTTTATTGCAGCCATAAAAATATTCTGACAATGTCTGCTTGGTTCGATAATAAATATGAGAAAAACAAACTTGTATAACTTTGATGTCCCTTACGCTCTAATTGTCTTCTAAATATATAGGCTTGGGAAAAAACCCTAAGTGAGCAACACCAGACCCCATCACATTTTTGGACTGCAGAATCTTGTTACAGTCACAAGAACTTTCTCTTAATAATAATAAAAAGGAAATAGAAGGAAATTTCAAGCAGTCATCTTTGTGAGTCTGAAATTGCCATGGCAAAACATATTAGGGAGTGGGAAGTAAATTAAACAAGTTGCAAGTTAATTTTATTCTTTTTATACTCTTTTTATCTACATGATACAAAGGGCCAATGTGGCGTAGTTGTTAAGAGTGTTGGACCCAGTGTAGGAGTTGTAGTTTAGCAACATCGGGAGCGGCTAAGCTTCTACACACCTGATGTTGATGTTCAACAACAATGGAAATAAAACTGTGCCCTGTGCACTCCCATAGCATTGCTGCCAGGGGGCTGAAGAGCCCTATCCTGATACTACTTTTTGGAACCACCCCTGGAGTTAGGATCAGCGCCACTGCGAAACAGTGCCTCCAATAACCGTCCCAAAAAGTGTATTGGCCCATGATGATACCATCGTAGGTGTTACCAAATGCTGCAGAGAGATCGAGAAGCAGCAAGGTCACATTCTCCTTGTCTCATTAGTATTAAAATGAAGTACAGTATTCCAGCTTGTGCTATATAGCTGATCTGGACCTGCCTGCTGAACATGTTGCTCATCTCTTATGTAATCTATTGATAAAGCATTTCTAGCTGAATATCAACACTGTATGATGAAAAGCCTTCATGCATAATACTGTTGTCATTTTTTAAATGAAGCACCTAAATCATCTAGACACCATCCATATAAGGAGGACTTGACTTTTATATTACCACCTAATGGGATACATCCGTCTGGTACAGTGGTAACATTGTTTCACTATCCGAAATTTGATTTCACAAGTTGGCATGCTGCCCTTCCTCTCATCCATGAATCTCCTCTCCCTTCCACAGTATTTTCAACCATTGTTTAACATTGTCTACCTCCCAGCCACAGTTGCAGTCTCCCAGAAACCAGAGCTGCAGTTCATGGTTTTAATAACACTCCATAAGTGACCTTAAAATGGAAATGGACTGCCTTCAAGTCGATCCCAACTTATGGCGACCCTATGAATACGGTTTTCATGGTAAACGGTATTCAGAGGTGGTTTACCATTGCCTTCCTCTGAGGCTAAGAGGCAGTGACTGGCCCAAGGTCACCCAGTGAGCCTCATGGCTGTGTGCGGATTCGAACCCTGGTCTCTCAGGTCGTAGTCCAACACCTTAACCCAGCCTTTCCCAACCAGTGTGCCTCCAGATGTTGTTGGACCACAACTCCCATCTTTCCTGACCATTGGCAATGCTGGCTGAGGCTGATGGGAGATCTGGTCCAACAACATCTGGAGGCACACTGGTTGGGAAAGGCTGCCTTAACCACTACACCACACTGAGTGGCCATTATTGAGCAAATGACTTTAAAGAGAGACTCGACAGTGTCAAAGTGCTGAACTATAATTCATCAGGCAATTCAATTCTGCCACCTGTGGCTTGAATTGAGATAATTGATTTTTATCACACTACATGCATTAACTAGCATACTAACTCCAGGATGTTTGCGTCATCACCAACACAGCCTTGTCGATTGGTCACTGTAAGTATTTGGCTCTTAGGTAATTATCGCTGTCTGTTCCTTGTACATTTCATGACCTCACTCCCCCAAATTGCTTCAGACACAGACCCTCAACCATCATGTCTCTGACAAATTCGGCAGTGGTCCACAAAGGTTTATGCCACAATAAATTTGTTACTCTTTTAAGATGTCACAAGACTCTTTTTTCTTTATGTTTCAGCAGACTAATGTAGCTACCTCTCTGGAAAATGGTGACTTTGGCTATCCTTAACCAGCAATGTGAATGAAATGAACCATGATTAAAGCAAACTAAGGAAAGGATAAGTGAATCTGCATGGTAGGAGACAGAAAGAAGGTGCAAATGAGCCCATGGCACATACTCTCCAAAATGGGTTTTGGAGCATTATGCCTCTGGGAAGGAAATGAGGGGGTGAAAGAGGGAAGGAAGGGGAATCCATGAAGGAAATCAGAATACAGACAGATTAGCTAAGGTTTACTTAACAATACCTGATATCTGTGGGCAGGGCTGGCGCCAAAGGGCAGCCAAGTCAGGCCCTGGCCAAGGGCTCTTGTGACCCAGAGAGGCCCCTCAGAGTGGAAGGGTAGCGATCCTATTCTGCGACCTGCAGCAGCGTTGGCTCCAGACCCTGCTGTGGATTGTGGAGATGGAGTTCCCAGGCAACCCCCCTAAGGCAGGTATAAGCCTGCATGCAAGCCCCATCTACCTCTCCCGTCCCCGTGAATGACATGCACACTGTGCATGCATTCCTGTAATCAACCAAGATGACATCAAGGACTTCCCTAAGGGGCTGATGCCACCGCTGTCATTTTGGCTGATGGGAGGCATGCACACAAAGTGCACACATCACTCACAGGGATGGGAGAGGTAGGTGGGACGCACAGCTGGGCTTATTAGCCCTGTGCCACCTGTATGGGGGGCTTGGCTATGGTGCTGTGGACCCGGGACAGGCTGGTGCCCAAGGCCCCAGTCATGCCTGGCACCAGCTCTGTCTATGGAGCTGCAGAAAGGTCAAAAAGAACCTTTTACCTCATATAGTGGGGATGTTTATTAATTCAAGAATTCTTGGGAGAAATGCAAGCAAATGCTGAATAAATAACTGGTTGTCAATTGCATTTAATGCATTTGGGATAAATGAAACATCAAGTACGGAGCAATGTATGGATTTTGGTTATTAATACATTTTTGGTTATTAATACATAGATTGAATTCAATGCATGGAAAAAGGATTGAATACCCGCAATAGACCAATGGAAGAGGAATGCTGTCCATGCACTGGTAACTTCCAGGCTGGATTACTGTAATGCACTCTATGTGGGGCTGGCCTTGAGGTCGGTCCGGAAGCTTCAGCTGGTGCAAAATGCAGTGGTGCAACTGCGTCAACCTGTTACCTCGCTGCTGAAAGAACTGCACTGGCTGCCAATTAGCTTCCAGGCCAAGCTCAGGGTTCTAGTTTTGATGTACAAAGCCCTATACAGCTTGGGACCAGGATACCTGAAGATAGCCTTACCCTTTATATACCCAGTCAAGCGCTGTGCTCTGCAAGTGGGCCTCCTGCAGATACCATCTTATCAGGAGGTCCACTCCACACAACATGGAAATGGACCTTTAGGGTTGTGGCACCAACACTTTGCAATTCCCTCCCCTTAAATATTAGACAGGCACCATCTCTGTTATCTTTTTGGTGCCTATTCAAGACCTTCCTCTTTCAACAAGTAGAGGCCTTATCCCAGTTTGAGTCTGTGCTAGAACTGCTTTTTAAGATGTTTTTAAAGTTGTTTTTTAAAGATGTCTTGAAGATGTTTTGTTTTAATATGTTTTTAAAGATGCTTTGTTTAAAGATGTTTTTAAAGATGTTTTGTTTTAATATTTTTTAAAAGATGTTTGTTTTTAAGTTGTTTTCAAGTGCTTTTATTATTTTTGTTTGCCGCCCTGGGCTCCTTCTGGGAGGAAGGGCAGGATATAAATTTAATAAATAAATAATAAAAAATAAATAAAAAATCTGGGACTGAATGACTATTGAATAAAATAATGCAGTAAGAGAAACAGAGGCAAAACACCTACACCTGCAGCCATTATGTAAAAGGATAAAAACTGTCCATGGGTATAGTGGTTAAGGTGCTGGACTATGACCTGGGAGACCAGGGTTCGAATCCACACACAGCCATGAAGCTCACTGGGTGACCTTGGGCCAGTCACTGCCTCTCAGCCTCAGAGGAAGGCAATGGTAAACCACCTCTGAATACCACTTACTATGAAAACCCTATTCATAGGGTCGCCATAAGTTGGGATCGACTTGAAGGCAGTCCATTTCCATTTTGTTAAATGCTTATATACATTTAACATCAGTTGTTGGAAAAGATGTATCAAGTAGGTGATAGGGGGTGCAACACAGGTGCGAACAAAGTGAAGAGGAGGAAGGTGGAGAGAAAAAAGAAAATGACAATCTTTAAAGTGAAGATGGAAAGAGAGAGGAAACTAATGGGAATGTGCTGTCCTTGAAATTTAAATTCTGAGGCATCCTATTGAGGTTGTAGTTGCAATCAGACCGGTAGGAATGCAGGAAGCTGCCATATATGGAGTCAGACCACAGGTCCACCTAGCTCAATCTTGTCTGCACTGACTGGCAGAGATTCTCTAGGGTTTCAGGCAGGGGTCTCTCCCAGACCTACTAGAGATGCCAGAGACTGAACCTTCTGCATGCAAGGCAGATGCTCTACCACTGAGCTAGAAAATGTACAGAGGTGCCCACAACAGAGTGAAGTGTCATTGTCAGTTCACTGTGTTTGAAGGAATCAGATCCTTTGTAAGCAGTGCAGTGCTAGTATCTTTCATGACTCTATATTCTGTATATAATGCAAGCCATCTGGATCTGGGTGTGGGTGTTTAGAACATGCCTATAAAAGGCAACTCAGTATTTAAAGTGACACAAACCCCTATTGGCCATCCCATACTTTCCATTTCTAAAATGCATCAACAACCTGTTTTTGCAGAATTTGAAAGCAGTATCTCCCACCCTTCTTCTCATTGACTGAAACATCTCCAAGCAATGAAAGACTAAGGGGAATCACATTACATAAAACTGGGGGAGGCATTATCGAAACATCTTCAAATGTTACAGCCACCAAAAACTAGTGTTGTCCATAGGGTCTGTTCTCTACAGTGATTGTTCTCAAAAGCTTCCAGTAAAAAATCTACAACTTGATCTATTGCTCAGCCATATTGTCACATTTAGGAACTCCCCCCTCCCCTGGATATCCAGTCTAAATCTGGTCTTTACTTCGCTCCGGCTTGTCCTTCTTTCAATGGCCCCAGGGAAGCCACTGGGTATCCTCTGCTTTGCAATGGTCTTTTGGATATTTGAAAAACTGTTGGTTATGTCCCTTACTCATTCTTCTTTGCTCTAAGCCAGGGGTGGGCGACTTGTGGCCCTCCAGATTTATTGGGACTACAACTTCCATCATCCTTGACCACTTGCAGGCAGGGGCTGGAGTCCAGCACCAACTGGAGGGCACCACATTGGCTACCCCTGCTCTAAGCAGAGAGATTTTAAAATATGACGGCAACATCTCTAGGGCTGTGAAGAGAAACTGCAGGGAATACATGAAACCAGCTCTTATCCTAAGTCATGGCAGACGTGATAAAAAAGCAAAATGCCAGCTTATGTATTTCATTTCATTTTTTTGTAAGTGTATCGCCTTTCTACATTACTATACTCAAAGTGGCTTACAACCCATTGAAATGAATGAATGAATGAATGAAACTTTATTTTTACCCCACCCTTTTTCCAAACTGGAACTCAGGGTGGCTTACAAATGGCAAGGCATATAACCAAAACCCATCGCCACCCTATAACTGAAACCAAATTAACAAAAGTCAAGAATCCTTTTAACTTACTGCATTACAAGATAACAAAAACATCAGCAAACAATAAAACAAAATCATCCTCATGAGTTACTTAAAACAATTACAAATGACTAATACAATACAATACACAAAATGCCAGAGACAACTGAGCAGCTAGGTCCCATCTCTTCCCCCTCCCTGTCCTCCCACAGTATGGCAGCCATACCAACCAAACCATTCCCATCCTGGGAAGACAGTGCCATCCACTCAACAGATTCAGGATCAAGATGATTTTAAATTGGCACTGCAGTTCTTGTTCCTCTGTGTGGTGCCCCCCCACGAAGCTTTAGATTGTACTGTGGGCCCCTATGTGGCTTCCAAACAAGACACGGCACTCTAGTTAATGCCTAATCACTGCCAAGTGCAACACCACATCACCCTTTTCTCTTGCACACTGATAATGGAATTAAAACCATATTACCTTTTTCTTGAACGGGTGGCTCAGTCATGAATGCCAAACTGATTTCACAACTGGTGAACTACAAACTTTCCCCCATGAAACACACCTACCCCCCCATTTTTAATTTCCCAGATTCACCTGGGAACGAGATAAACTTGTTTCTTGACATGCTGTGTGAAACCAAAAGGCATGTTTCAATCCAAAACTCCTGTTGCTCATATAACCATCTTTTTTAAAAGGGGCAGGGCGGGGGAGAGGAGTACTGTGGAACAATCATTGAGTTTCAACAATGTTTACGTTTAGCCAAAACATCACACCTTATTCCACACTGCAATTCAACAAGCTGGATGTAATTACGACTACAAATAAGTTTAATTCTCATAAAAGTGAATGGCCCTTGAAAATAATTATAGGGTTCTTGACTCACATTCCTCAAACTAAGGGATGGATTCAACTCCTGCATTTTGCAGGTCATCTTATACCACCTCAGCAGAGTCTGGTTTGAAATGGCACATCTTTCTAGGTGTGCCTTTCCCCTCCTCACAACTTTCATTTTTAATTTACAGATAATACATGCAACTGCAACCAAAGCTGATCCAATAAAAGAAAATGACGAGCAGCGCTTCAAAGAGTTCGTTGGCAATGGTAACCCTACTTAAATAGGCAGATCAGCTCATTAGATCTCAGTATTTGTTGCTATTAATAACAGAAGTGTTCCTTCTCTGGCCATATAAGCCCACATACTATTGAAACAAGTATTTTTTTTTAAGTGTCAATTTTTGTTATGGAGCAAACCTACATACTCTCCTAATAACATAAGAAGAGTGCTGCTGGATCAGGCCAGTGGCCCATCTAGTCCAGCATCCTGTTCTCACAGTGGCCAACCAGATCCCCATGGGAAGCCTGCAAGCAGAACCTGAGCGCAACAGCACTAACCCTACCTGTGATTTCCAATAACTGGTATTCAGAAACATGCTGCTGCCAACAGTCAAGGCAGAACAAACCCATCATGGCTAGTAGCGACTGACAGCCTTACCCTCCACGAATTTGTCTAATTTTCTTTTAAAGCTACCCAATTGGTGCCCATCACTACTTCTTGTGGGAGGTACCTTTGTTATCGTAATAACTGAGACAAAACATTATGACCAAATTCAGATGTCAAACTAAAGTCTTAAGAGTGATGCAAATGAGCCAATGAGAGCCTCCGGTCACATGGAGCTGATTGAAAGCTTTTGCTTCCATTTTTGCTTAACCACGGTAGCCTTAACATCTGAACTGACAAAACTATGATTAACAAGACAACCTGAAACCATTGTTTAACCATAATTAACATGAATCCAGGGATGGGGAACCTGTGGCCATCCAGATGTTGTTGGAGTCCAGCTCCCATCAGCCCCTGCCAGCAAGATCAACTATCAGGGCTGTTGTCAGTCTCTGCCTGCTGCACCAAGGTAATATATGGTGCTGTAAAGGAAATAGCCAGCAGCTGCCTAAGCAGGGGCTGTGTTTTAAAGCACATAAGCAAGAGAGAGGTTCATGGGGTCTCAGTGCACATAGTTAAGTAAAAATGGAAATGAAGGCTTCCAGACTTCTCCACACTGCCATGGTGGAAGACGATGGGAAATTTGCAAGCCCAAGGTTCATCATGACTCATTCATCTTGCCTTAAACTATGGATTAGTGTGATGTCCAAACTAGGCTAATAACTGCCTTGCATTAAACTCTGGTTTGAAACTGTAGTTAAGCAGGAATTGCTGCTAGCTTAGGATGGTATTCAATGCTAGGCCTATTCAGAGTAGGCCAACTGAAGTTAATACATGACTAACTTAGGTTCATTAATTTCAGCGGGTTTACTCCAAGTAGGACTTAGTTAAATACAACCACTAATGTATCAACTGCTGACAACAAAGATGCACACTCCAGAAGGATCCTGCCATTTGCTCCCAACTGCTCAATTATTCTCAAGAAACCAGCAGCATTCTGCATGCACTGGATCCCCACCCATGGCTGCCTTAGTTGTGTACACTTGCCCTTAACTGGACAGAGCACAACCCATAAATCTCTGCTCCTGCGGAACCCTCAATGAATGCAAGGGAGTGTTCCAGACTTCTTTAACTAAGCACACACATGTGCATGCATGGGCACACACAATTTTATCCAAAACATTCAAGCATTAAGGACCAAATAATACCAGATAGACAGAAAGTGATCCATGATCAAATTTCTTGTGTTTGTGGTTTAGATTAAACAAAAAAAGTTAGGACAAATCGGATCAACCCAGGGTGACCAGATTACCCCTCCCGGTGCCATTTCCCCAATCTAAATTATTCCCCCCAAGCGGCTATTTGCCCTGTGGGGTGAAGCCCACAGGCATCATACAGGCTGTAAATCAACAAGAGTTGTAAGTCAGTTAACATTTGCAAATAAGCAGTGAAAGAAAACATCATCTGTTGGGAGAGGTGATTACTCAAGCTACAACAAATAATACAAGTTACTTATCTGTTCATCCTTAACTTGATTATTTGGACACAGAAATATGCATAACTGCACTGATAATATAGAGGCTAGCAATATCTAGTCTTGTTTTTGTCATTTTTTGTTAGTTCAGCTGAGATCATCTTTAATATCACCAGGCATTCCAGCACTCTTATTTGCAAGCACAATACCATTTCTGGAAGTTAAATAGGAAAAACAGAAAACAGACGCTGCAGAAATAATTACTCAACTTCCTTTCTGACCTTTGACATTCGTAATTCAAAGTCTTAATACTGCTTAACAGAAAACAAATTTGTGTCTAAAATATTGAGTGAAAACAGCGTTCCACAGTACTTAAAAAATACTTCGTACTGGATGACTCAAACACTGAGTTACCCAATGGGTTTTAAGTCTGATCCTGACAGTATGATACGATGATGTATTATGCAAGGCAAACAACAGATAGGATTGTGACCCCCAGTGCAACATCTTTTATTACCCAGCTCCCAGAACCCTCTCATTGGGGGACCATAAATTTTGGATTGCACTAGAGCAGAAATATGTAGGCCCAGCGGAAAAAGAGGGGGATGTTTTGTTTCTTTTTTTCTTAATTTTTCCATTTTTCCCTGAAAAACTGGAAAACGGGGAAAACACAGGAAAAAATAATTTCTTTCCAAATTTTCCAGTCCTTCACATCTCTAACTAGCAGTTAGCTCAGACTTGCCATCTCCTCTCCTTCCAAGTCTTCTGCTGATGCAGAGAACTCGCAAAAAGGGAGGGGCCTATTACTTTGTGCTAGGTAATTGGGGGAGCCCAATGCGACTATGTGTCACCAGTCCAGAAAGCTCTGCGTTGGCTGCCAGTGACATACCAGGCTCAATTCAAGGTATAGGTATTAGCATACAAATCCTTAAACGGCTTGGGACCAAAGTATCTAAAAAAGCACCTCCCCCAGTATCAACCATCTCAGACTCCACGATCGGCAGCTGAGACCCTGATGATGGTGCAGCCACTGGGGGCTGCCCAGTTGGCATTGACCCTTGACAGGGTCTTCTCAGTGGCAGTTTCCCCATTTGCGGAATGCCCTTCCTGGTGAGGTGTGTCTGTCTTCCTCACTATTGACTTTCAGGAGGAATTGAATGTGAAGGCCCAGGGAAAAAAGGGAAAATTGGGGGAGAGGGAGGGGACATTAGGACAACTGAATCAATCCAGAGTGATTTGGGTAACCCCCTCATGTACCATCTCCCTAATCTAAATTTGTCCTGTGTCTGTAATGTTGGCTGACTAAAAAAACTACTACCAAATACCCCTCGTATTCAGGTTCCGGACCTCGGACAAACATGCAAATTGTGGCGTTTTTCGCTCCTGATTCTATTACTAGCAGAATTCACTGCCATCTGTAACCTCCATTGATCCCCTTGTGAAACTTGACAACTGCTAAACTGGAAGCTGCACCCTACCGCCCTTTGGCCACCAGCACTGTTGGTGCAAAGAGCAGGAGACTTGAATACGGCTTGAGACTTTACACAAGGACAACAGTTGTTTTCCTGAAGGGCCTGAGTTTTTCCCATTGATGACCTGTGATGAATCAACCGCCCAGACAAAAGCATGCATACCTCCAGGGAAGATCAGGTGCATAGACTTGACTGAATTTACCAGCTGGTGTGATAAATGGAAACCACAGACCACTCCCCCAATCCTGATTCTTAGAAACTACCCAGTCCCCACCCTGCAACCTTGTTCACTCTTCCCATCAAAGCAAGCTGTGGAAGTCACAGCTTGAGACCACTTGCCCTACAAACTTTCTACCTTGTTAGAAAGACCTTTTCTCTCTGTGACTGCACAAGAGCCAAGGTGTCCTGACTGACAGGTGGAATTTTAATCTGCCAGGATTGTGCATCTATTTTAGGGCCCTGTAAGGGAAGGGTTGCCACTGTTAAAAAGAGGGGATCCCTAGAAAGCTGACAGCTTTACAGTGGGAAACTGAGTGCATTTTAAACTGACTTGGTCATAACACCAGATGGAATAAGGCTGTGGAATCAGAGTTCCCTTTATCCAAAGGAACCAGGCTTCCAACCACCCCTTTTCCACACGGCATGCATTCACACTCTTTTACAACTTGCCATGGCAAGTTAGAACTAGCTTAATAGCTTAATCGCACAAGCATTTCTGCAATATTCACCATAGTGAATGACTGCTTTCCTAAGAACATTCTAAAGGAATCACAGTATCAGTAAGTAGCCACAGGCTAGTCTCCAAAAAGAGACGTCTCACCTAGAAGTTTAATCATCCTTGATGCCTATCACATTGGGAACAAGAGGGGAAAATTCCACAGGCGTAAGCCCGTTAGTCAGTTACAGCAAACGCACACACACACACACAAACTCTTTCAATGGCATTGGCAGAATTAGGCAGAAAGCATCATATCTGCAGAGAGAGCAATCAGGCAAAGAAAAAGCACAAGAGGTGTAAAGACAAAAACAATGGGTTGTATTCACCTAACTCTTACTCAGAGTAGAGCCATTGAAATTAATGAACCTAAGTTAGTCATGTCCACTAACTCAATGGGTTTACTATGAGTCGGGTGGGCATTGAATACCACCCAATAAAAACTGAAAAGATGTAACTACCTTGCAGGGCAAATTTCAGAAACAAAAGAAAAAAATACAGAAACTTGCCTTAGACTAGTGAAAAATGTGCCTTGGCTACCGGTCATATTTAGAGAGGAGAGGGGTGAACCATGAGGCCCACTTCATACACCATTTGCTAGGCTAAACCTTGGCTTAGCTTAGTGAAGTGCTGGAATAAACAGGACAGGGAAGCAAGCAGCTGCACGTTTCTCTTGAGGAGCCCGAACATTTGCCAGTCCTGGTAAACCATAGTTTGGGTTTAACTGTGTCTTGCGGAACAGGCCAATACATCAAGGATTTAAACTGGGACTTCTGGCATGCAAACATCTGCTCTCCAGATAAGCTATGGACCCTCAATCCAGAGTCTGAACCTGGTTGGCTTAACCACTACAGCACACTGAACCTCACACTTGCAAGGATACAAGAGAGGAACTGGAATAACGCAGACAAAATCCTTATATAGCTACACACAGCTATGTGCACTAAAAACAAAGAATAAAGAAATAGAATGAAGTTTTTTCTTTTTAGGCTTCCCTGCCTAGTCACCTAGAGGCAGCTCTTTCTTGCCAAAGGCAGCTAGGCTAGTTCCACTTTTACAAGTTTGTTTATGTTTAAAAATAATCAATGTTTATTCTGAAGAGGCATATCATACAACTCTTTTTCAGTACAATCCCATTCACAAATATATAAGAGTTCAAGTGTAAAGACAGTAGGTAATTCCCCTTGAGGTGCTTTAGACCTTTGACCTATCCTTCCTTTCACAATAATGAGAAAATAAGATGAGCTGGCAGTGTGTTGTTATTTTTAAAAATTGATTTTTAAAGAAGATACCAATGCCTCAGACATATAAATAAAAAAGTATATAAAACAATATAATCAGAGTATCAAACAAACAAAACAATACTTTAAGAAAAATAATGACAGGTTGCCAATAGTCCCTAAAAACTCTCCTATTTTTGATACTCTGCTTCTGATAAGCTGATATAATGGGCACCCCCTGCCCCCAAAATCATACCAATCAGCTCATTCCTTCTAGGTTTCATTTCCAATTTTTTTCATATGCAACGCATGTGTTAAGATATAAGGAGATTCTTGTATATTAAGAAAGAGCACTTTTAAAAAAGAAATTGTATATTTTTAACGTAGTTGAAAAGAAATGAGAAGATCTGGATTTATTTGAAAATAAAAAAATTTCTGATAATATTAGCTATCATATTCCAAAATCTTAGTAAGAGCTGGTAGAGTATGGTATATAGCAGCCTTCAATAGGGTACCTGATACACACAGCCATCCTTTGAAATTCACATTTCTATTTTTGCAGTGTAGTTCTCCAGCCATGTAATGTGTACAAAAATGCATGCACTAAGGTAGGGTGCACGTATTTGTGAAAATAACATAAAATGCATTGTATTAGGAAAACTGCTTTGCAAAAATGTATATATTAGGCAAAATTGTACACACATGTATATTAGGAGAAATTCACACTAAAATGCTGGTACCTTTTCTTCAGGACTTTTTTTTTTTAATTGCACACTGGAAATGTGGAGAACTGAACTTAATATCAGAACAATGAGACACAGAGAGTAACCAAAATGGGCAAATTTGCCCATCCCTCCTTAGACTATCAAGAGAACAATGCTATAGAAGGGAAGAATCTCGACCAGAAAAGGTGTGTTCCTGACTTTTCATGCTGACATTCCTGGTTTAAACTTCCAGTCCTATGACTTGATGATAAAGCTGTCTCACTATAGAATTAATTATAGTGCTGGTTCATATGCAACAAAAGGGAAAAAGAAAACAATGAAACAAGAGCTGAAATATACTTGCCCTCCCATTTATTTTGAAAGTTTTGCACACATTTGCCTTTTGCTTTCAGTGAATTACACTGAAAGGCAGCGCAAAAATGACTTCCCAACCAGTAGAGGCTCCACTCTTCAGTCTTCTCTTCTGCCAGGTCTCCTATATTTCCTCGGGGTTACAGGTTAGACCCACATAGCTCAGTGGCACAGCACACTCTTGGCTTGCAGAAGGTCACAAGTTCAAATCCTTGACATTTTCCGTTAAATAGCCAGGATGCACATGATGGCAAAAGCCTTTCCTAATGCCCTTCAGAATCGCTGCCACTCAGAATAGACTATACTGGGCTAGATAGTAGGCCCATGACCTGACTTTGTATCAGGCAGCTGACGATAGTTTTAGAACATGCTTCAGTTGGTTGGACCCACAAATGGGCCATGCCATCAATCCAAGATGGACCACCTTGCTGGCAGAGGAAGTTGCACAGAAAGGAGAATTTCACTCCTGTACAATAAGCAGCATCTACCAAAAGACCTTCTTCTATGGAGCAATTAGAAGTAACCAAAGTGGTGCCCTCCAGATGTTACTGGGCTCCAGCTCCCATCAGCCCCAGCCAGCATGGCCAGTGCTCAGCGATTCATGGGAGTTGTGCTCTAACATCAGGAGGGCACCACATTGGCTACCCCTAAATTAGAAGGTACATCAGCCTTATCCTTCCTTCCATCTGGTTACCCTAAAGCAGCCTTCCCCAGTCTGGTGCCCTCCAGATGTTTTGGACTGCAACTTTGGTCAGTAGCAGCTAGATGGCACCAGGTTGAGCAAGGATGCCAAAAAAGCAGCAAGGCAGACACTATGGGTTGCATTCAATGAAGTTCTACTCAGAATAAACCCATTAAAATGAATGAACCTAAGACATGAATGTCTATTACTCAATGGGTCTACTCTGAAAAGGACCAACACTGAATGCCACCCATGTGTGTTTTTTTAAAAGGGCCCATTGAGTGGGTGAACAATAGCTGGATAGAACTGGTTATCATTTGCCTTCCAACAACCCTGTGAGTTTGAGCTCTTGTCACCTAGGTTGAAATCAATTCTCTGTCCACTGAATTACACTTGCCTCATTTTCTCCTTAGGTATTCTCTTCCTTCCTTCCTTCTCCTTCCTTTTCAAAGACTGTGTGCAAGACAAATATCTCCATATAAAAACACAAATTTGGTGTACATTAGAGACTATTCAAATAATCTGACGGAAGCAAACATGTTTCTATCACTGCAATCTAGAATGGCTGCACCAGAGCATAAGTCCAGCTGTGATGATTCAACCAATATATCAAACCATCATCAGGGAATACACCTTCACGTTAACATTAGAGGGATATTACAACGGCATTCCAGACAGATACAGTAAATTGCAGTAAATCTACTATGGCACCAAAAATATTTCCTATCTGCATTGTTCCCTTATAGAGAGACAAACCCTCTTTTTGAAAGGCTTATCTTGTCTAACATAAATCTTGCAATTAGGAGGGTTTAGCTCCAGATTAATTGAGAAAGCCACTCAAGGATTTGCATGAACATTGCAAGGAAGCAAGGTATGTATGTGTAAAGGAAAAAGAAAACTGGTGTGTGCAAGGGTGCATGCATTTTAAATAATCAATTTTAAAGAAGTTAAATCAGATTTTTAACTAAAACGGGTGCTTAAATTTTAATCTGATCTAATTTAACATTTCACTTACACTGTGTCAATCGAAAGTGGCTAGAATTTTTTAATACAGGCATGTTATACCTGCACATATCTCTTAAAACCAAATTAATAATGTACTGAACTCATTATATTAAAGCCTGTTTTTCTATGTTAAAAAAGTGCAAACACGGGGTTAAAATATTTGATATCCAAGTTCAAGTGTTATGAATAAGATGCAACAGCACATCATAATGCCAAATAACATTTCTGACTCCCCAGTTCTGCACAAGACACATTAGGAAGGATGTAGACAAATTGGAACTGGTTTAAAGAAGGGTAACAAAGATGTTCAGCAGTATGGAAAACAAGTCCTGTGAGAACTGTGTATGTTTAGCCTGGAAAAGAGGAGACATGGTAGCATACTCCAAATGCCTTAAGTACTGTCAAGTAGAAGAGGGCAAAGACTTGTTTTCTGCTGCACCAGAGGGCAGGACCAGACATAATGGGATGAAGTTATCAGATGGTAGATTTCAGTTGAACTGCAGGAGAAACTAGGGCAGTTTGACAATGGAACCATTTACCTAGAGGGGTGGTGGGTTCTCCCTCACTGGAGTTCCTTCACGCAGACGTTGTACAGACATCTGTGCGGAAAGCATTTGCTTTGGATTTCCTACATCAAGCAGGGGTTTGGATAAGTTGGCCTATAAGGCCCTTCCATCAGTGATTCTATTATTCTACCTACCAAACAGTATGGACATTCATTTTTCATCTCTTGGAGAAACACTTGACTTTACCCAGTAATTATCAGACTTGCTTCTGGAAAGTTTTGGGTACTTAAGGCAACCATTCAGAATGCCTAATGCTACTGAATTGTGGTCCATGCCTTCAGGTAAATGGTTGTGCTTAGTATCCCTGCATGTGTACAGAGAGCAAAAGAGAAAGATACCCATTAGTTCCACAATTCCCTGACACTCAGAAGATATAACTGTGTGGTGCAGAAAGCATGTGGGTTGCACAGCTAGAGGTTCTGGATTATACTCTATGTCATATTAAGGCTAAACGCTGTTGCAAACCAATATACAATATGGATGGGAAAATCTGTCAATGTCAGTTTCTCATGTTTCCGAACTTGAATTCAGTTTGCCCCATTTCTGCATCATGTGTAAGTATTTCCATGTGCATGTCTTATGTTTATTCACTATGATACGTTTCTGTGTACACTTTTCCCTAATATGCCCATTTTTTGGTTAGCGATTTGCATCGCAAGATTCAGAGAATTGTGAATTTCAAAGCTATGTTTCAATTTCCATATTGGTTTCAGAACTGCTAATCTATCTAATTCACATTAAATTGCAAAGCGAACAAATTTATCCCTCATCCCAAAAAATGTTCATCCCCATCCCAAAAATATTATTGAAATGAAAGGTATGAGAGATACAATATAGATTCGGTAAACTTATACAAAGTAAAAACTAATTATTTTGTCTTGAAAATTAACACTCCAGTGAGATTCAAATAGATCCATTTTCTAACAAAATTGTCTTCTTGGAATTCTTCATATGTCCTTGTATAATATGCACAACATAGGAAATGGAACTTTAATGGCACCAACCCATTGGAATTCCCTCCCCTTAAATATTAGACAAGTGCCATCTCTGTATCCGTTTATCCTCCATTAAAGGCCTGCTGAAGACCTTCCTCTTTCAACAAGCCTTTTAAGTGGAGACCTTATCCCAGCCAGCTTCTGTGTTGGAATTGCTTTTTAATATTTTTAAGCCTTTTTAAAAAAAAGTTTTTAAAGCTTTTTTCAATGTTTTTAAAAATGTTTTGTTTTAATATATTTTAAAGTCTGTTTTATGATGTATTAAAGTGTTTTTAGTGCTTTTGTTTGCCACCCTGGGCTCCTATTGGGAGGGAGGGATATAAATCTAATAAATAAATAAATAAAATATGTATCCATATACACTTAAAACAATTTTCTTATGGATGTTGGATCAGTTAGTTCTGTTTAAGAGTGATGTTTACTGACCTCAGCAAAGATTAACAAATTCAAAGTATTCACCCAATACATCATTTTTAAAATATCCTCAAGTATATATTTTTGGCTTAGGGAAAATATTGTAACACAACAGAATAGTCCCTGATTTTCCTAAGAATTTGCCAACAAAAAGCTAAAAGGCCTAGAGGATATGAAGCAGACCTACATTTGTGGTATGGCACTTCCAACACAAGTCTTTTGCAGGTTATAGATACGTTTTACGGATCGTACCTCTTTCACCATTTCTACAGTTCCATTCTACTTCTAATATGTCATCACCAATATCTATTTTTCCATTTATGCAGAAGTGTTAAAGGCTCTGTATCCAGCTTTAACATAAGGAAATACATTTCCCTATTAAGCTCTATATTCCAAAGGAGGTCATCAAATTTTCGTATTTAGTTTTCTCCTTAACTGGTGCATTTCTCTGAAGCAGAGTGGATCTTTGATCTGAAACAACTGAAATATGAGAGGTCTAAATCCTCCTGCCTTACTCACCATCACTGTATATGCATTCATTATATTGTTAACACCAAGCTCAAAAGTTCAGAAAAATCAAATTCATATCAAAGAGAAGCATCACACAAATGTTTATGTTACAGTTTGTCAATTATTGAAAATAGAGGTACAGGATAATAAATCCAAGCAATGAATAGTATTCAACTACGTCCTACTCAGAGTAAAACCTTAATAATGTTCATTAACTTCAGTACAACTACTCTGAGTAGAACTAGCATTGAATACTACCCAATTATATTCAGTTAAGAACAACCTGACTTGTAAAGATGTTTCTTATTGATGGAATATTGTTAATCCATAGTTTGAAGCTGGCTCATTTCAACAAACCAGTTAAGACTAGACACTTGTTGCCCAGGTTTAAAACATGACAACCGGCAACTACTCTAATTTTTAAGATGTTTTTATGTTTTTAATGATATTTTGTCTAATGTGTTTTTAAGTTTTTTCTGTGTTTTTGTTTGCCGACCTGGGCTCCTTCTGGGAGGAAGGGTGGGAAACAAACAAACAAATAAATAAATAGATAAGAAAGCTCCTCCTCACAGCCATCCCACAGGAGGAACAGGGTGAGTGTATGAGCTTCAGACTCGCTGTGGCTTGTCCGCATAAAACTAAACCATGGGTTTGCTTTATGTGCAAATAAGGGCCTGATCTCTGGGCACCAAGGCACCAGAGTCACTTGCAAGGGCTTCCTTGTGTCAAATATCTGTATCGTCTGCACAGAGCATGCCCAGGTTTAAGAATTAAGTTATTTCATGCACGTAGGACTAAATCAAGTATCTGAGAAAAGATATGCTTCCTTTCCAACTATTTGCATGCACTCAGGATATTTTTACACTTCAAAAACACTGGAGTAACAGAATGCCCTTCAAACTCTATGACTGGCAAGAAAGAATATTTGTTGCCAGAAAGTGATTGGGGGGGGGGGGAGAAGACCTCCTCTTATTATGATGGGAACTCAAGCGTGCTGCAGCCAGAAACCAGAGTTCATAGAACTTTCACAATGTGCAGATGATAAATCCTTTCATATTATTAGAATTAATGGACAAAGGGCCACATTATACCCTTGGCTGCACAGCAGGGACATAAAATAGCACAAACTCTTTTCTAAACGAACTTCCAGATCCTGACAGGGGGCAGGGAGGAGGAACTAACAGATCCTCTTTCTCATTTAGAAGCTTCTCTGCCTAAGATTTGAAGGGATGGGCAATGGATGGTGAAGCCAGTATGTGGAACGTCTGGTTAACAGCAGGACAGCTTATAGTGAATTTCCTAGCTGTTGTAATTTAGAGTATAGCAGAAGAGTTTCAAAAGGAGAAGCAAATAAAAATGCCACAAAAATCTTCACAGTTACTAAATACCTGAATGTCAACGGCATGGTAGGTTCTGTACAGAAAAGACACACAGGTGACTTCTTTGTGACCTAGTACATTTGACTTATATGCAAGACTAATGACAATCCAGTGAATGTTTACTTAGAAGTAAGGTCCCATCTGGACTATATATGTAAAGTTACATCATACCACTTTAAACAGTCATTGTTTTCCTCAAAGAACCCTGGGAACTGTAGTTTGTTAAGGATACTGAGAGTTGTTAGGAGATCCCGGTTCCCCTCATTAGGGCTACAATTTGCAGAGTCCCTCTTCCCAGGAAACTCTGAGAATTGCAGCTCTCTGAGGGGAACATGGGGTCTCCTAACAACTTTCAGCATCCTTAAACTACAGTTTCCAGGATTCTTTGGAGAAAGCAATGACTGTTTAAAGTGGTAAAGTGTTCAGCAAGGCTTACTCCCAGGTAATTGTACACAGGATCACAGCCTAAATAGCCTTTCTCCTTCAAACACCCCCTAAGAAAGAGGACCACCCCCCAAAAAGTCACAGGGAAATATCCCAGAATTCTCTTTGTTTCCCCATAATTCCTTGTAAGCCAAGAACCAACAGTTATTTCCCTCTGTTACTACTCATCTCTTGATCGAAGGGTTATGTATGCTATAAGCAGTCTTTCCCACAAGGGTCATCGTTGTTTTTCCTTCAATCACAGCAACAGATAAAACTTAGTTGTTTGGCCCAAATTTTTTGAAGGGCTGAGGCTCTCAAGTTTCCTCTGTTCTTTTGGCACCCACTGGAAACTCCCCCATTTGCTAAGAGGCAGGCAGCCAATCAAAATAAAACATTGCTCTGATGTCGGTCAGCAAAAAAGGGGGATGCCAGAGAAGCTGATACAGTGTTAAAAGAATCCACGTTGCTTAAATACACTTAAGTAAACAGACTTGGAAAAGGGAGGGCAGCTTAAATCAATGCAGGCCTCCTAGCCAGACATCTTGTGGTGGTGGTGGTGGCTGTGGTGGTGATGAGGTGGAGGACAACATAAGTTTGTGAAACAGCCAATTAAAGTTAGGACAATGCTAGTCCTGCTCAGTGTAGACCCATTGAAATTAATGAACCTAAGTTAGTCATGTTTATCAACTTCAACAGGTCTACTCTAAGTAGGACTAGCATTGACTACCACCCAGTGTATTTAGTATTTTGATCAACTAAAATGAAATGCTAATATTTGCCCCAAGTGCTTCCCAGCAATTCATGTGGCTTTGCACTCAGTGGCTGAAAAATGAGAGTAAGGTCACACCCACACCACACATTTAAAGCACTCTTAACAGTTGTGGAGGATCCTAAGGACTGTAGTTTGTTAAGGATGCTGCAAATTGTAGCTCTGCGACAAACTAACTTTAACAACAGAATATCCTTTATGGGGGATGTCTTTCCCAGAGAAACTCACCTGGTGCCTAATTTGATGCTATTTCAGTGCTAGACAAATACCTTTCTATTTTCTCTGTGTTTTTAATTCAATTTCTATGAATCCTCATGATGGCTGTACCTCCTGAGGCAGCATACCTCTGAGTATCAGCGGTGGGAGAGAGCTATTGGCATTGCCCTCATGTCCTACTTGTAGGTACCCAGAGGTATCTGTTTGGCCACTATGGGAGACATGACTGGACTAGATAAGCCTTTGGTCTGATCCTAGTTCACCTTGGCTGCATTTCTTATAGTTTTATACTCCTCCTGTTGATTTTGCTCTTTTTAGTATATTTGTAATTCATTTTATTGTGTGTTAATTTTTCTAACCTCCCTGGGAATTTTATTGAAGGGCAGGATATAAATCTCTACTCTAAATACGTAAATTTTGGCCAGACTATGTTTTGTGCAAACTACAGTTTGCTTGATCTTTAATCTGGACGAAACAGCAGGCTGTAGTCACCACAGACCAGGAACAGAGGACGCTGCCTTGCATCAAGTCTAACCCATCTAACAGTGCTCTCTACAGCAGAGGTGGGGAACCTGTAGCCCTCCAGATGTTGCTGGGCTACAATTCCCATCAGTCCAGCATGTCTAACCAATGATCAGGGGAGTTTTAGTCCACTGACACTTGGAGAGCTGTAAGTTCCCCATCCCAGGTCTACATTGAGACTCTAGAGAGCTCTTGCCAGTCAGTGTAGAGTTAGCTCTCCACAGTTCTTTGACAGGAGTCTCTTCCAGCACTACTTGGAAGTGCTGGGGATTGAACACAGGACCTTCTGCACACAACACAGGTGCTCTACCCCCAAACTATGGCCCTTCTGTGGGGGAGATTACTGTAGTGCACAAAAGGAACAGAGAAGCAGTTCATGAGCTCAAGAAAAGGTCACTGTGGCCAAACCATTGTATGTGTGCTAAACCAGTATCTCCATAAGTAAAACCTAGAGAGCAATTTTGTAAAAGAGAAAAGGGGGTTAAATATCTTTCAGAGGAGTAAGGGAATAACCCTGAGGGTGTAGGGTTGTAATGCATATATGGCCCATGCTCACACCACACATTTAAAGCACATTTCTTTCCCCCAAAGAATCCTGGGAACTGTAGTTTGAATCATAGAATCATAAAGTTGGAAGGGGCCTTGTAGGCCATCGAGTCAAACTCCCTGCTCACAGCAGGAAATCCACAGCTAGAGCATCTTCCGCAGATAGCTGTCCAGCCTCTGCTTGAAGACATCCAGCGAAGGAGATCCCACCACCTCCCTAGGCAGTCGGTTCCATTGCCGAACTGCCCTTACTGTCAAGAAGTTCCTTCTAATGTCCAATCGGAATCTACGCTCCTGCAACTTAAAACCATTAGACCTAGTCCTACCCTCTGGGGCAGCAGAGAACAAATCTGTACCCTCCTCTATGTGACAGCACTTCAGGTACTTAAACAGTGCAATCATGTCACCCCTCAGCCTTCTCTTCACCAGACTGAACATGCCAAGTTCCTTCAACCTTTCCTCATAAGACTTGTTCTCCATACTGGCTATCATCCTCGTCGCCCTCTTCTGAACCCGCTCTAACTTGTCTATATCTTTCTTAAAATGAGGCGCCCAGAACTGAACGCAGTATTCCAGATGAGGCCTGACTAATGCAGAATATAGTGGGACTATTACTTCCCTCGACCTGGAAACTATAGCTCTGTTTATGCAGCCCAAAACCGCGTTTGCTTTTTTGCCGCAGCATCACACTGCTGGGTCATGTTCAACTTGCGATCCACTACAATTCCAAGGTCCTTCTCACACGCACTACTGCTAAGCCGGGTATTTCCCATCCTATACCCGTGCATTTTGTTTTTGTGGCCTAAATGCAGAATCTTGCATTTGTCTTTATTGAATTTCATTTTATTAATTTCAGCCCAATTTCCTAGTCTATCCAGGTCCCTTTGGATTTTATTCCTGTCTTCCATTGTGTTAGCTATCCCTCCCAGTTTCGTATCATCCGCAAACTTCATAAGGCTTCCCTCCACCCCATCATCTAAGTCATTGATAAAAATGTTGAAGAGTATCGGCCCCAGGACAGAGCCCTGTGGCACTCCACTCGAAACCTCCTTCCAGTCCGAAGCAGAGCCACCGACGACCACTCTTTGAGTACGGTTTTCCAACCAGTTGTGAATCCACCTGACAGTATTTCCATCTAGTCCACATTTGACCAGTTTGCTAATAAAAAGGTCGTGGGGGACTTTGTCAAACGCTTTGCTGAAATCTAGATAGATGACATCTACAGCATTTCTACCAACCACTAAGCTAGTGACCCGATCAAAAAAAGAGATGAGATTAGTTTGACAGGATTTTTTCTTGACAAACCCATGCTGGATCCTACAGCATTGTCATCTAGATAGTTGCCAATGGACTCTTTTATTATCCGTTCTAATATCTTTCCCGGTATTGAAGTCAGACTGACCGGCCTGTAATTCCCCAGATCTTCTTTTTTACCCTTTTTAAAGAGCGGGACGATGTTTGACCATCTCCAATCCTCCGGCACCTCTCCCATTCTCCAGGATTTCTCAAAGATGATAGCAAGAGGTTCCGAGAGTACATCAGCAAGTTCCTTCAATACTCTGGGATGCAGTTCATCAGGCCCTGGAGATTTGAACTCATTTAGGTTAACTAGGTATTTCCTGACTATCTCCTTATCAATCTTGAACTGCAATCCCAACCCCTTACTGAGATTGCTACCGATGCAAGGTTGCACGCTGTTCCGTTTTTGGGAGAAAACGGAGGCAAAATAGGCGTTGAGCAGTTCAGCCTTTTCCTTGTTATCTGTCAACATTTTGCCATCCTCATTGAACAGCAGTCCCACTGTTTCCTTGGTCTTTCTCTTGCTTCGAACATATCTGAAAAAACTCTTTTTGTTGTTCCTCACTTCCCTTGCCAGCCTCAGCTCTTCTGGGTTTTAGCTTTCCTTACGCTATTCCTGCAAGCCCGAGCCGCTCGTCGGTACTCTTCCTTGGTGATGCGTCCTTCCTTCCATTCTTTATACATGCTCTTTTTTACTTTTACCTCCTCCACCAGTCTTCCGTGTAGCCACATTGGCTTTTTCCGATGTCTTCTGTTTTTCTTCCTCTTTGGAATTGTTTGCAATTGCGCTTTTTGTAATACCTTCTTCATGAACTGCCACGCTTCTTGGGCTCCTTTTTCCTTTAGTCTATCTAGCCACGGGATCCTACCCATCATTTCCCTGAGCTTGCTAAAATCGGCTTTCCTGAAATCCAAGGTCCATATTGGACTATATTCTTCTTTGGCTTTCCCCAGAATCACGAATTCCAGAATTACGTGGTCATTTTCCCCCAAGGTACCAACCGCTTTAATTCCTGTGACCAATTCGTCCCTGTTAGTTAAGATCAGGTCCAGGATTGCCGATCCCCTTGTTTCTTCTTCTACTTTTTGAAAGAGGAAATTATCAGCAAGGCCCATCAGGAATTTGTTGGAGGCTTTGTGCTTCGCAGAGTTTGTCTCCCAGCAGATATCCGGGTAGTTGAAGTCCCCCATCACTACTACTTCTTGCCTCCTTGAGATTTCAAAGATTTGTTTGAGAAAGGTCTCATCTACCACCTCTTCTTGGCCAGGGGGTCTGTAGTAGACACCTACTACCATGTCGGTTTTATTTGTTTCTCCATTTATTTTTACCCAAATGGTCTCTACCGGACCACTTTGTTCGCTCTCTTGGATTTCCATAGAGGTGTATTTGTCTTTGATGTATAACGCTACTCCTCCTTTTCTGTTGCTTCTGTTAAGGGTGCTGGGAATTGTAGGGCTCGCTCACTCTCTATGCTTATGAGTGTAAATCCTACAGTTCCCAAGATTCTTTGGGGGAACCCATGGCATTATTCTACTCACGCATCCTGTCAGTGCAAAGATTACCACTAGTGCAAAGACCTCCTCCCGTCTCCTTCTCCATGCATGCACAACACTGCTCCCAAATCTGCTCTGGGGGGACCTCTAGAACAGAAAAAGGGGCGTGGGAAGGGGAGTTCCACTGTGCTAGCAGTAATCCTTGCGCTGACAGGACCCTGACTAAGCACTACGTTGGACACCAACCCATGAGTTTTAAATGAATGGTGTGGATGCGATCTATGACTCAATATTTTCCTGTATTTTAATCTGCAAACTTTCAAGTGTTCATAAGTAACGCTCAAAAAGGCATCCGAGATACTTTGACCTTTTTTTTGCCAGAGCACACTAGCCTTGACATTGCTCCACTGTGAATTACCCATCCAACAGACAATTCTTTTAACATTTTTATTTAATCAGGTAAAATTTGACAGTTAACAGAAGACAAGTGATGAGGAATGAAATGAGAGAAGTCAAAATACAGAACTGATACCTTTGGCACGAGCAACTCTTTTAAACACATGACTCATCTAACCTGGTCCTCCACATTATTCCCTGGCCTATGTTTAAACTCCCAGGCTGATTTGGCCATGCAGGGCATGTGATAGACCAGCCACAAAGCTGCTCAATAAATGACAATGAGTCTCTGTAGCTGATGAGATGAACTTTCGGCATTGCCCACCAGTAACTCTTTATAAGGAGATAATCTTTAAAATTCATTATTACGGTCAATCAAAAGACTGCACACCAAAAGGGAACAACACAGCATGCAGCTATCCAGAACGTGATGTTTTGGATGATTAAATTGTTTACTGCAACTCAACTTGCAGTGCAGTGAGAATGCAAGATGTTCAGCGCCCACGCAAAGGGTGCTAAAGGCATCTGTTTCCCCAGACTGCACTTTTGAGCCAGTTTCTGAATGCTTCTTGATTTCTTCCACTTTCTGTGCAAATTCTCAAGTAGATCATCCCAACAGGCTCTCTAGTTAAAATAACAATATTGCACACTGTTGAATAGCTCGGGCATAAAACAGATTACTCAGAAACGTATTCTTCTATGCCACATCAAATGCATCTCTCTCTCTCTGCCAACAACATGGGAATAGGATGGAGGCCCACATCTTCTGCTATAAATTCACCAAGTCCTCTTTGGAGACACAAGAAGAGGAAGGGTAGTAAAATGCATGGAAAGAGCACAAACCATCTGCGACCTTAACTGCGTACATCTACCCAGGCAGTCCCCTTTCTCCCCCCAAAAAAATCAGAGGCAGGGGTGGGAAAAGAGGACCTGGAAGGACCATAGCTCAGTGGTAGAACATCTGCTTTGCATGTAGAAAATCCCAGGATCAAACACTGGCATCTCCAGGTACGGCTGGGAAAATACTGCAGTCTGAAACTCTGAAGGGCCTCTGCCACTCAGTGTAGACAGTACTTAGATGGACCAATGGTCTGACTCAGCATAAGGCATCTTCCTATGCCACTGAATAATGAGACATGGAGCAATATACAAGCATGTATGAATCCGCCTCCAAGCTTGGCATTTTTGGAGTCCCCAACAAAAAGGCATTGTGAAATAGCTGTTTTTTTGTGGCCAACCTGATCCAGGGAACAGAGTTCTGCCCGCAGCATGAAAATCTGCCAAGATGACAAAGCAGCACCTGGTAATGAAGAAACCAACACATTTCCACCCTGTGCACATTGGTGCACTGTGTGCCAACTCTTTATACATAGGCACTGCCTCCCACATTGCGCCTTCTGTTTAGGGTCACCAACGTATTTTCCTGACAGGGCTCCTGGGCCTTTAACTACTGCATGACAAGCAGAAAAAGTTGGAACCCTCCTTCCACTATTCCTGTAACTCTCCTGGAACAGTACAGATTTATGGCCTCAGCACACAGTTAAAAAAGGCCACAACAGGACTTGGCCACCAAGTTGCTGTTGTCATATCAATTGCTGGAAACCACAGGAGGGAAAAGTGCTCTTGCACACAGGTCCTGCTTGCCGGCTTCTCATCGGCATCTAGTTGGCCACTGTGAGAACAGGTTTCTGGACTAGATGGGTCACTGACCTGATCCAGCAGGCTCTTCTTATGTTATGTTCTTAGAATCTTAATATGTGCCCACTTCCTGACACTGTTGCCAACATCAATTTAAATCATCTTAAAAGTGGTCCAGTTTAACTGCGGCCATCAATCAGGCCGGCAACTTTCATTATTTTCCCCTTCACACTGCGGAATTAAAACAAACAATGAAAGCATACAAAATGTTACGAACATGCTATATTTCAACCGCAAATCAGCGCAGAACTCCTGGCTTGACAGTTTTTTATTTATTAAAGGTTCTATGCTAATTAGCCTAATCGCCATCTGTATCAACGTGCTGGTGATCACGGTTTGTTTATCACTTAATCTTTCTATGCATCAATTACTGCTGCCGCTGTTTGCCTAAATACTATACTGTATTTCATACTGGAACAGGCCTCCTGCATTTGTCCTTCTGCTCAGGAAAAAAGAATCCACAAGTGCATCCAGAGAGGGAAGGGAAACCTTTTGCTAGAGTGTAGAATTAATGGATGGGAACAGGTTCTCCTGCAAAAACACAGAGGTGCAAGTCAGCGCATCTATAATATTGGCGATAATGAGATGTCATGTTCTATCTGTTGAAAGTAATAACAGCCACCCATTCCACTGCTGGTATCCTTTTATTTACCCTCAGACAAAATTAAGAGAGTTGCCCAATCCTAAAGCATAACTACAAATACTTGGGGCAAGTCATTGAGAGTTCAATCTGGTCCCCAATCCAAAATAACTTCCCCACCCATTAGGCACCCCAGTTGCCTTCTCCCACACAAGCTGAAATACAGAACTGGTCTATACCTGCAGGAAAATGCGGTGGGACAATGGGCTGTACCCCTTCAGACTGCAGATGGTAGATTCCAGTTTGACTGCTCCTCCACGTAAAGAACTCCTTGCAGTCAGGAAACTCAGAGAGCCAAGATAAAGGTTCTAGCCTAATGCTTTTCCTGTGGCGCAGATTTGCAGGTGGGCATTCAAAAATATGATCACCCACCTGCTGTCTGAAGTGGTACAGCCCATTCTATCACCTCGTCCTGCCACAAGTTTAGACAGGCAAAGAATTCCTCAGCCCATCTCCTTAGTGCAAACAGAGGATTTGGTAGAGTTTCCTCGTTCTTATACACTTCAGCCATTCACTCCATGACACATGCAAAGAGCACTTTACACACAGACACATACAATCAAGACAGGAATGGGGAAGAAATTCAATACTGTTTGCATTTTAATGAGAAACTACTCAGACAATTCTCAAGTCAACGTGTGATCCGAAGAACAATTATTCTTCAAAATTTTGCACTTCCCCAATTTTTGCAATACAGTTCTCCAACCAACCAATATGCACAAAAATTTATCCATTAGTGAAAAACAACATACAAAAATGCATTATATTAGGGGAAATTGCTTGCAAAAAGGTGAACATGAGCCAAATCTGCATCCAAAAATGGATATATTAGGAGAAATCCGCACTCAATTGCTGATGAATTTTCATGGTGTTTTTCTTTTTAAATCATTGCAGACTGCTGCAGAAACATGGAGACCAGAATTTAACACTGAAAAAATTAGAAAGTGAGAGAAACATATAGATTTGTTCATCCCTAGCTCAAGACCGAGTATAGGCAGGGGCGAATAAACAACAAAGGTATATGGAAGGTCATTTTGCCAAAGCCTCTGCTGCTCTGGGGGAAACTGGCAGGGAAAACTGGCACTGGGACAGACCTGGCACTGAGACATTACAAGCCCAGATGAAACTTGGAGAGGGGTTTGGCTTGGCTCATAAGGACTCTGGGAAGGGATTAAAGAGCCCTTTAGTCTGGGAGAGAACAGTAATTGCATAATAAGTTGCGATGGCAGGAAATTCTGGAAATGTGGGGGCTGGAATATGTGGGGGTTGGGAGTTTCCCCCAGTTCAGAATATCCTGCATGAGCCAAGCTAAAAATCCTCACCAAGTTGCAGCTTGCTCACAACACAGGAAAGGAAATCTGAACATAACACTGCCACTATCATAAAACCTCTATACAAACCTATGATTCAACCACATTCATAAGAAGAGCCTGCTGGATCAGGCCAGTGGCCCATCTAGTCCAACATCCTGTTCTCACAGTGGCCAACCAGATGCCCATGGGAAGCCGGCAAGCAGGACCTGAGCACAAGTGCACTCTTCCCTCCTGTGGCTTCCGGCAACTGGTTTTCAGAAGCCTCCTGCATCTGATCATGGTGGCAGAGCACAGCCATCATGGCTAGTAGCCATTGATAGCATTATCCTCCATGAATGTGTCTAATCCTCTTTTAAAGCCATCCAAGTTGGTGGCCATCACTGCCTCCTGTGGGAGAGAATTCCATAGCTTAACTATGCACTGCGTGAAGAAGCATTTTCTTTTGTCTGTCCTGAATCTTCCAACATCCAGCTTCATTGAATGTCCATTCTGAATACTGCGTACAATTCTTGTCACTGCACCTCAACATGAGTATTGTAGAGGTGGGTATGGTTCAGAAAAAAGGGCAACCAAAATGATCAAGGGGCTGGAGCAATTCCTCTACGATGAAAAGTTACAACATTCGGAGCTTTTTAGTTTAGAAAAAGACAAGCAAGGGGAAACACGAAGTATGGTCTCATACTACTAGAACGCAGGAACATCCAATGGCACTGAATGACAAGAGAATCAGGACAAACATAAGGACTTCTTCACACAGCGCATAGTGGAATTCTGGAATTGGCTACCACAAGATGTAGCTATGGCCACCAACTGATGATGATGATCAGACACACTCATGGAAGATAAGGCTGTCAACGGCTACTAGTTATTATGGCTATATGGTTCTTCTGGGATCAGAGGCCCATGTTTCTGAATGCCAGCTCCTGTGAAATGTGAGTAGCAAGCCTTACTACGTTCACATCCTGCTTCTGCGCTTCCTAGAGGCATCTGGCTGGCCTCTATGAGAACAGAAGGTGGGACTAGATAGGCTGTCATAAGCCGCTCAGTTCCCACAGGATCTGGACTGGGGTGGCAGTGTTTGGCGTATGAGGAGGACGTGGCAGAGGGGACGAATCAGCTGGAGCCAACTGGGAGGGAAGATGAAGACCCGGTTCCCCTTGACTCAAGATGTTAAGAATGGGGCAATGGAGTCTCTGGCTTTCAGCCTCACCCCCCAGAGCAGGATACATCACTGGGTAAGGGGGATGCCACTCACTCGACAGGAGGAGCCTACAGGCAGGTTCTGTCGCCAAGGGCTCAATGCTGCCTTCATCAGTACCAACAATTGCAGCCTCCTTGCAGAAGCACCTGCCTCCAAGCACAGTCTAGCATGGTCTTCCCATGTGAGGCAAGAATCCCGTGAGTGAGCTTGCCACACCTAAGCTCTTTTAAAGCTAGGCGGGAATGGCATGGAGACTCATCAGCGTATCTTTGTTGCTCCCATCCAGTCTTGTATTCCACATCCTGCTCTTAAACTCTTGGCTTGTGATCCCAGTAACCTGAACCTACCACAGAACCTGTATCAAGCTTTTATGGATAAATCTCTCTCTGTAATTTGAAAGAAAAGCCTTGTTGTGATGCTTTCAGGCGGGAGTCAGGACACAGGCCTTGGGTATGGTCTAGCAAGGTCCTCTTATACTCTTATGTCTCAATGTCCAACCCATACCACTGCCAGCTCTCTCTGCTCCCAGTTTTCCCCCTACTCTTTTCCAAACTTACCTAGTTGTGTTGGAGTGGGCAGGCCACAGCACTGTGATGGGGATGCTTACTATGGGTAACACCCTATCAATAGAGGGTACTGTTATCCAAGTCTGGCTGACACCCCAAACATGCCCCTAATTCCATGGATCCCTTAGGTTCACTCTACAGGTGACTGTGCAACAGTTGCAGACTCTTGAAAGAACAACAAAACAAACCCTTACATACACTAACTATCCCCATTGACCAGAGACACACCAGCCCTCAGTGTCTGGGCAGGGCAAAAACTTTGGTTCGATGCTAATGCCTGATCAATTGATTTCACCTGGTAAGAACATAAGAAGAGCCTGCTGGATCAGGCCAGTGGCCCATCTACTCCAGCAGGCTGTTCTCACAGTGACCAACCAGTTGCCCATGGGAAACCCACAAGCAAGACCTGAGTGCAAAGTGCACTCTCCCCTCCTGCAGTTGCCGGCAACTGGTATTTGAAAGCATACTGCCTCCACCTATAATATATTTGACAACTGCCAACATAGGCACATGCTTCAATTTAGTAATCTATGAGCCATTTGAAACCAAGCCACATCCCCCAGTTAGCACTGCCAGTCCCAACCAGCAAGGCCAATGGCCAGGGATGATGGGAGCTGGACCTATTTTCAGCAGGGATTCAACCACATACCGGCAAGTTGAGGTTGCACAACTATAGTTGATGGATGGTCCTGCACAACAAGCCTACTTCCCTAAGAGATCAGACTTTTTCTAATAAAAGGAGAAAGAGATGGGTACATACAATGGAAAGTGTGAGGTAACACTTGCTTGGACACAGTATCATCTAACCTCCCTGTAATCAAATCAGAATGAATGTTCAATGAACAGGTCACCTGGAAGCAGCCCAGAGTCCAACATCATCTGAAAGACTACAGGTTCACTTCCCCTCCCCACAGTGTGATATTGTTTGCAGACCCTAAAGTTTCCTGGATAGCTTTCAATAAGTCATGAGCCTAATTTACTTCAACTGCTAGCAGCAGATTAACTTAATTTTCTTAAGCAAGTATTATCCATCTTACAAATACACAAGCCATTCTAGATTAAAGAAGCATGCTTGGATCATGCTTACATTTGCTTAGAAGTCCTTTTCTCCAATCACACATCCATAAATTTCTCTCAACTGAAAGAGAGGCGAGTTAAGTTTCAATATAAATCCCAGAACTTTAGTGCTAGATAAGTTTTCATAAATGCACTTCATTGTGCTCTGCACCCAACCCACCCTTTTAACAGAACTCGGAAAGAAACTTAACAAGAACAGAAACAGGTGTGTATTCTTTTAAAATTGTTGCAACCATTTCCAGTTTACAGCATATCATCAGTCCACTTCTAATTGTACACAGGCAGCCTAACCACCCAAGTTGCCTTTCAACACGACAGTTTTATACAAAATGCCAGACACGTTCAGACATGCTTTTATTTCTGTCATTCTCTCTGTTTCTCCTGGAAGCAGATATGAAGCAACTGTATCATGATTCAGTTTTCAAAGACCACGACATTAGTGATTCAAGGCTAGATTCAGGTTATTTCCTGAAACTCACCATTCGTACTAACAGGTCTTTCCTCATCTCACTCAAAGCAACACATTTTGTCTTGACCCTGTGCCACTTATGAGAAAGTAGTATTTGTTCTAATTGTTAAGACCAAGATGCGTGGGGTTATTTTGGTAAGGGATTGTTCCTGATTTGCAGTGTTTGGCTTTGCCTGTTCAGATACAACTTCATTCTGGGGTATCGAACTAGGGACTATGAAAATGGGACCAAAGATGCCTTACTTTCTATTAGGGATGGAAAGATCTGTCATTTTCAGCTTCCTGTGTCTCATTTTCCAATCTTAAATTCAGTTCCCCACATTCCTGCAACAATTAGCAATAAAAAAAATCCTTATGTAAATGCTCTAGCATTTTAATGTGAATTTATCCTAATAAACACATTTTTATAGGCAGTTTTGACTAAAGTGCACAATTTTGCAAGCAATTTCTCATCATATAATGCATTTTTGTATGTTATTTTCATTCATTTTCATTTTTATGCACATTTTCCCCTGAAATGGAAAATGGAAATGGACTGCCTTCAAGTCGATCCCAACTTATGGCCACCCTATGAACAGGGTGTTCATGGTAAGCGGTATTCAGAGGGGATTTACCATTGCCTCCCTCTGAGGCTAGTCCTCCCCAGCTGGCTAGGGCCTGCTCAGCTTGCCACAGCTGCACAAGCCAGCCCCTGCCTTGTCTGCAACTGCCAGCTGGGGAGCAACTGGGCTCCTCGGGACTATGCAGCTTACCCACGGCTGCACAGGTGGCAGGGCACGTCACCCCTAAACCACTCCCTGTGGGGGTGATCTTTAGCTGGCCCTTGACATCCAGGAGAAACGAGCGGGGATTTGAACTCACAGACTCTGGACTCCCAGCCAGGCTCTCCTCCCCACTGTGCTATACCAGCTGTCCCTAACATACGCATTTTTGTAAACATTGGTTGGTGAACTGCACTGCAAAATTCAAATACATGCAAGTTTCAACGGATGGCTGTGATTCGGTTCTCACATTGTTTTGGAAAGTGCAAGTTTGATAGACATCTTGAAATGTAAACTAACATTTATTTCTCGCCCGTCCCTACTTTCTATACCACCATGACAGCTCACAGACAGAGGGAGCTGCTAGCCGATTCCCTGCCGTGCTACCGCTGCAGATGTTTGGAAAGTGGTACTGTACATTCCAGCCTACCAAGAATCAAGTGGTACAAGGAGCCAATAGGATCTCATCTGGCCCTACAAAGCTGCTGACATCATTCCCCAGTCTGACATTCCTTGCTCATCCTGCTTGTCCTTCTGCTTAACTGTTGGCCTTGCCTGCCATTTGCTTCTAGACCCAACGGCCATGACTGTGGCATCAGAAGCGGACCTCAGGATCAACCTCCCAACTTCCAGTGAGGTAAACGGAACACACACAAAACCCTCCAATGTTATGTCCCTGTCCCATGGAATTCCCTTTTGAGACATACATGGCTGGCTCCTTCCATTCAGGGTTTCAATGGGAGACGTAAAAGCTCGCCGGTTTTCCTTGGCTTTCAAGGAAGGGCCACAACTCTGTGGTAGAGCATCTGCTTTACATAGAAAAGCTCCCAGGTTCAATTCTCAGTAAGGGGTGGAGAATTGGATCTGGCCAGTGGGCCAGTTTGTGATCTCCCCTCACAGGCCACATTTAACAGCTGAACAGAGCCACCCACCTATCAATCACCTGATATCACACTGTTGTAAGAGAGGGCTTTTAAAGGGACTTTTCAAGCCCTGATAATGTAGGCAATTGATGGGTTTCGAGAAGCGCCTTTCAAAGAGCGATTGTGTGGTGTGCTCTATATAGGGCACTGCTGCCACGTGGCTGCCTGTAAATCCACGTTTGGGTTAGCCAGGCTTTTACCTTGACCACACCTAAAGTCATGTGTGATGGCAGGTAAGGGTGGCTGAAATGGCCTCTCAGGACAAATTAGGCCCACAGGCTGGAGGTTCCCCATCCCTCGTGTGGACAATACTGAGCTCGACAGATCAACAGTCCGATTCAGTATAAGGCAGCTTCCTAGTTAATTGAAAGGTTTTACTGTTGGGTTCTTTCATTGGAGGTTTTTTTTTCATTGTACTGAGCATATTTAAACTGGCTGTTTTAGTGCACACTGAGTTTTATGTTTGTTTTTAATGAAATCGTATACTTGTTTTAATATAAGCTGCCTTGAGACAGCTGCCGCTTAGAAACATCTAAAAAACAAATATATAGAGCCCAACATAGATTTCCTACCTCGCTCAGGTGACATAATAGTATCTGATCACCAGAAAGAACAAGATATTTACGGAGATATGCACAACCCAGTTTCTTCACCTCCTTCCCAGTGCAGGTGCAAAACAATATTAAGGGGCAGCAAAGCATAACAAGCACATGAGGATGCATCTCTACCAATTTGACTTCTAGGAACAAAATAAACAGCCACATTAAACAACTTCCAGCTTCTCTGCACTGCAGAGGAATAAAGCACACTTCTGAGAATCTTTTTTTACCAGATGGATGTGTTAATTATTAGTTAACAAAAAACACACGCATATCATTAACTTAAGGAATGTCACAATGTTTTTCCTGCTTTGAACTTACATTGTAGTAAAGAACACCACCAATTAGGCTATGCTTTGCCAGTTTCACCACCAACTCCTCCTCCTCCTTGATTCTCATGTTATTTTTATAAGATTACAGGTGAGTGTTAAATAAAAGTTAAGCTGATGGAGATGTAAAAAAATCTGGCTGTGCAAAATTGAGATGATGGCAGTGCTGAGCCACTATCTTCTCTGAGCAGGACTCTTAACTACTCAAGGTGGAAACTGCTATTGAATAAGAGTGGAGAAAAGCACTTTGTAATTAATTAATAACTACTAGCCACTGCTGTAAGGAGCTTTCAGATAATGATGATGATATCCCACCTTTGCTCCAAGTAGCTCAAGATGGCACACATGGTTCTCCCTCTCTCCATTTTATTCTCACAACAACTCTGTGAGGTGGGTTAGGTTGAAAGAGAATGACTGGCCCAAGGTCACTGTTATGGTTGTCGAAATCAGGGCTGTGGAGTCAGTGCGTCCAACCTTCGACTCCGACTCCTCTATTTTTCTACTGACCGACTCCGACTCCTTCATAAATGGCAAATGTATATTATTTATTTAATTAATTATTTGATTTATATCCCGCCCTTCCTCCCAACAGGAGCCCAGGGTGGCAAACAGAAACACTAAAAACACTTTAAGACATCATAAAAAGACCTTAAAATACATTAAAACAAAAAAAATTAATTATTAATTTTATTTTGAAACCGGAGTCAGAGTCGGTACATTTCCGACTCCGACTCCACGACTCCGACTGCACAGCCCTGGTCAAAATGCAGGCTGATGTACATTCTGCAATTCTGTGATTGAGGTACCCAGTGCGGAAACTAGTGTTGAGCTCAGAATTCATCATCCTGTGAATGTCAGCATTGTCTTTTTTAATCCAATACATTTTTGATCCGTAAGATTGCAAATACAGAGTTGAAAGTGTATGAACAATGCATAACCAGCCAGATAACGTATTTGGAAGAGAAGGATAGAAACATAGGAAGCTGCCATATACCAAGTCAGACTGTTAGTCCCATCTAGCTCAGTACTGCCTACACTGACTGGCAGTGACTCTCCAGGATTTCAGTCAGAGTGGCAAGCAGTATTAATGTAATGTATTTTTAAATACAATAAATTTACATAACCTAAATGGGAACAGAAATGAGCAAGTTGGTGACAGGTGAGGTGAAATCACAGCTGCCATTCCTACAGAGCCAGAAAACTGGCCAAATGTTTGTAGAGGACAACAGATATAAAACTTTGGGGACCTGGGAAGTCTTGGTTTGGGGGCAGTTGAATGCCTTGCAGGCATGATTGTGGGTTATATCTGCACGCCTTCTGTCTTGAGAAAGCACTAAGAAGCCACAATGGAGGTTTCTGCAGAAAAGTTTTGAGAATCACTGCAACACTAGGACAATTTGCCAAAAACACTCCAATGCCGAAAGATTTTGAATGTGTGAATCAACAGCTCATATAGACAATAACTAACACAAATAAAGGGACAGAAGATTAAATATAGACTTAAAACCAGAGAGATCCAAGTGCTACCCGCTAGTATGTGTCACTCAAAAGGTACATAATTAGGGTAAAACCTATGAACTTTCTGTGACAGAGATGCTCTGCTTGCAAATGAGCAGGAATACAGACCAACCCAGAAATAGCCAGCAAAGGAAGCTCTAATTCTATTCCTTAGCCAGCCTTGAATACCTTTTCCTAAGCAGAGGAAATATTAACCACACATTTTGGGGAAAGATGGATCAAACATCCTGGTTTATTTGCCTGTTTTGTAGACTGACGTTAAGCCAGACTTCCCTGGTTTGGACATATAAAGAACACTGGTTTAGGACAAGACAGGGTCTTTGCACTAAAGCCAGTGCACAATGGGAGAAGGGGAGAGCCCAAGGGAGGAGCACTTTGGTTTACAAAACCTGGAATAATTGGCCAAACTGGATCAGTGGCTTCTTCAAGGCCACTTTGCAAATACATAACTGGGCTGAAATTTTAAACAAGGCCCTTACAGCTCATATCTTAGCTACTATATCTGGTGTGGACAGATTTCAATCTACTTTGTTTTATTTTTACTAGAAACCTGAGGGCTTACCATCTAATGGTAAGTGCAAAGCCGCAGCTTTGGGTGACAGAGCCAATTACCCACTGCACTCCTCAAGCCATACATCTGTATATCTGAAGTACAGAATTACATCTGAGGGCTCTTCCAGATGACCAGTTCATTCAGCATTCATTCTGATTTGTTTGCAGGGACGTTAGATGACGTTACATCAAAGCCAGTGTTATTCCACATTTTCCAGTGCATTCCTAACAACCAAATTTTTTGAGGTGGAAGGGGGGAGTCTTTTGGTTTTCGCTGAACAGTCAGAACAGTAAGAAACCCTTACTAGGACCAATTTCTTTGCTGCCCTTTCCCTGCACCACAAAAACACCCACTCTCATACAAAAAGCACTTGATACACAAGTACATTCTCACCACAAAGTGACAGCCATAATCTAACATGGACCTGCATGGAACACTAGCTCTCTTGGGGTGCTCACCCTAAAAAAGCCAGGACAAAAAGTATTCAGGGGGCTGGATGCGGTGCATAACTGCCTAGGTCGCAAATTTCTTCTGCATCCCCACTCCTGAACTTCCCGCATTGAGCAGGAAGGTCAGAAAGAGGTTTCTAAGCGTGTTCAGCTTTCAGATCCTTCGCACTGTATACACAAAGGTCAGAAGTGGAGGGAGAAGACAGCACAAGCAGGGACATTGGGTGTGGGGGCTGTGTAAGTCTTCCCTGGCCCCAGTGGAGGCAGGTCCCTCGGGAGAATGGGGCACTGCCCCACCAACCTCAATCTACCCTTTAGCCCCTTGGAAGATCAGACTTAAACCCAGAGCGGATTCCACTGCCTCACTATCATGGAACCACCAGCTGTCACTGACGTACAATAGAGTAATTAAAGCTGTACCACTGAGCCTCACAGGAACCTGCATGATGAGAAAAGACTTGGACCTCCTGTACCAAAGGTGTAAGAGTCTCACCAAGTCTCCTCTGCAAATCTGAGCAGACTTGGGACTCTGAAAGGCTCCTAACATGCTGCGGCATCCTACAGGACCAGAGCTACTGTCTTGCAGGGACAGTTTGCCATGAGTCCCACAGCTCAGCCACGAGCACGGCACAGTTAAGAAGTTATGCCCTGTTAGGCGTGCAGTAACAGAGCAGAAGGGACATTTGCTGAATTTCTTCACAAGGATGGATTCCACACAGATTTTTTTTTGACACACCAAGTAACTAATCAGGACAGATTCACCCCTTACGTATTAGCGTATTTCTGAGATATTCTAAGTGTTATACTTATTTACTAGAAATATAATTAATTTATTTTTCAAGTGTAAATGTGAACCCCGAGTGAGGACAAATTTCTGCTTACAAACGTGCATATCGTACCCATGTGCACCAGGACGGGGCAGTGGTTTGGGGGTCAGGAGCCAGGAACTGGGAGCCAGAGAGCAAGCAGGATCTGAGGGCCACCAGGAGACAAGGTCAGAGAATGAGCCAAGCTAGGAGTTAGAACCAAGAGGAAGACCAGAAATGAGTATATACTAGCAGTCCAGTACACTTTGTTGATCCAGCAAGGTTCAACTGGAAAAGGAAGACCTTTCTTCTTCTTCTTCTTCCTGTCCAGGAAGAGCCAGGCCGGGCAGGTGGAACCAGGGCAGAACAGGAAGGTTTCCCCTGACAGGGTGCAGGTACTCATCTCCCCACATGCGGCAGAGGTCAGCAGTTCCTGACAACATGTATGTGTATTAGGAAGTCAGGATTGGCTGCAGCTCCATGAAGTGGGTTCTCTTCAGTGGCACTCCTGAATTTGCCATTGCATAATGCATAAAAAGATGTTCAGAAATCACATGGCAGGAAAGCAAGTCATGTCAGTTTAAATGTATACATCTCTCAGATAGCTGAGGCCCAAAAGTGCCTTGCTTCAATTTCAATCGTAAGGCTTTATATCTTAAGATATGTCCGTCTTAGTCGTGAATAGCTACAGACTGAACAATCTGATAAGGGGAAACATGTCTTGCAGAATATAGTTTGGTCTAAATAAAGCAACACATTTACTTGCAAGAAATATCACTTGGAATGCCATACAAGAAACGGATAAAAGCAGTTGTAAGGCTTCCTTATGACTTTCTCTCAAATGAGGCAGATTTGTTCGGGAAACACAAAGTTTGAGAAACTGACTTCGTTAAAAAAAATCAAAAGGAAGGCCCAGTTCCCACATAACACTTGCTTCCATGTCACAGAAACTTTGGATTTCTTCCCAGGGAAGCATACAGGTGGAAAACGCTATGCCTGTACTGGGCATTCCTAAGGATAGTTTCATTATGGTCACATGAGAAGGAACTGTCAGAAGAATTCCTGAAAAATCTAAATGAAAGGGCAGCTCCAATTAAACAGTTTGTGTTTATGTCTCCATTCAGGACTTGCTTCAAAGCATTCCATGCAGTCATTATTTCAGAAGATCCCTGCAGTTAGCAAGCTGCCATTTGCACCTTTCAGAATATTTGCTCCTTGCGAATTTTTTTAAAGTCATGATAGCAAAGGCCACCTTGAAGCATGAAGCTCTGCATTTAAAGACTGTGTATAAAAGATGTCTAATTTGAAGTGTATGTTAATAAGAAGTTCTGTGTCCATGGCAGTTAGTTACTTTTACCTCTCTCACATAACCTTTATGTAGAAATCATATACTTGCCAGAAAGTTCAGCTGATCTCATTGGGACTTATTTCAAAGCAAACATGCATAGGATCAGGCTTCTAGTCTATGTTCTCCTACCTAGACCCTTCTTTACATCCCTACTGGGAATGACTTCATTCATTATGAAAAACTCTGGTATAACACAATGGAATGCATGGTGGCCCTATAGAACAAAAGTGCCAAGAGTGTCTTATGGCACCTTAAAGATGTAACGTGGCAAAAGCCTTCATGAATTAGAGCCCACTTCATCATATCAACATGGCATTATCTTCAGCTCATAAATATCAGCACAGGTTGGCACAACACAGGAGAGAGAGAAATGTAGAGTGGGCAAAATGACCGTGAAATTCAAGATGTATACAAAGCTCAAAAGTATACCAGATAAACACAATGAGTATTCATAGCATGGTTAAGTAGGGGAACAATGCAATTATCCTAGGTTTAACACGTGGAATGGGAGATGTTGTCTCGACTCAGGTGTGAGCAAATAGTATCAAGCTTTCTGGTAAGTTCTGTTTCAGCAATTTCACAGCAGTCTCCCTTTGAAGCTCCTTTGTTGAAGAACAATAGCAGTAAAGGATCCCAGGAAACTAAAATATTCTCCCATTGGTTTCTGAATGTTGCCAATCCCCATTTCAGATTTGCGCCCATTTATTCTTTTTAACTCCTGTTCTGGCTTGCCTGCACTGGCTACCTATTTGCTTCCGGGCGAGATTCAAGGTGCTGGTTATGACCTATAAAGCCTTACATGGCGTGGAACCGCAATACCTGGTGGAACGCCTCTCCCGCTATGAACCTACCCGCTCACTTCGTTCAGCATCTAAGGCCCTCCTCCGGGTACCAACCCATCGTGAAGCCCGGAGGGTGGTTACTAGATCTAGGGCCTTTTCTGTGGTGGCCCCCGAGTTGTGGAATAGCCTCCCCGAAGAGGTACGCCTGGCGCCTATATTATTATCTTTCCCGCGCCAGGTAAAGACCTTCTTATGCTCCCAGGCATTTTAATCATTTTATCTTTTTAATCTTGTAATACTAATCCTTTTATCATCTTATATTTTGTTTAATTGTATTTTGTTTTCATTGTGTCTTATATGTTTTGTGATTTTATTATGATGATGTATGTATTTTATCCTATTCTGTTTACCGCCCTGAGAGCTACTTGCTATGGGCGGTATATAAATGCAACAACAAAATAAATAAATTCTTTTGCACAGAGATTGATCTGTTTGTCCTACATAGAAAGGACAGAAGGGCATTGCTGGAGGGTAACAGCATGTGTCATGTTGGAAGATTCAGATGAACAGGTAAAGTAGATCTTGATGTGGCTAATGATGCTGTAATAAGAAGATATGGGGACAGAGTTGGAAACTAGGTTTGTTGCAGGGTCTGGTCCCCTTTCCTTGTGTCTCTGTTATGTGGTCTGTTATTGGTCGCCAGTAGCTATTTTAGATTAAGGGGATATCTGTAAGCAAAGACACAAACACACAAGTCTGATGGCCTCTAATTTGTGAAAGCTTCTGCTGTAATAAACTGCTGGCCTTTAAGGTGCTACAAGACTCTTTGCAGTGTTTGCTGTAACAGACTCATGTAGCTATTACTCTGGAAGCTGTTGCCATAAGAAAAGTGTCTTATCTCTGGTCATCACACCACATTTTACTAAAAACAAAATCTCTTTCAGGGCCAAACTAAACATTACACTTTGGAATATAGGAAGCTGGTTTATACAGAGCCAGGCCACTAATCTAACATAATCTATCTGAGGAACATCTACACCAAAGGTGGCCAAACTGTGGTCCGTGGACCACCAGTGCTCTGTGAGCTTCATTCAAGCGGTCTGCCACATATTAAATATTCATATTGATTTTAATTGTTTTTAAATGCAAATTGTAATACAATAAAATACAAGAAATAACAGATGCAATAAAATACAATTAAAATCATACAGCACCTAACACAGCACAGTAGAATTGCTACACCTGCAGAAAAATCATAAAGTGGCCAAGACCATTAGCAATTTTCAAGTAGTCAAGGGAGGGTGGGAGTTTGGGAACCACTGGAGTACACTGATTGGCAGCAGCTATTCAGGCAGGAATCTCTCCCACTCCCACCAGGGAGATGCTGGGGATTGAACCTTGGACCTTCTGCATGCAAAGCAGATGCTCTACCACTGAGCTACGGCCCTTCCACAACTACTTTATGAATTGTGTGCAACTACATCTTCTGGGTTTTGTTTTTACTGTAAGTGCAATGGGGGATATTATTACTATTATTATCATCATCATCATCATCATCATCATCATCCCACCCTTCCTCCCAGAAGGAGCCCAGGGATGTTATTATCCTGACTACAGGACACAAGCAAGGCAGGTTTATCCCTTCTATAGCAACCCTTGATGGAAATCCCACTACAGTCAATGGAAACTTTTTTTACTAAGCCTCATAATGGAGAGGGGCAACCATTTCCATCCCCAAAGTGGGTGGGAAGGAAGAAATTCAAGCGCTGCGGTCAAAACAACAACTCCCCGGCATCAGTAATAAACTAAGGAAAAACAGAAGATACATTAAGCAAAAAGTGTAGTTTGGTGCTCAGAATGGAAGCTCTTAGAAAGATCATGCAAATCATGCAAGTCATGCACAGTATATCCCAAGTTCCATCACTGAGGACAGTCCATAAATGCAGGGCTCTATATCAGTGCCCACAAGGAATGGGGAACTTGTGGTCTAATAATACGTGAACGGCACAACTCCCATCAGTCCCAACCAGCATGGCCAAAGGTCAGGAATGATGGGAGGTGTAATCCAACATTTGGAAGACCATAGGTTCCCCATTCCCAAAATAAAGGTTCTCCATGTTCATCTAATAACAGAAACAATCAGGATTATTGTCAGTCAAATATTTTGACTTCTTTGCAATTGTCTACCCTCTGTTTTTGCTTAGGTAATGCATATGGATAAACATCCTATCACATGTATTTCTCCTGCTCTCTAGTTTGAGGTGGAAACTACTCAGTGAAAAAGAAAAAGAAAAAAAAACCCTGGCAATATGTAAACAATATGTTTGTGGTTAGATGACAGCCAGTATTTGAAGAAGGTAGGATCAAGCCACAAATCAATGCATAGCACGTGAAAGGAGCAAAGTAAATACAAATGCTCCCCCAAAAAGAGGTCTTTAAATTTAGTATTTCTTGTCTGCTCATTTTCAAGTTCAGACTACATGATCTTCAATCCCTTGTTTTTTGTTCTCTTCTGATTCCCAACTTGGAACCAAATGGGAAGACAAATACAATTCCATTCATCTATCAACATCACTAAAGTAATCAAGCTGCTGGGATAGAGACTGAGTCTTTACATTTTCAATGTGTGTATTAATTCCTCAACGAAGAGCCCAAGATACAGATTTATTATTATTATTATTATTTGATTTATATCCCACCCTTCCTCCCAGCAGGATGAGGCAGTTAACACAAAGTCAAGTTGTACACTGTGATGGCAAATGGACGAGCCCATTTGCTGAGATAAGGTGAACACGGGGAGAAAATAAGGGGTGCAAAACCCCATCCATGCCTGCCAGCTGTCCCATGCAAATAAGGAGAGGGACCACAACTCTGCAGCAGAACTCCCGGCATCCCTAGCTAGAAAGACAAGGTAGCAAGTGACACGAAAGACCTGTTTCTGCCCAAGATCCTGGAGAGCCACCACCAGCTGCAGTGCACAAGTGGATTGGATGGTCAAAGCGTCTGGTACAAGGCAACTTCCAATATGGCTAGATGCCATGTTATGGAAAGGGACGTAGCTCAATGGTACAGCATATGCTGTGCATGCAAAAGGTCCCAAGTTCAATCCCTGGCATCTCCAGGGTTAGGGTGAAGGATCACCAGACATGGGGTGGGAGACAGGGTCTGGTAGAAATGACCTGGGAAACTAGCAGCCTCAGTGCAAGGGGAGTGTGTGGTGAGTGAAGGGTAATAGCACCTGGGAAGCCCCAGGATCCAAGGAGCTTGGTGAGGAGGCCACATTTCACCAATGACATCCAAATTCTGTGTTTATCTTGCAGATTGTTACCTAGTCCCCAATCTGAAGCCTTCCAGGAATGAAAAACAATACACCACCCTCCTTGTCAATCAGGCTGTAGGGCCAAAAACCCTGTAGTTGTTATTTTGTTAAGCGTGCCTTGAATTTCTCCAGTTGGAAACAGTCAAAATGCCAGCAGAAAATGTGGCACAAATTCTAACTGTCCCCTCTCCCCAACAATCCCAATCAGACTGCAGCCACAATCTATGCCATGTTTCAAGAACAGGGAAAATACATCAAACTCATTCTATAAAAAAGATGCTTTAACTACACCAGTTGTCAACAACCAGCTATGGCTCTACAGTTTTGGATGCCCTACATTTAGCTTGGGATCCACCCAACACACAAAACCGGTTGCGCTGTTTTAATTCCCAACAAAAACCAGAGTACTACAGAGCAACTCCAGGCGGCCCTCTACGAAGTCACTGTCTTCGCTGTTTTTAAAACATGTAATTTAAAGAGAATGACACACTTGCCAATAGGAGAGAGATTATGCTGTGGTTTTGCGGAGGTGTTGATTGCAGGTAGATGAATATCAAAAATGAAAGCCATTTTATTTCTCATCACTCCCCAGTAGATTTCTCCTTCGATTCCCACTTTTCTCCCACAAATCTCCTCCTCCAGATCTCAATTGAACCAACTCTGGATTATTACCGTACTCCAGAAAGAGATTTAGGGCTAGCATGCCAAGATCCTCAGAAGAAAGTTCTATAGGAGTGACTGGGAATTATTCTCTCAGAAAAAGTTTTGTATCTGGGTGCCAACATCTTAACTTTCCAAGTTCAACTTTTATTCCAAATGTTTTCTCCATCTGCTGCTTTGTGAACCTCAAAATTTCTGCTCTTCTATGCTGAGGTTTGGGACAGGAAGTGGTGGGAAACCTTAACAACAACAGCAAAACAGCTTGCATCAATATTCTCTTTCCTCCCTTGTATTCTTCTGATGAGACATAAAGTTTCCACAATAATTTGAGAGAAACAGGCAAGCAGGCCTGCTGTTTGGAAAAAACGGACACACAACACAGTGTGGGGGGGGAGCATCTTGTGAAATTCCCCCTTCCTTCCAACTAGTCCATCTGTACCAAAGTCTCTTCACAGCCTTGACGTCTGTCATTCACACACACGCACAAATGCGCATCCCAACTACAAGCAAAGAGCTTTCTCTCCCACCTGATTCTGAAAACAGGCTGAAGCAAGGAAACCCAATGCTGCATGTTCCACGTGGGGACGATCAGCGTAGAAACGGATTCTTTAGGACTCCAAAACACCACCACATTTGTGGTTTTTTCCTTTGGCCCTTTGCAAACGCGGCATTTCAGGAGGGGAGAGGGAATTGTCCAACACACATTTGCTCTGCAGCTGGTCACAAAGGATGCCCCAACATCATCACCCCCTCTGATTCCCAATAATTCTTTCAAGTACAAAAGCAAACAACAAAACAGGTCTGTTGCGGGAATCTCTTCCAGGAGTGGGTAAACTTTAACCCTCCACAGTTTTGCTGAACTCCATCTCCCAACAACCCCCAGCCAACATAGCCGGTAGCCAAGGCTGATGGGAACTGTACTGCCACAACATCTGGAGGGCCAAACGCTCCCCACCCATCCTCAAAAGCAAACTTCTCCCCAACCCTTCAATTCCCCCCTCTCACTGACCGGGGGGGGTGGTCGTCCAGTACACGCCATCCTTCAAACTCCCAAGCCCTTGCACCCACCACCATGCCAGCCCGTCATTCCCTTCCCAGAGACAGCCACACTCCCACGAACTAAACACGCGGAGTCCCTGTGTGGAGGGGCATTCTGAGAGGGGGGGGCACCGCGAAGAACACCGTCTCTTCCCACCCGCCCAAGGAACCGACCCAAGACTTCACCTACCGGCCGCTGGGAGTTCAAAGTCTGGGTGCTGGAGTGCTGGGAACGGGCCGGGTGGGGGGCGTCTCTTCCCTCCTCCCCCACGACGGGACTAAGTGGAATCTGCCAAAGAGTCCAGGGAGGGGGAGGAGGAGGAGGGGGGCGGCGGCAGGAGCAGCAGCATCTCCTCGGGGCTGCTATTTGGTACGCCCCGAGCCCCCCATCCCGTCTCCCTCGCACCACCTCCCTCAGGCGGCTTGCAGGCTGGTTGGTCTGGCGAGGAGGGACGGCGCTCCAGACGCAAAGTCTCCGGCTTGGTCGCTCTTCTGCCTGCGAAAGGGGAGCCGATCCCGCACAGCCCGGCTTCCCACCGGAGGAGCAGGCGGGGAAAGTCAGCGCCGTGCAGGGTCTGGCTCTTTATTTGCCCCCCTTCTCCTCCTCCCTACATCAGCCTAGGCTGCCGCCGCCGGAGCGTGTGCGCGTGGATGTGTGCCTGCGCGCGCGTCTCTAACGCTGCCTCTTCAGGGCTGTAACCATTGTAACCAGCGGCGAAGCGGCCTCCCCCGCCTGCCTTCTCATTCACTTACGCCCCTCTGGCCGCAGGGAAGCTGCTGACACAAGCTCGTTGGGATCCCGGCGCTCTCGCCCGCCCCCCTCCTGTCCCGCCCCGTTTTGGGGCCCTGGCGGGTCTAGCCGCTCTCTGGTTACTAAGCCAACCTCAGGCCTGGTGGCGGCTGCCGCTGCTGCTGCTTACTACCGCCGGCGCCAAGAGCAACGTAGGGTTTTACTTTTTCAAAACTCCGCTGGAAAGGCCCACTCTTTCTCAGAGCGCATGAGAGTCCTCGCTTTGTTTTTCTATACTTTGCACTGGCCCCTGCAAATAATAATTAATAAAACATCGTTGTTTTCTATTCTTTGCATTGGCTCCTGCTTATTTATTTATTTATTATCTTCTTTGCATCTGCTTCTGCATATTATTATTAATAATACTTTCTCTTTTCTTTGCACTGACTCCTGCATATAATAGTACCAGTAGTAATAGTAATAAAAATAGTTTTTGCCCTCTATTCTTTGCATTGGCTCCGATATATAATAATAATAAGTTGCTTTCTGTTCTTTGCATTGGCTCATTCTTACTATTATTTTCCTGTTCCTTGCATTTGCTTCTACATTTTTTTCCTTTGCACTAGCTTCTGCATATAATAGTAATAGGTTTTTTCTACTCTTTGCATTGGCTCCTGCTTACTATTTTTTCCCTTTTTTATTGGCTTCTGCATATTAATGATAATTTTTCTTTTCTTTGCACTGGCTCCGGCATATAATAATAAGGGTTTTTTCTATTCTTTGCATTGGCTCCTCATTTCCCCCCTCTTCCTTGCGCTGGCTTCCTTGCATATTAATAATAATCATTTTTCTTTTCTTTGCATTGGCTCCTGCATATAGTCAGAGTAGCAGCAGTAATATTAATAGTTTCTCCCTCCTATTCTTTGCATTGGCTCCTGCATATTGGTTGTTGTTAGAATTAAAAATACCACCTGAACCTATGGATGGGTTCCTCGTTGTGCATCTGCTGTGCCCGGTAGCCTGCCAGATTGGTACACAATAAGACCATATTCATCCTTGATTTTATCGTGGATGAAGGTGCTAATTTGGTGTGTGTTACCGAGACCTGGGTGGGTGACCTGGGAGGAACTGATCTGACCCAGCTTTGCCCACCTGGATACTTGGTGCAACACCAACACAGGCTGCAGGAACGGGGGAGGAGTTGCTGTGGTCTACAGACTTCCATCTCTGTCACCAGGAAACCACTCTGTCTTGGAGCTGTGAGGACCTGCACCTGGTGTCGGGCCAAGGAGACAGTAAACTAGGGTTGCTGTTGGTGTACCATCCACCCTGCTGCCCGGCAGCTTCTCTGACTGAGCTGGTGGAGGCCATCTCGGCTGTGGTATTGGAGGAATACAGAACAATAGTCCTGGGTGGTTTCAATGTCCACGCTGAGGCTGCCTCTAGTGTTCCGGCTTGGGACTTCATGGTCTCCATGATGGCCATGCGGCTATCTCAAGTTGTCACTGGCCCAATGTGTAGGGCAGGGCATACCCTCAGCTTGGTTTTTGCTCCAGATGGAGGAAGGGGTGGTCTGGAGATGGGGGGTGGATGTCACCCCATTGTCATGGTCAGATCACTTCCTAATGAAGTTTAGACTTATGGCTTCGATCCTTCCCTACAGGGGTGGTGAACAGATTAAGATGGTCCACCCCCGAAAACTAATGGAATCCATCGGATTCCTGAATGCCCTGAGGGAGTTCCCAGTAGATGGAGCAGGTGACCCTGTTGAAGCCCTTGTCACGCTGTGGAACAGCAAGGCGCATCGGGCTCTTTACATGGTTGCCCCCGAGCACCCTGTCCAGTATTGTGGAGCTCAGTTTGCACCTTGGTACACCAGTGAGTTAAGGGCAATGAAACAGGCTGGATGACAGAGCGCAAGTGGCAAAAGACGTGCTGTGAGGCTGATCATAAACAACATAACCGTGCCTACTGTGTGGCAGTGAGGGCGGAGAAGAAGGCCCACTTCTCTGCCCCCATCGATTCTACTATTCTATGATTCTATAATGCTTTGATTTGGATTCCTGCATTGAGCAGGGGGTTGGACTTGATGGCCTTATAGGCCCCCTCCAACTCTACTATTCTATGATCCTCAAGTAGCTGTTCAGTGGAGCTTTTCTGTATTGTCAGGGGTCTGTTGAGGTCAACTCCAGGAAAGTTTTAGACCCTTCAGAGGCCCACTGTGAATTGTTTGCAAGGCACTTTGAGAGTAAAGTTGCTTGCCTTCATAGCAATCTTGATGCCCCATCCACATCTACTGTAATCCCCAATGAGGTGTCCAGTGCAATGTCTGCTGCAACTTCTTGGGAACGGTTTCAGTTGATGCGGCCTGATGACGTAGACAAGGTGCTTGCGATGATGCGGCCAGCAACGTGTCCTCTCGACCCTTGCCCTCCTTGGCTTATTAAAGCTTGCTGAGTGGGTTTGACCGAGTGGATCCAAGGTGTGGTCAACGCATAATTGTGGGAGGGAGTGGCTCCAGCCACCCTGAAAGAGGTGGTAATCCGACCGCTCCTGAAAAGCCCACCCTGGACCCATTGGTCTGTGACAATTACTGACGGCTCGCAAATATCCCCTTTTTAGGGAAGGTGATTGAAGGGTTGTGGCGCAGCAATTTCAAGTACTCTTGGATAAAACGGATCATCTTGACCCATTCCAGTCTGGGTTCAGGCCTGGTTATTGGACTGAATCAGCCTTGGTTGCCCTGATGGATGACCTTTATCGGGAGAAGGACAGGGGGAATGCGGCCCTGTTACTCTTACTTGATCACTCAGTGGCTTTTGATACCATTGACCATGGTATCCTTCTGGGCTGAATTGGTGAGATGGGTATCGGAGGCACTGTTTTAGAGTGGATCCGATCCTATCTCCAAGGTTTTCAGATAATAGTATTGGGTGATTTTCTTTCGGCCCCCTGGGCAGTTGTGCCCATTTGCTACTGGGCCAAGTTCAAGGTTCTAGTCTTGGTGTACAAAGCTCTATACAGCTTGGGACCAGGATACCTGAAAGACCTTCTTATCCCTTATATACCCATTCGATCACTGTGCTTTGCAGGTGAGGGCTTCTTGCAAATACCATCTTATCAGGAGGTCCTTTCTGCACAACATAGGAAACGGACCTTTAGTGTGGTGGCACCTACCCTGTGGAATTCCCTCCCCTTAAATATTATACAGGCGCCATCTCTGTTATCTTTTTGGTGCCTATTGAAGACCTTCCTCTTTCAACAAGCGTTTTAAATTGAGACCTTATCTCAGTCTGCGTCTGTGTTGGAATTGCTTTTTAATATGTTTTTAAACCTTTTTTTTAAAAAAAACAATGTTTTTAACCTTTTTTTAAAGATGTCTTGAAAGCTTTTTTTAAAAAAATGTTTTTAAAGATGTTTTAATGTGTTTTAAAGTCTGTTTTTATGATGTTTTAAATGTTTTTAGTGCTTTTGTTTGCCGCCCTGGGCTCCTGCTGGGAGGAAGGGCGGGATATAAATCATATAATAAATAAATAAAATGTTGACTGAGAACCCTCACTTAATTTAGTGGGATTTCATTTCGTAGTCTACACACAATGAATGAAGGGACTAGTCGTGTGGAGCTAGGGCATTGCTGCTTTTTTCACATCTGTGACTATGATGTCATCTCCTGGGGCCCTTATTTGCCACTTCTTCATATGCCCGTGAAATGAGCAGAAACCCACCAAATAAATTCAGCAGAAGGAAAAGAAAGTTACACTATAGCATGCTTGGCTAAGGGTTGAACTACCACTTTTACTTTGAAAAATGCAAAGGTTCCATTATTATGATCAATCAAAATGTCACAACCTAGTGATTAAGCTTTTAACTCCACCTGAACTCTTCATGAGGCTGAATGTTGAGCAAAGTGGGGAGGGGGGACTGAGAAAAAACCTGGCTTGGTATTGAACCCTCAACATCAACACTGGTCAAAACTTCATTTTTATCAGAAGGGACATTGCTATGGAGGTAGGACCATGGGGTTTGTCATGAGGGCTGCACTTCAGAATTTACCATTGCACCACTGGAACAAACCCAAATAGATGCAGACCTGCAGACTTGTACTTCTACAAGCCGAATGTAATGGTGGTTCTGCATCTGTTAGGACTAGTCACTTCTTCAGTGTGGCAGTATCTACACTCCGGAACTCCCTGCCTATTAACATTAAGCAGGCACTCTCATTAAACATTTTAGATGCCTGCTAAAAATGTTTATTTAGACAAGCCTATCCAGATATAAATTTTAGTTATTTACATTTAAATTTTGCTGATGTTATTCTCTGAACTATAATTATTTTATACTGCTTATGTACCCTTATTTTTATTGTGGTTTATAAATCTAAATAAAAATAAATCAGCATGCAAATTTTACATTAATAACAATAAATATAAACCACCACTTACTAGTATTTATTGTCATTTGCAATGCCATATGTGTTTGTAAAATGTTCATGTTTTTCTGTATTAGTACAATAAAGATACTACTTTTATATAATTGTGTCTTCATTTATTGTGTAAATCAGTAATTTTCAGTCTTTAATTACTTGGGACCCACCTTTAACCCAAACATGCATTTAGAATCCCATTTCATTTCTTTTTTTTTTATCGTATGTCTATATAGTGGTAGTGGTAGACCCACCTTAGATCAGGCTGTGACCTGATAGTGGGTTCCAGCCCACCAGCTGAACACCAGTAGTGTAGAACAGGCTTCCCAAATTGGTCTGTGGACCACTTGTGGTCTGCAGGCTTAATTCAGGTTGTATGTAGCATGTCCACATTATATCTTCACATTGATTTTTCATTGTATCGTGTGTTTTTTAGTTCTTGTATTTTATTGCATTACAATCTGAATTCTATGGATTTCAAATTGTAACACTATAACATGTAACATCAAAAATAAACAATGAAAATACAATTGAAAATCCTACAGTATGTAGCACAACACATTACAGTTGCTGCAACAGGAACTGAAAAAAATCATTAAGTAGACCGCCAAGGCCATTAGCCAGTTTTCAAGTAGTCTGGGGAGGGGGGAATTTGGGAACCACTGGTGTAGATCCTTGTTGTGAGATTCTTTGCCGTCTACAACCTTTCAATAATTAACAATAGCCTTAACAATAAGTGACTGGCATAAATGTGTTCACATATAATTTCCCTCTGCTTCTGTTCCCCTCTCCTTCCTCTGCTATCTTCCCAGTGTTGAATTTTAGACTGTAAGCACCTTGGAGCAGGGACCAATCCTCTTTTATTTTGTAAAGCACAATGAGCCGTGATGGTGCTGTTATTTATTTTATTTTATTGTTTCCGTTTACGAGGTGCCTAATAAAATATATTATCTAGGCAACATACAGCATAAAAATAAACAAAATGAAAAACGTACCATAGAGGAATTCCATTATAGCAATAAAACTAGCAACAGTTCATCAATAAAATCCAACATGTTAAATCCTATTATAGTTATTGCTAAAAATAATAATGGGTGGTATTCAATTTTACTCCTACTCAGAGTAGACTCATTGAAGTTAACAGACATGAGTAATTTTGATGGGTCTGATCTGAGTAGGACTTACCTGAATGCAACCCAAAAACAATAAGCATGCATAGGATTGCATATTTATGTAACTTAACTTACATTACACTAATTTACACACATGATCATAGTAATTTTTACCACAGTAGGTCAGCATTATATCCCCAGAAGGTAGTTCAGTTGGATTGCTATCACTTACATTGAGAGTCAGTGTGGTGTAATGGTTAAGGTGCTGGACTAGGTCCTGGGAGACCAGGGTTCCAATCCCCACTCAGCCTTGAAGCTCATTGGATGACCTTGGGCCAGTCACTGTCTCTCAACCTAACCTACCTCACAGGGTTATTGTGAGGATAAAATGGGCAGAGGAGAACCATATACCCCACCTTGAGCTCCTTGGAGTAAAGGTGGGATAAATGTAAGAAACAAATAAAATAAAATACGTATTTCAGCGGGAAAGGGAACTGACGTTCTCAATGAAGGGCCGCCTGAACTGCAGGAGAGAAGGAAAGACAGAGGCCTGATATTGTACAGACACATGGATGGACTCAGCCTGCAAGTCCACAGTGGGTCCTGGGTCAGTGTGGAGGATGGATGAATGAGCAACATCAGCCTGCTAGTGCCCAAAGGGGGTGAAGGAGCAAGTAAACCTTGCTACAATAAATAGATGGAAGCTTTCCAAGCTAAGAAGAGATTGAATATCCCTGTGAACACAGAATGTGATATTTAAAAAGAGAAAAACTGGGACATAGAGGACACGGAATAATGGGCTGAAGTTGCAGGAACCCAGATTTCAGCTGAACATTAGGAAAAACTTCCTAACTGTTAGAGCGGTACGACGATGGAACCAATGATCTAGGGAGGCGGTGGGCTCTCCAACACTGGAGGCATTCAAGAGGCAGCTGGACAGCCACTTGCCCAGTTTGCTTTAAGTTGGATTCCTGCCTTGAGCAGGAGGTTGGGCTCGATGTCCTTATAGGCTCCTTCCAACTCTGCTGTTCTGTGATTCTATGGTCTCTCCACCACCTCCACTTTCAGAACTCTCTAGCTGTGTACACATTACCAGCTTAAAACACAGCTAGCTCATTCTTTTTCTCAATTTGGATCAAAACTGGTTTGAGGAAAATGCATCAAAATGCAGTACTGTATTTCTCAGAAATGACAGGACAGATATGGATTGTGGCTGTTATTTGTAAAGTACTTTCCAAACCAGCAGTGGGAACGCACTGGATGCAGAATAAATAGGAGTGTGGACACAGCTATTCTGCCACCTCTATCTTTTATCTTTTTACCGTTTTCTGCCCCCCCTAATTTTTTTCCAATTATCATATTCCATAATGCAACGAAGCTCGGGTGGCGGCCAGTCGGTCGCTGTCTCTCAGTCTAATTTATTTCATCGGATTGTTGTGTGTATAAAATGAGGTAACTGTCTATACTGGCACAAGTTACTTGAAAGGATACGAACAGGTTAACGCTCTTCTTTTTAATTAAACCTAGTTTGGGTTAAAGGTGAGCCGTGGATTTGGAAAACGTTGAAGACTATTGATTGACGTGGCTGTAAATATAAGGGCCTAATTGACTTTTTCCAAATGGCACGAAAAATAACATTGGAAAGCGTGAACTCCTTAATGAGAAATAATAGTGAAAATAAGAAGAACTCTTTCAAATTAAGATAGCCAAGAAAGACAATGAGTCTTGTGGCTCCTTAAACACAAACATTTATTATACCTCTTTGTGGACAAGAAATAGAGGATGGCAGAAGATAGATTGGGATCTACTGGTAGATCTAGATATTTTGTAATAGATCAGCAGGGTTTCTGACTCACAGTTGTCTTTCCTCCCCCTCTTGTAAATTAGGGTAGAGACATGCTCACTGTTCTGCCGGTTCCAGTGTGTCTCCACCTCTCTCTTTTGAAAATGGGGGCACATGATGTTAGTCAAACCCTGCCCGTTTTTACTGTAAAACCTTGTGGGATCAGGTTGAGTGCATTTCCCCCCCCCCCCGCTTCAAAGAGATTTCACAACTGATCAGCAGATCAATCCTTTCCCCCTCCAGGTGTGGCCAATCGAAACACTTTGCTGTGCTCACAGCCTTAGATTGCTGTAAAAGAACACTGGGGAGTGGGACAGGAATGGATTTTTATATGAAATGATTTGTGAGCTTAGTTCTGGCAGTGATCACAAATTCCTAGACGGAGCTCAGAGGCACCCTGTTCCTTAATTCTTAACATATGTCTGTCCACCTGAGCCAATATTTTGCACCTGGCTCCAGCTGGTGGAGCTCAGAGTGCTAGCAGAAGACAAAGCAGATCCTGCAATCCTGAAGTCTGCCCACCCCTGGACTAGAGTAATTTCATCAGATTTCAAGAAGCGTAATTCTCACGGGTACACACACACACACATACATGGCGAAAACTGTAAGCAGTGAAGTCAGAGGGAAATGAAATGCAAAAAAACACCATTAGACCAGGAGTGTTGTAAAACAAGCACAGCAATCCTTTACAGCATTCAGCAAGAACACTGAGTTAATTAATGTCGGTACTGCGATAGGAAACCCTTGTCTCTATTCCAACCCAAATGAGTAGAATCTAACTTCTTAATGAATTGTAATTCGGTAGTTTCATATTAGAGCCTGTCTTTGAAATGCCTTTGTTCAAATTTGGCCACCTTAAAATCAATAACAGGGTATCCTGGGGAACTGTGGTCACTTCCAGGTGGCCTGTTTATTGAACACAGAAGCGTAAAATGTTCAGTTGAGCAGTTATGCTTCAGAACGCCAGTTGCTGGAAAAAGGAAAGTTAACAGAAAATGTTCCAGCTGGGATGGGGAGAATGCTGTTTGTGCTCAGGTCCTGCTTTCGGGCTTCCCAGAGGCATCTGGTTGGCCACTGTGAGAAGAGGATGCCAGACTAGATGAGTCACTGGGGGAGCAGATTTGATGCACAAGAGAGCCAAATCAGTGGTAATTGCATAACCTGAATTTCTTTATATTGTCAAGATAAACTAGACTTGTTCAATAGCCTTTGGGCAAGTGATTCTCTTGCATCCTTCCTTCTTTTGTCACATTTTATATACAGTGGAGGCTGGTGCATTTAGGGCACAAACCTCAGTCTGCCCTCACCCAGTCCCCACCTGCCTGCTTTCTTATTTACAACCAGTCCAGGAAGTGGCACTGCCTGTCCCCTTCCTCCTCCTCCTCCTCCTCCTCCTCCATCTCAGTGTTGCCCTAGCAGAACTCAGCAGGGATGAGGATGGGGTAAAATTAGTTGGCTCTACCTGTTATTGGCTCTGGTTCTACCTACTTTAGCTCCACCGAAGGCCTCCTCCCACCCCTGCACCAGTCCCTGTGGGCACCAGCCACCTCTGCTTACCAAATTTTAATCAGGTCATGTTCACACCATACATTTAAAGTACATCTCATATGCATTTGAAGCTCAGGGCTTCCCCCAAGGCATCCTGAGAACTGTAGTTTACCCCTCACCATTCCCAGCACCCTTCACAAACCCTTCACAAACTACAGTTCCCAGGATTCGTTGGGGGTAAGCCATCTGTTTTAAATGTGCATTAAAGGTGCTTTAAATGTATGTGTGACCAGAGTTTCTCACCTTGACTTTACTTCGTAAGAATGTAAGAAGAGCCTGTCAGTGGCCCATCTAGTCCAACATCCTGTTCTTACAGTGGCCAAACAGATGTCACTAAGGAAAGCGCACCAGCAGGGCCTGAGTGCAAGAGCACTGTCCCCTCCTGCAGTTTTCAGCAACAACAGGTCATATGTCTATTATCTGCTTACCTGACCGCTTACTTTAATATAAACAAATAATATGCAAGGGTGTTGTTTCTTTTAAATCGGGGGATGTGTGGGTAAGCGACTTTATATTCCAAACATAATGCAGAGTTTGTGTTTTATGGGAGCGAGGGTACGGCAGGAGAGTGAATGAGTAAACAATTACAGGCTTCAGTGCTCTAGCTTGGAAAACTGCTGTGTTTACTTGCAAAACACTCCCTATGGAAGACCCACAGGCTTGTAGGCTTCAGGAAATTTCCCCCCTCAGGCTCACTGAGGAGAGACCGCTAGGATCCTATCACAGCAGGATTTTCTAAGCATTTGTCTCAATCCAGTAAAGATTATCTGTGGGCAAAAACAAGCCTTCATTGGCATGGAAGGGGACCCAAATGCACAACAGGATATTTATCTGGGGTATAAAACTCCACAGCCTGTGCCTTTGCTTGGCATGCAGCTTGGACAGTTGCCCACCAGATGTTTGGAAAATGGAGGGACTTGCATCAAACCATGAGCAATATAAACGAAAGTGATGCCCTTTGTAGAGAACTGTGGGGAAAAGTTATGTGTATGGGTAAAGGTCATATTGCTAAATACTGGGTATGTATGGCATTTTCTGTCCTATAAGGCCTTTGTTGTTGTTGCTGTTATGTGCCTTCAAGTCGATTAGGACTTATGGCGACCCTATGAATCAGTGACCTCCAAGAGCATCTGTCGTGAACAGATCTTGTAAGTTCAGGTCTGTGGCTTCCTTTATGGAATCAATCCATCTCTTGTTTGGCCTTCCTCTTTTTCTACTCCCTTCTGTTTTTCCTAGCCTTATTGTCTTTTCTAGTGAATCATGTCTTCTCATGATGTGTCCAAAGTATGATAACCTCAGCTTTATCATTTTAGCTTCTAGTGATAGTTCTGGTTTAATTTGTTCTAACACCCAATTATTTTATAAGGCCTACAGAGATAGAAATGTGTGGTAAAGTAAATAATCAGGAACTGGAAGCTGCCTTGTACGAGACCAGATTATTTGTCTGTTCAGTAAATTGTATATTATTGCTGACAGCGGGTGTTGTGGGTGTCAGGTAAGCAGGTATTTCAGATCCCTGGCTCTCTGATGCTCTTTCTTTCTATTAAAGGTGCTATGGACTGAAACTGGGACTTTCAACATGCAAAGCATGCCTTCTTCCGCTGAACTAGGGTCTTTTCCTCAAGATGTGTTTGCTCACAATTTCTTACTCCATAAGAAGGTGGCAATAGGATTAAGTTCCTAAAGGATGCTTATTTGACAGATGTACAGTAGTCACTGGCAGACTTTTGTGGACAATTCAGGAGTTCAGGTACACAGCTTGAAAATAGAAAGGGTAGTAGTATAAAACATGACTTCCCCAATCTGTCACATACTAGTGTCACACCTAGAAACATCCTAGAATGGCTATATCAGGACAGACAGGTAAAGGGGTGTGGTGATATGGGTGGGTCTCTTCCTGTGGGCGAGTCTCCATGCCCAACTCAGGTTTTAAAATGACTGACTGATTTTCACCATGTACATTTTGAATGTGCTGCAAACCACATGAATGCATGTTGTTTGTTGTTGTTGTTGTTGTTTATTGATTTATATACCACTTATATGCCAAAACGGCTTCTAAGCCATCTATAATATAAAATAAATTATAAAATAACATACGTAATTAAAATGCCCAATTAGCTTTCAGTTAGAACATTAAAACATCCTTAATTAAAATATGCAACAAAACAAACCAGTTAAAAACATTACAAGTAAAACAATTAAAAACAAACAATCAAACCAGTTCATAAAATCAGACATTCACCTGCAGCAGGAGAGTGCTCACCTAAACAGGTGTGTCTTCAGGAGCTGGCAGAGTGCCCATACTGATGGAGCCTCTCGTATTTCCGCAGGGAGGGCATTCTACAATACTGGTGCCACCAGTGAAAAAGTCCACCTCCATCTTACCATTGTTGTTGTTGTTGTTGTTTGAGGCATTTTGCGGCATTTTGGCATCATTTTCGCATGACGCGCCCAATTATACTCAATGGGGTTCCGCTGTACGGCAATTTCTGCTTTACGGCGGGGGTCCGGAATAGAACCTGCCGTATAAGCGGGGCCCGCCTGTAGTTCCCATTTAAAGCACAATCTTTCTGTTTTAAAATTCTTATATCAAAGTACACCATATTGTAGTAGACAGTAATCTTCCCTGCTCTAAACATCCTTAAGGCTGCAATCGGAGAGCCTGGCTGGGAGTCCAGAGTCTGTGAATTCAAATCCCCACTCATTTCTCCTGGGTGTCAAGGGCCAGCTAAAGATCACCCCCACAGTGAGTGGCTCAGGGGTTACGTGCCCTGCCACCTGTGCAGCCGTTGGCAAATTGCATAGTCCCAAGGAGCCCAGTTGCCCCCCAGCTGGCAGTTGCAGACAAGGAAGGGGCTGGCTTGTGCAGCTGTGGCAAGCTGACCAGGCCCTAGCCAGCTGGGGAGGACTAGCCTCAGAGGGATTGAGAGGCAATGGTAACCCCCCTCTGAATACTTGAGGGCAGTCCATTTCCATTTCAAATGTATGGGGAGGGGGACAGGATTCATGGCTGCTGATGCCCCCACCGCCATCTTGGTTGATGGCACACATGCGCTGTATGCTATGCGCAGTACGCAACTAAGATGGCAGTAGGGACATCAGTCCCTTAAAGAAGCCTCCGCCACCATCTTGGTTGATGGCAGCCCAGTGTGCACAGTGCACGCAGCAGAACAAGACAGGAGAGAGGTAGGTGGAGCGAGCAAATAGACAGGCAACCTCCCTGTGATCCGTGGCAGGGACCCTGCTGCAGATCGCGGAAGGGAGCACTACTCTCCCACCCTAATGAGGGTTCCTTCAGGGGCCCCTCTGGGCCACAGGGGCCCTCAGTCAGGGTCCGACCTGGCCACCCTTTGGCACCGGCCCTGGTTGTGCGTAATCCCAATATCCAAGCTGTGAGAGATCTCCAGGGGTCCCTGCGCTTATCCAGGGTTTGGTTTCCTTGGAAAGAAAGTCAGCTGAGACTGTGGTGTCTTTATGAATAATGGTTTGTTTATTTACACACATTCCAACCTGAGCTTAAGATGGAGGGATTCAAAGCATCAGCAGTCCAATAGATCTTGCATTTTCCATCAGGCTTACAGGAGGCATCCTAAAGTCATGGTGCAGGGAGCCAGCCTCTCTGCCTGTCTCCAGCTCCCAGCGTTTCCTCTCACTCAGCTAAAAACACAAGCCCCTCTTAGGCCCCAGGAGAGGGGAGCTCTCCTGAAGAGTTTCAGTAACAATGGGATCTCCCTGGCCCAGTTAACGGGCATTAGTTCACCTGGCCACTCTATTAGACTAACAAAAAATACTCATCTGACCAGCGGAGCAGGTTTCTCACCTCCAAGTGCATGTTTCCAAATCAGAATCTGGAAGGGGACTCATGGAAATCATCTATCTCAACCCCCAAACCCATAACAGTATGTTATATTTATATGGACATTACTGTCTTGTGAGAGCAGTATGTCCTGAAAATGAAGTTTAAATTAATAAGGGGGGGGGGAACCAACACATCAGTTTGACTGAGTTCAGAATATTACATGCCAACTTTTCATGGATCACTATTACCACCCCTGTAGTTTTGAAGAATTGGTCCACTGCATAAATGTTTCCTAACCAGCCTTTTCCCAGGATCTCTTCTCAATCATCCCAAAGTTCAGGACATGGAATAATGGGTTCAAATTAGAGGAAGCCAGATTTCGGCTGAACATCAGGAAAAACTTCCTAACTATTAAGAGCGGTACAACATTGGAACCTAGTGAGGTGGTGGGCTGTGCAGCACTGGAGGCATTCAAGAGGCTGCTGGATAGCCACCTGCCAGGTATGCTTTCATTTGGATTCTTGCATTAAGCAGGGAGTTGGTCTCAATGGCCTTATAGGCCCCTTCCAACTCTACCATTCTACGATTCTAAGCCTTTGGGCCTCACACACCTTTACCAGAGAAAGAAAACACTGGCATAGTTGGGACAGGATCAGGACAAGACTGACTAATCCAGTGATGATGAGAGGACTATGTAGGTGGTAGCTGTGAAAACTGACTGGCATAACCAAGTTTACAGCTTGTGTGTATCTATGTAAATATTTTGGCACCCAGGTAGCACATTAAAGATTTGATGTTAACACATCCACTTGGCAACAGAAGAAACGTATTTGACACAGCCCTGCTTCCATTTTTACAGAACTCTGTATGGTAAAACTTGAAATAATGCATTCTGGTCAGTATATCCCTTTCCTTGCCCATTTTCATTCTTCCCTGCTGCTCTTGATCAACCATACAGGGAGAAGAGGAAGGCTGGAATGATGAAGGTGTACAAAATGCTCATCTTGACTTGTGCAATGTTATGGCAATTGCTGGGGCCGCCTTCTTAGGCTCAGCAACTGGAGATGTAAGAAGGACAATTTCTTAATTATAATTGAGTTTTAATTAAGAGATTATGCTTGCATCCAGTGGAGGCTGGTCCATTAGGGCAAATGCCCCACCAACCTCAGCCGGCTGCTCTCAGCCAGCCCCACCTGCCTGCCTTTGTACAGACAGCGAGAGTGAGCTGGCATTGCCTGTCAGCTCCCCCCTCCTCCTTAGTCTCAGTGTTGCCCTTGTGGAACTCAGGAGGGAGGATGACGGGGACAAAACTAGAAAAAGATGGCTCTGCCTGTCATCGGCACTGACTCCACTCACTTCCGCCCTACCAGTCTCAATGGGCACCAGCCAACACTGATTACATCCCTGCTTTCATCACATCCAGGAAAGCAATGAAAGAAAACTTCCTAACTGTTAAAGCCATACGACAAAGGAATCAATTATCTAGAGAGGCAGTGGGCTCTCTGATACTGGAGGCCTTCAAGAGGCAGCTGGACAGCCATTTGTCGGGAATGCTTTGATTTGGATTCCTGCACTGAGCAGGGGGTTGGACTTGATGGCCTTATAGGCCCCGTCCAACTCTTCTATGATTCTATGAAGTGCATTCTGACTCCATTCATCAACCAGAACTAAGGGGTGCTGGGTTGTTGTGGGCATATATGTATATGCTGCTGTTTTGTAGTTTTGCAATCTGTTTATTACTTATTTATTTATTAGACTTCTCTTCTGCCCTTCAACCTGAAGGTTCTCAAGGCAGTACATGACAAATTATAACACGGGAAAATCAGTACAACAAACATAAAGCAATCTAAACTATATAAATGAATGAATGAATGAACAAATCCATCCAGGAGTTAATCCAAAAATTCTCAACCAATATCAGAGGCCTGAGTAACAGGTACTCTATGAGCTGTTGCCTAAAAGTAACCAAAGTTTTGTAATTAATTAATTAATCTCTACAGGCAGGGAATTCCATGTCTGGGGCATTGTAACTAGAGAGGGCCCGGATCCATGTTGCTACAGATATCAGTGGAACTGTGCTTGGAGGCTCACTTGGTCAAAAGGTGGCTAACACATTTTCAAAATAAGCCACTATGGTGTAGTAGTTAGATTCAGACTAGGAACTGGGAGACCTGAGTTCAAACCCCCACTCAGCTAGGAAGTTCACTGGCTGACTTTGGTCCAGTTGCTATCTCTTAGCCTAACCTACCTCACAGGGTTATTATGAGGATAAAATGGGGCAGCGGTAGTGTGTATGCCGCCTTGAGCTTCTAGGAGGAAGACGTAGGATATGAATAAAAATAAATTTGATCCATTCCTTCATACATCTCTGCTGGTCTCTTATCTATTTTCCAAGTCCCAATGTACCATCATGTTACAACCCCTTGAAACCCTCAGTGTTACATATTGAATACTGTACTATTATTTATACTTCTCAGGCATCTTTAAAAAAATGATTTACAAAATATATGAAATATACATAATATATAACCAAACAATAAAAACAGCAACACTTAATCCATATAAAAGAAAAACAAAACAAAACACCTAAACACCATAAAAATTAACACAATAATTGAATAGTGTACAGAAAGTGCTGAGTGAAATTATGGCACAAAGATCCTGAGACATACTATAATGTACTTTAATGCTGTTGTGTTTTATTGACAGCTTTCTATAAATCTCGGAACAGGTTGCAATAGAGCAATCGCCATCTTAATTGTTAAACTGATGTGCTGAGATGCTGTGTACATTATTTTTTGTTACAAAAGTTGGGGCTCTTTAGTTAGCTCAGAGACAAGATGGGTAAGAGAGTTCATGACAGAGAGATGTAAAATTCAATAAAGCTGAATGATGGAAGGTTCAGGACAGACAAAAGAAAGTACTCCTTCACACAGAGCATAGCTAAACTATGGAATTCACTTCCTCAATTGGTAGAGATAGTCATAAATTTGGATAGCTTTAAAAGAGGATTAGGCAACTTCATGGAGGACAAGTCTATCAATGGCTACTAGCCACAATGGATCTGTTCTGCTTTCATTGTCAGGGGTAGTATGCCTCTGAATTCCAGTGTCTGGCAATCGCAAGTGGAGAAAGTGCTTATTGCACTCAGGTCCTGCTGGCAAGCTTCCCATAAGCATCTGGTTAACCACTATGACTGTGAGAACAGAATGCTGGCCTAGCTAGACTTTTGGCTTAATCTAGCTCTTCTTATGTTCTTAATATCTTCCTGACAATACTTGGGATGATTCAGCCCAGTTTCAATACATTTAAGCCCTGTTGATTGCAAACTACTGTTTTCAGAAGAGGAGGGAATGAAAAACAAAAAGCTTCAAGTTTTTATTCTCAGGAGATTGCCTGATAGGTCAGCAATGGAGCAATTCATATTTTCAGGGCTTCTATATTTCCACTCCTTTCTTAAACTAATGGCATTTGTAAAACTCTTTGGTCAGCAGAGGAAGCAATAGACTCAACAACTTCCTTTTCAGCAGTTAAATGCAACAAATGGTGTGCACACTCAAAAATCCCACCAAAGACGCCAAAATGTCCAGTGTGTTCTACAATTCTGAAAGCCTTTTTGGTTTAGTAGGAGGTAATATTGTTTACCTCCTGCTCTTGAAGTATTTCATCTCAGCTTTTTTCCCTTGGTAAACTGCTACATGCTGAAAACTGTTATTTATCACACCAGAGAAGAATTATTATTATTATTATTACAGTGTTTCTTTGTCTTTTACTTTTATTTGTGATATTTTTAGGATGTTGTAAACTGCTTTTCTTTGAAATATGAAGCGGTATGTAAATATATATATATATATATATATATATATATAAACAAAATAAAATATTGAGTATTTTTCCTCCTAGTCGCAGCACTGGGCTATTAGGAGAGCCTCCTGTCCCACTGCTATGATGGGGAGAAAAGCCATTCCAAACTCAGACGCCTCTTCTTACCTCTGAAAAGCACTAGTATAGCACCGTCATTACAAACTCTTAGAGAAAACAGGAACACTTCTTCCTGTTTCCTGAACCTCCCCCCCCAAAAATTGGAAGAGATTAGCAGGCTACTAAAAACAGCTTCACAGGCTTGGTCTGGCTCATGGGTTGCAGATTTGCTACCCCTTGTGTAAACCAAAATGGAAAATGAAAATGGACTGCCTTCAAGTCGATCCCGACTTATGGCGACCCTATGAATAGGGTTTTCATGGTAAGCATGAAAGGGGAGGCTGTGTGTTAGAAGAGTCTTCTCAGTGGCTGACTCACCTTCTTTCACTCTGATTGGCTTCTTAGTGACTAACACACTCCCCTTTCATACTGATTGGCTCATGCATAGGGACCTGGCTGGGACCCTACTCTCAAAAGAGTAATGGGTCCACGACCCCCCCATGGCCCTGGAGGACCACACCCCTGGGTGTGTGGGGGATCTTTTACAATAGCAGTAGCAACAGTATCCAGTTGCTAGTTCTTCTCTGGAAAAGTAAATATTTTATTAGCAAAATAACCGCTGCATTCTTGGTCCTTGAGCTGTCTTCTGGGGAAATAAATACGAACATTCGTTTTGCTCTAACAACACATTACAGTCAGGAACTTCCTGTAATTGGCATCATAATTCTTACAGAGCTCAGAATGACATTGTCTTACAACATTCACTGGCATTTCAAACAATGCCCTTGTGGGACTGCCTGGAAGCAGAGGAGAGGCATGTGCGGAAAGCTAACAGCAAGAATTGTGTGTGTGTGTGTGTGAATATGGGTTGTGTCAATGATGGAATATTATCATTAACTAAGTACCTAATGTTGTGTTTGGTGGTTAATACAGTTCTGTTCTTTAGAAACGCCCTATCTCTACAACCCCGTTATTGACTAGAGATCATATGCACCTTATATTTTCTCTAGAACAAACCCTGCTGGGCTTAGAAGAACAAAATGGCAAAGCAGCCACTGGAGTTTTGTTGTCTAGACAAAAAAAAAATTTTTTTTTGTAAAACCTGCAAGTAGAATTCTCTTCACTGGTCTTTCCCTGCCCTGATCAGTGAATTTCTAAAGAAAATCCATGTCCTAGTTTGAATTTTGACCAGTTCTCATTGGATAGTTCTTTCTACTTTTTTGTCAATGGATTGCTTCAATATTGTTTTGAAATCAGTGGTTAAAATCAGTCCAGTTTTGAAAGGTTCAGTCTGCCATCTTGATACAAAATGATATCCAATAGTATCCAAACACAGACAAAAACCTGCTCTCAGGAACCATCATGCAAAATTTGGTTATGATATCTCAAGAGGTGTCCAGATACATAGTGAACAAACAATTTCCCAATTGTTTCCATCTATCTACCCCAGCAGAAATGTCCAAAACTACTGCTTCACAAGAGCATCTAGAGGTCACTGTTTTGTTCCAAGAATCGGAGGAGGTTGTCCCATCCTTCTTTTGCTGATGTTTTACTGGATTCTAGTCTACTTTAAAAAAATAAATCATGCTCATTTCCCTTTTCTTCACAACTCTCTGTGGACAAGATCCACCCTTTGTACATAAAACTTGGTAGATCCCCACCCACTCAGTCTGCTTGTCTGATTTTTGCTTCCTTTCAGCCCAGCTGGGACTTGCCTTCATCCGTTCTGGCCCATCACCACTTGGATTCTGCCCACCCCGCCCCTCACATAATTTCAAAAACCTTACCGGTTCAGTTTGCTCTGGTGCACATTTTCGCTTTTTGTCAGTGTCAATCACTCCCACACAGTGCGAGCACTGAGAAAACAGAGGCCTACATGAAAAGGGGGGGGGGAGTTTCTAGGAACGCATGCTTGTTTATTGGATTTTTTTTTCTTTAATGGTGAAAACAGCAAGGATAGGTATACGGGCATTGGTCCACTAACCTGGTTATTGTAACAATAAGCACAATCCTACACATCATGGATGGGTCTTCTAGATGTTGTTGGACTGCAACTCCCATCAGCCCCAGCCAGCACGGCCACTGGTAAGGAAGGGTGGCAGCTGGAATCCAGCAACATGCAGGAGTCGTGCACTGAGCAGGGGGTTGGACTCAATGGCCTTATAGGCCCCTTCCAACTCTGTGATTCGATGATTCTAACACCCGAAGGGTCACTGCTTCACCACCCATGCTGTTTACTCATCAGTAAATTCCACTGTGATCAATAAAGCTGATTCCCAGTTAAATTTATATTATACCACTGTTCTTCAACCCTGGGTCCCCAGATGCTGTCAGACTACAACTCCCATCAACCCCTGCCAGCTAGGGTTGCCAGGTTCTTGGCCTGAGACTGATCCTGTATCTTTAGGAGAAGAGAAAGTCAGCCAAGTGCAGGTATTCTTGCAACACTGTGATGGGAAAAACCACAAGGTGGAATTCTCCCTCCCCCCTGCACAACTTTTAAAGATACAGAAGACCTCTTGGTTGCCAGGCCCAGCCTCCAAGAGGTCTTCTGTATCTTTAAAAGTTGTGCAGGGGGGAGGGAGAATTCCACCCATTACAGAGTTGCAAGAACACCTGCACTTGACTGACCTTCTCTTCTCCTAAAGATACAGGATCAGTCTCAGGCCATGGACTTGGCAACCCTACTGCCAGCTTAACCAGTGGCCAAGAATGATGGGAGTTGCCGTCCAACAACATCTGGGGACCTAAGGTTGAAGAACAGTGTATTATATTATAGCCCAAACTGCTATAAGAAGGAAGAGTCAAGAGGAAGCTTCCTTTCATCCTCAAGTAGGGCAGCCAGATATTTATTTATTTATTTATTTATTTCATTTATAAACCGCCCATAGCGAGTAGCTCTCTGGGCGGTGAACAAAACAGGATTAAAATACAATATTACAATAAAATCCATAACAAATAGCAGCAAGTTAAACTAGAAACATTGAATATGAAACATTGAACATTAAAATGCCTGGGAGTATAGCCAGGTCTTAACCTGGCGCCTAAAAGAAAGTACCGTAGGCACCAGGCGTATCTCCTCAGGTAGGCTGTTCCACAGTTCGGAGGCCACCACAGAGAAGGCCCTAGATCTAATAACAATCCTCCGGGCATCCTGATGAGTTGGTACCCGGAGGAGGGCCTTGGATACTGAACGAAGTGGACGGGTAAGTTCATAGCGGGAGATATATGCTGCACCTGCTGAAATTCCCTCTTCCACACATCTTGTACAAGTGCAGGAGCCTGCTCTCTTTTGCCTCTGGCAATCCTATCCTAAAGAAGCCACAGCGGAGTCAGGATAGCGTGCCGGCAAAGTAGTCAATCTGAGGCCCAAATTACATATAATAGCTATGATGGGCAGTGGTAGGTGGTGCCCATGTGAGCATCAGGGCAGAAGGCAGGGAGAGCCAACTCATTCTAGTTTTGCCCCCATCCTCCTTCCTGCTGAGTTCTACAAGGGCAACCCTGAGGCTAAGGAGGAGGAAGCTGACAGCCAGGGCCACCCCCTGGACTGGCTGCAAGTAAGAAGGCAGGCAGGTGGGGACTTGCTGAGGCCAGGCTGAAGTTGGTGGGGCAGTGCCCCATTTGCCCTAATGGACCAGCTTCCTCTGATGACTGGATCTCCTGACATTTCAGCGTATCTGATTTTAGTGAGAATAGCAGTGCTCATTGCAGGAGGGGTTGTTTAGCTCTGTACCCATTCTGCTGTCTTAAATCCCTTCCATCCCTGAAGTTGCTATAAGGACTCTTGTGGAAAATATACAGGCATGATCTAGGTTTTGTGCCCCCCCCCCCCACTGCAGGGCTGATAGCAGCTTCGGGGGCAATTTACATCAGGGAGAGGGGAGGAGGAAACATCCCCCCCCTCTTCTAGCACACTACGGATGGGTGAATCTGTCCAATTTGTTTTCTCCCATTTTCTCATTTTTCCAGTTTTCAGTTCAGCTCTCCACATTTCCACATGTTTGCATTTTTTTAAAAAAAGGCCTCATGAAAATTCCATCAGAATTTTAGTGCAAATTTCCCCATTTATACACAGTGTTGCATGCAATTTTGCCTAATGTACACATTTTTGCAAGCAATTTCCCCCAATAATTTTTGTATGTTGTTTTCACTAATATATGCATTTCTATGCACACTTTACCCTAGTATATGTATTTTTTTTGCACACATTGCGTGGCTGGAGAATGGCATTGCCAAATTAGGAGAAGTGTGACTTTCGAAGGATGGTTATGTTTCAGTTTGTGCATTATTTTGGAAATTGAGAATTAGGTAGGTTCACCTTTAAATGCAAACTGAACCAAATTTTTCTCCCATCCCTGCAGCATGCTGCTCCAATCAAAACTGGAATCCGGCATGGCTACTTCAAAATAATACAAAAAACAGAGGGAGAACTTATTATGGATCTCCTGGGTTATATGTAGTTTGGGCCTTGCATCCTATATTTTAATTCGACTGTGCTATTGTTATCTCCTGTTGGAGTGCAGTAAAACCAGCACCAGCAGCTGGAACCTCTAGGAGGTTGGAGAAGTAGGCTCACCATCATTCCCCTCCCTTGCATTTTCATTTTGCTGCTGTCAGCCTGCTTGGGAGGAGGGAGCCAGCAGTAAATCATCTAGCCCTGTAGGAGGACCATACCCCCACAGAACTGAATTTAAGCCGGGCTGCAGAGGCTCCTTGAGTGCAATAAGACCAGTGCCAACAGTTAAGAACCATAAGAAAAGCTTGCTGGATCAGGCCAATGGCCCATCTAGTCCAGTATTCTGTTCTTATAGCAGCCAACTAGATTTATTTATTTATTAGATGTATTAGTCGCCTATCTGGCTGGTTGTCCAGCCACTTTGGGCGACGTACAGAATAAAAACATACAAATACACTAAAACATTAAAATCTCAACAGTAGTAATACACCTAACCCACCCCAAAAGCTTGTCTGAAGAGCCAGGTCTTCAAGGTCCGGCGGAAGCTCATCATAGTGGGGGCATGACGGAGATTGTTTGGGAGGGAATTCCACAGAGTGGGAGCCACAATAGAAAAAGCCCTCTCCCTAGTCCTCACCAGTCTAGCTGTTTTATCTGGTGGGATAGAGAGGAGGCCTTCTGAGGCTGATCTTGTTGCGCAGCATCCTTGATGAAGCTGGAGGCACTCTTTCAGATAAATGCCTCTGGGGAACCCATAAGAAGGACCTGAGTGCAAGAGCAATCTCCCCATCCCAGCTGGAACACTATCTCTTAACTTTCTTTTGCTTGGTATTTATGCATCGAGTACAAGACTATTAATTTTTGTAATACTGAATTTTTCAATGTTTGCTAAATTGGTGGTGTTTGACTCTATTGATATGTTTTGTAAACAGCTTTCTGCTTCACACACACCCCCCCACAATGTTTTGTATTTTGATAATAATCGGGTGTCCTTTGGAAGCCACTGTGGACACGCAGTTCACTGTGGAAAAGTGGCATATAAACGAACTAAATCAATCAATCCTAGAGGCAAAGTATTGAAAATAAGAGTGATTCCCATCTATTTTGATTAGGATTTTCTCTCTCTCTCTCTTTCTATGAATGGTGGCTATGGCATGGCACATATTTTAACCCAAGTGGACAAGCTATGCAAAGAAGGCAAATCTGAAACCCCGGGTGGTTTTGTTCATACAATCTTGTCTGTGCTGCAAGACCGAACTGCGTTCATTACACATGAGGGATTGTATTTGAATGCACATCTGTTCTGCTCTAAAAAATAAACAAAGGAAACCCTTTTCACCCTTGGCTCTTTTCCTTTAGATGTTAAACCAAAGAAGAATGAACAAAGTCGTACAGCTGAAAAATAAAATTGTGCACGTACAAAGGCTTCTGCATCCCTTTTGGCGATTTTCAGCCTTTTGCCAGCTATGTAACTAGGAGACTGTGCCAAAAATATTGGTGAGGGGTTCATACACTTTATAAATATACTTATGTAGTGACAGGATAGGGGAAAACTCCAGACTCAGCATGCCTAATACACTCCATACTATTTAGGCTCTGTTCTCCAGCTAATATGTATCTGTTTCTAGGCACTTAATTTCTGTTGCTTTTCTGAAGTCACAGGTCAGGGATGTGGAACCGCAGGCATGGGGCCCAAATGCTGCCCTCCTGGCTTCTCTCTCTGACCCCCTCAAGGCTCTCCCTAGACCACACCCCCTCCCAAGGCCACACCCTCCACTAGCCCTGCTCTGCACCCTTCCCCAAGTGCTTTTGCCTGGCTGGGATGTATCCCTGAGTTGTGAGAATGCCTCTTGCTTGCCTGAACAGAAAGGGGTGTGTGTGGGTATGTAAACCTCTGACATCTGTGTGGCCGGAATTTAGCCTACTGTACAAAGGGGAGAGTCATGTACATTGCTCCACCCACTTTTGTCTCTGGCCCCGCCCACCACTGGCATTGAGCCTACATGGGAATGCGGCCTTCAGCTTGAAAAAGGTTCCCCATCCTTGTCATAGGCAGTACTCTGTATACTATACATTGTAATTCCATGGAGGTTGAAAAGCCAAACATGTACCCCATGTAAATTATGGAAATGTGGAAAACAGGATGCTGGATCACTTTTGGTCTGATCCAGTAGGGCTCTTCTTATGTTGTTATCAGGCAGCCAGGCCCCTACTGTTTCCCCAGGTCACTAGTCTAGCTGAGCTTCATTCCTCGGCCTGAGCAGTTTGGGGAACCCAATGACTGGTTAAAGTGCTATAAATGTGCTTTAAATGTGTGGTGTGGATGTGGCTGTTGTGTGGGTGTTGAGGACACTTTGCTTGTGGTCCCCACTAAAATTCACACTGTGGCGGCATGCAACAGGGCCTTCTTCATTATGGCCCCTTGACTTTGGAACCCCCCTCCCCTTGGTATGTTTGCCCTCTTCATTGTTTATATTTAGATGTCAGCTGAAGGCTAGTTGTTCCGATACCCAACATCTGCAACTGGTTATTGTGTTTTAATAGTTAAGATAATTTTCAGGTATTTATATTTTAACTTTATGGTTTTATTTATTGGATGCATTTTGTTCTATTTTTGTGGTACATCGCTTTGGGTTCCTTTGGGTGGAAAGGCGATTCAGAAACAAAATAAATATTTATTTATGGAAATAAACCCTCACACACATTCCTTCTCATGCCACTAGCACAGGCAGCCTGTAATTTCTCTCTGTTCCTTTAAAAATGGAGTAGGGAACCTCTGGCCCTCCAGTTGTTGCAGGATTCCAATTCCCATCAGCCCCAGCCAGCATGGCCAATAGTCCCGGATGATGGGAGCTGAGCTCCAGAAACACTGGGCGTGCCATAGTTTCTCCAGTCCTGCTTTAAAACTCCTGATTAAGGAGGAGGTGCTCTATCTGCGACTTCTCTTGATCATCCCTTCCTAATCCTTTCACCACCTCCCGTCATATTAGCTTTTTTTTTTTGGTGTATCTGGAGTCTTGCTCACTTACAGCAATGGGAGATGGGCTGGACAAAAGGAAGTGATAGACTGCAGAAGCAACAACAGTTCTGTCTCCCGCTTAAGCCAGCAGTTTTAAAGGAGCAGAAGGAATGTCAAGGTCATCACCTGGCACCCTTAAAGAAGTCTACTTTTTAAGAAGAGGACAAAGGTCAACAGTTTAATAGCCCTCAAAAATATTACTAATCATTCCAAAACCACAGCAGCTGTTCCAGCTCTATACCGCATTATTAGTTTCAATGTCGAAATACATCTGGCATTTTTCTTGCATATTTTTTATACCGCATATTTTTTATTAAATGGTACCATTTGAACAGGATGTGCATCAGGGACAATTCAGATAACATACTTTTTGTAATCATAACACTTTTTTCTGTCCCTCCCAGTTACCCTGCTGCAAAACTCCAGGTGCCTAGCTGCCACTGGCACCTATGAAATTAGTCCTGGTACCTGAAGAGAAGGAGAATCAGGTTTCTTCTGCTCCCACATGTGCTTTTGTATAGAGGATCCAACCAATTCCTCCTCCTCCTGAGACATAGCAATCCTGTATTCACATTGAGCCAGGACCAGAAATATTCTGCAGCTATGCTGTATCCAGTGTATCCTCAGCCTGGAGGAGAGGGTGAAAACACTTAGGGTTGTATTTAGCTAAGCCCTACTCAGAGCTGACCCAATTAAATTAATGAACCTAAGTTACACATGCCTATTAACGTCAATGGAGCTACTCTGCGTAGGACTAGTGCTGAATACCACCCATACCCATGAAACACAGAAAACAACAGGCAGCCATAGTGCCTCTGGAAACGTGGCCACAGCCTACCCATCAGGGACTGCACAGATGACAGGAAAAACTTCCTAACTGTTAGAGTGGTACGACAGTGGAACCAATGACCTAGAGAGGTGGTGGGCTCTCCAACCCTGGAGTTATTCAAGAGGCAGCTGGACAGGCACCTGTCAAGTATGCTTTAAGATGGATTCCTGCATTGACAAGGGGGTTGGACTTGATGGCCTTGCAGGTTGTGATGTTCCTATATATTAGTGTATATATGGTAAGTGCTGGTTGTTTAGAGTATACATGGTAAGTAGTGAAAGAGGAGGGGGAGTGAATGGGCAATAGAATGCTTGATGATTGGCTGAATGTTTAAAATGGCTGACAGTATAAATGAAAGGATGACAGGTAAATCTGGGTAAATGTGAGGTGGTGAATTGTGGAATCTGGGGGGAGAAGAGAAAGAGTGGATTGCTTGGTGGGGTTTAGAGAGTTGTTTACCAGGAGGGAGGTGGAGTTCGGATTAGTATTGAGTAAAACCATATGCTTATGTGCCTTAAGAAGAAATCTTGTTAATCTTGTTAGCTTTGTTATCTGTAATAAATACTTAATTTGGTTTACCAAAGGCCTGATCCTTGGCTGGGGTTTCACAGACCAGAAGGGAGGGTAAGGTAATGACCAAGGCTGAAGGGAACTGTAACAAATGGTGGCAGCGGTGAAGAGAATAACAATACCAGTATTCAGAGTCTCTGGGAATACTAGTATTGGGACGTTACTGGTGGTTGCCTAGCAGGGGGATCTGTTGAGATCTGTGCTAGAGCGGGGAGAGAAATCATAAGAGAGAGCGGTCCGGACTGGTGGAGTCCCTGGTGGTGCCTAGAGACAGGCAGTAACCACGAGCAGGTAGGAACCTGACAGGGAGAGCCAGCAAAGGACGCCTCACATGTGGTGTCAGTAGCGGTGGGATACGAACAACAGAGAATCCAGATACGAACCAAAGAGAGTCCCAAAGACATGTGGTGACAAAGGAGACTACGTCACAGGTGTTGGCTGTAGCAGTGAGATACGAATACTAGACAATCCCTAATAGTTGTGTGGCAAACAGAAATAACAAAACAAGATTTTTTGTGAGAGTGACTGGCAAAGAGTGTGTGGCAAAGAGTGAGTGAACTCAAACACCATGGCTGAATACATAAAAATGAAAAGAGAGGAGCTGGTGGAGAAGTGCATAACATTCAATTTACCTCATGAGGGTAAAGGGGTAGATGAATTGAGGGTAGCACTTACAGGATTTGCAACTGCCCAGCAAAAACAACCTGTCAGAGAAGAGACCCCAGAAGGATATTTAAGCAATCCCGCTTATATAGAGTACTTGAGAGAGAAGTTGAGGATGGAAGGTGCAGAGAAGGAAAAACAGAGAGAGTTGGAAGCTGAGAGATTGAGGATGGAGGCTGAGGAAAAAGACAAGCAGAGAGAGTTGGAAGCTGAGAGATTGAGGATGGAAGCTGAGGAAAAAGATAAACAGCGGGAGTTGGAAGCTGAGAGATTGAGGATGGAAGCTGAGGAAAAAGATAAACAGCGGGAGTTGGAAGCTGAGAGAATGAGATTGGGGTTTGAGGAGAGGGAGAAGCAACGAGCATTGGATGCTGAATTACAAGTAGAAAAGTTAAAATTTGATAGAGAGAAATTTCACTCTGAGGAGACAAGGAAAGAGAGAGATGGAGCAAAAATAAAAATTACTCCAAAGGACTTTGCTGTCTATGAGCCTGGTCAAGATCCTCAAATTTACCTCAGCACCTTTGAAAAAGCAGCTCAGTTGTGGGAGCTACCTGAAGATAAATACATGCAGTATTTATCAAACCTGATTAAAGGGGAATTGGCTGAGGTATACCAATATTTCCCCTCAGACAAGCCCGTCACCTATGCTGAATTCAAAGAAGCAGTGTTTAAAAGATTCAGACTGGGGCCTGATTATTTTAGAAAGCTTTTCAGAAACTGCCAGATACAGACAGGGAGGTCTTTTGTGGAACTGGGAGCAAAGTTGATGGATATATTTGGAAAGTGGATGAGCAGTGCCAAAGCTCAGTCAGTGGAAGAGGTGAAAAGCCTCATGATACTGGATCAATTATACCATCAGTTACCACCAGAAATAAGGCTCCTGGTCAAAGACCGTTCCCCTACATCTGTGCAGGAGGCCGCAGAGATGGCGGATCACTTCGCCTCTAATAGAACTGGCTGGGTGGAGAAAACATCAAGAGAGTTTAAACCCAGACCATATAGTGCTGGCAGAAGGGATGTGGTACCACAGCGAGTGAGTCCTCCATTAAAATCTGAAGGGCACAGGACACCCCAGAGTGGATCTGTGTACCCTAAAAGTGAGGAGAAATTATGCTACAAATGTGGTAGACCGGGGCACCTACGTTTTCAATGTGAGGTTACCAACCCCAGTAGTAATCCTGCTCAGACAAGGGCAGTGAAAACAGAGCCCAAGGCTTTAGAAACAGCGAAAAAGGTTCAGTTTTGCCAAATAAACTGGACAGAAGTAACAGACCTTGATTCAAGTCTGAGAGAGGAAGTGAGTGTACAGGGGGCAAATTATTGTGCATTGCTTGATACTGGTGCCGCTCAGACATTACTGAGGCCAGATTTAATAAAATCTGAGGTAATATTACCTCAGGAAACTGTGACTATCCAAGGAGTGAGGGGTCAACCAGAAAGTTTGCCTGTGGCCCTGGTGGAAATGACTTGGAGAGGCCGAGAGGGCCGATATAAAGTAGGCATTAATGCCCAGCAACAAGAACCAGTAATACTGGGAAGGGATGTAATGGGCGCCCAAGGAAAGATCTATGTAGTGACCAGACAGCAAATTGGCAGAGAAAAAGAAGCCATATTAAGGGTGGCTGAAACAAACAGGGTGGAATCTGTTAACCAGCCTCAGGTCACCATAGCAACCACTAGCAGGCCTGCTGAAGAAGACAAACTGTATCAAGTGGTCTCTGGGGAAGAAGCAGAGCAATTCAGGGAAGAGCTGCATAAAGATATCAGTTTGAAGCAGGTAAAGGAACAAGCCCTGACCCAACAGATTCCTTTCACTGACAAACTGAGGAATCAAGTTGTGTGTGAGAATGGGATTTTATATAGACTGTGGATGCCTGCTGAAAGAAAGGATGAATGTGAACCAGTGAAGCAATTGATAGTACCTAGCAAATACAGAACCAGATTGCTAGAGGTAGCCCACGATGTCCCATGTGCAGGACATCTGGGAATAAAAAAGACCAAGAGGAGATTGGCTGCACATTATTATTGGCCAAACATCTCCAAGGATGTAAAACAACATTGTCTATCTTGTGGAATATGCCAAAAGGTGGGAAAGAGTGGAGTAAAGACCAAGGCACCCTTAAAGCCCCTTCCTATAATTGGACAACCCTTTTATAGAGTGGGAATAGATTTGGTGGGCCCTTTTTCCAAACCCACAAGGCATGGCAAGAAATATCTAGTGGTGGTGGTGGATTTTGCCACCAGGTACCCAGACGCAGAAGCACTGAGATCTGTAGAAGCCCCTGTAGTGGCAGAGGCTTTATTAAAAATCTTTATGAGGCTGGGTTTCCCTCATGAAGTGCTGACAGATCAAGGCAGTGTATTCATGGGAGAAGTGATGCAATGTATGTGGAATTGTTGTGGTCTAAAACATCTAAAGACCACTACTTACCATCCCGCCACTAATGGGCTAACTGAGAGATTCAATGGAGTTTTGAAGGGCATGATAAGAAGCTATGTTCAAGATCACCCACAAGACTGGGATGAACGTTTGGGATGCTTCTTATTTGCATACAGAGAAGTCCCTCAGGAGTCAACAGGCTTCTCACCCTTTGAACTAATGTTTACTAGAAAAGTGAGGGGACCTTTGGAACTGCTAAAAAATTCATGGGAAGGAACTCTGGGAGAGTACAAAACTTCTGTAGTAGATTTTGTATTGGAATTCCGCAATAAATTAACATCAATTATGGAAGTAGTGAAAGAGAATTTGAGTCAAGCACAGGAGAAGCAAAGTTACTGGTATGACAGAACAGCCGGAGAACGTGTGTATGATGTGGGAGATATGGTTATGGCGTTCATACCCAGGAAACATGACAAATTACAGGCTAACTGGGAAGGACCACATACCATCAGAGAAAGGCTTGACACAGTGACATATGTAATCACCACAGACCAATTAAACAAAAGCAAAGTGGTTCATGTAAATATGTTGAAGCCTTACCATACCAGGGATGCACAGGTGTTGCAAGTTACTTTATTCCCTGAGGGAAGTGGGCCTGAACTTCCAGATTTGGTACAGGAAAGCAAAGACAAAGGAGAGGTAGATCAAGTGGAATGGTCAGAGGAGGTAGAGGAGGAAGTAAAAGAAGAGATTCTGAGAGTTTTGAAAACCTATAGGAATCTCTTTAGCAACAAACCTGGCCGAACCAGTATAGTTATACATTCCATTGATACTGGAGATCATGCCCCAATCAGATCTGTTCCGTACCGTGCGAATGGGAAAGTTTTGAATGAGATCAAAAAGGAGGTGGAAGATATGCTGGAATTAGGAGTGATCAGGGAATCCATCAGTCCCTGGGCCTCAAGTATTGTCCTGGTTCCGAAAAAAGATGGAACGACAAGGTTTTGCATTGATTATCGGCTAATCAATAAAATTACTGTCCCAGATGCGTATCCTATGCCTAGGGTAGACGCTATGTTAGAGTTATTGGGGGCAGCAACCATTATCTCTACACTAGATCTCTGTAAAGGATTTTGGCAAATGGAACTAGACGAGCAATCCAGAGCCAAAACTGCCTTCAGTACACCAGATGGGTTATATGAGTTTGTGACCTTACCCATGGGACTAAGGAACTCACCAAGTTCATTTCAGAGGCTAATCAATACTGTGTTGCGAGGCATGTCAGATTTTGCAGTGGCCTATATCGATGACGTGGACATTTTTAGCAAGTCGGTGCCTGAGCATGTCCAACACCTGACAACAGTATTGGAGGCCTTAAGAAAAGCAGGCCTCACAATAAAAGCTAAGAAATGCCAGTTTGGACTAAAGGAAGTAATCTATTTAGGACATAAGGTGGGGAGTGGGAAAATCACCCCCTTATGGAGCAAGGTGGAGGCAATACAAGCGTGGGCGATCCCCTTAACCAAAAAACAAGTAAGGGCATTTCTGGGTGTGGCTGGATTTTATAGGAAGTTTGTGAGAAATTTTGGGGAAATAGCAACCCCCTTGCATGAATTGACCAAGAAGAAGTGTTCTGAGCGTGTGGTATGGACGGATGAATGTCAGAAGGCTTTTGATCTACTGAAGCAAGCCTTGTGCCAAGGACCCATATTAATAGCACCAGACTATGAGCAACCATTCATCGTGGCTACAGATGCGTCAGACCTCGCGCTGGGAGTCGTCTTGCTGCAGGAGAGAGAAGGCACCAGACATCCAGTGGCGTATCTGAGTCGCAAGCTGACGCCGAGGGAGAAAAACTATTCGTCGGTCCAGAAGGAGTGCCTAGCGGTCGTGTGGGGACTGAACAAGTTGCGCCCATACGTGTGGGGACGAAGATTCACAGTGACTACGGATCATCGGGCCTTGTTATGGTTGCAGACTATGAAAAACCATAACACTATGCTGCAGAGGTGGTCCTGGGCCCTACAGGACTATCAAGTGGACTTCCAGTTCATCAAAGACAAGGACAATGTACTGGCCGATGGACTTTCCAGGCAAGTGGCTGGGACTGCAGTGACGTGACCAGACAGAGGAACAAAGAAAGAAATTTTCCCCATAGAGACTTTTATTTGTTAACGCGACGTATAAATCCTGGAACAGGAATAATACTCTGCAGTTGTTTAGGGGGGGGGAAATGTGATGTTCCTATATATTAGTGTATATATGGTAAGTGCTGGTTGTTTAGAGTATACATGGTAAGTAGTGAAAGAGGAGGGGGAGTGAATGGGCAATAGAATGCTTGATGATTGGCTGAATGTTTAAAATGGCTGACAGTATAAATGAAAGGAGGACAGGTAAATCTGGGGGAATGTGAGGTGGTGAATTGTGGAATCTGGGGGGAGAAGAGAAAGAGTGGATTGCTTGGTGGGGTTTAGAAAGTTGTTTACCAGGAGGGAGGTGGAGTTCGGATTAGTATTGAGTAAAACCATATGCTTATGTGCCTTAAGAAGAAATCTTGTTAATCTTGTTAGCTTTGTTATCTGTAATAAATACTTAATTTGGTTTACCAAAGGCCTGATCCTTGGCTGGGGTTTCACAGACCAGAAGGGAGGGTAAGGTAATGACCAAGGCTGAAAGGGAACTGTAACAAATGGTGGCAGCGGTGAAGAGAATAACAATACCAGTATTCAGAGTCTCTGGGAATACTAGTATTGGGACGTTACTGGTGGTTGCCTAGCAGGGGGATCTGTTGAGATCTGTGCTAGAGGGGGGAGAGAAACCATAAGAGAGAGCGGTCCGGACTGGTGGAGTCCCTGGTGGTGCCTAGAGACAGGCAGTAACCACGAGCAGGTAGGAACCTGACAGGGAGAGCCAGGGAAGGACGCCTCACACAGGTCCCTTCCAACTCTACTATTCTATGGTTCTATGAACTGATATGCTGTCTTTTTGAGCAATACTCTTCCATATGCTTCTAGATTGTTGCTATTTTCAGAGGGGACTCAGTCAAACACCAGCAAATTCAGGTTCTGCAGTTAGAGTTGATTGGGAGGTAAGGATGGGATCCATTGGTTGATGCTGGTTCAAAAGCATTCCGTCGACCTAACAGGTCAGTATCGATTTGAGTCTGTTCTTTGTCTGCTAGCTGCTGCTTTTACTGTTCTGTTTTTTCCTGACAAAAACTATTGATATTAGTATTGATATTTTGAAAGGAAATATTGATAAATTGAAATTATCATTCTTAATCGCAATATTTTAGAGGTGGATTTAAAAAAACCTGTTTTTTTAAAATAGCTGTGGAAAATTGCTACATAAAAATCTGATCTGCAATGATAGAGAATAAGAGAATTAACGGAAAATTCAGTACCAAATCTAAACTGGGGGTGAATTCTAGCACATCCCTATTGGGAGGCCTTTTGCACAACAAACTCAGCTCCTCAAAAGTTCAGATTTTTGCGCTAGGGAAAGTGACCTGAAAATGCACAAGAAAGTGTGGGATAACACTTGCTTTGCCACATCATCGCCTGAGCTCCCCACAAACAAATCAGAATTCCCTCCCCTTAAATATTACACAGGCGCTATCTCTGTTTTCTTTTTGGCACCTAGTGGAGACCTTCCTCTTTCAACAAGCCTTTGAAGTGGAGACCTTTACCCCGGCTTCATCTGTATTGGAAATGTTTTTAAGACATCTTCTTAATTGCCTGCATTAGCCTGGCAGAACAGAAAGGTTTTCAGCAGGCGTTTATAAGTTAAAACAGAAGATGCCTGCTGAATCTCATATTCCAAGGGCTAGATAGGCTTGGAGGGCTGCCTTCAGGTCCCAGGCCTGAGAGTCCCCCATCGCTGCTATAAACCTTCAGCCAGATCTTTAGTATTCTTCTTTTTCTTCTTAGCTTTACAAAATATGGCATCCTCTGCTTTCTCATTGGCACTTTCAGGTCCAGATCACACGGACCCACTGGCATTCTGGATCCAGAAGTGTTGCTGTGGGAGCCACTTTGGCACATCTTTTAGGCTAAATAAGAAGAAATCACACACCCCAAAAACTTCACTTAAAGTTAAGCCAATTCCACGCCACTCCTGCGGAGCAACGAGGCAGTCGTTGATGACCTGATGCGTTGTTGCAAAGTTTAAAAATAGAAATATCTCCCTAGGCCACCTCATGTAAAAAATTAATGAATTTAAACCACAGCTAACCTGGAAACCTTGAGAAAATCCATCCCTCTGAAAAGAGCAAAAATCGCCCTGCATTTTCACTGGGTCCCACAAAACCGTGTATCATGGGTTTTTTTTTACAGCATTAAGTTTTGGTAGTGCAAAGAAGCACCCAGAGCCAATGATTCCCAGGTAGGTGCGAGTCTTGCACTGTCAGAGGGTGTCTTACCAAACACACATTTATTATGTCCAGAACAAATTTCTAAGGGATGCAAATCCTTGCAAGAAAAATCTTCCCTGATGAGGCAGAAAGTGGAACCCATCTTTCTCCACTAACATTTTCAGATATGCCTTTACTTCCCCCTAGTGGACTTTATACAAATTACAGATTTCTGACTTCAACAAGACAATATTTGTCCATGACGTTGCATAAACCATGGCTTATGAAGCTGTGGACAAGCAGGGCCAGCACCAGCCGCCCTGGGCCTGTAGCACCATAGCCCAACACCTCCCCAATACAGGTGGCATGGGCTAATAAGTCTGCCCGCACACCCACCTACCTCTTATGTCATGTGAATGAAGTGTGCACGCCTACCATCAACCCCTTAGGGAAGCCCCCATCACCATCTTAGGTGATGACAGACGTATACACACAGTGTTCACACTGACAGAAGAGGTAGGTGGGGAGTGTGGGTGGGATTATTGAAGCCCACGCTGTCTGTATTGGGGCTGCCAATACCTAACACTGCCACAGATTAAAGAACAGGAACGCCACCTTCCCACTCTGAGGGGCCCTTTAGAGGCCCCGCTGGACCACAGGGGCCCTCAGCCAGGGCCCAACTGGTGGTCCATGGGCCACAATTTGGGAACCTCTGCTTTACAAAATAGGACACATGCCATCCTTAGCAGCAGCGGCAAGGAGGTGGGAACCATGAATAGCTCTTGATTAGGGACAGGCAGATCATTTTATTTCTGGCCCAGGCCAATTACATATGTCTCATTCATAAGTCTGTTCTGTTCTGTTCCACAAAGGTCTGAGATAATTTTTTAAAAATAGTATTTTTAAATGTCTGCATGAAAATGCCTAAATACATATTTTATTATCTATTTGATTACAAACATATGTTTATACTTGTTTTATCTCAATGTACCACATTTCTAAATTATTTTATCTTAAAATATGCATTTGGGTACTTTTACTGTCAATTCTGCCCTCTGGCGCCATTCCTTTGGACAAGTGTATGAATGCATGTACCTCCCTTGCCCCTTCCCTCTCCTTTGTACATCAGCTTCACCACGGAGATTGTCATGCACTTTAAATGTGTTTTAAATGTATGGTGTGTAGTATGCAGCCTGTGTGTACAGAGTGTGCACTGACACACATTTTAGTTTTTAAATTTTCACATGAGGCAGTGTGGTGTAGTGGTTAGAGTGTTGGCCTAGGACCTGGGAGACCAGGATTCAAGTCCCCACTCAGCTATGAAGCTTGCTGGGTGACCTTGGGCCAGTCACAATCTCTCAGTCTAACCTACCTCACAGGGTTGTTGTGAGGATAAAATGGAGAGGGAGAACTATGCACACCACCTTGAGCACCTTGGAGGAAAGGTGGGATATAAATGTATCAATAAAATAAAATAAAATAAAATAAATAAAATAAATATTTAAAAAACATTGCACACAATGGGTGTCCAGAGCAGAAAACGATTACAATATTGCAGTTTTGACCCCACCACAGCCAATGTTAGGGGAAGAAAGATGAGGAAAGACACTTGTTATGCCAGGCCACTGCCACTGATGATCATGTAATTAATTCATTTATATTCTGACTGTCCTCCTGAAGGAGTCCAGGGCAGCAGCCAAGGGTCAAAGCAAGCAAAGGAATGAGACCAAAAGCAGCCTGCCGGACCACACATGCGTCCATCCTGCAGGTCCTCCTCATGCCAGCATCTCTCCAGTTTCTAGGAAGAATCCTAAAGGAGAGAGAAATAATTGTTTCCATTCTCTGAAAGGTTTTCTCAGCTTAGATGCTGTCATTGCTGTTGCCATGGCTACCAGGTGTCAGAGGCCTGCACTGGGTTTGTGGACCACGGTGGGAGTGACTGACGTGCAGCCAGGCTTAGCATGGTGGGAGGGAGAAGGGGTTGGGGGTAGGGTGGAAGTAAATAATGGAATTCAGAGGTAAGTCCAGAGGTTGTGAACTCTTGTCTTACAGGTCTCCTATGCTTTAAGTATGTGCAGAAGGCGATACTCAACGGGTGAAGCTTTTCCTGTTGTTATACCTCTGTGATTGGAAAACGTTTTGTTTCTCCCACAAGTTGCTAAAAGAATTTTAACCCCTTTTGAAATCGAATTTTACACTATTTTTATCTGTGTTTTTGTTTTTAGTATTTCATATTTATTATCGATTGGTCTTTGTTTTTATACGTTGTGAAGCCATCCTGGAAAGATTCTTTTTTGAGAGGTAGGATAAAACAACCCCTCCAACAAACAAACAAACAGAGAAACAAATCAGCCTGCATATGTTGGATTTTTCTCTGCCTCAGAGCTATTAAATACTCCAGAGAAGATTGCCAGCAATTAGTTGGCAAGCCTAATTTAGGCTTTTTCTCCACAACTGCTTACTGCAATACTTTACTAGTTGTTTTTTTTTAATGGCTGGGGTAGGTGAATGCTTCTCGATTTTTTTCCAGGCAACACAATTCCTCCCCTCCTCCACAATTTCAGCAATGTGTTCCCACAACCTAACCCTCTATCAAAGGTGAGAAGCCTTCTTTCATTCCAACCACTCACTTTCTGGATGAACCTACCAAATTGCACTTGAAATAGCATGCAAAAGGAAACACAGCTGTTCTTTGACATTCTAAATTCTCCCAAATTTCCAAAACAAATGTACAAAAAATGTGTATGTTTGAGAAAAGTGTGCATATATATATATAAGACAGTTTAGAAAGCAACAAACAGAAGTTCACTCAAGCTTGCTCTGGATCCCTATAAGGATTCCGTTAATCACCTAAAAATATATATGAACGTAATTGTGATTAACCAAACAGAGGTAAAAGTATAATTACGTTCATATATATAACATACAAAATACATACTGTAATACTAGGGGATATTGGATTGTATCCAACTAAGTCCTACTCAGATAATGAAATTAATGAGTTAAAAGTAGTCATGTCTATCACCTTCAGTGGGTCTATGCTGAGTAGGACTAGCATTGAATACCACTCCTTTCTTACAAAAATTGGTATATTAGGCAAAATTGCATAGAAAAATGGATCTATTAGGAGAAATGCTGAAAATTTTTTGTCACTTGCATAAGTACTCAGGCAGAAATGTGATGAATTGCTTAAGCCTGGAAAAATGAGAAAAGCTGAAACTGAAAGATTTTTCCATTTAGAGGATGAGCTGGGACCTAAAAGTGGATCATATCCCAATTTAAGGTAGGCCATACTTAGTGGCACCATACTTATTTGGTTTACATTTTTAAGAGAAAAAGAAAGACAGAATGGTGGTCAAGAGAGGAGATAGCAAGATAAAGACACAGGCCTTGTTCACATTTCAGGGCCAGACTCAAGTATTTATAGCATACAGAATCATGGCCAAACTCAAATATTTATATGTACTGTGAATAGAGTAACCTGTAGAATTTGCTATTTCTTCAGCATCTCTCCCAAGAGGGTACAATACACCTGATTAATTCCACAAAAGGGATACCCATTATATGAGCTGTCCAGAGTAAACTGAGCACCATAAATAACATCTTACCCTCTGGATGATGTTTGGCTTCTCTTTCTGCTGCAGCTTGGACTTGGAAACACATTAGTAATAACCCCAGTCTATATGCTCCTCTAGGCCACAGGAATCCACCATTCTATAAAGTTAAGTGGACTAGTGAAGCAGCTGAAGCACTGCACATGCTCTGTGACTGTTTTGCTTCCTGGTGCAGACAGGACTGGAACCATCTGTAATGAAATCAGAATTATTTAAATGTTTAAAACAGTTTTGAAATTGTGTCCAGGTAAGAAAGTGTTAATAGAATGGTAATAAGTGCAGATGAGGTATGACTAACAGGTGGGAAGGTGTGAATTCCAAGGGGAGTTTTAAAAGAGAAAAACTGTTGGAGTTTGCCAGTTTGATTAGATAGGTATCAAGAAGAGAACATCTAGTCAGAAGGGCTGGAGTTTTGGAAGAAGATTTCATTTGGATTAGAGGGGTAGGTTAGGTAGGTAGGATAGGGACAATAACAACTTATTCATTTACTATCGCTCCACGAGCTAGAGGGAGCCCCAGCTGACGAAGCGTCAAGGCGAGTTAAGCAGCAGAGTGAGTTCGGCAGCAGGGCAAGGAGGCCAGGGCCCCCCACTCTGCCCTTCTGTTCCCTGACCTCAACTAAACCACAGTCTCCAACCTATTGACGTAATAAACCTCAAACAAAACTATGCAGGTAAAAAGCCAGCAGGCGTGTGGGGGCTTTCCAGTGTTTTGCACAGCCTGCAGCATGTACGACTATCTGCCTGTTGGACAGCAGTCTTGGGTGTGCTCTCGGTGCAATGAGCTCCTGGCTCTCCAGGAACAACTTCATTTCCTTGAGGCCAAGGTGGCAGACCTGGAAAAGCTGAGAGAGGCAGAGAGGTGTGTGGAGGAGGCCTTCAGGGACATTATAGCTGTGTCCCACTCCAGCGATGATAGCTCTCCTGCTATCATGGAGAACGATGGTCTCGGGGAAGGAGAGCATCCAGCTGAGGAAGAGGGAAACGATCCCTTAGAAGGGACCCATTCCTTGGGGGATGAGCAGCTATCCTCTCGTGCCGAGGATATATCTCCAGGGGGTGGAGGGATCCTTGTAGTGGGTGATTCGATCATTAGGAACATAGACAGTGGGGTGTGTGATGGGCGTGTAGACCGCAAGGTGTTTTGCCTGCCTGGTGCGAAGGTTGCGGATATTGCCCGTCGTTTAGATAGTTTGGTAGACAGTGCTGGGGAGGAGTCAGTGGTCGTGGTGCACGTTGGCACCAACGACATGGGGAAATGCAGCCGTGAGGTCCTGGAAGCTAAATTTAGGTTGCTAGGTAGGATGCTGAAAGCCAGGACCTCCAAGGTGGCTTTCTCTGAAATGCTACCGGTTCCACGCGCAGGACCAGCCAGACAGGCCCAGCTTTGCAGTCTCAATGCGTGGATGAGACGATGGTGTCGGGTGGAAGGGTTTAGATTTGTTAGGCACTGGGGAACATTTTGGAACAAGCCAGGCCTGTACAAAAGGGACAGGCTCCACTTGAACCAGAATGGAACCAGACTGCTGGCACTTAAAATTAAAAAGGTAGCAGAGCAGCTTTTAAACTGACTGAGGGGGGAAACCCGACAGGAGCTGAGAAAGGTCCGGTTCGGAATAAACCTCCCCCCTGGGATAAAAACCAAAGAAATGATGAAATTTTAAAAGGGGTAGGCCTAGAAGTAGGCATTGTGAGAGCAGGGGCACAGGATATAAATTCAGAAGAGCAAAATTACCACAGGCCAAACCACAAGTGCCAAAGACACTTGAAGAGAGACACTGCTTACAAGTGCCTGTACGCTAATGCTAGGAGCCTCTGAACCAAGATGGGAGAACTGGAGTGCTTGGTCTTAGAGGAGAGCATTGATATAGTGAGCATAACGGAGACCTGGTGGAATGGAGAAAACCAGTGGGATATGGTTATCCCTGGATATAAACTATATCGGAAGGACAGGGAAGGACGTATTGGTGGCGGAGTCGCTCTATACGTGAAAGAAGGCATTGAATCCAGCAAGCTCGAAACCCCAAAAGAGGCAGACTCCTCCACAGAATCGTTGTGGGTGGTGATACCATGCCCCAGGAGGGACTTAATACTGGGAACGATCTATCGTCCCCCTGATCAAAATGCTCAGGGAGACCTTGAGATGAGATATGAAATTGAGGAAGCATCCAAACTAGGAAATGTGGTAGTAATGGGTGACTTCAACTACCCGGACATAGACTGGCCGCATATGTGTTCCAGTCATGACAAAGAAGCAAAGTTTCTAGATATTCTAAATGACTATTCCCTAGACCAGTTGGTCATGGAACCGACCAGAGGGACAGCAACCCTGGACTTAATCCTCAGTGGGGACAGGGACCTGGTGCGAGATGTAAGTGTTGTTGAACCGATTGGGAGCAGTGACCACAGTGCTATTAAATTAAACATACATGTAAATGGCCAATTGCCAAGAAAATCCAACATGGTCACATTTGACTTCAAAAGAGGAAACTTCACAAAAATGAGGGGATTGGTAAAAAGAAAGCTGAAAAACAAAGTCCAGAGGGTCACATCACTCGAAAATGCTTGGAAGTTGTTTAAAAACACTATATTAGAAGCTCAACTGGAGTGCATACCGCAGATCAGAAAAGGTACCACCAGGGCCAAGAAGATGCCAGCATGGTTAACGAGCAAAGTCAAGGAAGCTCTTAGAGGCAAAAAGTCTTCCTTCAGAAAATGGAAGTCTTGTCCGAATGAAGAAAATAAAAAAGAACACAAACTCTGGCAAAAGAAATGCAAGAAGACAATAAGGGATGCTAAAAAAGAATTTGAGGAGCACATTGCTAAGAACATAAAAACCAACAACAAAAAATTCTATAAATACATTCAAAGCAGGAGACCATCTAGGGAGGCGATTGGACCCTTGGATGATAAGGGACAAGTTACATATTTTAGTTAGCAGATCAGCAAACTAGTACAAAGGTGTACTAAAGAACAATAAGGAGATTGCAGAGAAGCTAAATGAATTCTTTGCATCTGTCTTCACAGTGGAAGATATAGAGCAGATCCCTGAACCTGAACTAACATTTGCAGGAAGGGATTCTGAGGAACTGAGACAAATAGTGGTAACGAGAGAGGAAGTTCTAGGCTTAATGGACAATATAAAAACTGAGAAATCACCGGGCCCGGATGGCATCCACCCGAGAGTGCTCAAAGAACTCAAATGTGAAATTGCTGATCTGCTAACTAAAATATGTAACTTGTCCCTTGGGTTCTCCTCTGTGCCTGAGGACTGGAAAGTGGCAAATGTAACGCCAATCTTCAAAAAGGGATCCAGAGGGGATCCTGGAAATTACAGGCCAGTTAGCTTAACTTCTGTCCCTGGAAAACTGGTAGAAAGCATTATTAAAGCTAGATTAACTAAGCACATAGAAGAACAAGCCTTGCTGAAGCAGAGCCAGCATGGCTTCTGCAAGGGAAAGTCCTGTCTCAGTAACCTATTAGAATTCTTTGAGAGTGTCAACAAGCATATAGATAGAGGTGATCCAGTGGACATAGTGTACTTAGACTTTCAAAAAGCTTTTGACAAGGTACCTCACCAAAGACTTCTGAGGAAGCTTAGCAGTCATGGAATAAGAGGAGAGGTCCTCTTGTGGATAAGGAATTGGTTGAGAAGCAGAAAGCAGAGAGTAGGAATAAACGGACAGTTCTCCCAATGGAGGGCTGTAGAAAGTGGAGTCCCTCAAGGATCGGTATTGGGACCTGTACTTTTCAACTTGTTCATTAATGACCTAGAATTAGGAGTGAGCAGTGAAGTGGCCAAGTTTGCTGACGACACTAAATTGTTCAAGGTTGTTAAAACAAAAAGGGATTGTGAAGAGCTCCAAAAAGATCTCTCCAAACTGAGTGAATGAGCGGGAAAATGGCAAATGCAATTCAATATAAACAAGTGTAAAATTATGCATATTGGAGCAAAAAATCTTAATTTCACATATACGCTCATGGGGTCTGAACTAGCGGTGACCGACCAGGAGAGAGACCTCGGGGTTGTAGTGGACAGCACGATGAAAATGTCGACCCAGTGTGCGGCAGCTGTGAAAAAGGCAAATTCCATGCTAGCGATAATTAGGAAAGGTATTGAAAATAAAACAGCTGATATCATAATGCCGTTGTATAAATCTATGGTGCGGCCGCATTTGGAATACTGTGTACAGTTCTGGTCGCGTCATCTCAAAAAGGATATTCTAGAGTTGGAAAAGGTTCAGAAGAGGGCAACCAGAATGATCAAGGGGATGGAGCGACTCCCTTACGAGGAAAGGTTGCAGCATTTGGGGCTTTTTAGTTTAGAGAAAAGGCGGGTCAGAGGAGACATGATAGAAGTGTATAAAATTATGCATGGCATTGAGAAAGTGGATAGAGAAAAGTTCTTCTCCCTCTCTCATAATACTAGAACTCGTGGACATTCAAAGAAGCTGAATGTTGGAAGATTCAGGACAGACAGAAGGAAGTACTTCTTTACTCAGCGCATAGTTAAACTATGGAATTTGCTCCCACAGGATGCAGTGGTGGCCACCAGCTTGGACGGCTTTAAAAGAAGATTAGACAAATTCATGGAGGACAGGGCTATCAATGGCTACTAGCCGTGATGGCTGTGCTGTGCCACCCTAGTCAGAGGCAGCATGCTTCTGAAAACCAGTTGCCGGAAGCCTCAGGAGGGGAGAGTGTTCTTGCACTCGGGTCCTGCTTGCGGGCTTCCCCCAGGCACCTGGTTGGCCACTGTGAGAACAGGATGCTGGACTAGATGGGCCACTGGCCTGATCCAGCAGGCTCTTCTTATGTTCTTATATCATATTTAACATCTTGTATATAATAAAGTTTGTTTGATTCAAAATCCCATGTGTCACTTTAGTCAAGTGTGCTACCATATTAAGGTCCCATTCTGTACCTATACCAGTTTTTCAGACAGATTACACCAGTGGTCAGTTTTGGGGGAAAGGTGGTGGGGCTGAAGCTTGTGGTTCAGAGGGCATATCTGCCATAGGCTGAGGCAGACTTCCTGGGGATTTCCTGATCCTTGTGTTTGGGAATCAGGAGGTGGGAATCCCAGAGACACAGGAACGTCACACCATCTCTGCCCAATTCACTTTAAGGGGGGGGGAAAGTAACATATAGCTTTATATTTTATAGAGACAGTAAGATGGGTAACTGCAAGCCAGAATTTGATTGCAAACCAGAACTGGAAACCAGAAATTGGGTTCTCAGTTCTGATTTGGAGGAACTGTTCTGGTTTGGATAACTGTAATTTGCCCAATTTGGACAACATGGCAAACTACATTTACTGTGAACCAGCAAGTAAGGGAAGGGACTGGAGACCACAAGGTGAGCAGAAAGGGAAGAGGAGGGGCCATGTGAGAATATCTCTGTTTGCAACACCCAGTCCATTGTTTATTTATTGTTTTGTTAATTGTTTGGCTAAACTTACATCTAAATAGAGGCACATTGATGCAGAAGGATGGACAACAGGAGAGGAGAAAAGAGGTGATGTTGTATGCTTTACCACTGAACGTTACCATTTTGCTTTACTCTTAGACCCTTCAGAGGCCCACTGTGAATTGTTTGCAAGGCACTTTGAGGGTAAAGTTGCTTGCCTCCGTAGCACTCCTGATGCCCCATCCACATCTACCGTAGTCCCCAATGAGGTGTCCAGTGCAACGTCTGCTGCAACTTCTTGGGAACGGTTTCAGTTGATGCGGCCTGATGAAGTGGACAAGGTGCTTGCGATGATGCGGCCAGCAACGTGTCCTCTCGACCCTTGCCCTTCTTGGCTTATTAAAGCTTGCCGCGGGGGTCGGACCAAGTGGATCCAGGGTGTGGTGTCAGTGGATCCAGGGTGTCAATGCCTCATTGCGAGAGGGAGTGGTTCCAGCCACCTTGAAAGAGGTGGTGATTTGACCACTCCTGAAAAAGCCCACCCTGGACCCATTGGTTTGTGACAATTACCGACCGGTTGCAAATACCCCCTTTTTAGGGAAAGTGATTGAGAGGGTTGTGGCGCAACAACTGCAAGCACTCTTGGATGAAACAGATTATCTTGACCCATCCCAGTCTGGGTTCAGGCCTGGTTATGGGACTGAATCGGCCTTGGTCGCCCTGATGGATGACCTTTATAAGGAGAAGGACAGGGGGAGTGCAACCCTGTTGTTCTTACTTGATCACTCAGCGGCTTTTGATACCATTACCATGGTATCCTTCTGGGCCGACTTGGTGAGATGGGTATTGGAGGCACTGTTTTAGATTGGTTCCGATCTTATCTCCATGGTCGTTCTCAGAGAATAGCATTGGGTGACTGTCTTTCGGCCCCCTGGCACCTGTGCTGTGGGGTGCTGCAGGGTACCATGTTGTCCCCCATGCTGTTTAACATCTATATGAAGCCCTTGGGAGCAGTCATCAGGAGATTTGGGGTGAGGTGTCAGCAGAATGCTGATGATACCCAGCTCTATTTCTCTGTAACATCTGAATCGGGAGAGGCCGTGCAAGCCCTGGACCGGTGCCTGGACTCAGTGGTGGGCTGGATGAGGGCCAATAAACTGAATCTGAATCCTAGCAAGACAGAGGCACTGTGGGTTGGTGGTTCCCGAGTTTGGATAATTGGTCGGTTGTCTGCTTTGCATGGGGTCGTACTCCCTCTGAAAGAGCAAATCCGTAGCCTGAGGGTGCTCCTGGATTCATCTTTGTTGCTAGAGGCCTGGGTGACCTCAGTGGCTAGGAGTGCCTTTTACCAGCTTTGGCTGGTGAGACACCTGAGGCAGTTTCTGGACCAGGATAGCCTGACCACTGTTGTCCATGCACTGGTCACCTCTAGGCTGGATTACTGTAATGTGCTCTATGTGGGGCTGCCCTTGAGGTTGGTCTGGAAGCTGCAGCTGGTGCAAAATGCGGCGGCGAGACTGGAGCAGGGTATCGCCAACATGTCACCCTGCTGCTGAAAGAATTGCACTGGCTGCCCATTTGTTACCGGGCCAAGTTCAAGGTTCTAGTTTTGGCGTAGAAAGCCCTATACAGCTCGGGACCAGGATACCCAAAAGACTGTCTTACCCCTTATATGCCCAGTCGATCACTGCGCTCTGCAGGTGAGGGCCTCCTACAGATACCATCTTGTCAGGAGGTTCGTTCTGTACAATATAGGAAACGGGCCTTTAGTGTGGCGGCACCTACCCTGTGGATTTCCCTCCCTTTGAACGTTAGGCAGGCGCCATCTCTGCTATCTTTTCGGCACCTTTTGAAGACTTTCATCTTTCAACAAGCCTTTTAAGTTCAGACCTATCCCAGTCTGCATCTGTGTCAGAATTGTTTAATATGTTTTTAAATAATGTTTTTCACCCTTTTAAAGGTTTTTTTAAATGTTTTTAATGCTGTTTTGTTTTAATGTATTTTAAGATCTGTTTTTATGATGTTTTAAAGTGTTTTAGTGCCTTGTTTGCCGCCGTAGGCTCCTGCTGGGAGGAAGGGCAGGATATAAATTAAATAAATAAACTCAGTATCCTACTGTAAATGCAACTCTAATATATATACTTCCCCTATGTACCCCTGCTTTAATTCTCCTCCCTTTTTTCTGTTGTGTCTATTTCTAGACCCTTGGGGCAGGTAAAGTATTTATTTATTTTATTTAACAACATTTATATATTGCTTGATTGTAAAAAAAACTCTGTGGTTTACAAAACAACAACAACCTCTAAATGGTTTTTAAAAAACGTACCATGTAAATCAGGTATGGGGAACCTTTGGCTCTCCAGATGTTGCTGAACGACAGCTCCTGTCATTCCTGGCCATTGACCATGCTTGCTGGAGCTGATGGGAGCTGCAGCTTAACAACATCTGAAGGGCCAAAGCTTCCCCATGCCTGATGTAGATGAACGATGCTATGTGTCAGAGCTCCAAGGCTCCACTTACCGGAGGTCTGGAGACAGCACCTGCTCCCACTTTGGAATACTGACCTAATTAGAGTTACAAGGCAGCAGCCTGCACCTTCCCTAACTGGAGCGGATGGAGAGGGCACAGAACCAGTCAAACTGGAATGCAAGCCAAGGGCTTTTTAAAAAGCTTCCCCCCCCATACTGGGAGATAGTCACAGTTATTGGGGAAATTGCATTGGAGAACTGTTGAGCTAGACAGGTAGTGCGTACCATCAGGAGAGAGCAGTAGCCCCGCTTCTGGTGTGGTTACTTCATTCCCTCCTGGAGCTGAGTAATGTTGATGGTCCTCAGCCCTGGAAAACAAGTCACTCACCAGCTGTATTTCCTTTACAGCCAGTACCAGGCCTGGAGCTGAATTCTCCTTAAGACCAGATCTCTCTCTCCCCTGCTTCAGTGAAGACGACTAGAGCAGGGTTTTGTTTTCTTTGCAATTGCTGCTGCTATTGTTTATTTGCTTGCACTGCTTATAAGAAATTGAGTTCGCTGGCACTTTCTATCATATTGAAAAGCCCAGAGCTCTTCTGCAAAGCACATCCCTTGCCCCACCTGGCTCTTCCAGTTGGGATATGCTTTTAAAGGGCCAGATTGCACATTCGCTAACACTGCGAATGATGATGATGGCGACTTATAGTTACAGAGACAAGAAGTTTGTAATCTCTTTTGCAAAAAAACACAAAAAACCCCAACCCTAATAAAAAATTCTTGTGATGCTTATAATATGTAATAGTCTGTCCTACGGGTCCTATTATTGTTCCATAAATTCCAGATCAATTGTTTATATAGTTGTCAGTTCTATGCATGTTTACACAGAAGGTCCCACTGAGTTCACAGATGAGTGTGCTTAGCAGGGGTATCAACATCTATGGGCAGTCTTAGCAGTGCAGTCCCCTCCTCCAAGAATTTGCAGTAGTGTTGAAGAAAAAGTCTGAACAGACCCATAGGGGCCCATCAAGAGCTCATTAAGTCTCTTGTTTCTGCTGCCTGTTTGGGTTTGTACTATACATCACTTTGATCTGGTCTAGAAATGCAAATTTACATAATTATATAAACTCAGAAGGTTTATAAAGGGGTGGTTGTCAAACACCTGGCAGGTAATGATAAATTGTTGGTGAGCTGTGTTGGGTCTGATGGGACACAAAGTTGTGCAGACCTAGTCTTTGAAAACATAATAGGCAAGGTGCATATTGAGCGACAAAAATTCACATGATGGCTTGTGCCCATGTACTTGTGATATTCACATACACTTAACATGAGACACCCCTGGGTGGGTGTGCAAAGGGAGGCTGAAAGATCCTGGATTCTGGAAGCAGAAGTAAGTTATGAAGAAAACTAAAAGAAAAATGCTACAATAGTCGGCTTCCAAATTTGCAAAACTTCAGTTAGAGAGTGTATTTGTTTATATTTATATTCTGCCCTGTAGCATAGATCCTGGAGTGGATGACAATTTACATTTTAAAAAAATACAGTAAAACTGATAAGGCATCGAATAAATCACAGAAACAGCCAACAATAAGAATAAATAAACAACACCACTGTTGGAAGCAGTAGGGAATCACAAGTGGAGAGTGCTGTTGCCCTCAGATTCTGCTTATGGGCTTCCCATAGGCATCCGGCTGGTCACTGTGAGGACACTTTGAGGCCCGGATGCTGGACGAGATGAGCCATTAGCCTATCCATTAGGGCTCTTCTTGTGTTCTTAGAAACAATATCCAGCTATCACCAGTCTGGCAGCAACTAACCATTAATAAATGCCAAGGTGCCCCCTCTGCTATTATCCAGGCACCACTGAAAAGCACAGAAACAAAACAATCAGAAGAGCACAACCCAGAAACAAAACAGCCAAACCCTAATATAAAACACATATTACAAGCAGCAATATACAGATAAGAATGCTGTATAATACAAGAGCAAATACACAATTTGGCTCCCAAAGTGCACAAATAGATGTTTTCAAGTGTGGTGAGTCATAAACAGCACAAATAAATAGCTAGGCTGGTATCCATTGACTATATACCAAGTCCGATTCATTATTTATAAAGTGCCAGTGCACAGATCATATATAGTAACTATATATGAGTTGCCTTGGCCCCAAATTTGGAAATTTTCAGTTGCAGAGTATGCATGGCTCTCCTTAAGATGCATTAACCCAGCTGGTTTCAAATGAATATATAGCAATGGAGTCTCAAGTTTTCATTATTATTCTGCTGACTGATCAGACATATGTGGGGAAAGGAATGTGTGCTTCCTGAATGTTGCAAAGACACCAATGTAAAAGCAGCATCCAAAACAAGACATTTCATGTTCTCCTTTGCCAGTTGCTCCAAATCTGATCATTTTTTCTTTCTTTCCATGAATGTTCTCTCCACATACCTTCCTTACCCATTTGTGTGAACATGTTTCTTATGAACCCTCATCCTGAAGAAGCATTTCTGGTCCTTTGCTGCCTTCTGATCATTGCCTCCAAATATTTTTAATATAACTCTATAATATAACTCTATCTACAAATCTAAGGTACTTTTTGCTAACTTCATGCTTCTTTTTTACCAAAAAAATTGAAAAACTATCTCATAAAAGATTAATCATTTAGGTTCAACCAAGAGATTTAGGGCACCTGTTCCATATTGCATAACACAGGATCCGTCAGCACTATACATTTTTAGCAGTATCATACCACTTCCCACAAAGGATCCTGGGAACTATGGTTTGTTAAAGGTGCTGAGCATTGTTAGGAGACCCCTATTTTCCCCACAGAGCTACAATTCCAAGGGAAGAGGAATTGAATTTTAAACTACTCTGGGAATTGAAGTTCTGTGAGGGGAATAAGGGCATCTGAGCAACTCTCAGCACCCTCAGCAAACTATAGTTCACAGGATTCTTGGGGGGAAGTCATGGTGGTTTAAAGTAGTATGACTGCTTTAAATGTATAGTGCAGATGGGGCCACAGATATTTTATTTATTTATTTTATTCGATTTATATACCGCCCACAGCCCGAAGGCTCTCAGGGCGGTGCACAACATAAGATAAAATACAATAAAATCGCGAAAAACAGTAAAAGCATACATGTTGAACAGTTAAACAGCCTGCTGTACATTAACAGCTAAAAGATAGATTAAAATGCCTAGGAGAATAAAAAGGTTTTAACCTGGCACCGAAAAGATAAAAGTGTAGGCGCCAGGTGCACCTCATCGGGGAGACTGTTCCATAATTCGGAGGCAACCACTGAAAAGGCCCTAGATCTTGTTACAACCCTCCGAGCTTCTCTGTGAGTCGGAGCTCGGAGGAGGGCCTTAGATGTTGAACGCAGTGAACGGGTAGGTTCATACCGGGAGAGGCGTTCCGCTAGGTATTGTGGTCCCACGCCGTGTAAGGCTTTATAAGTCAAAACTAGCACTTTGAATTTGGCCCGGAAACAAATAGGTAGCCAGTGCAAACGAGCCAGAACAGGTGTTATATGCACGGACCGTCTGGTCCTCGTCAACATTCTAGCTGCTGCGTTTTGCACTAGCTGTAGTTTCCGAACTGTCTTCAAAGGCAGCCCCACGTAGAGCGCATTGCAGTAATCCAGTCTCGAGGTTACCAGAGCATGCACAACTGAAGCGAGGTCGTCGCTTTCCAGATAGGGACGTAGCTGGGCTACCATCTGAAGGTGGTAGAACGCATTCCGTGCCACCGAGGCCACCTGCGCCTCGAGAGACAGGAATGGATCAAAAAGAACCCCCAAGCTACGAACCTGTTCCTTCAGAGGGAGTGTAACCCCATCTAGAACAGGTTGAACATCCACCATCTGATCAGAGAAGGCACTCACCAACAGCGTCTCGGTCTTGTCAGGATTGAGCCTCAGTTTATTAGCTCTCATCCAGTCCATTATCGCGGCCAGGCAACGGTTCAGCATATTAACAGCCTCACCTGAAGAAGATGAAAAGGAGAAATAGAGTTGCGTGTCATCAGCATACTGGTGACAACGCACTCCAAAGCTCCTGATGACTGCACCCAATGGCTTCATGTAGATGTTAAAAAGCATGGGGGACAGTACCGATCCCTGCGGGACTCCACAATGGAGAGTCCAGGGTATCGAACAATGCTCCCCAAGCCCTACCCTCTGGAGCTGGTCCACCAGGTAGGAGCGGAGCCACTGCCAAGCAGTACCTCCAACTCCCAACTCCGTGAGTCTCTCCAGAAGGATACCATGGTCGATGGTATCAAAAGCAGCTGAGAGATCAAGGAGAATCAACAGAGTAACACTCCCTCTGTCCCTCTCCCGACATAGGTCATCATACAGGGTGACCAAGGCTGTTTCAGTGCCAAAACCGGGCCTAAAACCGTATTGAAATGGATCTAGATAATCGGTTTCATCCAAGAGCACCTGGAGCTGGTTGGCGACCACCCGTTCCAAGACCTTGCCCAGGAATGGAACATTCGCTACCGGCCTATAGTTGTTGAGATTATCTGGGTCCAGGGAAGGTTTCTTCAGGAGTGGTCTCACTACCGCCTCTTTCAAACAAGTAGGAACCACTCCATCTCTCAAGGAGGCATTTATCACTTCCCTGGCCCAGCCGGCTGTTCCAACCCTGCCAGCTTTCACTACCCAAGAGGGGCAAGGATCCAACATCCAACATTGAGGTGGTCGCACGTACCAGTCCAAGCACCTTGTCAACGTCCTCAAGCTTTACACAACCAGATGTGCTTTAACATATTGTACACAATCAAGGAAGTGAATGAGAGAGAACAGGTGTCCATTCATATGCTGGGGCTTCTTCTTCCTCTCCTCTGCCCTACATCCCTCTGTGTGTGTGCCCTCAAAATCTATTCCAGAGGGCAGGGAGTCTCTTCAGAGACGTTCTGAGGACATGCAAAGTGCTGGGGTGGGTATAGGAGAAACCAGAAGTCCCATTGTGATTGCAAATGTCACTCATCACTGGAAAATAACAGATCTTGGCTGTCTCTTTGTGTAATCTGCTTTTTGTAGTAGCACAATTATACTGCAGTAAATCATGAAGGGAAGAACAGGGAAGAGGCAACAAGGGGAAAATGTGCCGATATTCCCATGGATGTTGCACTACTGCTCCAGCCTGCCATCAGCCATGCCAGATATTTGACAACCTCCTGTGTTTGAAGTCCTAGGCAGGCAGCAAGAGCAGAGAATCACGATTCTCTACAGAGGCACCACACATGACTGATGACCTGCATTCTGCTTGGTGGATACCAGCAGCCTTGGACCTATCCTAATTGATGAGAATAGAATGGCAGGCTGCTTTGAAAAATACTAATTGACAGTGGAGCCAGCTGCAGCGAGATCTGACCCAGTCTAATAAATGTAAAATAGACTGCTGCCACTCTTCTGTGACCCTATACAAAACCAGAAATCAATTATCGAGGCAAAGGAGGTCGGCAGAGACAGGGTCTCTCAGTGTTTTTGTTTATTGTTATCCCATTTGGTTTGCAGTTGCTGCTGCTGCTGCTGTAGGAGAAAGAGGTATTGCTCTATCCCCTAAACACAGATGGAGGTCAAAGCCACTTGTGGAAGCCAGTTGGAACTGTGTGATTGTGGTGCCTTGACATTTAGGATTTATGAACTGGCTTGGATGCCGTTGAAGTGAGTCCTTTCAGTTCACCAGAAATCTGCATCAAAGTTCCACAGCTCTGCATCTCCAACACAAACTCTCTAGATTCTAGACAATTAATGTCTTGGCAATCATGTAATTAGTTTATCAGTTTGCACAATGTATTACTTTTTTTAAAAAAGAATTTTGATACATATGGTAGAGGAAAAGGGGTATTTGATAGCACATGGGAAATCAGGCCAAGAGGAGTTTTTAAGCAGACTATGGATCACAAAGAGAGCCAGCATGTTATGTGAAGTGCTGGCTAAAGTTGTATCTCTCACCGCTCTAGGACACAACCAGGTGCTCTCTTGTTGTGAGATTGTGATGGACGTTGCCTGCAGGTCATCTCCACAACCATGAGGTCTAGAATCTTAAAATCAAACAATAAATGAAATGAAAGAAAGTGAAATACTAAGGATAAATTGCTATGACCATTTGCTGCGGGAAGTCTTACTATACTTGCGCTAACTTCCAGTCCTTTCAGCACTGTCCCTGATTGTGTGTGTGTGCCACCAGGGTTTGACTGGGCACTGGATATGGCTTTTAAATATGGTGCCCGCATTAACCAAAATGGAGACAATAGTCAAGAAATCAGAAAAGGCTAGGACTCGGGAGTGCAGCTATGAGAGAACTAGAAAAGGTCCTCAAATGCAAAGATGTATAACTGAACACTTAAGTCAGGATAATTCAGACCATGGTATTCCCGATCTCTATGTATGGATGTGAAAGTTGGTCAGTGAAAAAAGCGGATAAGAGAAAAATCAACGCATTTGAAATGTGGTGTTGGAGGAGAGCTTTGTGCATACCATGGACTGCAAAAAAGACACATAATTGGGTGTTAGAACAAATTGAACCAGAACTATCAGAAGCTAAAATGACAAAACTGAGGTTATCATACTTTGGACACATCATGAGAAGACATGATTCACTTAGCAAAGACAATAATGCTGGGAAAAACAGAAGGGAGTAGAAAAAGAGAAAGGCTAAACAAGAGATGGATTGATTTCATAAAGGGAGCCACAGACCTCAACTTACAAGATCTGAACAGGGTGGTTCACAACTGATGCTTTTGGAGGTCTTTGATTCATAGGGTCACCATAAGTCGTAATCGACGTGAAGGCACATAACAACAACAACAAAGGCAGATACATTTGCTAGCCATTAGCAGGTGGAGTGGGATGCATGAGGGCATTGGGGAAAGGTTAGGGGAGAGGCAGTAACATTTAGTGAGCAGTTTGGAGAAGCTTGGCAGGCCCCCAAAAGCCCACAAGCAGCCTATTGAGGGGCATTCGCAGGGCTCCTTTGCACCTCAAGGGAGTAAGGCAAATGAAGCAGCCCTTGCAATCCTACATTAGTCTACATTATCAGAATCTGGTCTTCTAGGAATCCTCCATGGCGCAGAGTGGTAGGTGGTGGTAACGCAGTTGAAGCTCTGCTCACAGCCGGAGTTCGATTCCAACGGAAGGAGGAAGTCGAATCTCCAGTAAAAGGGGTTGAGGTCCACTCAGCCTTTCATCCATCCGTGGTCGGTAAAATGAGTACCCGGCATATGCTGAGGGGTAAAGAAAGGCCGGGGAAGGAACTGGCAATCCCACCCCATATATATGGTCTGCCTAGTAAACGTCACAAGACGTCACCCAAGAGTCGGAAATGACTCGCACTACAAGTGCAGGGACACCTTTACCTTTAGGAAATGGTATTCACATGGCTTCCCTACTTTTCTCACTAAAGGCATTTTCAAAAACTTGCAAGGCATCTCCAATACTTACCAGAGAAGGTGAACACATTTCCCAAATGACTGCAGTTGAATTCAATTACTGGTGGGTTGCATATGATTATAGACGGGTCTGAATATTACATGGAAAGTGCATAACAAAAGATTTCTCATTAAGGGATGGTTGTTGAGTGGAAGATTTCTTTTTGAACAGACGGTTTGAAAATCCTGCCTGACATAAAGGAAACAGGATTTATTTTTAAAGCATTGCATATTTGGCTATGTAGATTTGCCAGGATGAATTAATAAATTTTAGATTTTATTTGAAGTAATTTAAATAATGCAGTTGGTTTTATAGCCTAGGCTCTTGCTTCTTGTTAACTTACTAGAAGAAAAATAAATTATTATATAGCTGCATTAGGTCTCCCCATCTTTTGATGCCCCACTTTGAACATCACTCTTTTTCACCCGCCAAATTCTTGATAATCTACCCATTCCTCTTTTTGCATTCCCAGGAAGGAAGCAAAAGCAGAGACTTCTTATCATATTCCAGGTAGGCTGCATTCCAATCTGGATTCCTGGTGACTCACAAGATGGATTCTTCGCCCTACTTGGGTGGCACTGACACACTTGGCCTGCATTTGGCTTGGAGGTCACACACTGCACAAACTTGAGCTTCAGCTATATCCCATTTTTCAATCAACGGAACTGAATTACACTAATGCAACCTTGCACACAACTTGGGAACGCAGATGGTGGGGAATGCCATCGACACTCTTGAACAGGAACGCTCTAGGTGCCTCCGCTGCCGCCGTTGCTGCTCTATGGACTGCTGAACACGGGCAGCCGGTGGCCATTGGGGCTGGTGGGATGGAACACAAGGAGATGAACAGCAGGTGGAGCCAGAGCCAAGGACAGGCAGAGCCAACTAATTCCAGTTTTGTCCCCATCCTCCTCCCTGCACAATTCTACAGGGGTAAACACAGAGACTAAGGAGGAGGAAGCGGACAGGCCGTGCCACCCCATGGACAGATTTTAAGCAAGAAGGCAGGCAGGTGGAGGCTGGTGAGAGCCGACTGAGGATGGTGCGGCAGTGCCCCATTCACCCTAATGGACCAGCCTCCGCTGGTCTCCCCAAACCACAGCTGGCAGTGTCTGGCATTGTCCACAGCTGGCAATGACTTCCATCGAGAAAGTCATGTGATGCAATGCAGCCAATAAGGTGAAATGCGGTGTGGACGTCTCTTGTGCCTCTGTGTCTTGACTCACATGGTTTAACTTCACATGATGTTCAGTGACGTGAGTCAAGACACAGAGTCACAAAAGACTCCTACACCATACATTTAAAGCACATCCCCCCCAAGAATCCTGGGAACTGTAGTTTACCCCTCACAGAGCTGCAGTTCCCAGAACCCTCAATAAACTATACTTCCCAGGATTCTTTGGGAGAAGCCACGTGCTTTAAATGTATGGTGTGGACCAACCCACAGTCTCCTGGACCACACAACTGCTACACAAAAGCCGCACTGATGCGCTGGCAGCATATTATTTCAGCGCCACATTGCAATAATCAATTTGAAACAAAGATAAACACACTCGGTGGACCCAGTGAAGGGGACAACGACAAAATTTTTGCAAATGGCACAAAGTAATGCAACACTGGGTGTCATTTATATCACAGCCTATATGTAGCCCTCTATCTTCTATATCCTTTCAGAGCTTGGAAAAGTTACTTTTTTGAACTACAACTCCCATCAGCCCCAGCCAGCATGGCCACTGGATTGGGCTGATGGGAGTTGTAGTTCAAAAAAAGTAACTTTTCCAAGCTCTGCCTTTGATAGCTCATCTTGCAATGTCATTTCTCTAACAAAGGTTCAGTGCAAAGAGGCCTTGGAAAAGATGCAACAGGGACAGAGGAAACAAAAACAAGAACCTCAGTTTCAATGTTTTGACAGCCCATTCAAAACAGAGAATTGCCTCAGGCCACTGCAGTCTTTAACCCCAACTGTCTGTGTGAGACTTACGTTCCCCTGAGGACTGGCCCTCTGAAACATAGGATCTACAGCAAATGGAAGAAGCAGATAAGTGGGTGTACCTATTTGGCACACTTGCAGACAATAAAACTTCATAATATGTATAATTTTATCAAGCATACAATGAATATCATAAATTATCTTTTTGGAGCACATGCCCTCCAGTATTTTACTGGAAGGGGAGACAGGGAGAGTTGTCAGAATGATGCAAAGGAGAGCAGGCTCAGTGCAGAGCTGGGACATATGATTTAGCCTTCATAGAATCATAGAGTTGGAAGGGGCCTATAAGGCCATCAAGTACAACCCCCTGCCCAATGCAGGAATCCATATTACAGCATACCTGACAGGTGGCTGTCCAACTGCCTCTTGAATGCCTCCAGTGTTGGAGAGCCCACCGCCTCCCTTGGTAATTGGTTCCATTGTCGTACCACTCTGTTAGGAAGTTTTTTCTGATGTTCAGTTGAAATCTGGCTTCCTGCAACTTGAGCCCATGTCCTGCACTCTGGGAAGATCGAGAAGAGATCCTGGCCCTCCTCTGAGTGACAACCTTTCATGTACTTGAAGAGTGCTATCATATCTCCCTTCAGTCTTCTCATCTCAAAGCTAAACATGCCCAGTTCTTTCAGTCTCTCCTCACAGGGCTTTGTTGCCAGTCCTCTGATCATCTTCGTTGCCCTCCTCAATCTGTTCCAGTTTGTCTGGAACCTTCTTGAAGTGTGATGTCCAGAACTGGACGCAGTACTCAATATGAGGCCTAACCAGTGCCAAATAAAGGGGAACCAATACTTCATGGGATTTGAAAACTCTGCTTCTGTTAAGGCAGCCTAAAATAGCATTTGCCTTTTTTGCAGCCATATCACACTGTTGGCTCACATTCAGGTTGTGATCAGCAATAATCCTAAAATCCTTCTTGCATGTAGTATTGCTGAGCCAAATATCCCACATATCATAACTGTGTATTTGGTTTCTTTTTTCTAGGTGTAGAACTTTGCACTTACCCCTGTTAAATTACATTTTGTTGGTTTTAGCCCAATGCTTCCACCTATCAAGATCCCTTTGAATTTTGTTTGTGTCTTCCAAGGTATTACCTATCCCTCCCAATTTTGTATCATCCGCAAATTTAATAAGCATTCCTTGCACCTCCTCATCCAAGTCATTAATAAAAATGTTGAAGAGCACTGGGCACAGGACCAAGCCCTGCGGTATCCAAGTTGTTACCTCCCCCCAGTTTGAGAAGGAACCACTGATAAGCACTCTTTGAGTATGATTCTGGAGCCAAATTGTGGATTCACCTGATAGTTGTTCCATCCAGCCCACGTTTAGCTAGCTTGCTAATCAGAATATCATGGAGCTCTTTGTCAAAAGCTCTGCTGAAGTCAAGATATATTATGTCTACAGTATTCCCACAGTCTACCAGGCAGGTGACCCAATAAAAAAAAATGAGATAAGATTAGTCTGGCAGGATTCGTTCTTGATAAATCCATGTTGGCTTCTAGTAATCACTGCATTGTTTCCAAGGTGCTTACAGACTGACCGCTTTATAATCTGCTCTAGATTTTTTCCAGGCATTGATGTCAGGCTGACTGGTGTGTAGTTGCCAGGTTCCTCCTTTTTGCCCTTTCTGAAAATAAGGGCATTAGCCCTCCTTCAGTCATCTGGCACTTCACCCATCCTCCACGATTTCTTAAAGATAATAGACAGTGGTTCTGAGAGTTCTTCAGCCAGTTCCTTCAGAGGAGGGATTTCTTGTAGAATTGCAGCAGGGAAGGAAAATGTGAAATCTCTCTCTCTCTCTCTCTCTCTCTCTCTCTCTCTCTCTCACACACACACACACACACACACACACACAAAACACACACACATACACACACGTCTACTGCAGTCTCTATGATTGTCAGCCCTTCCAACCAATGGTATTTGCACTTTTAAAAAACCAACAACAATCATGCATGTTTAAATGCAAACTCACATCTCATGTCACATCTAGTTTGGCCTGGAGGAACTGTGGAACAAACTGAAGTTGCAAATAAGACACAAATTTGTATTTATTTGTATCATATTTGGGCTTCCCATTGACATCTGGCTGGCCACTGTGAGAACAGAATGCAGGTCTAGAGAGGCCATTGGCCTGATCCAGCAGGGCTCTTGTTATATTCTTATGTACTATGCCAGCAGTACTAATGGCTAACTTGGCCAGGGATGAGTGGCTTCTTTCCTAGCATTAGCACAAATTGTCCATTAATAGTGCTAGAGCTTCATAAAACAGGGCTTCTAGTCCCCATGGTTTTAATAATCCTGCAGGCCTGGTATGCATCCATCATACCTTTGCAAGCACAGTTTTTGCTCCTTGAGATGGCGAAGCAATTGCAGGGCTGGAGTCGTATCTGTTTGCTATCACAAAACGACGTCTGTTGAAAGTTGTAAAGCAAATTAGCTTCTTCATTGTTAAGATAAGAAGCTCATTTAAAATCCAGACGCTCTCTGAATTGTGTGTGAAGATGAGAGGGAAGAGGATTAACCTTATGTAAATGTATCCTCTTCCTCTCTTATGAGTTCCGAAGAGTGAGCTTTAAGTCCAATAGCATTCCAGTTTGGAACCCTTTGGAAAAGCTCCTGCCTGACAGGCCCTTGTCATGACTCTCCCCAGAGTCATCTGGTTCACTTACAACTGCGTACAGGAAAAAGTAGAGACTGTCTTCAAGCAAGGTCAAAACAAGGTTGTTACAGCCCAGTTTAAAATGTTATATTTATGGTTGTTGTTACGTGCCTTCAAGTCAATTACAACTTATGGTGACCCTATGAATCAAAGACCTCCAAAAGCATCAGTTGTGAACCACCCTGTTCAGATCTTGTAAGTTGAGGTCTGTGGCTCCCTTTATGGAATCAATCCATCTCATTTGGCCTTCCTCTTTTTCTACTCCCTTCTGTTTTTCCCAGCATTATTGTCTTTTCTAGTGATTCAGGTCTTCTCATTATGTGTCCAAAGTATGATAATCTCAGTTTCATCATTTTAGCTTCTAGTGACAGTTCTGGTTTAATTTGTTCTAACACCCAATTATTTGTCTTTTTCGCAGTCCATGGTATGTGTAAAGCTCTCCTCCAACACCACATTTCAAATGAGTTGATTTTTCTCTTATCCACTTTATCCAAACATAGAGATTGTGAATACCAGGTTGTTACAGCCCAGTGTAAAATGTTATATTTATTTATACTGGCTTAACTCAGACACAGAGCTTCATCAGTGTGTAATTATAATATTTATGTTGGAAGAAGCTATTTGAATCAGGAATCTCACTTCACCCCTTTTTAAAAAAAGTTTCCTTACCTACAGCCCCGAGACCAAGTTATGATCACCAGGCCTCCCCATTTGGCCTTTGGGGCCATGTGGGCCAAGCCACGCCCATGTGCCCTGCACCTGACATCATATATAGTGTGGGACAGGTGGGTATACACACATCACCTGCAAAGTGCCATGCTCAGCACTCTGCAAGCCCTCACAATCTTTATGGGAATGGGTGATGACAACTAAAGCGGGAGAGGCAAAGTACCAGTGGCAGGCCTAGATCTAGTTTTCAAGCAGAAGCAAAGGAGACAGCTGTAAAATAAATAAATTAATTGATAACCTCACACAGAAAGTAGTAGACTTGCCATATAAGAGATTCAAAATAACCCCCACTCCTTCTGGGTATCCTAAATCTGGCCTTGGCTAAGATAATAAATCTGGTTCACACAATCCACCAGCAGCAGTTCATTTATTCCACCGCAGATAAAAGGACCTTTCTTCTCCAACCTGGTGCCTTCCAGATGTTTTGGACTCCAACTCTGTAGTCCCTGACCATTGACCATGCTGGCTGGGGCTGATGGGAATTGTAGTCCAAAACATCTCAAGGACACCATCTATGTCAACATTGTAACTTTCCAAGGATGACCAGCCAGATGTCACCAGAAACTCAACAAGCAATGCTGTTCTCTCTCAGCCTCTAGTCAAAGGCCTACTATTCCTGAACGATGGGGTAGAATCTCTGAACAATGGGGTAGAATCTCTGGCTGCCAGCCACCAAATGCTGATGAAGGTGGATGGCATGTTTTCCAGATCTTAATGTAGGTGAACTACAGGAAGAGTGCCAGCAAATGGCACTGTCTGAGTGTCCCAGTACTCAGAAGGGCCCCTTACTAGCCCGACCTGCTACACACTTGTCCACTCGGAAGAAAGGCCCACTGGATACAATGGAACTTATTAACGGGTGCGTATAGCACTGCAGCCTTAATTGCCTTTTGAGTGATATGCAACCTTTTTACCCCTCCTACTGTATCCTTTTTACGCCTTTCTGAGGAGGAATGGTGAGACCGCACTTGGAATGCTGTGTACAGTACTGGTTGCCTCACCTCAAAAAGGATGTTGTAGGGCCGGAAAAGGTTCAGGAAAAGGGCAACCAAAATCATCAAGGGGATGGAGTGACTCCCCTTCGAGGAAAGGTTTCAACACTTGGAGTTTTTTAGTTTAGGAAAGAGAAAAAAGGGACATGATAAAGGTCTGTAAGACTACACCCAGTATGGAGAAAATGGACAGAGGGAAGTTTTCCTCCTTCTCTCATAATATTACAGCCCAAGTTCATTCAATGAAGTTGAATGTTGGAAGATTCATGACAGACAAAAATAGGTACCTCTTTACACAGCACATTGTTAATCTATAGAATTTGCACCTACAAGATGTAGTGATGGCCACCAACTTGGAAGACTTTAAAAGATGGTTAGACAACTTCATGGAAAATAAGGCTATCAGTGGCTCCTGGCCATGATAGCTGTGTATTGGCAGGCAGTATTGGCAGGGAGTATGTCTCTGAATACCAGTTTCTTGGAATCACAAGTGGGAAGAGTACTTGCATTCAGGTTCTCCTTGTGAGCTTGCCAGTTGGCCACTGTGAGAACAGGAAGGTTGCTGCACTAGATGGGTGTTTTGCTTGATCCAGCAAGGCTCTTATGAGCAGAGTTGCAGGTACTGTTGTAAATATGGATATCACCGTTTTATAAATGAGAAGGTTTATAATTAGCCACTCATCTAGTCATCCATGGCGAGTAAGAATTGTCTCCAGGTAGCCAGTAGGGGATGCTTTTGTAAACTGGAAAAGAGGCTGTTGTTTTAACATTTCAGATTTTCTGTTCCAAAAACGCTGTGGACTAGTAACTTTTGAAGATTTATTTGAAGACTGCAGGACTAAGACATTTTGTTGCCTGAAGTGGAACCCATATGGCAACCCCCAGCTAGTGCTCACACTTTTAAAAAGTATTGCTACATCATTCAGACACCAACTTCTGCCTTCATCTATCCTCTCCATCTATGGCTCCAGACCTATTTTTGAAGGCTGCTGCCACTCATATTGACTTCATCAGCTAGGCTGGGCACATTCTCCCCTTCCTATTGTTTTGCTTACAGGGAAGATTTAAACAAACAAACAAACAAAAAACAGACATGGGGAAGCATTCACAAATGGTACTCCCTCATCTGCAGCCTGAAGTGGTACAGTCCTTTCTACCCCCTCATTCTGTTGCATGCGTAGACCAGGCCTCATTCCTTGAAGGTTCTACACTCTCTTATGGGTTGAAGTCCAATGCAAATGTGCAGGTGACACCAATGTCTCCCTCTCATCACTTGCTTCCTATCTCATAATGTTTGAAGGAGAATGGGAATATAAACAAATACTTCACCTTGTCATACATCTACAGCTGCAGTACCATCACATTATAAGAGCAATGATTATGTTGGATCTGACATTGGAAATCCTGGTCATTCTGTTTTATACTGTTCCAAAGAGAGTGCTACAAACACAAGCCCATTATAATGAGGATGTGCACATCAACCTATCAGCTGACAAAATGGGCAGCACCACCATTTAATGACCCTCTTCCATATAAAAGTGTAACTTTTTATAAATCTTGCTTAGGAATACCATTTTAATGAGGTCAATAAATCTGAGCTGTTCCATCCAGCATGCAAAACACCAAGCCAGGAGAAGGGATGAATTCAACAGTATCGCCAGCATTAGTCTTTTTCAAATTCCATGGCTGATGTCCAACAACTGCATGTCCAGATGGTATTAATTGCTAGAGTGGGAAACAGGTTTTGGTTTTGCATATTCCACGTTGCTCTTAAAAGTTTGCCCTAGGACTAAGAATTATGGCATTCAAACAGTGGAAAGACTGCACCTGCCAACAGGACACGGACATATGGGGCAGTTTTATTAAAGACCAGAAAGTTTCTAAGTTCTACTTTAACTAACAAAAATGCAGGCAGCCTGCTGTAACTCTGTATTTACCTACTGTGTCACATGCTTACCTGTTGCACGAGCACCTCCACTGCACTGGTTTCTCAGCTACAATCCTCTTCTCCCAGGCATTTTAGCATGTGTTTTTAAATTGTTTTTAAATGTTTTAAAATTGTGTTTTTAAATTGTTTTTGTGTTTTAAAATTTGTATATTTGTTTTTAATGTTTTTAATTGCTGTAAACCGCCCAGAGAACTTCAGCTATGGGGCGGTATATAAATGTAATAAATAAATAAAGGGACTTAAAATCCTAGCTTTGTCATGAATTTACCTTATGACACTATCAGGACTACTGATGAAGTCTCATGGCCACAACTCACATTGTGTCTAGGTCTAATCTCAGCCTTGACATATCTCCATCTGCACATGCTCCATTAAGTCGAAACGTCTGCATCTTTAAGTGATTTTTGTACCAATGCTCCTTTTCCATTGATACTTGTTACCCTTTGGCAGGCAAGGAACTGAATTCTGAATCTTCCTGAATTGTCTGTGGTTGGTTTGCACTGCCGATACTGCTGGCATGGAACTCTGGCCCATTCAGTGGTTTGATGATGTCACATTACATGGATAGTAGCTGATGTCAAATGTGATTAGGTTTAGTACTAAACACATAGCAGATGTAAAATGCAGCCTTGTTGCAGAAGGGAAGAAGTAAACATGGGTCAAAATTTGGAGCATGTTGCCCATATCTATCATTGCTGACTTGCAGTAGTGTAGTGGCAAATCCAGAAGTTCAGGGTCCCTTCATGATAGCCACACCATGCCCCTGCACAGCCACACACCCCTTTTTCACTTTCCCCCATCTCCCTTGCTCTCTGTGTCATCTCTGAGTCCACACTTCACTACAACAGATGTCCCTAGGAGCCTATCAGCATGAAAGGGAAGGATATGTGTTAGCTACTGAGAAGAGTCTTCTCAATGGCTGACTCATCTCTTTTCGCTCTGATTGGTTCCAATCCGTAGAAAAGGACAAGGGCTCTTTGCAGTGGCCCACATGCTCCTCTTTCATGTTCTATATAGGGACCTGGATGGGACCCTGCACCCAAAAAAGTGTGACCCCAAACCACCAAATCACTTCTGCCAGAAGGCAGGGAGACAAACAGTGGGTGGAGCCAGAGCCAATGGCAGGCAGAGCCAACTAATTCTACTTTTCTCCCCATCCTCCCTGCTAAGTTCTACAAGTGCAAAACTGAGACTAAGGAAGAGGAGGAAGCCGACAGCCAGGGCCACTCCCTAGTTGGTTGTAAGTAGGAAAGCAGACAGGTAGGCTTGGAGGAATCAAGACTGTGGTTGGTCTTGATGGTCCCTAATCGACTTCTCTAAGTAGGCTAGGAGGCTCCTAGTTTGAGACCTGGCCAATCTGGTTGAATAGGTATGAGAAAATGCACATTCTTATTAATTCTGGAATTTAATTACTGAATTAGACAACTCCTGGCTTGTGACATAGGTGTCCAAATTGTAAAGAAGGGTCATGCGCACGTATTCTCACTGGTATGCACAGCAAAGGGTTTTTTGCTTGATATTTCCTGCTCAGAAATGGCCACTGCTAAAAGATGAGCTAACTTAGCTTTTTGTTAGTGGGAACTGCTGTGGTGAAACTGGAGCTTTCTTTGCTATTTTTGAGTGTTCCAGCAGGAAGTGGCTTGTCTTTTCAACAGTGGGGTCTGCTGAGGTGACAGCAACAAGCAAGTCTCCAGTTGTTTGCACTGAAGCAGGGGTGGAGACCTGTTTTCAGCCCAAGGGCCACATTGGGCTCATGGGCAACTGTCTGGAGGCCACATGCAAGTGTGGTAAGTGCAGCCAAAGGCAAAAAAAAATGGATGAAGCAATAGATGTCATTCTTACCTTTGTACAGTGGCCTACATTCCAGCCACACAAAAGGGAAAAGTTTCTGTGCACATCTCTCCATCCGCATCGGGCTGCCTTTGAAGATGGTTTGGAAACTGCAGCTGGTGCGGAATTCAGAAGCCAGACTGTTAACCAGGGTAGGACAGTTGCCACATATAACACGTTTCTGGCATGACTGCCCTGGCTACCAATGAGTTTCTGGACTCAATTCAAAGTGTTGTTTTTGACCTATAAACCGTATGCGGCTCAGGATCCCAATACCTCAAATACCAACCCGGACCCTTAACCTTTTGGCCCTTAACCTTGAAGAGCTTTAGGTATCAATGGCCTCTTTTAATGTGGCAGGTCTTGCAAGACCTGTCTTTATTTGCATCAATCTGTTGTTAGGTTATGTTGTGTTTGTTGCTTTAATGGGTGGGTTTTTTTGGTTATAATTGGTTTTAATCTTATTGTTGTAAGTTGTTGTTGTTGTTTATTGTTGTAAGTTGTTTATTTTGGTCAAAAGGCCCTCAAGGTGGCTTACAAAAAATAAACACAAATATAGAAATACATAGAAACCAGTGTGGTATAGTGGTTAAAGTGTTGGACTACGACCTGGGAGACCAGGGTTCGAATCCCCACACAGCCACGAAGCTCACTGGGTGACCGTGGGCCAGTCACTGCCTCTCAGCCTCAGAGGAAGGCAATGAATACCACTAAACATGAAAACCCTATTCATAGGGTTGCCATAAGTCAGAATCGACTTGAAGGCAGTCCATTTCCCATAGAAATACATATCAATAAAAATAGTACAATTTACAAAAATTAAATAACAAGGATGCTTTGGGTTGCTTTGCAAGGAAAGCAACTAATCATTATCATCATTCAGGCAAGCAAGAGGCATTATCACAGGTTGCATACATACCAGACATTTAAAGGACATTGCTTTCCCCAAAGAATCCCAGGAACCAGGCCTGTTTCCAGCACTGGACTGTCGGCCCTAGCTCAACCTTGCTGGCCAATCCAGTTTATGGATGTTGCTCTAATATCAAATATTATTTATTTACATACTGTGCCTGTACAAAAATGTTACATTTTTATCTTAAAAATAGAAGTGTGAAATGAGATTTATGGCAAAGAGACCTAAGGGTTAATTTTAGGTGTGTGGGAGTGGTGAATCCATTCAGTGATGAAGAAATGGCACTCGTCAAAAGTTAAAAATGTTGTATTGTTTTGCTTTAATGATAGAGGGTTGCCATATCGGTCAAGAGGTAGAAGAAATGTGGTTTGAGGGAACAAGGGGCCCAGAAAACTGCCGGGAACTGGGAATGGTAGCTATGTGAGAGGGAAAGTACAGTTCCCAGGATTGTTTGGTGGAACCATATACTGAAATTTATGTTGTGTGACCACAGTTCAATGATCCACTCCAGCCAGGCAAAAGCACTCAAGGAGGGTGGAGGAGGGTGGGCAAGGGGTGCCTGGGGAGGAGGCATGGCCTGAGGAGAGTCCCCTGAGACCAGATAGAGAGGCCTGGAGGACTGCATTTGGTCCCTGGGCCTGAGGTTCACCATCCTTGCACTAAAGAGCCTGCATCCACATGCCCCTTCTTTTGAACCAGGTCAAAATGTTTTGACAGGATGATGAAACACAGCAAGGATGATTAAAACTACCATTGAAAAGCATTGTTTGCCTAGAGAGCATGAGTTAGTCTACAATTATATAAGTACCATAGTGTGTGTCTGCAGTCTGTGTCTTATATAGAACATATGAGGACACTCCTTCATCCCACTCAGAGTTGATTATATGAAAGAAGTCAACCGTATAGATGAGGTGTGTAAGTGAGTCATTAGCGTGCATGGTTCAGGTAAAACACCTTCCTGCAAAAAATCACAGTAAGTTCTTAGCAATTTTTTCCATAGAAAATTACACAACAGACATTTATCATACTGTTGTCATGGAGGATGACTCTAATCTGAAGCATTAACAAGTCATGACAGTATTTCACTTATTTCCAAAACATGTACTTGTATGGAATTTATTTCCATTGCTTGAGTATGAGTGGAAGAAATATTTAATAATGCCTTTTACATAGGTTCTGAACTGTCTGCGACTTCTTGGCAAAGTGCTCTTAAGGTCATCATAGCAAGCTGTTTGAAAGCATCAACCCTGAAGGCTGAAGCAGTGAAAAAGGCCTGTTAGTCCCTTAAGAAAGGGACTGAGAATGAAACTACAAATAACATAACACTATTATTAATTCATGACGACGATGACGATTCAAAGCATTTATATTTTGCTTTTCAACTAGAAAGTCTCCCAGAGTGCCTTGCAGATCAATTAAAGCAATACAATCCTTGCCCTTAGGCTTACACTCTAAAAATACAAGGCACAAAAGGGAAAAAAACCCAATGGGGAGGGAAGAGGAAAACAAGCTAATTCACATACCATGTTCTTATTTATTTATTTATTTATTATTTCAATTTATATACCGCCCTTAGCAGAATAGCTCTCAGGGCGGTGAACAAACAAGATAAAATACAATATATCATAGTAAAAAATCACAAAAACATGTACAAACAAACAACAGAAAGCACAACAAAAACGAAATACAACACAAATTAAGAAGGATACATGTTAAAAGTAGAAAGATTAAGAAAATTAAAAGATTAAAATGCCTGGGAGCATAAAAAGGTCTTTACCTGGCGCCGGAAAGATAGAAGTGTAGGCGCCAGGCGTACCTCTTCGGGGAGGCTGTTCCACAACTCAGGGGCCACCACAGAAAAGGCCCTAGATCTAGTAACCACCCTCCGGGCTTCCCGATGAGCTGGTATCCGGAGGAGGGCCTTAGATTCTGAACGAAGTGAACGGGTAGGTTCATAGCAAGAGAGGTGTTCCACAAGGTATTGAGGTCCCACGCCGTGTAAGGCTTTATAGGTCAAAACCAGCACCTTGAATCTCGCCTGAAAGCAAATAGGGAGCCAGTGCAGACGCGCCAGAATAGGTGTTATATGCGAAGACCGACTTCTTGGTATTACCTAGTTCATATAATGCCAAGTGTAAATGGCAAAGCGCTTCTCATGGTTCAAAATACAGGACAGCATCTGAGAAATAACTGGCAACAGGATCTCGCTGAAAGTGGTTGTAATGTAGCTGGAAGGTGTTGACTTACAGGATGGTGCCTCAGCCTTCTTGGGTCTAGCTAGAACTGGACAGCCTCTTGTCACTTTCCCCATGGTTCACAGGGCAGGTTCACAGGGCAGGTGGAACTGATGGCTTCCATGAGGGGGGAAGAGGGACTCAGATTCCCAGAGGGGGCTCACCAGATGCCTGCCTAATTGTTCTTTGGATACCAGGGAGAGATGTCCTCATTTTCCCAAGCCATCGTTATCCTGCTGACTAATTTTATTTTTTTGCTTTTATGATCTTGTGTATATCTGTATGTATTATTTACATTTTACTTCTTGTATTCTTTTTCGTAAACCACCCAGGAGATATATACTGAAGGACAGTATAAAAATACTTAAAATGAATCAAATAGTTTCATGTGTCTTCTAGGAAACAATCTGTAATCTCACCACATCATCAGTGATGTATCAGAGTCTTCAAATGATTGGGCACCATCCTCCCCTCTCCCCCCCCACCCAGTTTGGCTTCACCCCATAAGCTATTTATTTAACTCTACCATGAGAAAAAGAGAGAGATGGGCATGTTTATGTGCCCCACGACATCAGGGGTTATTTTGCTTCAGTCTCCTTTCCTCTCTTAAGAAAGAGGTCTGTTCTTCTATTGTGAGAGTGGGAAAATGTATCTTCAGAAAGTGAGCTGCCATGCTTTAGCACAGGTGTAAGGAACCTTTGGCCCTCCAGATGTTGCTGAACAACAGCTCCCATCATCCCTAGCTATTGCCCACGCTTACTCAGGCTGATGGGAGTTGTCATTCAGAAACATCTGGAGGGCCAAAGGTTCCCCACACCTGCCTTCACGCACATATCTTAATCACAGATCTAACGACAGAATAAAACTATTGGGAGTGATAATTGTTTTTCCAAGGCTCCTTAAAAGAAAATTGGAAAGTGAAGATGTTGTGTGATTGATTGCTAGTCTAGTTCGATCATCTGGGCATTCAAAAGGGTCATTTTTAATTAAGGATTTATTTATCCTGAGCATATTTGGGACCGAACTTATAACTGACATCACCAACCTGGAGCAAAAGAAGAAAGGGAGAGAGAGGATTCTTCACGCCAAAATTAATTTCCTCCACAAACCTTTACAAGAAAGAATAGCATATCTAATACATCTTACATTAACACCTCCATAAAACTAATCAAGATGTCAGAATTATTTACTGGAAAACTGAAGCAAGTATTAAGATGAACCTCGGTCAAACTCTCCTTATTTGGCTTATAGCTGCCTTCCCCAGCCTGATGCACTTCAGTTGTTTTGTACTTACAATTCCCTTCAGCCCAGCCAGCATACCCAGTGGTCAGGGATGGTCAAGTTGTAGTCCAAAACATCTGGAAGGCACCAGGCTAGAGATTATTGAGTTAGATGAACCACTGGCTGGGCTCTTCAGAAGGCACCTTCCTATGTTCCAAAATCAGAGCTTGGCAAAGTTACTTTTTTGAACTACAACTCCCATCAGCCCCAGCCAGCATGGCTACTGGATTGGGCTGGTGGGAGTTGTAGTTCAAAAAAGTAACTTTGCCGAGCTCTGTCCCAAATACATTGATTTCATATAAGAGACAACTTTGTCTACCACCAGGTGACGGCAGCATTCTGGAGTGTTGCAACAACCTTATTCTGTGTTGTTTCTGGCTAATTCTGTCTTGCCAAGACTGAAAATCCTCCACATGTATTGGAATACTTAAAAAAAAAGGCTACTTCCTGTTCAGTTTCTCCCAATCAGTAATATACTGTATTCTCAAGGTTCCTGTGTGAAATCAATTGCATCTATTATTGCATAAGTGAAAATATTAATGTTTATAAGTATCCCCCACCCCGCAGATTTTAAGCTATTTTTATTTGCCCATAATACAATTTATATCATGACTTTCTTTCCATAGGAGTCATCCAACGTGGCTAACAGCATAACATCTTTCCCTCTGTTTCTAATGTTCAGAGTCTGAGTGCCATTGTTAATGTAGCCAAAATGGCGTCACCCACATCTCTCAGGGAACCAGGCAGTGGAGGCTAGTCTGTTAGGGCAAATGAGGTGCTGCTCCACCAACCTCAGTCTGCCCTTAGCCAGGCCTCTACCTGCCTGTCTTCTTACTTAGAGCTAATCCAGGGGGTGGCACTAGATTTCAGCTTCTTCCTCCTTAGCCTCAGTGGTGTCTTTGCAGAACCCAACAGAGAGGAGGATGAGGCCAAAACCACAATTAGTTGGCTCTGCCTGTCATTGACTCAGGCTGTGGGCACACTAGTCACTTTAAAAGCAGCAAGAATGTTTTTTTCTGGCTGTGTTTTGAAGCGACTCTCCCCTCAGCTGGCCACATCTCTCTTCCCCACTGCTGACTTCAAACCTTTCAGGACCGCCCACAGCAAAGCATGGGTCAATCACTGTCTCTGCCTGAACCTACAACAAAGTGTTTCCATTAGCCACACTTGGAGTGGCAACAGGTTGATCTACCAATCAGCTGCAAAATCTGTCTGAAGCTGAATTTAAAAAGAAGAAGTGCTCGAGCTGATCAGACCATGTTTTAAAGTAAAAAGGGGTGGAGTTTGACTAGTGTTGTGTGCCCCCGTTTTCAGAAAAGAGAGGTGGAGACACAATGGAACTGGCACAGCAGTATGTCTGTCTGCGCCTCCACCTACATTTGCCCTTTCTGCTTTTCACCATATCGGTTTCACAGGGCTTCAGCTGCCACAGGAATTAGAATCTATGATTCTATGAGAGTGTGGAACATTATGATCCCAGTCCTCAAGCATTCTGCTGATGCAAATCCCATGATTCAGCGGGGAGACAAAGCACTCCCCAGTGGATGGGAGACAAAATTGAGAGACAAAGCACTTTGATGCTGTCTGGTGGCGAGTCCCTACAGTAAATGATTGAGGGTGGAGTATTGGTGACAGATGTCATCTTACTTATTTCAGCGTTACAGTGAAGCATGGGGGGGGGAAGAGAATGTTTAAAAACTCAGTGCCTGAAAAATAAAAAACAAAAGAGCAAATTCCACAAGTGGAATATGTGGAAAGGGGGGAAATCAATTAACTAAGAGTGTAATGGGAAAAGTCCAAATAAACAATAAGAACAAAACATGGGAGCAATTGAAGAAGAATCTATAGTTTGGTCCCATCCTTTCTTAATGAATCTCTTCTATCAATTGCTTCCTTGTTCTAATTGGATCAGGCATTTTAATTATAATGCAGTCTGTGTCGGGAGCCAATGTGACGGAGGTAGGCAGTAGATGTACACAACATAACTTTTACCTCCTCCCCTGCAGCCCCCTATGCACCCTCAAAATCTTCTCCAGAAGGTTGGGGGACTTCCGGAGCAGATTTTGGGAGTACGCCGGGAGAACAGAAGAAAGGGAAGTCCCACTACATAGGAGGCAATTGGGTACAACTCTAGGTACTGTGAGCTCTAGGTTCAGTTTAGCCGTGAAGGCCATTGGATGATGGTGGGACAATCACTATCTTAGTCTAGCCTACCAGAGGAAACAAGCTGCCCTGAGCTCAACAACAACAACAACAACAACAACAACAAGAGACATTTATTTTATGTAAGGTGGCTGAAGTCTTCGGGACATAATATCAACATAAATCCATACCACTGCACACCTGGCTCTTGGTACAATACATACCTTGGCAATTATTTGTTTTGGAGATTCTGGGTATATACCTTGGCAATTATTTGCACATCCTAACATGTTTTATTTAATTTATTTCCTGATTTAGATTAATAGTTGGCTGAGGAGGGGAAGCTACCACCCTGAATCTGCCTACCTGCCAAGGGGCCTTAATCACTCCCTCAGCTCTGCTCAGTTTCTCAGCCGACTAGTGGGAAGAGAGAGAGAGAACAGACAGAGATGTCTCCTGACTCCTCGGACAGTCGAAGAAGAAGATGAAGGAAGGAGGGGCAGATAAGTTTTCCCGAGCATATCAGTTTACAACAGAAGGAAGTAGGTAGAGAAGAGCACAGGTAAAGGTAGGCAAGCGTAGCTAGCTGGAGGATCCCAACTCTACCTTCTGGAATATATACAAAATAATCCAAACAGGAGTCGCTCTTGCCCCACTTCCAACAACAAGGACCTGGCAGGCACCAATGCAGAGTCTGTAGGAGTCCTAAATTCAACTTTGTGGGCTGCACGTTGTGCAGGCCCTCAGTAATCTGACATTTGTTTTCTGGCAGGGATCGTGACATTCTAAGGCCCCCATCTGCACTATGCATTTAAAGCAGTATCATACCACTTTAAACAGTCATGGCTTCCCCCCAAAAATCCTGGGAACTGCAGTTTGTGAAGGGTGCTGAGAGTTGTTAAGAGATCCCTGTTCCCCTCACAGACCTACAGTTCCCTGAGTGGTTTAACAATCAAACCCTGTTCCCAGAGAATTCTGAGAATTGTTGGTCTGGGAGGGGAATAGGTGTCCCCTAACAACTCTCAGCACCCATAACAAACTACAGTTCCCAGGATTCTTTTGGGAAAGCCATGATTGTTTATAGTGGTATGGTACTGCTTTAAATGCTTAGCGCAGATGGGGCCATAAATCCTATAGGACTTTTCTTTGGGAGATTAAAAAGGTGCCTCTTTCTGCTCTCGCCTGGAACCATGTTGTCTTCTGTTCTGTCCATTAAGCTAAGCTGTCTGCCTCACAGGAAATTAAAGAGAGTTCTCAATTTCCTCCCACCATGTTTAAAACATGAAATTGAGAAGGCAAGGACACCTAGGATTTCAGCAGGGCTAAATCAGACAGCAACATTTCCTGGCTCTTGACAATGCTAAATTCTCTGAGAGGAAAGCAACATTCAGAGGGATGCTAGAGTGTAGAAAATACATTCCAGCTTTCAGTGGTGTTCTGAAAATGTGTCCAGTCTATTGTTGTTTTAAAAAATATCACTGTTTACTGAGCTCATATATGTACATCTTGGAGGAAATGAATTCTCAGGCAGTGGATTCCATATGAATTGTTGCTGTTATGTGCCTTCAAGTAGATTACAACTTATGGCGACCCTATGAATCAACGACCTCCAAAAGCATCTGTTGCAAACTACCCTGTTCAGATCTTGTAAGTTCAGGTCTGTGGCTTCCTTTATAGAATCAATCCATCTCTTGTTTGGCCTTCCTCTTTTTCTACTCCGTTCTATTTTCCCCCAGCATGATTGTCTTTTCTAAAGAAGGTTTAATATTCTAGATTCCTCTATGGGTTCCTCATCTCCATCATATAAATGTGAATCCATTCTGTTTACTACTAGCTTATAAGGTCACTACACATAGCCTTGCAGTGAATCAGATGTACACTTACATACACACAAATATGATCCTGCAACATATGCTTTTCTACTAGAAAGATTTCCCAGCTCAAACCATGTAGAAATTAAGACATGCCTGAGGGTTGTCAAAAATCTCCCAAGACGTCTTAAAATAGAGCATGACTTTATTACAAATATTTTCAGGTGCAGATGCTGAGAGTCTATATACCAGGATAGAGAACCTGTGGCCTTCCATTTGTTGTTGGACTGCAACTCCTATCAGCCTCAGCCAGCATGGATAATGGTCAGAAATAATGGGAGTTGTAGTCCAGCAACATCTGGAGGGACACAGGTTCCTCATGCCTGCTGCATAAACACACACACACATGCACACACATCTCGAACACCTCTGTCCAACTGTGTATGGGGGGACAGAATGTAGCTGAACAGAGGTCATGGAAGTCTTGTTCAATTTCCTACTCAGCCACAGTTCTCACTGCGTGACTTTGGATTAGTCACCACTGTTCAGCCTAATCTTACAGGATTGAAGCAAGAAAGGGTATTAGAATGCTCAGGGGAACACCCAAGATTTGTAGAAGTACAAACAATATTTTGGGGCGGGAGGGGGAACTAAGGGGACACCAAGACAAAAAAACAAAAACAAACCAGTCCTGTGAGGACTGATTATGTTTAGTGACTACGGAATTTCTGGTGAATTTTTGGTGAAAAAAAAATGCAAAACTGGGGGGCGGGGATGGAATGGAGTATTCCAGAAGAGGGCATGGCTGGCTGGTTGGAACACTGAAAAGCAGCATTTAAACCTTGCAACATTTTGTGGCAGGTCCCCTTTGCATTCTTTTACAATTTTTGTGTATACACAGAAAATGTTAAGTAGTGGTGATTGCTGTGGTCATATTTAGACTTTACAATTGTAAAACCTTGACTATTTAGGACATTTTCCCCACAACATTTTTTATACTGCTCTCTTGCCTGAGTCGAAAGTCCTACTTCAACTGCTGCTGGCGTTCCGCTGTTCTCTTTTGAAAAGGACAAGTTTCCCACACACTGCTAGTTTTAAAAACAAGTAACTTCCTTTCACTTCCCTTGCCTCTTAACCACGGGTGCCTGGTGTTTTGCCTGCAGTAAAAGATATTTTCCTGAGGAACAGTCTGCTGTCAGTGCTGTTTAGCAGTAGCCTGCGGACTTGTGAATGCTTCTGATACCCTACAAAGTCATCTCTTCACCGACCAACATCTCTGCCCCAGAGATTCCAGGGAACTGACGGTGGCAAATTGGAATGACTGGAGTGAAATGTGAGGTATGGACAGCCTGACAGCTCATTTCTGTCACCTTGCCAATGCTCTTCATTTCAAGTTTAAAGAGAGGCCCCTGAAACCATTAACCAACTGCTCTTTCTTTCAGCCCTGGTGATTCCAGAGCTGTATGTCCTTTCTAATTGGTGGATATGCTGGCTTCAGTAAAATGGAAGCTCAAGGAACAAAATAAAAAGGAATCACTGTTCAGGAACGGTCTCTCTTTTTCTGACTTTCTTTTCAGAAGCTGAATTCCTTATGGATGTTTTTATCTGTCCAGAGCTGTGGGGGGTGGGGGAACTAGGTTGCCTGTCTGTCTATCCATCCACCCAACTCTTCCTTTTCAAGTTCCCTTTAATGTTGACATTGACTTTATCCTCTAAATGGTTTTATCCACAGGATGTGCAGAAGTTAAATAGTAATTAATTTCGTAACTCAGACTGTTAAAATAGAAACCCAAGATAACCAAGTTCTATTTTATCAGTTCTGTATTCTCTACTTTAATGTCTTTTTTTGCATATAAATAAAGACCTAAAAAAGGAAAAGTTCAGAATGACATACATTGGTCTCTCCCCATATCATCCTCACACCAACCCTGCCAGGTAGTTTAGGCTGGGAGCAAAGGAGAAATTTGCATGACTCCCCAAACCCATGCATTGAAAGCACAGATGAGGGGCTGTGGGATCATAGAATCATAGAATAGTAGAGTCGGAAGGGGCCTATAAGGCCATCAAGTCCAAACCCCTGCTCAATGCAGGAATCCAAATCAAAGCATTCCCGACAGATGGCTGTCCAGCTGCCTCTTGAATGCCTCCATTGTCGGAGAGCCCACTACTTCTCTAGGTAATTGGTTCCATTGTCATATGGCTCACACTAGCTAGCTTCTGTGCAAGCCAGCCACACTCCCACTGACCATTTGGAAGCTCTGTGTGTGGGTGGCTGTGGCTTTATGTGCAGCTCTCAGGGGGCATGCCCAGTTCGTGCACTATTAGTCGGTGGTGGGCCTGGCCCCAACAATCTCCTAAAATGTTTTCAGTGTGTGAGGGAGATTATGTGAATCTCAAAGAAAGAAAGAAAGAAAGAAAGAAAGAAAGAAAGAAAGAAAGAAAGAAATTAACAATAAACACCCAGCCATGAATAATCTGACAGCTCCACCACATATGGTAGAAATCTGCCTCGTAGGAATAATAAATAAATAAATAATGTTAGGTATATGAGACAGAATTCTGAATTCCACTTTGTTTTTGCATGCAGCTGACTTGGACTTCAGAGAAGGGGCCTATCTCCCTAATTAGAGAATTAGCCATCTCCCTAATGTGCTAGCTTGCTCCATCTCTGCCGTGGAGGCCCCTGCTGTGGCCATGGAAAGCATGGTGGAATTAATGCTACCGCTGCTGTCAGCAGCCGGTGTAAGGTCTATAATGGGGCATCATTGGGAAGGGAAAGGGACAACCCCTGGATCCTATGTTGGTCCATTCCCCTCAGCTGAACCTACCTGGAGATGGCACAACAACAACAAAACCACAGAAAAACTGTCCTCACATTTTGCTCTGGATGGTGCAGGTTTTGGGTAGGATTCAATCACATATCAGCAAGTTCAGGTTGTGCAATTACAGATGATTTGTTGCTCTTGAACAACAAAGCTATCCCTCGTCCCACATAGGCCTTTTTGCAGTGAGGAAAGTGATGTGAAAATGTACCGGAATGGGTGGGATAACAACTGCTTGAGGCAACATTAGAAAACTTCCCCGCAAATAAAACTGAATGCTAAACAAATAGCCGATACTGTCTAATGTCTCTGCAAACTTTGTGCAAACAAAACAGGATGAATGCTCAATAAACAGGTTGTGTGGAAGCAACTTTAGCCTGGCACTTTTTAGTGGTTCAGACTGATAGCTTGGCTTTCCTATTTTTAATTGCTGGAAATGCAGGCTAGATTCCTGTATGCAAAGAGAATCAGGAGATGCTGTTTGCCAGAGTCCTGTGCGTGTATCACATCTTTCAAATGGATGGCATGTTTAAGGCACAAGCATTTGAAAAAAGGCATTAGCAATGGTGGGACTGGCCATACCCCATATAAAATAGTTCTATTATAAGTACACACTCAAAATAAAATACTTTGCCCTGATTTCACTTATCATTCAGTACCAGCTGGCTTGGTGTAATCCACAGGTGAGGTTTTATAAATTATCCATTCTGCACTGTTTTTAAATTGACATGCCTGCTAACATGCTGTATTGAAGGAGTCAGCAAACAATTCTAGCTAGAATAATCATATTCACGTCATTTTCCTCCCCAAGCAAACCAGTTTCATTTTGGGCATAGGGGTGGAAGAAAGACATAGCAAATGACATGACTTTGTACCTTCTTCCAGGAAGACCTTGTTGCTAATTTAGATGTGGGATGAAAATGTCTTTATTTGTGTAGCCATTTTTAAACTGTCCTGCCGAAACAGACAGTTGCTTTGCCATTTGCTTGTTGTAATGTTTAACTGCGGTGCTTTTCAAATGGTTTGAAGAGGCCTCCACCTGGAAACTGACTCCACCTTTTGAACTCCACTTTCCCTCTCTGCAACGCAACATGCACATGTTTTGATATCAGTACTTAACAGTGTTGCATTTTATTTTTCATTTTGTAAATATAGGGTGATAACCAACATTAGTCATACTCAGAGTAGACCCCTTGAAATCAATGCACTTAAGTAACCAATTTGTTTTACATGAACCTTGGCTTTTAGAGTAGTGGCACCAGTGCTTTGGAACACTGTTCCTATCTAAATCAGATGGGCACGTATAATTTGGATATTTTGTCGCTTGCTAAAAACATTTACGTTTCACCAAGCATTAATTTTAGAGAATTAATTTGATTCAGTGTTGCTCATTTGTTCTATATTTTATGATTTTGTAATTTTGTGAACTTTTATAAATAAATTGATTTCCCTTCAGACTCTATGGTTCAGCTGCTGTTCATGCTTAAGCCTCTATATGTATTTGGTTTTCTGTTGTTTTCTGTGTTTTTGAAAGTTTATTTGTATGTGTTGAAAATTAATTTATAGATACAGGTTTCAATTGGTCTAGTGTCTGATACTCTGAGCACAACGTAGTTGAAAACAGACAGACAGATATATAGACAGTACGTGTAAACACCATGTATTTAAAGCACATTTCCCCCTGCAGAATGCTGGGAACTGTAGTTTGTTAAAGGTGCTAGAAATTGTGGCTCTGTGAAAATAAACTACAGTTCCCAGCATTCTTTGGGAGGAGGAAATGTGCTTTAAATTTCCTTTAAAAATATGGTGTGCACACACAGCCAAAGACAGATATGTGTACACACACACACTCACATGCATACGCATGCACACACAGTGTATGTATTTGAACAGAATTTAAGCATATCATATTGCAGAGTGGGGAGCTTTTTCTGTCAAGGGCAGAAAACACATTTCCTCAGATGCACTTTGCTGGGACCACATGGCAGTGGTGGGTAGGACCACTTTTTCCCCTCTCTCCTCCTCTTCCTCCCTGCCCAACAGACTGCTGGGGGAGGATAGATCACTATTGTCAGAAGTCTGAATGGATTGCTTGCCGGGGGCTTCTCTCCCCCTCGTCCATCATTGCATCCAATTTCCCCCCTTCTGTCCTCTATTTTTCCCTCTGGGCTACCCCCACTCACATGAAATTAGGCCAGGAGTCACCCAGTGAGAGAAATTTTCATTTAAGTCAGCTCTTGGAAATGAAAAACAAAAACAAAACCATCATTGCATGATTCATCCAGGAAGTCATTGAGACCCCTAGTTTGAGAAGCATTGTTTTGGTAGTATATTCTTTTTGGGCTTTATATCTTTTGTATCTATGGGTACTACTTAGGTGAAAAGGTAATTTTATAATACTTTAAAAGATGGATCAGGATAAAATAAATAATTGTTTTTGGGGGAGTCTGCAAAGTACACAGCTGTCAACATATGCAGGCTCCAAAAGTAAAATCTCTGAGCCAGATAAAAAAGTCTGCTGTTTATTTATTATTTTGATTTGTATCCCACCCTTCCTCCCAGCAGGAGGCTTGGATATATGGCTTGGATCCTGTGAATCACCTCTGGAAGGGGATTGGCAGAAAGTGAGTCTTTTGCCCCATCCTCCCCCTCAGTGGCGGCTGATAGCTCCATGTCAGTGGGGCAATGGTATCCACTCTGGCTTTTAGTTAGAACTTGGAAAGAGCTGTCCAAGGTGCTTCACACTAAACTAAAACGTGGAGTGGATAACACTGCCCCATTGACATGGAGCCACCAGCTGCAACTGCTCCCCCTGCAGCCTGCAAGCTTTGTGAAAAGTGCTGGGGACTCTTCTTAGTGGGGTTAGCTGTGGTGCAGGGGGAGGGGGGTTGCTGAAAATCAGGCGGAGGCATCTTCCATGGGCATCAGGAAGGTGACCCCACATGATTTTCAGTGATCCCCTTCCCTGTTAGGCTGCCCATGTGGCCTGCTTTGCATAGGACCAGTTAAAAGACAAGAAGAACCATAAAACAGCGTGGGTGGCATGGTGGAGTGTGTGCACTCACCTGACCTCTACTCAGTTGCATTGTTGCTGCTTATCAAGAGGTACAGGAGGAAGGGCAAGACAGCAGCAAGATTTGTGCAATACAAACACATCAGCAGGACCACCAGATTGGCTCTGCCTGTGTGTTTGCACTGTATGACCTCACCGCTGCCTTGACCCACCTCTCTACCTCCTGGTGAACAGTAGTGAGGTGACCGACCAGAGGTCAGGTGAGTGCCACTGCTCCGCCATGCCTTCCACTACTGTATAAGAAGCAGTAGTGGCTGGCGGCTCCATGTCAGTAGGGCAGTGGAACCCACCCTGGGTTTTAGGCCAAACTTTCAAGGAGGTGTCCAAGATGCTGAAACACATTACATCCCTCCCCCCACACACATATAATCATACTGAAAAGTCAGCACTTTTATGCCTTGCAAACAGATGTCTGAACCATTTTCATTGATGGCAATGGGAACAAAAGTAAATTGTATCCCTTATGTCATTATGCAAATATTAAAGAAAGAAGTGCTAATTTATGATCAAATAAAACTGGGATTTTATTGCATACTTTTCCAGCTCATTACCTTTGGTTATGCAAAATTACGTCTATGTTTTATAATAATATGGAAACCCCAAATAAATTATTGTCCAACATACATGTATTATGTGCCCAGGAAGCAGAGAGAATCATGCTGCAGTCATTATTGAGTAACATTAAGGGAGGAGTGCTTCCAGCTACCCCACCCTGCCTTACAGGAAGCTGCTGCCTGAAACAGTGATGCCAAAGAGGCAGCAATCTGTTAGAGAAGCCAACGCTCAGGCGTTTATTTCATTTGACTGACTTGATTTTTGGCTAATTTGTAGAGGGTATAGCAGTAGTGGCTAGAACATCAGGAACCAAGGTGAAAGAGTTCAAACTCCTTTGTTATTTTTGCTGTTGCCAGGAGGTATAATGTTTACACTGACAGTACGGAAATGTGTTTTGTTTGCTGCTGCGTTGTTGCTCTTTTATTGTTGCAGTTATTATGAAATTGTTCTTACAGCGGTTGATTTTGTGAAGCATTGCTCTTCTCATTGCTGTGAGCTGCTTTGAGCATATTCTTTTGTGGAAAGGTGGCATGCAAATAAGATGATGATGATGATGATTTACCTGGAAGTAAGCGTCATTGAACGCAGTGGGAATTCAGCCTGAGTACATTGGATTGTGCTGCGCTTCTCAAAAGTATTGTCAGGTCTGGCTAACACAGAATGTAGCTCTGCATGTCCACACCCAGGAGTAGATTTTTAAATACAGTACAGCACAAAAGCTAGAGAGCCAGTGTGGCGTAGTGGTTAGAGTGTTGGACTATGACCTGGGAGACCAGGGTTCGAATCCCCTCATAGCCATGAAGCTCACTCGGTGACCTTGGGCCAGTCACTGCCTCTCAGCCTCAGAGGGAGGCAATGGTAAACCCCCTCTGCATACTGCTTACCATGAAAACCCTATTCATAGGGTAGCCAATAAGTCGGAATCGACTTGAAGGCAGTACACACACAGCACAAAAAGGTTTATCTTTGCAAAATGCCTGCCTGGTTAGAGCTTGGAAAAGTTACTTTTTTGAACTACAACTCCCATCAGCCCCAGCCAGCATGGCCACTGGCTGGGGCTGATGGGAGTTGTAGTTCAAAAAAGTAACTTTTCCAAGCTCTGCAAGTGGTTACATGACTGTAAAACAGAGGCCATGACCCAGTTGCCTTTCACATCCTCCCCACTCTCACTATATGCCCCACTCTGTGGTGTGTGAGTGGTTTGAGCTGCTGATCCTCTTTCACTCTGTGTCAGAAGCCCTCCTATGAGCTGAAAGCTGTGATTGCGCTATAGCTGTGCCCTCTAGGTCTTGTTTCCTGTGCCTGCCACCCCAGTTATCCCTGACGAGCAGGATCAATGAGCAGGGCCTTTGTACCTGATTGGGAAGTGCTTATAAAGGTTCATATGGGTGCAGATCAAGGGTGGGGAACCTTTTTCAGCCCAAGAGCTGCATGCCTTTGTGCAGGGCTGGCCCTAGGATAAATAGTGCCCTAGATGAGGAATGCCTTCAGTGCCTCACCCACTCCCATGGTCAACTTTGCAGGGCTGCCCAAAGGGTTTATGGGGCCTTGTGCAAGGATTTATGCACAAAGCTGGGGACCACATGCTAGAATTATTGCATGCATATTGCATGCATTATTGCATATAGGTGAGAATTCTCACCTGCAGTGCCTCCTTGCCCTGGGATTAAGTAGAATAGATGTGCTTCATTTTTTCTTTCTACCAAGTAAATATATTAGATATTTTCTCCTCACTAGCCCTTACTGCCTCTGTCAATACATTGTTGTTGGCCTCTAAGTAAAATCCAGCAGGCTTTCCTTCCCCATCCACACTATCTCTCTCCCTTCATCACTTTTCTTGTTATCCTCATTTATGGCACCAGGCCTTCCCCCCCTTCCATTACCCCCTATTGTTTCAGAAAGGAAGAAATACTTTTATTTAGGGCTGTATTAGAAAATCAAAGTGTCTTGTGTTTGCTATAAGATTAGCAAATGTGCTGCTGGCCCCTTCAATATTAAAAGCTAGACAACCACCTAGGGTCACCTATAATTCTAGCGGGTGCTACACCCAACTCAGTCATACTCCTCCTTTGGCTAGCATGGGGGTGGGTGCTTAACCTTCTTTTCTGTGTCATTTTTGGATCTCATAAGTTGTGTCAGTCTCTGCCAGCTGCACCAAGGTGATATATGGTGCCGTAAAACAATTAGCTGGCAGCTACCCAAGCAGGGGCTTGGTTGTAAACAGATGAGCAAGGAAGGGTCAAGGGGTCTCAGTGCAAGCACCAGGTCATCTTCCAAAAGGCAAAGTTAGTTAACAAAGCAAGGTTTGATATTCTAACAAGGTAATCCAGGTTTCAAGGCACAGCTGGCAAGGATCTGATGCTGGCATCTTGACATTGCTTCTAGCAAAGGCCCAATGGCATCTCACTGCCTTTTAAGTTCTCCTCCATGGTTCAGGTGCTAGCAGTTAGTCCTCCGACTCCCGGGAGCTTGTAGCCTTAAATGGCCAGAATGCCTGCATTGTTCTGGTACTTGCAGATGTCTTTGTTCTGCAGGGAGTGGAGTCCCCCCCTCACCTTCTGAGTCTGGCTGAGGGGCTCCAGCTGTATTCTGAACACCTACCAGTAGTGGGAGGTCTGGAGCTGCTTCTTGGGCAAGTCCGCTTGTTCCCTTTCCTGGGTCTGCTGTGCCAGTCCGCTGCTCCTTTGAGGACTCATCTGATAGAGGTGTGACTTGTTGTACACCACTTAGAGCAGTGATTCCCAACCTGGGGGCTGTGAGCCCCAAGGGGGGCATGAAGTAATCAAGGAGGCTGCAAACAGTAAAGAAATGAATTATTTATTAATTTTTTAAATGACATCTTCACACTCTGTCTACTCCCCACTGCTGCTGCAGACAACACCTCCCCCTTGCTCCAAACGAGAGGGAGGACTTTTGCTGAAGCGGCAGAGCGTCTTTCAGGCATGCCGAGGGCAGGCGTTTACCTATAAAACACATGGCAGATGCCAAAGTAGGATGGAGCTAACAGGAAGACAAGAGGATTACTATAGCCAACTCCCATCTCCTCGCACTGTTGCTGCTGACGCTGCTGACGAAGCCCTTGCTCAGAATGAGAGGAGAGGCTTTTCATGAAGCAAAAAGAAGCAAGGCTACAAGGACAGGCTGTTCTTCCCCTTCCTGCCTGGCAGCCAGCATGCCTGCCTTTCTTGGTTCCTGCTTTGCTGCCACCTCCTTTTAAAAGTTATTCTTATTTGCAAGGCCGCCCAGATCTCACCTTCGGCCCCGACGGAGCCAAGGAGCAGTGAGAAAGCCCAGGACTTGCTCATCCCACCCCATCTCTGAGGCTAAGTGTGTGTGCGCCAGCATCCCCCCTTGCTTCCACTGACACTCTACCCCCCCAATCTCTCTTTCCAAGATGCTGTGGCAGTTGAGGGCTTCCCCCCTCCCACATGCCTGCATGCCTGCAGATGCTTGTAGAAAGGGCAGGTGTGTTTGTGTGTGTGTGTGCACTGATCTGTCTTCTGTTCTGCTCTCATTTCCCAAATGCATGCTAACCAAGTCATCAGTTCTGATGATCATTCCAAGGCCTAAAATCACTAACCATCCAACTTAATCTATCCACCCTGTTGTCTGCAGTGCACAATCTAGCATCCTCACCACCACCACATTGCTGCTTCTTGTTTTTGTTTTTAAAAAAGCTCACCAGCTCAACACTGTCACACACTGGTGCTGGAAGACAGGACTGTACATCTTCAAACTGCATGGGTTGGTGGGTGGGGAGGGGGATATCAATTTGTTTGGACCCTTGCATTAAAAAAAAAAAGCAACACCTCCCTGTAGATAGAAGATTAGCACATCGGGGAGTTTCTAATGCAATTCATGATTCTGGGTTTCTGTCTGCGCGGAGCTTTTAATGGAAAGGGACATTTGGAGATATGATTTTGCCACACACCTTCTGAAAGAGTACACTCCATTTCTACCACGTCAGAACTGAAGGTAAGAACAAAATCACAGTAGAAAACATAAGAAAGAGTAAAGAAGAAGGCTCAGCGAATGGATGAATCAGGAAAAGGCCAAACTGAAAATCAAAAGTGCTAGGAAGCCATAAAGAGGCAAGATAGTCAGGTACAGAAATGAGCCCACTGTCCATCCTCCTCAATCTATCCACCCTTTTGTCTTCACAATCTAGCATCCCCGCCCCTATCACGTTGCTGCTTCTTGATGATGATCAAAAAGCTCAGCAGGTTGGCTGAGGCTGGGATCCACATACTGCAGCTGAAATGTATTTATTTGTTTATTTGATTAATTATTATTGCATTTATATCCCACCTTTCCTCCAGGTTGCTCAAGGTGGTACCCATGGTTCTCTCCCCCCCTTTCCATTTTATCCTTACATCAACCCTGTGAGACAGCAGGTCAGGCTGACAGACTGTTTTTGGTACAAGGTCATCCAGTGGGCTTCATAGCTGGGTGGGGATTTAAATCTGAGTCTTAGTCCAACACTGTAACCCACTGGTGTTGGGAGACAGGACTGTATATCTTCAGACTGTGAGTGGGGGGGGGAAATCCCAATTTGATTAGACCTTTGCATTAAGAAAAGAAAGCAACACCTCCCTGTCTTCGGGGAGCTTTTAATGGAAAGCGATATTTGGAGATCAGTTAACAGAGACTAAAATTACAATTAGCATGGTGGGTCACAAATTTTTTGAGCTTACAAAGGGGGTCCTGTAATTATAAAGGTTGGGAACTACTGACTTAGAGTTTTATTTAAATATAAAAGGTATATAAATGGTCTAAACAACAACAATAATAACGACAACTTGGTGCATATGGTAGATTTTCTGTGGTACTGGTTACTCCAACATGATGTATCAAGTGTCGGACAGAACAGTCATTGATGCTTTTAGATTAGGTCTGCAAACTTTAATTCATAGTTTCACCAACTGAAGCTTTGCAAACCAACCATCAGAGTGTTTACTCTTAAGTAAGCCTGAACTGAACTTGAACTGACCATAGATAAGTCCCATTGATTCAATACAAGTTACTTCTCAGCTGAGAGGTTGGGGTGCATTGGCTTTGTTTTTGATATGATTTTGGTTCTCTGTATTACTACAACAGGAAAGGGAGGATGGAGAAAATATGGTTTTTCCTTTAAAAAATATGGCGGCTTTTGTGTATTAAATTAAGATATAATTCACACTTCTTTCAGTGACGCAAAAATACATCTATATAAGTTCTTTGGCAATATGCAGTTTTGCATTCAAAGAATGGATTTGTTGATTAAAAGCAGGTGCTTAATCAACTAAGGGCGGTATTCCATGCTGTTCTTACTCAGATGGTCTACTTTGAGTAGGACTTAGTTGAATACAACCCTAAATTAGATTGACATCTCTAATTTACAGTGCAGTCCTATATATATCTACTCAGAATTAAGTCCCACTTTGTTCAGTGGAACTTATGTCCAGGTCAGGTAAGTGTGCCTAGGATTACAGTTTTAGATATGTACTAACAAATTCATTGCTGCCTAATGCAGCTGTTCCTGCTTGCTGAAATGCTCTTAAATAAGAGGGATCCCCTCAAATGTTCCTTGTACACAACAAATCATGCTAGCTCCAAAGGCCTGCAAAACTCTAGGCAAACCATTGTCTTCCTGGGTGTTTTTGAGCTTGAACTATAATTTAACAGAAAAGCTAGAACCAGACTCCAGTGGAATAGAGTGTGAATCATTGGGGGCTGCTACAACTGAGCCATAATTTTCTGTTTTAGAGAACTCATTTAATTCAAGTCTCCATGCTGTACTGTTAAGGGAATTTATGCTTTTTTCTGGCTAAGGTAATTTTTGCAGAGAGACATCACCTGGTCATTGGTTCATGCCAGAATCAATATAAACATATGGTTCTGTGCTAATCTGACATGGAACTGAGGAAAAAGAGTCACTGTTTCTAAAGTGCCTGTTATTCCTGCTGTCACAAGTAAACAGGTGTGATGCAGAACAAATAGGTTTGAGAGTTTCCTTCTGAACATCTGCTGAGACCAACCGTTGTCTGTTGCAAGAAATCCAGTTCCAGGCAGAATACTAAGATAACAATGTGATTAAAATATTTATCTCAATCTGTGCACTTAAAATCCACAAGAAGGAAAGGTTGGGAAGAAAGTCAAGAGGCAGCTGTGGCTGTGAATTAACCAGGTGCTGGACCAAAACTTTATTTTACATCAGCTGAATGATCTGGGTCTCAGCTGAAATCATTTCTGTTTGCTGAGGTCTGAGAAGACTGGGATTGAAATCACCACTCGGCTGTGAACCTCACTGGATGCCCATGGGATAGTTGCTATCTCTCAACCTAACCTATCTCACAGCAGTGGAGGCTAGTCTCTCAGCCTAACCTATCTTGCAGCAGTGGAGGGCAAATGGGGCACTGCCTTACCGACTGCAGCCAGCCCCCACCTGCCTGTCTTCTTACAACCAGTCCAGGAGACGGCACTACTTGTCAGCTTTATCCTCTTCAGTCTCAGTGTTGTGCTTCTAGAACTCAGCAGGGAGGAGGATGGGGGGAAAACTAGAATTGTTTGGCTCTGCCTGTCATTGGACAGATCCACACCCACATTTAAAGCACACAACTCCCCCCAAAGAATCATGGGAACTGTATTTTGTTAAAGTTGCTGAGAATTTATAGCTCTGTGAGGGGGAAAACGCAATTCCCAGGATTCCTTGGGTGGGGGAAGTCATGTGATTTCCCACTTAACCGTGAAGCTCACTGCGTGATTTTGGGCCAGTTACTGTCTCTCAGTCTAACCTACCCCATAGAGTTATTGTGACCATGAAATGGAGAGGGGGAGAGCCATGTATTCCACTTGGAGCTGCTTGGAGGAAAGATGGCATACAAATGTATTAAATAAATAAATAAAATGTATGTTGGATGTGTTTAAATATATGGTGTGGATCTGCAGCTCTAGCTCCACCTACTGGTGGTCTCTCTGTGTTCTGCCCTATCAGTCCCAACAAACATCAACCATCACTGCTTGCTTGTATCTTGTCTGTCTAATCAAATTTAAACTGTCTCTGGCCTTATTTCTGGAAGAACACATGTGAAACCCAAGGAAGGTATCAAGGGAAAGTAGGTCAGCCATAGTAAAGCCAATGGTCATTTGGGAACTTAGGCACAGGTGGGAAAATTCTGCTGTCAATCAGACATGGTTCTGATCATATTCCCCAAAGTTAGTAGGACTATGGAAGTACCCAGATAAGTTGATGTGCAGCTGAGCCTATGCATATATATTCAACATAAAATTTTCAATTGAGCTTGCATAGGATTGGAGCCTGTTGGTGGATTATGTGAGGGTAAACCTAGTTTCTGATTTCTTCTATTTTTTATTTTATGTGTTTATCTGACTAGATACATTTTCTATCTACTCCATTACACTTTAATTACATGTACGAACAAACTTTGAATTGAAATTGGAAATGAATGAATACTTCAATGCCAGACCTCCCAGCCTTCTGTCTTCATGTCTTTACTTTGCTTACTTTGCATGAGATCAACTCCTGAGCTTCTGTTAAGAAGTTTGTAAGAGTTATCAGCTGTGACTAAGGATGGAGGGATCTGTCAGTTTCGGTTCTCTCAGTTTCTCATTTGTCTAATCTTAAATTCAGTTCTTATTTCTGCAGCAATCTGCATTTTAAAAACAAAAATCCTCATGAAAATTCTTCAGCATTTTAGTGCAAATTTCTCTTAACACACACATTTAGAACTGTCACTAGAAGCTAAAATGATGGAACTGAGGTTATCATACTTTGGACACATAATGAGAAGACAGAATTCACTAGAAAAGAAAATCATGCTGGCAAAAGGGTGAAGGGAGTAGAAAAAGAGGAACGCCAAACAAGAGATGGATTGATTCCATAAAGGAAGCCACAGACCTGAACTTACAAGATCTGAACAGGGTGGTTCATGCCAGATGCTATTGGAGGTTGCAGATTCATAGGGTCGCCATAAGTCGTAATCAACTTGAAGGCACATAATGCCAAACATAATTTTGCAAGCAATTTCTCCCAAATATAATATATTTTTGTATGTTATTTTCACTTATATATTCATTTTTATGCACACTTTCACTTAATATATGTATTTTTGTAAACACTGGTTGGTTGGAGAACTGCATTGCAAAATTTGGACAGATGTGAACTTCAAAGGATGGCTGTTTCAGAAAGTGTGAATATGAAAATTACAGCTTTAAATGTGAACTAAATCCAATTTCTCCCCTATCCTCAGCTGTGACCATCAGTGCTGTCCCCCACCTCAAGGTATGGCTGTTTATTAGCCATCCTGCCAATCTTAAGGCATGCAGTTTTATGAGATAAAGAAAACGTGGTGTCATACAGCCATCTGTATTATGAGGTTTTGCCTTTTGTTTAACCGCTAGGCTAGATGTAATGAGGCAACCATGTTTATATATACACACAGTAAATAAGACAGCCTTTAAAGCTTCTTTCTGCCCACTGGTTCATCTTAGTATGGCACTTCAAGAAACAAAGTGTAACCAACTGTTGGATGTGCACGTATTGCAAGGTTGATAAGGCTGCGCAGGTCGGTGGGAAGCACAATTCCTTTATCGCAAAAGACAGCAACTGGGACGATGCAATTTTCTATTAGCTTGGTTGTTCAGAAGACAAATGCTGTAATTACTTTTGGGATCCTTTCCTACCTCTGAAAGAATTTAGGTTCTGTTGTCTCCCAACTATTTTTGTTGGATTATAAGTGGGCTAGTGAATACAATCCATTCTGCTGTATAATTGTGAATATTGTTATTGTGTAAATTTGTATATTTGTTAAGCAGAGAATGTCAGCGGTCTGAAATGCGTGTGTGCCAGTGTGTGCGTTTACTTAAGTAGCAGGTGTTTACCCTGCATTGAGATTACTAAGAAAAGCTACTTTATTTATAGAAATACATAATAGATAGGAAATGCATACCTAGTTCTAACTAACTAAGTTGGAGGCGCAACGCCCAGGCTTGGGAGTTACCCTCATGGCTCAGGAGAGACAGAGCAGAGACAAAGGTGTCTCCTCTCTCTTGGACAGTCGAAGAAGAGAAGAGAGGAACAGGTGGAAGGAGGAGGGGCAGATAAGCTCCCTAAGACCTATCAGTCTAATGATGGAAGTCAGTCAGAGCATCACAGGTAAAGGTAATCAAGCCCCTATCCATCTGGAGGACCCTAACTCTATCTCCCTTCTGGAACATAAACAAAAGAACAAAACAGGAGTTGCTCTTGCCCCACTTCCAACATATATATAGGCAGTTAACCCCCTTAGTCAACAGTAGGGCAACTACTTTCCCCTGTTCATTCATGAGTTTTCAGCATAAGAATCTTCATGCAATAAGAAAGAGAAGCTGTGGTGAGATGCTTATTTTGTAAACGGAACCTATGTTATCTATGTAAGTATTTAGGCACAAGAGGAGAATATGGTACTCATCATTTGTATTACATAGTTGAAGTTTTCATGTCATCTTCAAGGGCAGTCCCATGTAGAGTGCGTCACAATAATCTGTAAGTTACAGGGCATGGAGTACAGGTGCCAAGTCATCTCTGTCCAAGGCATTGTACCTGGTGAATCGGCTGTGGCCACCTGACCCTCCAGTGACAATGTTGGATCCAGGAGTACCTCCATGCTATGGACCTGCTCCTTCCAGGAGAGTGCAGCCTCATCCAGAACAAGCCATCTTACCACTTCCTGGACTTGAGAACTCAGATCACATAACACTTCTGTCTTTTCAGAATTCAGCTTCAATGTCGCCATCCTCTGCCAACTCTGACTTCCAAACCTCCATTCATTTGGTGAAGATCTGAAGGGAGAGCCTGTTTGATTGAACGTGCACTAGGGTGAAAATATACTAGGCTCCCCCTTCCAACTTTTGTTGAATGTGTGAAGGTCAGGTAGGGTGGAGCTGGTGGAAATGGTGCCAGTGGGGCAGTGGAATCCACTCTGGGATTTAGTGTGAACTTTCAAGGAACTGTCCAAGGTGCTTCAACTGAATGAAGAATGTGGTAATATAAAAAGAGACTCCTAACGGAGAGGATTATAGATCAGAACCCAAAGTAAACAAAATGATTTGAGGCCCATATATCAGTATAATGTAAAGTGGATTGAGTACCATCCTGAGACTTTTTATCCGCGTTTTTGACCTCAGCCCTGTTCTGTCATTCATTTTGTGTGGGAGTGGCAGCACAGAAGTGACAGGTATTGAATATGCACATGGATTAAGACAATTGTAGAGAGGCCCTGCATGTACGGCTGTATGCCTGCGTGTTCCCTACTGGTATTGTAATGAACAGTCATGGGCTGCAAGCTGGCTTTATACTGTCATTCTCTGAAGCAGAATGAACAACTAACAAGACTAGCCAGAGTGGTACAACTGTAGTAAAGAGTGTACTTTCCCCTGCCCTGTCAGAGCATTTTTATGGGTCAGCTGGAGATCATAGTTGGTGTCAGAGCCAGAGCTTGGAAAAGTTACTTTTTTGAACTATAACTCCCATCAACCCAATCCAGTGGATATGGTGGCTGGGGCTGATGGGAGTTGTAGTTTAAAAAAGTAACTTTTGCAGGCTCTGGTCAGAGCAACTGTGCTAACAAACGCAATAAGCTGGTCTTGCAATCACTTCCATAGTAAGTTTGATTGTTGGTAATGTGCAGAAGGAATCCAATCAAGTATCCATATCTACCTACAGCTTGTGCTTTTCCTTCCATGTGTATCCATTGCATTTGGACATTGCATCAGCTGACACATTCATGGAGAGTAAGGCTATTGCTGGCTACTAGCCATTATGTTCTGCTTCTATTGTCAGAGGCAGTATGCCTCTGAATACCAATTCCTGGGAATCACAAGTGTGGAGAGTGCTGTTGCACTAATGCCATGCACATATCTACTATGTATAATATACTAGGGACTCCGCTCCTGCTTGCTTTGCTTGCCAGTCCCACCTGCTGTTACCAGCACTCCCCCACATGGTTTGCCAGTGCTCCTCCTCCCTCCCCCACATGGTTTGCCAGCGCCACCCTCCCTCTCCCACCCCATGGGTCACCAGCACTTCCCTCCCTCCACCCCCACAAGTCACAAGTGTTTTATCCCTCCCCCCACTGGTCACCAGCACTCTCTCCCTCCTCCCCATGAGTCAGCCTCCTCCCTTCCCTCCCTATCTCCTTCCTACTCACCCACCAAAAGCCAGACCCAGCCAGCACATCGGCCTCCACCCCTCTCACTTGTTTGCTTGCTTGCTGTCCCACACCCCACTGTTGCCACCACTGGGCGCTTCACGCGTCACTGCCACCGGGTGCCTTACTTTCCCGTGTCATCACTGGGCACTACATGCCCCGTCACCAGGTGCCTCGCATGCTGCCATCGCTGGGCACCTTGTGCTGCTGCCACCATCACCATCACCGCCCCGCCTCATCTTGCAGTGTCACACAGGTTGCATGATGCTTAGAAAAATATAATACAGTAGGATAGGTATAAGAGAAATATTTTATAATAGCTGTCATCTTAGAAAATCACATGGTATAGTGGTTAGAGCAGGAATGGGGAACCTGTAGGCCTTCATTGGACTGTAGCTCTCATCAGCCACAGCCAGCATGGCCAGTAGTCAGGAATGAAGGAAACTGTAGTCTAACAACATCTGGAGAGAGACAGGTTCCCATTCTCTGCATGGTATAGACAGAGAGAGATTTCTCTTCTCTCCCATAATACTAGAGCCTGGGGTAATCCAAGGAAGCAAAATGGTGAGAGATTCTGGAGAGACAAAAGGAAGTGCTCTTTCACACAGCACATGGTAAAAGTATGGAATTTGCTTCCATTTATATAAAATAGCAAGGGGGATTACAGGAGGAAATCAATAGAATAAAACAGTAAACTGCTAAAAACACAAATAGACAGATATGGTGCTGTTTATGAGAGCTGGTGCTATTGATTATTGTTATTCTAATTGTTATTGCTATATTTGTAGTCCACCTTTCCTCGAAAGAGTTCAAGGTGGTGTGCATGGTTCATCCTCTCCCTATTTAATTCTCACAACAAAGGTAGGTTAGGCTGAGAGATGGTGACTGATCTGAGGCCACCAAGTGAGCTTCATGGCCGAGCAGGGATTTGAACTCTGGCCTCCCAGCTCCTAATCCAGCACTCTAACCACTACACCACCCTGGCTCTCTGTATTTATAATACAGCCTTGCAAATAAAGGTAAAGGTGTCCCCGCACTTATAGTGCGAGTCGTTTCCGACTCTTAGGGTGACATCTTGCGACGTTTACTAGCAGACCGTATATATGGGGTTGGATTGCCAGTTCCTTCCCTGGCCTTTCTTTACCCCCCAGCATATGCCGGGTACTCATTTTACCGACCACTGATGCATGGAAGGCTGAGTGGACCTCGACCCCTTTTACCGGAGATTCGACTTCCTCCTTCTGTTGGAATTGAACTCCGGCCGTGAGCAGAGCTTCGGCTGCGTTACTGCCGCTTACCACTCTGCGCCACGGAGGGTCCACCTTGCAAATAACCACCTATCAATCTACATCTATGTCAATCAGTTTAGCATATTGATAATTTAAAAGTTCAGGGATGGGGAATGTGTGGTCCTTCAGATGTCACTGGACTCTAGATCCCATCTGTCCCACTGCAATGTCCAATGATCGGGGATGATGGGAGTTGTAGTCCAACAACATCTGGAGGGCCACACATTCTACATCCCTGGTGTAAATGAAGAAAATTACTCTTTTCCAGTCTACAAAAGATTTTCCAGCCTAGAGGTAATTCTCACTTGCCATAGGCAACTGACTAAGTGGTTAACGTAGGGCTGTAATATCTGAAGTGCAGTCACATGGCAGGAGGCAGCACCCTGACCAGGCACCAACGAATGTAGATTTGAACCATATCACTCACCATGGCTGACAATCAAGCCTTGCCCTCAAGCTGCCTGTACGTCTTGTTCTAGCAGGAAGCCTGGAAGACAGCGGAAACACAGCTTTATACAGGTTCTGTATCTTTTCATTGAGCTGACAGTTCATTCTCTGTATTTTCATAGGCCAGATAGCCAGTAATTGTTACTCTGTATCTTGTTCAATCAATTTCAAACATTTTGAAAATTGAAAGCAGAAAGGAAGACAGATTTTTTTCCGGGGCACTATTTCATCTGTGTTTGAAACCAGAGACTGACTTGTCTTGTGCCATTTTCTGGGCAACTTATCAACTTGCTTAGTGCTGTTTTCCTTGCAGCTGCTAGAGACGGATGGGGCTGAAAGAGGGGAAAGAAAGGTTAGCCCTTAATTGCAGCTTGGAAACAGCATTCAGTCTAAGAAGCTTTGCAAAAGGTTTTTCTTTCCATTTCCAAGAGTTTTAGGTCAATACCCAAAGTCTTAGAGGTTATGGCGAAGTTTGCGATTCCATGTCCCAAGGCTCAGAATATGGGATCTTTTGAAATTAGGCCAAACAGCACAAGCTGCCCACCTCTGTATATAGGATTGCAGCCTTAATAGATATTCCCTTTATCTGGATGACTGGGGGGGGGGGCATGCTAGAGATCTCTAACAGAAAATTTTTAAGATCAAACTATAGTTCTCAGGATTCTTTTAACAGTGATTGTTACATTGGTATAAATGGTGGAGGCTGGTCTATTAGGACAAATAGGTCATTGCCCCATCAATCTCAGTCTGCCCTTAGCTGTCCTCCCATGCCTACCTACCTAACTGGTCCAGGGGGTGGTACTGGCTGTCACCTTCCTCCTCCTTAGCGTCAGCATCGCCCTTGTAGGACAAAGGTGGAATTAATTGCTGGAAACGGCAGGAGGGGAGAGTGCTGTTGTGCTCAGGTCCTGCTTGCAGGCTTCCCATGGGCATCTGGTTGCCCACTGTGAGGACAGGATGCTGGACTAGCTGGGCTACTGGCCTGATCCAGCAGGCTCTTATGATTTTATGCTGCTGTACTCCAAAGTATTGCCCTCCAAGGTATATTCTCTTCAGCCAACTCATAGCTGTCGCTCTCTGCCTCTGTCTCTATGGCATTCAGACCTGACCATTGCATTTAAAGCTTTTTCTTCACAAATGTGCATGTGCACAAAGACAGAGATGCACATGCTCCCCCATTCTGGGTGGGTGTACGGGTGTCCATCAACTGACTGTCATTCCCCCTAAAAGCAAACTCAGGTGCCGACAGGGGAAATGCCCTTCTGAGAAGGGACGTTGCTCAATGGTAGCACATGTGCTGTGCACGCAGAAGCTCCCAGGTTCAATCTCCAGATAAGATTAGGAGAGACTTCCTCCCTGAAACTCTGGAGAGCCACTGCCAGTCAGTGTATACCAGGTGTGGAGAACCTTTGGCCCTGCAGATGTTACTGGACTACAACTCCCATCAGCCCCAGCAAGCATGGCTAATAGTTAGGGAGGATGGGAGTTGTGGTTCAGCAACATCTGGAGGACCAAAGGTTCCCCATAACTGGTGTAGACAATACTGAACTAGATGGACCAATGATCTGATTCAATATAAGGCTGCTTCCTACATTCCTATGGTAGGACTGGAGCTGGGGGTGTGTGTCACTGAGCAGCAATAGGGAGCTATCAGGATGTTTTTTGGGAAAACCCAAGTTATTTGCAGAAGTACAAAATATTTTTTGAAAAAGCCCTAAGGGGAGACACTCCTCAAAGAAGCCCAATGAGGACTGAAGGTGAGCAGTAGCCACAAAATGCTGAGGTTCAGATGGAAAAGGAAAATGGAAAATCAGGATGGGATGGAATAGAGTAACTTAGTGGAAGACATGCTCGTTTTGGGTCCCACTTGTGGTCTGTTACCCAGCAATCTGCCTGACAAAGGCATGGTGGGACAGAAGCCCTAACTGTGTGTCAACATTCAAGTGGAAAACTGCTGCATCCTTATTCATTTCTCATTTCTCATGCTGCTCTCGTTGGATCAACCATCTAATCCCTTTGAAAACAAAGAGCTTGAAAGCCATTTCGATGATGGACTATCCAAACTGAAGTGTGAGCCATTTGATTTGGGTCAATGGCAATTAAATACAATTTCTATTTCTTTTTTAAAAAAATATTTGCCAGTTGTATTCTATACCTTTGACAGCAGTATAGGAAAGGGAATTGCAGCAGGTGCTTACTGCTCATCCTGCATCCACATAATCCCTAAAGGATGGGGTAGGAGATTATTCAGGCTATCCTTAGCAGAGGGATGGAAAGATCTGTCAGTTTAGGTTCTCTCCCTTTCTATTTTTTTTCTAATCTTAAATTCAGTTCTCTACATTTCTGCACCAATTTGATTTAAAAAAATCCTCATGAAAATTGTCAAGCATTTTAGTGCAAATTTCTCATAATAAACACATTTTTGTAAGTTTTGACAAAGATACACATTTTGCAAGAACTATTTTTGCATATACTGTATGTTTTTGCATAATTTTTCACTCATATATTTATTTTATACATACTTTCCTGTAATATATGCATGTTTGACCCAGGCCAAGTTCAAGGTTCTAGTTTTGGTATTCAAAGCCCTATGCAGCTTGGGACCAAGAGACCTGAAAGATCGTCTTACCCTTTATATACCCAGTCAAGCACTGCACTTTGTAGGTGAGGGCCTCCTGCAGATAGCATCTTATCAGGAGGTCCGGTCTGCACAACAAAGGAAGCGGACCTTTAGTATTGTGGCACTTACTCTTTGGAATTCCCTCCCCTTAACTATTAGACAGGCACCATCTCTGTTTTGGTGCCTACTGAAGACCTTCCCCTTTCAACAAGCCTTTTAAGTAGAGACCTTGTCCCAGTCTGCATCTGTGCTGGAATTGGGTTTTAATATGTTTTTAAAGTAGTTTTTAAAAGATGTTTTTAAGATGCCTGTTTTAATATATTTTTTAAAGATGTTTTGTTTTCATGTATTTTAAAGTCTGTTTTTAAGATGTTTTAGAGTGGGTTTTTTGCCACCCTGGACTCCTTCTGGGAGGAAAGGTAGGATATAAATTTTATTTATTTATTTATTATTTGATTTATATCCCGCCCTTCCCCCCAGTAGGAGGAATAAATAAATACTTATTTATTTAAATATTTAAATAATATCTATTTATTTATTTAAATATTTAAATAATATTGATGTATAAATAAATAAATGAAGTTTGTAAACATTGGTTGGTTGGCGAACTGCATCACAAAATTTGAATAAGTGCGAATTTCAGAGGATGGCTGTTTTGGAGGTTCTCATATTTCTGAAAGTGCAAATTTGATACATTTGGCTTGAAATGCGAACTGAATCGAAATTCTCACCATCTGTCTCCTAGAAAGAATTGCACATTTGTGCTTTCCTTTAAAACAAGCACTGGCTGCACTTTTTTCTCTCAGAATATAGAGGCCCATCTAATGAATTTACCCTCTTTACCCTGGCCTTCAGCTCCTGAGATGTATGTTTACAGAACCCGCCGTAGTCTTGTGATTGAAACGTGTTTTAATTCTTTCTTAATATTGCATTTTAGATTTTGTAAACAAACCTGGTACCTATTGGTGAAAAGTGGGCAAATAATAATGATAATTTCCAGAGTGAGGGGAGATGCTTTTGTCTCACAAGGTGATGACCTAAAATGGTGAAAACTGCCCTGCTTGGAACCAGGACAATTTGGGGGATTTCCCACACAGGTTGGACCTCTGATGTGATTTCCCTGCCTCTTAAATCTGTTGAGTAAAAAACAAGGCTCGGAACACATAGCAGAGGCAAAGAGGCTGTCGGGAACCAAGAGGGAAGGAGGAGATGGTCCTTGGAGACGGTGGACAGAGGCCCTGCTCTCCATCACTTGGTGATTTCCTGCAAGCCTCGGCCAGGTCCTCCAATCTGTCTGAACCGGACAGCTTGTGCAGCTCCTACCATCCAGCCGCCAAAGCCACGCAAGAGGTCGTCGCTGCATCCAGCCAGGCCTTTGCCTGGTGCCTCCTTTGCATACTCAGCCGGATATTCTAGATGCTGCGGCGGCGGCGGCGCCATCACAGAAGCTTATTCAGCTTTGCTTTTCGCAGTCGGCAATCCCTTGCCGCGCTCTCCGTCCTGCTTTCGCCAGGAGTTACAATAGCTAGAGCTGCAGATTAGACTTCCCCTCTCTCCTTCCCCCCCCCTCCCGAGACCTCCATGCGCTTTGACGTCATGTGTGCTCCTTTCCGTTGCCATGGCAGCCCCATTCCCCAAGCCCTCTGCCTGCCTCCTCTGGTAGGTTCCACAATGGTACAGCCGGCATCACGATGCACAATGGTCTCCAGACTGTAAAAGAGGGTGATTCAGCAAGCCACAGTCCCTCTCGTTTCTTCCTCCTCCTTTTCTTCCCACACTTGTCTCCCTCCCTCCCATTTCCTTCCCTGCTTTTCTTTGTGTGCGCGGGTTGCTTTGATTCCTGAGCCGTGCATTTCATACTTATTTGCCTGCACCCCCCCCCAAAGACCGGCCCGCCACCTTCAACCAGGTTGCCTTGCCGCCATCGGCCCACCATTCCGCCCAGATCTCCCTCCCGACAGCGTCTTCCTCGTGGAATATACCCTTCCACCCATCTCCAGCCCATTTTTTCCTCCTCCCTCCCTCTCTTCACTATTCGGAATGTGGTTCCGAAAGACCACGTAAGAGGTCGCGCCGCGCGAGAGGAAAGGTTGCTGCTGCGCCCAGGAGACTAGTCCGCAGGCAAGGAATGGTAGGTGACGGACGCTGGGATTCTGGGGCTTAAAACAAACAGCCGCCACCAGCTGGCTTTGTGAGGAGGTGGGGTGATGAATATTGATGGCTGTTAAAAATAAAAAGGGGAGGGGGGAGCGTGGGGGGGAGGGGGAAGGGAGAGGGAGGCAGGCAGGTTAATGAAGTCAACTGCTAGCAGGAGCAAGAAGGCAGGGGCTGCACTGCTGGAAACTGGACGAGCATCCTTTGCCTCGAGTTTGGGTTCATCTCTGCGTGCCTCTCTAGGTTGTTCAGGTGATTGGGAATGTGCATGTATCAGTGGATAGCCCTGGGCAGAGGGGAGGGTGTTTTAACAAGCTGGGGGATGTAAACAGTGCTGATGGGCTCTGCCATAGGCTGTGGCTCCTATTGTAATGTCATGTTTAAAGACAGGTTCACCTCCATAAGATCCACTTGCATGGGTGCTGCTGGTGTGTCACATATACTAAGGGGTTTTTTTTTAAAAAAAAGATGCTATTTTTCCAAATTCCACCCCTCTCTTAATTCTCACAGCTCTCTCTCACAGCTCTCTCTCACAGCTCTCTCTCTCTATGCTTCAGCAGAGATGGGTGTGTAAAGGAAGGAAAAGTATACGTATGGGTTTTTGGGGCAGGGGGCAGGATGGCTGAGTGGTGAAGATGGGGATGGAAAATTCCAAGTGTCTTTTTTTTAAAAGGAGGGAGGGGAGCAATTTTTCTCCCCAGGAAGTCATTTCTTAATAGAAACATTCCTGTCTTGCATAACACCCCCATATGTATGTGAAGTGGGCAGAGGATGCATGTTTATAGACAGTACCATTTAGGACAACTGTTAAAACAAAAAAGTAGCTTGGCTATGTGTCGAGAAGGGACATCCTACACATTCTGGCAAAGACTGCAGTGAAATCAATGTAGCTTTACCAGAATAGCTTCTGACAGCCCCGGCTATTACAATAGGATGAAATCTTCAGATAGCATTTTCCACCTTCTGCAGTGCGGGTTCTATGGAAAGATATATGTAGTTTGCCTGTCTCTTGGAAGTCAAAATCCTGCAGATCTATCTAACGAGGTAGGTTGTGTGTGTGTGCTTTTTTCCCCCCCCCCTATCCTCAGTATTCATGGACTATTGGCTTGTTTACATGGGTGCCTTTTGCTGCAGAGCTCTTAGTTTCTTCAATGCAGTTTTTCTGTTCTCTCAGCTGGTGACTCTTTTTCTAGTGCCTTATAAAAGGCAGATTAAACCTATATTCAGATCCAAGTCTCTCTCTTCCTCTTTTTAAAGGGGAGCAAATGGAGATGCCATGAGAAAAGTGGGGGAGAAAAGAGAGTGGTATTAATGGATAATGGGCTATGTGATATTTTCACTGTTTTGACTGTATTGGCTGCATCTGGGGTGCTGATCTTCTCATGCAAGGCCAATAAAGATGGGTGTGTGTGTGAGAGTGCACTGCTGATCGGGGAAACAGACAGTGCTTGCGCTGAGCTCCACCACATACAAACAGGCTTGATTCAAACAATGCAAACAAAGCTAAGCAAAACATCTTTGGGGGATTGGAAAAAGGTTACTGTCAGGGCGAAATGCACAATGCGTGCTTGAGCTGGCAACTCTTCTCTTTCTGGTGTTTCATTTTTGGCCCCCCAGTGTAGCATTTGTAAGGCTGCTGGTTCAAAATTTCAAAACAAAGGAATGCTAGAGAGAGCCGATGATGTGAAACGGGGCCTGCCCCCTTAGGGTAAGATATGCCAATAAAGCAAGGGGCATCTGACAACCTCAACTTGTACAGGCTCATTTTCTGGCTTAGAGCTCCTGCCCCCTCTTCCCACCCCCTTATTATTAAACAAATGACAGAAGTGATGTGATCTCAGCTATTAAATCAGGAGCCTGCACCCTTTCCCCCACTCTCCCAGATGGACCTCTCTTCTGTCTTGCTGTTTCGGAGCGTATATTATTTTGCAAATTTGTTGTTGTGGCATATGGCGAAGGGGCTTCACAATGCCTGCATAATCTGGGAAAGGTCAAGAGAAGAATCGTCTGAGGTAGAAATACTTGCTGCCTTTGGCTATCGCCGCTTCCATGCTGACTATTAGAAAACTGTCCTCTTGTTGTTTGAGATGCGTGTGTATACCTGTCAGCTTGCTGGGAGAGGCTGTTTATGAGCGACTCCCAGAAGGGATGAGTGTGTGTGTTTTGCTGGCATATCTGTAGCCATTATTTAATGGCTTCCTAGCATAGGGTCAATGACTGAAAAGCAAATTTGTTGTTAAAGACACTGCCAACTTTCAATCATTCCCGTTCTTGCAGACAGAATGGGAAAATTTGGAGGAACGTAATTTCTCATTTGGGAATATCAATATTTGGATTGTTATTTTGCTTTATCTGCAGTCTACTGTAAAATTCTTATCCCCTTCAAAGAATCATAGAATTGCAACGGAAATCAGAGGGCATCAATCTGTTTAGTCTTCTGTACTGAAAAGGGACACAAAAATGGGATAGCAAAGAGCATTGACTGCATGAGCTGGTGTGGTATAAGTGGACACAGTGATGGGCTTGGCCAAGGAGAGATTCCACTGGCTGCCTGACTTTGGTCCAACAAATCTCTCAGCCTAATCCTTCCCATGGGGTTGTGGGGTCGACTTCCACACCCTGAGCAAGTTGGGGGGGAAGGTGGGGATTCAAATTGATTAAAAAAAATGCAAGCAACGTACTGAAGAGCCCTTTATACATATGCTAGTATCTTGATATCCCAATATTGTCTGTTTATGTAGGAGGGACCATAGCACAGTGGTAGGCTCCATGCATAAGGTCCCAGAGTTGCCATTTAAAGGATCTTACAGCTGGAAAACATCAGAAGCCTTGGAGAGCGGCTTTCAGTTGGAGCAGTCACTGCTGGAGCTAAATAGACCAATGACTGGGATCATTTTAAGACAACTTCCTATATACATGTATGCAGAGAGCAATCCTATCCATGTTTAATGGAAGTCAGCCCCACTAGTTGTGATTACAGTACAACCCTACAGAAGTAAACACTGCTGTGTTCAATGGGGCTTAGTCCCAGGTGAGTGTGCATAGGATTGTAGTAGTCTAAGCCTACAATTCTAAATGTGCTTACAAGGGAATAAGATCCATTTGAACACAGTGGGACTTACTTATGAGCACACATGTACAAGAATGCACAAGTAGCGTAGTGGTTAGAGTCTTGGATTAGGACCTGGATGACCAGGGTTCAAATGCTCACTCAGGCATGAAGTTTGCTGGGTGACCCTGGGCCACCCAATCTCTCAGCCTAACCTACCTCACAGGGTTGTTGTGAGGATAAAATGGAGAGGGACAAGAATCACGTACGTCACCTTGAGCTCCTTGGAGGAACAGTGGGATATAAAAGTAATAATAAATAAATAAATATCCTTATGAGATGAGCACAATGCCGAAATTGTGCTGGTTGCTTTGAAAAAACCAACCAACCTCTATAGCTGCTTTAGATTGGTTAAACAGATGTGGGTAATCCATCTAAATACTCTCTTTAATATTGTTAACTGCTAAATTAGGGAAATTGGGATAGAACTTGAAATGAAAAGCACTGAATATTCCTCTAATACTTTAAAAATTTTTCATAGAAAGCTTGGTATACATGCCATAAATGCGAATGGATGTTTTTATGACATTTTTGCAGCTTTCTTGAGTCATTGGGGGTAACGGGCCCTCACTGAGCCTGAATAACAAGCAACTGCAGATGGGTTCCCAGGCACCCTTCTACCCAGGTGCTGTCCAGGCTACGGCCTGCTTAGCTTAAAGCAACAGAACAGCACGGCTATTCAAACCACGCTGCTGGAATCATCTTAACAGTAATTGCCATCGAGTTTCTCTCTTCCTCCTATATTTAGCATTCTTACAGGCAGGTTCACTTGAAAAGCCTTGCAAAGTGGCTTGGGTTTCATACTAATAAAAAACAAGGCCGCCTTTGCTGCAAAGACTTCTTTTTTGCTTACTATAGCAAAGACGGAGACTTCTGGGAAAAATATTCTTTTAGAGGTATATAAACTCTGCTGTAATGAAGAAACAGTGCTTAATGGGAGCCAACCCCCCTCCAAACAAAAACCCTCAAGCACAAGGCTTTTCAGGAGCCTGGATTATGCAAGGGTGCGTTTGCAACCTCTTCCAAAATTTATTTATTTATTTATTTATTTATTTAAGCTTATATACCGCCTGACTAGCAACAGCTCTCTGGGCGGTGAACATTAAAAATACAATAAAAATAACACAAAACTGTACACAAAACTGTACAGTCTAAAATCAAAATATAATAATTTAGAATTAACAGGAATTAAAATGCCTCAGAGAAGAGAAAGGTTTTAACCTGGCGCCGAAAAGATGATAGTGTCGGCGCCAGGCGCACCTCCTCTGGGAGACCATTCCATAGTTCGGGGGCCACCACTGAGAAGGCCCTAGATCTTGTCACCACTCTCCAGGCTTCCCTATGAGTCAGAACCCGGAGGAGGGCCTTCGTAGTAGACCGTAGTGTACGGGCCGGTTCATATCGGGAGAGGCGTTCCGACAGATATCGTGGTCCCGCACCGTATAAGGCTTTATAGGTAAGTACCAACACTTTGAATCTGGCCCGGAAGCATATTGGAAGCCAGTGCAAACGGGCTAGCACAGGTGTTATACGCTCAGACCGCTTAGTTCTTGTTAGCAGTCTGGCCACTGCATTTTGCACTAGCTGTAGCTTCCGAATCGTCTTCAAAGGTAGCCCTACGTAAAGTGCATTGCAGTAGTCCAGACGCGAGGTTACCATAGCATGTACCACTGATGAGAGGTCCTCCTTACTCAGATAGGGACGTAGCTGGGCTACCAACCGAAGTTGGTAGAATGCATTCCGGGCCACCGAGGCTACATGAGCCTCAAGTGTGAGGGAAGAGTCTAAGATGACTCCCAGACTACGCACCTGTTCCTTTAGGGGGAGTGTAACCCCATCCAGGACACGGTATATATCCACCATCCGAACAGAGAAACCATCCACCAACAGCATCTGAGTCTTGTCAGGATTGAGTCTCAGTTTGTTAGTTCCCATCCAGTCCATTGTCGCAGCCAGGCAACGGTTCAGCACGTCGACTGCCTCACCTGAAGAAGATGTAAAGGAGAAGTAGAGCTGCGTGTCATCAGCATACTGATGACAACGCACTCCAAAACTCCTGATGACCGCCCCCAGCGGCTTCATATAAATGTTAAAAAGCATGGGAGACAGAACCGAACCCTGCGGGACCCCACATTGGAGAACCCACGGTGTCGAGCAATGTTCCCCAAGCACTATCTTCTGGAGACGACCCGCTAAGTAGGAGCGGAACCACTGCCAAGCAGTGCCTCCAACTCCCAATTCCGCAAGCCTCTCCAGAAGGATACCATGGTCGATGGTATCAAAAGCCGCTGAGAGATCAAGGAGAATCAACAGAGTTACACTCCCTCTGTCTCTCTCCCGACATAGGTCATCAAACAGGGCGACCAAGGCAGTCTCAGTGCCAAAACCAGGCCTGAACCCCGATTGAAATGGATCTAGATAATCGGTTTCATCCAATAGCGCCTGGAGCTGGTCAGCAACCACACGTTCCAGGATCTTGCCCAGGAACGGAACATTGGCTACTGGTCTGTAGCTGCTGACATCCTCTGGGTCCAAGGAAGGTTTTTTCAGGAGTGGTCTCACTGCCGCCTCTTTCAGACAGCCAGGGACCACTCCCTCTCATAAAGAGGCATTAATCACTTCCTTGGCCCAGCCAACTGTTCCTTCCTTGCTAGTTTTAATTAGCCAAGAGGGGCAAGGATCCAGTACCGAAGTGGTCGCACGAACCGGACCAAGCACCTTGTCCACGTCCTCGAACTGAACCAACTGAAACTCATCCAACAAAACATGACAAGACTGTGCTCCGGACACCTCAGTAGGATTAACTGCTATTAAATAGGAGTCTAAGTCCCGGCGAATGCATGAGATCTTATGCTGGAAGTGTTCAGCAAATTTATTACATCGAGCTACCGATGTATCTGCCGTATCTTGTAGGCCTGGATGAAGTAGGCCACGAACCACTTTAAAAAGCTCCCGTGGGCGTGAGAGAGATGACTGAATAGTGGTGGCAAAATGTTTTTTTTTTGCCGCCCTCACCGCTCCTACATAGAGCTTAGTAGAAGCACGAACCAGCTCATAATTGCATTCGTTGGGAGTTCGTCTCCATCTCCGCTCAAGCTGCCTCCTGTCTTGTTTCATCGCTCTCAGCTCCAGAGTATACCAAGGAGCTGTATGAGCTCTACATAGGAGAGGGCGCGCAGGAGCGAGCGTGTCAACAGCCCGGGTCATCTCTGTATTCCACAGATCGACCAGGGCTTCGACAGGAGCGCCAGTCTTATCAGCCGGAAAAACCCCCAGAGCCTTTTGAAAACCTTCAGAATTCATTAGTCTCCGGGGGCGGACCAATTTAATAGGTCCCCCACCCTTGCAGAGGGAAAAGGCTACTGAAAGTCTAAACTTCAGCAAGCAATGATCTGTCCATGACAACAGGAGAGATGTAAAACTCCCCACATCCAGATCACTATCCCCATGTCCAGTAGCAAAGACCAGGTCAAGAGTATGCCCCGATGTATGTGTTGGGCCACTAACATATTGAGACAGCCCCATGGTTGTCATGGCGGCCATGAAGTCCTGAGCTGCCCCAGACAAAGTAGCCTCAGCATGAATGTTGAGATCTCCCAGTACTAATAGTCTGGGGGATCTCAACAGTATCTCCGAGACCACTTCCGTCAGCTCAGTTAGGGAAGCCCTTGGGTAGCAAGGTGGGCGGTACACCAAAAGGATTCCCAGTCTGTCCCTCTGGCCCAGTTAATAGGAACAAATGCACAGTGGCGTGAAGCTGATTTTAGCAATATGCTGATTTCTATTTTTCCCTCTGCTCTTGTAAATTGTGATGGGTCTTAAGCCAAAGCTGCCATTTATGTTTGCAGAACAAAGAAAAGCAGTCACTTTTTTTCTTTACGCCAAGCACTGCCCTATATCAGTTGATTTCAGGGTATATCACATATATTATTTTTGTAATTCTTATAAGGTAGGCCAGTAATCCCTGCAACGCAGAGGGCGCTGACTCATTGTGTTGTGTTGCTGTCAGCCAAGACTAGCTGAGAATGCATTGTGCCCCAAGAGAATCCCCTGCACCAGGGCTTCTCTTGTGGCTGTGTGTGGTTCCTAAGAGCTCCTTTGCCTTGCCAAGCAGAAGCAAGTGCTGAGATGCGCTGCAACAGAGAATCTAGCCCTTTGTACATCTCAGCTCGAAAAGAGCCAAATCCCTCGGGGGTGAGGTAGGAAAAGAAATAATAACTTACCTTTCTCACTGAAATGGCACAACAGATGTTGAGCTATGGACAAGCCCTGCCAAGAAAGAGAGGGAGAGAGCCCATACCTTAGTGGTATAGCCTATGCCAGCCTTCCCTAACCTGGCACCCACCAGATGTTTTCCCATCTGCCCCAGCCAGCAATGGGAGTTGTAGTCCAAAACATCTGGAGGGCACCAGGTTGGGGAAGGCTGGCATATTCAGGACACGGAATAATGAACTCAAGTTATATGAAGCCAGATTTCAACTGAACATCAGGAAAAACTTGCTAACTGTGGTATGACAATGGAACCAATTCCCTAGGGAGGTGGTGGGCTCTCCAACGCTGGAAGCATCCAAGAGGCAGCTGGACAGCCATCTGTCGGGAATGCTTTAATTTGGATTCCTGCATTGAGCAGGGGGTTGGACTTGATGGCCTTATAGGCCCCTTCCAACTCTACTGCTCTATGATTCTATACCCTCCCAGATTCAATCCCCGGCGTCTCCAGTTGAAGGGTGTCAGGAAACCGTCCTAGGACTGAAACCCAGGAGAGGCGCTACCAACCAGAGCAGACAAACAGCTTCATGAGAACTCTGTACAGAGTTGTTATAAACACTGAATAAAGTGCTTCAGAGTCCAGAACAGGGCTCTATATAGAGCAGGCGGGGAGGCTGCAAGCCTTCTGATGTTGTTGGACGCAGCTCTTGTCAGCCCTAGCCAGCATGAGCAATTCATGGGAGAGGACTGATCCCTCAACATAAGTGAGATAATCTTGTTATTTTAGATGCTGAATAGATATGGAACATGTAACTTAAATGTAACTTTGGGGTGTGTGTGGGGAGCAGCCTTTCCTTTTTAGCAGCTACAGTCAGCCTATACCACTGGGTTGAGGGGTGTGTGTTCAATTCTAAGTATGCCCTAATTATTTTGATAGGATACTAGTGATGAGTGAAGTTTGTGGATGGTAGCCTAGTTGTCTTGTAAGGCTTGGATTCACAGTCTGTTGAGATGAGCGGAAACATCTGTCTCTTTGAAGGGACACAGGTTACCCATCCCTGGTACAGAGAATACCACCTCAGCTCAAGTCTCTCCTTAAAACCTACTTTTTCTGTGAAGCCTTTGGCTTAATCCCTTAGTCCTGATCCTGAACTGTAGTGTAAATATGTCTGAACACACATTCTTCCACTCTTCCTCTTGCCCCCATCTTGCCCTCTTTCCTCTGTTGCCTCTCTTAGATTGTAAGCAGTGGTGTCGGGTGACTCCATGTCAGTGGGGCAGTGAAATCTGCCGCGGGGTTTTAGTCCAAAATTTCAAGGAGCTGTCCAAGGTGCTTCAGCATGTAGAGCAGGGTTGGGCAGACTTCACGCTTGTGGAATCTACTTTTTTAGGGGACCCCCCCCCAGAACCCTGAAGGCCACTAACAGAACACTGTGGCCAAGTTGTTGAGTGGAGTACCTGGATACACACGTTACACCTGTACTGGGGGACCTGTACTGGCTGCTGATTAGCTATCAGACCTTGCTCAATGTCCTATTAATAACCTAAAAAGCCCAGAGCAATTCAGGACCAGGTTAGCTGACGGACCGCCTACTGCTAGGCTCGAAAGATTGCTTAGACGATGTGGGGAAATGTTAACTCATGGCACTGTGTCTTTCAGAATATTACAGGGCATTGGCCTGAAAAAGGGAATTTTCCACTATTGCCCTTGCACTTTGGAATGGCCTTCCCTCTCTGAAGCACCATCCATCAGTTGCTTCAGATGCCTTGTGAAGACATATATTTTTGCCCAGACTTTCCCTGACCCATAAGATTGGACCCTGTTATTGCTAAATTGCTTTTTTATCTCTGTTTATATGACATGGTTTTACTGTTTGTACTTTCATACACCGCTTAGATTTTAAATATTAAGCAGTTTAGAAAGGCTTTTAAATAAATAAGCAAGTAAATAAATAAATAAATAAGTAAAGCAAATAAGCATGCTTTTTCAGCAATCTAATATAGGGGGAAAGAGCTTTTTAGTTGTTGCTATTGTTAGACAACGGGTAGTGAGAAACCCTTTCCAATCTACTGCAAATTACCCAGAGACCTACTAGCTGACCCTGATCTACCTTCTGTCCACTTCTCATTTAGAGAACCACAGGTTCCCCACCTCTGCTATAGGGGATCCCATCAAGGAGAACAATGGTATTTATTTGTAAATGCTTAACACTGATTTTCATTCAAAAGGTATCTAAAATGGTGAACAAAGTGGTGAATAGTACATAGTTTCACTACTGTGGAGAATTTTGCTAAGAACTACTATCAAGATAAGCAAATGCCTGTGACAGCCACCAAAAATATAGACTGTATTTTAATGGACTCACTGCACTTTAAGGATCTTTAATGTACTTCTGTAGCCCTTTTTAGAACTGTCCTGTGGTACGTTAGCATTCCATTAATTATGAGTGTCCTGTTAATTTGTGCTCTCTTTACTCAGTTATCTGGTCTATAAATGACATGTCTTTATTTAGCTAGCTGAGTTAGAATTGATTTTAATAGATAAAATTGCAGAATTTTCTTTGTGATTTACTACTAACTTTAGGGATTTGATCACCAGCAGGCTTGTATCCTTGCTGAATACAGCCGTGAGATAGATGTCTTTGAACCCCTCCTTTTAGAATGATGAAGGAATAGCACAAGCTGTGATGTATTCCAGGGAAACTAATACACCCCCCTGGGTAGATTCTATTGAAACCATCCTCTCAAAGGCACGTTTTAAAAATATCCGAATATGACCACTGTGTTATTTTCAGTCTGTCGTCTAGGACCTTTCTTGTAATTTTATTGTAAAACTAATATGATAAGGGGTTGCAGAATCTTCTCAACGAGCAACGGCTAAAGAACTGGCACTTTCAATTTTAGCAAAAGAAAAGAAAAAGAAAATGAAAAAGACAACTAAGGGCAGGCATGACAGAAGTGCAAAAATACCATAAAAGGTGTTTCTCTTCTTCTGTCTGTCATAATTGTAGAGCTCATAATTATAGAACCGTGCAACTGACTGACAGTAGGTTCAACCAGAAGAAAAATACTTTCCTTCACAAGCATATCTAACTTGGGCTCAGTTCACATGTATGGTTTGACATTATGTGAACAAACCTTAGGCTTGTGCACTTCCTTCTCCCTTTGTGTAGTTCCCTTGCCTCTCTGTCATGGTAAACCATGTTTTGAATACATCAGAACCAGCAAACTGTGGTTTGCACTTGCCCTCCAAACCTCCCTGGACTCCTTTGGAAGAAGGTGTGGAGTATAAATTTAATAAATAAAAAAATAATTTGTAAACCACAGTGATCATGGTTTGAAGGGCAAGTGCAAACCATAGTGTGTATTGGGTTTAAATGAGATAGAAACAGTTTAGTAATTCCATCTCAGCAGAGCATTTTTAGCAAAGCGGAATGAGAATTAACCAGCCCACCTTCTCATACAGATTAGCTGAATAAAAGCAACAGAGGCAGTCTTCTTTGGTAAAAGGTATTAAAGTATTTGCTCATGACCTTTCATATGTTCAGGAAATATAGGCTCTAGCTTGGAGAGAAAAGACAGAAGTAAGTAGTAGATTTTAGTCCATGGTTGGGATCATCTGTGACAACAGGATGCTGCACTAGTGCAACTGGCCTGATCCAGCAGGCTCTAATTATATCTGAAACTATGCTGTTATTGCGCTGTTAGGTACTGGTGTGTGTGTTTTTTAAACCCACATTATTTAATAATTATTTTGCAGAAGACACATTTTCCTCCATTGTTCACGGAGATGACATATTTTCCAGATTCAAGGTACCCGAAATATTTCTCTGGCCAGTGATCCTGCAAATCAGACATCAGAGCTGTTGCTTTTGAGCAGACTCTGTTGTGTTTGTGTAACCTGTTTTGTCTTGCCTCCCTCCCTGTGTCCTGCTTCCCATCATTATAGGAACTCTTTGTCCATCTAGCTGAGTATTTTCTCCTCTTGCTGGCAAGAGCGCTCCAGGGTCTTAGGAGAGGTGTTTGCTATCACCTCATATCTGAGCCTTTTAAAAGATGCTAGGGACTGAACCTGGCGCCTTCTGCATTCAAAGTATGTACTCGATCACTGAGCTATGGTCACTTGCTTACTCTTCTTCTCAAAAACTGAGGCTTACTTGGGTTTTCTTGGTTTTATGGCTGTACCTTTCACAGTGTTGTGACCCTAGACATTTGCTAGTCTGTGTGATGGGGACTTGATAACATTGGAAAGTGAAACAGATGGTAGCATTAGAAAGTGTATGGCAGGCATGATTTGAGTGTGAAGGGGGAAAAGGGGATGTAGCAGTTAAAGATAAAAAATAAATATATGAAGAAGTTAAGAGCAAAAGAAAAGTGTATGCACACCTCCTCCAAGGGACATATAGTTGCGCCCTGTGAGCGATGCCGTCGGGAGTCATGTACTCCCAGCAGGGTCACCCATGGCGGTAAGGTCAAGGGAGAGGAACCAGACAAAGAACGATGCAAGAAAGTCCTCAATGGCAGAACAGGCGGAGGATAACAATGTGCATGTTACAACAGCTGTGAAGGCGGATGAAGGCTGCAGCAGATAAAGGACTTCCAATCGTCATGGTACCCATGCCATTGGATCAAAGCCTTTTTCTGTCAAGATTGTGTGTTGATTGTGGTGCACCGATCTTCCCACATAAAACAAATTCACACACAGGCATCTTCCATAACAAAAGTCCCATGGCGATTGGCAAATGGCGACGGGGGCAGGACTGTGAAATCCAGAAGCCCCTAGTCATGGTCTGGTACATCGGCGGTGGATACAGATTCAGATGGATCCATTGTTAAAGACTATATTTTGGAAGACAATCTTACTCGGTCACGAGTGATCGCCAAGAAGAAGAAGAAGAAAAATAATAAGACATGTGAACCAACTTTGCCCTAGGTGCACAGAAATCTGCAGTGCAACCTTAGGCTAAATAATGCATATACCATCATCATCACCATATAGTGTATTGGCAGGGAAGACTGTTGTGTTCTGGTCTGATGTCAGGTTCCACAGAGAAAGTGGCAAGGCTGGAGGCAAGGCAAATGAGCAACTTGCTTTGACAATGGCTGGAAGCAGGCTGAGGCCTTTTATGCCCCTGACTCCAGACTACCTCGTCCAGGCTCCACCCCCTTCAGAGAACTTCAGAGCCTTAATGGGCCAACGTTCTGGCCCAAAGATGGGCCCTCCTTCTCTGTTCCATAGCCTCCTTCCAGGTGTGCTCTCTGTCTTGCCAGATTGATGATGTGCAGTGGGAGGCATCTGGTTCTTCAGGCTCAGGGGGAGCTGCCTGTGAGGGCCCAGGCTCTAGTCCTATAGGCCCTGGTGGCCTGAGAGTTTCTTCTGAGGGTTCCTGTCCAGCAACCTCAGGTGCAATGGGGTCTGATCCTGATCTGAGCTCTGATCCTGACCTGACTCCCCATGTGATGTCCCTGCAGCTTCCAACTTCATGGCCAGATCACTGCTGGATACAGGTGACAACTGAGTGATAAACAGAGTTTACCAACAAACAAGAGTTTGTTGGTTCAATGAACTCAGTACTCCGCATGTCATCAGACAAGACATGCTCTTCCAACGTCAGCCTTATACTCCCAGTATGGAGATAGTGATGCTGATCTATTTTCCAGGGTTGTTGTAAGGATGACTGAGATCATGAATGTGAAATACTTTAAAGTGCTATAAAAGGCCAAACATAAATGTGACATAAATTATGTGAATGCAACTAATATAAACATTTTTGTTAAATAAAGAATTTTCTGCAGCAAAAATCACCTCTCTAAAGCCAGTATTTGCTTCCCTTCCAAGGCTTCCCTTTCAATGCAAATAGCAGTTTGGAGAGACTATTTTTGTCAGGACAACGGTAGGGAGAGTTGAACTTCCTCTCCCACCCCACGGCTATCTACTTAGGAAAAAAACATAAATGTTAATTGCTTTCATGCAGTTGTTGTCACTTCCATTTTGATCCTAAATCTGATTGTCTTTATTATGTATGCTTTATGATACTTTGAGTGTCCCAAGATAAATGTTTTCTCTGTTTGCTATAGATGTTTTAAGGTTGCATCCATATTTGTTTTTAAAATGGCTTTTTGTAAATATGCAAGGGTTGCCACAGTTTTAATAAACTTAAAATAGCCTGCAGTGTTCCAAGAGATCAAGAGGCCCTGTGTGTTTGACAGCTACCGCACACTCAACAGTAATGGCAATGTATGTATGTGCAAGTCATACAGTAGGCGAAAATCTCAATATAAAAAGCTGAAGAAGTGGCTGAACAAGATGTGCTGACAAATACTCATCTCCAGTTTAGAAAACAATAACAACAAATTCTGGCCATGCATCTCTGCAAGATAGATTTGATGTGAATAATTCTGAGGGTGGGTTAGAAGTCTTGATTCTCAACCTTTCAGAGGTGTAGGATACATCTACGATGGCCTCTGATGACTAGGGTGGAGAGAACATAGCTAAGGACCGGATGCCTTGGGCAGTTTGACTGCCCCGAACTTACTTCTGAGGCATCGGGCAGAATTTCAGGGTTTTTTTTCAATCAGGATGGGGAACCTTTATGGCCCAGTGGCCAGGTCTTTATCTCCCCCACCCCGCGGGTCGACTTTGGCAGGTGGGCAGGGCCAGTACCTGTCAATCATTTGGCACCAAGATGACATCAGGTGACGGATAGGTGGCCGATTCCACCCACTTGTCAAAATTGACCGTGGGGGTGGGCAAAAGGGTCTGCCTTGCCAGCGCATTCCTGGCAGAGAAAACGCTGGCAAAGCAGCACCCAGCAGGATTGAATCTTTGCTCATCAGCTGATCAGTGGAGACTTCATTCCTGCTTTCTGTAGGGGTCTGCTTGGCCACAGTGTCCCCCACAGGGAACATGCTGGTGAAGGAGCACCCAGCAGGATTGAACTCTCTGCTCATCCACTGATCAGTGGAGACTTCATTCCTGCTTTCTGTAGGGGTCACAGTGTCCCCCACAGGGAACATGATGGTGAAGGAGCACCCAGCAGGACTGAACTCTCCACTCATCGGCTATGAGGAGAGACCTGAGTTCTTTTCCCTGCATGGGTCTGAGCATGATTTGCCTTCCCACTTATCAACTGGCAGGTGGGTGTTAAAAGTCCTGCTGTGGGGAATTGGCAGGGTGCAGGAAATGCAGAACTGAGCCCTGCCACCCACCCAGCGAGGTGATGCCAGCTGATTGACAGGTGGGCGTGGCTTTGGGAGACATAGCCTCTCGTGGGCCTAATTGGGTCCCTAGGCAGGCTGAGACTCGGTCCACGGGCCAGAGGTTTCCCACCCGTTGCTGTAGGTTGCAAGGTCCAGAGCAGGCATAGTTTGCACCAGCTGAAAAAAAGTGGTCATGTGGCCTGCTTCAGAGGACAGCCCACTGTTTGAAGGTCTCTCAAAGGACAGCCTTCTCTTCGAGGGAGCCCTTTGTTTGAAGGGCTGTCTGGTCCAAGTCTGGTTTAAAGGTTTGAACCACAAGAAGGGAGAGCAGAAGCCCATCAACATGCAAATTAGCACATATAAATATTATGCAAATCTGTGTTCTCTTTTGTTTTTTCTCTGGTGATGCATTTCCTCTTTTTTTGGCAGTGCTAAGTGGCCACTCTGAGGCTCAGTGGGCCCCCATGTTTGCTCTCTGCTTGATATGGTACATGGGGTGTGGGACTGTAAAAAACAGGATTGTGAAGCACCTAGCACCTCCCCAAGTTGTGTGGGTCTGCTGTTGAATGACAGCAGCTATGCCCATGGATCCCAGAGACTCTTTTGCTTGCTCTGTCTCTGAGTGGAATAACGACAGCATGCTTATTTATTTAATTGGAAGGTTTTTCCTGTGCCTCTCAATGCAGTGATTCGCAAAGAGGCTTGAAAGAGAAAGGTGATTATGCAAAATACTATAAAACCCACTCAAATGCACAGACTCATGCACAGCCCTTAGCATTCCGGCTAATGAATGAGTCCAGCGCATGATTCCCTTGGGTTCCAGAGCAACTGGCAAGTGGAGCTGACTCAGTGCTCTTTCCGGCAGGAGGGGGGCAGGGGAAGCAGTTCCCTGCAACTATTTCTTCTCTGGCTGATGGCTGGGGCAAGGCTAGTCCTCTTTTCGCCATGACCAAAGAACGGAGGGGCAGCTTCTCATTGCCAAAAAGGAGGGCACCTATTTGCAGAAAATTTGCAAGTGGTCATTTCTTTGGATCCATGCAAATCTGGAACTAATTACTATAATTTAAATAGAAATACAATATATCTCACTTTAATGGGTAATCCTGTGGCCAGGTGACCAGTCTGCTGCTAAGTGTTGATGGGCAACTTCAGATCCCCTGCTGCTGTCCCTTCTTTAAAATCGGACCAAACAGAACTTCAAACAGACTCTCCTCTGCAAAACAGAATACATGGCCACGGTATACCAAGACGTTCTTCCTCCCAGTGGCCTGGTTCCCCAGCCGGTGGCAGAGGCCAGGGTATGCTTTCCTTCTGTTCCAGTCCCTGGGCAACTGGAACTTGGTCCAGGGCTTAGCTAGTCGATGAATGCTAAGCACTCAGCAGAATCATCCACTGAGGAACCATGTTAGTCTGCTGTGCTGCACAAGAAAAACTACAAAGAGTGGCATAATTTACCTTGGTGTAGCTTACGATGGCTTCCTATAGTTTGCGTTGCTTTGACCCCTATTTCAAACTTCATTCAGGAGTGGGGCTCCTGCCCTCTGAGCTGCCCAAGCCTGGTGGAGGGAAAACAAGCCTTTAAAATAGAGTTTGACTGACTCGCACCACCCTTTTTGCCAGTGTGACTTCCACTGGGTTGCTAGGTCACATGACCAAATGGAACAGAGTTTGGAACAGGGGTAAGTCTCTCCCTGACCCAACCCTGGAATATCCCTTTTTGGGGACTTACCCCGGCCTTGGTTCAGCCAACTTTGGAGGACTTCAGTTGGCATATCTCCAGCTGAGCCAGGATGAGGGACTTCAGCCGGCGTAGCCGTGGCTGAACTTTGGCTCAGCTGGCGATCCACCTATTCCAATTTCCTCTTAGGCTGGTGAATTTGGGGTTTGGATTGCTTCCAATGTTATATCCACTAATAGAACAGACCCAGTGAAATTAATGGGTATGTCTAACTTTGGCCTGTTAATTTTAATGGACCTACTCTAAGTACGCCTTGGTTTGATACAACTCTAACAGTGGGGCCAAAGGCTATGGCAAAGCCACGAGGAAATACTATTATACAAAGCTCAAGGGTATATACAGTGACTATTCGTAACACCAGCAATAACACAATCTTCCTAGGTTTGTTAATTTAACCCCTGTAGTGGGAATTAATATTTGCTTAATCGAGATCACATTAATCTCTCACTACAGGTGTTAAATTAATGTAGTAAAAGCAAAGCCAGGAAGACTCTTTTATTGCCAATTTCTGCCAGTATGAATAGACACTGAATTTATCCTGTATTTCAGCTTTGCATAGAAATTTTGGCTCCACTGTTTACAATACCCATGCATAGTCTGCATCCACCAAGTAAGTGGAACACTTTGGGCACCTGATGCAGTAGGCTCTAATCCACATAAGCTTTGTGTTGCAAGAAATATGGTAGTTTTTAAGGTGCCGCAATAGAATATCATGTAGATACATTGCATTTTTTTTTTTTACATCTCTTGATGTATTCTTTGTTTGGTCTCAATATTTGTGGTACAATGTTGTGCCAGTTGATTTGTGTGTGTATGTAATATATGTATATATTTGGCTAGTGCGTGGATGACTTGGTTTGTGACAAGAGGGAACATGGTTTGGGTGTTGTTTTGATTTGCATAGCTGAGCTATAAACCAGACCTTATAGACAAAATGCTATGACTGCTTGCTTTACATCTGTGGTAAGGCAGGTGCATTGAATTTAAGTGTATAAAATTATGCATGGGATGGACAAAGTGGATAGAGAAAAGTTTTTCTCTCTTGCACAGCACTAGAAGTTGGGGACATCCAACTAAGCTGAATGTTGGAAGATTCAGGACAGACAAAAGAAAGTACTTTTTCACACAGCACATAGTTCAACTATGGAATTCACTCCCCCAAGAGGCAGTGATGTCCACCAGCTTTAAATTGTGGAATAGTCTCCCCGAGGAGGTATGCCTGGCGCCGACACTATTATCCTTTCGGCGCCAGGTTAAAACCTTTCTCTTCTCTGAGGCATTTTAATCTAAGTTAATTTGAGTAAATGTTGTAATTTTATTTTAGATGGTGTACTTTTATATACTTGTTGTATTAGATCCTGTAATTTTATTATTGTATATGTTTTTATGTTCACCGCCCAGAGAGCTGTTTGCTAGTCGGGCGGTATATAAGCTTAATAAAATAATAAATAAATAATAATAAATAAAAGAGGATTAGACAAATTCATGGAAGGTCAGAATATCCATGGCTACTAGCCAAAATGGCTATATTCCACCTGTTGGAGGCAGTATGTCTCTCTATACAAATTGCTGGAAATCACAAATGGGAGTGCTGTCCAACCTTTGCACATCCCATGGGCATCTGGTTGGCAGCTATGAGAACCGGATGCTGGACTGGATGGGCTATTGGCCTGATCCAGCAGGGTATTCTTACGTACTTATTCTGAAGAGAAGCACTGAGTGAGAAACAGGGCCCAGAGGCATTTTGGGAAAATTAAGATGGCGGCGACTGCTGTCACTGCACTCCCTACTGCAGTCCATCCCCCCTTCTGCCTCCCTCTCCACCCCTTGCTAAGCGTGTGGGGGAAGGCAACAAGGTTTGCCCAGAGCACCCACAAACTGGGCACAGTTCAGGGCTTAATCTAAGCCAGATGTAACCTTCAGAAGAACCTTTTGTTTTTATTTCAGTATCAGGATTCAGCTCTGGACCTTGTGAAGTAGGAATATCTTTGAGCAAAGAAAAAATGAACCTGTTTTCAGGAGTGTGTTGTGATAGCAGGGATGTAAGTTCCCCTGAGCATGTGCAAGGTGCCTTTCCTCCATTATAGAATTTTATTATTTATTTATTTAATTTGTATCCCACCCTTCCTCCCAGTAGGATTCCAGGGTAGCAAACAAAAACTCTAAAATATCATAAAAACTGACTTTAAAATATATTAAAACAAAACATATTTAAAAACATCTTTAAAAGCAGTTCCAACACAGACGCAGACTGAGATAAGGTGTTTACTTAAAAGGAAAGAGGAAGGTCTTCAGTAGGTGCTGAAAAGATAACATAGATGGTGCCTGTCTAATAATTAAGGAGAGGGGATTCCAAGGTGTTGCTGCCACAACACTAAAGGTCCGATTCCTATGTTGTGTGCAATGGACCTCCTGATAAGATGGTATCTGCAGGAGGCCCTCACCTGCAGAGCACAGTAATGGACTGGGTATATAAGGGATGTCTTTCAGGTATCCTGGTCCCAAGCTGTATAGGCTTTGTACACCAAAACCAGAACCTTGAACTTCGCCTGGTAGCTAATAGGCAGCCAGTGCAATTCTTTCAGTAGTGGGGTAACATGTTGGCGATACCCTGCACCAGTCAGCAGTCGTGCAGCTGCATTTTGCACCAGAATGGGTTCAAGGAGCAGGGTTTTATGGTTAGGGACATGCAAGAAGGAATGCATAACCCTAGATTTTCAACTTTATCAGGAGAGAGAGAGGGAGAGAGCCTCTGAGAGGCCCCATCTGCACTAGGCATTTAGAGAAGTATAATGCCTCTTTAAACAGCCATGGCTTCCCTCAAAGAATCCTGGGAACTGCAGTTTGTTAAGAGTGCTGAGGATTGTTTGGAGTCCCCTATTTTCCTCACAGAGCTACAGTTTTCAGAGTGGTTTAACAATCCTCCTTCCTAGGAAATTGTGGGAATTATAGCTGTGTGAGGGTGAGGTCTCCCAACACCTCTCAACACCCATTAATTAATTAATTAATTAATTATTGTATTTATATACCGCCCCATAGCTGAAGCTCTCTGGGCGGTTTACAGTAACTAAAAACATTAAAAACAAATATACAAATTTAAAACACATCTTTTAAAAACAATTTAAAACACAATTTAAAAATGTAAAACAATTTAAAAATACATGCTAAAATGCCTGGGAGAAGAGGAAACTACAGTTCCCAGGATTCTTTCAGGGAAACTATGACTGTTTATAGTGGTATAATAGTGCTTTAAATGGGGCCAGTGCATGAATGTGCATAGCTCCTTTTTGCTGATGATATAGATCACTTCTGCAGAAGTCTCAATGGATCCAGCTCTTTCATAAGTAATGTGGGTAAATCAAAATGTTAATTCTTCCTGAATGGAAATCCTGAGTTGTTCCCCAACATATTGCAGGTTTTGTCCTAAGAATCTCATGAGGTAAGTTTGAGATTATCTAGAATGACTGGTGGTCTGGTCTTAAAGCCTTTGGGTGTATATAGGAACAGATACATCAACATCAGCCCGCCCATTGTACTTTTTGTACAATGATATGCTAGGCAGTTGAAACTGTTTACTTGAGAGTAGGGATGGGGGAGAATATTTGTTGAATTGGATTTACTGGATTTTGCCATAACCCGACAATCCACATTGTTTTTGGACCGACGCTGATTTCTTGTGGTGGGTTGTGGCTGTCATTGGCACTTTTTAAAAAATCATCTACGAATTTTATGTTATTGTCTTCATAATTGGCTTTCCTCTAAGCTGATGCATTCTTAATTTAGTGGAACTATGGAATTTTCATTAGCTTTTGTCTCAGCAATTATGTTATTTTTTTGCTAACCCCCCCCTGCAAATCAGCAGTTGCACAAACAATCAGGAACAAAAAAATGGCAGATTGCTACTGAAAGCCAGACTGTTGGAATTCAAATGTATAGGAGCTACTGAACCCCAAGAACTTATAGGTTAAGTAATATAAAGAACAAAATGCGTTGTCAGTACTTTAAAATGGATCCTAATTTTGCTAATATGTATATATGGGTGTCCAAATTTTCCAGCTGTGTTTGTACTTAAGTTTACATTTAAATTCCTGCACAAGACATGTAAATAATTCATTTGCTAATCCCTCATTTTTCTTTTCAGCCTGGCATTTATCCCTGCAGATCAGGGAATTATATGCATATGTAACAGTCTCTTTGATTGTGCAAATGGCCATTTGCATGCAAAATGCTTATTTTCTTGTTTTGCCCCTGGAGAATCTATGGATAATGGTGTGAAAGCTAAGAAAATGACCTGGCCATACAGAGGTATAAGTTCAGTTTCGAAAAACTAATAAAAATATAAGAATCTTAAATGCACATGTGTACATGCACACACTAGGGTACCCATGTGTCTACTTTACAGAAGACAGTCCTCTGTTTGAATGTCTATCAGATAACAGCTCTATCTGAAAGCTATTCTTTCTGTTTCAGAGGTTCCCACGCTGTGGTCTATGGATCACCAGTGGTCTGCAAGTTTCTCTAAGGTGGTTCACGGTGTCTCTATGAAGAAAGTGTACAATCTGAATTCTGTGGAATTCAAATTGTAATATAATAAAGTACAATATAATAAATAAACTAAGTAATACAAATGCAATTCAAGATATCTAGCACCCCACATTACAATTGCTACAACAGGCCAAAGAATCATTAAGGGGTCTGCCAAGACCTTCAGCAATTTTTAAGTGGTCCATGGGGAAAAAAGTTTGGGAACCATTCCTTTATTTGAAGGGCTATCTGCCCCCAAGTGTGATTTAAAGAAAAAGAACCTTAAGAAGGGAGAGCAGGGCCCCTGAAATTGTCCATCAAGAGTTTTCACCTGGACAGCGGTCTCAGTAGGCACATAGTTCACCGGATCACAGTGAGATGTACTTTCATTTCAAGTATAGCAATTATTTCTAAATTTGCATCTACAGTATCAGTATAACTTAACATATGCAAATATGTATCCTGTTTTGCCCTCTTCTTTTTTTGGTGATGTGTAAATGGGTACCCTAACACACGCATGAATAGCGGTTGGGGCACTCAGCAGTTTAACAGCTAACTTCTGCTCTAGTCCAATGCTGAAATGAATTTCTAAGAAACTGCTCCCCCGGTCTGAATATAGTCAAATCCATGTCAGCTAGTTTAGGTTTGCAATGTTTTTGCCTTACATCTGACAACAGACTCCATGTTAACTTGCGGGCACTAATTTTTAATACCACACAAGCCATTTAAGATAGATTCATTTGTGCTATGACCTTTAGAAGTCTTGTTCATTAAAACCTTTCATTGTAGCTCTTTTTAGATTTTGTGTACAAGCCCCTTATGAAGAGTGGTGAAAGACAGAGGTAGAATACTGAACATTTTCAAAAGGGCCTTTTGCATATAAAATGCTAGTTTTTCTCTTTTCTCTGTGGAAAATCCAGTGATGATGGTGTGAAATCAGAAAGCAATGACCTTGACCATAAAATGGCTAAAGTAAATATAATTTCCTGCATTGTTATTGTTCAGGCTGTGACTACTATTGCTTGTGTAGCTAAAGTGGCACCATCCAGGAACAAGACTTGGATGGTTCAGCAGGCTTGGAGAACCCTGATGTTTACAGGAGCATAAAGTATCTTCAGCAAAGAAAAGAAAAGAAAAGAAAAGAAAAGAAAAGAAAAAGAAGGGGACAGCTCAAAAAATCTCAGTGTGTGAACTGATCATTGCTGCCCTGGGCTCCTGCTGGGAGGAAGAGTGGGATTATAAATCTAATAAATAAATAGTCTTAGAAAATTAACTAACTGGGAGGGGGGAGAGGATGGAATGAGTGACTGCAAACCTGAACCAGAGTATTCCACACTGCAATATTTTGTTGCAGATCCCACCTGTACGTTTCTAGCTGTGTGAATGGTGTCTCATCTAGTTTGACCCTTAGACAAGCAAGGGTTTTATGGGCGATACTATTCCATTACACCAAGCAAAAGATTTCTCTTTTTATAACCTACTAGTTGAATAATAGGTATTTCTTTAATGGTCACTAATATTCTATCTTACTAGTTTTTACCTTGATTATAATTTTAATTATATATCCCGCACTTCCTCCTAGGATAACTTTTTCTTAAAAATCTTGGAACGTACCTAAAACATCACTTGTAGGCAGAGCTTGGAAGATTACTTTTAAAAAGTAATACATTACAGTTACAGTTACATGGCCCAAAAAAGTAGTAATTACCGTTACAATTGCTCTGAAAGTAACTGATTACTTTACTTTTCCTCCAAAGTAATCACTACAATTACATTTCAGTTACTTAAAAAAAACGCCTACAAGGTGCTGGCCTTGGCTGCTGCACATCTACGTAGCCTAAAACAACATTAAAAATAAACAAACACATACAGAATTAGTAGAATAATTATTTTTATCCATAAGATAGCAATGGTGGTCTCTCCGCTGGTAAGGGTGGTGGGGAGGGAGGCTGAGGCCACTACCAGATCTTTGCACGTCAAACCAAGTGCAACCCCCTCACTCAGCCAGCCAGCATAATCTCTCTCACTTAACCACCACCCAGACCCTGCCCTGCCACCAACTAAGGGACACTCACTCAAGCAAACATATTCCCCTGAGATGCAAAAAAGTTAAAATACTGCAAATGCAGCACAGTAGCCAGAGAGGGTGGTGGAGGCCACTTTGTGTGCCAAGTGTGCGCGCGCGCACGCACACACTCACGCATGCACACACACACACACACCTCTTTCACCTCCACAGTTCTTGATCTCCAGATCCTTTTTCCCTCCACTCCATTCTTCACTACCACTATCCGTATTTCAAAATAATTGTTTTCTCCACTCCAACCCGTCTCACTCTCTGCCTCCTCCCTCGTCGCCTCCTACCCATCCACAGAGCATGAGGAAAGAGCGACACTGCACAGACGCCCAGTTTGAGGGACATGATTTTCATCCACAAATCAGAGGAGCAGAAGACTTCCCCTGCTCCCCCCCAAGTAATGCCCAAAAGTAATTCTGGAAACGTTACAATTACTCCACAAAAGTAGTAAAATTACTCCTAGTCTATTACAATCAAAATGTAAAGGAATTACCCACTCGTTACTCAAAACAGTAATGGATTACAAGCAATTCGTTACTTGTAACTAGTTACTTCCAAGCTCTGCTTGTAGGATATGTGCCAAATAATACACTTGGGTATTAGTGTGTTGGACTGGGACCTGGGAAACCAGGGTTCAAATCCCTGCTCAGCCATGAAGCTCCCTGGGTGACCTTGGGTCAATTACAGTCTCTCAGCCTAACCTACCTCACAGGGTTGTTGTGAGGATAAAATTGGAAGGGGGAGAACCATGTTTTTACGCCACCTTGAGCTCCTTGGAGGAAAGGTGGAATGTTAATGTAACAAATACATAATAAACAATTTGGGCAGTTTTGAATTAGGTAAAGGGGGAAAGTTGAGGGGGCTTTTAAGCTGGTGTTAGAGACAGTGTTAGTGGGATGTATGGATGCTGCGGTGGCTTGTGGGGGCCAGTTCTGATTTAAGCCAACTTTCTTTAACCTTTCCTCTTCTGCCACTTCCCTTATTGAAATCACCTCCCGAAGCTGCTGTTGCCCTATGGGAGGGGGGAATGTACGGTATCATCCATCCAATTCAGTTGGGGATGTCCTGTGGCTCCTCTCGTGCCTCATCTAGTTGTACCCCCAATCAAAGGTGTTTTGAGTTCTTATTACAGAGCTGTTGTACAAAGAAAGATATCCTCTCATACAGAGAGAACTGTACATTTTGTGAAACACATTCATTCAGAAATAATAGCCTTAACATGTAATTAAGGCCCCTTAAAAGGATACAGTACTAATCTTTTTTGTTATTTCCACAATAAAAAAAATCCAGTGAAAAATATTCCAATAAATCCTTTCACATGTAGGTAAGGGTCAGGCTCCAGGCAGTCATGTTCCAGGACCCAGGGGGAACTGGTTGTCAGTCCAAGTGGGACAAAAGCAAGCATGTTGTGCAAAATAGGCAAGGATCAATGTCCAGAGTAAAAATCAAGAGGCCAGAAATCAAAGAGGCCAGAAGCAGGTGTGTGGTCAAAGCTTGGCAGGAGTCAAGATCCAAGGTGGCAATCGGGGAGAAGAAGCAGGCACTTATGCAGTGCTGAAAACCAACCACAAAATTGGGAAAGCATCCCTGGCAGGAAAAAAGAAAGAAACAGAAACTCCACGTGCTCAAAGAAAGATTATTTCCAAGCCAGATTTTGGAACAAGACCTTCCTTGGGAGCACGTTTTTAACAGCAACTCTTTATCCATTGCATGGGACACTATAATTATTCAGCTTGCAACCGCTACCACTTAGGCAGTTGCTCAGACTGAAGAGAAACCATTTAGATCAGGGCTTTGTAGGGCTTGGTGGGCAAACACTGATTCTTGGGTAGATGAGTGACATTCCTGGAAATCCTGAACCTGTGGGAAAAAGTAATCTTCCCTGATTTTTTTTTCCAGGGGAAAATGACATTACTTACTTTCATACCAAGAAAAATAGTGAAATAAAACCACAAGATGCTGTAAGTAGTTTATTTTATCAAACAGCAGGGAACAGGCCTCCTGCGACAAATTGGCAAAGCACTTTGCAGATAAAATCGAGCACCTGAGGAGCTCGATTCCGTACGCCGTGGATACAGTGAGTGAACTAGAGTTGACCAGTTGCAAACCGGTCAAATGGGATCGATTTCGGCCTCTTTCTTCTGAGGATGTGGACAAGGTGCTCTCATCTGTAAAGCCTACCACTTGTCTAAATGACCCTTGCCCATCATGGCTCCTTATGAGCTGTAAAGAGAAATTGGGTGAGGGGATCAAGGCAATGGTTAATGCATCCTTGCAAGAGGGTGTTATGCCACTAGCCTTCAAGGAGGCTATTATAAAACCCATCTTAAAGAAGTCCTCCTTGGATCCCCAGATCTTAAACAACTTCCGCCCAATTTCAAACTTACCATTCTTGGGCAAGGTCATTGAGAGAGTGGTGGCAAATCAGTTGCAGACACACTTGGATGAAACGGATTATCTTGATCCATACCAATCGGGTTTCAGGACTGGACATGGAACTGAAACAGCCTTGGTCGCTCTGGTTGATGATATGAGGAGGGCATTGGATAGGGGAGAATTCACCTTCCTTGTCCTCCTGGGTCTCTCAGCGGCTTTTGATACCGTAGACCACGGTATCCTTTTAGATCGCCTGGAGAGTTTGGGATTGGGAGGCACGGTCTTACAGTGGTTCCACTCCTTTCTCTCTGATAGGCGCCAACAGGTAGCATTGGGTGAGGAGGTTTCAGACCCTTGGCCTCTCAATTGTGCTGTGCCACAGGGCTCTATCCTCTCTCCCATGCTATTTAACATCTATGTAAAGCCGTTGGGAGAGATCATCAGGAGATTTGGGCTGCAGTGTCACCAATATGCGGATGACACTCAGCTCTATCTCTCATTTAAATCTTCACCGGAGAGGGCTGTGGAGACCATGTCCAAGTGCCTGGGATCCGTGAGTGGATGGATGGGCAGGAACAGGTTGAAGTTGAACCCTGATAAGACCGAGGTACTACTTGTGGGAGACAAGGGAGGGTTAGGAGATGTTGACCTGGTGTTTGATGGGGTGAAGTTGCCCCTACAGGACCAGGTCCGCAGCCTCGGAGTTGTTCTTGATTCCAGGCTGTCCATGGAGGCTCAGATTTCGGCTGTGAGCCGGGCAGCTTGGTATCAATTACATCTTATACGTAAGCTGCAACCCTACCTCCCTGTTCAACAGCTCTCGCTCGTGGTACATGCCCTGGTCACCTCTCGATTAGACTACTGTAATGCGCTTTACGTTTGGTTACCCTTGAAAACGACCCGGAAATTACAACTTATACAGAATGCAGCGGCGCGCTTACTTACCAACAGCCGCCGCCGGGACCACATCACGCCAGTATTACTTGATCTACACTGGCTGCCGGTTGTCTTCCGAGCCCGATTCAAGGTGTTGGTATTAACCTTTAAAACCCTAAACGGTTTCGGCCCTGCTTACCTGAAAGAGCGCCTCCACCGCCACCAACTATGCCGCCCAACTAGATCAGCCACACAAGGCTTTCTCTCAATCCCGCCAACCAAAACAGTTAGGTTGGTGGGTACTAGGGAGAGAGCCTTTTCTGTGGTGGCCCCCACTCTCTGGAACTCCCTCCCATGTGATCTCCGACATGCCCCTTCCCTAGACGTATTCCGCAAGGCCCTGAAGACGTGGTTATTCCAACAGGCCTATGAGGTCCTTGGGACGGGTAAATCTCCATGATTTGTCATCTGTCGTATGCTGCTAATATAACTGTTTTTATATGTATCGATGACTGTCCAATATTTTATTTATTGTTATTATGTGATTGCATTTGAAATTTTTGTATTTTATCTCATTTTAATGTACGTCCCCTAGAGTGGCTAATTGCCAGATAGGCGACAAACAAATTAAATATTATTATTATTATTATTATTATTATTATTATTATTAACCCTTGGGCACCAGTCTGCCCCGGGCCCGTGGCACTGTAGGGCTCCAGGCCCCTCACCCTGGGTCTACAGTACAGACGAGCATGATCATTTGCTAACACTGTAGGTTGTCGCACATAAAAACCTTGTATTAAAAACATTTCTCTCATTCCCAGAGAAAAAACAATCAGTGGAGTTAAATTTCCATTTTTTTCATTAGGAAAAAATACTTTCCCATAATTTTATCTCCCCTCTCTGCCTTGTTTTAAAGACATAAGGTGCAGGACCTGACCCCTGGGAGCTCTGGTTTAAGAATTTCCTCCCTCTGCACCCTACCTGGATGTTTTATAGTAGCAAACAACAGGCCCACTGGGATGGCACTCTGGGTCCTATGCCGTGTGGGGAGGGAGATCTAGCCAAAACAGAGTGCCTTCCTTTTTTCACCGACCCTTCCTTTTGGTCCTTATCACTGCCACCAGGTAAAAGAGTTATTTTTTCAACAAGGCTGCTTTTACCAACCCCAAAGTACACAAAGTTGTGTGGAACTTGGCTTTAGATGTGGGCTGTGTATCAAGTGAGACCACAAGGCTTTAATGAAACAAAGATAAAAGTTTACCAAGAAAGAAAGACATAAATGAAAAGGTAGTTCTTAGGAGAAGGGTTTTACAAAGGAAAGTTACAGAAATCCAGAATATCCCATCAATGGAGCAAAAAGGACGAATAAATGAAGGGTTAAACTTCACTCCAGCTTCCCTATCTAGAAGTATTCCCAACCATTACCAATTTACATCAGGACTGCCTGTTTGTATGCTCTCTAGCCTACCTGTATGTTACTCTGTCATTCTGAGATTCAACCTTGTTTTAACTCTCAAAGCAAGTGCCTGGCAGATATAGCTTGGGGCTATGTGACTCCCATTCTTCCTAATCTACAAAAACTCCAGGAATCACTGGAGTCTTTCCCCAAACAGTAGATGTGCCTACATACAAACCTTCACATCTTCAGTGAATTTTCCACCTTCCAATTTGAGCCCCTGACAGGCCAGGTATAACAAGTTAACCCCATAATTCCCAAACAAAATTATACATCAGATTTATATTTCTGACTAATACGAAACGGTATATTATAATACCAAACAACCCATTTCTTTCATACACACCAAATGATCCATGCATATCTTACAACACTTAATAATAAGTAAATGGCTTATATATTGTAGAATCAGTGGGAATGTATTTACTCACCCAAACATAAAAACCTAACGCAACTAGAGAGAGAGAGAAAAAAAAGGGGGGGGATTACATTCTCACTAAGATGTGCCACAGCTCTTAAATACAAATTCCTTTCTGAGCTGTTCCTGAAAAATAGATCAATATGGCTTAATTGCAAATTATAATGCTATTTAAAATGTCTACATTAATTTTGGGGTAAGATTTTAGTCATCAGTGTATGCCCAGATATTTTTATGGCATTATGAACGCCTGATTTACAATTGTCTTTAAAATTAATTTGATTATACTTTTACCAAGTCGCATTAAGAAAAATGTATTCTAGATAGCATTCATGCCACAAGAATGTGGCAAAGAGCCTATGCAGCTACATTGCACTACGCTAGGGACAATAACCCATAAATCCAGAGTAGATGCTCATTAGAATAACAATTTACATGCAATGAATTGTGCCTAATTTAGCTAACCTGGCCTGCATTTCACAGATATCTCTGTACTTGTGTCTGGCAAGGAAATATTAAATGCACACTGGGGGTCCTAAAGCAGCTCTGCTGGCACAAATTGTTTTTTCTCCAGCGGCGCTTACAGAATGACGCACTTCAATCCTGAAAGAGCAACCCATGTTCTGAAGCTTGCATTGATGTGCAAGATCCACTTCTGAGCAAGCAGTGTGCAACCTATGGTCAGTACCATCAACTGTGACAGCGCCCATCACTTATTGGTGGTGGTGGTGGGGATTGAATCCAGTTTGTCGTAAAGCCAAAGTGGGGAGCCCTTTTCAGCCCAAGGGTTGCATTCCCCCATGGACAACCCTGGGGGCCACACACCAGTGGTGAGTGGGCAGGGGCAAAATCAGGCAGAGCAACAGGTATGACTCTTAGTTTTGTACAATAGGCTACATTCCAGCCATGCAAATGTCAGAGGTTTTACATACGCACATCTCTCCATCCAGGCAAGCAAGAAGCATTGTCACAGTTCAAGGGCATTTTCTAGCCAGCGATCAGCACTTGAGGAGGGTGCAGAGCAAGCTGGTGAGGGGGGTAGCCCGGGAGAGGGTGTGTGGCCTGGGGAGAGTTTCGGGGGCTGGGCAGAGAGGCCTGGAGGGCCATATATGGCCTCCCTGGACTGAGGTTAGCCACCTCTATCTTAAATCATGGTTTAATTGTGTGTGCCAGTGTGGCATAGTGGTTAGAGTGTTGGACTATGACCTGGGAGACCAGGGTTCGAATCCCCACACAGCCATGAAGCTCACTGGGTGACCTTGGGCCAGTCACTGCCTCTTAGCCTCAGAGGGAGGCAATGGTAAACCCCTCTGAATACCGCTTACCATGAAAACCCTATTCGTAGGGTCGCCATAAGTCAGGATCGACTTGAAGGCAGTCCATTTCCAATTGTGTGTGTGTCCCTGCACAGAGTCTCATTCTCCACACTCCAACAAGCCATACCTAAGGGCTGCATCCAACGCTGCACCTCTGCTTGTGCGTCAGGCTTCCATGCATGCAACAGAACTTCCTCTTCCTGTCCTGTCCCCTCCAGCCTGCCCTGTACACACAGAATGAGCTCTGGAGTGTTGGGGGATTACCCAGAAAAAGTTGGGGAACCCAGGGGAAGAAGAGGAAATGGAAATCCCATTGCGTGACTGGAATTCCGACTGCGCAGCATTGGATACAAGCCTCTGTCGTCTGAACCCAGACCATGGTTTCTTGGTTTCAAACAAGCCTCGGATGGCCAGGTTTTGCTCTGAGTTTCTTTAGCAAGATGCTCTGCCAGGGATAGGGTGGGTGGGTGAGGAGAAGATATGCCGGGACTTGGGTGGCAGGGTAGAGGTGTGTTCTTTTCTGGAAATGTTACCCATTTCAGTTGTTTTGAACATACATAAAAATGGAGGGGAAAACATTTTTAAGATGCGGGAAGAGAAGAAGTGAACAGCAAGGAAGGAACTCTGGGAAGAATGGGGCAGCTCGAGGAGGCTTCAGGGGCCACATAAGGTGAAGTCAGGACTTAGGGAATGCAGAGTCTGGGCTCAAGGTTGTCCACTGTTGTTTAAAAAACGTTCCAGCTTCATACTGCCTTTCAACAAATATCCCCTTGATCAGCACATCACCCCTGTGCTTTATCAATCCCACTGGCTCCCAGTTTGTTTCCAGGCCCAATTCGAAGTGCTGGTTCGGACTTTTAAAGCCCTGAATGGTCTTGGGCCAATGCACTTGAGGGACTGCTTATGTCCATATGTACCTGCCTGGGATTTAAGATTGGCTGCCTCTGGTCTGCTCTGCTTGCCTGGAATGAAAGATGTCAGACTGGAAGGCACAAGGGAGAGAGCCTTTTCAGCTGTGGCCCCCAAGCTTTGGAATACCCTACCCCAAGAAGCCCGCTCTGCTCCCTCCCTGATGTTTTTTCAGAGACTTCCAAAACCCATCTTGTTCTGGAGAGCCATTGGGAGGGACTGAAGGTGGAGCCTGAAACTGATTCCATTTCCTCCTCCTCCTTTAGTTTTACTTTAGACCCTTTTAATATTACTCTCCTATATTTCTCAACTGCATTTTATGTATTTTATCTATTTTAATGTTTTTTTGTGTTTTTTATTGTGTATGATTTTATTGTGAGCTGCCCTGAGTGTCCTATTGTAGGGTAGAAGGGTGGAATATAAATAAATAAATAAATAGCTAGCTAGCTAGCTGGTGATGCTGCCATCAGAGGCCGCCTGGGTAGCACGTACTCATGACAGGGCCTTTTCAGTGGCAGTTCCCCATTTGTGGATTGCCTTCGCTGGTGAAGTGCATCTGTCTCCCTCATTAAAATGTATTCAGTTATCACCTACTGACTGTTTTATTGCTTAACTTCCTGGCAAACTCTTCATTCATACCTCTACAGCAAAAGAGAAGATTTTCCAGCTGGATATTGCTGTCACTCTTTAAAACATCCCCAACACTTCTCTATAGCTGTGCATGTCATGAGCAGAACAGTAATGGTGAACAAACTGTCCTCCTTATCATGGAACCCCTAATAACCTCCTGCAGAGCTCCCCACCCTTGTTCACAGGACACAATTTTTTTTGGTGGTAGGGGAACCAAAACATGCTTGTGAGCCAGTATATTGTATATTAATATTCTGCCTATAGTGGTAGTCTGTCACTTACCAGCCTGAGACAGCTGGAAGGCCCCAGCTGAATACTTGTATTCTCCAGTGCTATTACTTTGGAAACCCTTAGACCCCATTTCCCTTTGTGGCATTCTTGGCTTCTTGATTTCTGTTCAACTGTCTCATGTAAGGGAGAAACCTATCTTTGTCTTTTGATACTGCACATTGCTCTTCCCAGTGATGTGACATTTTCTCCCTATAGTTCATTCAGGAATTTAATGCAGCTGGAATTGAGGTCAGTAGCAAAACTCAGCGGAATCCTTGATCTGCAGCTGTTTGGCTGCAGGTAACTACCTAGAAATAGCAAAATGAAAATAAAGGTTGTATTTTTAAAAATGTATATGCTTTAGTGAATGTCCAGAATTTAGGTATTATTGACACAACTCACAACTGAATATTGACATTCACAAGTGATCACAGAAATCCCAGATCAAGTTTTGTGAAAACACAGAAATGGATATCTATTTCCATTTTTTCATACATACACAAGTGAATATGATAATCAAGTTAGGTGACAGTACTAATTGTATGGCTTCAGTTTCAACTATAAATGTTTATATTCACCAAATTTTGGTTAAGAACATAAGAAAAGTCCTGCTGGATCAAGCTAATGGCCCACCTAGTTCAGCATTCTAGTCTCACATTGGCTAACCAGATGCTATGAAAAGCCCACAAGTGGAACATGAGTTCAGTAACATTCTCCAGTATTCACCGTTGCATATGTACTTTTTAATTTTTAAAATATATTTTGGCTGTAAAAAAAAATCTTCTAAACTAAGGGTTCACAGCAGCCAAAATTAAAGAATCCAGCTGTATTTTCTATTTTATTCTACTAAATAGCATACAACGTATTTTGCAAACTATGGACTCGTTCACATGGGGACTTACTCCGAGATCGGTGCTACTCGCATGCCTGTTAAATTCGCTGAGTTTACATGACCCATGGGAAGGCAAATCGCTGCTTTATCTCTTAAATCCGAAGCAAATCAATCCAATTTTAATCTGAAAAGGGAAGGAAAAACCATCTCTACTTTGCATCTCTATGGGCTTGTAGACGCTTAGCTCCAATGCTTTGGTGAGTCCACTCCCACTCCCTCCTCCTCCCTTTGTTTTTCCCCCCTCTGGAACAAACTGAGCATGCTTGGTTGCCAACGTAACTGGAGGAAGAGATAGTTTGGCCTTAAAAGGGAGTGGTTATTAGGAAGCTACAAGATTAACCCTTCCTCTTCAGTATGAACACAAAACAGCAGATTGAGGGCTCATATAAGGGAAGAAGTGTGAACCTTTAAACTCCATCGTGATGAGAAAAGCTTCACCTTTAAAATGGAGTTCAGCTCCAGTGTGAACCAGTATGTCTGAGGATCAGATCACAAGCATGTTAATGACTGTGGGATACCAGTTATCTCAAACAGAAGCAAAATGAATGCAAGAAAAGGACCTTCAGCTTGTGCACTTATGAATACTGTCCATTAACTTTATAATTGGAGATTTGGTGAGGATCTGGAAGTCTTGGAGAAGTACTCAGGAATTTGTTTTGGGGAAGAGCTGTAGCTCAGTGTTAGAGCATCTACCTTGTAGGTCCCAGGTTCAATACCTGATGTAACTCCCTGCCTGAAACTCTGGGGAGCTGCTGCCAGTCAGTGTAGACAGTATGAAGGTAACGACAGTATGAAGGTAAAACGCCTGACTTGGTATAAGGCAGCTTCCTATGTCCCTGTGTTTGTTTTGTTGAGATATAACAGGTTTTGGGGGAAAATTGCACCCATTCAAAACAGCCAATTATCGCTACTTACATAGGAAGCTGCCTTATACTAAGTTAGCCCATTGGTCCATCTAGCTCAATATTACCTACACTGATTGGCTGTGGCTCACCAGGATTTCATACAGGATTCTCTCCCAGCCCTACCTGGAGAAGCCAGTGATTGAACACGAGACCTTCTGCCTGCAAAGCAGGTGCTCTATCACTAAGCCATGGCTCTTCCCTAAATATGTTTCCAAACTTTACTTGGGAATGCGAAACAAGAGAATGAGAAACTATGTCTAGGCCAGGAGGACAAGGTGGCTTGTGCCATACAGTTCTTCCTTCAGGCAGCTGACGTGATGGCAGCTACGGCCTTGATGGAGATACCCTCCTCTCCTGCCAGTGTCATTGGGGATTCATCCATCAACTACAAGTTGCATTGTCTCATACCATTGGCCATTCTGGATGGGGCTGATGGAGTCTGACAACATCTGCAGGACACCACATTGGCTGTGCCTGGACAAGATAAATGACCCAGACCAGAATTTGCATACAAAGCGGCAGTGTGCTTTATTGCCCACCTCTCCAAGCCACTCCTCTGATTCCCAGTTTGGTGTTACAACAGCCATTTTACATATAGCAAGCTAATCAGGCTGAGAGATGTGTGACTTGAGACTGATATATGAAAGGTGATGAATGAATGATAAAATAAAAGGCCACGAACTGAGTGTAGGACAGATTTGGTGCCTGATACCCAAAACAAAGAATTCCCTCCACCACTCCCCAAATTTTCCATTCCATTAATTCTGTGGCAAATTCAATTCCCCCCAAACAATTAATTTCCTCCCAGATTCCCATCCAATTAATTGTTTCTGCTATCCTGCCCTCCTGTCCCAGAGACAAATTAATTTCTTTCTCCATTATTTGTCTCCTTCTGTTTTCTTTAATCCACACACAGTTGATGGTTTGTTCCCATTTGTGCATTGTTTAGTGGCAGACTCATCCAGCAATCCCCTCCATTTACTAGATTGCTGAGAACAATATAGGGTGGTATGACAATCGTTTATAGACTTGTGGATTTCCTAGACAGTATCTAGCTGACCTCTCTCTCTCTCTCTCTCTCTCTCTCTGTGTGTGTGTGTGTGTGTGTGTGTATGTGTGTGTGTGTGCGAGAGAGAGAGAGAGAGAGAGGGAGGGAGGCAGAGAGAGAGAGAGAGAGAGAGAACAACCGATACAGAGTATGGGGGCACATCCACACCATACATTTAAATCACATTTAACACACATTTAAAGCACATGATTTCCCCCAAAGAATCCTAGGAACTGTAGTTTGTTAAGGGTGCTGGGAATGGTAGCTCTGTGAAAGGTAAAAGACAGTTCCCAAGATTCTTTGTGGGAAATAATGTGCTTTAAATGTGCTTTAAATATATGGTGTGGATCATGGATGGACAGTTCCGACAAAATATGTCTTTATTTGGTTCTCCTGAAGTCTGGTAATCAGCGCTCCTCTCTTCTTTTTAATGTTAGATATTCTACTTTCTTTTCCCTTTCTATCCCCATAGATATACTCGGTGTTGTATGTTTATAATCTATATTTCCTTCTGTGTAATTAACAAAATCAGTTCAATTTTGTTCCATCTGTTTAGCTGAGATCTGTGTTGTTTTATATTTGCTATGTTCAAAAATTCTCTTTTGTTTCTTACTTAATCTGTATTGTATGAGATTTTGAATAAAAGTTGTTAAAAAAATATGGTGTGGATGTGACCAGAGAGAAAGAGAGAGAGAGAAAGTAGATGCACCTTTTTCTGATTCGGTGAAGCAATTGTTATGTTCTTAGGAACACAAGAACTGGGCCAGTGCAGTCTCTATAATATGTATGGCTGGCTCCCTTTGGTGGGTAAACTAGTGGAAGGCATCTAACTTTCCCCATTTCCTAAGATATTTCTTAGTCATGTAGGAACCTACCTTACACTTAGAGGTACTGTCCACCTTCTCTATTATTGCCTACTTTGATGTGTACTGCAGCCGCTTTCCAATGTCTCAGGCAAAGATTTTCCCTGTTATCTGCTACTTGAGCCTGTTGAACTAGAGATGCCAGGAACTGAACCTGGGATCATCTGCGTGCAAAGCATACTCTTTACCATTGAGCGATGGTCTCTCCTCAGTGATCCTCTTTTCTTATGCTCTCATCTGGTGCTGCAGTGCCCATCTGGAAGATCGTGAGATGTCCCCTTTGTTTCACTCATTATTGCAAAGGACTGTTGGACAATCAGTCATAGCTCGGTGGTGAATCATCTGTGTTGCCCGCAGAAGGTCTGAGGCTCAATCCCCAGCATCTCCAAGAAGGGGCTGGAAGAGACTGCTTGCCTAGAGAGAGCTGCTGCCAGGCCCCTCAGCATAGACAATAATGAGATGGGTGGACCATTGGTTTGACTCCGCATGAGACAGCATTCTATGTTCCTATGTGCAATTGTTTTTAAAAAGGGTGAACATGAGCAAAACCAAGAGTAAGGGACCATAACAGGCTGTCGAGGGAGGTGTGTGGAAGTGAGGGAGAGCATACAAGGAGGGACAGGAAATAAAGTGATTCCTGGAGGAGCAAGTATTTGAGTCAGTGGGAATTTACTGGGACATGTAACCACTGGATATTGTAGCCGATGAGCAGCAATTTTTGCCCCATTTGAGTGGAGTGAAATATTCTTGTCCCACAGCTTGAAGTTATCCACTCTGGCTTACATTGCTAGCCGTGTCTTTACCTTGAAAATATTCTTATATTTACGTGTTAGCCAATAGGGTCCTTGACCTAGAAAGACCATTTATCACATGCACTATTTATAGTTGTTCCCAAGAAGCTGATTTAAAGGGTGCTTCTATCAGATAAAGCAAAACTGTTGCTAACATTTTAAGTCCTTGGCATTCAGATTGTTTAGCAGTAATGTATAAGACCTTGGGAGAAAAAATGTACCTCATGAGCAAGGCAGAATTATTTGTCAGCATTTAATATCCGTTCACTGTAATCAATACAGCCAAGAGAATGAAAAATGTGAAAAAGAGTAAACAAGCAAACAAAATAAGAGACTCCATTCTAAATCAGTAAAATACATATTTCCTATTGACATCCAGAGGCAATGGGGGGAAAAGACTCCCCTAATGAGACCATGATAATCAAAAAGGGAATACAGAAAACTCTACAGCACTATGAATAAAATTACTATGAAATATCACAGGAGCCAAAAGTGAGAATAGAATATCTGCAAATATTAATTGGTCTATTCCTATTTCCACTGAAGCTTCAGTTGAAGCTCCTGCTGTTTTTAAATGGGAGTTGGATGAGCTTGTAAAAATTGCACTTCAGCATTTTCAGAGCACAAATTTGATTTTTCATGTTTGATCGTCTGGGGCAGGCTTATGGAATATGGAAAACAAACAATGGCCCACAGACTAGAAGTGTTCAATATACATCCCAATTACAAAGAAAGGTGATCCTAGGGAATGCAGTAATTATTGAACTATTGCCTTAATATCCCATGCAAGTAAAGTAATGCTCAAGATTCTACAACAAAGGCTCTTACCATATATGGAGCGAGAAATGCCAGACATCCAAACTGGATTTAGAAAGGGAAGAGGCACCAGAGATCATATTGTAAACATATGTTGGATAATGGAATGGACCAAGGAATTTCAGAAGAAAATCACTGTGTGCTTTATAGATTACAGCAAAGCCTTTGCTTGTGTAGATCATGAAAAACTATGGAATACTTTAAAATAAAGAGTGGCTGGATAGCCAGCCAGATGGGCAACTAAGAAATTCAATAAATAAATAAACAAATAAATAACTAAATAGATGGGGGTGCCACAGCATCTGATTGCCCTAATGTGCAACCTATACTCTGGACAAGAGGCTACTGTAAGGGCAGAATATGGAGAAACTGATTGGTTCCCCATCGGAAAAGGGTGTGAGATAGGGGTGTATTTTATCACCCTATTTGTTTAATCTATATGCAGAACAAGACGAAGCAGGTGTAAAACTTGGAGGGAGAAATATCAATAACTTAAGATATGCAGACAATACCATTCTACTAGCAGAAACCAGTCATGATTTGAAACAAATGCTGATGAAAATTAAAGAGGAAAGCACAAAAGCAGGACTACAGCTGAACGTCAAGAAGACTAAAATAATGACAACAGAAGATTTATGTAACTTTAAAGTTGACAACGAAGACATTGAACTTGTCAAGGATTGTCAATATCTTGGCACAGTCATTAACCAAAATGGAAACAATAGTCAAGAAATCAGAAGAAGGCTAGGACTAGGGAGGGCAGTTCTGAGAGAACTAGAAAAGGTCCTCAAATGCAAAAATGCATCCCTGAACTCTAAAGTCAGGATCATTCAGACCATGGTATTCCCGATCTCTATGTATGGATATGAAAGTTGACAGTGAAAAAAGCTGATAAGAGAAGAATCCACTCATTTGAAATGTGGTGTTTGCGCATACCATGGACTGCGAAAAAGACAAATAATTGGGTGTTAGAACAAATTAAACCAAAACTATCACTAGAAGCTAAAATGATGAAACTGAGGTTATCATACTTTGGACACATAATGAGAAGACAGGATTCACTAGAAAAGACCATTCACTAGAAAAAACAGGAGGGATTAGAAAAAGTGGAAGACCAAACAAGAGATGGATTGATTCCATAAAGGAAGCCACAGACCTGAACTTACAAGATCTGAAACAGGGTGGTTCATGACAGATGCTCCTGGAGGTTTCTGATTCATAGGGTCGCCATAAGTCCTAATCAACTTGAAGGCACATAACAACAACAAATCATTTTACCTACTGACATCCCAGAGACTATATTCATGCAAATTCACACATTTTTATGTGTGCTTTATCAGCAACACATTTGCAATTATTCTGGAACAGCATGGCCTTCACCATCATCTTTTATCCTCCCTCGTATTTTATTCTTACAACAATCCTGTGAGGTAGATTAGTCTGAGAAAGACTGACAGGCTTGAGGCCACCCAGTGAACTTCATGGATGAGTGATTTGAACCTGGGTTTCAAAAGCCCAGTACTCTAACCACTATATCACAGTGGCTCTGTTGAGTTTAGCAGGGCTAACTCATAGTTGGACATATGACTGAGTCTTAGTTACTAGAATACTAAATCGTTTGACCCCAAAGCAACTGAGAACTTGGATATACTCACTAGGAAAGCAAGCCCATCTTTGATGGGGCTTCAATCAAATTTGGGCATCGGGCCTTCAGCTGGCCATCTCCATTCTGGGCAGACTTTGACTGAAATGTGAAGAGAAATTAGAATTTCTTTTGATTCCCCAGGAATGCTGTTTACAGATGCAGATGTTTATTTTTGATTCATATTGTAGAACATCTATTTATGCATCTAACATGTTTGTTTGGCTCAGGAGAGGGCTGTGTGTGTGTGTGCTCTTTGTTCCCTAGTTCAGCCTCACAGTAAGCACTGTGACTTACTGTGCCACCTTAAGTCAACGGTTGACTCCTCAGGGTTAAAGTCAAATTTGGAAGAGCAGAAGAAGCATTTTATTGAACAGCCTGTATTCATTCTACCTCTCTCTTTCTTAAAAAGAGCACTGATTCAATCCCAGATATTTATCCTATTTTAGAAGGATTTATAAGCAGGCCTCATTTAAGCAGATTTTATGGTGATTTACCTCTTCAGGGAAGCTTTGGAAGGATAAATAGGCTGAAATGGGGAATATTTTTATGGCCTGAAGATGAGCTTGATGTTTTATGTGCATTTGTGTATATGTGCATTTGTGGCAGAACTTATGTTTTGTAAGTGTATTTGCAATAGATTTAGGAAAACATCAGTATTTCAGGTAGTATGCTTCTGGGCACATTTGTTACCCTCAGGATACTCCCCCCCCCAATTCCTTCATTATGGAGCCTGAACCATCCTAAAAACTAAATATGGTTGCTCGCTTAAAAAAAAAGTGTGTGTGTGGGAAGGAAGCCTGTGCCAGTATTTCAATTTGTGCAGGAAGAGGATTGAATATTTATGAAGAGATTTAGATTTAGTCCAACATCCTCTGTGTACCTTTTGGATCTCTCAGAGGCACCGAAGATATCTTCTTAATCCACCTGTGAATCAGCTTCAGCCAGCAATGGTGCAAAGTGAGGGGTTGCCCAAACACCCTTCCACTGTACACCTGCAAAGCACAGCCTTGAAGAACATCTGGACGTTTGCAGGACAAACTCTTTGAGCTGGCTTTTGGGGTTCAGGAAAGGGACAAGAAAGGAAGAGATTTTTCAATGGATTTTAAATTGGAAATATATTCTAGGAAGGGTGTGTGTGTGTAAAGAGAAGGTAGATTCCTCTTCTTACTTGCCCAATCTTGAATTCTATATGGTGGTGGTGGAGGAAACCTTTGCTCTGCCAGATATTGCTGAACTGCAGCTCCCAGCAAACATGGCCAATGGCAAGGGATGATAGGAGTTGTAGTTCAGCAACATCTGGAGGGGCAAAGGTTGCCCACACCGGCTAAAGGTCTAAATTTAAAATACTGATACAGTAATCCAATGTAAATCCACTCAGAAGTAAGCCCCACTGAGTTCAGTGCTGCTCACTCCCTTGCTAGTGTGTATAGGTTTGCAGCCTTGGTTTTCTTTCAAGTCAAGGTCAGGCCCATGGTTAAGTGGATCAAAGAGAAGCACTGCTACACATCTTCAATTCCCTTGGTGTTGAAATTTCCATCCCCACCCTCCCTTTGAATGTTTTATACTGGGCCGGTGCCAAAGGGAGGCCAGTTTGGGCCCTGGCCGAGGGCCCCTAAAGGGCCCCTCATTAGAGTGGGTGAGTAGTGCTGCTCTTCTACAATCTGCAGTAGGGTCCCTGCTGCAGATCGCAGGGAGGGAGGGAGCTTCCAGGCCACCCACCCATTCGCTTGCTCTACCTACTTCTCTCCTGTCTTTGCTGTTGCGTGCGCTGTGTGCACAAGGCTGCCACCAACCAAGATGGTGGAGGAAGCTTCTTTAAGGGGCTGATGCCCCTACTACCATCTTGGTTGATGGCAGGCATGTGCATGCACGTAGTGTACTGCACATGTGTACCATCAACCAATATGGCGGTGGGGGATCAGCCCCTTAGAGAAGCCTCTGCTGAATGTGCAGCGCGCGCAGCCGCAAAAACAGGAGAGAGGTAGGTGGAACAGGCAGGAGCCACGCACCTGGGGCAGGCTGGTGCTGGCCCTGGTTTTATGTAGAGTGGCCAGATGCAAAAGAAAATGGAGCTCCTGCAATTTTAATAGTTGTGTAGGAGATGAGGAATTATGGCAGGTGTAGCTTGTCATGCCAGCTCCAGCTCCCAAATTCTCCCCTTGTACCCAACTATTAAAGGCGCAGAGCCCTGTTCTCTTTTGCAACTGGCCAATTAAGACAGTTGTTGAGCATCTGCTTTGCGTGTAGAAGGTCCCAGACCCTGGCATGGTCAGATAAGTCTCCCTGCCTGAAATCCTGGACCCTTGTTGCTGGTCAGTGTACGGAGTACTAAGTTAGATGGATCAATCGTCTGATCTGGTATAAGGCGGCTTCCTATGTTCCTATGTAAAAGCTCTGGGAGTGAGCTAAACTGACGAGGCTTCTTCTTTCCTCCTGTTCAGGGAAGGGCTGTAGTTCCGTGGTAGGGCTTCTGCCTTGCATGAAGAAGGTCCTTGGTTCAATCCCTGGCAGCTCCAGGTAGGGCTGGGGAAGACCTGGAACCCCGGAGGGCCACTGCCAGTGTGGACAATACTGAGCTAGATGGCTCATGGTATCAGAAAACAATCACTAACCCTAACCCTGAACGAGTCCCAGTCCATTTCATGGGCAGCAAACCAAGCCTAGCTCCCTTGTTTGGATACCTGTATTCCTCTTGCCTATTGCTACCTGCCTGTAGTTCAGCACCACTCAACATTCCTCGCCAGCCTCTGTGTCCAATCCAGTAAGAAGGAGGAATCAATACCCTGTTCGTGTAAGAGCGGAGCACAATCTGGTTAGTTTAAACAAGCCAGCTGCCTAGTCCATGGTTTGAAGCCGACTTGGTTTGAAATGGACCATAGCTCATGTTAAGCCACCATCCTGGTTCAGAAGCTTTTACTTTCAGTTTTAGTTAATCAAGATTTCCCAGCCCTCTTGGCCCCAGGAGGAGGTGAGGGGGAGTGTGTGAGCCTGGGGCTAAGCCCATGGCCAGTAAGCCATGGTTTAGCATAACATGCAGGGATGTACTCGTCCAGGGTCTAGGGATGGGTGAGAATTTCAATTCAGTTCGCACTTCAAGAGAATTTATCAAATTCGCAATTTTCAAAACAATATGAGAACCGAAACACAGCCATCCTTTGAAATTCGCATTTATTAGAATTGTGGGATTCAGTTTGCCAACTAAACATTTACAAAAATGCATATATTTTGTAAAGTGTGTATAAAAATGAATACATGAGTGAAAATAACATGCAAAAAGGCATGAAATGATGAGAAATGGCTTGCAAAAATGTGTACCTTTGCCAAAACTGCCTACAAAAAATGTGTTTCTTTGGAGGAACTTGCGCTAAAATGGTGGAGAATTTTCATGAGGATTAAAAAAAATCGCAGATTTCTGTAGAAGTGCAGAGAACTGAATTTAACATTGGAAAAATGAGAAAGAGAGAGAACAAAAACAGACAGGTCTTTCCATCCCTACCAGGGTCTCAGGGGGTCTTGGAACCCTTACGTTTTGGGGAGCAGGGTCCTAGCAGGGTCCCTATGCCTCCAGCATCCTGCGAGGCAGTCAGCATGATAGGGGAGTGTATTAGCCACTGAGAAGAGTCTTCTAACTTGCTTCCTTATCCTCTCCTGCTGATTGCAGCCAATCAGAGTAAAAGGAGGTGAGTCAGCCGCTGAGAAGACTCAAGCAGCAGGTAGACATAACTGTAGACGCTGAATTCAGTAATTCAAGCAGTATCTCTGACAGTGATAAAGGACTGTAAAATGGTGACAGTGATCAGAAACAGAAAGCAGTCAGATTATTCTATAATCTTAGAAGGTTGTGTAATCTGTGCAGGGTGTGTGGCCGCAGAGGAGCGTGGCAGTGACTATTATGAAAGGACCCTGCCCTTCTGAATGTGCCACTGCCCTACTGATGACATGCAAAAGTGCCCTATATCTCGGCATGTAAATTTTGGGGGAAGTATAGGAATGTAGTCCAGAGCCGTGGGGGGCATATTTTGATTTTCCCCTTCGGTCTGAAAATGTTTCAGGTTGATGCTAGCCCAGTTCAGTCAGGGCCTTTGCAGTGGATGAGCCACGTTGCTTTGTCCAGATCACTGACTTGTGAAGAGGCAGCATGTTGGAACACAGAAACGTAGGAAGCTGCCTTATACTGAGTCAGACCATTGGTTCATGTAGCTCAGTACTGTCTACACTGACTGGCAGCGGCTCTCCAGGGTTTCAGGCAGGTGTCTCTCCCAACCCTACCTGAAAATGCGGGGGACGGTGCCTTCTGCATGCAAGGCAGATGCTCTACCACTGAGCATTGCTCCCACATTGCTGCCGTCCTTCCCTGGGATTGGAAGCCCACATGACGCTTGTTACAAATCTGAGGGGAGCAACGTGGGACTGGGTGACCTTGCAGCTGCAGCCTTCTGTATGCTGTAAAGGAAGTGCTTGATGCATCCCTGCCTCTAAAGTCCGGAATCAGTTGATTTTAAAAGACTCTAAAAGTTGAGCGACAGAAGGGACTGGAGGTTGTCATTCAGGGAATATATATAAAAAAGGGAATTAAGGAGCATGTGTTCCCAGATCCTACGCTGCCTCTGAAGGATAAATGGCTCACATATAACAGTTCGTCCCCAAGCATGTCTGTGCTAACGGTTGGATGCTAAGCGTCAGTCCATTTGGCTCCCAAGGGCGTTGCACACCTCCTGTCCAGATGCTCTTTTTATCTGCTTATATGACATACATACCTATACACACAGGACCCTGCTACACCCACCTGCTTATTGCAGTTATGCCACAGATAGCCCCACTCATCTTGCCATCTGTTCCAGCAGACACCGCATCCAAATGCCAGAGACATTTCATCCTGCCATCCACACAGTGATGAAAACGACACCACTTCATCCTCTTTGACTTAGTATGAAAAAGCTTGTGTCTCTTACACGGATGACATTATAGATTCAGAGAAGATGAATAAACCTGGTGCGTTACAAAGACTCGTGTGGAGCCTGAATTCTACAGTGAAGGTTCAGCCAAAAAAATCCTGTCTGAACTAAAACTCAGCCTTTACTTACCCATATAAGCCCTTTCCTTAATGGCGGTCAATAGACTTGCCCCTACCATGGCCTCCACAGATGGTCTTATTGGGCTGGGATGAATGTTAACAAAATAAAACAGAGCTATTATTTTGTTCTGTGCAAAAACAAAAGGTGGAGGAACATTTCAGTCTTGCCCTAACTGAAACCCTGGTCCTGTGAGGTAACAGATCCTTTGAGAGGGAGAAGCGGGACTGCCATGTTTTTCAACAGGGCAAAACAAGAGATTGTATCTTTTAATGTTTTTCCCCGAGCAATCCCAAATGGTAGACCTCGCATGTCACTGAGCAGGAGAAGGTCAGAGGGGAGAACAGGAAAATATTCAAAGCACCAGAACTAGCTCGGCTCAAGACATTTCACTGCTTCCACATCCCCCCAATTTCATGTGCAGAATTTGTGCAGAATAGGCTAGCTTATGGCTACTCCACCCCCACAACATTTGCCACCTGAGGCTGCTACCTCACTCTGCCTAATGGTAGGTCTGGCACTTAGTGAGGTATTTTTCTAACTTATTGTAAAAAAGCAAAACAAAACCCAAACCCACGCCTGCCATTAAAGAAATACATAAACTTCCAGCTCCTTTTGTCTTCTTGTGTCTGCAATTGGGAAGGATGTTTCATCAACCACCTTAAGAAATATGGCCGAGCTTGTACTGCGGCGTACAGTGCAGAGTAAATAATTAAACCTGCCTCCATGAAAAAGTTCTGCAGCAGGGAGAGTAGAAAGAATCTTCCTTGAAGAGAAAATCCATTAAGTCACACAGTGAGGAATTAGGAAGGAAAAAGAGAAAAAGGAAAGCAAGCCATCATAAATAGCTATTTGGAACAGTGAAGGCTGCCGAGAAAATGAAGAGCCGAAGTCTCAAAGAGGCAAGGAAAGCACAAGCAAGCAACCATTTGTATGTATCTGCAGGAGGCTGCCATTTCCAAGCTCAAGTCCTTTGTTGGCATAGTTTGCTGGTATTTTATTCTCCCTTCTTTTTTCTTTTTTTTACAAAAGCCGCCACACTTAATGTAGTTGGCATGCAAGTCACTAATGTAAAAGGCAATATCCCACATGCATTGATCAGCAACTTTAATGCTTGGTCAAGCCACTGTGTTACATATATTACTGTCCCTATGTATAAATGAGAGATTGCACTGCTTCACCACGTGAGTTGTGAATAATTCAAAGAAAGCAAAGAGAGTAATAACTGAAGGGTATTTCTGCACTTGCCATTTATAGTGGTACAGTTGCTGGGTTTTTCTTTTATATTTTTTTTGGCATGCTGCCACACAAGGTTGTTATTATTCAGCTAGTACTCCCCTATGAGGAAAGATTGCAGCATTTGGGGCTTTTTAGTTTAGAGAAAAAGCTAGTCACGATCGCTAGTTGACACGATAGTTGACACGCTCGCTCCTGCGCGCCCTCTCCTATGTAGAGCTCATACAGCTCCTTGGTATACTCCGGAGCTGAGAGCGATGAAACAAGACAGGAGGTGGCTTGAGCGGAGATGGAGACGAACTCCCAACGAATGCAATTATGAGCTGGTTTCTGCTTCTACTAAGCTCTATGTAGGAGCGGTGAGGGCGGCAAAAAAACAACATTTCGCCGCCACTATTCAGTCATCTCTCTCACGCCCACGGGAGCTTTTTAAAGTGGTTCGTGGCCTACTCCATCCAGGCCTACAAGATACGGCAGATACATCGGTAGCTCGATGTAATAAATTTGCTGAACACTTCCAGCATAAGATCTCATGCATTCGCCGGGACTTAGACTCCTATTTAATAGCAGTTAATCCTACTGAGGTATCCGGAGCACAGTCTTGTCATGTTTTGTTGGATGAGTTTCAGTTGGTTCAGTTCGAGGACGTGGACAAGGTGCTTGGTCCGGTTCGTGCGACCACTTCGGTACTGGATCCTTGCCCCTCTTGGCTAATTAAAACTAGCAAGGAAGGTACAGTTGGCTGGGCCAAGGAAGTGATTAATGCCTCTTTACGAGAGGGAGAGGTCCCTGGCTGTCTGAAAGAGGCGGCAGTGAGACCACTCCTGAAAAAACCTTCCTTGGACCCAGAGGATTTCAGCAGCTACAGACCAGTAGCCAATGTTCCGTTCCTGGGCAAGATCCTGGAACGTGTGGTTGCTGACCAGCTCCAGGCGCTATTGGATGAAACCGATTATCTAGATCCATTTCAATCGGGGTTCAGGCCTGGTTTTGGCACTGAGACTGCCTTGGTCGCCCTGTTTGATGACCTATGTCGGGAGAGAGACAGAGGGAGTGTAACTCTGTTGATTCTCCTTGACCTCTCAGCGGCTTTTGATACCATCGACCATGGTATCCTTCTGGAGAGGCTTGCGGAGTTGGGAGTTGGAGGCACTGCTTGGCAGTGGTTCCGCTCCTACTTAGCGGGTCGTCTCCAGAAGATAGTGCTTGGGGAACATTGCTCGACACCGTGGGTTCTCCAATGTGGGGTCCCGCAGGGTTCGGTTCTGTCTCCCATGCTTTTTAACATTTATATGAAGCCGCTGGGGGCGGTCATCAGGAGTTTTGGAGTGCGTTGTCATCAGTATGCTGATGACACGCAGCTCTACTTCTCCTTTACATCTTCTTCAGGTGAGGAGGTCGACGTGCTGAACCGTTGCCTGGCTGCGACAATGGACTGGATGAGAACTAACAAACTGAGACTCAATCCTGACAAGACTGAGATGCTGTTGGTGGATGGTTTCTCTGTTCAGATGGTGGCTATATACCCTGTCCTGGATGGGGTTACACTCCCCCTAAAGGAACAGGTGCGTAGTCTGGGAGTCATCTTAGACTCTTCCCTCACACTTGAGGCTCATGTAGCCTCGGTGGCCCAGAATGCGTTCTACCAACTTCGGTTGGTAGCCCAGCTACGTCCCTATCTGAGTAAGGAGGACCTCACATCAGTGGTACATGCTATGGTAACCTCGCGTCTGGACTACTGCAATGCACTTTACGTAGGGCTACCTTTGAAGACGATTCGGAAGCTACAGCTAGTGCAAAATGCGGCGGCCAGACTGCTAACAAGAACTAAGCGGTCTGAGCGTATAACACCTGTGCTAGCCCGTTTGCACTGGCTTCCAATATGCTTCCGGGCCAGATTCAAAGTGTTGGTACTTACCTATAAAGCCTTATACGGCGCGGGACCATGATATCTGTCGGAACGCCTCTCCCGATATGAACCAGCCCGCACACTACGGTCTACTACGAAGGCCCTCCTCCGGGTTTCGACTCATAGGGAAGCCCGGAGAGTGGTGACAAGATCTAGGGCCTTCTCAGTGGTGGCCCCCGAACTATGGAATGGTCTCGCCGAGGAGGTGCGCCTGGCGCCGACACTATCATCTTTTCGGCGCCAGGTTAAAACCTTTCTCTTCTCTGAGGCATTTTAATTCCTGTTAATTCTAAATTATTATATTTTGATTTTAGACTGTACAGTTTTTTGTACAGTTTTGTATTGTGATATACTGTATTGTGTTATTTTTATTGTATTTTTAATGTTCACCGCCCAGAGAGCTGTTGCTAGTCGGGCGGTATATAAGCTTAATTAAATAAATAAAATAAATAAATAGTCAGAGGCAACATGACAGAAGTGTATAAAATGAAGTATGGTGTGGAGAAAGTGGACAGAGAAAAGTTTTTCTCCCTCTCTCATAACATTGGAACTCGTGGACTTCCAAAGAAGCTGAATGTTGGACAAAAGAAAATACTTCTTCACTCAGCGCATAGCTGAACTATGGAATTCTTTTGTGAAAGATCCAGAATGGATCCTCAATATTTCCATTCGTGTGGCATGTATACAGACTTCATCCTGGTTTCTGTGTGGAGGGATTGGGGGTTGGTGGGCATGGTTTGGGAGACATGTTTTCTGTCAGGCTGAACATTAGAATTAGAAACCAGTGTCTCCATCTCAGTTGGGCATTTAGATAATGATGCTGAGTCCAGATTTTGCTGTGAGAGTGATCATTTTGTTATGTGCCTTCAAGTCAATTATGACTAATGGCGACCCTATGAATCAGCGACCTCTAATAGCATCTGTCATGAACCACCCTGTTCAGATCTTGTAAGTTCAGATCTGTGGCTTCCTTGATGGAATCAATCCATCTCTTGTTTGGCCTTCCTCTTTTTCTACTCCCTTCTGTTTTTCCCAACGTGATTGTCTTTTCTAGTGAATCCTGACTTCTCATTGTGTGTCCAAACTCTCCTCCAACACCACATTTCAAATGAGTTTTTTTTCCTCTTACCTGCTTTTTTCACTGTCCAACTTTCACATCCATACATAGAGGTTGGGAATACCATGGGCTGAATGATCCTGACTTTAGTGTTCAGTGATACATCTTTGGATCTGAGGACCTTTTCTAGTTCTCTCATAGCGGCCCTCCCCAGTCCTAGCCTTCTTCTGATTTCTTGACTATTGTCTCCATTTTGGTTAATGACTGTGCCAAGATATTGATAATCCTTGACAAGTTCAATGTCCTCATTGTCAACTTTAAAATTACATAAATCTTCTGTTGTCATTACTTTAGTCTTCTTGACATTCAGCTGTAGTCCTGCTTATGTGCTTTCCTCTTTAACTTTCAACAGCATTGGCATTCGTTTCAAACCATTACTGGTTTCTGCTAGTAGTATGGTATAAAATTTAACCACAGTAACTGGGTCTGACATTGCTCAGACACGCACGCATAGTTCCTCTTATCTAACCTCCTCTAATCTCCTATTCTCCCACAGGATTAGAATTATGGAATACTAAGCATTTTATATAAAACCAACCAACCAACTTGCAAAAGCGCTATCCCCGTGCACATGCTCATAACTCTGATATTTACTGGCTGGAAGAGCATGAGGGTATGTAAGCAGTGTGACTACAGCCCTAGGACTTTACTCAATTCAGGCACAACCCATCATTAGTGTGGAAAGAAAAAGCCCCCATACTCAGGGCTCATCCAGACGACTGCAAAATGTGTGACACGCCCGCTATGTGTGTTCATTATTTTTCGGTCGTCCAAATGATGTCTCGCGCTGTAACGCATTTTTGCGGGTTAAATCCGCTCCTTGCAATACCGGCAAAAATGCAATTTGCTGTTTAAAATCGGGAATCATCCGCTGTGCCTTCAGGAGTTAGGATGCAATACCGCGGACTTTACAGCTGATGGGCGGTTCTTGGGCGTTTCCCCTTGCCCCTTCTCCTCATTCCAGCCAATCACGTATCTGCACTTTTGCGCATGTGCGAGAATAAGCCTGGGAAAATTGAACCAATCATTGCAATGGTGGGGTGTTGGGGGGGGTCTGCAACTACTGCGCAGATGCATTTTATTTTTTGCCAGCCTGCAAACTGGGCGGCCGCTGTGGGTGAGATCTGCAATGCACAGCAAGCGAGAAAGGGGTGGTGGTCAGTTTTAGCCTGCCTCCGAAAGATTTGTCAATTTCATTCTACTTGCTGGGTTTTTTGCTTCAGATCAGAAAAGCATACATTTATTTAAGTGTAATATCGCAAATACAGGCTTCTGGTCGGTTTCAAGCCTGCTTGGAAAGCTTTGTCAATTTCATTCTCTGTGGTAAGGAAAGGGAGAAGGAGGGGGGGTGACCCGTTTCTTGCTTTTTTGGAGAAATAAGTGCAATTCCCAGCGTGTGTGTCTCCTTAAATATCAATAAAGGCAGAAAAGCATACATTCGTTTAAGTGTAATATTGCAAATACGGGCTTCTGGTCCGTTTCAAGCCTGCTCTGGAAAGCTTTGTCAATTTCATTCTCTGTGAGAAGGCAGGCGTGAAACCGACAAGCAGCCTTTCCTTCCAGGCAAGAACTCCTTTACAGCCATATTGAGAGGAGCATACGTAATGTTTTTTGCTGACCAATTGGTTGATAGGGGGAGGTTTTAGAGGCGGAGCTTGGAAAAAGCAAAAAGAATGTAGGGGTCTTACCGCTGCGTGTGCGGGTGCAAAAAAGCGTTTTTTTTTAATTGGGAAAGAGCGAACTAAAAGGCAAAGTGAGGACTATCAGATGACAAACTGAATATGGAAACCGTGGATTATCCCGCTCCATTTGGATAAGCCCTCAGTCTGTAATAACAGTGACATGTGACCAAAAGTGCAGACAATCAGCTGCAAATTCACTTTTTAAAATGTTGGATCAAGCTGCAATGACACTACTATAAATGGTAATTGTAGAAAGGCCCAGAATCAGTAGAAGGCTAGTATAACTCTCCTCTCCTTGCCATGTCATGCTGGAGTGTCCAATGGCTCATTCTTCCAAAGACTGCCACCACAAAGGCTATATTAGCTTGAAGTCTGGCTATGATCAAGGAATGGTTCTGTCATAAACACTATGCTTAGATTACTAGAAAAGTTTAAAAATTCAACAAGCATACTCCTTTCCTCCCAAACTCGGGATACATCAGTTTTGTAAATGGAACCACTTCTTCACCAGAGAGCAAGCTGAACTATATTTATTTATTTATGTCACTATAGTGCATAAGTCTGCCCTTGAGGTTGGTCAGGAAGCTATAGTTGGTGCAAAATGTGATAGCATGACTACTCACTGTGGCAGGGTATTGCCAACATGTCACCCCGTTGAAAGAATTGCACTGCCTGCCCATTAGGTATTGGGCAAGTGCAAGGTCCTGGTTCTGGTGTACAAAGCCCTATATAGCTTGGGATACCTGAAATATTATCTTACCCCTTATATACCCAGTTGATCACTGCACTCTGCAGGTGAGGACTTCCTGCAGATACCATTTTATCAGGAGGTCCGTTCTGTACAACATAGGAAGCAGATGTTTAGTGTAGTGGCACCCACTCTTTGGAATTCCCTCCCCTTAAATATTAGACAGGCGCCATCTCTGTTATTTTTTCAGTGTCTACTGAAGACCTTCCTCTTTCAACAAGCCTTTTAAGTAGAGACCTCATCCCACTCTGCGTCTATGTTGGAATTACTTTTTAATATGTTTCAAAACCTTTTTTTTAAAAAGATTTTTAAATATGCTTTGTTTTAATATGTTTTTAAAGGTATTTTGTTTTCATTTTATAGTCTGTTTTTAAGATGTTTTAGAGAGTTTTTAGTGTTTTTGTTTGCCATCCTGGGCTTCTTCTGGGAGGAAGGGTGGGATATTAGATAGATAGATAGACAGACAGACTGACAGACAGATAGAGGAATGGAATAAGATGGAACATTGGTCTTTGGGAACCCCATCTTCAACTTGAAAGATTTGCAGTGGAATAAGATGGAACATTGGCCTTTGGGAACCCCATCTTCAACTTGAAAGATTTGCAGTGCCAGTCAGAAACATCAGCCTGGAAATAATACATGGGTAGCCACATAAGTACACAACTTCTCCTTACACACACTTGAATAATCCCCAGGTTGAGTTGGGGAGGGTGCCCCATAGCAGTCAGACATGTATTTATGCATGCACAAAGCAAGCTGTGTTCACTAGTATATTTTTTTGATATCATCTGTAATAAAAGGATCTATAAACAAATCAAAAAGCAGAAACCTTTGCATATTTCTAAAAATGAAATCTTGCCAGTATCACCAAACTTTTAAAGATCAAATTTTCAGTCTTTCAAAATGTTGAATCACAAGCCAACTCATCTCTCCTCCATCCATAAAGCCTTTAGGGCACAAAAGACATATCCGATCATCTGTGGAAGAACACCGAATGCACGCTTACCCGATTTCTAATAAAATTGGCTTGTTGAATGACAGTATAAATGTCAAACAAAATGTTGAAATACTACAAATATATTTCCTAATTTTACTAGACACTAAAAATGCAGCCTATATACAGTTTACTGGTGTTTTAAACCCGATTTTATCACAATAAAACCTGCTCTGTTAAATGGTTCATTATCTGTTTCATTTAGAACTTTGCCAATAAAACATTGCTGAAAAGGAATCCTTGTTTGTTTATGTTTAATGAGGTATCTGTTTGCATTCCAGTGGAATATGTGCAGGTATAGGCTCAGGAGTCTAATAAAAAATGGTGTTTGACTGTCATGCATCTATAAAACTGTGCTTAGTGAGAAGGGGCAATGCTGGCTTTCATAAGAACAGTTATGGTAGTTTCATAGTTGGTCCTGATTCATCTACAGTTGTGTGTGACTAGACGCATGCAACATCTAGTGGACTTGTATAGAGATGTACATCTCTACCTGCATCAAACAAGGCATTCAGCTAGCTTAAATTGGCCCAGGTGCATATTGTGATATGGATGTTCCTCTTAGGAACTCAAGGTGGCATACATACTTCTCCTTCTCTCCATTTATCCTCAAGACAACCCTGTGGGGTAGGATAAGCTGAGAGATAGTTCATTGAGATACATATCTGCATTTCCATAAGCCAAGTGTGAGGATGTTTGCATGAAAAGCCAATGGTCTTGGCCCAGGGTATGGTCTGAAGACACATGGGGCAACCACCTTGCTGAAGCTAAGCAGGTCTGGGTTTGGTCAGTGCCTGGATGGGAGGCCACCTGGGAACCACACATATGCTGCCTTGGGTTCTATGATGAAAGAAAGGTGGGATATAATGTAAGAAATAAACAAACAAACGTCAGTAGCTTAGAAGGCATGCAGCAGACAAGTCTTCAAGGACTCCAAAAGGGAGGGCAGAGGTGTTAGAACCTCCCTCCCAATATTCCCCCAGTGATGATTAGGCAAAAAGGCTTCTGTTGTAGTCAAGGCTGATTGATGCTCTGTAAATGTACAAAAAATTTTCTTTGATTAATTGCTTTCTTTATTCAAATGTTCATGTGAGTGTGAAAAACCCACTTCTACAGTATTGATTGTGAGAGCTTACAACTTTATTATTTGACCACGAAATAAGCACATGTAAAAATGGACCTGAAAACTAAACAGTATTTATCATTTATTATTATTTAGTTATTAAATTTATATCCTGCCCTTAATCCCAGAAGGAGCTGTTCCTGAGAGTGTTAGGCTAGGGACCACTATACTGGGATGCCTCGCTCAAATCAATATTTTGCAACCTTTTCTTCCCTCCTAGGGTGGTTGTAAGGATAAAATGAGATAATCTCACGTATTCTGGCCCTGAACACCTCAGAAAAAGGGTGGAGAGAAAATGTGATAAGTATCTAGATGCCTTATGGGAGTTTAGGATGCCGTGATACATCCTGAACAAATGTTGAATTGGAAGGTTGCACATACTTTGTTTCCAGACTCATTTTGATACTGTAATAGGAAAAAGAAGTTAAACTACAATGAGAGACACTTGAGACTTGAAGGCAAATGACTGTGATTAATATCTTACATTTTTATAAAGGAGCTTTTCATGCCTAATGAGCCTGGAGTGTTTTACAAACTATAAAAGGAATGCTTCATTTACCAATAAAATGTGGTCGGCTCTGCTGCAAATGAAAAAGGCAACTCTGCTTTTCCCCTAGTGTGGTACAACAATTTAGGAATCCAGGAAGGCAAACTGTCATATCTTTCTGACATTGCAGAGGAAAACTCAAGCAAGTTGAAGTAACTGCAGCCACTCATCAACTGCACTGAAGTGCTACAAGTATTCTTAATTTTCATGGAGCTCATAAATGTATTTATGTTTATTTATTTATTATTACATTTCTATTTCACCTTTCCTCTTAGGAGCTCAAGGTGGCATACATGCTTCTCCTTCGCTCCATTTATCCCCACGACAACCCTGTGGGGTAGGTTAGGTTGAAAGATAATGACAGGCCCAAAGTCACTCAGTGGGTTTCATGCCCAAGTGGGGCTAAGAGAGACTGCCTGAAACCCTAGAGAGCTGCTGCCAGTCAGTGTAGACAACACTAAGCTAGACGGACCACCGATCTGATGCAGGATAAATAGCAGCTTCCTATGTTATATAATTGGCCTCACCCATATGATTGCTTCATCCACATGAGAGAATGTGGATTAGGGGAGGGGCCATATCTCTGACCTTTAGCCATGCTGGCTAGGGCTAGTGGGATGAGTAGTCAAAGATCTTGACTGGCAGACAATGATACCACACCAATGAATGCTCGGAACTGCCAATTCCTGACTAGCTTTATTCCAAATGTGGTGCCGTCAGGATTTGTTGGACTCCAACTCCCAGTATGGCCAATGGTGAGAGATGATGGGAATTGTAGTCCAACAATTTCTGGAGGGCGCCACTTTGGCTACCCCTACTTTATTCTATCTGTTTGTTATGCCTACCATGTTAGCGGGCAACTTGACCTCCTGTAAGAATACTAGGAACCCATTTTTGCAGGATTACACTCTAGAAGTTACGAAAGTTTTGGATCATCTGAACAGAGAAGCCAGGCAGGTGTGGTGCTCATAGCATAGGCAAGAGGTGTGGTGGAAAAACCAGGGACCAAACCAGGAAGCAAGTTGGTGAGACATAAGAATCAGCTCTACCATTAGGTAGAGTGAGGTGGTTGCCTAAAACAGCAGATTCTGGGGCAACAGGGAGGAGTACTGGGGTGTTGGAGGACAGAGCTGTGTGAGGCATATGCCCTGCTCTGTGCCTAGGGAGGAAGGAATGTCATTTTTGGTTCTCTCAGTTTCTCATTTTTCCAATCTTAAACTTGGTTCTCCACATTTCTGCAGCAATTTGTATTTTTTAAAAAATCATGAAAATTCTTTAGCATTTAGTGTGACTTTCTCACAATAGACACATTTTTGTATGCAGTTTTTGACAGATGTACACAGTTTTGCAAGCAGTTTATACTAGTGCAATCCACTTTTATATGCTATATTCACAAACGTATTCATTTTTATGCATACTTTCCCCTAATATTTGCATTTTTGGAAACACTGGTTGGTTGGAGAACTGCACTGCAAAATTTGGAAGTCCGAATTTTGAAGGATGGCTGTGTTTCGCTTCTTGCATTGTTTTGGAAAGTGTGAATTCGATAAATTCACCTTTAATTGCGAACTGAATCTAATTTCTCGCCCATCTCTGTCTGTGACCCTTAAGGCAGCCTGCTGCTGTCATGTGCAGCAGAGTATGCTGTCCTGTCCACAGTGCTGAAGGAAGATTCAGCTCCCATCCCTGTCAACTTCTGTATGTAGAATTATGGGGGTGGTGGTGAAGAAACCAACTTGTCCTTTGCCTTAGGCAGCAAAATGTCTTGAGTGAGTGCTGAATGGACCTCAGGAAGGTTGGTAGTCTGGAGGGAGGCAGCGGTATAGTCCAGTCAGCATACAGGGCATCTTAATGGCTTCTTCTAGCAATATGTTGCACAGATGTAGTAAGTGCACCAGGCTTTGAAGCTACATAGCAGGAAATGGAGTAGGATTTGCCTTATTTGATCACTTGATTCCTGAACTCAGGATGCTTCTGGCTGGCAGTGTTTGTTGCTCAGACCAAAATTCCAGGTGGAGGTGCAAGAAGCCAGGAGACCTTTATATGCAAGGCATCCGTTTCAATCCTTACGGTCTGTATCTTTGATGCTCCTGCTTGTGTTACCCTTTGGCTTCAGGAGGCAGCAGTCTTCTGCAGGGAGGATTCCAGAAAAAATAGCCTGAGGGAGGAAAGGATGCCCAAGATCATTATTAGGACAGGAAAGAGGACCTTAATATACAGTGACTAAAAACTGGGGGAGTGAATTGAGTAGTGGGAAATATTTTTTTTGGGGGGGGTGCATGCTACCCCTGGGAATAATCTTTGTCTTCAGCCTTAAGTTGAAGACTGCAGGGTAGCCTCAACCTGCATCAGAGAAGCCACTCTTACTTTTTTTTTAATTGAAAAATGTATAGCTCTGTATTATGCGCACCTTTCACCTTTTCTGCAGAGGAACTCTTACTACCCGCTGAAAGCCTCATGACCCTAAACAAGAAAAGAAAATGTGGTGTTGCCACAATGGACATATCCAGCTTCAGCTTGAAGTGTTATCTATTTGTGGACATTGAGCCACCAGTTGAATTCCACTAGACTAGCTGACATGTGACCCCATCAAACCCCGATCCTGGAACATCTTATCTTGCTACTACGGCTCAAGTTTAGCTGTTGTTCCTTGTCCCACTTTTAATCCCCTCCCCCCAAAAGACAAAAGGCTCCTTTCAAAAGGAAGGAAAGAAACCCCAAAAAAGCCTTCGCGGCTTGCTATTCTGCTGCTACAGCTACAAGAAAGGGTGTGTTGCCTGCTCTCTTGGAGCTGGCTGACATCGGCAGTGAACTCTGTGCATGGCTGCCAAACGTCTGTCTTCTGCATTTCCTGACCCAAGCAAGCTGTCGTTTCTTTCCCTGAATACTAATTGCTGCATTGCGAGTGTTGCGGTTCAATACCACTTGAAGACTAGCAGGTGATACATCACGTATGGAAGGAGCAATGATGGTAATGCAGTACCTTTGTTTGTTTATTTTTACATAAAATTAATTGGTTCATGTACCAGGCAACTACTTTCAGTAACGCTATCAGCATGGATGCTTTGCTGTCATTGGGTAGGTGAGCTTAGTTATCAAGTACAGTACATGGATTGCATCCCTGGGAGATGAGGGCCGCCTAATGCTCATTTGATACACAACCCAGCTTTTAGAGTTGGCCAGGCTTACCTATAAAATGCCACTGAAAATAGCATCCCTGGAGTGATCATTGGAGGGATCATTGGTATCGTTCAGGTGAAATGCAGAGCAGCACTCACGTCAGTCAAAAAGCCAGCATGCAATGAGTTTTCAGTAGCTACCAATGAAAAGGGCTGCTACAACCTTTTTGGCAACAGGAAAGTTCATTGCAATCTTTTTGGTGCCACCAGCCAAGTCTGAATAGAAGATAGTGGCACCCTCTATCATGGTTTTGCCTGTACCTCCCTGCAGGGCTGGCCCAAGACATTTTGCTGCTGGAAGCAAATAGCGAGATGGTGCCTCCCCACTCCAAGTACAGAAGCAGACTTGACTGGAAGTTGAGTCTTACATCCAACACTGGCAATGGCAATGGGGCAGTGCACCCAGTGGAAGCTGATCCATGGGGACAAATGGGGCACTGGCCCACCAACCTCAGTCTGCCCTCAGAGAACCCCCACCTGCCTGCCTTCTTACTTACATCTAGCCCAGGAGGTGGCCCTTGCTGTCAGCTTTCTCTACATTAGTCTCAGTGTTGTCCTGGTAGAACTCAGTAAGGAACGAGATAAGACTAGGATTGGCTAGCTGTGCCTGTCATTGGCACTAGCTGCACCTATGTGTGGTCTTCCTGCCTTCCACTTTACCGGGATCAGAGAGCACCAGCCACCAGCACCTGGGGTCAATAGACTCACGGATGGGATGCAAGGAAGGCAGGGTGACCACTTCTGCATTGCCTCCCCCAATATTTTCACCAACTGAATGACTCAGCCTTTGTCTCTCAAAGATTATTTTTATCTATGTTTTTAAATCTCAGCACAGAGAAGATTAGACATTTAGTGTTATTCCAGTAATTAATAAATGGTATTATTAGTGTTTTCCCAAAGATTAACAAATGAATTTCAGATCATGTTAACGAGTGCCTTCTCAACTTCATTTGCAGGATCTCAGTTTATTCATCATCACAGTGCACCAAGGAAAGGTAGATTTACTAATTTCCAGAAATTTATTTGTAGTTATCACCACTAGATGTCTCCACGATGCACTGAAATCCCAGAACCATGGTTCTTATAACCTTGTCATACCAAAATTCCCAGAATCAGGAGGGAAAAACTCCCCAGTCCTTTCTGAGCCACCCCAAATGCATGTGAAGATCACATGAGACAGAGTGTTCTATCTGCGATGTTCATTTACACGTGAAAGTCATCAGTGAAAACTCATTGGTTGAATAACAAACATGCATGTGTGCTTCAACACTTGCAGTGATTCCTTCCTTGAGCTTCCTGAGAAGTGTGGTTTGTGTTAGATTGAGGGATCACATGCTCATCCTTCCTCTTCTGGCACAGCTGCAAGGAGGAATTCAGAAGCTTTGCTTCAGTTTTGGATTAACCAGAGTTTCTCATATTGTTTGAACCTGACAAACTGCGGTTAATCTTCACCGTGTTTTTTGGCTTTTTTGTTTGAAACAAGCCACCTTCAAACTGTGAAGCTGGCTTGTTTCAACAAACCATAACTAAGACCAATCACAGCTTAGCATGTGGACGTACCACCAAACTGTGGTTAATCGAAATTTGAAGTGAAATCTTCCAATTTCCCCCTTGTGGCCTCACCAGAGGAAAAGAAGGAAGGTGTTACCAGATCTACTTGTGTGCCAGTGCAAATACACTCATGGACCCACATCTTACAAATGTGCAGAGCTTGGAAAAGTTACTTTTTTGAACTACAACTCCCATCAGCCCAATTTAGTGGCCATGCTGGCTGGGGCTGATGGGAGTTGTAGTTCAAAAAAGTAACTTTTCCAAGCTCTGCAAATGTGTTCACAGAACTGTTATTTTGGGATCTTTACTAGTGACAATTGTGTGCCGCAGACATTATTGGAATGGACATGATTGTACCACCCGCCTGTCAAACATGGCCCACAAGGATTTGAGGAGATAATAGTCTGGGCCCTGGGTGCTAGAAAAGTTCCATACCCCTCCTTTAAGTATCACAGTGTTTTCTGCAGCAAGCTTTCGTCAGACATGTAAATTTAGGCTAAATCCAATTACCAGGGGAAGATGCTTGCTGGATTACTGCCCAGAATTAAATAATTAATGCTAAAGAAGGGTGTTTATCTGCGGTAGATATGGCAGAGGTTCCAGAGACTAATTAGGCTTGTGGTGGCATGATCAGTTATTACCAGTTATTGCGGGGAAATCCCCATGTACAGTAATCACTATGGGCTGGATGGCTTGGTGGGAACCACTAAATATTTCCCTGAATAAATAGTATGAAGGTTGAGCTTCCTCTGACTCCTTTACCTAGCTCAGTGCTCACTGCTGAGCTGAAATAAACACATAGTCTCAGGGCATGTGCAGAGTTCCGGTTAAACTGAGCTCAGTAGCAGAGAGGGAAGCGTGCATGTCTGAGGGGAAGCTAGGCTCATTCCCACAGTTTATTATGGTATCCACGTACAGCCGTAGAGTTAGTGTTCAGCTGCCATCCTGGCACACAGCAACAACCAGAATCCCAGTTTGTTCTTTCAAAATCTGCTCTATTCTCCCCTGTTTAATATATATCCTGGGATGAACTAGCCTATGACTAACCCAGGGCATCCTGAAATACTAGCTTGGATCAAGGAAGGGATCTGTCACAAATATACACATGGTTCTCAGAGTCCGATTACAAGAAGTCTGAGAAACAGAGACACACTTATTATCATGCGTTTAGGAATAACTTGCAGTTTTACGACACACCATCCAGCTGAAACTGCATGTTGGCAAAACACATTTCTAAGGGCATGTACAGCTATTCCCCAACTAAGAAGATAAAAGGGTGCCCCCCCCCGTGGCCAGGCAAATGAAATGACTCCTTCCACACTAGCAATTCACTTCCCAAGAAGTTTGTGTCATTTACCTAGTCCAGGTAGCAATTTTCTACAGACATTACCAAATCAGTATGGGCTCCATCCTCAGGGAAAGAGCTCCTATACTTCGTCAGTATTGTATGAATCAGTCCTGAGGCCTGAATGCATTATCCCAGTCAGAGAAGAAGAACAGTGCATTTTCATTTGGGGTCAATAAAACTGATAATTGTTTTATACTGAATGAATTGGTAATGGCCACATGTCCGTAACATGTTTTATGTTTCATCAGCTGACAGCATGTGGCTGATAATTGGTTTTTTTTTTATGCAATGTTGATGTGAAATGTGTTAATTTGCAATTAATGGAAAATAATGATCTAATCAAAATACTATAGAACTAGTTAAATACACCATTGATTTTTGTTTTAAATTTTTATGCTTTGCGCAGAATGTTTTCCACAACAAGAGCACTCTCTTCATGCAGTCTGTACTGATATTGTATTTGCATACACATATGAGTGGCTGGTTAATTGTTTTAGATGTGCCTGGGCAATAGAAACATATACCCGATTGTAATATGCCAGAAGTTCCCTTATAAGGCTCTGGCCCTTGGAGGCAGTGATGGCTGGTGACTCCATGTCAGTGGGGCAGTGGAATCCACTCCAGGTTTTAGTCCAAACTTGCAGCTCCTTGAAAGTTTGGACTAAAATCTGGAGTGGATTCCACTGCCCCACTGAAATGGAGCCACCAGCCACCGCTCCCTAGATGTCACTAAGCCAGTCACTTGGCTGTTCTACTGAGTACAGACTTCCTTAGTACTCCCCAAAACAATCTGCAGCCCTCACCTACTGAGTTACAGAGAGCAGTAGGCCACTCCTTTTATATGTTTTACAATATAAGCCAAAGCCGGCATGGGCTCTCCTAGAATCAGACCAGAATATATTCAGAGGGCAGAATCCAATGCCTGCTAGCACAAGAAACGTGTGCTAGTAGAATGGAACTTTCCCCTTCTCTTTCCTGCAATCCCCCACATGCACCCTCAGTATCACTTGCAGAAGGTTGGGGACCCTCTGGAGAAGATTTGGAGGGTGCACAGGGAGAGGAGAAGAAATGGAAGTGCTGCTGCACCAGTCCTACCACTGCTTTGGATACGTTTAAAACCATTCATTAAACATAGTTATAAAAAATAATACCCAGAACCAAGAGTCAGTAAAACATAACAGCTAGCTTTATGATCCTAACCTAGCATACTTGACGCCTATCTGTTACAGCTATCCTCACTCCCAGTCTTTTTCCTGTACTCTTCTTCTTTCTCATCTCTCCAGTGAGGTAGTGAAAAAGACAACATGGGGGTACGCTGCTCTGGGACCCTTTTTAGAGCAGGCGTAATAATGCTCACTGCTGGAACGCCAGGGTAATTGAGAAACCCTCCTTGCTCTGTCAAGCCAATAAAATGTTAATGAGGCTTTCAAATTTGTTTGTGACAGATTAGTAAATACAGAAAGCCAGAGAATGAGGAAGATAAGTATCCAGAGGCAGGATACTTGTTTTCTTTTCTTTGATGGGGTTGCCACTTCATGCTAGCAGTTAAATGTTAATACTTTCTTTGCAAAATTGTTTTCATTTCTGATGAAAAGCTCAAGGTTGCGTTTCAGCTGCCTGAAGAGCAACTGTTTAAATATTGTTCATGGATTAATCATCCACTTTTTGCCGATCAAGCAAATTTACTGATTTAGATATCTGAATATGTATCTTCACGTCTCTTGATGTATTGAAGCAAAGGTAAGATTTATATATATTAAAAATGTTACCACTCACTGTTAGAAGGAACAACATTTCTAATATATTTTTTTCATGTCCTGTTGCAGTCATGTACCTGAACTGAGGTAGCCCCCCCAAATAAACACATATGGCTGTAATATCTTAAAAGTTAGCAAAAAGTGCAAGTGAGTTAGGATGCAGTTCTGTGCCTATCTTCCTGGGAGTAAGCCTCTTTGAACTTAATGAGACTTACTTCTGAATAGATGCGGACAGCCACAGGTAGGCATAATAGACTTGCATTTCCCACATTTGTATGGAACATGTGATGCTGAGTCCATAGTCCTGTGGTCTTCCCCCACACCCCGTCCAACCCATGGATAACCCACCCCAGAAGAGGTATCAGCTCAGCTTTGACTAATCTAACAAGCATGAGAAGAAGACCAAGATCCATTTCAGACCTTCCTTTCCCCCTTTCTCTTGTAGAATTTCTGAAACTGCTCGTTGACTAGTAGGAGAGTTAAATTTACCAGCAAACAGCTAGGGCAGACTCCACTTCTATAAGTGGTGGTTGTGGTGTGGGAATTCTACTGAGATGCCCGGGTAATTAAATGGAAATGCTCTCTTGCGGTGCATTATATTAAAATAAATAAATAAATTAGCACAGAGAAAATACAGACTCCTAGTGCTGACAGTTTTTCAGCCTAGTCCCCTTCTCAAACCTATCGCTATGGTAATTTCATCTCCCTCCTTTTTTAGGTTTCAGACTCATTCCTTGTAATGTGGAGTAGTACTTAAAATAGCATTCTGTTAACCAAAGCAGCCCTGCATGAATATTTTTCTGATTTCCTATCGGCATTATTAGCACCAATGCTGACTCCTGAACTTCAGCTGCAATGTAAATAATGGTGCATTCTTGTGTGTTTTCTGCTCTCTCTCTTTAACCCCACCTGAATAAGTTACTATACCCAGGTGGCATACATTTCAAGAGAAATATTTTACAGTCTAAACAGCAATTCCATTTAAACTACATCACCTTTGAGAAAAAGTTTGGCTATAGTCTTCTTTCGGGGAATTCAGAATTAAATGTTGCTTTTGTTTAGAAGACTCCAACATTTTGCATGGCAGGATCACAGTGGCAGTGGCTCCAGGGAGCTAAGGAACTCTCTGTGGGCCCCCTTAACCTGTAAGGGGATCCTGAGAAATTCCCACAGGCCCGGCGTCAGAGGTCAGCATCATTGGGCATTTGTTAAGGCCCCCACCCCTTCAAGAAGCCCATTGCTGACCCCCACAGCCTCCTCCTGCTGCTGCCCCTCTTTCTTCTTGCTGCCGCTGCCAGGGCTACTGAGAAGTGGGTACAGAGGGTACTGATGTGCAGGGTCTGCAGCAAGCAGGGAGCACGGAGACTGAGCTTCCATTAAAATAACAAAACTTAATCTCTGGTCCTCCTAGAAGGACAGTTATGAAGCCAAATGTGCAGGCAACTTCAACAGAAATTCAACAGGCTAATCCTTTTCAAGTATGGAAATACAATCACGGGAAAAACTTCACCCGTTCATGTTCTCTCTATCAGATACCTTATTACTTGTGTGTGACCACTGATCGGGTCCTCCATTGCACCGGCAAAAGAAGACATGGAGAGAAAACATATGCAAATTTCATGCAAATCTGTATCCCATTTTGCAGGTTGGGTGGAGGGCCCAATCCACATACAGTGTGCTGGGCCCAGAAAATCCTGTCTGCGCCCCTCCCTCGGGTCACTGCCTATTTAACTGTGCGCATACAAGCAGTGGCAAGAATGTGGAGATGGAGCAGCAACTTCTACTGGCTACAAGCTCTCATTTTGGGCAGTTGTGCAGATTGGCACCAGAGGGAGAGGGCAAACAAATGTGAAGCACTAACAATGGAGGTGGCCCATTCAGAGAAGGGTCCCTAGGGAAGGGCTACTGCGGAAGCCTCCTCCTCCACCAAAAAAACCTTTGGAGCTGGCAGTCATATCTCACACCACCTTCAACTTTCTCAGGTGCCAGCGCAAAGTGAAAATGGCAGGTGCTGTTGGGGTTGTGGGCCTGTTGTTGGGTATGTATGAAGCCCTGGCTCAGTCTCACCCCTCTCTTCCTCTTTAATTCTAGTTTTCTGAGTTGCTGCAGTGTCATGCAGGAAAAATACACTGACTGGGTTGGAGAACCAGGAACACGGACAGGTCCACACCATACATTTAAAGCACATATCCCATAGACTTTTAAAGCACATGACTTCACCCAAAGAATCGACTGAACTGTTTGTTTGTTAAGGGTGCTGGGAAATCTTACTTCTCTGACGAGGAAACCACAGCTCCCAGGATTCTTTGTGGGAAGTCAAGTGCTTTAAATGTACGTTAGATGTGATTAAAATGTGATTAAAATGTATGGTGTGGATCTGACCCCGCACGATCTACACAAAGTGTTCCTGTAGTGTGGAACATGTGAACCAAAAAGCACTTTGCACATATTTAAGGAGTGCAGAACAAATGTGTGGTTTGGGTTGGGGGTGACATTGGCAACATAGGGTGTGTGATGGGGGGGTCGGGGACAAAATAATCTCATTTCAGGGAGGGAAGAGACACTAAAGGGTTTTTTTTGCTACACCATAATGGTCATTTGTTGTTGTTGTTATGTGCCTTCAAGTCGACTACGACCTATGGCGACCCTATGAATCAGTGACCTCCAAGAGCATCTGTCATGAACCACCCTGTTCAGATCTTGTAAGTTCAGGTCTGTGGCTTCCTTGATGGAATCAATCCATCTCTTGTTTGGCCTTCCTCTTTTTCTACTCCCTTCTGTTTTCCCCAGCATTATTGTCTTTTCTAGTGAATCATGTCTTCTCATGATGTGTCCAAAGTATGACAACCTCAGTTTCATCATTTTTGCTTCTAGTGACAATTCTGGTTTAATTTTTTCTGTCACCCAATTATTTGTCTTTTCTGCAGTCCATGGTATGCGTAAAGCTCTCCTCCAACATCAGGGGCATCACTACCGGGGTGCGGAGGGTGCGGCCCGCACCTGGGTGTCACCATGAGGGGGGTGACACCCAGAGCTGCCCCGCCCCGCGCCGTTGCCCAGCAAGGCTGCTCCAACTCCTCGGAGGCGGGCTGGCGGGTGAGCGCGGGAGCAGCATCAGCGGGGCGAGGGAGGCACGCCGGCGGTCCCAGGCCTTCTCCGGCTGGGTGCCCCTCCGGCGCGCACCCTCCCAGGGGCATGGATGGGGTGGCTGGCCTCGAGTGTGTGCTTGTGTGCACGCGCGTGTGCACGCAAACCCAGCCATCTCATCCATGCCCCTGGGAGGGCGCACACCGGAGGTCCGCACCCCCCCCCGCACTCCTGCTAGTGACGCCGCTGTCCAACACCACATTTCAAATGAGTTGATTTTTTTCTTATCCGCGTTTTTCACTGCCCAATGTTCACATCCATACATAGAGATCGGGAATACCATGGTCTGGTATTTAGTGATCCTGACTTTATTGTTCAGTGCTACATCTTTGCATCTGAGGACCTTTTCTAGTTCTCTCATATCTTCCCTTCCCAGTCCTAGCCTTCTTCTGATTTCTTGACTATTCTCTCCATTTTGGTTAATGACTGTGCCGAGGTATTGATAATCCTTGACAAGTTCAATGTCCTAGTTATCAACTTTAAAGTTACATAAATCTTCTGTTGTCATTATTTTAGTTTTTTGGACGTTTAGCTGTACTCCTGCTTTTGTGCTTTCCTCTTTAACTTCCATCAGCATTCATTTCAAATCATTACTGGTTTCTGCTAGTAGTATGGTATTGTCTGCATATCTTGATATTGATATTGATATTTCTCCCTCCAATTTTCACACCTCCTTCATCTTGGTCCAATCCTGCTTTCTGTATGAAATGTTCTGCATATAGATTAAACAAATAGGGTGATAAAATACACCCCTGTCTCACATCATTTCCAATGGGGAACCAATCGGTTTCTCCATATTCTGTCTTTACAGTAGTCTCTTGTCCAGAGTATAGGTTGCACATCAGGACAATCAGATGCTGTGGCACCCCAATTTCTTTTAAACCATTCCATAGTTTTTCATGTTCTACACAGTCAAAGGCTTTACTGTAATCTATAAAGCACAGGATGATTTTCTTCTGAAATTCCTTGTTCCGTTCCATTATTCAACGTATGTTTGCGATATGATCTCTGGTGCTTCTTCCCTTTCTAAATCCAGCTTGGGCGTCTGGCATTTCTTGGTCCATGTATGGTAAGAGCCTTTGTTGTAGAATCTTGAGCATTACTTTACTTGCATGGGATATTAAGGCAATAGTTCGATAATTACTGCATTCCCTAGGATCACCTTTCTTTGTAATTGGGATGTATATTGAATGCTTCCAGTCTGTGGGCCACTGTAAGGGCCATACCCTTATGTAAACTGCTTAGAGGTTTTTATTCTATTAAGCAATATAATTTTTAAAAAATAAATAACTAAAGTATATATAAAAATAAAAGCTGCCATATCCTCAGTGCCTTCTTGTGAAACAAAGGAAACTGCTTGACACCTAACCTAAAGATTAATTGACCAACCATCCCAATTCTTCCCCTGAAAGGGACTTCTTCATAAGAATGGAAAACTCATGTTCCTTGATTGCAGAGAGGTCCTGGGTGGGTTAGAGAGGTCCAGGAGCGTAAAAATTCTGCAGTGTGAACAGGCATAAGGTGGGCGAAATTCAAAGAGTGACTTAAGCATACTGTTCCTGATGCTTGAAATTTTCCAGTGTAGTAGAGTCTCCTGCCAATCACTTTCACTGGATGTTCCCAAGAAGAGGTAGCTGCAGCTGTTCATGATTGTCCCCTCCCAGTTGTCCGCCCCTTCCCTCTCCTGCAATAATGTTGGACTGCAGATGTTTTGGACAGCAGATACAGTGGGGGTGGGAATGATAGTTTGAGGTGGGGGAGAAACAGGAAGGAGAAACTGTGGCTGCCTCTTCTGTCACATTGCGGGATCTAAAATTACATGCATGTTCTCCAGGTGGTAACCTATATAACTCCTCTGTTCTAGCCATCTTCTGCCTCAACAATTCTATTGACCTGTGTTAAATTCGATTTACTCTAGTATGTGTAAGTGAGACATGAAAATGAAGCCGCCTAGATACCTAATCGTAGCTCACACTTTTGTTCAGTTTCCCCACAATATCTGTATTATGTTTTTTCCATTTTCTGTTTTCTATTTTGAATGAGTAATAACAGCAAACAATTTGGGAGCTGTTGTAAGATATGACTGCGGGTGGCATAGCAGAAGCAAAGGCAAAACTTATCTTGAGTGCATTGTTGTTATGGCTTTATTACCCACTTATTGTGCTATTGAATTTATTTCTAGACTTGCGTGCCTTCTTTTTCCTTGGTGCGTTGTGCAGAGTTGTTTTTGTTTTTTGTGAGAATGGTTCATGTACTCTTTGCTAGGAGAAGACACAAAAATAACAATAATCGACTGCTTCTGTGTTTGCTTCTCCAAATCCAATTTCTTGTCATTAACGATGTTCCCAACATGAAAGGAGTCTCCTAAGAAATAATGAATGGATTTTTACTGCAGCAAAAGCTCCGGAGCCTTTGTTTTCATTCAAGTATTGAAAGATTGCAGGGCAGAGGAGGGGAACTGCAGTTCCTTAATAGTGTATCTGCCAGTGATTTGACCTTCGGCTGGTCCCACAAGGCAGTAAATGTCTTGATCTTATTACTTGAAAATTGTGGCTTAAACATAGCCAGATAACTAAAGTCCTTTTCAAATAGACTGTGATTGTGAACAACAAACCCGTTGGGTGCATAGTTGCCCACAAACATCCTCTCCAACAAGGTCAGGGTTGAGCCTTTGGCTGCAGTCTGAGGTGAGCCAGGACTCGAGAGCCAGAAGCTATGGGACTGAAGAGTAAGTCAGAACCACAGGGCAAGCCACGAGGCAGAACTGAAGAGCAAGTCAGAGCTGAAGAATAGACTAAGCAGCAGGGCTGAGGATTAAGAGTCAGGACCCAAAGAATCACTAAAAATTCAGGAATGTACCACAGCTCAGACTTTGTTGCTGAAGGAAAACTAAACTAGAACAGGAAGTCCTCTTATATTTCTTCTTGTCCATGAGGATCCAGTGGTCAGCCTGTTTGGGCAGAGTCATCCAGGGCCTCAAGGTATATTGCCGAGGGTCTGCTACCTGCACTCCAAAGGTTCACCGCATGGGGGGCTGCATGCAGATCCAGCACTTCCTAACGTGTTCATTGACTATGTGCAGGCACAATCCCACTGTCCTATCACACATTCATGATATCTGGTTTCATACTTTCAGAAGGTGCCAGGTCTAAAACAAGGGATCTGTGGCTTTGTCTACAGTTGGTCTGTGCTGGGAGCCATCAGAACTGCAAGTTGGACCAACTCCCTGGGCAGCTTCCTGTTCAGGCTGGGACTTTCCTTGTGCAATGACAGTATTTCCTGCCTTGACTCCTGACACCCACTTGACAACTCAGCTGTGACATACAGACTGTGTGGAAAGGTCTTCAGTTTGGGGAGAATCCAGCAAGTCAAATTAGGGAGGGACCATAGCTCAGTGGGGAACCATGCACTTGCATGTAGGCATTCCCATGCCCAATCCGTGGATCAGCTAGCAGGCAATGTGAAAGAGCTTTGTTGGAGACCTTGAAGAGCTGCTGCCAGTCATGGTAGACAGTACTGGGCTTGATGGACACAACAATCTGATGTGGTATAAGGCAGCTTTCCGTGAGCCACTTTATCCAAGACACATTTTCTTGCTCGTAAACCCGTTGATTTCACTTGTCATGATGTAAAGATCTTAAACTGCAGTGCGATGCACATTTGAATTAAGTTCCGCTGAGTTACTTCTGAGTAAACATGCAGAGAATTGAACACTGTTCGGTTCTCATCTAAAGCAAAACTACAGAAAAGGCTCTCCCTGCATTCCGTCTCTTCACTTTATGAGCATGACCAGAAACAAAACCTGCTAGTGCTACTCAGAGTAGACATATTGAAGTTAATAGACATAATTAACTTAGGTGAATTAATTTCAGTGGGTCTACTCTGAGTAGGTCCTAGGCCATACTACCCTGAACACGCCCAATCTCGTCTGATCTCGGAAGCTAAGCAGGGTCAGACCTGGTTAGTACTTGGATGGGAGACCGCCTGGGAATACTGGGTGCCATAGGCTTAGAGGAAGGCAATGGTAAACCACCTCTGAATACCTCTTACCATGAAAACCCTATGAATACATCCAAAAAGATTCACACGGTCACCATGAGTGGTAATCGATTTGAAGGCATATAACAACAACAACTTGTGAGTAGGACTGAGTAGTTGAATACAACCACCAGTGTTTGCCTCTGCAGGTGAAATGACAAGTTTGAACTGGCTTTTTTTATTATGAAGGAAAAGCAGCCATGGGGCCCCAGTCCAGAATCTGCTCCTGATCTGGATCAGGGCCCCACACCAGTTTCTTGCTACCCCTCAGCTTGTAGGTGCTGCTCATGCGTAGGGGTCCTCTTATGTCCACACATGGATGTCCGGGAAAGGGGCTAGCCCAGACACGTGACCTCAGAGGTGGGGGCATCGTCCAATACCCCTTAATGCAAGTAATGTAGTGAAGGGACCTTAGAATCCAGGGATCATCCTGTGAAATTGATTAGCAGTAGATGTAGGACAGACCAAAGGAAAATACTTTTCCTACACAACTCATAATTATTTTATGGAACTTACTGACACAAGATGTGGTGTTGACCAGTGGCTTAGATTAGTGTTTTTTCCCCCAAAGACCACTTGAAAATTTCTGAGGGTCTTTGCGGACCACTAATTTTTTCCCCTGTCTGTTGCAGTAGTTGTAATGCACTGTGCTAGGTGCTGTATGATTCAAAACTGTGTTTTTATTGCTTCTTTTCTTTTTTATCTATATTGTCTGTATTTTTTTGTATTACAGTTTGAGTTCCATAGAGTTCAAACTGTAGCACAATATAAGAAAAATACAATAAAGATACAGTTAAAAAAACCAACATGAATATTTAATGCGATGGACCTGCTATCTCCCACAGATTCACAGACATACCACAAACCACCTGAATGAAGCATGTGGATTACTGATGTTCCATGGTCCACGGTGAGGGAACCCCTGGCTTAGATGGAAGAAAACTAAATGGATGTTCCATTTAGTAGCTAAATGGAACCTCCAGGTTTAAAGGAGCATGAATTGCTTGGCTCTTGTCTCCATGCCTGGCTTGTGGGCTTCCTCAGCAATGCCTGTGGAAAAGAGGATGATGGACAAGACAGGCTTTTAGTCTGATCTAGCAGGGCGCTTGAACTGTTGTTGAGCTGTGACATGTGGCTAGTGAGTTGTGATCAACTCGCTGCATCACAACTTGTGTGTTATCCAGTACAAGTAATCTTTGCTTTTTAATGCCCTTTATAAATGTTGAGCCCCCACTCCCTTTTTCTCACAAGGAATGGCTAAAGTTTACCCAAATTAGGGCAAATGTATTTATTATGTTGTGAACCGCCCAGAGAGCTTCGGCTATGGGGCGGTATATAAATTTAATAAAATAAATAAATAAATTTATTAAATTTATATTCCACCCTTCCTCCCAGAAGGAACCCATGGCTGCAAACAAAAACACTAAAAATCACTTTCAAAATCTTAAAAACAAAAGACTTTAAAACATATTAAAACATTTTAAAAAACATCTTAAAACAAAGCATCTTTAAAAACATCTTTAAAAAAAAGCTTTAAAAACACCTAAAAAAGTAATGCCAACCCAGACGCAGACTGGGATATTGTTGCTGAGTTTCCTGTTTGGAGGGAGTTGTATTGCCCTTCTGGCTCACACACACAAATTATTTTCTCTCGTCCCTCCTCCTTGCCCCCCACGATCCTTTGGAGTGTCTCAGCCTCAAGGGCTTCATCATTTCTTCTCCTCTGTGTCTTTGTGCCGTGTCTGCAGAGCACCCGCCTGTCTGAATGAAAGTCCCTCCAGGCAAGGAAAGCTAGACCCGGCTTGCTCTGGGACTTGTCAGTTGCCTGCCCTTGAATCAGATGGAGGAATAGCTGTGGGAGGACACAAATGCGCCTTTAGAGAGTGGGATGGGAACAGGGATTTGAATTAGGTCACCCCCAGCTTGGCTCTGGATATACTGAGAACTGGCAAGTGTTACGCTGCAATGCTTGGAACTGCTGTGGTTTCCCACAGATGCTGCTCATACTTTTAAATGTCCCAAGGCACTGCAACAATCATGCATCTGTTTCACCTGCCTTACCATTCCTCCACCTGTCATAGGGACTAGGGTTGCCAGGTCCATGGCCTGAGACTGATCCTGTATCTTTAGGAGAAGAGAAGGTCAGCCAAGTGCAGGTGTTCTTGCAACTCTGTCATGGGAAAAACCACAAGGTGGAATTCTCCCTCCCCCCTCCACAACTTTTAAAGATACAGAAGACCTCTTGGAGGCTGGGCCCTAATAGGGACGTAGGAAGCTGCCTTGTACCGAGTCTGACCACAGGCCCACCTAGCTCAGTACTGTCTACACTGACTGGCAACGGCTCTCCAAGGTTTCAGGCAGGAGTCTCTGCCAGTCCTGCCTGGAGATGCTGGGGATTGAACCAGCGACCAAACCAGAGACCTTCTGCATGGGAGACAGATTATCTACCACTGAACTAATATGGCCTTTCTCCATTTGCCCTGGATGGAGTAATAGTAGAGGCATGCTGGCCAGGGGAACTAGGTGGAGGAGGGAACTGGTGGGTGAATGGGTAGGAGGTGTGTTGCATTCTGTTGTAGTGCCTCAGATGTTTTAAAGCTCTTGGCACTTTCACTGGGTGAGGACTCAGCAAGCCCACCTTTTCTAGGGGATTTGGGGTTGGTGCTGAGGAAGCAGAGTTCATACCTGGTTGGGCAACAAGGCGGTCTTTTATGCATTTTTGTTTTTTCTGCACAGATTTACAGCACATTCCCAGCCTGCTGTTAGAAACTGAAAACTCAAGTGTGTTACTTCTAACTCCCCCCCCCCCCAAAACAATCAACATAGACCTCAAGGGAGTGCTAGAAGGGAGCTCCTAGAACCCATAGGAGTTATTTCTGGTTAAAAAAAAAGCTGAGAATTGTGTGTGAGAGAGAAAGGATGGGGGACTTAGCACTATTTCATGCAGGTTTGCTTCCATATTATTTTTATCTGTAAGAAAAAAGGTACCTGTAAGTTACCTTTATTATTTTGATCTTTAAGAAAAATTACTTTTTGTTTTTATCCTTTAAGCAGTTTGGATCATTTTGTACAGAAACTATTCAGTGTAACAGTTACATTGCACTAAGCAGAACATACCTCTGGTGAAACAAATTTGCAGGAATCTTTGGAAAATAAAACCTCGATGACAAAAGGTCGCTTGATTTTTTTTTAACAGAGGCCTAGTCAACATATCAATGTATACAAGATTTATACTGCTAATTCTAAAGCAGGGGTTGGACCTTTTCAGCCTGAGGGCCACATTGTCTCAAAGGCAACCTTCTGGGGTAGGGGCACGTGTCAGTAGTGGGCGAAGCCAGAAGCAAAAGTGCACAACTCAACAGATATGACGCTCACTTTTCATCACTACGCTACATTCCAGCCATGCAAAAGTTAGAAGTTTCTATACATACATTTTTCCATTCAGGCAAGGAAGAGGCATTATCAGAGTTCAGGGTTGGATTCTAGCCAGTCAGAAAGCATTCAAAGAAGGCACAGAGCAGGGCTGGTAAGAGGTAGTCTGGGGAAAGGGGCATAGCCTGAGGGGAGCCTTGAGGATCAGGTAGAGAGATCTGAGGTTCCCCTGCCCTGCCCTGCCCTGCCCTGCTCTGCAGAATCCTGGGAATTGTAGCTGGTGAGGTACTAAGAATTCTGTGTTAGAAATTCCTAACTTCCACAAACTACAATTCCCAAGATTCCCTGGGGAGGGAATGACTGCTAAACTAGTTTAAATTTGTAGCCTGAATATGCCAAGAGAAAAGGAAACTGGAAGTTTGGTGTGCACAAGAATCAATTGAAGCATGAATTTCTAGTATGGGACACACTTCAGAGTAAGAAAAAATATATAAGAAAAAGTGTGAGGAGTCTGTTTTGCTGGAAGTACAGTTACAGATTGTCAGATTGTTTCCCAGCATGTATCCACATAGAAAAATAGAACTGTTTGTAATTATCACATTCACAATCTGTGTGGTATTTATTTATTCCCTTCATGAAAGTGGTTTCTGTGGAGGGAATTCATAATGTTTAAGAAGATCGTCATTGAAATCCATGAGACTTAAATTTTGTCTACTGGAAAGGCTGGCCCAACACATGTTGGTTCCTGAGACAGATAACAAGATGGTGCCCTCCCCATTCCGCATAGAGAAGCCAACCAGATTAGTCAATGAATCTTACTTCAACACTGATGATGAGACATTGCCCTCTACCTTACCTGAGGGCTAGCTTAGGGGGTCCAGGGCAGGGTCCATGGTACACACACCTCTGCCATCCCAATACCTTGCTGTCATTTCCTGCTATCCAGTATCTGTTGCTTGAGCAACAGATGTACCTTATGGTAGGGCTGGCTCTATTGACTCATTAGCTATACCTAATAGGGCTGGCTATATTGACTGGTGGGCTTAACATTCTGCTGTAGAAGGCCCATGCAAACTATAGATCTATATGCAACTTCTAGTAGTCCAGTGATGGGTTTTCTTAAGTTAGCAAACACCCCTTTGCTTTTCCTTATTACCCTTCCCTTCCCTTCATCCTGTAAATATTTCCTCTCACCCCCACACTGGAAGTTTTATATATCCAAATTCTCCATCTCCTGTTTGCCTGCTGCTCCCCAAGAGCCATAGAAAAACACATGGTCAAAATAGAGGGGAAGGTATTCAAATATTCTTAATTTGCTTATACAGCAACCCAAACCCCTGATCTACCATGCTGGAGGGGGTTTGGATGGGGTGACGGTGTCCCTCCACTCCGCCATCAAGAGAGTTCTTCATTATCATCGATAACCTCCAATACATTTCAAATGTTCACCAGTTATATACTTGGCCACTGAAATCAGAGTCCTACTGTCCTCTTCATAAATGTTTTGTAAGGTAGCCACTGGGTATTGCATATTGCCAGGAATGCCGGTGCATCTTGGAGTGTTTTTAACTGTTCATTGTATTTTCAGTACAGTACATTCTCTGCCCCCACCCAGCTAAATTACAGGCACTATGTGAAATGAGTTTAATTAGATTTGCCATGGCCAAAGGAAGTCTGTGCAATGTAAAGTCTAGGAGGTTGTCCACTGCTGTTTTTCAGGATTTGCAAAGGCAATTCATAAAAGAAAACCAGAGAAGACTGATAGGCAATGAACATGTATTTTGCTTTTACTCAAAACAAGGGCTAAGCTGGACATGGAGTTATATGGATCTGAATCTAACCTGCAGGTTTTTAAAAAAATGGAAATTGTACCAGCTGGGGTTAATAATTTACAGGATCAGACCAGGAGGGGAAATTAAAGCATTTCCTCCCAGCTAGCTGGTATAGCACAGTGGGGAGAAGAGCCTGGCTAGGAGTCCAGAGTCTGTGAGTTCAAATCCCTGCTCGTGTCTCCTGGGTGTCAAGGGCCAGCTAAAGATCACCCCCACAGTGAGTGGCTCAGGGGTTACATGCCCTGCCACCTGTGCAGCTGTGGGCAAGCTGCATAGTCCCAAGGAGCCCAGTTGCCCCCCAGTTGGCAGTTGAGGACCAGGAAGGGGCTGGCTTGTGCAGCTGTGGCAAGCTGAGCAGGCCCTAGCCAGCTGGGGAGGACTAGCCTCAGAGGGAGGCAATGGTAAACCCCCTCTGAATACCCCTTACCATGAAAATCCTGTTCATAGGGTAGGCATAAGTCGGGATTGACTTGAAGGCAGTCCATTTCCATTTTTCTAATCCTGATGAAACATACTCTTCTAAAGCTGGTATTTGGTTTGGAAAAAAATTTCCACTGGCACAAGTGAGGGGAGGATTTCTTCACAATGCAATGCCAGCTTCAGACAAGGGATTTTACTTAGGATACAACAGGGGAAGAAAATGTTAAATTTCCTGTCCACAAGGGGGGAGAGTGCTGTTGTGTTCATATCTTGCTTGTAGGCTTTCCATTGGCATCCGGCTAGCCATGGTTGAAACAGGATGCTGGCCGAGATTAGCGTTTGGCTCAGTCTAGCAAGGCTCTTCTTAGGCCTATTCTGATCCTGTTAATTATCAGTCCCCTTTGCTGATGCAATTTGTATTTCAAAAAGCGTACACCTTAGATGCAAAGGTGCATTTAACATCAAGTCTGGTTTGACCTCGAGTGGTTACCTTTTGTCACATTAGTTAAAAAATAGCAATGGCGTTCAAGATATAACACAATCAGTTGATATGACAACAGATGCTTAAAATTCAAATGGGCAACTGTCTCTCTGCAAGAATACATCTTGACTTTTTTCTTTAATTTACTTAATTTTTAAAAGTTAATTTTCTATTTAGTGTGAGACACTCATGAATTGAAATACATTTTAAATGGTTTGCATTTGCTAAAATAGGTGCATGTGTTTTAAAAAACTACTACAACTACTACTACTGCTACTGCTACTGCTACTGCTACTGCTACTGCTACTCCTCACCAAGCACTGGAGTTATACACTGGCAGTAGTCCATTCCCATTAAGAGTCTAGCAGCAGCATTTTGCACCAGCTGGAGCTTCCAGACCAGGCACAAGGGTAGCCCCACATAGCGCACATTGCAGTAATCAAGCCTTAAGGTTGATCACTGCATCCAGGCTATCCCTGTCCAAGAATAGCCATAACTGGCACACCAGCCTTAGCTGGTAAAAGGCACTTTTAGCCACTGAAGCTACCTGAGTCTTAGGTGACAAAGATGGATCTAGGAGCACCCCCAACTATGCACCTGTTCTTTCAGAGGGAAAGTAACCTCACCCAGAACAGGCAAATGGCCAATCTCTTGGACACTGGAACCACTCACTCACAGTGCAACTATCTTCCCAGGGTTCAAGCCCAGTTTATGTTGCAAATTGTTATATGTTGCAAACTGATAGCAGAAAGGTGGGCAACAATTATATACATTGATGATGCTATATATATAGTAGTAATTCGCTAACAACAACAACAACAATAATGCTGGGAGGACTTTTAATTTTAGCAATGGTCAGGTGGGGGAGCTTAAATCATCCTCTCTTGGTTTTTCAAATGTTTGGCAGGTGTGAAACTGGGCATCCAGACCCTCCCGGTATTGCCTTTTCTTTGAGCTCCAGATGAAGCGGAGACTCTGCAGACAAGAGCACCTAAGGAGGGACAGCAGCAGGAGGCGTTGGCATTTAGCTGCGGAGCTTCAAGTCTTCCCATCCATAGGTGGCCAAGCACCAGCATTTTAAAGGTCTCCATCTCCTTTTCCTGCCTTTAGACAATAAGGTATGCCTCTTTTGCCTTCGGGATGTAGGTGATGTTTGTCTATGTGGTCTCTTGCCTTGGAATTTACAACTGTTCTCCCTCTGGTACTTAACTCCAAGTACTTTTTTATTCCTTCGTTTGCCTATTCTGCACCTGCTATCATTCTCTTCCATGTATCAGCCTGTTCCTCCCATGCTCCAGGCCAGCCCCTAGTACCCTGCACTTTCAATATATCTCAGTGTCTTCTTCTACGGTCAGTGTTGGCCTGACAATTTAAGCTCCAGCCATCACTGGAGAGAAGACAGATGGGAGATGCTACTTTCTAAGTGGGGGAACAACAATGGCAGTACCTTCCCCATGTGAGTTCCTTAGTTAACCTCTCTTGAAACCTGGTACTTCAGTGGTGTGCCACATAACATGCCATGTGCTCCTCTTGGCAGAGGCATCTGATGGCTCTATGTTAGTGAGGCAGTGGAATCTGCTCCAGGTTTAGTCCATACTTTGAAGGAGTTGTCCAAGGTGCTGAACTTGGACAACTCCTTGAAAGTTTGCAATAAAACTTGGAGCGATTTAACTGTTCCATTGATGTGGAGCCCCCAGTGGCACTGCCTCTTGGTTTCACTGACACAAAGACATTTGCATTTCTGGGTGATGGGTAGAGGCTAGAAAAGAATAAAGGCTGGCTGAGTGATGGAGTGCATGTTTTTCATGCAAAAGATCCCAGATTCTGTTCCTCAATGTCTCCAGGTTGACCTGAAAAAGTTTGGTGTCTGAAACCCTGAAAAACAGCTATCTGTCCTGTGTACACACCATACACTTAAAGCAGGTTATTTTCCCAAAATAATCCTGGGAACTGTAGTTTGTTAAGGGTGTTGGCAACTGTAGCTCTGTGAGGGAGAAACTACAGTTCCCAGGATTTTTGGGGGGAAATAATGTGCTTTAAATGTGTGGTGCATATTGAGCCAGTGTAGGCAGCACTGAAGTAGTTGAACCAATGGGAGCTTTTTATGTCATGAATTGGTCTCTCTGCTTTCAAACTCCTGAAGCCTGAATGACATGCCCTAGTAAGAAAACAAATAATTCAGGAAGTATCATTATCTAGAATGGTAATGCAATGTTAGCTTTCATTTTCACAAGGGACCCCATTCATTCAGGATACCAAATGTTGCAAGGAACTGAGATTACAAGACGGTTGCAAACAAAGCGTTCCCTGATCCTAGCTGGAATCCCAAGCTAGTTTAATTTATTCCATTTTGTTCAATCAATCCATATTTCTTTAAAGCCCAAGAAGAAAATTGCCTAACAGGCTACTCCATCCTAGCCTTCATGCTAGCCTTTCAAGGCTTGCTGCTCAGGGAAGAAGAATTGAGGGCTGAGATGGCTGTAGCCATGTATGCTGAGGCATTAAATTCTCCATCTTATATTGGCCTCTTAGCATTAAGCTTTGGTTTCTGCATTTTCCAAGATTCTTCATGCTCAGGGATACAGACAAGTCAGCCTGCTGTTGGACGGAGGACCAGACTAGAAGCAGGGCTGGCTTAGGAGCTCTGCACCTGCTGAGGCCTGTGTTCTGGAGGCCAGCCCACTGCCAAGCGCTAGCACTCCTTAGCCTGCTCACAGCCCTTCTTGACATTATTATTGTCTCGAGGGCAGGGGTGCAGTCATCCAGGGTCTTGGGGGGTCTTAGACCCTTTACTTTTTTGAGAGCAGGGTCCCAGCAGGTTCCCTGTGTCTCCAGCATCCTGTGAGCCAATCAGCATGAAAAGGGAGTGTCTTAGCCACTGAGAAGAATCTTCTAACATGCTTCCTTGACCTTTCCTGCTGAGTGGAGCCAATCAGGATGAAAGGAGATGAGTCAACCACTGAGAAGACTCTTTTCAGTATCTGACACTATCCCTTTTCATGCTTATTGGCTCCTAGGGATGTCTATTGTGGAAGCAGACATTAACAAGGATCTCATTCTCAATCTTGTAGCAAAAAAGGGGAGGGGGCGTGGCTATGACTAACATGAAGGGATCCTTCACTTCTGAATTTGCCACTATACGACTGCTCAAGGGACGCCTTTGCATTATATTGATACAAAAGCAGGACTTCCCCTGGAACTTTAGTGGTAGAAAAATTACAGGAGATCAGCAGGAAATTATGGGCCTTCCTGACTGAAAATGAAGCAGTATGTCTGACCCCAAACTTTAGCAGGCAAAACCAGCATTGAAAGCAGGATTGTGTATAACTGCCCCAATAACACCATGAACAAAGAACATCATGAATGCTCAATAAAAAGGACATGTGGAGGAGTCCTGTGTTGGAGACTGTGACATGATTTCCAAAATAATTGTGTGGGAGACGGCTTACCATGGTAACAGGAGCTTCCTTTTTTAAAATTCTGATTAATTTTATTACAGTTTAAAGCTGCTGGTGACCAGAGCTCTGCTGCTGTGCCCTTGAAATGGCCAGCAGAGCCAGTGGCTTTTAAACTAGAAAAAAGAAGACAAAAAGGGAGAGAGGGAGAGAGAGAGAGGAATTCTTGCCCCCCCCTACACAAATCAGCATGTCATACAGCCCATACCTGGGCTTCTTTTGCCCCAATGCTTGCTTTGCCTCAAATGCCACTCCATCCCCAAATTGGGCAAACCCCCAAAATGGGTGAAATAAGCCCAAGTTTAGAATGAGATAGACGCATGAATAAGGGTCCATTCATGTCTAATTTTGTTCTAATTTACTTAATAAGAACATAAGAAGAGCCTGCTGGATCAGGCCAGTGGCCCATCTAGTCCAGCATTCTCTTCTCACAGTGGCCAACCAGATGCCCATGGGAAGCCCGTAAGCAGGATCTGAGTGCAACAGCACTCACCCCTTCTGCGGCTTCCAGCAACTGGTTTTCAGAGGCATGCTGCACCTGCGATTGATTCCTAAACTTAGCTGAAAGCCCAGCTTCTTACTAATTGTTTGCATCAGCAACACTTCTCTGTCTCGGCTGAAGGCCCAAAAGGCGATTCTTTCCTGAGCATGTAATAATAAGCATTGGGTCTGGCTTCTCTCCTGCATGTTCTCCTCCATTTCTTCCCCTCCTAGGATGATTCCTTGGAGGGAATACAGTGACGATACAGCCTCAGGGGCATGTGGGGCAGTGCTAGCAGCAGAGCTGCCATCAGCCACAAGCAGAAGCCTACATTTTTCATGTTACTGCTTGGTCCATTTGGGAAGGAATGTAGCTGGGAGAAGGCAGCTGACCTGTAGCAGGGTGGTTGGATGTACTGACCCTTTCATGTGAACCCAGAGAGAGACAACTCTTATTTCCTAAAGGAGGTCCTTTTCCAGTCCAATTCATATGTTATTGGAGGATCACTTCTGCTCTAGGAATTGATCCTAACTGGATCCAGTTACTTCTTTAGAAGGAAACTATGTCAGGGTTGGCCAAATAATGTGGTTCCTTTCAGGGAAAGGCCATAGCTCAGTGACAGAGCATCGGTTTTGCATGCAGAACATCCCAGATTCAATCCCCGGCACCTCCAGTAGGGATAGGAGAGACTCCTGTCTGAAACTTGGAGAGCCGCTGCCAGTACTGAGCTGGATGGACCAATGGCCTGACTTGATATAAGGCAGCTTCCTGATTTCCTGTTCTATGCCAGCATTGCTGCCCTCATGGGAGGGGTGGCACTGCTGACCGAAGAGGTATTTGGCTAACCTACATATTCCTGTTTTGTGGAAGTTACTGGATGAGTGGGAAGCACCCTCAGACTGTACTGGTAACCTAGGAAATGACCTTTGCATTTCAAAAATTACAGATGTAGAACATTCACACAGCCAACTCATGTTGGGCAGGTGGCAGTGTAGTCTGTTCTTATGCCTTTAGCATATCTACAGCATTAACTGTAAGATCATGCGTAGATTTTGGAGGTGTATTATTAGCAGCTGTTAAACCTCATATGCTTAGAGATAGCCACTTCAGAAATAATTTGCAGTTAGATACGAGCTGAACAAATTATAATGGCAGGCTGTTGGCTGCTTAAAATAGCTTTCTGGGTGTGATTTGGTTGTGTGTTTTTTGAGCTATGACAAGCTGGAGGCAAGGTAAGAATTTTTGTCTGTGAATTGCTTGTGAAATGGAAAAGGCGAGTTTTTACCTCTCTGTTTTACTGAAGCATTGTGTGTAATCTGAAATGCTGCCTACTTGTACATACACAGAACCTGGTCTCATAGAAGATATCACTCTTCCTCTAGTCGACATTCAGGATCAAAAAATAGCCTATGGATGGGATTCAAAGGGCTGTCAGTAGAAGAGGAGGAACAGCTTGTGCCATTTTGTGCATGAATGCCAAGAGCTACTGTGAGTGAGCCTTATGTGAGGAAGGGGAACAATTGCACATGGTTACCGCATGTTGAAGAGCTTACACATGTGGATCCAGGTCTCTGACTAAGGCTATATTTTTCTCATGCAAGGTTCTCTCATAAAAGCTCTCTCATAGAGGGATGCTGCAGGCAGAAGCAATACTTGGACCTTGGCCAATGATTGATGAGTTATTTGTTGCATGATCTGAGATCACATGATACAAGCACCTTGCTGAAGTTAAGCAGGTCTGGGTCTAGTCAATGGAAGCCTGCCTGGAAGCCTGCCTGAAAACCCCATGTATGCCACCTTGGGTTCCATGGCGGAAAAAGGTGGGATGTAAACATATTAAATAAAAATAAAATTCTTACAGTTGAGCAGCACCTCCACACCATACATTTAAACGACTTTTATACCACTTTAATCATTGTGGCTCCCTCCAAAGAATTCTGGGAACTGTAGTTTACCTGCCACAGAGATGCAATTCCTAGAACCCTTAACAAACTACAGTTCCAGAATTCTTTGAGGGCAAGCCATGTTCTATGAGTGGCATTAGGCAATGAGGAAAAATTAAAGAACTGGAGGGGCTGAGAATATTTTGCTCAAAAATAGATTGCAGTCTCACTCTGCAAGATGGAAAGCTAAGACAGAAAGTTCTTGGAATTATCTGAAGCAATGTACAAATACCCAGTGCTGCTGCTGCTGCTGCTGCTTCGTAAAAAAATGAGGTGGCGGTATTCATATCTTGATGATAGTGCCATGGGTGCCAGCACAAAATGGCTGCAAGGGGAAGCCAAAAAAAAAAAGATGCCGGTACTCAGTACCAGTGAGTACTGTCTCTCTCTCACACACACAACCCCCCCCCCTGCAAATACCAAGTAGCATTATCTGGTGTGTTAGTGACCTGATTTGTTGCTGTTTTGAGGTTAATTGTTTAAATAAGGTTTTGAGAAAGAGCGAGAGCATTCCAAAAGTAAAAAAGGAAGGAATAAAAGCTTTTATGTTGAAAGTGCCTATTTGCTGCATTGCAGAGTGACACTGCAACATTTTAAGAGTGCGTACGGTCTCTGTCTTGTTCTCCTGTTACTCCATTCAACGTGCATTGTCAAGGCTTCATGCAGAATGTTTGAGCAGGACATTTCAGAAACTAACAGTTACCCATTATCTTTTGTAAACTCAACTCCTATGGCAGAGTAAGCATGCTCTGCCTTACAGCAGGATTCTGATTATTTACTTGACATGTTATCCAAGTTCTTGATTTAAAAGAAAACAGAGCACTACAGGCTTCCTTCTATTTCGCGGAAGCTGCCAATGTTCTTCAAAAGAGGCTGACTCTGCATTTGAACACTTCCAATGGTGCTTTTCCATTTTGTGCTTATTTCAGGGTTTGCATTTGTCACGCTGCTCCTACTGGGCTCCTGCTGGGAGGAAGGGTGGGATATAAATCTAATAAATAAATAATAAATACTGTTGGGAAAGAAAGACATGATCTTGCTAGCCTGCACTTATTATACAACTGGAACTGAAACACTTTTGGTCCTGAGCCATGTGGTTACCCAGCAGTTTATGTGACTCCTGGGCCATCCTCACAGCTGCTGCTTCCTCAAAATGGCTCTATAGCAAAAATAATTGCTAAATGGGCTTTAGAAATTGACCACAGAAGATATATGTGAACACAGGGAGCTGTCTTATATGGAGTCAGACCACTGGTCCATTTTGCTCAATATTGTCTGTACTGACTGGTTTTACAGGGTTTCAAACAGGGAATCTTCCAGTCCTACCTGGAGATGCCGGGGATTGAACCTGGGCCTTTCTTCCATGCAGAGCAGATGCTCTACCACTGAGCTATGGCCCTTCCCCAAAGATACTCTGTAATGAATCAGTCTATTGCTCCATCTATCCCAGTAATATATATAAGGTTGTTGTAAGAAATTGAGTGGGGGTGTTCATATAAGTGAACACCCCTCCCCGCTTGATTTCTGGTTCCCGAATCAGAGTGGGCAACACAGCTCACTTTGAGTCTGCTTGCATCACCATGCCACCTATCCTGGTTCCATAGGACCACCTTGAGAGAAAGGACAGTATAGCAAGTGGAGGGGACTCAAACAATGGCTCCTTCCCTCACACTTCTTTCTGAACTGAAAAACATGCTGCCAACATCACTATGCTGGCAGCGTCTTTGCTTAGAAAGAACCAGAAGGAAAGGAGTGGCAGCCAACTGGCCCCTTCCTGCTTTTGAAGGCGCTTCCATCTGCTATCCCATCCTGGACCTCATGCAATGCTTGTTCCACCTTGGGGGCATGATGGTCTATTGGTTGTGGCAACTGGGCCTCTTTTGACTGTTCATTTCAACAATGAAACTACTAGGACTATGCACTGACCACATTATTTTCAGACCCTGAGCTTGGAAAAGTTACTTTTTTAAACTACAACTCCCATCAGCCCCAGCCAGCATGGCCACTGGATTGGATTACTTTTTTGAACTACAACTCCCATCAGCCCAATCCAGTGGCCATGCTGGCTGGGGCTGATGGGAGTTGTAGTTTAAAAAAGTAACTTTTCCAAGCTCTGTATATATACATATTCACCCTTTCTGGAAGTCTAAATCATAACAAATTTCAGAAGGATAGCTACAGTGGTTTTCCTCCAAGGGCAGCCATTATAGTTTTAGAGTGGGTTAATCTCTCCTAGTGTTTTATGAGTGATTGATCTTAAAATTGTAGACATGAGAGAGTAAAAAACCTATTAAATTGCAAACAAGTTGGTCCAGGGGCTTTTGTACTAGGCACCTTTAAAATTGATTTTGGAATAGAATGAACTAAAAGTTATTTTGTGGGTGAAATTGTACCCTCTGATTATAGCCTTGACCTGTCAATCACAAAAGAGCTCTCCCTCTGCCCTCTCCACTCTGGTGTTTGTTCTCCTTTCCTCCATTGCCTAACTATGGTAAGCTTAGAGATATTACTTTAGCTTTTAGCTGAAACCTGTCTGTAGTATTTTTTCAATGTGTGGATTGCCAAGGCATCACAAAGCAGTTCCCTGCTTCAACATTGATAGTGCAAGCAGTATTGCACAATTAAAACATATCAGGATAACTCATATAAGAGCATAGATAATAAGTAATTGCAGAAAAAACTTTTCAGGGCTTGTCTAAAGATAGTGTTTTTCAGAAGGAATAGCACAACTGTGGAGCCACCAATGAGGAGTCCTGTTTCTGCTACCTACAGATTTGAGGCTCTGCTAATGACAGGCCCGAGAACAGGGCCTCTGATGCCAATCCTAGGGCTCAGGTAAGGTCCGGAGGGTGCAGGCACTCCTTCAGATGACTTGGTCCTAGGCCATTTAGGGCTTTAGAGGTTAACACAAGCACTTTAAATTGAGCAGCAATCACATAGGTTCCCACAGTGGGAATTGATTTCAGTTCTTAGTTTGCCACCCTTGCAAACTGAAGGCACCACCAAACTGCCAGTTTAAATTAAATTTGTTGGGTGTTTTTCCAATAATTGTAGAACATAGAAGGAGAAAGTTGTGTAGAGATGAATATGGTTCATAATTATCTACTGGTATGTGCAGAGCTTGGAAGATATAAAAAATTATATCTAATTAATAATAATAAATTACAGTTACAATTGCTTGGCCAAAAAAAGTAGTAATTACAGTTACAATTGCTCTGAAAGTAACTGCTTACTTTACTTTTTCTCAAAAGTAATCACTACAATTACATTTCAGTTACTTTTTTAAAAAAATGCCTACAAGGTGCTGGCCTTGGCTGCTTCACATCTAAGTAGCCTAAAACAATATTAAAACTAAACACACACACACAGGGAGTAGTAGAAGGGTTTGAATCCCCACATAGCCATGAAGCTCACTGGGTGACCTTGGGCCAGTCACTGCCTCTCATGAAAACCCTATTCATAGGGTCACCATAAGTCAGAATCAACTTGAAGGCAGTACATTTATTTTTTTATTTTGAAGAAGATGATTATGATAATGCAGCATTTCAAATTAATTCTGTATGACAAGCATTCCATGCCAAGCTTGGAAAACCAAGGAGCAGGTATAAAATGTAGGCAAAAATACTTTTGACAAAATGCCATTTATCCTTTATATCTATATCTATAATTAACAATACAGCTGAATGATGTGTGTAAAGTATTTTTTTCTCTTTCCCTTTTTTATTAGTATTTTAGTACTACTGCTAAAGTTCTGATGGAAGAATAAAGCATTCATTAGCCACATTCAAATGGTTAGAACACATCACATAAATTCCACTGAAGTTGGAGTTTTTGCCATAGAAAAGGCAAAAAATCAGAGCTTGGAAAAGTTACTTTTTTGAACTCCAACTCCCATCAGCCCAATCCAGTGGCCATGCTGGCTGGGGCTGATGGGAGTTGTAGTTTAAAAAAGTAACTTTTCCAAGCTCTGCAAAAAATACATACCCTATGATAGCCCAATAGACAATCAGAACTAATATAAAACCCTATTGCTTCTCATTTGCAAATGTTGCAAGATCTAAGGTAACTCTAGATCATGTGAGTTCAGGTGATGCATGTTATGTAAATTTGTATAGATATTAGCAGAGATTGTCAACAGTCTGAGATGTGTGTGCGTTTACCTAAGTGGCAGGCTTTTACCCTGCACTGAGATCACTGAGACTTAAGACTTAGTAAAATAAGAAAAGCTATTTTATTTATAGAAATACATAGTAGATAGGAAAGGCATACCTAGTTCTAACTAACTTGGAGGCGCAACACTCAGGTTTGGGAGTTGCCCTCCTGGCTCAGGAGGGAGAGAGCAGAGACAAAGGTGTCTCCTCTCTCTTGGATTACTTTATTGCTTAACTGCATTCTGTGTTTGCCTCTGTAATTCTCACTTTTTTTTACCCACTGTTTGAATGTCTTTTGGGAATGCCTACTGATTATTTGTTATCATTTTGGGCTGATTACCTTCAGCTATTATCTCACCAAAGTTGCATACACATGACAGATTTAAAGCACATTTCCACCACCACTCCAAAAAAGAATCCTGGGAACTGTAGTTTGTTACGGGTGCTGGGAATTGTAGCTCTTTGAGGAGTAAACTACAGTCCCCAAGATTCTTGGGGAAAAGCCATGTGCTTACATGTATGGTGTCTACTGGGAGACTCTTACGGATTGATTCTATACTCCCAGAAGTAAATCCTATTTACTGCTATGGGAATTACTTCCAAGTAAGTATGCTTGGAATTGCAGCTTTTAGGTCATGCTTAATAGCCGCCTTGTATCAAACTGAACAGTTTCCAATCAGATTTAAATACTAACCACTTAAACTGGTCAGAGTGTCATTCCCTCTATTTCTGAAGCTCAGGCTGGAAGTGTTGTTGCTTATGTAGCCATGGTATCATCATCCATACCACACATAATGAGTATTAGTGGGCAAGAGGGAACCCCAAGTGTTGCAGTATACAAAAAGTGAGAGAGAAAACAGAAAGGGGATGACTCCCAAAACAGACCAAATGAGTACTGAGCATGCTCTGTTATGAAATGCTCAGTGGCTGTGTGAGTGAGTGAGTCAGTGTGTGTGTGTGTGTGTGTGTGTGTGTGTGAGAGAGAGAGAGAGAGAGAGAGATGTCTCAGCTAACAGAAAATTATAGAATAGTAGAGTTGGAAGGAACCTTTAAGGTCATCGAGTCCACACCCCTGCTCAATGCAGGAATCCAAGTTAAAGCACACCTGACAGGCTAATTCCCCCCACAGAACTCCAGTCACAGAATTGTCTGAGAAGAGGGGCTGACTGTTAAACCACTCTGGACATTGGAGCTCTGTCGGGAGAATAGGAGTCTCCTAATAACACTCAGCACCCATCACAAACTACACTTGCCAGGATTCTTTGGGGGAAGTCATGACTGTTTAAAGTGGCATAAATGTCTGGCGTGGGTGTGGCCAGAAGGTCATCCAGTGAGTTCATGGCTGTGGTAAGATATGAACTCAGAACGTCCCAGCTGCACCCAGCATGGAACTACACTTTCAGCAGCAAATACCAGAAAACCAACTAAATGTGTGCTGTCAATGTGCAAAGCATTTGCTGGGGTGCATTTGGGTAGGTGAAGCAGGAGATAGATGGAAGGGGCTGTTTTCCATGCCTGCCACTTTACCAGTGCAATGCCCCATGTTTTTCCTTATTGACCTCCATCAGCTAGGGAAAAGTGGCCAGGGAAGGGGTTGCAGATAAAAAGTTTCAGCAGAAAATTACCCCCTCTCATCACTTCTCCCTAACAAAATGCCCCCCACATCAGTAGCAGACACCAGCAGGAAAGTTCTTTTTTGAGTTGTAATTCAGCTCTCATTCTGTTAATTCCCAAACTACACCAGTTGTCATTTTGACCTACATGCATAGGGAGAAAGACAGTGTAAAGGGTGTGCACAAGGGGGAGGGGATGACAAAGGATTTAGGACTTAAAGATTTAATATTCCATGAGTAGAAAAAAATACCCTATGCAAATGTCTATATTATTGCAGAAAAGTTCAGTTCTACATGTTTGCCATCTTTTCCTCAAGCACAACTGTTTTTGAGATAACAGTCTTATTCTCTCTTGCCCTTCACCAAAAAGCCATGTTAGTTGTCCAGTATGTGAAATGACTGCAAGCAGGTGCAGCCCAAGACATTTTGCTACTTGAAGCAGAAGAGCAAATGGTGCCCTGCCCCCAAGTCAAGGTCATAGTACCATAGCTTGAAAAGTTATGTTGGCATTTGAGGCAGAAAATCTCACAAGTACCTCTTCCTGACAGTAAATATACAACAACCAAAAATTAAAATAGCTAATAATTTGTTGCATGGTGCCCCAAATTAGTTGCTTGGGGTAGTCATCTCTTGCTGCCTAGTGAGAGTCACTCTATGAGAGGCACATAACTGAAGCAAAACACACAAACAGAAGTATGAGACTGCACCTACCTCCTAGTCTCTTGCCAGTTCCCAATTTTCACTCTCTCTGGAGGGGTGCAAGGACAAGCGGAGGGGATGCAAAGAGGGTGCAAGGACAAGCGGAGGGGATGCAAAGAGGGTGCAAGGACAAGCGGAGGGGATGCAAAGAGGGTGCAAGGACAAGCGGAGGGGATGCAAAGAGGGTGCAAGGACAAGCGGAGGGGATGCAAAGAGGGTGCAAGGACAAGCGGAGGGGATGCAAAGAGAGTGCAAGGACAAGCGGAGGGGATGCAAAGAGAGTGCAAGAACAAGCGGAGGGGATGCAAAGAGGGTGCAAGGACAAGCGGAGGGGATGCAAAGAGAGTGCAAGGACAAGCGGAGGGGATGCAAAGAGGGTGCAGGGACAAGCGGAGGGGATGCAAAGAGAGTGCAAGGAGAAGCGGAGGGGATGCAAAGAGAGTGCAAGGACAAGCAGAGGGGATGCAAAGAGAGTGCAAGGACAAGCAGAGGGGATGCAAAGAGAGTGCAAGGACAAGCGGAGGGGATGCAAAGAGAGTGCAAGGACAAGCGGAGGGGATGCAAAGAGGGTGCAAGGACAAGCGGAGGGGATGCAAAGAGGGTGCAAGGACAAGCGGAGGGGATGCAAGGAGAAGCAGGGTGTGCCAGGAAGAGCAGAGGGGGCAGACGAGCAGGCTGAGGGAGGCAGGATGAGCGGGGGGGGGCAGGGAGAGCAGGCTGGAAAGGGTAACACATACACTCACCTCCACAGCTCTTCACTTCCATTCTGCTGCTTCTGCCTTCTACTCCTCCTTGACCTCCAGCTCTGTCTGACTCTCCACTTCCTCCCTCGTGCCTCCATAGAGCATGAGGGAAGAGCTAAACAGCGCAGATTAAGCCCAGTTTCAGGCACATATCTTTCTTCCACCATTTCACCAATCACAGCAGCAGATGATTTCCCCTGCTTCCCCCCCGTAACATCCAAATGTAACGCAAAAAAGTTACATTTGCAGCTCAAAAGTAATGAAATTACCACTCGTTCTGTTACATACAAAATGTAACGAAGTTACCCACTCGTTATGCAAAATTGTAACAAATTACAAGTAACTCGTTATTTCTAACGAGTTACTTCCAAGCTCTGGGTGTGTGTGTGTCTCCCTCTCCCTCCCCCCAAGCACACACAGTTGCTGTAGCACTCCAAGCCTATCCTTTCCTCCCTTTAATGCATGCTGCCCACGTTTTATGCTGGAGCCATGCATATACGTGCGTACCCTAGACCAGCTGTTACCATCTTATCCACCTTCTGACACACCCATCTTGTACCTGAGCCATCTGTGCAACTGCTGGCTTTCCCTCAACCTCTCACACCATGGCTTGGTTGTTGGGAAAATGTGTGGCTTTTCCATTTTGGTTTGGAAGTAAACTGTGGTTTGCAATAACTATGGTTTGTCCAATTCAGATATCACAGCAAACTATGGTTGGCACAAATCAGTAATGAAATAGAATGTGTGAAGGGACATAGATGGACCGGGAGCATGCACATCCAAAGCATGTTGAGAAATGTGGCTCTAATCCCTAATATGTAGAAACTATTTGTGGCCACTCAGTGGTAATGGAAAAGCACTTTGGCCATGGCCTAGGACACTTCCACAGTATCTAATGAAGTGCTTCTGCTAATTCAAAGATTTGTGCTTGCTCAGTGGAACGTCTCTTTCCTTCCTCTCACCAGGTGCCCACATACTCTCCCCAAATATGCTCCAGTTGGTTGGGAATCCGCAAAAAACAGTTGTAGGGAAGAGGAGAGGAGGAAGAAGCTGTGTTGCACAGACAAAAGTCCTTAGTGGAAGCACTTCAATGGATACCGCCCAATATATCCTAGGGCTGTGCCATAGCTTAAAAACCTGGTTTGGTGGCTGAGCAGTGATGTGAACTGGCATGAATTAAGTCTTGAACACAGTGAGACAATAGGTCATGTGCCTTTAAATATAAATATTTATTAAATACATTTTAAAAGACTGCTGTTACATATAGCAATCTGAGTGTTGGACTTGGACTGGGGAAACCTGGGTTCCAAAGGAGTTTGCTAGGTGACCAATTGAAAAGCAGGCAAGAAATGTCTTAAATAAATAAAATTGCATCCAGAAATGAATTGGAGGCCAGTATAACTGGGAGAGAGAGCTAGTATGATGTAGTGGTTAGAGTGTTGGACTACAACCTGGGAGACCACAGGTTCGAATCCCCACACAGCCATGAAGCTCACTGGGTGACCTTGGGCTACTCACTGCCGCTCAGCCTCAGAGGAAGGCAATGGTAAACCACCTCTGAATACCGCTTACCATGAAAACCCTATTCGTAGGGTTGCCATAAGTTGGGATCGACTTGAAGGCAGTCCATTTCCACTTTTTCCATAACTGGGAGAAGACATTTAATTGGCCCTGAACTTTGCATCAGCAGACAATCGGCCAAAGCACCAGAACAGTAGACAAAAGTGAATCCTTAATAAAGTGAACTGTTGAGATGGTAAAAATACAAAACCACAGTTAAATGGACCCTCATAGCTTTCTGAATCAGCCTGTGTGGTGCCTGCAGAGTGGCTCTTCAGATTTTTCACTGCCCCAGTCCTGGTGGGAGATAAAATAGAGCCTGGAGAGAAGAGTGAGAGAGCAGCGAGAGGACAGGAGAGAGATCATGAGGGAGGAGGCATTTTATAGGAAAAACTGAGATTCCACTCTGATCAGCTGATGATGAGGTGAGGCCACCTGCCTGAAAGAACAGCAGGGAAAAATTCAGGCACCTGGGTGTTGTAATGCCAAAGGTCGGGGCTGTGCCCTCTGAGACTTTCTTGGAAAACATTCATAGGAATCTAGGAAGATGCCTTATACTGAATCAGACCATTGGTCTACCTAGCTCAGTACTGACTACACTGACTGGCAGCAGCTCTCCAGGTTTCAGGCAGGGAGTCTTTTCCAGCCCTCCCTGGAGATGCAGAGGATGGAACCTAAGACCTTCTGAATGCAAGGCAGATGCTCTACCACTGAGCAATGGCCCTTGCTGCTGGCAGAAGCGAGCCTGCTGGCAGTAGGAAGGGTATGACTCAACAGTCTCAGCCAAAATTAATCTTTCTAAGCTGATGTAGGGAAAGATACCTGCCTATCTTTCATCCTGTTGTGAAGCAAGCAGAAGATCCAGCAGTGATATTTTAATATAATGAAGTTGTCCATATAAAATTATTTAATATATTGTTATGGAATTGAGGGATGAGATAGATGATTTCTTTGTGTCCCCTTCAAGCCTACAACCTTGTATCTGAAGTTAGGATATGCAAGCAAGAAACCTGCTCTACTGGTCAGGCTAGTTTCCTTTATTATGCTAGTCTGTGAGTTAACAGACTTGCTGAATAGTCAATCTGCGTATCCAAAGGGAGCTATTGGAATTCTTTCAGGTGAGGGGCCCCCTCCCTGCATCCTGGAGCCAAGGAGTGGCTTTTCTAGTGGGAAGAAGCTGGGAACTAGGGAGACAGATAGAGAGGCTTGCTTGGGCAATGGAAAGCAAGATCTGTTGGACTGATAATGCTGTGAACCACTCCATCTTCAGCTCAAGTTGTATTGTGTGTACAAATATATCCTATAAGACACCATAGTCTCAGCTGAAGTTCTTTCCAAGGAAACCAAACTCTGGGAAAGCACAGGAACCCCTGGATGTCTCACACTGCTCAGAGGCTGGGGTGGTGCGCAACAATATCTTCATGGCCTCATAACTCTCGCTCGTTCAGGTAATAACTAAACTCCCTTGCCTCATTAAAAGCCTTTGTTAAATATGTTAAAGACTTCAAGAGACTTCCACGTGACTGCTTGGGGCCCTGAATTTCCGCCTTAAAAATATGGCTTTTGGCAGGTCGTAATTACAGCACACACATTCATTCAGGTAATAGCTAGCACTAAAATTTCATAAGTAACACGATGAAGAGAAGGAACCACAAACTCCCAGATCTTTCAGGAAACTACAGTGCAGGAGTGACCCACTCGGCCTCTCCTTGCCCTGCTATTTTTATCTTTCCAACTTCACTTTTCTCCACCTCCTGCTGCCATAATTTCTCCCTCCCTAGAGTGAAGGCAGGCTCACCTCTGATGCAGGTAAGTTGCTTGCCTTAAAATATTGTGCCACTGAAACACTCCCCCAAAAGGCCACCAAGAGCCTTCATGGTGTTTAGTGTGTCCAAAACAGACAAAGCCGTCCATACTTCTGTTGCACCTCTTAACTCTCCACCATCCCACAAGCTGGTATCCTCCCGTAGACAATGCAGTTTTTTAAATGCCAAGTTCAACCACTCATGAGCTTCTACATTTTAGCTCTGGAACAACGGAAGCTGTCTTACACCACATCAGACTATTTGCCCATGTGGTCCAGTACTATTTATTCTGATGACTGTAGCTCTCTAAGGTCTCAGGCAGAGGTCTTTCCCATCTCCTCCTAATTAGAGATGCCAAGAACTGAAGCTGGGACCTTCTGTGTGGAAAGTATTTGCTCTGCCATTGAGCTATGGTGTCTCTCTGCTAAGTAGTCCACTGTACAGACATCGAACCTGTGGCCTTTGTGCTATAAGAACTATGCTCTAACATGAGTTCCCAAACTGGTCCACAGACCACCAGTGGTCTGCAAGCTTCATTCAGGCAGTCTGCGGCATGTCTGTAAAAATACAATTAAAAATCATACAGCATCTAGCACAGCACATTCCAGTTGCTACATTGGACAGAGAGCATCTAGCACAGACAGAAAAACCATTAAGTGGTCCACCAAGGCCCTCAGGAATTTTCAAGTGTGTGTGAGTGAGTGGGGGGGGCTTGGGAACCACTGATCTAACCATCTAAGCTAACTGGCTAGGTGCAGTGTGCCACGAGTTCAGTGGAACAGATCTCTGCGGGCATATTCCTTGTGTAGTACAGACAGAGTGCTTAGAGTTGGGATGATGCTTTGGATAAAATGTGAGTTCAGATTCTTGCTCACCTATGACACTTAGGGCCAAAGCACACATGGCATGCAAGCAACTTTCCCCCAGTGTGAAAAGCAGCCACAGGTGGCTGCAGTCTTGAACTGAGCACCGGTGAGGGAGAGGACTGCTTAACCCTTCCCCACAAGGAAAAGTCCCTCAAGCTGCTTTTTCCCCACATGTGGGGGAAAATTCTATGAAGACCTATATCTTTTTCCCTGAGGGAAGGAAAGGCCATTTTGGGTACAAACTTGAGCAGGAAAAAATACACGCAGGGAAAAAGTTTCAGCAGTCTCTTTCACCTACCAATACTTCAGTCTGCCAGTGCTCCATTCAGGAGACGGTTTTCCTTTTTTTTTTTAAAGCTCTACTGTTGCATGCAGCTGTATGTCACATGTAGCTTGGCTCTCACTTGGCCACTGCTTCTCAGCCTAAGCAACTTGCCAAGGCTGTTGTGAGTATAAAATAGGGGTGGGGGACATTGTATGTTGCCCTGAACTCACTGTAGTGAGGGTGGGATCAAAACTGACAGCAAGTTTTAAAACACAAAAGCATCGTTCTATAATATCTCGACAAATCACATTTATAAAATAGAATCATAGAATCATAGAGTTGGAAGGGGGCTATAAGGCCATTGAGTCCAACCCCCTGCTCAATGCAGGAATCCATATTAAAGCATACCTGACAGGTGGCTGTCCAGATGCCTCTTGAATGCCTCCAGTGTTGGAGAGCTCACCAGCTCCATAGGTAATTGGTTCCATTATCATACCACTTGAATAGTTAGGAAGTTTTTCTTGATGTTCAGTTGAAATCTGGCTTCCTAAAACTTGAGCCCATTATTCCATCTCCTGCACTGTGGGATGATTGAGAAGAGATCCTGGCCCTTCTCTCTGTGGCAATTTTTCAAGTACTTGAAGAGTGCTATCATATCTCCCCTCAGTCTCCTCTTCTCAAGGCTAAACATGCCCAGTTCTTTCAGTCCTCATAGGGCTTTGTTTCCAGTCCCTTATCATCCTTGTTGCCCTCCTCTGAAGTTGTTCCAGTTTGTCTGCATCCTTCTTAAAGTGTGGTGTCAGACCTTGACGTAATACTCAAGATGAGGCCTAACCAGTGGCAAATCAAGGGGAACTAATACTGCACGTGATTTGGAAACTATTCTTCTGTTAATCCAGCCTAAAATAGCATTTGCCTTTTTTGCAGCCACATCACACTGTTCACTCATTCAATTCGTTAATCTAGTATAATCTAGTACAGTAGTTAATCTAGCACCGCTCTGTTCTCATGTATACCTACACACCACTCCCTACCTTGTGATGAGTTCTCCATGGGATCTTGTAACATGATTCACATTTTTGTCAGAGTAAAGGGAATGCCTGCCCTTCCCATTTATGGTTGGGAGTGCTGTTACAAGAATATGTTAACTTGCAGGTTGAGTCTGCCTTAAAGTTGATGTTTTTACAACCACTAATAACCATCCCTACCCCTTTGCCAGTGGTGTTTTGGAAGATAGAAATAACTTGTTTAGAAGTCTTGAACCACCTATATAAACTGTTAAACTGATATGGATTAGTTATATCTTTCTCTTCTGTATGCTCTTAAAAGCATGTGTCAAATTGCTGCCATTAGAAAACAATTTATAGGGTTTATAGCATTAGTCCTCAGGAACTTTAAATTGCCATTTGTGCACAGAGAACCAAAATGCTACCATATTTTATTTCCGTCCTACATTCTTCAAAATCAGACTGACTCCAGCTTGCAACCTCTTCCTGCCAACCATTTTGACTGACATACACTGCCTGGCCCAAAGAATGATGAGGGTATAGAAACCATGTCAGAAATGTGCCCTGGGGCTGAAAACAGTAAGTCTACCTGCCCCCAGTAAAGTGCAGAAACGCAGAGGGATTAATGAATGATAGCCATTTCAGTTGGGGTAGTGCATGCTTGGCCTATTTCAGCTGCCATCTTTTAAGGTTACATTTGTTAGCGAAGCCTTTAGGCCTGTTTCCCTATTAACAGAGACTTTATGACATCCAGTAAAGTTCTTTAGGAAACAGTCTACTATGCCAAAAACTTTCCCATCCATTTTATGGTGCCTGTATAAAACAATTACTCAACCCAGTTGTTTTGTAATGGAAGAGTTTGTGTTCCTCATGCTTCTCATGTAACTATATAGACAGTAGAAGGATCCAGTTTTAAGGGTTTCCACATGATGCCACTTGTGGTTTGATCAGCACGGTCAAAGAGGCAAATGCCTACAGACCGTGAATTCCAAGTCCATAACAGACCAACAGGCAGGGCTAGTCTAGGTTTGATGGGGAGGACCTTTTGGTGGGCCCTTTCTACATAAGTGGGCCTTTCTTTGCACTTTGCTCAGTGCCAGATAGCTGGGTCTGGAAGCTGCCACTCTGAAGCACTGCTGGAATTAAAATGAGATCAGTGTCAGGCTGCCATTTTGATTTGCACCAGTGCCCTGGAGTGATGCTACATTAGGGTATTCTGGGAAATCAAAACTGTGGCTCCCAGATCCATTCTTTTTTTATATATATAAGATGGATCCAGGGCAGGCATCACTGAGTGCTACGGTCCTGGTAGATGCCCAAAGTTGCCATGTGATAATACTGGGACTGTGAGATGGATCAGCTTAGGAGAAAGAGCTACCTCTGTAGCAAAATAGGCACAGTGGGTAGTATTCAACTCAATAATTGCACTAGTGCAAGGATTAGCGTCAGTGCAATGGGACTTCTCTGCTCCTGCTGCATGTACTCTGTGCCATCCTCAAATCTGCTTTGAAGGGTTGGGGAAACCCCCAGGACAGATGTAGGAGGTGAGCGGGAGAAGGAGAGAGGGAGAACATTCAGTTGCTTAAGGAGAAATCCTTGCAGAGAGGGAACCAGCGCTATGTTGAATACAACCCAATAGCTCTAGGTTGTACAATAGGAAGTACCTTTTTTAATGAAACATTTCCTGTGGCATTTCCAGGTTTTTCCCCACCATGCTCTTTGGAACCATGTGTATAAACACCCTAATTTTCATGTATGCTGATATCGTTGTAATAAATTAAAGTTTGGTTTTTGAGCAGTAATTCATACTGTTTCCAAGTGCCAGTTGCTGGACATTACAAGTGGTAAGAGTGGTGTTGCACTCATGCTGTGCTTGCAGAAGTGCTCATGCCCTGCTTGCTTCAGTTTTGTTGAAGACAAAACTTTTGTCAAGAAAGGATGTCTTGAGGAAAGCACTGGACAAGGACTGACTACAAGGACACTCTCATTCAACTTCACCCGCAGTTTGTCAATCTAAAATAAAAAACCCCTGATAAACAAAGGTGAATTATGGGCAGAAGCAACCTCCTTTGTGCGTAACCACTGAAGATATAGCTGTGTGTCTACATGTATATCTCCATCCAGAATGCTTGCGATTCTCATTGAGGCCCCACTGAACAGGCTAGATGTGCCTTTTGATGTGCACAGGAATGCAAACCTCCATCCAATGCATCTGGTTGTTACATGACTAATAGCTGGGTTTGGGCCAATGTTTGGATTTTTTAAAAAAGCATACAGCCTTGCCTCTAAAATAAATAAGGTTTCCAGTTGAAACCAAGGACATTCAGAATCTTAAAGTTACTTTAGGACAGTGATTCTCAAACGGTGCGCCCAGGCACACTCGTGCGCCCCAAGAGGTGGCTAAGGTGTGCCTCAAATATTATGAAAGTATATTTTAAAAATGAGAAGAAACCCATTTGTATAGGGTAAGTAATAGTTTTCTATAGTTTAAGTTATTTTTATTCATAGTTTAAAATATATTAATATATTTTTAATTTTGTACACGAAGTGCGCCAGAAAATTTTTATATGTTTTACAGTGCGCCGCAAACCAAAATTTTTTGAGAACCACTGCCTTAGGATATAGTGCTTATGGCCCTTAACGTTAGAAAGCTTTGCAACATTGTACTGAAGGCTGTCACATTAGCACCAAGTACGAGAATCACCTCACATTTCACCTACATTACTTTTCCATGTTGCTCTCATGTGCATTCCAACATTATTTGCCCCTTTTCCAGATGTATTCTGTGGCATCCTCGGGGATATAGTTCGTAAAGGCAGTTAGGGTTTTTTGTTTATGAAAGTGTGAGGTTATTTTTCACAATTTGGCTCACAGAGCAAAAGGAAGGCTATTTTGACATTTGATGCCAGTAGAGGCACTTCACTAAATAGAATTAAGCATCACAGCTGAGGGCATTAATGTTGTAGAACAGATTATTCCACACCCAAGATTTTATTTTGCACAATGCATTTTTGGCCTCAAAACATACTGTGAAACAATGAAACATATGACACATGTGAAACAAACTAAAAATAGGCAGGAAAAAGCTAATGAATACAGGAAAAGTAACAGCAAACAAGCAAGGCAGAGTGGCAAATCTTTAAAAAAGGTCAGATTGAATCCCCAGCATCTCCAGATACGGCTGTAAAAGACTCCTGTCTGATACCCACATATAAAAAGCTTAAATGGTGGTATCTAGGTATGAAAGGGTCTGTCACTTTGGGTTCTTTCTGTTTCTCATTTTTTCCAATCTTAAATTTGGCTCTTCACATTTCCACAGGAATTTACAGATTTTTTAAAAAATCCTCATGAACATTTTACTGTGATTTCCCCCAACACACACATTTTTGGATGCAGTTTTGACTAATGTACGTTTTTGCAAGCCATTTCTCCTAGTATAGTGCATTTTTGTATGCTATTTTCACTAATTTTCCTATGTTATATTTTTCTGAGCATTACTGTACCAGTGAATGTTTCTGTGCAGGTGTTTGTGGCTCCTATGGGAGAAGGGGGAGCACTGGCAACCCATGTGTGTGGTGTCATGTAAATTTGTATAAATGAGCAGAGATCGTCGACAGTCTGTGCCAGTGTGTGCATTTACCTAAGTGGCAGGCTTTTACCCTGCATTAGGATAACTTAAGACTTAGTAAAATAAGAAAAGCTACTTTATTTATAGAAATACATAGTAGATAGGAAAGGCATGCCTCGTTCTAACTAACCAAACTAGGACTGGGGAGGGCAGCTATGAGAGAACTAGAAAAGGTCCTCAAATGCAAAGATGTATCACTGAACACTAAAGTCAGGATCATTCAGACCATGGTATTCCCGATCTCTATGTATGGATGTGAAAGTTGGACGGTAAAAAAAGCGGATAAGAGAAAAATCAACTCATTTGAAATGTGGTGTCGGAGGAGAGCTTTGGACATACCATGGACTGCAAAAAAGACAAATAATTGGGTGTTAGGACAAATTAAACCAGAACTGTCACTAGAAGCTAAAATGATGAAACTGAGATTATCATACTTTGGACATATAATGAGAAGACCTGATTCACTAGAAAAGACAATCATGCTGGGAAAAACAGCAGGGAGTAGAAAAAAGAGGAAGACCAAACAAGGGATGGATTGATTCCATCAAGGAAGCCACAGATCTGAACTTACAAGATCTGAACAGGGTGGTTCATGACAGATGCTCTTGGAGGTCTCCTCTCTCTTGGACAGTCGAAGAAGAGAAGAAGGAAAGGGCAGAAGGAGTAGGGGCAGATATCCCTGAACATATCAGTCTGCAACAGAAGGAAGTCAGTCAGAACATCACAGGTAAATGTAGTCAAGCCTAGCCATCTGGAGGACCCTAAGACAAAAGAACAAAACAGAAGTTGCTCTTGCCCCACTTCCAACGTGGGGGGAAGGAGGAGCACTAGCAATCTTTGTTGGGGGAAATGGGGGAATGCTGGTGACCCATGGGGGAAAGGAGGTGCACTGGTGACCTGTGGGGGTGGAAGGGAAAACACTGGTGATTTGTGTGGGCGGATGGGGGAGCGCTGGTGATCTTGGGGGGAAAGGGGGCTGCCCTGGCAACCCATGTGTGGGGGAAGGGGACAGCACTGGTGACCCATGGAGGGAAGGGGGAGATTTGGTGACAGTAGGTGGGGTTGGTGAATGAAGCAAGCAGGGGCAGAGCCCCTAGTAGATTTATTTTTATGCACACTTTCCCCTAACATATGCATTTTTGCAAACATTCTTTGGTTGGCGAGCAGCATTGCGAAATCTAAATGAGCCTGAAAGGATGGCTATGTTTTGGTTCTTATATTGTTTTGGGAAGTGGGAATTTGATATATTTGATTTTAAATGTGAACTGAATTGAATTTTGCCCCCATCCTGAATGGTACCAAACCTGTGTTGCAGTGAGTGTCTGTCAAATTCCTCAAAGCTCTTTACTATAGTAAATAACATGCATACCAGAGCATGGGATCATGATGATAAATGTTGTTATTGTTAATAGAGCTCCAGTGTGTGTAAAATGCTTTACATATCTTGGGGATATCAAGGACGTTGTCCTTCAGAGAGCAGAATAAAGCATTGCATCAACAGCTTTATAAGTGCTTCACTCATTCCTGGAGTATTAGTAGGGCATTCATCAAGCCTTACTTCCTCCTATGGGTAGAACTCAGAAATGGGCAGTCTCATGCCCAATTGATTGACACTCTGACTTCAGTTCTGGGCTTCTATATTGGCATGCTGCCACTTCTGCTACTGGTGTCCTGGAAGTGATCTGAGAGTCTAGAGCTGGGATCAACAAGGTTCCATGGCTTCCACTGAATCCCTAGGCAGGCAGGTCTTCCTCCTAGCTAGAGGTCCTGACGGTTTTATTGGTATCTGGTGAATCCTAGGGTCCTTCTCCTCTGAGGAGGTCTCATCCCATTCTGGGCTGGTCCTCTCAGGGGACACTGAGGCATGACACAAACTAGACTTGAACAGTGCCAGTCCCCATACTGATAGCTGCTGCGTGAAAAATTGTCGCAGGATCAGCCAAGGGGAAGAGAGTGGTAACCATGCAAAAGCAGTGATGGAAACTTTTAAAACCCTTGATAATGGGAAGCTCCTCTATGCCATACCTCCTATTTTGCCTCTGGATTTGTGGCTACTGTGACTGGGGACAACTGACATCTGGAAACTAATTTTTTTCTTCCTCTGAGAAGCCCAGCAAGTAATTATTTAATCATAACCAAAATGAGAATTGATTGAGAGTTGCACACACATGCACACATACACACATTCACAAGCTTTGTAATCACACGTAAGGAATATGTGATGTCTGAAATGCAGAGATATTGTTGCAGAACTAGAATAACATGATACAGTAAGGTACAAATAGAACATACACTGCACATGCACTCAGTTATATACAAGGTAACCTGAGGATGGCAGTATGTCAGGTCAGAGCTGTACACCTTACTATCAACATCATGCTTAGCTGAGTTTAAGAGGAACAGTAGGGGCTAACTACCTTACATGGGGTTTTAACTTTGGCCTATGCCAGCCAACACTGATGCATTGTATTTACAGAAGAAGAATGTGTATTTCTTTCTTTTCAAGGGTAAACTGAGATGCTTTGTATCTAAACCCTCCTGAATGTATTAACTTTGCTGATACATCAGCATGGCCAAAATAGATACATCTCTTTGAGCATTTTCTTATTGCATGCCAGGGCTATTGTGTATGTGACATGGGAAGATGAGACAAATGACCTGTTATACATCCAGCTAGCTTTCCTGGATCAAGAGGTGTGGAGTGCAGGAAATGTGTGAAATGAAGCAGAGTAAATGCATTGCTTCTCACAGAGAAATGCAAGGCATTTCAGCCAAATGTTACTGTGAATCTGTTTCTTCGTAGATTATGGCCCATGGTTTGTTTTATAGTTTGGTGTTATGCTGAAAGCCTTGCTTAATCATAGTTTGTGCAGCAATTGCCCACCCCCAGATACTCGCCAAGCTACAAAGGCATGAGGAAAGAGTAGCTGGAAAATGAATTAGGCTTTGGAAGAACAAGATATGACTTGTTTTCTCATCGTTTTGCCTCAAATCATGGTTTGTTGAACAAACCATGGCTTAAGGAGCAACCTTAACTATGGGAAGCTAGCAAAATATATGCCGGTGTAAAGTAAGCCAGATCCAAAGCCCATTCAGGAGCTAAACTATAGCTGACTGAGTTGGTCCAAGCCTGGCAGAGAGAAAACAAGCCTTTAAAATAAGAGTTTTACGTACACCACCCTTTTTGCCGATGTAAGTTCTGTTGAATTGACAGTTCACATGACTGAGCTGCATTGAGCATAAATCCTCCTTGCTGCCCAGTTCTGCCCTGCAACTCCTCCCTGAATGCCCCTTCTTTGAGGCCCTTGGTGGCCTTGGCTGAGCAGGCTTTGGTGGAACTGGCTGAACCCTGGTTGAGTGTGGAAATGGGACTTATGCTGACATATATCCAGCTGAACTGGGGTTGGGGACTAATGCTGGTGTCCCCCTGGCTGTGCAAGAGTTTAGCTGTCTCAGCCAGAGATCCACCAGATACTAACTCACTCTTGGATGTTGGGTTCAACATAAGAATGTAATAAAAGCCTACTGGATCAGGTCAGTGGCCTATCTAGTCCAGCATCCTGTTCTCACAGTGGCCAACCAGAGGCCCATGGGAAGCCCACAAGGAGGACCTGAATGCAAGACCACTCCCATCTGCGGCTATCAACAACTGGTTTTCAGGAGCTTACTGCCTCTGACAATGGTGGCAGAGCACAGCCATCATGACTAGTAGCCACTGATAGCCTTATTCTCCATGAATTTGTCTATATCTTCTTTTAAAGCCATCCAAGTTGGTGAACATCATTGCCTCTTGTGGGAGCAGATTCCATAGTTTAACTCTGCACTGCATGAAGAAATACTTTCTTTTGTCTGTCCTGGATTTTCCAACATTCAGCTTCATTGAATGTCCACAAGTTCTAGTGGTATGAGAGAGGGAGAAAAACTTTTCTCTATCCACTTTCTCTATGCCATGCATAATTTTATACACTTCTATATGTCACCTCTGACTCTCCTTTTCTCTAAACAAAAAAGCTCCAAGTGCTGTGACCTTTCCTCATAGAAGAGTTTCCCCATCCTCTTGATCATTCTGGTTGCCCTTTTCTGAACCTTTCCAACTCTACAATATCCTTTTTGAGCTAAGGTGACCAGAACAGTATTCCAAAATGTGGCCGCATCATAGATTTATACAATGACATTATACCAGCAGTTTTATTTTCAATACCTTTCCTAATGATTCCTAGCAATTTGCCTTTTTCACAGCTGCTACACACTGGGTTGACATCTTTATTGAGCTGTCTGCTACAACTCCAAAGTCTTGTTCCTGGTCAGTCACCACCAGTTCAGATCCCATAAGTGTGTATGTGAAATTAAAGATTTTTGCTCCAATATTCATAACTTTACACTTGTTTACATTGAATTTAATTTGTTATTTTATCACCCATTCACTCAGTTTGGAGAGGTTCTTTTGGAGCTCTTCACAATCCCTTTTTTTCACAACCCTGAACAATTTAGTATTCAATTTAGTATTATCAGCAAACTTTGCTCCCTTTGTGTTGTGTGTGAATATAATTGGTTTATGCATGGTAAGATGGACATAAGAACCATGCATACACCAACCAGCAACTGAAGTGCTGGATTAGGCCAGTGGCCCATCTAGTTCAGCATCCTCTTCCTATAGTGTCCAACCAGGTGCCCATGGGAAGTGGGCCTGAATCTTCCAACATTCAGCTTCATTGGGTGTCCACAAGTTCACGTGCTATAAGAGGGACAAAAACTTCCCTCTATCCACTTTCTCCATGCCATGCATAATTTTGTATACTTCTGTCGTGTCACCTCTTACTTGCCTTTTCTCTAAACTAAAAAGCTCCAAATACTGCAACCGTTCCTCATAGGGGAGTTGCTCCATGAGGACTCGGACTGGAAAGACCTGGATTCAAATCCTCCCTTAACTATGAAGATTAATGGGTGATCTTGGGCCTAAACTATTTCCCACTGTCATTATGGAATTAACTTCATTTGTGCTGCTCTCACCTCCTTTTCCATACAAATATCCTCCTCCTCCTCACCCAAGTCCTCTTTTTAACATTATGGAAAAAGTGCATTTTGAGAATTATATTTGAGACAAATAACACAGTTGTTATAATACCATTACTGTAAATATTCCATCCATATGGAAAGCACATCTAACTGCAGGCCTCAAACCGAAGTATATCACCAACTGTTTCTATAGCAGCTATTATCTTCTCCCTAGTATCAAGTGTCCTTGCTTTGTCAAGAAGAGGTCAAATTCTTTGCCTGAGAGAGGATTATACTCTGGGCCAGCTATTTGTTCTAGAGGTCCAGTCCTTTATAATCTGTTCCAAATATCTTGGCAGGTCTACAAAAATGTAGCCTTTTATGTTTAAGGAAAACAATGCATTGTGAAAGCTGTCAAGTTTTGTTGCTTGATAGAGAAGCTGGCTGGAATTACTGAGACAGAATTCCCTTCAATAACTAATCATTTAAAAATTCTTCAACATTCAACATTAAAAAACCCAAAAGTATTACAAGTAAACCCTCCAGGATTGGAATCAGCACTTGGCATCTTCAGATATCAGTTAGCATGTCTGGGTCTACCACTGATAATCTGTCCAGAGCTTCCTTTAGCACCAAGTGCCTAGGGAGTTGCCATTTTGATTTTGCACAATGATGGGACATTGAGGGAAACTAAAATGGCTGCCACCACCTGCTGCCAGTACCTCTGACTGGTAAATTTACTGCTGGTGTTGAAACGTCCCAGTCCTCAAGTATTCAATTATGTTGTTTCAAGGTGAGGGGCGCAATATTTACAGCAGCATATCACAGTTGCTAAGAGAGTAAACTGTGAATAAGGAACTCTCTAATTCAGATCTTGCCTCTGCTGTGAACTTGCTAGGTGGACGTAGACAAACTCTCTCTCAAACCCTCTTCTCTCCAAAATTACATTTATATCCTGCCTTTCCTCTAAGCAGCTCAAGGTGGTATACATAGTACTTTTTTGGGTGGGGCGGGGTTAAAGGACATGGCAAACAACAGGATAAACATTACAATAGATCACTTCAAAACAACATGTAGAGTGGCTTAGCAAACAGCAATATAATGATGCTGGTCCTCTGTAAGCACTGTAGTAAATAAATGTAAATGTACTGCCTTCAAGTTGACTCTGACTTATGGCGACCCTATGAATAGGGTTTTCATGAGGCTGAGAGGCAGTGACTGGCCCAAGGTCACCTAGTGAGGTACATGGCTATGTGGGGATTTGAACCCTGGTCTCCCAGGTCGTAGTCCAACACCTTAACCAGTGCAACCAGGTAATTGTGTAGTGTAACTGACTCAAGAATAGGACCCTTTTCCCCATTCCAGTTCAAATAGAAATAGCCCCACTGCAATGTGCCATGTGTAGATGGTGTTTGGAGCTCCCCGCCATTTTTATCTACGTAGCTAACGAAAGGATACCAGGTTTTGTTAAATTGGTCATGTTTCAAAAGACCCCTCACCACTCACCTGTATTGCGTTAAATGTTCTGATAGCATCAGTTCCCAAACCTTTTCCAACCAGCCAATTCTAGAGGGACCTGTGGTATACCTAGTACTTGTCCTCTCTATTTTATCCTCACAACAGCCCTGTGAAGTACGTTAGACTGTGAGACAGTGACTGGTCCAAGACTGCCTAGTGAGATTCATGGCTGAGTGGGGATTTCAATCTGAGTCTCCGTGGTCCTTGTGTGACTCACTAACCACTACACCACACTGTCTCCCAGGTGGCTTCAAGGATGTAGCACTGCAGCTTTGGCACTACTTATTTTAGAAATTAACCACTGCTCCACTTGCATGTGAGTATCTCCGATACTACTTAGTGCATTGTATTCTTGGTCCGAGTTCTGGTTGCAGATGGATGACATGGACAAAGGAAGTTTGCATTGTGGCAGCTTCTTGAGTAACTGCTAATAGAATATCAATATTACTCTTGCAGTAAAGTTGGAGTGTCATTCATTAATTGCCAGTTCATTTGCCGGTCCTTGAACAAACAGTATCTGAGAGCCATTGTGAGAAACAAGACATTGATATCACTAAATATACACACATATATCCTATATTTAATTATAGCTGCGCACAGTAATTCCCAATCCTTTTATTCTCATTAATAACTCCCTACCCTCCAGAATGTAAATGTGAACTATGCATGCAAGTTTTTCAGGCTTACCAAATATATTGCTAAATCAGCCGACACATTTTACAGCACATGCGTGGAATATAATATTGGGGAGGATGGCTGTACAGCCAGCAGCCCTGTCCTGCACAAACAGCCCACACTTTCTTCCAGTTGCTCATGATATTCAAGGTCTGCTTGAAATTAACTAACTAAGGGTATGCTTTACCAACATTGGGAAGTAGAGTGGCAACACAAAAGGAAAGGAATTGCAGAAGGCGAAGTAGCAATGTGTCTGAGCCTTTCACAGTTATTTACTTAAAAAAATAATAATGGAACAAGACGTGTTTGGGAAGGCAGGAACCTACCATGGCTTACAGAAAGTGATACATGGATAGTGGCAGTTGCTGGCGCCATGTCAGTGGGGCAGTAGAATCCTCTCTGGGTTTTAGTCTGAACTTTCAAAGAACCTCACACCTTGGACAGCTCCTTTAAAGTTCGGACCAGCAAGCACCGTAAGTGGATGATTGTTTTATGGGTTAGAATTCCAGCATAACCAGGAGAATTTCTGAAATTAATTCTATAGCAGGAGCCTATGTTATAGCTTTCAGTTCATTTGCATCTCTCTCCCCCTCATGTTAACACTGATGAAACATTGCAATGCAATCCTGTCCACTTGCTCATATCTGCAGGGAAGGGTCTTTTCCATGTCCTACCAGTGGTGGATTTGCAACTACTTTGGATGTGGGAATGTGCCTTGTCTGCAATGGCTAGGCTATTGGGGGGAGACTTCTTAACAAAAGTGATTCTTGTTTAACCTTCTCTCTAGACTTTTTCTAGATTCAAGATGCTCTTGTTCCATCAGCTGTTTGGCTGGCTTCGATGAGTAATCTACTATAGTAACTCTTTGTTTTAAGACTACTTCATCTGTTGTGAATGCCCCCATAGAAAACTGATGTTTCTTTCCCATAGTTTCATATCATTTCTTTCTTTCTTTCTTTCTTTCTTTCTTTCTTTCTTTCTTTCTTTCTTTCTTTCTTTCTTTCTTTCTTTCTTTCTTTCTTTCTTTCTTTCTTTCTTTCTTTCTTTCTTTCTTTCTTTCTTTCTTTCTTTCTTTCTTTCTGCCTGCCTGCCTGCCTGCCTGCCTGCCTGCCTGCCTGCCTGCCTGCCTGCCTGCCTTTTAGGGCACGCCCTCACCAGGTTGCTAATCTTTCAACGTTTGGACCAGGACCTAAAGTTGCATCCAGAAATGATTGGGTAACCATTCCAATAATGCAAATTAGGTATAATATGGTCAAAATACCTAGCCTGCACATATATTCTGGTGGCTGAGTTTTATACCAGCTGAAGTTTCCAAATTCTCTTGGGCAGATCATCACAATAGATTTCCCACACATGTTGAGGATACAACCCAAACCTGATCTGATAATGATCTGTCTAGAACCCCTCTACTTGTGTAATCCTAGCCGTCGATTGCTTGCCCCCCTCTTCTGCAATATCCTCAGGTAAAGCTCCTGATCAAGGCTGGTGGGACTGGCACTGGACTGCAGTGAGCCCTTGAAGGTGGTGGCGGTGGTGACGTGGTGGCACTACCCCTGCCAGGGGTTTAAAAAGGCCCGGCCATGTCAGTGTGTTAGTGTGCTGTGCGCACACAATTGCCATCTAGCAAATGATGGCAAGCATGCATGCTGATGGGGTGATGCGGGAGTGGTGTGGCCAGCCTGAGCTGGCAGTGGGGGGGATGTTCCCTGGGAGGGTGGGTGCTGCTTTGCGATCCACGCCAGCATCGGGTTGTGTGCTGTACATTCCATGACTTAATGCTAATGCAGATCATGGAGTGGGAGCTATACCCACCCAGCCCCAGCTGCAGGGGCCCCTGTGAGTTCCAGGGGCCCTCAGCCAGGGCCCAACCTGGCTTTTCACTGGTGCCAGGCCTGACGGCCAGCCCTATCATTAGGCAGAGTGAGGCAGCTGCCTCAGGTGGCAGATGCAAGTTGGCGTGGGGAGGCAGCAGTAGCCTCTCCCTTGGCTGTTCTTCCTGACCCCTTTGGCCATTTCCCTCTGTTGGAGAACAGAGTTGTGAGTGCTACGTGACCTCCCCTGCAGCTCCTAAGGCAGCCTGCTACCCCCAGGTGCAGTGGCAGATGTTGTCCCATGGCCAGCATCAAAACAAAATTCAACTGCCACCCCAGTCTTCACTTTAAGTGCCAATATATCTTGGGTTGGCTGTGCTTCAGGTGAATTTGATAGATGCAAGCTACTTACACAGATAAATTGCCAGCTGCTAAGAACATTCCCACACTGACTATTTCCGATAAACTTTTAAAAGTTGTCCTGAGAGCAGAATTGTCTTTCTTCACAGCCTCCCTTTTTTTGCAGTGCTGGCTGAGTGCAAAATTGCAAATTGCCCAGGGTACCTCCACCTTCCCAGCGATTGTGAGATATAAACACACTGACTGCATTTGACAGGTTTTGACAAGTTTGTTGAAAATCTAAGAGAGATGGGGGCAAAGGGAACTCAAGTGAAAACAGGCATGAGATGAACAATACATCTTTGAGGAAGGAGCACGGCTTGATGAGGTGAAGTAATGTTGCAGTTTCTGATGGCCTCCCGAAGATTGATGTCACAGTGCTGACCTTGCTCTGCACCAGCAGATTTGCACTCATTCCCTTTCATTCTTACTTCTCAGGTGTAGAGAAGTCTGAATGAAACCACCACGTAGAACTGATTGCCAGGCTTGGGTGAGTGTCAGTGATGGAACAGCATAATAAGGGCTTACTCGTTCAGATGGAGGGCCAGGTCTCCTTTATCACATATCTGTGATGACCTTCTTTTTGGGAAGTTCAGAGTAACCTGCGTGGGCTTCTCAAGCAGTTTCTAGCCTGCTCACTGGCCAGTCTAAGGCATATTTTGCTTTAATACAGTAATAGCAGTCTGACCCCTGCAATCTCAGGGCATAATGAAAGATATTATATTGATTCTTGGCCCTGCTATGAGAGGAGACCCTTAGCTCCATGGTAGCTTTACATGAAGAAGGCCCCAGATTTAATCTCTGACACCTCCAGTTTAAGAAGAGTCATGTAGTGCAGATGTGGGGAACCATTGTCCCCCCAGATGTTGCTGAACTACAACTGTCATCATCCCTGCCGATTGGCCATGCTTGCTAGGGCTGATGGGAGTTGTGACTCAGCAGCATCTGGAGGGTCAAAGGTTCCCCATGCTTGAAGAAGTAGATGATATGAAAGGCCTCTGCCTGAGACCTCACAGAGCTGCTGCCACCCAGAATAGATCATGTTGGGCTAGGTCAGCCTTTCCCAACCAGTGTGCCTCCAGATGTTGTTGGACCACAACTCCCATCTTTCCTGACCATTGGCAATGCTGGCTGAGGCTGATGGGAGTTGTGGTCCAACAACATCTGGAGGCACACTGGTTGGGAAAGGCTGGACTAGCTGGACCAATACCAAGGCTTAAAATTAAGGCAGCTTTTTATGGTACTAGGACCATCTTATGACTTTGGAAGTCACCATTCAGATGCCTTGAAGAACATATACAAATCAGTGTGCAAGGGCTGCTTAATGCATGATATTTTATCTACATACACCTATACTTGTACACCTGTGCACATAATCATTTATGATTATTGTGGATGTGCTAGTCCACTGTGTGTCCATGTGTTGAGAAGTTGTGAATGGCAGCAGATTTTTGACACATGTCAACCTTTGTCATAAGGGTTATCCCTTGTTTACCCTCGACTTTCCTCTCCCAGTGCCAACATTTATTTTGTAAGGCTTTTTTGGGGGGAGGGGGAGAACCTATCCTTTATGTTGTTGCTGTTGCTTTTGTTACCCAATAAAACATTATATACATTGGTTGCACTATATTAATAGCAAGCCAGTAACTGCTTAAATAAATAATACTTACAGCTGAGCAGCTGGAAGTGTATTTATTTATTTATTTTAAAACATTTCTATCCCGCCCTTCTACCCTGTAATAGGGCACTCAGGGCAGCTTACATAAAGAAAATCAAACACGTACATAATAAATTGTAAACAGTAAAATCACAAGAACATTAAAATAAATTAAAATACATAAAATACTATATATACACACACATATATACATATATATAGGGAGTGGTACTAAAGGGACTACAAAGGTAAAACTTAACATAATTTAATTTAAAGTTCCCAATATGCCACCCTGAATTATATAATGCAGAAATAATGCCAATATTGTACTGTTGCTGACAATTGTTCCTTTTTAATGGCAACCCTCATTGGATTTAGAGTAAGACATTAAGGATGTATGAAAAGCAGTGTCAGTTTACAGACAGAACATAGAGGAAGAATTAAGATCTTTGTCACCCTGTAATGGCAAATACACTGTATCTGATACAGAGATAGAAGTAAGTCTTATACTTATTAATCCTGCATCTATACCTTATTGGACACTCTTTAATTCAGATGCATTTTGGCAAACATTTCAGTGATGCAATGTTTAGGAGCAATGTTTTTGCCAACACAATAAATTTGCAAGGATTTCTTGAACCTTTCCAATCTTTTGGGGCATCATACCTACTAGCATTAAGTAAAGCATAAGCTGATTCAGCATGTTTTCTGAATCTGACAACATTTTGGATGCAGACTTGTGTGTTAGTTGAGTTTCCAGATTATCTTCCTGGGCATTCCTACTTCACTGAGAGCATTACAAGGATCTGCCAAAGTGGTTAGTAGGATACAGATGACAATGTATCCCATTCCAGGCTGGCACACCACAGGGGTACTGGCAAACTTGACAATCAAATGGAGAAGGCCAGTAGCAGGAAATCAGGACCTTGGTCAGCTCCCTATGGAGCAAGTCTCAGCATGGCAAAAAGCTAGGAATGTTCATCCAACAATTATCTGGCACAGGTTATGTGCTTTCAAGTCCTGCAGCCAAGGTGTTGTCTCTAGCAACCTCCTTCCCAAGGAACGCTGTTGTCACTTAAAAAATGGAAATGGACTGCCTTCAAGTCGATTCTCACTTATGGCAACCCTATGAATAGGGTTTCCTTGGTAAGTGGTATTCAGAGGGGGTTTACCATTGCCTTCCTCTGAGGCCGAGAGGCAGTGACTGGCCCAAGGTCACCCAGTGAGCTTCATGGCTGTGTGGGGATTTGAACCCTGGTCTCCCAGGTCGTAGTCCAGCATCTTAACCACTACACTACACTGGCTCTTGTGATTTAAAGACGCCTTGAAGAACTGGGGAACTTTCTGCAGCCCCTGGTTGTATGGTAGTAGTGGTGGGATGTTGACCAGTACTGGGTTCCAAGGAGAAGTTATCCTTGGAGTCGGAGGAGTGGAGCATGGCTACCACCTCTGGCAAAGCTGATGCCAGTAATGCTCCCATGGGAGTCTCTGACAAGGGGGGAGCTTCTGGGCATGATTCCTGTTCTTGTTCCTCCTCATCTGCAAGTCTTGAGTCCAGGGCCATGACACAGTGGCTTGTTCTCAAGGAAGCTGGGTGACTGGATTTAATTGTTAGAAAGCTGCCTTGGCCACTGCTGCTACCTGAAGCACAATTGCTGAGTTGAGGTCAGAGCACTTCTAGGTTGTGAACCTGTTTCTACGGTGGCTGTGTAACCCCTTCTAGAAAAAGCTCCTAATGATTCACATACATCATGTGCTTTATGTTTGAGGTGTTGTATTTTCTCTGTTTCCTCCCCTGTAAGTTGCTTTGAGACGTGAAAAGCAGGGTATAAATTTCTCAAATACATAAATAATCATTTTTCCTGCCCTGTCTTGATGGTCTGCAGTTATTTGTAACAGACCTATCACAAATTGTGTGTTTGGGGTGGAGTTTTTTGTACTTAACTCATTGTTCCCACTGATTAATCAGAAGAGTTACGGGTCTCGCCTATTTTTATCATTTATATTTTAGTGGGAACAGTTGGTTTCTTAAGTAATTGTAAGGCTCATAATTATTTGAATACCATCCCTTTTAGCTAGGGATGCTTGAGGAATTTGACCTTTGTGAATCTGAAATGAACTGACCTGATCTGCATCTCTTGAACTTAGGTGTGGATTGGAATATAGCTTTCCACTGGATTTCACATTAATGTGAATGTTGCAATGCAGTTCTTGGCTCAAAACACACACAAATGAAATGCATTAACATGCATAACATTCTAAAAAGATAAAATAGAAACATGTATTTTGGGAGAAAATATGTTCAAAAATATTTTTTAAATACACACTGAAGCACACATTTTCATGCGGATTTTGAACAAGTGCAGATTCATGTGGAGACCGTATGGAGCAGACTGATGAATGAACACAAGCCAAAGGGACATGGACCAGAAATAGACTGATTGATTCATCCCTATCTATAGCACATATTTACTCAGTACTAATCCAACTCATTTCAGTGAAGCTTACTCTCACGTAACTGTGGATAGGCTTGTGCGTGCATGGGCAAGAAGGGAGATTTTGGTTAAACTATTATTTTCTCATAAGAACTGCCTTGCTGGATCCAGCATTCTATGCCTAATCTAATCCAGCATTCTATGCCTAACAGCTGGTGCAAAATGCAGTGGTATGACTGCTGACTAGACAGAATATCATGTTACCCTGTTGCAGAAAGAATTGCACTGGCTGCCCATTACGTAGTGGGCAAAGGTCAAGGTTCTGGTTTTGGTGTACAAAGCCCTATACAGCTTGGGACCAGGATACCTGGAAGATCGTCTTACCCCTTCTATACCCAGTTGATCACTGTGCTCTGCAGGTGAGGGCCTGTTGCAGATACCATCTTATCAGGAAGTTTGTTCCACACAACACAGCAATCTGGCCTTATCCTTTGGAATTCCCTCCCCTTAAATATTAGATGGGTGCCAACTCTGTTGTCTTTTTGGCAGGTACTGAAGACCTTCCGCTTTCAACAAACCTTTTAAGTAGAGACCTTATCCCAGTCTGCGTCAGTGTTTGAATTTTTTTAGATGCTTTAAAAGATGTTTTTAAAAAGGTGTTTTGTTTTTTAAATGTTTTAAACGTGTTTTTAATGTTTTATCACTTGTTAGCTGCCTTGGGCTCCTTCTGGAAGGAAGGGCAGGATATGAATTTAATTAATTAATAATAATAATAATAAATAATAGCCATAGATACTCACAAGGAGGCATTAAAATGATTGCTTTCTTGTGTTTTCCCCAGCTCTTGATATTCAGAGATAAACAATCTCCCTACATGGTGTCCATTTAGCAATCATAGCTACCAGCCATGCATCCTACATGAATTTGTCAATAATCTAAGCTAATGGTCAAAACTGCATCCCATACGTTATCGTCATGTGTTATGTGGAGAAGTACTTGCTTTTGTCTGTTCTGAACCATCTGCGAGCGAGGATGTGAAATACCTCTACCCACTCTGTACCTGCAGTTCATAATTTTATTAACCTGCCATGTGCCCCTTACAACATTTTTTTCTCTGAGCCCCAAACACTGGCCTTTCCTCATAGGGAAGCTGCCTCAACCCTTTGATAACTTTTGTTGTACCTTCTGAACCTTTTCTAACTCTACAGTATCCTTTTTAAGCTGAGGGTACCCAGAACTGCACTAGCATATTAGATATGGCTGCACTATGGATTGCTATAGTGGCATTGTTATGGTTGCTTTTCTGTTTCCTAATAATCCCTAACATTCAATTTGCCCTTTTCAGTTCTATTGCACATTAAGTTGATGTCAGGTATCCACCATGATCACAATGTTTTTGTAGCTGCAACTGTCTCATACCCTACCTCCAGTCGTATAGTCGTTCAGGGTCTCAAGGGGGTCTTAGACCCTTTACTTTTTTGGGAGCAGGGTCCCTATGTCTCCAGCATCCTATGAGCCAATCAGCATGAAAGGAGAGTGTGTTTGCCACTGAGAAGAGTCTTCTAACATGATTGTTCTTTCCTGCTGATTGGAGCCAATCAAAGTGAAAGGAGGTGAGTCAGCCAGTGGGAAGAACACTCTCCCATTTCATGCTTATTAGCTTCTAGGGATGTCTGTTGTTGGGGGAGAAGGCACTAACAAGGATCTCATTCTCAGCAGCAAAAAGGGAGAGGGGGTGTAGCTGTGATTAACATGAAGCAACACTGCAACTCTGAATTTGCCACCACATTACTGCCCACCTCTTGATATGTGAAAGAAAGCATTCATGCTTTTAAAACATCCTTGCATTCATATTCATTGCCCATTTAGTTTTCTACGTTCACCCGGTTTGGAGAGATCCCTCTGGAGCAGTACAATCTGCACTGGATTTCACTGGGCTGTGTTAACTTACTTCTCTCCAAAAAGACTTGTACTCTGTTCTTCTCTTGTGGTTTTATTTATATATTTATTTCCACCCTAAATGGATAGCATTCCTTTAACTTGCAGGTCTTGGTATGCTATGTGGGTTTGGGCTTTAAAGTGGCTTAAAAGATTGTGACAGTTGAATGAGTCAGGGCATCTTTAAATGCTTATCCTGTCCACAGGATTAAAGGCAGCTCAAGTACTTAATTCTGTCTTATGGTATAACATTACTGTTGCTCTTCTTGCAAACAGATCTGTCATCATGCACAGCCTTTCTTTCCTTTGAGACATGGAAGGCAGGACCAGCAATTAAGATGCAGCACCCTTTGAGCTCTTTCAGAAACATTCCCTTGTGCCATTCTTTGGCAATAACCTACATTTTATTTGCACCTGTCTGCAGTGCAGGAAATGGAAGCATTCCAGAGCTCTTGTTGATATGTGACTACCAATAAAATTGGTGTTGAAAGAGAGACCATCCACCTCTGAATCTGTTAGCTTTAAATTTTGGTCTAGGAAAAAAGACTACAAGACATAATCAGAGTCTTGAAGGGCCCCCCTACTATGCAAATGGTGAAAAATGTTCAATTAAAACTGAACTGTTTCTGTGCTCCATTACAGTTTGTTTATATATTTTATTTAACAAAATGTATATGCTGCTTGATTGTAAGAAAAACTCTAAGTGGTTTACAAGAAACATCAGTAAAACAGTTAAAAACAAATAACTAAAACATTTGGAAGACAATTAAAACATCAGTAGACTAAACACCTCAGCATCTACACTTACGGATAGGCTTGCCTAAACAGAAATGTTTTGAGCAGGTGCTGTAAAGATAACAGCGAAGGAACCTGCCTGATGTTAACAGGCAGGGAGTTCCACAGTATAATTGTGCTGAATGTATGGGGTTAAGACAGACCAGAAGATGCTCTAGGACATTTGTCAGTCAATTGCTTCCTCCCCATGTAAAAATTCAGAGACTTGATGGTGACCTAGCCTGATGGCCAACCCCACTTCTGCACATACATACTTGCATACTCTCATGCATACACACAATCAATCAATTGTTATGAGGCCATCACAAACCCATTAAAAAGCATACATATAGCATTCACCATATGCACATGCCCACACACGTGTATACCTGCATACATATATATTTCCTCCCCCCGCCCAAAATTAGGGCTTGAAATCAGTGTCTCAGTAGAAGGGGAGGGGATGCTATTGTGGATGCATGGAGAGGTCCCAGGAGCCTCTCAGGGATGCCAGGGTGCACATGCGCCTGTGGGCGCCATATTGGTGACCCCTAGATTACTGTAAAATGCCCTACATGGGGGTACCCTTCAAGGTGGTCCAGAAGCTGCAGCTGTTGCAGAATGCTGCTTTTTAGTTATTGTGCAGCAATATTTCCACCTTAATAGCGGCAACAGGTTGTACAAGGGAGGAGGTTGGGGACGTTTGTTGGTTTTAGTTTTGTGTTGTATATTTTAAAACGAATACAAATGTAAATAAAAAATATTTACACAAAACAAATTAAAACAAGTACAGACATTTAGAGTTGAAAGGCATCTTGGAGGTCATCTAGTCCAACCTCCTGCTCAGTGCAGAAATCTTGGAACTGACCACCCAGCAGCTTTTTAAAATGCCTCCAGTGAAGGAGAGAGCCTACCACCCGGTTCCCCTGCGGAACTGCTCTTACTGTTAGGGAGTTTCTCTTAATCTTTTAGCTAAATAGGCTTCCTTGCAGGGCTATGAAATCAGAAGAAATGCATCCTCAGGGGGACTCTTTCCAAGAACTGGTGATCATGGGAGTGACTGAACATCCTTCTCTCCCACCCGCTGTTTCTCTTAGCAAATGCAAGTTCCAGAGTGTGCATTTTGCTGAGATGACATATAGTTGTGTTACAGAGTGCTGAGACAGTGAAATGAGCTCATACATGCAACTGAGCTGTGCTCGGGGCACTCTCCTTTCTTTAGGAGAGCCGGCAAGTCCCGTTGCAGGCAGAGCTTCCACAGAAGAAGAACTTCAGAAAATAGCCCTGATGGTAAAACTTCTTTTCCCTATCTTCCAGGCTGTATTGTATCTGCCCAACAATAACAACCTGTACTTATGTAGTGCCTCAAGGCACCCAACCTGTTTTGCTTCTAGTATTTCAGAAGTATAACAATTTTGTAAGGGTGGCCAACATGTTTATCCCTGTAAATGGTTGCTGAGATGGGATGAGTGGCTTGCTCATGAGTTCATGGCTGAGTTGAATTTGAACTGGAGAGACTTTCTGGTTCACCTCTCCGTCTTATGCAGCACAATCTTGTATAGATCTATTTGTACAGAAGTATATCCCACTGTGGTCAAAGGGACTGACTCTAGCTACTCCAGTATATCGGACTGTAGCTTTAATCTCTAGTTTCACAAACTGGACAAAAACAAAAAAAGCCCTGCCTCCTGCCACCTCCCCGCAGACTGAGGGTTAAATCTGGTTCCTCTCATCTTCTTTCTGAATTCCAGCATGTACTGACTTACAAACCCACCCTTTGGAATCATAAAGACTCTCATAAAGGTTTTGTACAATCCTTTAATTTTAATAGGTGTTTTATAACCCATGCCACAAGATGCTTTATAGTTCCTCGTGGTTGCCTTAGATGGTCTATACCTGACAGCTTTAATGTAATTTCTGTTGCAAAATTCAGAGGATGTTATGAAATGGCTGCAGCCTCATAAGAAATTCAAATGGGAAGAGTGATAAATTTTATGGGGCCTTTGAGGGTACAGACGTTGGCCAGGAAGCCAATGCTGAACCCACTGTATATTTTTAAACCTTCTGAGTAGTGGGATGGTAGTACAAGATGTGGGATGAGTAGTGGGATGAGTAGTAGTACAAGAACTGAGTGGGAAGTCATCTCCTCTGTTTAAGTGAAGTACCTGGCAAGACTATAGTCCACCAGTTTCATGATTATGAAGGCTGTTAGTGCAGAAGAGCAGTTTGGTTTTAGAAAATGTTTGCTTATGACCTGTTCTGGAATCCTGTGCATACCTTGCAGGCCACGAAAACAGTTTCTCAGGCCATCCTGCCTTCCATTCTCCACTTGTTTCATTGCCTTTTGCACTGCTTTTCTCCCCAATTCTGATCTCTCTTCCCATCGGCAACAACAGCTGCTTTATGCTCTGCTGACGCTGCATGCTTTTGAAGAGCCAGATCCCTGCTTTGGAAACCGTGCCCGTTCTTCACAATGGGAAGTGGCCGTCCCCATTGAACTGGTATTGTGTGTGAGTTGCTTTATTTTTATCTCTGTTGAAGTGCAGCCAAGGCAAGTCATGAAACCATTGAGTATGGAAATGTGTCTCTGTGGCTGGTTGAATGCAAACATCTGATTGAGAACTGGAGGAGTTAGGCTGCCCTTGATTGCCCCCGTTCATTTCTTCTGATGACAGAGACTTCATTTATGTGGCATCTGCTTCATCCTATGGAAGTAATAGCTCTGTTTTGCTAGCCTTTCAGCAGAGACCCATTTTCTCCTCCAAACCTTTTTCAAGATGGATCACAGACTAATGACTTAAACTCTGGTCTGATAGCTATGCGTAATTGTGGCAGAGAATAGAATGACTTGCAAGGACAGAGCTAAAGAAGGCCTTAGGAAGTAAATCTGATGAGCCCATCCTGCTGTGATTGATATCAGTTGCACAGTCAATTGTCCCAAGATTTCTTGGTAGCGGAGAACCTTCCCCTACCTAAAGTAGTGTAAAGAGAGGGGCCACACTGCACATACATGCACCATCCCTCCCTTCCTCTACTCCTGCTTTGTTCACCTGGCCACTGCCTGTCTAACTTCAGTTGCTGTCTAGGATAATATATATTATTTTAGGACAGGGGTGCTTAATCCCCAGCCTGGGAGCTTGATCCAGCCCCCCAAGCTAATTTTACAAGTCCCCCAAGAACCTATTGATTGTGACGATTGTGGCAAAAGGGGGGAAATAAAGTAATCACTGCACTGGGGCAGGGGGAGGTGTGTGTGCATGTGCGCATGCAAGAACGCATGTAAGACTGTGGTTTGGCGACAAGCACCACTGTCATACCATGCCTGGAGATGAATGTGGCCTCAGGCCAGAAAACCTTATACACACTTGCCCTAGGAGAATGTCTTTACAGTTATCTTGGAGCACCTTCTGCATTCTTGAGGCCTACTGAAATGTCTGTTTTCTTCACTTGCTGTAGCTTTGCTGAAGCCAAGCAGCTATGGACTTGAGCAGTCACCTAGATGGTGTCATGAGCCCTGTAGAGGAGGAGAAGGAGGAGGAGGAAGAAGAAGACTGGGATCTGGGGGATGTTTCTATCTGGCCTGGGAGTGTGGGGCCCTGACTGACTTCATCTATAAAAGCTTGAAGTTGCCAGAGACCATTTTGCTTAGGGCTTTCTGTTTTGGCCTAACTTTAATTCTGCTGGTCATTTATTTTTGCTTTTATTGGGATTATGTTTTTGTATTTTATTGTTGGACCTTATTAGGAATTATAATGGTGTTTCAATTTATTGTATGCTTCTTAAGATGTTTTCTTTCACTTTTTGTTTGATTACTTGAATTTTGTTTTAAAAAAATGGAAATGGACTGCCTTCAAGTCGATCCCGACTCATGGCGACCCTATGAATAGGGTTTTCATGGTAAACAGTATTCAGAGGGGGTTTACCATTGCCTTCCTCTGAGGCTGAGAGGCAGTGACTGGCCCAAGGTCACCCAGTGAGCTTCATGGCTGTGTGGGGATTCGAACCTTGGTCTCCCAGGTCGTAGTCCAACACTCTAACCACTACACCACTCTGGCTCTCGAATTTTGTTTTGTAACAGTTAATTATGTCACCTTTTCATGTTGTGAGCTGTCTTGAGCATAGATTACAATGGAAAGGTGGCATACAAATAAACCATGATGATGATGATGCAATCTCCAGGAAGATCTCCTCCTGTCCCTGCAGAAATTAAGATTGAGAAAAGTCTTCTCTTGGTTCCAAGCCTAATTATTTGAAGCCTAATTGCAGTTGAGGAGGAGCAATTTGGTTTTTTTTGGAGGGGGAGTTAGAATGGGGAAGGAAGGGTTATCCCTTATGCAGAGCTTGGAAAAGTTACTTTTTTGAACTACAACTCCCATAAGCCCAATCCAGTGGCCATGCTGGCTGGGGCTGATGGTAGTTGTAGTTCAAAAAAGTAACTTTTCCAAGCTCTGCCCTTATGCCCCAAGTTATGCCTCCCTCCAAACTGCCCACCTCCTGCTGCAAGTAGGTTTGGAAAGCCTTTTATTGCCTACAGTAGAAGGCTTCTTTGAAGCCTAATTGTGGCACGGAAGGCATTTTTGGCTAGGGGAATCACATCTCTTCCCAGTTGTGACTCCCTCAAGTTACCCTTCTCTGTTGTAATAAAGTTGAAAGAAGTCCTGTATTGTAGCCAATATAAGGCTTTTTTCAAACCTAATTGTGGCATAGGGGGCATTTTTGGTGTGTGTGGGGTCACAGCTGGGGAGTGAAGAGTTAGTTCTCCTCTGCACTGCAGTTAGACTTGAAAAAAACCCTTCTAATGGCTGTAACAGAAGACTCCTTTCGAGCTTAATATCAGCAGGGAGAGGGAACGTGACCCTTTGGGTGCCAGTGAAATCCTCTGTAGGTTTATGTGCACCCATGGATGCTGCATTGGCAGCCTAGACATGTTGGAAGGCTGTGTATTTTGTATGCCCTGATCTCTCCGCCATCCCTTATCGGTTAGCCCAGCCTTTCCCAACCAGTGTGCCTCCAGATGTTGTTGGACCACAACTCCCATCAGCCTCAGCCAGCATTGCCAATGGTCAGGAAACATGGGAATTGTGGTCCAACAACATCTGGAGGCACACTGGTTGGGAAAGGCTGGGTTAGCCCATTGCTGATCTGATGTCCAGAGAGGTCCTTCCCTTTTGGATATAAATCCTAAATAAAAATAGTAACTAAACTTGGAAAACCTGAGCCAGATCTGAATTAAAATAGAGAAAGTAAATTTGGATTTGTAAACCAGCTTGAATGCCCTTTGGAAGTTAGGCAGGGTACAGACGTTAAAAATGAATATAAATAAATAAATAAATTTGTCACCAGTTTCACATGTTTAATCCTCACACCATTTAAATTTTGCACACATTTACACGAACTGATATGCAAATGAGCACATTGTCTTCTTGGTTGCCGTATTTTCTTTTCCAAGGGTGCTCCCTCCATTAGGGATTCATATACAGTAGGGCCCCACTTTACAGCACTTCGCTAATACAGTGGTCTCAATTAGACGCAATTAGACTAAAGCCCCACTCATACGGTGCTTGTTCTGCTTTTACGGCGGTTTTCGGGCATCGCACGCCATTCCATTCAATGGGTTCCGCTTTACAGCGGCTTTTGCTTTACAGCGGGGGTCTGGAAGATAACCCGCTGTATGAGTGGGGCCCTACTGTACGTCTATTTTATTGCATCTACCATTGGTCAATGCAATACACATATGGAATGCATGTAAAAAATAACACCAGTACATATAAAACAGACATCCTGCATCTCCTCGTAAACACAACATACAGGCTACAGAGATCGATAGTTTCATGAATCAATGTTATGTCAGAGGTCTCTTTTTTCCCTGTCTTTGACTCTGATCTTGGCTGCTGTCAAAGCAAACCGTGCTGCCAATTTTGTAGTGTTAGGGCTCTTATCGCACAACAAACAGATCAGGGGCCACCGATCTTTTTGGGCCAGTAGGCACATTTGGCATTTTGAGAAAGTGCCATGGGCATCAGTCATAAAATGGCTGTTGTGGAGTGTGTGGCATAATACAAAATGGCTGCCCAAATGAAAACAACAGAAAAAAGAGTCAGGGCCACAAAATGGTGTGGAAATGCAATCAATAGGGAACGGGCACTGCTACACTTGCTCACAGAGAGAAGGCTCTTTGAATCCTCTCTTCAAAACGGAAGGGAGGGTGAGTGTCCAGTCCTGGCATCTAGTAAAATGTGGGCATGTTTAAGGGGGCATATTCAAGACATGTTTAAGGGGGCATATTGCAGAGCCAATGCAAACAGGAACTGAGCAGGAAGCGCAGTCTCTTGTGCATTGTGAATTTTTGAGGGGACCTTTCATGGGCATCACCGGAGACACGTAGGAGACAGTGGACACACTGGTACCCACAGGTGCCATGTTGTCAACCCCTGAATAATCTGGATAGCAACTGGTAATCCTGAAATTTTATCAAGAATTTCTGCCAACAGTCTGCAAATAAGCACTGTGCAGCAGGCCAAACTGCATAGCTGTAATCCTGCAAGCAAAGGCAGTTTACCAGCCATGTAGTGCAGCCCTTTGCCCTAGGTACAATAAATAAGTTTCTTTTTTTAACTACCTGCTTGGGAGAGCAAACAACACCAATAATTATGGTGGATATGTATGTCAAGAGCCTGGCAGTTCACAATGCATGGTTACTAGAGTTTTTATTTGCCTGTTGGAGGATATATTCATTTGCCCCATATCACATATACACAAGACTTTGCAGCAGACTAAATAAGGAATGCTAAATACAGGACTGCAGTATGTGGAATTAAGGAATCATAGGCTCTCATGTGTATGTCCATTGCATTTTACTGTTGTGAAGGTGCAAAATAAATGATTCTTCAAATGAAGGACATCTGGTTCTGGTAAATCCAGTTAATTAGCTACTGGAGTGCTACAAATATTGTGATGGCTATTTCCCCACCTCCTCCCCCAGCCCCCCACAGTCAGTATTTTGAACTAATGAGGAATTCATCTAAATGTGGAGCAAGTCTTGGCAGAGAGAACTGGCCACCTGTCTCACAACTGGCATTCCTTTCCCTCTACATTTGTTTGTGGTGCCCTTAGAACATCACTGTGATGTTTATATGCTTTGCCATGCTGTATCCATGCATCTGTTATATAATCATAGAATAGTAGAGTTGGAAGGGGCCTATAAGGCCATCGAGTCCAACCCCCTGCTCAATGCAGGAATCCAGTTTAAGGCATATCCAACAGGTGGCTGTCCAGCTGCAACTTGAATGCCTCCAGTGTTAGAGAGCCCACCACCTCTCTGGGTAGCTGGTTCCAATGTTGTACTGCTCTAACAGTTAGGATGTTTTTCCTGATGTTCAGTAGAGATCTGGCTTCCTGTAACTTGAGCCCATTATTCCATGTCCTGGACTCTTGGATGATCGAGATGGTGTCCCTCCTCTATGTGACAACTTTTCAATGTACTTGAAGAGTGCTATCATATCTCCCTTTAATCTCTTCTCCAGGCTAAACATGCCCAGTTCTTTCAGTCTCTCCTCATAGGGCTTTGTTTCCAGTCCCTTGATCCTTCTTGTTGCTCTCCTCTAAACCTGTTCCAGTTTGTCTGCATCCTTCTTAAAATGCAGTGTCTACTGGATGCAGCACTCAAGATGAAGCCTAACCAGTGCCAAATAGAGGGGAACTAGTGCTTCACATGATTTGGAAACTCTACTTCCAGTAATGCAGCCTAAAATAGCATTTACCTTTTTTGCAGCCATATTGCACTGTTGGATCATATTCAGCTTCTGATCAACAACAATCCTAGGATCCTTCTTGCATGTAGTATTGCTGAGTCAAGCATCGCTCATCTTACAGCTGTGCATTTGGTTTCTTTTTCCTACGTGTAGAACTTTGCTTATCCCTGTTAAATTTCATTCTGTCATTTTTAGCCCAGTACTCCAGCCTTTCAAGATCCCTTTGAATTTTGTTTATGTCCTCCACGGTATTAGCTATCCCTCCCAATTTTGTGTCATTTGCAAATTTGATAAACATTCCCTACACCTCCTCATCCAAGACATCAATAAAAATGTTGAAGAGCACTGGGCCCAGGACAGGTCCCTACAGTACCCACTCATTGCTTTCCCTCAGTTTGAGAAGGAACTATTTCTAAGCAATCTATGAGTGCAATTCAGTAACCATTGATGGATCCACCTGATAGTTGTTCCATCCAGCTGACATTTAGCTAGCTTGCTGATCAGAATATCAGGGTATTAATATGCTCCATTCTAAGCATTTATGTAGCAAGTTTTCCCTTGGCTCAGTTGCTTGTGTAATCTGGAGCAATCTGCTTGTTTGGAGCACTGGTGCAGTTTGGTTGGTCTGCTCATGATGCATGATAGTCTGGGTTGTATAGATTAATCCCTGCAGAGCCAATACATTGTGGACACATCCACACCATACATTTAAAGCACATTTAAAGCACATGGTTTCCCCCAAAGAATGTTGGGAACTGTCGTTTGTTTAGAGTACTGGGAATTGTAGCTCTGTGAGGAATAAATGACAGTTCTCAGTACCCTTTGGGTGAAGCCATGCACTTTAAATGTGTTTTATATGCATGGTGTGGGTCTCTCACATACTCCTCTCTGTCCTCCATTCAGGCAAGCATTATCACAGTTCAGAGACACTTTCTTGTCAAGTAAAAGCACACAAAGAGGATGTGGTTCAGGGCTGGTAAGGTGGTGTGGCCTGGGGAAGACCTCAAGGCTGATGTTCTCCACCCTGCAGTACAGAAGAGATCTACTGGGTTAGATGTCATGATGACCTTCTCCCAGCCCCTTTGATTCTAACTGTGTTTATTGTCGCTGTTCAGTATAATATCTGACACTGAATTACACTGATGGAGAACCACCTTGAGAGTTTGCATATAGCAGTCTGGTCTTTTGCATATGTGGTGATCTTGCTGAACATTTGTCATTGTTGCGACCTGTGATGTTCATCCTTCATGTGCGTTCTTATTGATTCATTTTCTTGCTTGGGTTTGATGATGTTAAACTGTTCTGAAGGAGGGGAAATGCAGTTCTTTCATTGGCCTGTCACTGTGAATATCTACTGAAGTGTGATTTTATATGAGTGAGATAAGTCATCACTGTTGGGGTAAGAATGGGATGTCTGTAAATACATTTTTTAAAGAACACTTTTAACGGGTTCCCCACATCCCTGTCAACAATAGAGAATCAGCATTTCTTAGTAGACTGAAGGGGAGATTTTTTATTTTTTTTAAAAAACCATTAGGAGGACAGATTATTCAAGAGATGAATGTTGCCTTGGAGAGGGATGAAAGTACAGGTAGAGAGGAATTAGAGCAGCAGGCATTCCATGTATTCATTAATCTATTGTGCCAGCGTGGAATTGAGTAGCTGTGGTCTGCAAGAAAGCTTCTAGCTCTCATGACTGATGAGAGGAAAAGCTTTGAAGTGTGGCAGGAGAGAGCACAAATCAAATGCATATAACTTACCTGACCATGCTGGCTCCCCATTTAGGGTGAATGTGTTTTGCTTGTCATGACCAGGAATGGCAGCTTGGTGTCCTACCATAAACCCATCCTTACTTGGGTTAGGCAGAGGAATGGAAAATGCCAACTATTATTACTTGTAGCAGGTCAGTTAGACAGCCCCTTCCATTATGGCTATGCTGCAATGTCTCTGGATCTTGTTTCAAAAAGTCCTCTACATGTACATAAATTACATAGTAGCATGGGATTTGATGGAGTGGGTGAGCAAAAAACAAAGACAGATGGCCATGAATTAACTCTGACACTTCTGTATTGCTGCAGTACAGACAAGAAACCGATATATACATTTGTAGGAATAAGGGTGCAGGAGGAAATAATTTTCACCAAATGGAGAAGGGGAAGATGGTTTTAAAACAACAATAATACTATTATTTTTAGAATGTTGATTTGTACAGATTTGTAGATGGTTGCATTAGATATAAAAAAGTTGATTTTGCAGTACCACTTTCTTAACTGGGACTAGGAATGTGTGAAATGAGGTTTGCTATTTCTGTGGAATTTTTACATTTCTGCCTCTGGGGTCGCCATATAATGACACAAACTGAGACAATTGGCTCAGATGGCGGGTGCAACCCACAGGCTCTCTGCTCACCTGCCTTTCCTGCTCATGAAGTCATCCGTACGCCATCACTTGCCCACCCACCCAGATTGTAAATAGTTTCCAGTGCCACTCTTTGCTCTCCTTCTCTCCCCTGCTGTGCTCCTGATTGGTCATCTCATCCCATGTCAGTTTCTTTGCCATTGCTAATGCTGTGGCAGTGATGGCAGCATCAAAGCAATTAACAAGTAAACCAGGGGAAGTGAAAGCAGGATGAAGAGGGACAGTGACGGCATCTGCCTCAGGTAGCTCAGTGTTTGCACCGACCCTGTTCTACCCTACTTTCTCAGATATTCACGGAAAGCACATGGTTATCCTTGTTTTCTGAACAACTTCTGCATGGGCTCCCCCCCCCCATCTTGAAAGAGCAGTTGTGCAATTGGATCTGAATTTTAACAGAGGTACAGTGTCAGTGTGTTGGCATTTTACCTGTGCAAATACATGCACAATATCAATAGCTCATGCTACAATTTGTGTTCATGAATGTTCACAAGCTGAGATGGTTTTAAAAAGGGGATTAGACAACTTCACGGAGGATATGTCTATTAATATTTGCTCTATGATGGCTACATGAAACCTCCACATTCACTGGCAGTATGAATATCAATTGCTATTGAGTTGTGATATGGAAGAACAGGTGGTTGTCTTTGTGCTGTGCTTGTGAGCTTCTCATTGGTGTCTGCCCCGCCCGACATGGACATAGGGTGGGTCTGGAATACTTGTCTACACTGTACTATGAGAACTACATCAGAAATTGAACCTGGTGGATTACTGTGGCATCCCTTAGTAAAGCCCAAACTGGGACGTATATGCAATTCTGAGTGGATTCAGACAAGATATTTTTTTACAATAATTTTTATTCAAATTTTCATAAAACCAACAAAACAAAATAAAAAAACATAACACAATAAAAATAAAAAAATTGACTTCTGATTTGTCACAGATCAGCTATAAATATATAATATATATCAAACCTGTCCCTTAATACATACAAAATTACTTTTCTCCATAGTCTATCTTAATTAATCGTCAAATTCCATTGTCATCATTTCATTTTTATCTTTCAACAAAAAGTCTAAGAGAGGCTTCCATTCCTTAAGAAATGTATCTGTCGATTTTTCTCTAAGTAAACATGTCAATTTATCCATCTCTACTAAGTCCATTAATTTCAATAGCCATTCTTCCGTTGTTGGTGTTGATTCCATTTTCCACTTTTGTGCATATAATAATCTTGCTGCCGTAATCATATATAATATTATTCTTCCATATTTCTTTTCTATTTGTTTATCCATAAAACCCAATAAAAAAAATTCTGGTTTTGACTGAATATTTATCTTTAGAATTTTTTGCATCATCCTACCTAACTGTGCCCAAAATAATTTTGCCTGTTTACACAACCACCACAAATGACAAAATGATCCTTCTTGTTGTTTACATTTCCAACAAACATTAGAAACATTACTATACATTTTTGACAACTTTTCTGGAGTCATGTACCAACGATACATTGTTTTATAGAAATTTTCTTTAAGATTATAGCATAATGTAAATCTCAAGCCTTTTTTCCACATATTTTCCCATTGATCCATTTGTATATTATAACCAAAGTTTTTTGCCCACTTTACCATACACTCTTTTACTTGTTCTTCTTCCATATCCATTTTCAGCAAGAGTTTATACATTTTCGCAATTATATTTTCATCATTTGTACACAAACCTATTTCAAAATCAGATTTACTTATTTCAAACCCATACATTTTCTTATCCATTTTATATCTCTCTAACAATTGTAAATAGGCAAACCATTGACAACTATATCCTTCCTTTGTCAGTTGTTCTCTCTCTTTCATTATATATTCTCCATGTACATTTTCTAAAAGTTCTTGATAAGTTAACCATTTCTCTTTTCCAGCCATTTCTCTTCTATAAAATGCTTCTTGACTTGAGACACATAATGGTATTTTGGAATAAAACCTTGGTTTATATCTGTTCCATATTTTCAACAAAGGACGTCTTATAAAATGATTGTTAAAGTCCACATTAACTTTTACTTTGTCATACCATAGATATCCATGCCATCCCCACTTCAAGTTATGGCCCTCCAAATCCAATAGTCTTTTATTCCTCAATAAAATCCATTCCTTTATCCAGACTAAACAACAGGCAGCAAAATAAAGTCTCCGATTTGGTAGTCCCAATCCTCCTCTTTCTTTGGTGTCTTGTAATAATTTAAATTTAACTCTTGGTTTTTTTGCCTGCCAAACAAATTTAGAAATATCTTTTTGCCATTGTTTAAAAGGTAAATCAGAGGATATTACAGGTATTGTTTGAAACAAAAACATCATTCTCGGCAATACATTCATTTTTATCACGGATATTCTGCCCATTAATGACAATTGTAATTTATCCCATCTTAACAAGTCTTTCTTGATCTCTGTCCATAGTTTTTCATAATTATTATGAAACAACTTTGAATTTTTATTTGTCATAATAATACCTAAATATTTCAACTTTTCCTCTATTTTAAAATCTGTCTTGTCCATCAACTCAGACAAGATATTGACATCCAATTCAAATGGTTAAACAGAGGGAAGCTTTCCTACACTATATTTTAGAACAATTTTTGGAAGATGAATAGACTTATATGATGGTCCACCTTGGTATCTTCAAGTAACCAGGCTGTCATTTGTAGAACTGGATCTTAAATTCCAGGAAAAAAACACAGGATTTTGGTTTAGGTACAGTCAGGTGGAAGCCATCTTAGGTAGCCTAATGCACTAGCCACACAATGCCTGCTTGGTTACCAGCAGACTGTGTTTCATGCTGATGATGTCGCCAAGACACTAGCTCAAACATTCGTTCCCCCTTCCTTTCCCAATGGATAGAAGATAACAAAGGCAGATCCTCTTCTGCAATTGACATGGTTCATTCCCTCTTTTACTCTTCTCCTTCTGCATAAAATGGGAATGATGGTGGTGGTCAAGGTAGCCCATGTACAAGTAGCATCTCAACTGGCCTTACAACAGCCTTCCCTAACCTGGTGCCCTCCAGATGTTTTGGATTGCAACTCGTATCATTTCTGACCCTTGGCCATGCTAGCTGGGGCTGATGGGGGTGTTCAAAATATCTGGAGGATGCCATATTGGAGAAGGCATCCCTAAAATACTAAGCAGAATGGAGGTCTTGATGGACATTCAATTTACTTTTGTTGTTTAATTCAGCAAGTAGCTGTGGAAGCAGGCTGACTTTAAGCAGACAATATTTCAATAGTGAATGGAGAAATGTTTTGTAGAAATCTACTGAAGTGAATTGGAAAAGATTCTATTTCACATCATCTCTGATTAAATATGTTCTGATATATGTGGAAGCCTCTCTCCGCTGTATTTCTGAATCCTTTTCTGATGAAAAGTCCAGAGCTGTACAAAAAGAAGATATTTCTCTCCCCCTCCCACTTCTCTTTAGTCTGCCTTTTACAATTTTAATAGGTTCTGGCCCCTAAGGTCACTTTCTCAGCACTGTTAACCTGTCCATCATATCAGGGCAAATAAAAAACCCTTCCTACCAACCGGAATTTAGACCAAAATGGAGAACTTTATTATCAGTGATAAAATAAAGGCTTATAAAAATGCCGACCAGTGATAGGTAAAAGCTATTTCTCCTAGGAAGACTACGATTGGGGATCACAGACTCTTTAGGTGAAAATAAACCAAAATAATATTGGATGGGTGGGAGTGGTTTGATGCTTGTGTTGTATGTGGTAATGCAGACCCCCCAAAATATCCTGTAATTCCAGTAAATTCCATGCGCTGTTTCAGTGAGGCCCACTCTAATGCTTTAAGAAGCATGAGCAGATCTAAAGGACCACAGTAATTACAGGTAATTTCTCTCTTTCTCTCTCTTTGACAAAATGTTAGGTGAGGGTGAAAAATTTGTCTAGTGAGCTGCATTGTCAAGGGGAGATATGAATGCTCCTAACCAGCACAGCACATTGCCTCCAAATCCTTGGTCACTTTCTTTAGAAACTGCCCGTCAGTGATAACAATTCTGAGTTAGATGGATCAATAGTATGACCTGGTATAAGGCAGCTTCCTTTGTTCCTAAGACACATAGTTAGCTAAAATATCGAGTGGATCTCCATAGGTGAGGCTTTTATTTTAAGGTTAATTCCTTTTAGAGTTAAGATCACAAACAGATGTCAGGTTAGTCCCTTTTAGGGTTACTAGAAGATATGTTTGCTGTTACACAGTAGAGACTTTCCCAGACCTGTTCAGGTGCTCAAAGAACACATGGAGCCCCATGAACCCCTCATTCTTGCCAGCTCCATCCCCAACCTTCTGGTGATGTGGGGAAAGTTGTGAAGGGGGATCCTTGACATGTTTGGTTGTCCACACTTAGAATTCTCCTAGTGACTAGGAACTTTGTACAGTTAGGGTCCCTGATTGCCAGAAGGATTCTAAGTGTATTCAGATGAATGTATGAAGCTCCCCTTTCAGAACTTCAGCCTCAACCCACAAAGGTTCAAGGTGGAGATGGCAGAAATGTGGATGCTGAGGATGAGGCTGGTGTGCATGGTTCCACATCTACGTTATACTTTGAGCTGTGTCTAGCATTCTCTGTTTGCTGGCACAAGGGCTTTTGTGCTAACTGATGGGTGAGTTTTATTATTGCACAACAGAGGAATCCAGTGCAACAGTTGCACTAGTAGAAACTCTTTATGCAAGAGATTATGCAATGTGTTGCACAACAAAGATTGATTTATTTTTATTTACGGTCATAGACCAAACTGAACATATACAAATACACAAATGCACAACAATACTTAAAAGAAGCATTAAACATATCCACTCTTGTAACAAAGTTACCATCAACCTTCTTATGCTTCCTCTTGTGCAACAACATCCCGCTGTCGCAATACATTTCGACAGTGGAACAAGCATTCCACTAAGTGTTCATATCTCAGCTTATTAAGCCACGATATTGCCACCAAACAGACATCATGCCAAACCATGGTTTGAGATAGCTATAGCTGGAACTCAAACCATGATTTGAGCTTCCAGGCATACAGAAAGACTACGGGTAGAGCTGCTTGTTTGCTTTTGTTTTCTGTCTGCTCAGTGTGGCATCCCTGAGGTGCAGTGACATTTGGAGATTAGAACAAAAGCTTTAACTATGATTTGTCAATTCAAACATAACTTCAAAGGCATATTTAGTACAAACCATAGTTTGCAATCCACTTTAAATGAGTTTCTTATTCTGGTTTGCCAGCCATTCCTAAACCATGGTTTGTCAATTCACAATCACACAAAATCATAGCTAGTGTCATGCAAGGGGGAGCCAGTGTGGTGTAATGGTTAGAGTATTGGACCTGGACCTGGGAGACTGGAGTTTGCATCCCTACCTGGCCATGAAACTCACTGGGTGACCTTGGGCCTGTCACTTGGGCCTGTCTTAGTCTATGCTACCTCGTAGGGTTGTTGTGAGGGTAAAATGGAGAGGAGAGAACCATGTACACCATTTTGAACTCCTTGGAGGAAAGGTAGGATGTAAATGTAATAAATAAATAAAAATAGGGAGGCTTCCTTAACTGTTTGGCATGATATCTGAATTCAGACATAATTTATATAGCTTAGGATACAGAATTTATCCTGTTATTGTTAACCTTTAAAATGCTGGAGGTTGGCATGGATAATCTTTGCCAGGGTGCTTGATGCAGCTGCTGTGACATTTACTGAATATTGTTCTAGATCTTAATATCACTTCTAATGAAGGCAATCCACATTCCCTCACCAGGAAAAGCCCTAGCAAGCGGGAGGAGAAAAATTGGATTTAAATTGATTTGTCTTACACGAGGGTCCCATAACGATTTGATATGATATCCGTAAATGTTAAGGGACAGCCGTATCAGGCTCTCAGGGTATTTGTTCATATTTAGTAAATAGCCTTCAGACATGCTTGTAACACATAAAATGGCATCCTTGATACAGTATCTTTGCTTAGCATAAAAAATCCCACACCCAGTGGAACTGCTTTGGTTTTCATGTATTCTCAGGGTATAAGCTTTGCTATGTATTGCTAGCTCTCAAGGTGAGTAGAGATGATGGATAACCTTCGCAATTTTGCAGCACTGGTAAGTCATCCTGCCTTCTAGGAATTGATTATCGTTAGCTGTGCTCAAACTAGGCAAAGAATAGCTGATGAGATCCTGGGGAGAGCCAGACTGTGCATTGGTACTGGACCAGTTTCAGGGTTCTGGTTTTGGTGTACAAAGTCCTATGCAGCTTGGGACCAGGATACCTGTAAGATCATCTTACCCCTTATATACCCAGTCAATCACTGTGCTCTGCAGGCGAGGGCCTCCTGCAGATACCATCTCATCATGAGTCCTCTTCCACACAACATAGGAATTGGGCCTTTAGTGCTGCGGCACCTATCCTTTGGAATTCCCTCTCCTTAAGTATTAGACAGGCACCATCTCTGTTATCTTTTCAGCGCCTACTAAAGACCTTGTTCTTTCAACAAGCCTTTTAAGTAGAGACCTTGCGCCAGTTTGTATCTGTGTTGGAATTGCCTTTTTAGATGTTTTTAAAGCTTTTTTTAAAAAAAGATGCTTTTAAAGATGTTTTGTTTTAATATGTTTTTAAAGATGTTTTGTTTTAATATGTTTTAAAGTCTTTTGTTTTTAAGATGCTTTAGAGTGATTTAAGTGTTTTTCTTTGCCACTCTGGGCTCCTTTTGGGAGGAAGGGTGGGATATAAATTTAATAAACAAACAAATACTATTCCTAGTTTCCTAACCATGGTTAAGAAAGCAGGACTGTGCTATGGTTTCCCTCCTTCCCTCCCCAATGTGAATTCCTTTTTCCTTTCAGCTTGCTTTAGCCATGGTGTACCATTACAACTGCAACAGCTCTACCCATGCCCCTTGATTTCAAACTCTAGGCCCCATCAGCACTATACATTTAAAGCAATGTCTGAATGGTTTAACAGTCAATCCCTCTTCCCAGGGGATTATGGGAATTGTAACTCTGTGAGGGGGATAGGGGTCTCCTAACAAATCTCAGCACCCTTCACCAATGACAGTTCCCAGGATTCTTTGCGGGAAGCCATGACTGTTGGAAGTGGAATGATACAGCTTTAAATGTACAGCGCCGACAGAATTACAATCAGTTGGGAGTTACAAATAGTTACAGTCCTGGTGGCATGTTCTCACTGGGCTGCTGAAGGAGGCAAGAGACTCCCCCAGCACAAACACAAGTAATGGCAGCACAAGGGCCTCATCCAGGGTCAGACTAGGTAGAAGGTAAAGGTGTCCCCGCACTTGTAGTGCGAGTTGTTTCCGACTCTTAGGGTGACATTTTGCGATGTTTACTAGGCAGACCATATATATGGGGTGGGCTTGCCAGTTCCGTCCCCGGCCTTTCTTTACCCCCCAGCATATGCCGGGTACTCATTTTACCGACCACGGATGTATGGAAGGCTGAGTGGACCTCAACCCCTTTTACTAGATTCGACTTCCTCCTTCTGTTGGAATCGAACTCCGGCCGTGAGCAGAGCGTCGGCTGCGTTACTGCCGCTTACCACTCTGCGCCACGGAGGATCTTGGGTCAGACTAGAGTCCATCTCAAAACCAAGGGGATCAGTAAGAATCAGGGTCAGAGCAGTCCGGGTTCAGAAGCAAGCAGTCTGTAAGCAATGCAAATAAGGGCCAAGGCAAGAGACAGGTCTGGGGTCCATAGGCAATCTTGAGACAGGTCTGGTACAGAGCTAGAGTGTAGACATTGTTTCATCAGCCCTTACAACCTAGCACTGGGGTTTTTATGCTGGAGCCACTCAACCACACCCCAAACCTCAGCAGACTCCCACTGATCACCTGTAGCCAGACTTTTACCCCCAAGGAGTCTGGGCCTGCAGCCAGGCACTTCTCTGATGAGCCGGGTCTCCATCTGGGCTTGGGGGCTGTTCATCCTCAATGTCAGAGGTCCGTCTTGCCCCAGGTGCAGACGGCCAATCCTGGACCTTGTCATAGGACCCTGGCCCCTCACCCTCAGATGGAGCCTGGGCCAGGGCTGGGGTCAAGACTGGAGCCTCCTGGTCTTCATCCAATGAGGACTCCTCTGATGAGGACTCCCCTGGCTGGGACCTGACACCTGGTTCGCGTTAGCCAAGGGCAGCATCAGTGCAGACATTTGAGCTATACCATAACACTGAGAGGTGGGATTCATGTGAAGGGTGTGAGAAGTATGTGGCCCAATTCAGATGTAACCAACTTGATCTTGCTCAATAATTGGTTTGTAGCTGGAGATTAAACCACAGTTTCCTAGTTTTGTATTAACAGGAAAGCTTTGCAGTACAATATATGAGAGAAGGGAGGGCAGGACGTGAAGGAGGTCAGAGGGAGTATGTGAGCAGAATGCATGTTCTCAGTCAGATAACCCATGGACTGAGATTGTTATGTCGGAACAAGGCCTAAATCCTACTAGGGTTTTCAACTTCAGAGTTCCTGAAGTCAGTAGCTTGAGCTGCAGAAAACAGAGCTTACTGTCAAGCAACTAGATAGTACTGTTCTGCAGGCCAGGCAATGCCAAAAAGCCAGGCTTCTAGTATTTTATTTATACTAAGCCTGGCCAATCCAGAGGTTTCATAGCACCTGCCAATCACATTCTATGTCTGAACTGGGCTCTGAGGCCTGAATACATCCTTGTCCATGGAAAAAGTTACTAGGTCTCAGACTGAGATGCTTTGGTTACCAGTTCATGCTACAAAGTCCCTGACAGTGTGATTTTAACAGGTTTCTTTGCAGTAAAACTTAGAAGCAAGTTCTTGCCTGTTTCCTAGTTGCCCCTTCTGCATTAACTACAGTGAAACCTGGCCGTTAAACTTACATGCACCATTTGGAATTCACAGCTCCACTGAAAATTAATTTAAAAAATGATAAAAGTACTAATTTTAAAAACAATAAAGAATGAATCAACCCATAATTTTATCATTCCCTGGGTTTTCTTGAATGATTCCCAGGAAATATGGCAAATTCCAGTTCACATCAGGATGAACCAATCAGCTTGGAGGTAGATTGGAAACAGTCAGCTCTTCAGTTTATGTTACTGCAGTAAAATGGAGCTCAGTTGTAAGGAAACCTCAATTTCCCAATTAAGAAAATCACTGGAGAAAATAAATAGCTAATGAGAGATTAAACTTGCAAACTATTGATCTCGTGTATGATATAAATCACTATAAATCTTTTTAATTGTCTGCCCAAACATAGATGTGTGCATCATCCATGATATTTGGCATGTCCTGTGGGATGTTTATCTAAATATGCAACCAGAGAGAATATATATTCATAGCTGTGGGCAATTTATTCTGTTGTATTTAGACTGGATTTTTCTGCACAGGAATAAGCCCTCTACTGAGATTCAGTGGTGCTTCGTCTCAAGGAAATAAATGGAAAACTGCAATTTTAATAAGTATCTTTTTGGCTATATACACACACATTATATATTAATGTGTACAAATGTATGTGTATTAATAAACAATGCATATTTTATGTGTTTACACAATTTATATTAACAGGGTTGTATGTTTTCATGGAGAACAATTGCAAAATTAGTAGTTCTAAAAAAGTTTTATTCCTCCGCACTTGGCCTAAATTCAGGATATTCCACAATTAAACATAAAGTATTTATTGCAACAGTAGAACAGCCTTGTGGCATTGGGGGAGATTTTATGAAAATGATTGACTACAGTGTTAAAATACAGCAATATATAGCAGTGGTTATGATTGTTATTCCTTTGCAACATATTTTAATATAAAAGTATTCATGTACTAATTATACATATACTTATTTCATCAATTAAATAGTTGAGATTTCAGTCTAATTAGGAGAAACACTGAATATCTGAGGAAAATAGATGATCAGTCAATGAAATGGCCTCAAGTGGATTAGTTCCTAGGATGTTCGGTTTATAGAGACTGAATATCATGCTGATGTTATTAAATTTTGCATGTTGAATATTGCCTAGATATAATCCTGTGAAAGTGTGGATTATAATTATTGTAATAAATAAATAAATAAGCAAGCAAGCAAGCCAAAATGATGAAGGGGATGCAGTGACTCTTTTATGAGGAAAGGTTGCAACATTTGGGGCTTTTTAGTTTAGAGAAAAGGTGAGTATAATAGAAGTGTATAAAATTTTGCAGGGCATGGAGAAAGTGAATATAGAAAAGCTTTTCTCCCTAGAACTTGTGGACAGCCAAGGAAGCTGAATGTTGGAAGATTCAGGACAGATTCAGGACATACAACACATTGTTAAACTATGGAATTCGCTCCCACAAGAGGTGGTAATGGCCACCAACTTGGATGGTTTTAAAAGGGGATTATACAAATTGGTGGAGACTAAGGGTATCAGTGGCTACTAGCCATGATGGATGGGTTTTGATTGCTGCCTTAGTGGTCTTTAGGAGAGTAATTAGCTGCTGGCAAGCTTGAATTGAAAAACAGTTTTTGGTTTTGCGTTTTATATTTTGCTTTTCCTCATGTAGTGGTGTGTGTTTAAAAAATCTAATTTGATACACTGGATGCTTTCCTAAATTTTCCTTATCCAGCAGCCTGACACAAGCTTCATGAGCTGAAACACTGTTTTTTCCCTTTTTTAAAAAAACATGTTGAAAAATGGGTTTCTCAACAAGAAGATCAATAATGATAGACAAACTTCTGTGAAAGGCAACTTGCCTGCCATTACTTTTCTCCCCTTTCTTTCCTTATTTTGTATTTCAAACAGCAAAACATTTCATCTCAAAAGATCAAATCATCTCTGTTACTACTTAAGGTCATGTGCAAAGTCTGTGTCATTCAGCACTCGTACAGACTGTCTGTTAAAGACATTTTTGACAAGTTTAACTTGCTTGACTTTGTTCAGTTAAGGCACATGGGGAAGGGGCTGCAGCTCAGTGGGGCAGCATCTGCTATGCACGCAGAAGGTGCCAGTTTCAATCCTCAGCATCTCCAGGTAAGGCTGCGAGAGACCCGTGTCTGCCACCCTGGAGAGCTGCTGTCAGTCAGTGTAGACTGAATTCAATACTGAGCTAGATAGACCAATGGCCTGATTCAGTGTAAGGCAAGTTACTAAATTTCCTCATTCATCTAATGGGAACCTACTTTGGGAAAAGGCCATAGCTCCATGGTAGTGCATCTGCTTTGCATGCAGCAGGTCCCAGGTTCAAAGCCTAGCATCTCTAGGCAGAGCGGGAAACGTCTCCTGTCTGAAACCCTAGAGAGCCACTGTCAGGATGGTTAACCTGTGGCCATCCAGATGTTGCTGAACTACTTCTCCCATCAAATCTTAACAATTGGCTGTGCTGGCTGCTGCTGATGGGAGTTAGAGCCCAGCAACATCTGGAGTACCAGAGGTTTGCCCAGCCCTCATGTAGACAATACTGAGCTATTGGCTGGTCTGAAAAGGCAGCTCCTTATGTTCCTAACACCTGCAAGTATCTTTCCAAAGTGTAGCATAACATAAAGCTCTGAGCTCCTTATCTGTGCAAAACTGATCCTCCCCATTCATGTGCAGTTGCAAGGGACTGACTAGTGCAGGCGAGAGGAACCTTTCTGAACTCAAGGTATGCATTCCACCATGAGCAATTCTTCCAGGAACCTCACGCTAGTGGTGGGCGTGGGCAGAAAAAAACAGTGGTCTGAGCAATGGATGCGACCTTTCTAAATATCAGTAGTCATAGCAGTGGTGGCTGGTGTTGTCATGAGTCCTGTGGAATGTTCCTGGAGTGATGATGATGAAGAAGAAGAAGATACAGGATGGGATCCAGGGGAGGGTCCTCGTAACTTGCAACCAGAAAGTGTTGAAGCAGAAGGCTTCAGCACTTTTGAGAGTGACAGCTCCTCCCCCTTAGCTCCAATTACAACAGAGGGAATGTTGGCTGATCAGCAGCCAGCCCCTTCTCCTTCCCTCCACCCCCCTCTTTGCTCCAGCTGCAAAGGAGGAGGCTGCAGCTAGAGGAGGGGGATCTCAATGAGGTGCCACCACCGCTGTCGCCCCAGGCATACAGACAACTGCCGGCAGGCTCAGCTAGCCCCCACTTTTCCAACTAGGAGGAACGTTTGCGTGAGCATGCATTGCTGTTCTGTGACACCTTCCTCATGCAAGTAGAAACAGCCTGCCCAAACCTACTTAAGGGTTGTTAGGGGGTGTGCCTAATTGCTGCGCCAGTGTCTTCACTTTGAGTAGCCATGCCTAATTATGCTGTGCAGAGATGCAGAATCTTGACCTGTAAGATTCCAATGGGCTTGGCCAGGACAGGTGTCCATTGGGGCTGGTAGGGCAGAAGGCAGAGGGGCCAGCAGTAAGTGGAGCCACTGCCAATGACAGGCAGAGTCAACTGATTCTACTTTTGTCCCCCTCCCTATTGAGTTCTAACACTTGAGATTGAGGAGGAGGCTGACAGGCAGTGCCACCCTCTGGACTTGGGCGGGTGGTGGTGGTTGCCTGAAGGCAGACTGTGGTGGAGCAGCACCCTATTTGCCCCAAGGGACCATGATCCACTGAGCCAGAGGTTTACATACACGCTTCCATCCAGGCAAGCCAGAGACATGTTCACAAGTAAGGACACATTCTAGTCAGGCAAAAGCACTCAGGGAGGACACAGAGCAGCACTATTATTTATTTATTTAAAAGACTTTGAAATATAGTAAAACAAAGCATCTTTAAAACATCTTTTTTTAAAAAAGCTTTAAAAACCATCTAAAAAAGTAATTCCAACACACAGGGCTAGTGCCAGGAGGCGGCCAGGTCAGGCCCCGGCCGAGATCCTCTGAGTCCCAGAGGGGCCCCTGAGGATGGGAGGGTACTGCTACTGTTCCACGATCTGCAGCAGTGTCGGCTCCCGACCCTGCCACAGATCTCGGAGAGGGAGCTCCCAGGCATCTGCCCCCCATACAGTCAGTGTAGGCTTCAGTAAGCCTGCACACATGTCCCACTTACTTCTCTCATCCCTGTGAATGCAGTGTGCACATTTGCCATCATCCAAGATGGTGGCAGAGGCTTCCCTAAGGGGCTGATTCCTCCTCTGCCATCTTGGTTGATGGCATGCATGCATGCGGAGCACAAACATGCCTGCCATCAACTAAGATGGCAGCAGAGGCTTTCCTAAGGGGCTGACACCCCGCCACTATCTTAATTGATGGAAGGCATGCACACACAATGTGCATGTCATTTACAGGGACAATAAAGGTAAGTGGGACTTGCAGGTGGGTTTATTAGCCCCATGCTGCTTGTATGGAGGGGTTGGGCTATGGCAACGCAGGCCCAAGACAGGCTCATGCCCAAGAGCCCAGGCATGCCTAGCACCGGCCCTGCCAACATAGATGCAGACTGGGATAAGGTCTCTACTTAAAAGGCATGTTGAAAAAGGAAAGTCTTCAGTAGGTGCCCAAAAGATAACAGAGATGGCACCTGTCTAGTATTTAAGGGGAAGGCCAGACTAGTGAGAGGAGCAGCCAGGGAAGAGTCCCAAGAGCCAGACAGGTAGGCCTGGAGGGCCAATGGCGAGTGGTCACAAGCCACCCAATGCCTATGAGAAGCCTGGAAGCAGAACCTTCATGCCTAGTGTAGCATGGTTTAGGGTGCTCTCAATTCACACAGAGAGGCAATGAGATCTATCACTGGGTGTCCCAGTGCCAGAGCTGAGTTACAGGCAGCATTGATTGGAAACTGGGAACCATGAGCCATTCAAACTGGAGAATCAAAGCCAGAGAACAACCCAAGAGCCAGAGTCATAAAAGAGTGCCATTGCCCAAACTCCCAGCTCTTCATATTAAGGAGAGTCAGTGGCCAACCTGGGTAGGCAGAGGCACCAACCTGTAGCCCTGATGACTCAACACAGGAGGCAGCCATGCCCAGAGATAGGGGCTCCTAGTTCCAGTCCAGGCAATACCTGGCAGCCATAGAATGCTCCACAGGGTTTCCTCAACAGGCAAGTTGATAAGAAAAAAATTCAGTGAAGGTTACAAGCATGTTTTTGAGGAATCTGGAAACATAAATGTGTGGTTCAGTGGACAGTGTGTTGGACTTAGAATGGGGGAAATCCTCACTCAGCCATGAATCTGACTTGGGTCAGCTTAACCTGTCTGATAGGTTAGTTGTGAGGATGGAATTGGGGATAGGGATGTGCCTTGTCTTGAGTTCCTTGAGGATGGGAAAAAGTATCTCTCTCTCTCTCTCTCTCTCTCTCCCTCCCTCCCTCCCTCCCTCCCTCCCTCCATCCATCCGTCTATCTGTCTGTCTGTCCACAGACTAGAAGGAGTTTCTTAACACTGTTCCTTCAGTGCTGTAGGCAAAACTGAATTTGATGGCTGGCCTTGGTGGCCAAGCTAGAATTATAGTTCTCCAGTCACCCATGAAGCCCTGGTCAATGGTGTTCTTTGTAAAATAAAAGATAAAAAATAGTTGACCTTCAAAAAAGCATGCACCCACACTTTTACTGCAAAAGAGTCCAGTTGCAGCCCTTCATTAAGTCATCTTTAAGGTGCAGTCTCTATCCCCTTGAAGTCAATGTTGCAAAGCAGCCACTGGTTTTAATAGCTCTGGATTCCACCTCTTAATCTATTTGTTTTGCAGCATTATATCGCCAATGTACTGGAAACCTCCTTAACTTACTGAGTTACCTGTGATTACTGAGCAAATAATTATTCTCAAGATCTTTTCAGTGGTTATGCACAAAATACTGCAGTGCAGCTTGAACAAGTGATGAGGCTTTTAAACCTTAAGAGTTCTTCAAACTGAATGGTGGTTTCAAGGCCAAAGGGAACTGGCAACTTTAAGGAGATGCCAGCAGAATGACATTTGAAAATTGGTTGCTTTTGCTAGTTGCAAATTTATATTAATTGAAAACAGCTGGTTTGTTGTGACATTGTCTAGGGTGAGAATTGTAAATGTAAAGCACTTTGCTTAGTTGAAAATCATTTAAAATGATTAACAACAAAGAAGAATATTAGGCTATATCTAGGGATAGGGGAGATATTTGATTCAGTTTGCATTTAAAGCCAAATCTATCAAATTTACACTTTCTGAAACACTATGAGGACCGAAACACGGCCATCTTTAGAAATTCACACTTTTTTCAATGCAATTCTCCAACCAAACAGTTTACAGAAATGCATATATTAGAAAATGTGTATAGAAATGAATCTGTTAATGAAAATAACATACAAAAATGCATTATATTAGGAGAAATGGCTCAAAAAGATGAGTACATTAGTCAAAACTGCATACAAAAATGTGTTTATTAGAAGAAATTCACACTAAAATGCTGGAGAATCTTCTTAAGGTTTTTTTTAAAAAAAAAACCCTGCAGATTGCTGAAGAAAATACAGAGAACTGAAATTAAGAGTGGGAAAAGGAGAAATTGAGAGAACCAAAATTGACAGATCTCTCCATCCCTAGTTGTATCCAATGAAGGCAGCTCGCACAACGGATCTCTGACACTTCCCCTCTTCCCCCTACAGCCTGCTGTACCCACAAAAATCCTCTGCAGAAGGTTGGGCGACCTACTGAACATTGTGATCTATGTCATTTAGGGTTGCAATGGAAGGAGGGAATCACCCCAAATGGGACTGAGATTCCAACACATGGTGCCACTTCCTTGCTTCTGAAGGTCTCAGTGGAAGCTCCCACCTGGCAACCTCAGGGGAGGCCAAAGATGAGGGCAGTAAATGCTTCCAGGATAATCCTGGCACAATAGGAACAATATGCTATTTTTTTTCCTGATTTTACACTTGAACGTGATTTAATGTGACACACCTCTTGATTCTGATCTTTGACACGACATCTATGTTTTTGTAGAACCCACCCTACTCTTGTCACTATTATTTCTTTTAAACTGTTTTTATGTTGTATTTTAAATTGTTGTGACTCACCCTGGGACCTTGGGGTGAAGGGCAGGTAAATAGTAGTAGCTGTAGTAATTCTACCACTACTATTTATTTATTTATTATTTGGTTTATATCCCACCCTTCCTCCCAGCAGGAGCCCAGGGCGGCAAACAAAAACACTTTAAAATATCATAAAAACAGACTTTAAAATACATTAAAACATTAAAACAGTCTGTGTCTGTGTTGGAATTGCTTGTTAATATGTTTTTAACCCTGTTTAAAAAATATGTTTTAAATCTTTTAAAAATGTTTTAAAGCTTTTTCTAAAAATGTTTTTAAGATGTTTTGTTTTAATATATTTTAAAGTCTGTTTTTATGATTTTTAAAGTGTTTTTAGTGCTTTTGTTTGCCGCCCTGGGCTCCTGCTGGGAGGAAAGGTGGGTTAGAAATACATACATACATACATACATACATAAATAAATCATTTGAAATTATGATTTGAGGTATACACATTCATCAGCTGATAGATCTCTCACATCACTTAATGGCTTGAAGCTGGGTTTCTGGTTTGCTTTTTCTGAGAAGCCTGGATTGTGTAGTGATGAGAAAATTGTCTGTATTGTTTGAGCTTTGTTGCCTGTGTTGCACTTCCTGGCCCTGCCACTGCTGTCACAACCCCTGCCTCCTGCCATTCACATGTTGGGGTTGAAGGTCTGGAGCTTGCTCTTTGTACAGTTTGCTTCTAAATCTCACAGGGAACCTGTGACAGCAGAGGGTGGGGCCGACAGGGGGATGTGATGTGGGAGATGGGGTTAGCAGGCATCTCTCTCTCTCTCTCTCTCTCTCTCTGTGTGTGTGTGTGCGTGTGTGTGTGTGATTTTGATTGCATGGAGAGGAACAACTGAAGGCGGCTTCTGTGAAATGCTATGTAAGCCAATGAAGCTCCTGCAGAGCCAAAGAAACTAAAATGAGGGCTTCCCATAGCTCAATGGTAGAGCACATGCACATGGTTTTAGGTTCACCCCCAGCTTTAGAAAGAGTCTCCAGCAGCAGGGTTGAGAAAGATCTCTCATTGAGGCCTTCCTGAAAGCTTTTGCCAGTCCAAATAGCCATTAATTAATTAGATAAAGCAATGATTGAACTAGGAACAAGGGGTCACTGTGCTACTTAATATGTGTTTTGATTGCAGTAGCATGCCTGCAGTACAGTGTGGCTTGTGTTACTAGGAATGGATGATGAAACAGTGTGCATATGAGCAAGAGTGAGATCTGCTTGAACGACGTGATACCCATTCCATTGTTAGTCCCCAGTTTCTACTACATGTATTGGACGGCTATGAGGAAGGATATTTGTGTTAAGCAGAGTTCCCATCTATTAGACAGAGATAGCATGTCGAGAATGGGTTGGTAGCTGTAACTGTAGGGCAGAAGCAGAGAACTGGTGACAAGAACAGGAGATAGGCTACTGATTGCTGGGTTCAGGACCAAGGCCAGCAACAAAGCATCCTACAACACTGTTTCAACACAAATTAGCTGGAGCTCTTAATTGTAGGAAAGGTACTTAGGAAGCAACCATCCTTGAAAGGAGGCTTTAAGGCATATGCTGTGACAGCATTGACAGGTCTCTTGATATGTCCTTTTGTTGCCTCGTGGTATGGCACTATGGTAGAGGGTGTGTATCAGAGGGGATGCCCAAAGAGAAGGAACTATTAGCATCTGGCAATGTACTGTAAAAGTATCCTCAGCTATTGATAGAAGGCATAAAAGTTGCTGTGGTTGGAGATTGTTCTCATCTTCAGTGGAGAAGGGACTTCCCTGTAATTGCATCCCACGCAGGACGAGGCTGGGTGTTTCATCAGTTTTGCCCCATTGTACAATCCGTGCTTCTCTGAAATAGCATGTTGTCCATTATACTTTTTTTTTTAAAAAGTATTACTCACATGTGTTGAATTGCAGCCTGCCAGTTGAAGACAGTGGAGAAGGTGGTTCCAATGTTAGTGGAGCAGTGAATCTGTTCTGGGTTTTAGTCTGAACTTTCAAGGAGCTGTCCAAATTCTAGGACTGCTCCTTGAATGTTCAGACTAAAACCCGGAGTGGATTCACTGCCCCAGTGACATTGGAACGCCCCATCTCCTCTGGTTGAAGACCAATGAAACAAAGCAAGATAGATATATTTAAGATAAGTAATATTTGGGATAATGTTTTAATTTTGGAGGTGGGCAGGATACTTTCCAAAATAAGTGCAGCAGGGTTACTTCTCTATAATACTCCATGCATTAAAGGGAAGCCTTTTCATACTCGTAGTGTCATGGTTTGTCAATCTATGTTCCATTTCCATCTATCATAAAGCACAAGGGATATGCTCATCCTTTGGAGGCAAATGAAGCTAAAGTCATGTCAGGTGTGACCCGTATTATAGTTTGACGTGCAGTGATATTAAACACAGCACCTGACGTGGTTACATACTTCTGGCTGGCTTTACTATTGACATTTTAATGAGGAATAGGGTTTATTAATTAATTTTTCCCCAGGATATTACATATTTACTCAGTGGGTATGCATATGAAATTATGAAAGCCTTAGCAACAACTTTTTCTTTTTAATCACAAAGCTTGTTCACTGTGAGCAAAGGAAAGAGATCTTCAGGTGATTTAGGAGAAATCTGTGCTTTTTTAGACTGTGGGCTGTAGTTTACAATGGGTGTCACAAAATGCCTTCTTGGAAGAGATAAATATTTCCCTCTAATACCATATCATCACCTCCCACTGTGTGGGAGACTAGGGGTGGGGTGGAATTACAACATGAATGATGGTTCCTCACTGTGCTCTCTTGCGAGTTTGCTGCAGGGGTTAAGCACCAAATGATTACAGCTACATACTGCTTGAAGGTGCCAGAAAGAAAAACCTTACCAGAAAAGGGCAGAAGAAAAATCTGGGTTAATAACTAATAGAAGAATCAAATGTGAACTGGGACAATCTCCTCTATGACTTTTGGATTTAGTAAGAAAGTACTGTGACAGTACAACTCTGTGAAAGTAAACTCTCCTCTTCTTCTCTCTCTCTCTTTATGTGTGTGTGTGTGTACATGTGTGTGTGTGTGTGAATTTTAAAAATATTAATACATGTCAGCCATCACTAGGGTTACAACCCTAAGTACCCTTGCAGCATAATCTTAAGCATGTTCACTCAACAGTAAGTTTACTTTGTTCATTTACTTCCAGGCAGGCGTGCATAGGCTTGTAGGCTGTTGCTGTCCAGATGTTGCTGGATTCCAAGTCTTGTCATCCTTGGCCATTGGCCATGCAGGGTGAAGCAGATGGAAATTGGAGCCCACATCTAGAGGGCTGCACATGGGCTACCCCGGCTTATGGTGTTAACAGAGAGTCTCACTGAACTCTGCAAGACTCACTTCTGAGCAAGCATGTGTCTTTCTAGAATTTATCATCACCCCAAGACCTTGGTGACAATGGAAATGGACTGCCTTCAAGTCGATCCTGACTCATGGTGACCCTACGAATAGGGTTTTCATGGTAAGCGGTATTCTGAGGTGGTTTACCATTGAGGCTGAGAGGCAGTGAATGGCCCAAGGTCACCCAGTGAGCTTCATGGCTATGTGGGGATTTGAACCCTGGTCTCCCAGGTCGTAGTCCAACACTCATAGTTCAACTCTCTAACCACTACACAATTTAGGCAATTAAATTAATTGTGCGATCTGAGACTCGACATAAATTTATATCCCTTCCTTCAATCCAGATTCCAAAAGCGACTCACTACATTATCTTGTAGAATACAAACGAATAAAAACATGACAAATTCAGTTAACAAACTAATTGAAAAATATACAGAACCAATAATAGAGCTGGTGGCTGAACTTAAACAGGTGCTAGTCTATGTCCCAAAGGCCTAATGAAAAAGAAGCTTCTTCATAGCTGTTCTAAAGGAAGCTATAGGAAGGGAACTCCGTAAATGGGAGTCAGCACTGGGGGAATTAAACTATTTGCTTTGTGTTTTTATCAGTAATTTTAATTATTTTTATGTATTAATATGTGCTTTATGTCACCTTGAGTGCCATTGTGACAGAGTGAGGACTGATGAAGTTTGAGAAAGAAATAATATATATATATTTATCAAATCAACCTTTTCTGGCAATTTATTCTATTTCAATAATGAATGTGAGAAACTCCCTTGACTTTTTTCTTTCTAGCCTTATCAAAATACTTCTAGCCTCCCTTGAAATTTCCCATATGTTTGGCCCACAGAGGAACCTGAAGGTTGGCTTTGGATTTCACTTTTGGCAAAACTGAACTTCTGCCAAGATATGTGTGGAATCTTCCAGAGAAATCTGAGTTGCCTTACTGAAATTCTTTTGGCTTTCCTCAGATTTCATCTGGGGAGGAATCCTCAAATTCACTCTTAATTTAGCTTTAGGTGAAATTTGCAAGGCACCTCTGCTTTTAATGTTTAGGTCTCCTGCAATCTAAGATTAGAACTCATGAGCTTCTGTCTCCTGCATTTATTCAGCTGCTACTAAGCAAAGCTACACGAGTGTCCTCGGTTTCATTTTTTTGCATCACTCTAGTCTTCCTCTTCTTTCCCCCTTTCCATGTCTTTTACCATTTTATTTCCCTTCTCCAGTTAAACAGTTTAAGAGTTAGACAAATTAACTGTGATTTTTATTTTAATAGCAGTAATTTACTACCATGGTTTCTTTTTCTGGTAGCTTGAGGTTTCTTGGAGAAAGATAAAGCTTTTCTCCTAGGATTTAAATTGGTGTATTACCTACTTAAATTACTACCTTTGCTTTGCCCACTTATTCCAAGAATAATTAAAAGGACTACTTTAGGCTCAGTGGAGGAATGTGTCCTAATTTCTTAATGTCATTAAGAGGATGGAAGAGTTAAATACAGATTCATTAACTTAAAGCTGATTTGGTTTTATATGAGCTGGTTTGGATGCGACACTAAACTTGGGAAAGGGAACATTTTTCAGCCAAAGGGCCGTATTTCCTCATAGGCAACCTTGTGGGGGCCACATGTCAGTGGTGGGCAGGGCCAGAGACGGTAAGTAGGTGGAGCCACAGATGTGATTCTTAACCTTTGCTCAGTAGATTATGTTCCAGCCACACACTAGTTAAAGGTTTCTATGCTACTTCTACTGCATGCAATAGGAATGATCAGAGTTAAAGGAAAAAACACCTGAGGAGGCTGCCAGTAAGCAGAGGTGTAGTCATCTGGGGTTGCGGATGTGTGTGAGTCATAGACACATTACTTTTTTGGGAGCAGGGTCTCAGCCTGGTCCCTGTGGATGAGCTAATCAGCATGAAAAGGGAATGTGTTAGCTACTGAGAAGAGTCGTCCTTTCATGCAAATTGGAGCCAATTAGAGTGAAAGGAGGTGAGTCAGCTACTGAGAAGACTCTTCTCAGTAGCTAACCCACAGCCTCCCCTTTCATGCTAATTGACTGCTAGGGACACCTGTTGAAGTAGAGTTTAGAATCACAAGAGAACAGGGAGGGTAAGGGAGACGAGGGAAAGTGGAAAGGAGTTGTAAGTGTGCGGTGTGGCATGCCTATCATGGATTTGCCACTGCACTACTGCTGGTAACGGTGTGTCCTGGGGAGAGGGCATGGCTCAGAAAGAGTCCTGAGAGCTGTACAGAGGGGGGGGGCTGCATTTGCCTCTGAGCCTGAGGGTCCCCACCCATGGGCTAAACCATAGTTTAGCATTCCAAGAATGAACTGCGCAGGGGTGCAGTCCAGGGTCTCAGGGGGTCTTAGACCCCTTACTTTTTTGGAAGCCAGGTCTCAGCAGCATCCCTGTGTCTCCAGCATCCTATGAGCCATCAGTATGAAAAGAGAGTATGTCAGCCACTGAAAAGAGTCTTCTAACTTGCTTCTTTGTAGTTTCCTGCTGATTGGAGCCCATCAGAGTGAAAGGAATTCCTATTAGTTCCTACTTCAAAAAGCTGTGGAGAGTGAGAATTTTGTAACTTCAGAAGAGACGGTGAATCTTGATGATAGCATCCCATCTACATCATCAAGTAGTTTGGTAGCAGCAGAAGATAAGCATGTAGACACTGGACTCAGTAATTCAAGCAATATATCTGACAGTGAGAAAGGAGAGTCAAATGATGACAGTGACAGAGAAGCAGAAACCAGTATTCAAGCTGGCCAGATTATTTTATAATTGTAGAAGGGGGCATGGCTGTGATGGGTGGTGGCTGTGACTATTGTGAAGCGACCCTGCTCTTCTGAATTTGCCACTACACTACTAGCAGTGAGCCTTGGGCTTGTGCCTCCCCTTCCCTTCCAGCATGGCTGCAAGGAAGAGCTATTATAATCTACTGGGGAATAAAAGGTAAGAGTTGTAGATGCTTTTACAGAGTGTACTGCTGTTGCAGGAATTTCTGATTCCATCTTTCCTATTCCACTCTGCTCTCAATCCAGCATGTTTTGAAAGCAGCCATGTGAACCATAGCCATTTGATATCGCGTTAACGCTTCAATAACAGCATCCTAGGCCTGCTTGATGGGGCTTAAATGTTGAATATCCCTACAGTGAAAGGACATTTTCTGCTAGGTTTCCAGAAACCAGTGAGATTATGATTAATCTTAAAGGTTTTTTGGGGGGGAAGAGAGGGGGGGAAGAGAGAGGAAAAATAATTAAACCATCTGTGGAATAGAAAGCTTCTGTTGTGAGTCACTGAGCGATGAGACAGCAATCTGAGCCATTGCAACACAATGCTGAAAAGGTCAAAATCTTGCTTTTTTGGAATGAGGTTATAATTCATTCATTAAAAATTTAACACGTGTGCATTTTAGGCTGGGATCACGGTGGGAGATTTTTATATATTTTTTGGCTGTTTCTGTGCAGTGGTGCTCTGGCAATAGATACTGTTATGCCTGCAAAGGAAAAACATGGGCATTTTTGCACACTGCCTTTTACCATTTCCCCCCTAAATTGTATGAGGCCATGAAGTAGAATTTCAAGATTAAGTGATGCTGCACACCTATGGCTCTGCAATATAACATTTAAACAGTAATCAATGCAATTTTTTAAACAGACAATAAAATCTTATAACCAGGATTCTTTTTGAAAGAATCTAAAAGACCCATGGATTGAATTTTCACTTGAGAATCCCGTCGGAATGTAGGAAGCTGCCTTACACTGAGTCAGCTCAACAGTCCATCTAGCTCTGTATTGTCTTCACTGACTGCCAGCAGCTCTCCAGGGTTTCAAGCAGGAGTGTCTCCCAGCCCTACCTGGACATGCCAGGGATTGAACCTGGGACCTTCTGCATGCAAGGCAGATGATCTACCACTGAGCTACGGCCCTTTCCTCCTCATCTTAGAGAAAGAACCTGCTTGTAATCCTAACACTGCAATTCATGTTTACTCAGAAGTAAATCTCACTGTAGGAACATAGGAAGCTGTCTTATTCTATGCTGGACTATTATTCCATCTAGTCAAGTATTACCTACTCTGACTAGCAGCACCTCACCTCTGGCAGAAAGAGGTATTTTTCGTCATCTCCTACCTGATCCCTTTAACTGGAGCTGCCAGCAGCAAGAAATTGAGCCTTTAGTGTAATTGGTCCAGTCCTGTGGAATGCTCTGCCAATAGAGGTTCAACAAACACCTTCTGTTTTAAATTTTAAACGTCTGTTGAACACTTTTCTATGCTACCAGGCTTATGCGGGCCATTGAGAAGACATCTTTCTGTAATAGTTAGTCAATGATTTCTGATTTTAAATTTTGACATGGTTTTATTGTATATGTGTCTATGTGAATATATATAGGCTGTATTATATATATAGGCTGATGGCAGTTGTAGTTCAGCAACATCTGGAGAGCCAAACATTTCTCACACCTGATATACATATTATAAAACATAGACTAAAACTTCAGATGTAGAAGCATTAGAATAGCATCCATGGTGCAAAGGCCTCCTGAAACAAAACCATTTTAACCTGGCATCTGAGACCTAGCAGGGAGGGTGCCTGTCTGATTTGCAATCAGAGGTCATTCCATAGAGTTGGGCCTACTGAAGACATGAGTTGTGTTTCTGACCTATGGAGGACAACTGATAGTCTCCTTCAGATGATCTTAGGGATTGTCTTGAAACATATGGATATTTATTTTCTTTTACAAATGAAATTGAACCTCAGTGATGCCAAAACACTGTAAACTCTCAAGGCATTTATGGCAGAGGGTGTTCAGCCCCACAGATTTTCTCCCAGTGCTTAATGTCAGTGTGCTGAACCGGTGCCTGGCTGTGACAATGGTCTGGATGAAGGCTTATAAACTGAGGCTCAATCCAGACAAGACTGAGATGCTGCTAGTGGGTGGTTCTTCTGACTGGATGGTGGATGTCCAACCTGTCCTGGATGGGGTTGCACTCCCCTTGAAGGAGCAGGTTTGTAGCTTAGGGGTTCTCCTAGAACCATCTCTGTCACTTGAGGCTCAGGTAGCCTCAGTGGCATGGAGTGCCTTGTACCATCTTTGGTTGGTGGCCCAGCAATGCCCCTATCTGGACAGGGATAACTGGCTTCAGTTGTCCATGCTCTGGTAATCTCCAAGTTAGATTACTGCAATGCGCTCTACATGGGGCTGCCTTTGAAGGTGGTTCGGAAACTGCAGCTTGTGTAAAACGCAGCAGCCAGATTGGTAACAGGGACCAGACAGTTCGAACATATAAAACCGATTCTGGCCCACTTGCATTGGCTGCCTGTATGTTTCCGAGCTCAATTCAAGGTGCTGGTTTTAACCTATAAAGCCTTACACGGCTTAGGACCACAATACCTGATGGACCACCTCTTCTGACACGAACCCACCCGTACACTACGCTCAACATCTAAGGCCCTCCTCAGGGTGCCTACTCGGAGGGAAGCTGGGAATCTGGCAACAAGAGAGAGGGCCTTCTCAGTGGTGGCCCTCAAATTATGGAATGATCTCCTTGACGAGATGTCCCTGGCACCAACACTGTTATATTTTCGGCACCAGGTCAAGACTCCTCCCAGGCATTTTAGCATGTGTTTTTAAACTGCTTTTTTAAAATGTGTTTTTAAATTTGTATATTTGTTTTTAATGTTTTTAATTGTTGTAAACTGCCCAGAGAGCTTTGGCTATGGGGCGGTATACAAATGCAATAAATAAATAAATAAATAAATAAATAATGTGAGCTAGGACAAGTCAGTTAAAAGTCCCAGTTAGGGGGCTCATCTGGATGCTGTAGGTGGTACAGGAGAGCTGTGAGGCCATGTCTGAACCAGCTAGCTAACATCACCTCAGCAGGTTTTTCCTATTATTAATCACTGTTAAGCAGCAATAAAACCTCTCAGAGAAAGTTCTGGAAAATAAAACTCAGTATCATAATGCTGTTAAACAAATCATTGGTGTGTCTGCATTTGGAATACTGTTTATGGGTCTGGTCACCTCACCTCAAAAAAATATTGAAGAGTTGGGAAAGGTTCAGAAAAGGGCAACCAGAATGATCAAGGGGATGGAGCAACTCCTCTATGAGGAAAGGTTGCAGCATTTGGGACTTTTTGGTTTAGACAAAAGGTAAGTAAGAGGTGGCATGATAGAAGTGTATAAAATGTTGTATGGCATGGAGAAAGTGGACAGAGAAAAGTTTTTCTCCCTCTTTCATAAGACTAGAACTTGTGGACTGAATGCTAGAAGATTCAGGGCACATAAACTGAAGTATTTCTTCAGGCAGCGCATGGTTAAACTGTGGAAGTCATTTTGGATGGCTTTAAAAGATGGTGTTAAAAGAGTATTAGACAAATACATGGAGGATAAGGCTATCAGTGGCTACTAGCCATGATGGCTATGCTTTGCCTCCATGGTCTGAAGCAGTATGCTTCTGAATACCAGTTGCTGGAAACTGCAGGTGGGGAGAGTGCTCTTACACTCAAGTCCTGCTTGTGGGCTTCCCTTAGACATCTGGTTGGCCACTGTGAAAACAGAATGCTGGACTTGATGGGCCATTGGATTGTTCTAGCAGGCTCTTCTTTTTATGTTCTTGAAATTTCAAGCTCCAATATCTTCATGTTTTTACTTCAGTGCAGGAAAGGTAGCTACATAATTGATTAGACGTGATGTGCCATATGATGCAAGGCTTTCCAAGGCCTGCCTGGCTGCCATTTTGAATGTGAATGTTTTTCTACCCTTTAGTGTAGTAAGTTTTGTTTCTTTTTTTCCTCTTTGGAGGCCACATCCTCTCACACTTTTTCTAGGAACATAAAAAGTTGGACAGTGGAAACAGCGGATAAGAGAAAAATCAACTCATTTGAAATGTGGTATTAGAGGAGAGCTTTGCGCATCCCTTGGATTGCAAAAAAGACAAATAACTGAGTGTCAGAACAAATTAAACCAGAATTATCACTAGAAACTAAAATGATAAAACTGAGGTTATCATACTTTGGACACATCATGAGAAGACATGATTCACTAGAAAAGACAATAATGCTGGGAAAAACAGAAGGGAGTAGAAAAAGAGGAAGGCCAAACAAGAGATGGATTGATTCCGTAAAGGAAGCCACAGACCTGAACTTACAAGATCTGAACAGGGTGGTTCATGACAGATGCTCTTGGAGGTCACTGATTCATAGGGTTACCATAAGTCATCATCATTCATTGGCGATCACTTATGGCCGAGTAAGATTGTCTTCCAAGATAAGGTCTTTAGCGGTGGGTCCGTAAGTGAATGTGGAGGCCAATTCTGGATCCACACAGCCTCCCACAGTGAGGACATAGGTTTACAGATGGAAGATGGTCACGATGAGGATTTGCTTGACGTTCCTTCCGCTTAGCTCGTTTGTCCCTTTCACCCTGTACTCATGCTTCTTCAAAGTCCATAGCACCTTTGATAATGGCCGACCTCCAATTGGGACGCTCATGGGCCAAGGCTTCCCAGTTCTCGATGCTTATGTTACTTTTTTTAAGATTAGCTTTGAGAACATCTTTAAACCTCTTTTGCTGTCCACCAATATTCCGTTTTCCATCCTTAAGTTGGGAGTAAAGTAGCTGCTTTGGAAGACGGTGATCAGGCATTCGAACAACATGGCCGGTCCAGCGAAGTTGATGTTGGAGAATCATTGTTTCAACACTGGTGGTCTTTGCTTCTTCCAATACACTAACATTAGTCCACCTATCTTGACTTGAAGGCACATAACAACAACAACAAGAGCCCTGCTGGAGGAGACCAACTGGCCTATTAGTCCAGCATTCAGTTCATGAAGTAGCCAACTAGATGCCCCTGGGAAGCCCAGAAGCAGGACATGAGTGCTATTGCACTCTCCTGCTCCTGCTCTCTAGCAACTGGTATTCAGAGGCGTGCTACCTTTTGATGCTGGAGGCAATGTAATATGACTAGTAGCAACTGATAGCCTTATCCTGCACGCATCTATGACTTGTTGTCATCAGTGTTTCTCTTGAGCATAATGCAAAGCTTCAAGATTCAAGGCTATTCCAGTTCCCTTTCATAAGTTGTGGGGGGTGATAATGCTACTAACTGAGCTGGAGTTCCATGTTCATATTCTGCATCATGGGAAAAGTCCTTCAGTTTTTTGGGGGGAGAAAAAAGCTCACTTGGACCCTAAAACCTGAATTTCCATATAGTTCATTTTCTGAGGTTACTGTATATCTCTATTACTACCAAGCCAATACAACCAGCTCCAACAGATGCAATTTATGTATAAACTCTTAAATATTGAAATAATTCCACATCCAAAGTAGATTGCAGTTGTCCACTCTGCTGTTCTTTGAATTGCAGGTATTTATGAGCCGCCATTTCTTACACTACTGCAGTGAACCTACCCTGGATGTGAAGATTGCCTTTTGTCAGGTGTGTGTTCCTTACAGGTAAAACAAGGTACAGTATATACTTGTACTTTCATATTTTACGGTCAGTATTATAGTAGATTCAGCAGTAGCAATAACTCACAGAAAAACTGGATGGAGTCTCCAGTATAAAATATGAATATGTTCTACATATATAAGCTGTCCAGAAGATCTGCGAACTGAAAGGCTGTAGGATATGACAGAAGCCCTGCCATGCCAGCTGAATTCCAGATATGCCGCCACTGTGGCAGTTATGCCAGATACATTGGCAGAGCATTGTGCTGCTGCTGCTGCTCCACTGGTCTAGATGTGCTGATGGAACAGTGCCTCCTTCCACATGATCCTGCCTGCCCACTATTGTCGTTCATAGGCCACATCCACACCATACATTCAAAGCTCACACGTCCCCCAAAGAATCCTGGGAACTGTAGTTTGTTAAGGTTGCTGGTTGTAGCTCTGTGAGTGTTAAACTACAGTTCCCAGGATTCTTAGGAGGAAGCAATGACTGTTAAAGTGGTATATACGTGCTTTGGAAGGACTTGAAGGGCATATCCATCTTCTTGTGATACAATAAAAATTGGCAGTTAGCATTAATAGAAAAACTTTAAAAAAAAGAGAGATTGCAAAAGGTAGAAAGCAAAAGGACACATTTGTCACAGAATGGTGGAGTTTTATTTCCTAAATTAAAGAGGGAGATAACAATATAAAGGTTCCCAAGGCTGTCCGCAATCTAGGTGAATAATTCTTTTTTTTTGGTACTATATCCCTTTTCTTTTTATCTAGGTGTGGAAAAAATGTATTTTTTGAAATACTTTTGTGGCTTCTCAGTACACAGTCAAAATATTCTTCATTTCCTGTTTTTGTACCTTGCTGTTTGGTTGTCATGTTATACCTAAACTAAAAATAACAATAAATTAAATGTATGGTGTAGTGTGACCTGAGTCCCTACTGTGCTTCCATCACCCTTGAAAGTACAGCTTGAGTCTACATGGGACATGTAGTCTTTTCATTTCTGGCAGCTAGATTATGGAAATCTCTATTGCTTGGATCCTTCTCTGCCAATATTTTGATGTCTTGTAAAGGGTATTGTTTCATTGTGCCTTTAGTATGGATTAGTTCTTGCCATAATTTTTGCCTTTGCTTGTGCTGCTCATACAGTTGTTATGATGCCAAAATTTGATATACATAGTTTCTGTTTTGTTTCTTTACATATTTGTTTGTTGACAGAAATTTTTAATTGCTTTAAGCCATGTTCAGGACCTTTTAGATGGAAAAGCGACCCATGTAATTAATTTTTCTAATTTGCATTTATTCAGTAGTTCCTCTCACAATTAATGCACAAATGACATTTTACTGAGAAGTTGGGTTGGGGGAGTCACAATCCCACAATTTCCAAAGAATCAGCTATCCATTTCTGTGGGAGCTTGAGGTTTGCAGGGAAAGCAAGAGTCCAAATCAAGTAGAGGACCTTGGACATACATACAGCATACAGGACCTTGGACAGCTCCAAGCAGCTTCAGGAAATGTCTCTGCAGGAAGCTGTATGTAGGCTTACTGTAGAAATTGCTTTGAGGCACTTGAGTGCAGAAATGTGACTAATAAATATGATAAATAATAATAATAGGCTGAGATGTGGTGGGTCTCTCTTCCTGGAAGAGCCAGCTAATTAAAGGGCCCACATCTTATTTTTTCATCTTTGGCTTCTGTAAGGATGGGGAGATACAGGTACTGTAAGAGACTCATCCTCTGAGTCAGAGGATGAAGGGAGGGCTGTGTTCAGCCAGGAGGGCCCTGAATAAGGTACTGATGGTTCTCCCCGTGAGGAAGTGGCCTAAATCTTTTCCTTATCCACAACAAACTGAAAGGTCCCTGGATTGTGGGTCATGACATTACCCAGCATGTCGACTTTCGCATAGTATTGTGTAAATAACCTCTGCTTCTTTGCTACAAGAGGACTTTTTGTTATTTTCTGCCTGTTTGTCTCTCCCTCCATACATTTTAATTTACTTTAAAACAGAGGGTTTCCATGTTGATACCGCAAGTTCCTGACAGCCTGCTGAAGAGGCTGTTCATGCAATTGGCAAGAGTGGTAGAGCATCGCCCTTGCATGCAGAAGGTCCCAGGTTCCATCCCTGGTGTCTCCACGTAGGGCTGGGAGAGACTCCCTGTAGGAAATCCTAGAGACCCACTGCCAATGCTAAGTTAGTGTAGATAATACTGAGGTAGACAGACCAATGGTAGCTTCCTATTACTTCCTAATATTGCTAAATAGTAGTAAAGTTACAGATACTGTGTTCTTCAGCACTGAGGGCCTATTCACACGGGAGCTTAAAATCATAGTAAATACTCACCATATGCCATTGCGATAGATTTTCAAAGTTTACACATGTCCTACCTTCCTGCCTTTCAATCCACTGTTTTTCACATTCACGTTCATTTGGAAGGATTAGTATCACTATTTCCTTGGCTAGAGCGACAGGAAGTGCCTTCTTAATCAGCAGGAAACAATGGAATTCTCCCATTGAGAGTTTTGTGGGTGGAGCAAACATCGTAGCAAAGCACCCACATGACAGGAAGGGAGTGAAGCAGACACTTTTTTCCTTCTCTTTTCGCATTTTCTGCCAGTTTCTTTCATTCGGATTTTAAGGGAACAGCAGCGGGAAGCCCTCGATTTGCCTCCTACGTCATGTAAATGGTGTGAATTAAATGGGGGTGCAGGCGCTGCCCAACTCGCATTATATCTCCATGTGAACCAGCCCTGAGTGTTACAACATGGAAACCGTATTTGCTGGTCGGCCTGTATGTGGGAGCTATAATTTGAAGTAGCCCTAACATAGCTATTCTTCTGAAGATAAATTGCCCTTGAGAAAAGACATCCTAATCGATTAAACTCTGGAGACTGAAGTTCAATAAGGTAAGCAGTTAAGGAAAGAGGATTAAGTTGTTCAGCCCTTAGTTTTACTGGTTAGGCAAGGGGTTACCTGTTAGCATGCATACGTGTTTAGCTCAGCAACAACACCTCTGTGAAGAGTATTTTCCATTATCAAAGTGAAATTGGATATTGCTGTTTGTTTTTATATGCAGTGAACAACATAGCACCTTTCAGTCTCCTCATCAATTTTTGTAGTTTGATGCAAAGCCAGTAAACCTAGCTTTCACAGTGGCATCTCAAGATGTGATAATAATTTAATACCTTACCAGGTATAGGTAACAGAAAGGTGAAAAAAAATCAAAATGCAGATAGTAAGTGCCCCAAAGTAGGTATTTCATATGGGGCAAGAGAGGGGTGTTTTAAAATCAGTATCAAGTGCTGTGGGTTAAAGTTATTACATTTTGCTGTATATTTCTTGTCCTTTCAAATTTGGGATGACTGTAAATCATGCAGTCATAATGCTTCATTACTTGTATGATACTTGGTTCAGTGGATAAAATGTGTGAGACACAGATTAAAATCCCTTCTCCACTCTGAAGGTTACTTGGTAGCCTTGGACAAGTTAATATCCCACAGACTGATATACTTTGCATTATGAAGCATAAAGGATGATTACTTAGATGTGCACATTATGGGTTACCATTTGAAGTGCCTGCCCATGCTAAAAACTGTTCTGCAACTTGAAATCTAGCACAATAGGAAGAAGACTGAACTACAAGCAACTTCTCTACGGGTGCTTACTTACACCTGCAGGAAGAATATAGCTCATATTCAGATTCCCAGATAGTGTGCATCTCAAAGGTGGTACAGAACTGAAGGACTAGTTCAGACTTTTAGCTTAATTTAGGGATGGATGCACCAACCCAACTCCATTCCAGCCCAGTTCCATATTGTCTGTCCTGTTTCCATGTGGATTTTTTAAAAGGAAAAATCCTAAAAAAATTCACATGGGAAAAAATGGGATGGAATAGATTTGGGACTTTAAAAAATACTTATGAAGATAGTTCAAGGATTTCCTCTCTCTAGCCTGCCATTAGTAGATGGCCGAGGGTTGTCTCTCTGTCTCTTGTCTTCTCTAGTTATTTTTAAAAAGTAGTTATTATTTTGTTTCCCTCCCTTCCTCCCAAAGGAGCCCAGGGTGGCAAACATCAAAATGTTTAAACAATAAAATTTAAAATAAAATAAAAACATATATTGACAACATTTCAAAACAATTTAAGCCATCTAAAAACATTTAGATCATCTAAAAACATTGAAAAGCAACCACATACCCTTACAGTTACTACTTTCACAGTTGCCATGGCCAGTATCTCTCAGCCATGAAAGGCCTGGGTAAATGGGAATGTCTTTACATTTCTCCTGAAAGTCAGTAATGAGGGAGACAGATCAGAGCTTGGAAGATTACTTTAAAAAAGTAATAAATTACAGTTACAGTTACATGGCCCAAAAAAAGCAGTAATTACCATTACAATTGCTCTGAAAGTAACTGATTACTTTACTTTTTCTCAAAAGTAATCACTACAGTTACATTTCAGTTACTTTAAAAAAAAATGCCTACAAGGTGCTGGCCTTGGCTGCTGCACATCTAAGTAGCCTAAAACAACATTAAAAATAAACACACACATACAGAGGTAGTAGAATAATTCTTTTTATCCATAAGATAGCAATGGTTGGCTCTCCACTGGTAAGGGAGGTGAGGAGGGAGGCAGAGGCCACAACTCAGATCTTTGCACATCAAATCAAGTGCAACCCTCCCCCCTCAGCCAGCCAGCATAATCTCTCTCACTTAACCACCTCCTGGATCCTGCCCTGCCACCAACTAAGGGACACTTACCCAAGCAAACATTTTCCCTGAGATGCAAAAAAGTTAAAATACTGCAAATGCAGCACAGTAGCCAGAGACACGTTGTCATCTTTCACCTCCACAGTTCTTTATCTCCATTCTGCTTCTTCCTCCTTCTCCTCCTTTATCCATGTTCTTGCCCTCTGGCTTCTTTTTCCATCCACTCCATTTTTTAAAACAGTTGTTTTCTCCACTCCACCCCGTCTCACTCTCCACCTCCTCCCTTGTCCCCTCCTACCCACCCACAGATCATGACAATAATAAAAGTTAAAGAGGAAAGCACAAAAGCAGGACTACAGCTGAACGTCAAGAAGACTAAAATAATGACAACAAAAGATTTATGTAATTTTAAAGTTGACAATGAGGACTTTGAACTTGTCAAGGATTACCAATACCTCGACACAGTCATTAGTCAAAATGGAGTCAATAGTGAAGAAATCAGAAGAAGGCTAGGACTGGGGAGCGCAGCTATGAAAGAACTAGAAAAGGTTCTCAAATGCAAAGATGTATCACAGAACACCAAAGTCAGGATCATTCAGACCATGATATTCCCGATCTCTACGTATGGATGTGAAAGTTGGACAGTGAAAAAAGAGGATAAGAGAAAAATCAACTCATTTGAAATGTGGTGCTGGAGGAGAGCTTTGCGCATACCATGGACTGCGAAAAAGTCAAATAATTGGGTGTTAGAACATATTAAACCAGAACTATCACTAGAAGCTAAAATGATGAAACTGAGGTTATCATACTTTGGACACATACTGAGAAGACAGGATTCACTAGAAAAGACAATAATGCTGGGGAAAACAGAAGGGAGCAGAAAAAGAGGAAAGCCAAACAAGAGATGGATTGATTCCATAAAGAAAGCCACAGAGACCTGAACTGACATGATCTGAACAGGGTGGTGCATGACATGCTCTTGGAGGTCACTGATTCATAGGGTTGCCATAAGTTGTAATCAACGAAGGCACATAACAACAAACATATTTAAGGGGAGGGAATTCCAAAGGGTAGGCGCCACTACACTTAAGATCCATTTCCTATGTTGTGTGGAACAGATCTCCTGATAAGATGGTATCTGCAGGAGGCCCTCACCTGCAAAGTGCAGTGATCGACTGGGTATATAAGGGATAAGATGGTCTGTCAGGTATCCTGGTCCTAAGCTGTATAGGGCTTTGTACACCACAACTAGAACCTTAACCTTAGCCCAGTAGCAAATAGGCAGCCAGTGCAATTCTTTCAGTAGTGGAGTGACATGTTGGTGACACCCTGCTCCAGTGAGCAGTCTCGCTGCTGCATTTTGCACCAGGTGCAGCTTCCAAACCAACGTCAAGGGTAGCCCCACATAGAGTGCATTACGGTAATCCAATCTGGAGGTTATCAGTGCATGGACAACAGTGGTCAGGCTATCCCTGTCCAGAAACTGCCACAGCTGTCTTACCATCCAAAGCTGGTAAAAGGCACTGCTAGCAATGGAGGTCACCTGGGCCTCTAGTGACAAAGATGGATCCAGGAGTACCCCCAGACTATGACCTGCTGTTTCATAGGGAGTACAACCCCATCCAAAGCAGGCAACTGACCAATTATCCAAACTTGGGAACCACAAATCCACAGCGTCTCTGTCTGGGTTCAGACTTAGTTGATTTGCCCTCAACCAGCCCACCACAGAGTCCAGGAACTAGTCCAGGCCTTGCACAGCCTCTCCTGATTCAGATGTTAAAGAGAAATAGAGCTGGGTATCATCAGCGTACTGCTGACACCTTGCCCCAAAACTCCTGATGACCGCTGCTTCATATAAATGTTAAACAGTATGGGGGACAAGATGGTACCTTTATGGTCCTCAAGGATGGCTGACGGTCAACCCATACAGTATGGTGGAGAATATAGCTGCAGGCATTGCCTCAAGAAATAAAAAGAATGTCTGCAGACCTGGTCAGTTACTATCTGAGTATGAGGAGAAGCTGTTTTCTGACAGGAATGGGCACCAGCTGGAGGCCCAGATTGGCTTTGTGAGAGAACTAAGAAGGCTGCTGCACTGGTTTCCTTTGGTGACAGATCCTCAAGTGAGAAGTGGGTGCAATGTCTGCCCACTTCTAGTTTACCATGATGAGCCAAGAGGTATTCATTTCATACTAGAAAAGATGGCTGAAGCCTCCTGATAACCCCAGCAGCAATGGGTGTGTCTGGCCCCTTATTTGACATTTGGTGTACATGCTGTATTACCTGCACATGCATCAGATTATTATAATCAAGTCTGGGGAATTCTGGATTGGCACAATACCTTAAGAAATATATTCCACCCAACTGGCAAACAGCCCCCCACCTCAGATAACAAACCCAAAAGTCTATATTCTGCCTACCCCTCTCCATGTATGTATGAATCATTTTCCAGTTTTTTAACGGATTCCAAATGCAGAATTTGTATTTTCTGCCTGCAGAACTTGTTTTAGTCTTGGGTACATAGCAAAGCTGCTTTAAACTGAGTCAGGCCACTGGTCCATCTAGCTCAGTGTTATGTGTCCTGACTCGTAGTGGATCTCCAGGTTCTCAGATATGGGTGTTTCCTAGCCCTATCTAAAAATTCAGGGACTGAACCTGACATATTTTGCATGCAAACCAAACGCTCTTGCCATTGAGCTAGAACCCTTCCCCAGTCACAACAGCTGTGCTCTTTCAGGCAGCATTCCAATCTCGATATAATTTGTTGATTGTAAGTTGCTTAGGATTCACTATTGTGAAGAAGAGCGACTAATACATTTAATTAAATAAATAATAACAGCCAGGGAGTTCCACTGAATTTATTCCATCTGAATAAGCACACAGAGGATTGCACTGTTAGTGCAATATTCTAAGCTTTGTAGATGTAACAAAAAGAAAAGCTGAACACTGCTCCAGTAGTTTGTATTTTTGCAAAATGTTGAGCTTCTTTATTCAGCCAAATAGTGATGCTGCAGTGTTCTGTTGATAGTTTTCAGGAGGTTTCAATCAGGAATAAAGTGCCCCACAGGGGCAACAACTTATCCTGAAAGAGATCTCTGTAAACTGACTAAAGACTGTGGTTAATGTTTTCTTCAAGCTTGCACCTTTCAATTGCTTATTTTGGGGGATAATCTATAGGGGTTTGCTGTCACAACTGTGAACGGAGAACAGGACCTCAGATGTGTCCAGCTCTGTTCTGCAGCAGCACGTTGCAGGGGAATATTGATAACAGAGAGGCTGCCTTGCAAGGCAGTTGAATCACTTCCCAGGAAAACTGGCATTGCATGAATTAATAAAAATGGAGAGTTGTAGTTTCATACCGACTTTGTTTCTCCCCCCTCCCTTATGAATCACTTCTTTTGCACAACAACCACCTCGAGTTGACAATGAAATGCATGTGGTAGATTTAAAGGAATTGGAAGAGGCTCTTTTAAGAGTGAGAAAAGTCTATTAATGGCACCATTACACTTTCTTATTTTTCTGGAAAGGCCAAAGAGAGCACATGCTGCATCGTAAGAAGTGAATCTTGTGCAATATTCAAACAGACTACCAGGAGGGAACAGGAGGCCAGTCCTGGGGGAGGGGGGAACACCATTTAGGTTTGGGCTGCTGTCCAGGTATTTTAAGTCTGCTTTCCATAGGCTGAACTTCATTTTACACAAGAAGGAAACCACTTCTAGATGCAACCCTTACATAGTGCTTCTCAAACAGGAACCCGTACAATACGCCTGGGACAGAGAAATTATCTGTGCTTTACACATGAAAGGAGCTTGCAAGGCTTGTAGCTCAGTCATGACCAGGTTTCCTGAGGTGGTAAACTAGTTTAGGACTTACTTCCAAAGACAGTATGTAGCCTTAAAAACTGAAGGTAGCAGTGAAAGCTGATCCACACATCAGAGGAGGCAGCGACAGATGAGGGAGAGCCAGCGACAGGCAGCGGCGGGGGAGAGCCAGCGACAGGTGGCGGCGGGGAGGGAGAGCCAGCGACAGGCAGCGGCGGCGGGGGGGGGACAGCCAGCGACAGGCGGTGGCGGGGAGGGAGAGCCAGCAACAGGCGGCGGTGGGGAGGGAGAGCCAGCAACAGGCGGCGGCAGAGGCAGCGACAGGCGGGAAGGGGGCGACAGGACGAGCGCACACACACACACCATCATCACTAACCTCAGCTCTTCTGCTTCTGCCTTCTTTCTTGCCCTCCGGTGCGATCTGGCTCTCCACTTCCTCCCTCGTGCCTCCTAATACAGAGCAGGAGGGAAGAGCAACACTGCAGAAGCCTAGTGCGAGGCACATGTCTTTTTTCCACCAATCACAGGAGCAGACTGCCCCTGTTTCCCCCCCCGCGTAACGTCCAAATGTAACGCGGGAAACGTTATAGTTACAGCTAAAAAGTAATAAAATTACCACTCGTTCTCTTACAAGCAAAATGTAACAAAGTTACCCATTCGTTACGAAAAAAGGAACAAATTACAAGTAACTCGTTATTTTTAACGAGTTACTTCCAAGCTCTGAGACAGATGCACCTCACCAGGAAGGGCATTCCCCAAAGGGGGAACCACCACCAAGAAGCTATAGCCACGTAGATGTACAGCTACCTAGCATGTGTGGCCCCAGCCACTTTGCACACTGAAAACAATGTAGCAGTGGGAGTGCCATTGCTTTCAGGGATATTTGTATGGCAAGAAAACATAGCTGCACTTATAGCATCATTAGATAGCCATGTTTTTCCCCCCATACAAATTTCCCAGAAATTGATGGCACATCATCAAGTTCTGTTGCTCCCAGGGGGCACTGCTCCATTATTTTCAATGAATGCCACGCAGGAGCTCTGTGTGCTAGCTAGCCACTTGCTAGGTGGGTGCAATTACTTTAAACAACAAACAAGAAATAGAGAGTCAGCCCTCTGACCCATCTCATAATAGAATTTCATAAGGGAGATCTAGGAATCCAGCAATGTGCAGGTGCTGAAGCAGAACCCTCCTTGGATCCTCACATTGGTCTAGATGGACTGGACTGGGTGAGTCTAGGTTTGGAAACCCAGTTCACTGGATTCTGCTCCCATCTCTAGTTCAATTGTGCAGTAGCTGTCATTTGCCTTTCAATACCTCTGGATATCCAGTTCAGAGTCTCTCCATGTGGTGGGCTGATTTTAAAAACTGATTTGGAAGTAAAGTTATCTCTGAATTCTCCAAAGTGATTGGAGAATATTGCTTGGGAGGGCCATCTGAGCAATTCTGAGGGAAGCAAAAAGATTTTCAACAAGAGTGGTGATATTTCAGAGAGGCGTCTCTCATCTGTACATATGATGATCACAATGAAAAGTAGATGAATATTTCCTGACCATGTACTTTCTCTGTTCCATGGCATGCAGACGCGACAAATGTTTCTTTAACTCTGAGTGCTTCTTTAACCACTAACTAGAGAAAGACCGGTTGGGCCTGGCTTTTCTGCCCAGACTCCATTAAGATGGAAGAGTCTCACGTAATGTTGCACATTATTCATGTGAAGTGCATTAACTTACCAGGACTCTTCCATGTTACAGTCAGATCTTTCATTTTGCATCCTCTGCATCCGTTCTATCAACATCAGCTTAATGGATATTGAAATGACCGAGGCAATTGCATACATTAATTGTCCAGAGGACTGTGGTAATATGGGTTGGTTTCATTTTCAAAGTTCACGTAATTGATTTTTACATCTGTTGATTAAAAATAACCAGATGTCTGGTGTGCAATCGAATATAAATCTTGTTGGAGGCATTCTAAGGATGGGTATTTGTTTTAAAGAGCTTGTTTGGTTGCAAAAACGATGAGACTGCATGGCTGTTGCAAGGAGAGAGAAGATGGAGAAGTACAATAAAACATACTCTATATATGCTAAACAAGCAAGAAACACCATTATCCAAAGCCTTGATTGCCTGAATCTAGTTATTATATAAAGGGACAGCGTTATTCCTTATTCTCTGTGCCTTCTATAAAAGTTAAAAGCAACAATAGAGGATGTCCAGAGTTTTTTCCACGTTTATGTGGTGTAGTAAATCAGTAACATCCCAGTGTACATCGTCTCCATAGCATTTGTACCACTCTATGGTTCAGAGATGAAGAATCCATATTGCAAATTGGGCATGCTCTTTCAAAGCAATCATAAGTTGTCTTAGGCACAGTTCATGCAAGATGAAAAGGCTGATCTTGATCAGTAAAAGGAAACATCTTAAACATAGTGCTGGGACTCTTCCATTTCCCCCCATAACTGAGAAGTACTTTCAGTCTGCTTATAATTGTCACTGTTATTCCAAAGCTAAAGAAAAGCAATACTAATACTGAAGCAAAATATTGTTTTAATTTTTTAAAAATTAATTGATACTTTTATCCCACTTTCAGGCATATATTTTCTCCCAAAGTGGCTTACATTGATAAAAAAATGAGACACAGGTTCTGCCGTCACACTTATAAAATAATAATTTTTAAAAGACAAGATAAACAAGAGAAGGGGAATGGAAGGGGAAAGCTGTTCCTTGACCATTAAAGAAACAGTGGTAAACAGGCATTTATATCCACTCGGCTCCAGGCGGATCTTCCCTTGCTTGTGATCTTGCTTGGATTGACGTACTGAATCCAATCGCTTATTCCTCAGTCTGGCCAATGGCAGAAATAGCTGGTTGTGATCCCCTCACTTAAGAACATAAAAGCCTGACTGCTGGATCAGGCCAGTGGCCCATCTAGTTCAGCATCCTGTTCTCACAGTGGCCAACCAGATGCCTATGGGAGGCTCACAAGCAGGACCTAACCACAAGGTCACTCTCCCCCCTTGTGATTTCCAGCAACTGGTATTCTGCAGCTCCAGGTTAGTTGGCAGTTAGAGCAGAGTGTTCTTTATGGCAGGGTGAGGGGAAGCAAGTCCCCTACAGCTGGTCTTCCCCCTGTTGTGATATTCTTCTTGGAAGGCAGGGGTTCTAATCTCCTAGTGGTCCTTGACCCCCTAGCTGATGGCAGAGGTCAGAATGTGGTGCCCTTCAATTCTACAGGCTGATCAGACCCACCCTGTACTGTGTTCATACTCCCCTGTGTGTCTTTTATTTATTGATTTGATTTATTTACTACTGCATTTATACCCCACCTTTCCTCCAAGGAGCACAAGGTGGCGTTCATGGTTCTCCTCCCTCTCTGCTTTATCCTCACAACAACCCTGCAAGGTAGGTTAGGCTAAGAGGCAGTGATTGGCCCGAGGTCACTCAGTGAGCTTCATGGCTGAGCGGGGATTTGAACCCTGGTCTTGCAGGTCCTAATCCAACACTCTAACCACTACAGCACACTGGCTGTCATCCCTTTTCTAGTTTCTTCTAGTTATTTATTAGTGTTACTTCCCATTTTTAAAAACTTGTTAAAAAGTTATGAATTAAACATAAATGCTCAAAAAGCTTGAAAAGTGGATCACTTGATGGCACACAAACTGTTTCCATGTGCCTTACATCCATCACAGATTTTCTGTACATGACATCAAATACAGTAAGTCTCAATGGAGAGAATTCATACATTTGGTTGCAAGGCCCAATGCACGCATTATCATCATGTGAGAAGTTGTTTGTGAGCATCTGCTCACCATGTAGACTGGGTGATTTACACCTGACTATAGCAGTGCCTTTATTCCCTGCCATTTGTGGTGGTGTGAAAACATAATGGATTTGTGTGGAATTGCTGCACAAACTGACCCACTTGCAGGTAGACAGGTCCTAAAACGTCTACAAATAATTATCAGCTGCAGCATTGCACGTAAAGCCCACAGAGAAAAGTGTAGAGAAACTTTGAAAATAAAGTTTTCTTAAAAGTAAAATTTTAAGCAAACTTTTATGCCGTGATTAAAGTCTGGTAGCACCAACAGGATTCAGATAAAATTGCTTTGGCCCAAAGAATTTCATTTGGCTGTTCCTCTTCTACTGCATTAAACAGTGACATTGTCCCAGATTCAGAAATATTGTCCTGCATACTGTGCCATCTGGCACCTTCATCAATCATCTTCTTAGGCATCTACTACTTTTCCCCATAACACTTGTTTAATACCAGCAGCACACTCGGCACTGTACAAAACATAAAAAACGATAGTTTAGTGTGTTGAAACATAATTTGTTACTCACAGAAAAACAATTACTCATCTGGTGAATGGGGACACTCTACCTAGTCTGCTTTATGGAACTTTTCCAGGCAGGATAATTTTAACAAAGGGAAGACAACAAAATCAAAGTCTACCTTCCTTTTTCTTTTCAAGTTAAGAATATAGGCTTCAGGTGGATATTCCTTCTCATCAGAAAATAAATAAAATCATGGCCTTAGCTGAAAAAATATGGTTGGGGAGATTCCAAGCTGTCCTGTGAGCTGCCTGGGGATGCTGCCTATGGTAATCCACTCAGTTTCCAAGGTCATTTTGTACACACAGAGTCTCTACATCCTGTGCAGGGTGGATCATGCCCTCTGTTTTGTTTTTTAAAAGAATTTGGGCCTGTGATAGGGTTGCTGTTGAACGTACCTTAACTAATGTTCCCACCCCTCCCAGTATTTTTCTCTCTCCAACCTCACACACTCTGCAAGAGCACGATGTGGAATGCCCGTATGAAGCTGCCATTCTGAGTCAGGCTATTTGCCCGTCTAGTCCAATATTGTCTGCTGTGACAATACTGTTCTCCAGGGCAAGGGCATTGTTAGTGGGTGGCCCAGTGGACCCAAGTCCCAGGGCTTTTTGCATCAGGCCTCTAATCTTCTGCCTCTTCCCCCACTAAAACATTTTTAAAACATTGCTTACAGGCAGTTTCCCCTGTGAAAGTCAGCCTATACATATACATTAGCAAATTTATGTCATGGCTTATGCCTAATTTTGTTTTGAGGACATTGGAACACCCCAGCTGATGGATCTCCAGGCAGAGGCTTTTCGCATGATCTGCAACTTGCACCTTTTAGCTCGAGTAGCTCTGGGCCAAATCTCAGGCCTTCCATGCATCTGCCACAGATCTATGACCTTATTTCCAAGTTGCCTTATAGTTATTCATATGCAAAGTCCATAAACATTCCATTATTTTTTTCTTTTGTTCTTGTCTGATTTTTTTTTTTTTTTTTGCAGAATATGTGTGTCAAACTCCCCGGGATACATGTGTGTCATTTGCTGTAGGTGAAGGGTACCACAGTTTCCATCAACCACTCTAGAATGTTTATACGTCTCCATGCTCCATTATGCCTTCGACACACTTCTTGCACCAGCTTTGAAAGATTTTATATAATCATAAAGAAGATGATTGAATTCCCAAAGCTACATGATTGGTTGTAAAATGTTACTCAGATAAACACCATTTTTTCCTACTGAATTCAATCAACTGTAGTTTCTCCCTCTCATGGGCTCTTGACAAACTTTGCCTGTTCCCCTATCAGAGTCTTGCTGCAAGGGCAGAGTTTTAATATTTTTTTAAAATAAACTAAAAAAGAGGATTTAATTTCAAACGTACGGAGTGATGGCCTATAAAACATGTTTTGAAGTCATAAACTTTGTCTTGGAAGATAACATAGGGAACAGACTATGCCCCCATCTGCATTATAAATTGAAAGCAGTATCATCTCACTTTAAACAGTAATGGCTTCCCCCAAAGACTCCTGGGAACTGTAACTTGTTAAGGGGGCTGAGAGTTGTTAGGAGATCCCTATTCCCCTCACAGAGCTACAATTCTCAGAGTTCCCTGGAAAGAGGGATTGATTGACAAACCACTCAGGAGAATGGATTCTCAATGATTCTGTGCATTCCCTAATGTACTTCATGTTTTGAGCCTGGATATTATTAAATTAAGTTTCTAGAGAACTTCATAATGAATGGATTTTGTCCATCCCCTTTTTTCCTTATTCATTTCAACATGCAGCGGAACAGCCTCAATGTAAACAAGTGTAAAGTTATGCATAAAAAGGTAAAGGTGACCCCGCACTTATAGTGTGAGTTGTTTCCGACTCTTAGGGTGACGTCTTGCGATGTTTACTAGGCAGACCGTATATATCGGGTGGGATTGCCAGTTCCTTCCCCGGCCTTTCTTTACCCCCCAGCATATGCTGGGTACTCATATTACCGACCACGGATGGATGGAAGGCTGAGTGGACCTCGACCCCTTTTACCGGAGATTCGACTTTCTCCTTTCGTTGGAATCGAACTCCGGCTGTGAGCAGAGCTTTTGGCTGCATTACCGCCGCTTACCACTCTGCGCCACGGTTATGCATATTGGAGCAAAAAATCTTAATTTCACATATATGCTCATAGGGACTGAACTGGCAGTGACTGACCAGGAATGACACCTTGGGGTCGTAGTGGATAGCTTGATGAAGATATTGACCCAGTGTGCACAGCTGTTGAAAAAGGCAAATACCATGCTAGGGATCATTAGGAAAGGTATTGAAAATAAAACTGCTGATGTCATAATGCTGTAGTATAAATCTATGGTGCAGCCACATTTGGAATATTGTGTAGAGTTCTGGTCATCTCACCTCAAAAGGATATTGTAGAGTTGGGAAAAGTTCAGAAAAGGGCAACCAGAATGATCAAAGGGAAGGAGCGACTCCCCTATGAGGAAAAGTTGCAGCATTTGGGTCTTTTTAGTGTAGAGAAAAGGTGAGTCAAAGGCAACATGATAGAAGTATATATGATTATACATGGTATGGAAAAAGTGGATAGAGAAAAGTTTTCCTCCCTCTCTCATATCACTAGAACCCATGGACATTCCATGAGGCTGAATGTTGGAAGATTCAGGACAGACAAAAGAAAGTTCTTCATGCAGCGCACAGTTAAACTATGGAATTCAATACTATAAGAGGTTGTGATGGCCACCAACTTGGATAGCTTTAAAATAAGGTTAGATAAATTCAGGGAGGATAAGGCTATCAGTGGCTACTAGCCATAAATGCTGTGCTCTGCCACATAGTCAGATGCATTATGCTTCTGAATACCACTTGTGGAAACTGCACGTGGAGAGAGTGCTCTTGCGCTCAGGTCCTGCATGTGGGCTTCCCATGGGCATCTGGATGGCTACTGTGAGAACAGGATGCTGGACTAGATGGGCCATTGGCCTGATCCAGCAGGCTCTTCTTATGTTCTCAGATGCTTGAAATGTGTCTAAAATGTGCAAAAACAGTTCAGCTTTCTAAAAGGCCCCTGCAGTGTGTACAAAAATGTAACTGGGTTTGTGACAGGGGGTGCTTCAAGACTATCACTATTTTGTGAAAGGAATTCAAGTGCATACTGGAACTTGTGTAATTAAAGTGCCCTGTTGTCTTGGCACAACAAATCCACTTATAAATAAAATGGAGATTTTGCGGTTTGAAAAGCGATGGGGAAATGCATTAAAAATATGGGATGAATGAATTATTAATAGGAAGCCATGTAAATATCCCTCAAGGATGAGTGATCATTGTCATATAATCCTATAAACAAACAAATCAAAATGAATGCTCAGTTAGTCTAACTGCTGTGTAAGCTTTGTGCAAGCAAATCAGGATAAATACTGAATAAACAGGTCATTTGGAGGAGTCCAGGGTCTAGAAATCTCCACATATATTGTAATATTTCCAATGCAGATAGCTCACTATCCCATAGGATCATCTATGTGGGTATGGAGGGCCTGATCCACACCAGGAGAGATGTAGCAAACAAGGAAATTTTCTGCATCCAATCCAGTTCAAATGACCAATGTGGCATTGAGGCCTTTTGGTAGGTCTCTGCCTTATTAAATGAGACAGGGATTCCCATTTTTTTGAGACAGGGATAAGCCTTTTTTTTTTTTTACTTCCTGAAGCCATTCTTTATCTTTGACCATGCTGACAATTTTTCCTTCTCTGAAGCCACAAACGGAAATGATTCCGTGAAATGGGTGGAAGTTCTCCCAAACCACTGATGTTTTTAATAGTTTTAACATCAATGCTCCATGAAGTTAGTCATTAAAATGTTTAAATTGACCTGGTCAAGGTCAGTTGAGCTTTGTTTTGCTTGAGTACATTCTATCTAGTGCGACTGGCCGTTATCTCATGAGAATGAACACTCTGCAGGAAGTTTCTGCTTAATTAAAGGTAACTTGTTTAGAGGGCGTCTCCCAAATAAAAGTATCCATTCAAACAGAAAATATGATTGCAGAGGAGCAATTAAAAACATTATGGCAAATTAGGAGTGTACAAAGAACACTTCTCCCCTTCTCTTCTCAGGGTGCAATCCTGCTCTCTATGTGCAGGGGATAGGGTACAGAGGCTCCCTCTATGCCAGGTATGCATGTCACCTCAATGTCCTCCACATCTCGCGTTGGGGCATGCTGGGGGAAATCAGGCAGCAGAGTCTAGGTGCCTTACCCTCTTTGCGATCGGAACAGTGTTCACACTGAGGCAATACCAGCCCTATTTCTGTCACATTGCAGCACCAGAGCCAGAACTGCATTTTCTTAGTCCTGCCAGGACCATGTGACTCAAGGGTCTAGTAGGGGCCTTATTGGCTGAATATAACTCCTTCTCCAAGCTATGTTTCTCAGTTTGGGAAACTTGTATGATAGTAACAGCTCGAATGGCCTGGCCATTTGAATGTTACCTGACCTCTGGTTCACTTTTGACTACATCCTTGCCTCTGGCCCTGTTTCTCATCTGCCCGACTCAGTAACTGGCCACCAGCCCACTCTTGGCTATGTCTCTGTCCCCTAACCTTGGCTCTTTTTTGCCTGTTTTGGTCCAGGCTGCCCATGACCACATCTCCCTCCAGCCCATTTGACCCTGACCTACTTTGCCAGTATCAGAACCTACCTCCAGGCCCGACAATACAATGTAAATGGAAGTGTGTGTGTGTGTGTGTGAGAGAGTTTTATATATTTATCACACATTCCTTTTATTCTCACAAACAACATAGAGCAGTGTGCATGGGGATATCTAATATTAACCTCATAGCAACCCCATGATGTAGGTTAGGCTGAGAGATAACGACTTCTTCAAGGCCTCCCAATGAGAGCAGAGAATTCCATCCTATGCTTCCTTCCTCCAGGTGTATCTACTGCTCCAAATAGCCTGTGGAGACTGGTGGCTCCAATGTCAGTGGGGCAGTGAATCCACTCTGGATTTTAGCCCAAACTTTCAAGGAGCTATCCAAGTGTGGTTCCAATGTGAGTAGGGCAGTGAATCTGCTCCAGGTTTTAGTTTGAACACTCAAACTGGAGGGACCCTGGACTGCTCCTTGAGTGTTCGGACAAAAACATGGAGCAGGTTCACTGCTCCACCAACATCAGAGCCACCAGTCTCCATTGCAGAAAGGAATATAGCATGCCCACACACCCGTAGTGCTTGAAATTAGCATATTAATAAAAAGCTGCCCTCAGCTGGTCTTGAACATGGGGAAGGGGGCAGTCTTTTACAGAAACCTTAGCCTTAAAACCATGAATAGCCAGCTTGTGTTTGTGGGACTCTTGGGCAGGAGCAGGGAACCCTTGGCCTTTGCTCCTGTCTGCCTCTCTACTCCTGCGCTCAGTTGGCTAGAGGCAAAACCACACAAAAGGATGGTAGTGAGGAGGTAAGGGTTGCTGCCTACATAGAGTAGTGCACACTAGAGTGGCACTGCCTCTTACCTGGGGCATGTCTTTATGTTGCTGCCAGGACCATGACTATAGCCACAGGCAGGAACTGTAGCTTAGGGGTAGAGCACTTGCTTTGCATGCTAGAGGTCCTGGGTTTAGGCCTTGGCATCTCCAATTAAAAGGATCAGGTAGCAGATGATGGAGAACCCCCCCTGGAGAGCTTCTGCCACTTGGAGAAGAGAATACTGGGCTAGAAAGGCAAATAGTCTGTCTTGGGCCACATCTGCACTATACATTTGAAGCTGTGCTCTGCCGCTTTAAACAGTCATGGCGTCCCCCAAAGAATCCTGAGTACTGTATTTATTTATTTATTACATTTATATACCACCCCATAGCCGAAGCTCTCTGGGCAGTTTACAGCAATTAAAAACATTAAAAACAAATATACAAATTTTAAAACACACACACAAAAATAAAAAAACACCATTTAATTTAAAAAAAAAACAATTTAAAAACACATGCTAAAATGCCTGGGAGAAGAGGAAAGTCTTGACCAGGCACCAAAAAGATAACAGTGTTGGTGCCAGGCGCACCTCATCAGAGAGATCGTTCCATAATTTGGAGGCCACCACTGAGAAGGCCCTTTCCCTTGTTGCCATCCTCCCAGCTTCCCTCGGAGTAGGGCCTTGGATGTTTAGCGTAGTGTACGGGTGGGTTCAAGTCAGGAGAGGCGTTCCATTAGGTATTGTAGTTTGATATGGGTGCTGAGAGTTATCAGGAGACCCGTATCACAGAGTTACAATTCCCAGAGTTCCCTGGGAAGAGGGATTGATTAAACCACAAGAGGCAGTGACAGCCACCAACTTGGATGTGTTTAAAAGAGGGTTAGACAAATTCCTGGAGGAAAAGGCCATCGGTGTCTGCTAGCCATAACGGCAATGCTCTGCCTCCATAGGCAGAGGCAGTATGCTTCCAAATACAGTTGTGGAAACCGCAGGAGGGGAGATTGCTTTTGCTCTCAGGTCTGGTTTATGGGCTTTCCATGGGCAACTGGCTGGCCACTGTGAGGATGCTGGACTGGATGGGCCACTGGCCTTATCCAGCAGGCTCTTCTTATATTCTTATGTACTCTTTAAAGTGGTATAATATTGCTTTAAACCTATAGTGCAGATGAGGCCTTGGTGTGAGTCAGCTTCCTATGTACAGAGTGAGGAGAAGTCCTGTCGGGGCCTGGAATATCAGGGATATTCCAGGTCTCTTCCTAGAACTCTCAGCTTTTCTTTAAAAAGGTCACCCCTATCCCTTTTGCATAGGAAGATATAAGGAAAACTGTGAAGGCAGTATTCTGCTCAGTTGCCCACAAAGACATAAACCTGCTTGTGCCTTCCATAGTTCTGCTCAGGTGCAAAGATATGGGAAGAACTGACAAAGCCCTGACAAATACAAATAATAATGGACCTGGTGGCAGATTTGCCAGAAAGGTTGGCCTCCAGTGATAGAAACTTTACAAATAAAACTTTACCAGCTCCCATTCAGGCTCTGGGATGATATAAAGCGCATTACGAAGACAGAATTTTTAGAGATCACCACAACAAAGTGGTTTTAATTATTCAGTGGTTGCTGTTGCTGCTGAATAATTATCTTTATTAATCATTTCTATAGCCTGGTTAGTGCAATATACGTTGTTGTCTGTATCTCATTCATTACTATTGATAAAGCAATTTATTTCTTTGGGTTGGAGATTAACTGTCTCTCCTATGCAACTAATATTATTGGGTGTTGAGAATAACCTTCTTGAAACTGAACGTCCTTTTTCTTTTTAGCTAGTTCAAGCCATGTATAGGCATTTCCTTGCAATCTGCTGGGTATTTTATTATTATTATTATTATTATTATTATTATTATTATTATTATTATTATTATATTCCACCCTTCCTCCCAATGAAAATCTGTTCAGAACAATTTTGGGATTGGGCCTTTAGTGTCAACCCTTTGGAATTCTCTCCCATTAAACATTAGGCAGGTGTTGTCTCTGTTCTCTTTTCATTGCCTACTGAAGACCACCTTTTTTCATCAAGCCTTTTTTTCAGTAGAGCTCTTTCGCAGTCTGCATCTCTATTGGAATTGCTTTGAGATGTTTTTAGATCTTTTAATTGTTTTATCATTTGTGTGTTTCCCAGCCTAAACTCTTTTGGGAGGAAGGGTAGGATATAAATTTGTTTATTTTACTACTACTACTACTACTTCTACCACCACCACAGCTGGCACCAAGTGTGACTGGACCCTGGGCACCAGCCTGCCTGTGCCCATATGCCATTCACTTCAACACCCCATCCCGATACAGGCAGCACAGGGCTTATATAGGCCCACCCACACGCTCCACGTGCCATGCAGTGGTGGCATCAACAGCTTTGGGTTGGATGATGGCAGGCATTTACACACATCACACGAGGCATGTGCACTGATGCACTAACGCGACAGGTAGGTGAGGCAGGAGGGCTTATTTAAGCCCATGCCGCCTCTGTCGATGTGTGTGTGCTTGTGAGCTCCCACTCTGTGATTGGCATCAGTGTCAAATTGCATGACCCAACACTGCCACAGATCACGGAGTGGGCTCCACCCTCCCACCTGAAGGAGGGGGACCTCAGGGTCTCCTTTGGGCCACGGAAGCCCATAGCTAGGGCCCAACCTGGCTGCATGCTGGTGCCGGGCCTCACTACTACTACTATGACTACTACTTGATTGCACAGATTCCAAGTGAATGGCTATATATGGGCTAAACTAGTTTGACATATCATGAGTAGAGTGAAAATTCATATTTTCTCCACCGTCACCACTACTACTATTTTTATTATAATCCTCCCTTTCTCCCAAAGTGGCTAACATGAATTAGATTTTAAAAAATTCTTTGTCAGTTTTCACACTCTAGCCACCCACCTGAATTGTTACCACAATTCTTTGGCAATATCTTCCCAAGCACAGCGAAGGAATGGAGCTACTTGCCTTCTAGTGCAGCTCATGGCTTGGTCCTACTTGCCTTCTAGTGCAGCTCATGGCTTGGTCTACTTGCTTCATTCATTGTGTGGCTTGGCTCCCTTGGTCTGAATGTGTGAAACTATTCAGCCTGCTAGTACCTTTTCTGCAGATTCTCTTCTTATATCACATTATATTATGGACTGAGTCAATTCATCCGTGTTCAAGGAAGGGGAACTAGTGGCTTATCAGTTCTGTTTTACAGAAGGATGTTGGATTAGATCAGGATAGCTGTAAGTGGCCCTTATCATAGAGTCATAGAATAGTAGAGTTGGAAGGCGCCTATAAGGCCATCAAGTCCAACCTCCTGCTCAAGGCAGGAATCCAAATGAAAGCATTCCCGACAGATGGCTGTCCAGCTGCCTTTTGATTGCCTGCAGTGTCGGAGAGCCCACCACCTCTCTAGGTAATTGGTTCCATTGTCGTATGGCTCTAACAGTTAGGAAGTTTTTCCTGATGTCCAGTCGAAATCTGGCTTCCTGCAACTTGAGCCCATTATTCCGTGTCCTGCACTCTGGGATGATCGAAAAGAGATCCCAGCCCTCCTCTATGTGACAACCTTTCATGTACTTGAAGAGTGTTATCATATCTCCCCTCGGTCTTCTCTTCTCCAGGCTAAACATGCCCAGTTCTTTCAGTCTCTCCCCATAGGGCTTGGTTTCCTGATCATCCTTGTTGCCCTCCTCTGAACCTATTCCAGTTTGTCTGCATCCTTCTTGAAGTGCGGAGACCAGAACTGGACGCAGTATTCAAGATGAGGCCTAACCAGTGCTGAATAGAGGGGAACTAATACTTCATGCGATTTGGAAACGATACTTCTGTTAATGCAGCTTTGAATTATCCTTTTTTTTTTTATCCTTCCAGTTCTCTGAATCTACTGGGGGGATGTGACATGAGGTCAACAGCGGTGTACTAATATACTACATTAACAGAAGATGCATCATTTAACTCAATCTATCAAGCTGGTGTCTGACTCTTCTTTCATGTGGAGTCTGCTGGTGTCTGTTGGGATTTCATTTGCTAGGAGATAATGTGGAGAAACCATGCCTGTAAGCAGAGTTCTCCTTATTATCATCAAAGCTTCCAAAATATGAACAGTCCCAAATGAACAGATGGCAACCTGGCTCCTGGCACCTGTAGGCACAGCCTCAGAGTACTCTTTTGGCTGCTCACCAGCCTGCAACTGCTGGTAATAGTACCGATAACAGCAATAAAGGGTGCTCAGGGTGCATTCTATCAAAACAATGGAAGAAAACTCATAGGGCATTAAGTAGCACAATTCAATTTGGTCTACAAATTTGCTCTTCTCAGTCTTTTTGTCCTTCTGGCATTCTTGGTTGGTTCCCTGCTCCCCCCCCCCTCTTGTAAATATATATTCCTGCTGGGTAGCTTGTGAAAATAAATACATTCAAAATTCTAATGTAATTAAGAGGAAGCCAGTTTTGGCAATTAGCCAGGAATACATTAACATGCTGTGCTCAGTCGGGTCATGGATAGAGCCTCCCCCCTCCACATGCCCCCGAAGCACTATTGCACAGCACAGAAGCCCCTCTTCCCTCTGCCCTCCCTTCCCGGTTTAATGACAGCCTTCTCCATATGCTGCCTTCTGCGTTCTGTTTAGTTGCTCAGCACTGTTTTTATCTGCAAGAAAATTTGGCCAGAGTCTTGGGGAAACGATTTGCAGCAAGGAGACGAGTAGAAATCAGTGTGTCGTTTCTATGCTGCCGTCAAAAAATACAATTTATGAACGCACGTACAGAAAAGGTACTAACTGTATTAAGATTTTTATAATATTCTTATTTATACATGAGTTCAGCTCCCAGAAAGTCTATCCTCAGGGTAAGGAAGCAGAAATCAGGCAGATGCACCAAAATCTTACTAGAACAGCAAATTTTGGGAAACATTTTGACCACTGGGCCCTTTATCTCCCCCCACCTGTCAGTCATCTGACATCATGATGAATGATAGGTGGGTGGTCCCACCCACCTGTCAAAGTTGATTTGCAGGGATGGGGGAAAACATTATAGTGAAGCAGCACCCAGCAGGATTGAACCCTCTGCCCATCAGCTGATTGACTGGTGGCCATGGTTTGGGGGAAATAGCCTTGTGGGCCAAATTGGACCCCCTGGCGGACCAAGATTGATCCTTGGGCCAGAGGTTCCTCACACCTGGCCTACCACTTGGCTGTCTGAGCCAAGTAGTGATTGTGTGTGTGTGTGCGTGTGTGTGTGTGTGTTTGAGGAGGAGCTGGATTCCACATTGCCAGACACCCTGGATCCAGACATCTCTGCCCCAGGACTGGAGTTCGCCACACCAGCCACCTGGATTCCTGGCCAACTCTCAGGAGAACCTCTCCATCAGGGCTGTAGGAGCAGAGGAGGCAGCAAGCCAGGCAGGAGCTTCAGTGCTCAGCTAGTTGTATGCGAGGCCACTTGAGAGGGGAGGGAAGCACCTGTCCGGATTAGAGCTGGGCTGAGTTGCAGGAAAGGGTGGAGTCTCCAGCTCCTATACAGGCTTCCTGTCGGACCTGCCTCATTTGCTCAAGCAACAGCTCTCTTCCAAGCATCCTGACCTGTGGAAACGGACCAGAGAGATTCAGGAGAGAGAACATGGGCATCTTATATATGCACACACACATATATAGTAATCTGGGCTGATTTCAGGTTTATGGGGTGTGGGCACACTGTCCTTTCATGGGCCACCTCATCTGCCACTAGGCTCTGGTACATGTGCATGTTGACAGAGCTCCGTACAGTGCCACCCTTTTAATTTCTCACAATTCCCCAAACTGATAGTAGGTCAAAGATGTGGGAAATGTAAAGGATGGCTGCATCCTGCCACCTGGTGCTGTTGGAGTACAGGACCAGAAAAGAAAAAATTCAAGGGTGCCCAGCGTAAGAACCAGCATTGGATCCTCCCAGAACACTGGGGCCCTGGCAGCTGCCTAAGGTTTCCAAGTGTAGACTCTGTAATTTTTATTCTCCATATATCAACACAATAATCCTGGGCCAGCACCAGCCCGCCATGATCCCTTGGGCAGCAGCCTGCTGCAGGCCCCCTCCTCCCCTGTGTGTGCATATGTGCATGTGGGCTCCTGCATGTACATATGCACATGTACTTAAATACACCCAGTTGCACCACCTCATGCATCAGCATGTATGCCTGTGTACCAAAGATAGTGGCAGGGGTGTGTTGACACCACCATCACCATCTGGGTGATGGCAAGCATGTGTGCTAAGACAGGAGGTGAAATGACTGGGCACATTTAAGGGCCCACTGGATAATGTCAGCTGGGAGAGCAATCCATGCCACTGTCTGGTCATGGCCTGTGATCCGATGCTGGCGAGGATTGCAAAGCGGGAGCTCCATCCTGCTAGCCCCCGGGGCCTTTGGCTAGCAGCAGGGGCCCTTGAGCAGCCGCAGGGCCCTCAGTCAGTGCCTGACCTGGCCACCTGCTGGTGCCAGGCCTGCTTCCCCCCCCCCTTCCAGGAAGAGCTCAGATGTGAACATGCTGGACTTGGATTGGATTTAAAAGCCCTATGTGGCTTGGGACCCAGGCACCTGAAGGATTACCTAATCCCACTTCAACCTGATCACACACAGAGATCTTCTTCGGAGGATCTTTTCTGGGTGCCACCACCCTCTGAAATGGAACAGGTGGCAACTGGGGAGATGGCCTTCTTGGCTCTCGTGATATCCTTTACAGAATGCACTCCTCAGGGAGGCTCACCTGGCACCTACTTTGATGTCTTCTCAGTACCAAAGACCTTATTTTACCAGGCTAAAACTGTTGTTTGTTTTATCTGCTGTGTTTTTGTTGTCTGATCTTTCTCTGTTTTTTTAAATGTGGTATTAAGATGTTTACTTTGGCATTACTGTTTTTATTCTTTAAATTTTGTGAGTCATCCTGGAAATGCTTACATGGTGAAGGGTGGGATGTTAATTTATGAAATAAATACACACACAGCCAACCCCCAGACCCACACATTTCTTAAAATGGGAAAATATTAAGGTCATTTAGGGATATATAAGCGTAAATATCACAATGTGTTGTGACTGCTAAAAGTGGGGCAGAATTTCCTTTGGTTTTTCCATGTTGAATCCTCTAGTCTTTGGGTCCTTTTTGGAGGGGCTTGAATGATCTGAAGGGTGATTTCCTATCTGAAATGGGGCTTGAGAAAGATCACATGAGAGTCACTAAGAAAGCTAGCTGTCAACATAAAATTCTTTGACAATGAGTCTGATATGACAGAATGGGTCACATTTTTGTCTGGTTTGTTTCATTACTATGCTGATAGTTTATTCTCATTCTGTTTCCTTCCCCATCCCCTTGCCCCTCTGCTTTTTGTCTCTGTGACAGGGATTCGGGAAGCAAGTGGATGTGTCATATATTGCCAAATATTACAACATGAGTAAAAGCAAAGTTGACAACCAGTTCTACAGTGTGGAAGTGGGTGACTCGACCTTCACAGTTCTCAAGCGCTACCAGAACTTAAAACCAATAGGGTCTGGGGCTCAGGGAATAGTTTGGTAAGTTTGTGCAGGAATTCTTGTCCATGTATATATATTTATATGTGTGTGTGTTTGCTTTTCCCTTTGGTTGTATGTAGGGTACACCATCTGTAGTCATGAACAGGGGTGTAGTTGTCCAGGGTCTGGGGTGTGTGTGTGTGTCTTAGACTCTTTACGTTTTGGGGAGCCAAGTCCCAGCAGGGTCCCTATGTCTCAAGCATCCTGGGAACTAATCAGCATGAAAGGCTACAGTATGTTGGCTACTGAAAAGACTCGTCTAACATGCTTCCTTGCCCTTTCCTGCTGAGTGGAGCCAATCAAAGTTAAAGGGGGCAAGTCAGCATCTGTCTGTCCTGGTGCAACCTTATTCTAAAGTTCTTTGCTGAGTCTGGTAGAGTGGTAAACTGAGGAGGGTAAGCTGGTAGATTATGTCTAGGGAATCTTCAACTTTTCATCTGTGAGAGAGCCTTCCAAGAACCCTAATGCCTTAGGAGCTGAGTAGAACAGGACTGATTTTCCTTGCTGAAGGAAGACATCGATGCCTCTACAGTATCAGAAGCAGTTATACCATTTTCCACCCTCAGCTCAGACCTATTTGCATGTCTAGCAACCTATCCATCAGAAGGGAGAAAAGAATTCTGAAATCTGGTAGAGATGGTGCAGTGCATAGCTCCTGATGCCCCAGTCCTGGAACAAATACTGAAAGTGATTCAAGCTGGGGAGAAAACGGATTCAAGAGCAGTGGAGCACAGAAAGCTACGATGAGGGGCAGGGTCTCGTTCCCTTTACTCATACATTCCTTTTGACGTAAAATATGATCCCCACCCCGATCTTAGATGTGAATGGAGTGGCAGATCTGTGAATGAACTGTACATCTGTATGCAAATGGCTCCTCAAAAGTCTTCCCCCTATTTGTCGGCAAAGAAATTGAGGGGTGAGATTTCACCAAATTTCTCTAGGGGAGAAGTAGTTCTCCAACAGTTTCTCAGGGTGGGGCTCACTATTAGTACATATTTCTTCTTCGTCATCTTCGTTTTTCTTCTCAATGCAAAGGGTCAGCAGCAGCAACTGTCTTGGCAGGGTGGCCACCATTTTGCATCCTCTACAATGCTGGGGAATCCTCTAGTGTCATGCTGGGGAATTGTAGGTGTGTGTATGGGGGGGTAGTCATCATCATTTTTTAAAATGCCTAATATTTATTTACTAGATTTGTATCTCACCCTTCCACCCAAATGAACCCAGAGCAGCAAGGATATTTGAGAATATGGAGAGTATTTGGATAAAATTATGGAAAGTGGCCTTTTGTCAAGGGGGCTGAGAAAAAGGGAACAGAAATCTCAAAATGTTTCTCAGAAAAATGCCTTCTGAGGAAGATAGGCTGAGCTCTAGAATAAACCAGCGTGGCAGTTCCTGTCTCATCGAGCTTGGTCCAAATGGGGCCATGGGGTGGGGTAATACCACAGCCGAGCAGAAACTGAGGGGAAAAGGAAAACAGGCAGAGTTTGGTGCAGATGAGGCAGTGGGCTGAAGTGAAGGTCCCAAGAGATGCAAAGGGGAAGAAAAACAGGGACCAAGGGAAGGAAAGGTGGAACCAAGCCAATTGGGAAGGGATGTGGACAGCTCCAGCCACCGGCAGGACTCCTCTTACGTTCCTACTAAAAGGTATGCACCCACAAGTGTGAATGTGCATGGCCAAGAGAAACAACAACAACAACAACTAAAACCTACCACACAAAAGAGCGCAAAAACTTTCACATACACATACAAAAACATTCACATTCACATACAAAATGGAATCCAGGTGGGCCTTGGAATGCCTTGCATTGCACAGCACATCACATCTAATTGATTATGTAGCTACCTTTCCTGCGCTGAAGGAAGTCAAAACATGACGTTTATTTGGACTTGACATTGTAAGAAAAGAGTCCTGCTGGATCTGACCAATGGCCCAACTAGTCTAGCATCCTGTCCCCACAGTGGCCAACCGGATGACCATGGGAGAGCCCATAAGCAGGAGCTGAATGCAAGAGCCCTCTCCCCTCCTGTGGTTTCCAGCAACTGGTATTTAGAAGCATGCTGCCTCCTACCACAGAGGCAGTCATTCAGACTTTTTGGAACACATTCCCAATCTTTCGAAGTATCCTTTATACAGCAAATGGTAGCATTGGATTTGTGCTGCGTGTGGCAGACAGTAACTAGCAACAGGACAGGGTATGGAGGTTATGGTCTTTGGAAGCTGCTTCCAGTAGCAGTGCAAAGCACACCTCTGGTGGACCCAGTAATACCTCTTCTTGGTGTTCTAAAAACAACCCCAGATCTGCCAAGCAATAAGTCTCATCCCGTATCATTTTGAAGCTGTCACAAACGCAAGGTCCCCCAGTTGATGTCCCCATTAATCCTTTCTCACTTAAAAAAAAAGGGGGGGGAGGAAAGCAAGAAACTCTGACATTTCAGTGAAAGCATGAATATCATAAGGGCTGCATTATAAAACATGGAGAGCTAATAAATCTTGCAGAGTAAATAATCAGATATTTTGTGGTTTATGTAAGGCTTTCTTTGATTTATTGTTTGTCACTGTATAGGTTGCCTTTTCCTTTCTCCAGGCTCTAGATCTGCTTTAAAATCTGTGTAGTTGTTCTTATTTTTTATGTTTTGATGGCAGCTGATGATTTGGGTCTTTTTCCCCTCCTTCTGTTGTTTCATTATAAATATCCTTTGCCAACTTTACCTCCACATCACCATTCATTTAATGGAAATGTTTTTGTACTGGAAGACATGGCAACCCTAGTCAGAAGACACTGGACTGTATCCAGCAAAATTGTCTTCTTGTTCTCTGCTCCAGACAGTTGGGGGAACCCCCAGAATAGATATACTTTTTTTGGGGGGAGACAGAAAGGCAGAGGAAGTCCTTGTGTTAATGGGACGATGTCGGTGCATACCACTCATCATGTGTACAATGAGTGAGTGTCTGTGTCTGTGTGGAGGTCAAGGGCAGAGCCAGCAGACACAATCCCAAGCCCTCCTCCCCATAGGAACATAGGAAGGTGCCTTATACTGAGTCAGACCCACTGGCCCATATAGCTCAGTACTGTTTACACTGCTGGTAGTAGCTCCCCAGGGTCTCAGGCAGGGAGTCTCTCCCAGCCCTCCCTGGAGATGCTGTGGGTCATTATTGTTTTTTAAGATCTTTTTAAAGCTTTTTTAAAATGATGTTTTTAAAGATGTTTTGTTGTAATATATTTTAAAGTCTGTTTTTATGACGCTTTAGAGTGTTTTTAATGCTTTTCCTTGCTACCCTGGGCTCCTACTGGGAGGAAGATTGGGATATAAATCTAACAAACAAAGAAACTTATTATTATTATTTTGTTTGTGCTATATGCCTTCAAGTCAATTACAACTTATGGCGACCCTATGAATCATCATCACCATCATTAGAATCTGCATGCAGGGCAGAAACTCTGCCCACTGAGCTATGGCCCTTCCCCCACGTGTTGGAGGTGCCATGCTGGCATTCCTGATACTCTTTCTCCTTGTGGCATCACACCCCATTTAATCCGTAGCAATGTGGAGGTGGAATGTACAGATAGGAAAGGACATTTATAATGAGAGTAGTAGGAGAAAAATCTAAATCCTACCGAAATCACGGCTAGCCTGCTAGTTGCTGCGGCATTCTCCTCCTTCCCATCTCTGTTTGGGCAACAAGCCACCCCACAGCTGCTTAGGAACGCAGGAAGCTGCCTTTTGCCAGGTCAGACTGTTTTCAAGCCCAATATTGTCTACTTTGGCTGGCAGCTTCTCCTCAGGGTCTTGGGCACAGGGAGGGAGGGGTTTTTCCTATCTCCTGCTAGATGACCCTTTTAAATAAAGACATCTTGGGCCCTTTTGCATACAAAACATAAGCTATAGCACAGAAGTGTCTCCCTCCCCACCTGACCTGGGCGGATTCTGCACCATTTCAGTCTCAGGCCCCCACCTGTAGGCCTCTTTCTTTCCCACTTATTCCCCTCTTGCTATCGCTTTTGTCGCTTCCTGCTTTTCCTGTCTTTAGTAACTGGTTCTAAGGTATTTGGTCCCCAAGAGAAAAAGGAGGAGGAGACGGCAGAAACTGGGCAGCCAGGCAGGCAATGTTAAAAAGAGTATCTGGTGCTCCTTAATTCCCCTGTATGTTACAAGCACACATGCATTAAAAAGAGGCTCATTCTCTTTTTGTTTTTCACCTGCACGCACTCCAGGTTTACACTGTAATAGAGAACTAGAGGTGTTCTCAGACTTCTAACAAGAAAGCAGAGCTTGGAAAAGTTACTTTTTTGAACTACAACTCCCAGCAGCCCAATCCAGTGGCCATGCTGGCTGGGGCTGATGGGAGTTGTAGTTTTAAAAATAACTTTTCCAAGCTCTGCAAGAAAGGACATGGCTATTTACTAATGGAACTTAATGTAGGAAGAGTCCTGCTGGATCAGGCCACTGGCCTATCTATTCCAGCATCCTATTCTCACAGTGGCCAGCCAGATGCCCATTGGAAGCCCACAAACAGGACATAAGCAAAAGAGCACTCTCCCCTCCTGCGGTTTCCAGCAACTGGTATTCAGAAGCACACTGCCTCCAATAGTGCAGGTAGAACATAACCATTAGGGTTAGTAGACCTATCCTCCACAAATTTGTCTAATTCTCTTTTAAAGCCATTACAAAGAGATGTATCATCTGGAAGCAGCATGTGTACAATAGTTTGTGTCAAAGCTGAAGCCATGTATCTTCTAGAATTATTCTGTGTTCCATTTTTTGGAAAATATAGAAAACATGTTTGCTGTAATTTGTTTTCTAGAGAGACAGCCTGATACCTTATTATATGTATGGGAACCTTTGGCCCTCCGGATGCTGCTGAACTACAACTCCCATCATCCTTGGTTGTTGGCCATTCTTGCTAGGGCTGATGGGAGTTGTAGTTCTGCAACATCTGGAGGGCCAAAGGTTCCCCACATCTTCCATAATACTTTTATGCTGTGACATATAAAAATAGTGGGTCCAAACCAGGCCAGTCTATTTCTGGACCACATCTGTTTTGCATGTGTTCATTCATAAGTCTGTTCCATCTGATTTTTAAATCTGTGATTTTAAAACACACATACACACTAAATATGTATTATGTTTCATCATGTTTTTTTAACAAAATAGGCATCTTTGGTACACATTTTATCCCAAATTATTCATTTGTATTTCTATAGTTTAACATCAGATATGCATTTTGTTTTATTTATTGAGATGAGAACTGTATTGCAAAATTTGAAGTGTGAAAACTGTAGGAATAACTGTGTTCCACTCTGCATATTAGTCTAGGAAGTGTGAATCAGCTTGGTTTGCTTAAAAAAGGGAATAAAGAAAATCCTTGAGCATCCTTGGCCAGGAGGGACAATTGGGGGAAAAGGAGGAGTTTGCAGGAGTGGAGGCTTAAGCATCTGGTACACTGACCACTGATTGTACCATCTGTTTCCTGGATGCTTGGCTGTTAAAATGTTGCATCTGGCAGAGGGAGTAACCAACCATCACAAACTCTAGCCTGGATAGAGAACCAACAAAACAGCAAATTATATTTAGCAACATGCCAGAAGAATACTTTTTATCACCAGAATGTTTTGTTGCTCAGTAAGGCAAGAGTCCAGAGATAAAAAGTCCTGCCTATATGCCCCATACCCCCCAATCCTGGAAGACAAGTGTAGAAAGATTCTAAACCCCACCTGATAGTCCTGCATTCTGCAATTTATATTCTGAATCAGGTTCTTTAGCTTCCAGCATGAAACCAAACGGAACCTAAATGTTTGCGCAAATTTTACCGTAATACAATCCTTCTCCTCAAATGGTGTATAAGTTTGGACTAAAACCCAGAGTGGATTCACTGTCCCATTGACATCAGAACCACCAGTATCCACTGGGGTATATATGTATGTGCATGTATTTGTGTATATATGTTAGGGATAGTATCCATTGGCTGGTGCTGGTCAAAAGCATTCCATTGACCTAACAGGTTGGCATCGATTCAAACTCATTCTTTATCTGCTAGCCGCTGCTTTTACCAATCTGGGCTTTTTTTTTTGCTTGGAAAAATATCGATATTAATATTGATATTTTTAAAGGAAAAGTCAATATTTTGAAGGAAATTCTCATTCTTAAAACCAATGTTTTAGAGGTGGACTTTTTTTAAAAAAAAACAACCCTCCATTTTCAAAAATAGCCATGGAAATTTGCTACATTAAAATCCATTCCTGAACCATTGAGAATAAGCAACTTAATGGAAAATTCAGTACCACATCTGAATTGGGTTGAATTCTAGCGCATCCCTAATACATATATATGTTTGTGTGTTGAGTATTGAGAATGCAGTGCTAATGTTGCTGGCTTTTCAGTCCTTCCTTAGTTCAAAATATAATCCCTGTTTAAAACTAGTTGCTGATCAGGAATTTCAGATTCGCAAGACTATAATTTGTTAGCACTGACCAAGCAGCATGAAAAAGCAGTGTCCTCTAGAAAAGGATAGCCATTCTTGTTTTCTCACAGTTTAGTAGTGATGCAGTTTCTGTGCCAAGGGATGGTGAACAGCTGCTTCCCTCTCCATTCTTTTCTCCCCACCCCTCTGTTGGAAGATGATCAAATACAGTGTTGTTTGAATGGCACTAGGCATCAAGTGTTAATGGTGACTGCTGGTTCTGATAGAAAACAATTTCTTTGCTTTCCTCATCTTGTTTTGAGCTGAGAGCAATACTAAAAGTGCTGGTTGCATGTTAATGGGGATGTCCCACGATGCATTCTTTACAAATTCCATAAAAATGCAGATGTTTGTAAATGATATAAGGGCACTGCAACAAAATGTTATAGTGTGGAGTGAACCCTGTTCAGGATTCCAGCCACTCCATTCCATCTCCCCCTCCCAGTTTGTCAGCAGTCTGTCACCACTGAGCACACTCAGTCCTCATTGGGCTGGTTGTTTTTAGGTTGGGGGGTGGAGTTCCCCCTGAAAGATTTTTTAAATTAAAGATTTTTTTGCAAATCTTCAATTTTCCCTAAGTCTGCTTATCTACCAAGAAGTGCTTGGAAAAGTTACTTTTTTTGAACTACAGCTCCCATCAGCCCAATCCAGTGGCCATGCTGGCTGGGGCTGATGGGAGTTGTAGTTTATAAAAAAGTAACTTTTCCAAGCTCTGCTGCCAAGTATAAGGTTTGCAATCCTTCTTTTTTATCATTAATTTTTATTCAAAGTTTCAAAAAACAAAACAGAACAAAAAAACAAACAAATTAATAACTAATACAATAAAATAAAATGTTGACTTCCGATTTGTCGCAGATCAGTTATAAGTCTATAATATATACCAAACCTGTCTCTTAATATATTACAAAATCACTTTCCTCCAGTAGTTATCTTAATTAATCATCAAATCTCATTAACATCACTTTATTCTTTCCGCAAAAAGTCAAAGAGAGGTTTCCACTCCTTGAGAAATATATGCATCGATTTTTCTCCAAATAAACATGTCAATTAATCCATCTCATCAAGTCTGCTAGGTTTCAATTTCAATAGCCATTCTTCCATTATCAGTGTTAATTCTATCTTCCATCTTCCATCCTTGCACCCATAATAATCTTGCTGTCATAATCATAGTCATATAATAAGAGTCTGATGGGAATTTCCTTCCTCACAAATATGTCCTTGCCATCAATTCTGAATGTGTTACTGAAATGTTGTTGTAAAGTCATATCTCTGTTCCTCTTTTTTACGAAATGCACTAGCACATCTCTTGAGAATTTTTCCATTGTCACATCCTCAATTTCCAGCTCCATCACCTCATTCCAGTCCAGAAATTTTATCAAAACATTGATAGCTTTATCTCTAATATCTTCATCAATTTCTTCAGGGACAACGCTGAATTCCAAACAGTGATCTTTATCTCTAGGATCCATAAACTCCAAATCTTTTTCCAGTTCCACATTTGATATATCTGTTCCAATCTCCAAGACTTGCATCTCTCCTTTATTTTTTCTTTCTTCTTCTGTTGCTTGTTTAGTTCAGAGCTTGGAAAAGTTACTTTTTTGAACTACAACTCCCATCAGCCCCAGCCAGCGCTGGCTGGGGCTGATGGGAGTTGTAGTTCAAAAAAGTAACTTTTCCAAGCTCTGGTTTAGTTATATCTTTAATCTCATCAACCTCCTCTCTCATAAAGTCCCCTATTTCTTTCAGCTCCTGCATCATTTTGCCAAATTCAATTTTCATCTCTTGTTTGCCATGTCTCAGTTGTTGTTTCGTTATCTCAATCTCATCCATTATTTTCTGAAACATATTTACATCCATGGTCTCAGCCACTTATAGCACTATTCCCAGGCAAAGAGCAATTTATTTCTTTTTCCAGCAACAAAGGAGTTAATATTCCAAACCTGATGACATCATAATGTAGACAGCACAAATTACCTTATCTCTTGTGTGTCCAAGAATACAAAACAAATTTAGTTTACAGCGTCCAAATAGTTAGTGGCATAAAGAACAAGCAGATTCGTCAAAATGAAGTAGACCAGAAAAAATAGTCCCAGACATATAACTCAAAAGTTCATGTAAATCAAAAAATTTTCTCCTTAGATTAGATGCCCCTCGTCTGTTTGTAATCTTTATAATGCTCAATTCCAGTCCAGCTTTTTGCAATAAAAGCAAAGATAAGCTATTTCAATTTCCTTCCACCTTAATTCCGTATATGAAAGAGAAAAGTCATAACTCACCCAGGGATTCTTTACTGCTGATTCTTTTAACAAATCTCTTTTACTGCCACAATTTAAGCCAAATGATAAGGATAGATAGAAGGGTGCTTGCCTGTTAAAATCTGTTTTTCTTTGAAGAAAAGAAAAACATTCGCTTAATCAGTTAGAGCTTGCTTGAAGTTCCCTGGCTCCGTCCGACGCTGCTGGCTGGACCTTCGTTCATAGGCGATCCTAATGAATTCCAGTCCCCCAACAAACATAAACAAAGCTTGTGGGTGATCTCTTCGTTTCTCCCTTGCCTGGGAGAAATTTTTACCAGTCAAAAAAAACCTTTTGGCTGGTGTTAAAACTGAAAAAGCTTCCTCTGAGACGAGAGCTCGCCTCAGAGACAGGCACAAGCGAAGCAACCCTTCCCGGAAGTCCAGGTTTGCAATCCTTCTGTGAAATGTAGGAAATATTCTTTCTTTGTCCTTTCCTGTGCTCCTAAACCACCCTGGAGGGAGTGCGTGTGTGTGTGTGTGTGTGTGAGCGAGTGTGTGTGTGTGTGTGTGTGTGAGAGAGAGAGAGATAAATTGATTGATTGATAGAAGGAACTCAGCTTTGCCTATTCACATTGGACAGGCAGGCATTGCAAATGTGATTGTAGTAAAATCCTTGTTTTTACTATATTTTAAATTGTTTTTACTGTATGGTTTTTTAAAAACTTGCTATAAACCACTTTGATGTTTTCAAATGAAATAGTGGTATACAAATATATTTCTAAGTAAAAAAAAATTAAAAAGACAAGTCACTACAACCCAAGCCTGAAAAAAAATCCATCAGAGCAACTTAGGAAAAAAACCACCCTGTAATGCTACCATTTAATGACAGTGTTGACTGAATGCTCCATACATGAGTGAATGAAGGGTAGCAATTCCAGACAAGACAGCTACTGTGAAAACTACCCACTGATAGTGGAATTCCAGGGTCATATTGGAAGGAAGACATGGTTGCAACCAGAGGTGTGCTCTGCTCTGGCTATTTTTAAAAAGTGCTTCTTGTGGTTAAGGTGATGGACTGGAAGTCCATTGGGGTCTCCCCACGCAGGTTCAAATCCTGCCGACTACGTATTTTTGAAAGCCAGTGTGGTGTAGTGTTTAAGGTGTTGGACTACGACCTGGGAGACCAGGGTTTGAATCCCCACATAGCCATGAAGCTCACTGGGTGACCTTGGGCCAGTCACTGCCTCTCAGCCTCATGAAAATCCTATTCATAGGGTCACCATAAGTCGGAATTGACGTGAAGGCAGTACATACACACACATAAATAATTGTCATAAATAAGCAGGCAAGCAAACAATAAGAACAGAAAAGGTAGCTCAGGATCAGGGCAGAAACCCAAGTGCTAGAGCAGATGTGGGGAATCTGTAGTCCTCCAGATGTTGCTATTAGCAACTTGCTGAACTATAACTCCCATCATCCCTGGCCATATTTATTTATTTATTTATTTATTTTATTTATTTCATTTGTATACCGCCCCATAGCCGAAGCTCTCTGGGCGGTTTACAACAATTAAAAACATTAAAAACAAATATACAAATTTAAAAACACATTTTCTAACAATTATGCCCTAGTTGTTAATGTTATGTTCTTTCAAGTCGATTTTGACTTATGGCAACCCTATGAATCAGCGACCTCCAATAGCTTATACCTGCCTGTGGCATCTGACCTTGATACTCTGTCAGTTTATACAAATATACTGCCACTACTATCAACACATGAGCTGATGTGGCAAAGAGAAATCCAGGACAGGATAAAGGCTTGTCTTTATACAAACACGAAATAAGAATTATTGTTGGACCTTTTCAGACTGTGACTTGTAGAGCAATAAAAGGAAGAGGTTGGCATGTAATTATTTGACAAATCTTCCCTTCATTTGCTAAAGCCTCTTTCCCAGCTGTTGCTGATGCTATCAAGGATTAAAGGAAGTTGGCACATATTTCGAATTTATACTCTAATGTTTCATACTCTTTTTTTTTTGCTGGGAAACAGAAATATTTGGCATCAGGACGCAGCTCTGTGAAATGTAGCATTTAGGGAACACAATCTCTGCAAAAATAATTTTCCATCCTTGCAGCCGTTGCACGATGCACCTAAATCGTGACAAAAGGAAAAGTAATTTAACTTGTTTGAGTTGCAAGCTGAATGTGAGTTTCAAGCTACGTTTTGCTGAGTTTTGCACATAGGCATGCACCAAAGTTGTTGTCAGATAGTTCTGCCAGGAATGTCTTAAATCCTTTTGAAAAGCTATTTAAACTAGTGGTTTTTGTCACATCTTTTTGTGGGAAACTCCCTCTGTTAATTCTGTATTCTTTATCATCCAAGAACCTTGGATACACCATAGCACCATTGCCCCTTTGCCTTTGGTATTCCAGTGACAGAGAGGGCAAAACGGGGGCTTTCCTAGGATGTGTTGGGGATAGATCAGGGGAGATTTGGACCTGCTGGATCCAAATATCTTCTGCTTCCCTGCCACATGCCCAGCTTGGAAGGAAAGCCCTGGAGCAGGCGTACTAATTTTCCTGGCTTGGCTCAGGATTTGGCCATTCTGTCAACATAGATTGTTTCTCCCCTGCCTTCATTAGTTTGTTCTCTAACATAGGGCCCCTGCAGATGTCCTTTTTATTATGCCTACATGATGGTTTCTGCTCATGATGGTGTCGGGGCTGTCACGTGCAATCCCATTTTCAATACTGTTTGCACCTGCAAATATGCACACTACTTCATTTCCAGTCAGTGCATATCCCATAGCTTCCTGCTGAAATCCTGTAACTTTTTCTACCACAAATGTTCTAGTTTATTTTTGTCCTGCTTTTGTTGCACTATGTCCCCTCTGGATGGCAGTAATATGGTAGCAGTTGGTAAGCATTGCAGAACAAGCTAACGCAGGATAAATCCACCATGAATGTATTATTGTTGTGTTGAGAATATGTTGCAGAATACATCCACAATAAAATGCCAATCTACGAGGGGCCCATATTAAACACATCTCTAATTATAGGTTAGATTTTATTTATTTATTTTATTTAATTTATATACCGCCCTAAGCCCGAAGGCTCTCTGGGCGGTGTACATAAAAGGTAAAAGCAGGCACAATATATAAATACAATAAATATAATAACTCAAAAAAAACAAAAACACACAAACAATACGAGAACCAAACAACATCCAGAATACAACATAGTAATAAAATACTATTGTATTGAATCTGAAGCAAAACTTAAATTATTTTGGAAAGTTCAGTGTTGAGTAAACTGATTCCAGAATTCTTCTTGCTTAATTGATGGGGAGCAAGACATAACAGGCTGTACAGAGTGGCTGATCCTCTCTTCCTTGCACCCTTTTTTAATGATAGCATCATGCTACCCTCAACCTTCCTTCCTTCTGCAGTACAATACAGATGTTCCAGTGGCCCTGTCTCTATTCATATTAGTTTAGGCATCCAGAATTTCAGCCCAATTTATTTTTCTGTTTGTCTATGCATGACTAGCCAGCAGTAACACAATAATGTGAGGCTGCTGTTGGAACCTATCAGGTATGTTTGGCAGTCCATTTTCTGTTTGCTACAACCCTGCTGTTCATATCAGCTAAGCATATATCAAACACGGTTTAAAGCTCAGGCTCTCCAATGAAGCAATCCAGTCGTATGACAAAATCACACTGGCTCTTTTAAAAAAAAAAGGTTTCCAGCGATCGTCACTTAAATTGTCTAATAATTATAGTAAATATGAACTATTTGGGACATTTTAGAATTAAGGGTGCTTTTTTAGAGGATATGGGATGCCCTGGTGTTTTACCCCTTGCCATTTTGTAACTAAGCAAAGGGTGGGGGGAAGTGAAATAAAACAAGGTTGTTTCCACTCAGTGGTAATCTTGCTTTTGCACAGCTGAATGCTGTCTGTTTTCTGACATTAAAACAAGTTTCACTTTTCTGTTGCCAGAATTCTGTAACAGTCATTATTCAGAACAAGGGTTCTCTGCTGCAGTTCAATAATAACTGTTATCATAAAGAATTGCTGCAGAAATTAGGAGGACTGCATTTAAGATTGGAAAAATGAGAAACCAAGAGAACTGAAATTGATAGATCTTTCCATCCCTAGTTTTCATGTAGGTGGTTGTGCTCCACAAGGCAAGCAGCAGCTATTTTGAAAGAGCAGGAGACTAGAAAATGGTGCAGGGACAAAGGTTAAAGTCCCTGGTCCGGCAGTCTGGTCCCACTCAAAATTGCCCCTCCCCTGCACACATTGCAATGACAGCTATCAATACTTTTAAAAGACATGCTTCTGTTACTCCTGGCTTTTACATATATAAGTAGTTTGGCCTTTCCTGAGATGCCGCACAAAATTACTTGCTTATTGATGTTGTTGCTTGAAAGATGAACATCCATCTTCATTATGTTGTGGCTGCTGTATCTGCAGTACTAGTACCTATACCATGTTGAAAGCCAGGATGTATTTGCTTGAAATGGCTCTGTTGAACACTTCTGTGAACCAGGATTTATACAGGAAACAGCATCTCAGATTTGTTGGGGGCGGAGGTGCTCTAATGGATATGCAAGACTTAAAAGTAAATAAAAAAGTACTTAGAATTCAATCAATCCTTTGTTACACTCAATGACAAACATTATTTCATTTAAAGTATAAAGACAAAAAATTCCTGACTAAGTGTTCACAAGCTAAAGATAAGTTATTAAACAAGCTCTTGGTTGATCAAACATGCCATGGTCAGTTATTTATTTCTTAATTAGGGCCAAACTAGGTGTGACATTCAGTTGCTTGTCTTTCTTCTAAGAGTTTCTTTCTTTTTAATGAAAAGCAGCCTCGGGTGGCTGGCGTTTGGACAGCAGAGGGTGTCTCTTAAGTTCACCCTTTTCCTCCATGCCATTTATCAACTTATGTCCACTGTGCCGAGATGCCCATCATTAAAAATCAGCCATCCTATTTGCTGACTGCTCAATAAATGTTGTAATTTGCCTTCTACCCAACAATGTGTGTGAACTCTCCTTCCTTCTCCCATTCCTGCTGTAAGCACAAACCCTTCTGGATTTCCTGGATTTCAGTGTCAACTTGCCATTTTGTATACGAGCTATTCCAAAGACCTGTTGGCCAAACTGGTTTGATAACTGTGTGCGTTTAAGAGATGCTGCTGAAAAAATCTCAGTTTCGTTGTATTTGGGCTTATACTTTAACATGATCCAAATAACAGAGATTTTGTGGCAGTCTATATAGCAGGGATGGGGGAACCTGTGGCCCTCCAGATATTGCTGGATTACAGTCCCCATCATTCCTGACCTTTAGCCATGCTGACTGGGGCTGATGGGAGCTGGAGTCCAACAATATCTGGAGGGCCACAGGTTCCCTTTCCCTGCTATATTCTAATAGCGAACTCATTGTCATCTATCGGGAGTCCTTGATGTTCACCAGGCCTCCGCTCCCAAGGACCAAGTTTGTTGATTGCATGTACTGGAGGTTGGGCCCGAAGGGCAGTCTGGGGATACTGCTTGTGTACCGCCCGCCCCGCTGCACGGCAGACTCCCTGACCGAGGTGCTGGAAGTGGTCTCGGATGTGCGAACGTTGACCCCAGAACTTTTAGTACTGGGGGATTTTAACGTACACGCTGAGACCACTCTCACTGGAGCCCCTCGGGATTTCCTGGAAACCATGGCTTCCTGGGAACTGCACCTTAGTAATACTGAGCCCACCCATGTAGCCGGTCATGCTCTCGACCTTGTATTTGTCCTGGGAGTGGTGGGGAGTGTTCTGAAGTTGGGGGCTTTTTCTTTTACCCCCGTGTCATGGTCAGATCACTATCTGGTGAATTTTGACTTCTCGATGCCACACACCCTCCGCAGGGGTAAAGGACCTATTAGAATGGTCCGCCCCAGGCGCCTGATGGATCCGGATGGATTCCTGACTGCGCTTGGGGATTTGGAACCTGCTGAAGGTCGTCCGGTCGAAACCCTGGTGACAGAGTGGAACAAGGGAATCACCAGGGCATTAGACCGGGTGGCTTCGAAACGTCCTCTCCCTCTGAACAGAACTCAGACAGCACCGTGGTATACACCTTGGTTGCGTAGTCTGAGACAGGAGGTGAGACGACTAGAACGCCGGTGGCGGAAATCCCGCTCTGAAGATGCTCGAACACAGGTTAGAGCAGCAACAGCTGCCTACCAGGTGGCAATAAAGGCAACAAAGAAAGATTTCTTTGCTGTCTCTATTGTATCCGCAGAGTGCTGTCCCAGGAAGCTGTTCCAAGTGGTCCGAAGCCTGGTCGGTCCAGTCGCTCAGGAACCCTTGGAGCATTCAAAGGCTTCCTGTGACAAATTGGCTAGGCACTTTGCCGGTAAAATCGAACATCTGAAGAACTCGATTCCGTACGCTGTGGATGCAGTAGAGGATCCAGAGTTGACCAGTTGTAATCCGGTTCGGTGGGATTGGTTTCGGCCTCTTCCTTCTGAGGATGTGGACAAGGTACTTTCAACGGTGAAGCCTACCACCTGTCTGACTGATCCCTGCCCATCATGGTTCCTTATGAACTGCAAGGAGAAATTGGGCGAAGGGATTAGGGCGGTGGTAAATGCATCCTTGAAGGAGGGTGTAATGCCACCGGCCCTCAAGGAGGCAATTATAAAACCCATTCTAAAAAAGTCCTCCTTGGATCCCCAAGTTTTGAACAACTTTCACCCCATTTCGAATTTGCCATTTTTGGGCAAGGTCATTGAGCGAGTGGTGGCTAACCAGTTGTCAGCACACTTGGATGAAATGGATTATTTAGATCCATACCAATCGGGTTTCAGGACTGGACATGGTACTGAAACAGCCTTGGTCGCTCTGGTAGATGATATGAGGAGGGCACTAGATAGGGGAGAATTCACCTTTCTTGTCCTCCTGGATCTCTCAGCGGCTTTTGATACCGTCGACCACGGTATCCTGTTAGATCGCCTGGAGGGATTGGGAATAGGAGGCACTGTTTTACAGTGGTTCCGTTCCTTTCTCTCCGACAGGCATCAACAGGTAGCATTGGGAGATGAGGTTTCAGACCCTTGGCCCCTCACTTGTGGAGTGCCACAGGGTTCTATCCTCTCTCCCATGCTATTTAACATCTATGTAAAACCGCTGGGAGCTATCATCAGGAGTTTTGGGCTGCGGTGTCACCAATATGCTGATGACACGCAGCTCTATCTCTCCTTTAAATCTTCACCGGAGTTGGCTGCAGAGTCCTTGTCCAAGTGCTTGGAATCCGTGAGCGGATGGATGGGAAGAAACAGGCTGAAGCTCAATCCTGATAAGACCGAGGTGCTACTTGTGGGTGACAGGGGAAAGTTGGGTGTTGCTGACCTGAGTCTTAATGGGGTAAGATTACCCCTGAAGGATCAGGTCCGCAGCCTCGGGGTTGTTCTTGATTCCAAGCTGTCCATGGAGGCTCAGATTTCGGCAGTGAGCCGGGCAGCTTGGTATCAACTACACCTCATACGGAGGTTGCAACCCTACCTCCCTATTCATCAGCTCCCACTGGTGGTACATGCCCTGGTCACCTCTCGATTAGACTACTGCAATGCGCTCTACGTGGGGTTACCCTTGAAAACGGTCCGGAAACTACAACTGGTGCAGAATGCGGCGGCACGCCTGCTTACAAACAGCCGCCGCCGTGATCACATCACGCCGGTGTTAATTCATCTACACTGGCTTCCAGTTGTTTTCCGGGCCCAATTCAAGGTGTTGGTCTTAACCTTTAAATCCCTATACGGTCTCGGCCCAGTTTACCTGAAGGAGCACCTCCAGTACCACCAACTAAGCCGCCCAACCAGATCAGCCACACAGGGCCTTCTCTCCGTCCCACCAACGAAAACAGCTAGGTTGGTGGGGACTAGAGAGAGGGCATTTTCAGTGGCGGCCCCCACTCTCTGGAACTCCCTCCCGTTCGATCTTCGCCATGCCCCTTCCCTAGATACATTTCGCCGAGCCTTGAAAACATGGCTCTTTGGACAGGCCTTTGGGATCCCCGGGGTGGGCTAATTTTTTTATATTGTTTTAAAACTGTCTATTGATGGCCCTAAACTGTTTTGTACTGCTGCTTTTAAAATGATTATTGTTGACTGCACTGTATTTTATTATGTATTTATATTGTATTGTTGAACTTTAATGTTGTACGTCGCCTAGAGTGTTTTCGGCCAGATAGGCAACACAAAAATTAAATTTATTATTATTTATTATTGTCCAAGTGTGGATCCTTATGGAGCCAAAATGTCAAAATCCTTGCAGAAGAGGCATGCGTCAGCAGGTTTGGGGGAAGTACAAAAAAAGTTTTTAAAAGAAAAAGCCTTAAGCGGGGTGGGGGGGGAGAGGAGGGGAAGCACAAAACCAGCCAACAGAGGACAGAGCTTGCTTTGGGGCATGGAGTGCTGCCTCACAGAAAAATGGAAAACCCAGGAGGGGGGATGGAGTGGAGTATCTTGGAAGAGGGGCAAGGCTGGCTGACACTCTGTTTTATAGGTATTTGTTATTGGTATTGATGAAGCTGGATGTAGCAGGGACTAAATTCTTTGCCAAGCTAGCCTGCCACTTTCTGATCAGTTTCCAGTTTTCTTTGTGTTTGTAGCAATGTATTGTGGCTGAAATTAGAAAAGTGATTTTTTTTTTGCAAGAATGCCTTCAAAGCTTAAGACCCTTTCCAATCTGTTTGAATCGTGCCTGTCCTATTATCATTTTGAATATATAACTTGGGATCTATCTGTCAAAACTCCACTGCTGACAGCTCCTTACCAAATAGAAAGCAGATGCCAGCACCAAATGTTTAATCACAATCCACATGAAAAATCTTCTCTCTGCTATGTCATCTCCCACTATTGATATGCAACAGTGTGAGGCTGTATGCCACTTGGAAAAAACAGGGCCAAAAGCCTAGATTCAGTCCTGAGATTCAAACTCCATCAAAGCCTAGGGGCCCAATTAAATTATTCTTGAGAGGAATTCACAGAAAGAACTTATGGCATAGAGAGAGAGAAGGGGGAGGGAATTAAAGGTGTGTCCCATGTTTCAGGTGGTCCTATATCTTCAAAGGTTGGAAAACCTTGTCCAGGTAAATAAACATTATAGCGCTTCCAAAATTTTCAGTAAATGATTTGTGGCAAAACAAATCAGCCACAAACTACTTTTAAAGTTCTCCTCTTCAGACTGTTCCACCACTGAATTAGTGGGAAGATCAATGCAACATTTTAATGTTGACTACTATGCATATATATGAGAATGAGAATGTATATTTGATATCAATATTGCATTGAAGTTAACAGTTTTTACAGTATTAATTGGCAAAGTATACTTCAGCATTCAAATTACCACATTTTACAATAAAGTTTGAACATGGTAAAGTTTTTTTTGTTTGTTTTGGTAGTTCACAAATTCCTGTTTGTTTTGGTAGTTCACAAATTCCTGTTTGTTTATGTGCTATCACTATTGTTCTGTGAGGAAAGGTTGAAGGAGTTTGGGTACATAGCCTGGAGAAGAGACAGTTAAGAGGCAATGTGATAGCCATCTTCAAATATTTGAAGGGCTGTCACACAGAGGGAGCAAATTTGGTTTCTGTTGCTATAAAGGGTAGGATCCAAACTAAAGGGTTCAAATTAGGGGTGTGTAGAAGATTCAGACACGTTAGGGGTGTGTAGCAGATTTAGACAAATCCCAAATTCTGGACCAAAGGAGGCTGCTTTGAGTAGATTTCAGGCTTGTACCAGCTGGAGCAGGATCTCTGTGAAGTGCCCAAACTGAAGCAGGGCCTCTGAAGCTGTGTGGGATGCTTCAGATATTAAGACATTAAAAAACACTGCAGACAGTGTGCCTGCAAAAACAATTTCTCCCAAAAGAAAATATAAGGAAAATGCCAGCAAAGGGAGAAAGTGACTGACAGATTTTCCTTCTAATCAGGGAGGATAATTTTATCAGGATTCTCTAATCACAGTGCTTTGTAGGAGGTATGCTGAAGTATTGTATTACCTTGTTATTGTCTGTTATGTGTTCTTTTCTAGTTCTGCTAGTCAGGTTTGCCTGGAAAATTCTGAATATTCAAGTCCTTTTGCCTCTGCCACAAACTCACACATCCACTTCTGCCAAATCAGCTTTGCACTTAGTTTCTGTGACTTTTGATGCCAATGAAGCAGAATAGAAGTCTGAAGCTATTTTTTAATCAGTCTTAACTCCTTAGCCCCTGCATCTATCATTCTGAAATTTTACAGGTTACTTTCCTAAGGGCACCTCAACAATGTTTGCCGGTTTCATACTAAAATCATTGCTAACCAAACCATAGGGAAGGAAGCAAATCCTATTTAGTTTTTCACCAAAAAGTTTAAAGGAACATAGCACAAAATGCATGACTCTATCCTTCTGAAACTGGGCAGTTTTCTCACCCAGGGGCTTCTCTGTAATGTATGTTATTTTCATGAAAATTGTCCACAAAGCAACTGGGGAAATTAAGTGAACCTTTAACTATTCCAGAACTGTAAGTGCTACCCTTGCCAGAAACGCCAGTGACACTATCATTTAAAATTGGCACAATCCATCCCATGAGAAGAGACTGCCATGCCTGCAAAATTTTATCAATTTCTGCCAAAAAACTCCACTTATAGGTAGTTTAATTTTTTTAAAGGTGCCCAGCACACATACACCAAAACCCTGAACCTATTTGTCTGTAATCTGGCAGACTTTATCCTCTCAGAAAGGGCTGGTATACCTGAAAACTTCATCCGATTCTGTCAAAAGGGGGAAAAAGGGCTTTTAAAAATTTCCCCATAATAGCGAATGGGTGAGGCATGAAGCTTCATTTTTCCAAATTGGGACCAAAACCAAAACAGGTAGTATCTAAAGTGCTTTGGACTACATCACACTGTTTTCTGAAGTGTTGAATCAGGGTCCAAATCAGATCTTGTGATCAGTGCACTTCCCTCTAGACTTATAAGAAAGTGGATTTTGACTAAACATTAGGGAGAACTTCCTGATGGCATGACCTATGTGACATTGGAACAGATTGCCTTGGACGGTTTTGGACTCTCCTTTATCAGAGATTTTAAAGAAGAGGCTGAATGGCCACCTATCAGAGATGCTGTAGTAGCAGATTTCCTGCATTGGCCAGGAGCTGGACTATATGACATTTGAGTTCTCCCCAGCTCTCTGATCCTAAAACTGTTTTCAATTGTAAGCTGAACATGGACAGAGAGGAGCTCCCACACCATCATTTGCAGGAGAAAGTAGTGCCACTGGCAGGCTTGTAGCCTAGCAGGGATAATATGGGAGCACTGATTGTATGCGTTAGTGCTTCCAGGCATCAGCCACTTCAATTTCTGTGGTTGCTATGGCTTGAAAAAGGGATCATACCAGATCATACCTATCTCATGATTTTACCAATTACAGCAGCTCTATGTAGGAGACACACAGTAAAGCACCCAGTCATATAGTTGGAGTCTCTATGAAATCTCCGCGAGGAGGTGATGAACTCATCAGTAACCTCACGCATTCCTGCAAGTGACCACATAGCATTACCAAGGATCTTAATTGGGCCCTTCTGGCTCAGCATAACTTAAGTTGGGGATCAAGCTGTCCATTGCAAATAACAAAAAAATAAGCAATATTAGCCAGTTATAAATGACTTGTAGTAGTAATTATAAGTGAGACCTCCAATACCTTTTTGTAGTGTAGAGCGCTCCTGTTCAGTGTTCCATCCAGCCATATCTTCTTTCAGGATGCTCTATCCATTCCCCTCTCCCTCTCTCCCTCCCTCCCTCTCCCTGTCCCTCTCTTTCCCCCCACCCCAGTTCCCTTTTCCCCCTGCAACAGACACTTAGCATTCTGTGGCCGCTGAGTATGCTTCATCCTCATAGGTTAGTCCACTGTTTTTTGGAAAGGGGTGCCCCTTAGATTTTTTCCCCATAAATATTTTTCTTTTTCTGCAAATGTTGGGGTTCTCTTGAGCATACTGACAGTTCCCTGTTATTTCTCAGTACTATTGAAACAGTATTGAAGTTAGCTGAGTATGACTTAATCCCTACATTGCAGTTAAGGAGGCTGAAGTTATAGTGCACCATCCATTTTCATGCTGTATATCAAGGCCCAGCCTGACCCTGTAATCTTTGTAAAATCCCTAAAAAGGACCAGAGATAGGTTTATTTAATCCTAGAAGCAGCTGCATAGGCAATAAAAAAAGACATGATGACTGTGTTACAGACAGCAGGGTGGCTTCATTGCAAATCCTGAAGCCGCCATTTCAAGGGGTTACAGGTATGTATGTGCTGATTGAAGAGCAGATGAACACCTGATCCTCTGAGCTCCAACATGAGCCTGTTACGAAATTACATACTGGTCATCATCATGAAAACATCAGATCTTAAAAGCAGCTGCAATGACTGCAGTGTTTAATCTCTGCACTTCTCCTATGACAACTGCCGCCTTTTGATGTTTTGTAAATATGTGTATGTCTTTTTTTAACAAAAGAAATCCACTACCTCATTAATCAGAAGCACATTTTTAACCAATTAGAGAATGGTATTCAGTGTTATTCCTACTCAGAGTAGATCCATTGAAGTTAATAGATATGACTAAATTAGGTTCATTCATTTCAGTTGGTGTATTTTGAGCAGGACTTAGCTGAATACAACCTGGAAGGTTTTTAATTAATTATGCTAGTTGAGTCATCAACTCAAATGTGCAGCTCTAAGTGAAATTTGACATGAATTTGGTGGTACCTACTTGGACACCAATATCTGAGGAGTTTGCAGGGGATGCTTAAAAGAGTTTTTTGGTGACAACAGCAACATTGAAGTGAGTGATATTTTTGAAAGATACCTGAATACAGTAACAAAATACATGTGACTTGCATCAGTTGGGAAGGCTGTAGGTGCAGCTGCTTTTCTCAGCAAAATATACAGAAGCCATGACCAGGGTGGGATCACAGCATGGCTTTCATGGGTCTTGCAGAGAACAATGGTTTTTTAGTATATACAGTATAATTAATCTTAATCTTCCTCCAAGGAGCCCAAGGCACTTTGCAAGGGTCCCAGGTGGCCTCTCCTCAAATGAACCGCTGCATTCTCTTCAGAAGTGGGACCTTATTGTATACCTTGAGATCAGTTGTTGAGCTACATCTGTACTTTTGAGGCTAAATATTTTGCCTAAAGTTCATGGAATCATAGAATAGTAGAGTTGGAAGGGGCCTATAAGGCCACTTTATTAAATTGATGGAGACTTTGCTCATGTGGAGATGGCAAACCCACATTTGGAGTGCATCAGGTCAGACAGTGGGGGCTCACAGAACTGAAACCAGTAATTATGACAATCATTTTTTTAATTTACATACTGTGCTCTTTTTTTTGCTCATAGCCCTCCAAAGTGGTGAAGAGCATATTAATACAATGAAACTCGATGGCCTTATAGGCCCCTTCCAACTCTACTATTCTATGAAACAATAAAGTAAAAATGCAATAAAGATGTAAATAAATACATCATCAAAACAATACAAGATAGCAAAACCACAAAATACCTGATAATGACCTACCTGTTCAGTGAAGTAGCCCAAATATGATGGTAATCGATTAACCTAGGGCTCTCTCATTCTTTCTCACCTTAACCTCTAGCCCTGTAATCACTATCTCCTTCTTCCTATGTTGGGGTGAGCAAACTGATCCCAGTGCTCTAGGAAAAATAACATTATAGAATGCATTATATTAGAGAAAATAGCTTTACAGGAATGTGTATATTAGACAAAATTACATGCAAACATATGTATATTAGGATTAATTAGCTGATGAATTTCCATGAGGACTTTCTTTAAAAAATCAAACTGGTAAGGAAATGTAATTAACCTTAAGAGATACCAAAACTGATAATTTCACCCCTCCCTAGAAGCCATTATACTTAAATCTTTAACACTGGTCATGAGACATTGGCCTTCACCACGCCTTAGGACAGCAGGCTAGCGTAGGGGGTGCAGAGCAGGCTGCAAGCCACACACAGCTGTGCTCTCCAACAGCTTAACACTTCATCCTGTTCCTCAGTATCTACCACCTGAGGTAGGTGCCTCACTCTACCTAATATTAGGGCCACCCCTTACAAGGTTCATGCCATCCAAAATATGAACACACAAACCTGCCTTATATTGATTATTGATTATATTGATTATTATATCACCTGATTAGTCATGTCTCTCCATGGCTTCAGGCAGAAGTCTTCCTCAACCCTCCTATAGGAAACCTTTAACTGGTGAATGAAAGGGGGAGTTGAAATGGTGACCTTCCGTAGAGAAAGCTTCTGGATATTTCCTATGTTAGTCATACTCGGAGCAAAACCACTGAAGTTAATAGACATGACTAACTTAGGTTCATTAATTTCAGTAAGTCTACTCTGAGCAGGACTTAGTTGAATCCAACCCACTAGATCTATTAATTTCAATTGGTCTACTCTGAGAAAAACATAATTGGCTACAACCCTTTGGGTCTACTACTGACCTGCAGAATTATCTAACTAAATCAGGTGGGGGGAGCCTTTGGCCCACCAGATGTTGCTCAACTACATCTCACATCAGCTCCAGCAAGCAAGGGCAATGGCCAGGGATGATGGGAGTTGTAGTTCAGCAACATCTGGAGAGCCACACCTGAAGTAAACCTAAGCATTGTGTAACTAAGGTTATGATGTTGGTCTGTAACTTTCATCATGGCTGGCAAGCTGGAGATCCCTCAGCTGGGTTTGCATTGTGGCCTTTTGTGTTTGCCCTTCAAGCGATCTACTTTGATTCCTACAACATTTGTTCTATAAAACTAGCATAGCTCAGTTTCTCTCCTCCCAGTGAAATTAGCTCCTTGCACATTGTTAAAGGGCGATAATGTGTACAGTAGAGACCCACTCATATGGTGGGTTACGTTCCAGACCCACGCCTAAAAGTGAAACCCACCGAAAAGCGGAACTCTGTCAATAAAATGGTGCCCGATGCCAGAAAAATGCCGTAAAAGCGGAACAAGCGCTGTATGAGTGGGGCCTTACTCTAACTGAAAACTGCCATATTAGCAGAACACTGGAAAGCGGGGCCCTACTGTATATATACTGTACATACTTCATTTGTTGTGGGTTTGGTACGTTAGGTGTTTAGCTGAAAGCAGTCTTTGCCTCCATTAAAACAGGCCATTTCAATAGTTATTTACCGTTGTTGATTTTTTTTAAAAAAATTGTAAGCTAACACTGCCTCTCTGAGCCAACCATAAACACAATTTATTAGCTACCAGTTTATTTACAGCATTTTTAGTGACCCTAACTGCTAGTGTTTTGTAGTAAACTTAAATAATATTTTTACAGTGTGTATCACAGTAAAGCTGTAGCTTTTATGATAAAGCTGTGGCTGATTTAAAGCTGTTGTTAAAAAAATGCACAGCTGTATAGGTACTAGGATAAAGTCATAGTTTAGCAAGAGTATCTGCAGTTATTCTTCCAGAGAATGGTTACACAGTTTTATCTGTAAGCTGTATTTTCAAGTTTTCTAATTCCCTTTCACCAGGCTTGTAAATAGTTACTTGCCTGGTCTCCTGTGATGAGTAGGGCTGCAATCCTATCTACACTTACCTGGAAGGAAACATCATTGAACACAGTGGGGCTTATTTCTGAATAAAGCGGTATAGGATTACATGTAGGAATGCCTCCAGATAAGCAGAGGTTTGGAAGACAGGCAGGTGGAAGAGAGTTGGTTTTCTGTTGTCTTTTGAGCTGTTGAATGTGCCATGGATGCTTAGCAGGGCCATTCTCTGCATATCTATATAGAAGTCCCATTGAATTCAGTGGGACTTGCTCTTAAATAAGCATGCATAGAATAGGAGTCTCACACAGGTATCTGTGGGCAGGCCAGCTACTCATTTTTATGGGATAATTGCATGAAGCTTTTGATGGTTGTCTCTTGCATTCATCTTTAAAATGGATACATACGAAAGAGTGGGTTGCATGGATCCATACAGAGTTCAGCATATGATGATGACACAGTAAGAATCTACTCACCTAACAATTTCAGCATTTAGTGACCATGGGAGAATTCTTGTTTGTGATGATTCCTAGGCCACATCTGCATGATACATTTAAAGCAATATCATACTACAGAGTACCTTGGGAAGAACTGATAAACCTTTGTGAGAGCTGTAGCTCCTAATAATGCTTAACAAACTTCAGTTCCCAGGATTCTTTGGGGGAAGCCATGACTGTTAAAGTGGTACAATAGTGCTTTGAATGTATGGTGTGGATGTGGCCCTAACTGATACATCCCATGCCATGGCAAGATGGGGACATCTATCACCAAATAAGGGGGGGCATAGCTCTGTGGGAGAATCTGTGTTCCATGTTGAAGCTCTCAAATTCAGTTCCTGGCACCTCAGGTGAAGGATTTTAGGTTGCATGGATGGGAACCTGGAGAGCCACTGCCAGGGAGAGTTCATAATATTAGCCTAGATGGACCAGATGTGGCCAGTGTAAGATGAATGAAGAATAAACACCATCATTTGTGCGCATCACATAAAGTTATGGAGGATATCCACAGATGGACAGCAAAGAGGTTATTTCAGGGATAGAGTAACTGTGGCCCTGCAGATGTTAAGACTCCCAGTTCCCATCATCCCCAGCTAGCATGTCCAATGGTCAGGGATGACAGGAGTTGGAGTCCAACAACATCTGGCCCTAGTTTCCCCATCCCTGGGTTCTTTTGTACACTTCCCAGCCACTATGCATAGTCTCCAAGTGATGAAGCTGACTGTGAAATCCTGTTTAGAACAAAGATCCCAAAGATTTCATATATTGCCTAAATGAAAATGACACCTTTTTACTGGGCGTGGGGAGTCAACTAGCTCTGGCATCCTGCCTCAGAGAAGGCAAAAACAAAGCAGCATAACCACAGAAAATCCATTTCGACACAATGATTTGGTTAGCTAGTTTGGAAACATAACATATGGGAAGGCAGATTATTTCATAAATCCTAATCAACTAATACTGTGAGTCACAAGATTATATTAAGAATCTATTTTGAGAAGTACAGTTGCTTCATCCATTCTTTCTTACTGTCAATGTGCAAATAAGATGAGTGTACACAGGCCCCTGTCCCGAGGAACTCCCAATCAAAAATTTGACACAGGTTAGATAAAATAAAAAATGAGAGAGATGTAGGTAGAGGTAAACAGGGGAAGGATATGTGTTTATTTCAGGTACAAGCACAGTGGGGTAGCCAAAGGCTTCATGGGAAAGGTGAATTTTGAGGTGGGTTTGAAGGAAGAGGTGTAGTGCTGTGTTTCATCTACGCAGATGTTGCTACGATAATGATGATGATAAGAGTTCATGTAACATTGCCCCAAATTAGGGATAGAAAGATTCGTTAGGGATAGTAAATTTTGGTTCTCTCACTTTCTCATTTTCCTATCTTAAATTCAGTTCTCCACATTTCTGCTGCAATTTGTGGGTTTTTTTTTTTAAATCCTCATGAAAATTTTCCAGCATTTATAGTGCAAATTACTCCTAATAAACACATTTTTGTAGGGAGTTTTGACTAATGTACACATTCTTGCAAGCCATTTCTCATCACTTTCATTTATATTTTCATTTTTATTCACTTCCCCTAATGTATGCATGTTTGTAACACTGTTTGGTTGGCAAACTGCATTGCAAAATTCAAATAAGTGCAAATTTTGAAGGATGGCTGTGTTTTGGTTCTCATAGTGTTTTGGAAAGTGCGGATTTGATAAAATTTAGTTTGAAACGGAAATTGAATCGAAATTCTCACCCATCCCTATCCTAAGTACGTAACATAACTATTGCTCAGAGACCTGAGCAAAACAATACACTTAAAAATGAAGGATATAGATTTATATAGATACAGGCACACACACAACCACACACATTATGTTATGTATTAATTTGGATGCAGTATTGACAAGGTGTTCTCTGGATTATGTGGTGGAGATAAAAAAAAAACCATTTATAAGCAGGGGAAAGGAAATCTTCCAAGATGCCAGCAGGAGATGCCAGATTTCATTAGAGGTTCCCACCAGTTTTCTATTGGCTTTGTTATTTGGTTTCTGATATTTGTCTTGAGCTGTGTACTCAAACAGCAGGGATCTGGGTGTGTGAGAGAGAATGAATGACAGTTTATTGGACCACATGTGTGAGAGAGAGGATTTCTGCAGCAGCCTGCAGGCAAATTGCAGTAAAAGCAACACAAACCAATGTGGGATAGTAGAGAGGGAGGGGGGGGAGTGACAGCAGCCATTCTGCTTGTTCAGGCAAAATGGGGAAGGGCAGTTGCTCAGTGTTCAATCCCCGGCATCTCCGGGTACAGCTGACAATGTCCCTTGCCTGAAATCCTGAAGAGCCTCTGCCAGTCAGTGTAAATGACACTGAGCTAGATGGACCAATGTTTTGATCTGGTATAAGGCTGGTGGGGGACACTGAACTCTCATCCCACCAATGGCATACCTCTGTGCAGCTCCTCTGCCCTAGTGCTTTTCAAGCAAGCAAAGTCAGTTTCAGTATTAGGAATCAACTGAAGGGGGGGGGAATCTTGGGGAGGGACCATGGCTCAGTGGCAGGGCACAGCCTTTGACATAAAGAAGGTTCAATCCCTCGAATTTCCCATTTAGAAAGATCAGGCACCAGGGATTATGTCTGAGGATTCATCTTCTTTGAGTTCCACGTGTCCTCTGAAATCCTGTGTCTCTTTATACAACAGAGATCCTTGGTGAACCCTTCAGGCTTTCCTGCTAGAGGTCCTTTTTCATTATGGGCCGCCTTTGTTATAATATTTCTAGGTGTGCTTAGTCTATGGCCCACCACTGGGGCAGTTAACACCCTGTGTTGGATAAGGCTTTCTCCATTCTCTCCTCTCTAGTTATCCTCCACACCTGAGTTTACTTCAGACTCCTGGTTTCCTGCTGTTTTGCTTTATTTCCCTCCTGTCCACCTTCGCTCGTGTTTGCCTTTCTATAGCCACTCCCAGGGGTGTAATCCAGTGTCTTGGGAGGTCATAGATGCCCTTACTTTTTTGGGAGCCAGGTCTCAGCAGGGTCCCTATGGCTCGAGCGTCCTATGAGCTAATCAGCATGAAAGAGTAGTGTGTTGGCCACTGAAAAGAGTCTTCTAACATGCTTCCTTGTCCTTTGCTGCTTGTTGGAGCCAATCAGGGTGAAAGGTGAGTCAGCATCTGAGAAGACTCTTTTCAGTAGCTAACACACTCCCCTTTCATTCTGATTGGCTGCTAGGGACATCTTGTTGTGGGAAAAGGCGTGAACAAGGATAGAAAAGTACAAAGCAATATTCAAACCTGGCCAGATTATTCTGTAATCTTAGAAGGTTGTATAATCTTAGAAGGGGGTATGGATGTGATTATCATAAAGGGACCCTACACTCCTGAACTTGCCACTACCTTTTCAGCCTGTCCTCTTGGCTCTTCAGCTTTCTGACTTTCACACATCCACTCCTCACTTTGTACCCGTGCCAGCTCTTTCTCTCCCATTTCCAAACTTTCAAGCTGTGTTGTCATTTCCAACAGCCCATCACTACCTGGCACACTGTTCTTCACTCCCATCTCTTTCTTCAACCAGCACCATACACTTAAAGCCCATCCAATGCACATTTAAAGCACATGACTTCCCCCAAAGAATCCTGGGAGCTGTGGTTTGTTAAGGGGGTTGGGAACTTGTAGCCCTGTGAAGGGAAAACCCCAGTTCCCAGAATTCTTTGGGGGAAGTCATCTGCTTTACTTGAGCATTGGATGGGCTTTAAATGCATGGTACAGAGCTGCTGGTCACTTGCTCTGCTGCATTGCCCTCAATTTCTTTCCGCTTCTCTCCAGCATTTCTCTAAATTGGTGAGCCTCAGGACTGAACCCCACTGCCCCACCCATGGTTCTTTTATCCTCCCGCTTCCGTCTCTTGATGCACGGCTTATGAGCTGTACCTCTCTCTTTCCGGGACGCTCACCAGCATGGAAGGGCATCTTCTCCTGCACCGTGGCAACTCCCTCTCCTCACATTCTGGTTTACTTATATAACACTTTTTGGCCCCCAAAGCAGTGAACAGCATATCAATACAACACAAGATATAATAAAATACAATAAATCAATAATCAAAATATTAAAAGTTGGCCAAATCACAAAAACACCTTGTAGTAGACTTGCTACACAGTAAACTGGCCAAAATATATGGAAGTCAACTAACCTAGGGCCCGGACACTAGTTTTCCACTAGAGCAAGGACTAGACTTTAATCTTCAGAAAAGGAAAGGTAAAACTCCATTGGAATGATGTACCTGAGAGCCTCGTACATATTGAACATGAGGAATAATATAATAGAACCCAGTGGGATGGAACAGGAAAGGATATACAGAAAATCTATTACCATGTTCTGGGACATAAGGACATAGAAACAGAAGAAGTGGCCAACCAGATGCCTGTGGGAAGCCTACAAGCAGAACCTGAGGGCAACCGCACTTTCCCCACTTGTGATTCCTAGCAACAGGTATTCAGAGGCCAACTGCTTCTGACCGTGAAGGCAGAACATAGCAATCATGGCTAGAAGCCATTGCGAGCCATATCCTCCATGAATTTGTCTAATTCTTGGTAGGGACTTCCCTGCCAGGAATTAATATGGTACATAGTGTTGGATTCAACTAAATTCTACTCAGAGCGGACTTATTCAAATTATTGAACCTAAGTTAGTCATGTCTATTAACTTCAATGGATGTACTCTGAGGACGGCTAGCCTTGAATATAGTTCCGATTTTTTGTACTGAGGCTCTGAATAACACCACCTAGAGGCAAAACCTAATCTCTCTCACACACAAACACACCAAAACAGGTTTTTTAACCAGGAGTGGGGAACCTCCGCCTCCCCTGTGTGTAATTAGGCCAGGCCTGGGTCCCAGTTTGGCCCACAAGGCTGTTTTCTCCCTCCCCCAGCCATCCCACACCTGATGTGGCTGCAAAGGAACAATTGGGATCTTAAAGTGAGTCCCCTAGTGCTGTTAGTGGGAGCTCAGTCAGTGCTGAAAGCAAGACTTGCCCGCCTGACAAAATGGCTCACAGAGGGTGGGGAAAGCTGGGATCTGACCAGCCAACCAGAAAAGTTTCGCCAGCCCTGTTTTTAGCAAATAGCTGTCAGTTTTTAAAAGGTGCTTTATTCTCCCATTCCCTCCCTTCCTGACACAAATTAATGATTACACATAGCTAGCATGTGCTTTTCATCATGATGGGATCTTCCATGAAGTGTGTGTGTGGGAGCCTGGATGTGCTTTTGTAGAGTAGGTAAGAGTCCCTATTTTTACTGCATTATATTGTTTTACAAAAAATCTAAAGACTTGAAGCAATTGTGGCATGTAGCAGGTGGAAGCTGAAGCCTTCCAATTTTGTTAAACTAACCTGTGGTTTTCATGCATTTCCAGAAACTGTGTTCAAAAGCAGGTAAGCCCTCTGGTGAGACTGAATTTAGAAGCAGAGAGATTAGGAGTAGCTGGATTTTGGGGGAAAGAAGGAACTTCAAGGATCTAATAGTTTCCCTTGAAAGGGAGTTCCACAGAACAGGAGCCACCACTGAGAAGACTCTTCTCTTAGTAAACCAGACTAATTTCTCTCAGCATATGGATTATGGATTAGAACTTTATGAGTGCTTTTCTGCTCTCCCATTGTTAATTTATTTATTTATTTATTTTATTACATTTTTAGACCGCCCTATAGCAATAAGCTCCCAGGGCGGTGTACAGCATAATAAAACAGGTTAAAATACAAGTGGATGTAAATACAATACACAATAAAACATAATTAAAAATTTTCAATTTTAAATTCAAATTTTTAAATTTTTAAAATGCCTGGGCGAAGAGGTAGGTCTTTACCTGGCGCCGAAAAGATAACAAAGAAGGCGCTCCATAGTTCGGGGGCCACCACTGAGAAGGCCCTAGCTCTAGTTATCGTTCTCCGTGCCTCCCTATGCGTTGGGACACGGAGAAGGGCCGTCGACGTTGAGCGCAGCGACCGGGTAGGTACATAGCGGGAGAGGCGTTCCGCCAGGTATTGTGGTCCGATGCCGTTAAGGGCTTTATAGGTAAGAACCAACACTTTGAATCTGGCCCGGAAACATATTGGTAGCCAGTGCAGCTGGGCCAGGACAGGTGTTATATGATCAATTTTTTTTGTCCCAGTAAGAACTCTGGCCGCAGCATTCTGCACCAGCTGAAGTTTCCGAACCGTCTTCAGAGGTAACCCTACGTAGAGTGCATTACAGTAGTCCAATCTAGAGGTTACCAGAGCATGGATAACTGTGGCAAGGTTCTCCCTATCCAGATAGGGTCGTAGTTGGGCTACCAGCCGAAGCTGGTAGAACGCATTCCGTGCCACCGAGGCTACTTGAGCCTCCAGTGACAGGAGCGGATCTAATAAGACCCCCAAACTACGGACCTGCTCCTTTAGGGGGAGTGTAACCCCATCTAGGGCAGGTCGGACATCAACCATCTGGGCAGAGAGCCCCCCCACCAACAGCATCTCAGTCTTGTCAATCCATTATCGCGGCCAGGCAGTGGTTTAGTACATTAACAGCCTCACCTGAAGAAGATGAAAAGGAGAAGTAGAGCTGCGTATCATCAGCATATTGCTGGAAACGCACTCCAAATCTCCTAATGACCTCGCCCAGCGGCTTCATATAGATATTAAAGAGCATGGGGGACAGAACTGAACCCTGTGGGACCCCATATTGGAGTATCCAGGGACTCGAGTAATTCTTAGGGAAGCTTATCTGCCCCTCCTCCTTCCGTTAAATATGCAGACATTATAGAAACACCATAAATGTACATTATTCTCACCTCACATAATAACAAGACTGTCCAGGGAACTTCCTATAGCCCAGGGAAATGGGAAGTTGGTTTATTACACTCAGAATCAAACCAAATATAATGTTTGTCTCACAGTTTGCCCTTACACAGGCAATTTTTCCCCTTTAACAAATAACCTTCATGGACAGGGAGCCAGATTGTGACGATGGCATAGTGGGAGCAGGTAATTCCAACTATGACTGTGGCAGAGATGCAGGGTTAAAGACTCCCCCCCCCGGTGCTGATTCAGCTCACCCACCCCACGCCAACTATTCATTAAAGAAAAATCAATCATGCAAGGGCAAACTATGTGACAAACTATGTAGTCTGGGTCTCAGTTAGCATGTCACAAAGAGTATTTGCTTAGAAGGTAAAAATAGAGTACATATTAGACCTACTGTCCACCTTTCCAATGTTGCATCCAGCGCTCACCAAAATGTGCGAGTGTGGCAAAGTGCCCAAGTGATTTTCAGTGTACATCAGTCCTGTGCAGTATAGGTTGGTGTATACCAGTCTTCCCCCACCTGAAGCCCTCCAGATGTTGTTGGACTACAACTCCCATCATCCCTGACCATTGACCATGCTGGCTGGGGCTGATGGGATTTGAAATCTAAACCGTCTGGAGGGCACAAGATTGTATTAGAAGGCTGGTGTATACTAATAAGTCTGTCAATATCGGTATCATATATGTCATATCATTATATTTCAGAAACGTTTGATCACCTGGATATTTAGAATTAAGGTGCCTAGTCACAATGCCTTCTTGTGAAGGTAAATCAGCTCATATATGAGTACTCAGACTTAACTAGTGTGACCACTGAAATAAACTGTTGGCTTCAGCTTCTGTGAACAATGATGCCTTTATATGTCACTGACAAGCTGGATTCCTTCATATTTTTTCTGATAAAGGTAGACGAGTCCTGGAAAGAGATTGGATCTATTCAAGAAATGCATTTTTCTGTTGAAAGAAAAAAAATCTTTAATTAGTAAACATAATACAAAATGTGCCTTTAAACGGAATGACCTGCTGTAATCGTTCTTATCCTTTTCATTTCCAGTGCTGCATATGATGCTGTTCTCGACAGAAATGTGGCCATCAAGAAGCTCAGCAGGCCGTTTCAAAATCAAACACATGCTAAGCGAGCTTACAGGGAGCTAGTCCTCATGAAGTGTGTGAATCACAAAAATGTGAGTTTCTTTCTGGTGGTGGGATTGAGAAGCATGAACACTTAACACTGCAAAGCGAGAGACATAATGTTATGCCTTTATGAGAAGCTCATTTTATCACCTGTTAATTTAAAAACACGATTCTGTGTTACCTGGTGTTCCAGAATATTCCTCCCCCGATTGTTGTGCAGAGGTATGGTTATGATCAGAGCTGCATTATTCCCTTCCCAAAAGGAGGTGTCAGAAAAAGGCAAAAACTTAGCTGCACTTACTGAACCTTGGATCAGAATATTTGATTATGCTGTCGTTATGGAGATCTTCTATTTAAATCTTATGAAAGTCCCGTGGAGACCAGTGGAAAACCAATTCAATTTCCATTCTCTTGTGCAGCAGTAGATCAATTGTGCTCTTATTATCCAGTCCACAGCTACATAACTGGTATATGCTAATACTGGATAGCGTTTGTGCTTGTGGAAATAGGATTATGATTATGATTAAGGTCAAGGTCAGAATTTACTGATATGGGGTAAAGCAGTTGAGGAGTGAACCTTGAGTTCTCTTTCAAGTGGAAATGTTTGATCTTTCTTTGGAATCCTTTTCTTTTTGCAATCTCCTCATCTAGTGGTGAAGAGTGGAGTTCTCTTCCAGCACAGATCAGACTTTTTTTCTTCAACAAGTATTTCCCCCTCCACTCCAGGGATGTTTTCCTATAGGATTGGTTCACACAGCTATTTTCAATGTAGTGAGGCAGGAGATGGCTGCTTCAGTTGTGGGAGAGTAGGAATTAACAATTGCAAAAATCACAATCAATCAATCAATCAATCAATCTTTATTGATACGGTCATAGACCAAAAGACATTTATAAATAAAACTACATACGTTTATAATAAAAGGTTACAAAGTTGCAGTCATGTTAAAACAGTAAAACAATAAAACAACAAGGAAAACAGTTACAGTTGGGTGGCGGAAGCTTCTGAAAGGATAGATGCCTTCCGAATTGATTGAGCCGCAAAAATAAATTTAGCAACTGACAGGATAGTATCCTTATTAGCTGCTGACAAAAGATGTAAAAGTAAACAGTTAAGCGGTTTGTAGGCGTATTTATTTATGATGGGGGTTATGAATTTGGAGCGAATATCGTCATATAGGGTGCACTCAAAGATGACATGAGAGAGAGTTTCTATGGCGCTGACACCACAAAGGCATAATCGGTTTGCATACGGGATACGTTTAAATCTCCCTTCAAGTAAGGCAGAGATAAGACAGTTAAATCTAGCCTTTGTAAAGGCTAGACGATATTTGGGGATCGTAAGAGTTTCCAGATAAGGGGCACTGAGCATAGGCACAAAGCTCAGACCAAAGTGAATAGGAGAGCAGGTCGAGGTGGCTGCAGTTATGGAGCGTTGGAAGTCCATATCGTTGATACGAGTCCGGATAGAATGTTTGACTGTCTCTGGAGCGAGGGACATCAGATGTTCAATTGAGAGGCCAATACTTGCAAGGTAATTTGTAAACGTACAGGCCCATTTCGAGGTAAAAGAGTCTTCCCAGAGTAAAGGGAGATAGCCAGTAGATTTTTCATAAGACATTTTAAACCAGAAATTTAGGGCGGCCAACCACGCTTGAGACTCAAGTGAGACTAGGCCAGATTCTAACCTAAGGACCGCCGCAGGAACGCACCTGGGAACGCCAAAAATTTGTCTGAGAAACAAGGAGAGAACTGCCTCCGCAGAAGAGTTGAAGGCGCCAATCCATAAAGGTACCCCGTAGAGAAGTTGAGAAATAGTTTTGGATCTAAAAACCTTTAGGGCTGCCGGAATGTATTGTCCTCCTTTAGTGAAGAAGAACCTTCGAATACCACTGGCTGAGTTGCGAGCAGTAGAAATAGCCCCTCGGATATGGGGATTCCAGGACAGAGAGGAATGAAAAAGTATACCAAGGTATTTGAAATGAGAAACCTGTTCTATTTTATGGGTATTAATTGTCCATGCGTGAGCAGGAGAGTGCTTGGCAAAAGCTAAGATCTTAGTTTTGGAAAAGTTTATAGATAGTTTGTTATCATGACAGAAACTCATAAAAGCTTTAGTTAGGCGTTTGAGTCCAACTTTAGAAACAGAAAGGAGAACAGCGTCATCTGCATACAATAACAAGGGACAATGCAGGTTTGCTAACTTAGGGGGGTGGAAGTCCGGGGATTGACAATAAAGGGACAGATCATTCATGAAAAAATTAAATAAAAGTGGGGCTAGTATGCAGCCTTGTCTAACTCCTTTTGTTGTAGTAATGGGGTTTGTGAGATGACCTTCATGACTACATCTAACACGAAAGGATGTGTGGTGGTGCAGACGGCTAATTAAGAAGAGGAGTCTCTTGTCGATCGTAGATTTTGCGAGTTTCGCCCATAGTATCTCCCTAGGGATGGAATCAAAAGCCGATTTCAAGTCGACAAAGGCAACAAACAGGCCGTTACCCCAGCGGTTCTTGTATTTTTCAGCTAAGTGATTTAAAATCACACAGTGTTCTATCCCATACCTACCTTTCCGGAAAGCTGCCTGCTCCCTCCCAAGGATATTATCCTCCTCCAACCAAGATGAGAGTCTCTCTTTTAAGTAGCAGGCATATAGTTTGCCAATAATGGAAAGGAGGCTAATTGGGCGGTAATTTGCTGGGTCCTCTTTGTTCCCTTTTTTAAATATAGGGATAACTATGGATTCAAGCCAAGACTCAGGGAAGCATCCGGAATTATTGATCAGAGTAAAGAAATTTGCTAGAAGAGGGGCCCACCAAGCTTGGTGCGCCTTCAACATTTCAGAAAGTATGTTATCAGGTCCAGGAGCTTTGCCGGATTTCAAGCTAGCAATCAAATCAATAATTTCTTTTTGGGTTACAGGTGGCCAAGTGGGAAGATTTGTTAAATTATCAATAAAGGAAACAGCATTTACAGTCTCGTTGTTTGCAGAAAAATATTTCTCCCAGAGGTATGGGGAAATGTGGCAAGGGGCCGGATTTAGTGGGCTCATAGAACCAGAAATCAGCTCCCAAAAACACTTTGAATTATTTGATCTGGAGGCTTGAATTAAGGCTTCCCAATCTTCGTGCATCACCTGCCTTTTTTTGATGACTATCATATGCTTGTAGTATTTTTTGATAATAAAATACTCAGGGGGGAGGGTGGTTAAATTTTGGTGTCGATATTGAAGGTATAGCCGTCTCAGCTGTTTCTTAGCATCAAGACAGTCCTTATCAAACCATCTGGGAAAACCAGTGGTAGGAGGAGCCCTGAAGGAAGAAGATGGTGGGATAATAGAGGCTTTAAGTTTGATAATTAAGGAGTTATACGCTATTGACGCTAAATATGAATCAGAAGCATGCATGATCTCCCTCTGTAAGGACAGGGCAGAGGGGGAAGTGAGAAATAAGGCCACATTAGAGGCTACTGTGGGAGTCCAAAATGTCCTTTTATGGGTAGGGTGGATTAGATTTGCCATTGGTTTATGGGTAAGGAGCAAGTTACCGCGTTCTGGTAGATAAAAGGAAAAGGTAAGGGGAAGGTGATCACTATCCTGTCTGGAGCCGACAGAAAAGTCCAAAATAAACCTGAACAGGGAATGCGAGATCAAGGCGTAATCGATGACACTGCACCTGAGGCCAGAGATGTAGGTAAATTCCGCACATGAATCTATCTGCTTATGACCGTTCAACATTATTAGGCTGTGTCTAGCAAGGAATCGGTATAAACATATTCCACCATAATTTATCTTGGGGTCCTTGGAAGTCCTAGCATAGCCTGGGAGGTATGGGGCAGTGTCCTCGCCCCCCCAGAGGTTTGAAGCAAATAGCGCAAAAATCACAGTTGTTGCCATTTAAATTCCAATTCCCAAATTTCAGATTTAGATTTTGAAAGTGAACCTTTTTCCCACCTCAATGTGCGAATCCTACAGATGCGTATGTACTGTAAGTGACTCAAAATTTTAAAGCATAGCATTTTTAGTTTTGATTCGCAAGCAAGAACTACTTTAAAGCAACAGTGGCCTGGAGAACTTGTGGAATGGGCTATGATCCTTCCACCACCACCCCACGCTGTCCCCCCTTTTTCTTTAAATATATTCAAGGACAGTGTCTCCAAGTCTTTTCCTTCAACAAGCAACCAGAATGAATCACCCATCCACTTCCTTGTTTTTCCATCAAGCCACTTTCTTAGTCATTCCAAAGCAGACTTGGTTCAGAGGCCTACTGTAATTTGTTTTAAACTGTTTTTGATATTGCATTTTAAATTACTAGCTATTATCATCATCAACAACAACAGCAACAACAACAATCCTCTTTATTGTTTTGACTTTGGAAGCTACCAAATAGGGAATTTCATAAATTCTCACATGGGGTCAGTGACATCTGCTCCCCACCATGCTTGTATGTGAAAGGCAGGTGCCTATAAAGACCTGAGGATGCCTCCACTCTGCACTTGGCCTTGTCTTGCACGTCCAAGGGCCTTTGGCCTTTTTTTGCGGGGGGGGGGAGGGAGCGATTTTGGAACCAAACTCCCTCAGTTAGAAAAAGAGAAAACCATGTTGAGCTCTCACTCAGTTGCAAACCCTTTGTCAGGGCCCCGCAAGACTAGGCCAGCAAGCAGTTATTTAGAAGAGTCAGAGGCAAGTACCTCATCCAGTTCAGGCAGAAATCAAGGCCCAGAGCACCAAACAGAGATAAGAAGAGCTACAGCCAGGTATTGGGGCGGGGGCGGGGCAGCGTGCACTACTTTACAGAGGATGGCCTGTTTGAAGGGCTGCCAGAGGATTGTTCTGTCAGTTTTAAGACCCAGATGATAGTAGTTTCTTCTTTTAATTAACATTTTAATAAAATACTTTAACATTTTATATAATATTTCAACCTCTAAGTTCAGTTCTCTCCTTTACTGAAATTACTCAGGTAATTACTGCACAGCATCTAAGACTCTAACATTTACATGAATTAAATATATATGACACAGCTGCAGATTTATGTGGTTCTCATTGCCAAAATTCAATTAAAATGGTAGGTTAAACTTCTTTCCACGTATGCTCAGTTTGCCACTGGGAAATAGATTCCCTAGAGTACAGCGAGGAACATCAGGCACGGGGGCCAAATGTGGCCCACTAGGCCTCTCTATCCAGCCCTTGGAACTCTGCCCAGTCCGCACCCAACACTGGCTCAGCTCTGTGCCCCCTAGTGATTTTACTTGGCTGAAATGTGTCCTTGAGCTCTTGCTTGCCAAGTTGGAGAGTGGTGTATGGTTGACCACACCCACTTTTGCCACACCTAGCACTGGTTTCCCACAAGGGAATGTGGCTCTCTGGCTGAAAAAGGTTCACTACCCCTAGCCATAATGCCTCTTGGTTCAGAGCTGAAAACTTCTGTCCCCAAAACCTTTCTTTTTCAACAAGCCTTTTACTTAGAGACCTTATCCCAGTCTGTATCTGTATTGGAATTGTTTTTAAGATGATTTGTTTTTAAGAATTTTTCAAAATATGTTTTGTTTTGAAGCTGTTTTTAAGATGTTTTGTTTTGAAGCTATTTTTAAGATGCTTTGTTTTGAACTATGTTTTTAGTGTTTTATCATTTGTTTACCTCTCTGGGCTCCTTTTGAGAGGCAAGGTGGGATATAAATTTAATGGTAAATAAAGAAAGATTGCTAGTGTAAAAACACATCAACATGTGTATGTGTGAATCCTACAGATGTGTGTATACGTGCAAGTGACTCAAAATGTACTTAGAGTTCATGGGACCTTTTATTTATTTATTTATTTATTTATTTATTAGATTTATATCCCACTCTTCCCAGGAGTCCAGGCAGCTTTTAATTGGATTTGCCCATATGTGTGTGTGTATAACCCACCCACAACCCAACAAGAAAGCACACAAAAGATAAGTAAAAGTAAACTTTATTCAAAGAGGAAATAGGAAAAATGTAGTATTAATTTACAGTGAAACTTCAAGCAGCCTCTAGCTAAATGCACTCATTCAATTGATAGGTCTATAGAGGTTATAGGAGACCCTGTGCTACTCACATCCAAGAATGCATAGACTTACACCCAAGAGAAGAAAAAGTAGAGAAATAAAAGTATTGGAGTAATACCTCTCCTGTAGAAATGTTAGGACTCAAATTCAGGAATGAAGCTTTGTATCAAGCTCAGGACCCAAGTTGTGCCTGCTGTGTAACCTCGACCTAAACATGAGAGGTCTCAGCCTTCCTTGGTCTGGTTGTCCTGCGCTGTGTTGTGATGTGAAGCAGGGAGGAACTCGTGGAAGCCCAGAAGATGCACCCTGACTCTACAGAATCCTGATCCTAAATAACTTTTTCCGCTCATAAAGTTACATGTAATGTGGGAAGGGGAGCGAGCGGCAGTGCCTCCATGTCCGGTGAAGAACAAAGAACATCCTGGAATATGCTTTGAAATGAAAGAGCTGGGGTCCTGGTAGTGCCAAGTGTTGGATTCCTGTTTACAGGGTGCTCAGTGTGAAAATCATCGCATTACTGTCCGCTATCAGATACACAGTGAAAAAATCTGGTTCTAATGGCCAAATTCTTAATGTTAAGATGCTGTTATTGGGGGAATATATCCTTATCTCTTGTACTTTAAAGGGGCTATAGATCTACCAGGATGGCACATCTCATAAGTGCAAAGCTTTTTCCATTGGAGATGCTAAGGTCTGCAATTTTGGTTTAACATATGCAGAGCCAGGAAGCCTGTGCTAGGCCCTGTCTGTCACAAACAAATCTAAGGGAACGCTGGTCTCCCAGGATTCATTGGTATTTTGGTTCTCGTACCAAGGTCCACTGTAATGGATCAAGGTATAAGAAATAAAAAAAAAATAGCTCTTGGTGTAACATTGGCAGCAGGTGAGAGAGGCAAAGATAAAAAGAGTGGGTAGTACTGGGGATGGGGAGATTATGGGATGAAAGGAGGTGTAAATTACCCAGGTAAGTGTCCCATCAGCACTATACATTTAAAGCAGTATTGTACCACCTTAAACAGTCATGGCTTCCTCCAAAGAATCCTGGGAACTGTAGTTTGTTACGGGTGTTGAGAGTTATTAGGAGACCCCTATTCCCGTTACAGAGCAACAATTCCCAGAGCTCCCTGGGGAAAAGGATTGATTGTTAAACCACTCTGGGAATGAATTGCTGCTTTTTGAGGGGAACAGGCATCTCACAACAACTCTCAGCATCCTTAACAAACTACGGTTCCCAGCATTCTTTTTCTGGGAAGCCATGACTCTTTAAGGTGGTACGATACTGCTTTAAACCTATAGCGCTGATGGGGCCAAAGTTAGGAAAAGAGAGGCAGTGTGATGCATAATGGGATGGGTGGTGGGAGAGGGGTGAAGTGACATGGATGGGCCTAGATGGGTTGTTGTTGTTGTTGTGTGCCTTCAGGTCGATTACGACTTATGGCGACCCTATGAATCAGTGACCTCCAAGAGCATCTGTCATGAACCACCCTGTTCAGATCTTGTAAGTTCAGGTCTGTGGCTTCCTTTATGGAATCAATCCATCTCTTGTTTGGCCTTCCTCTTTTTCTACTCCCTTCTGTTTTTCCCAGCATTATTGTCATTTCTAATGAATCATGTCTTCTCATGATGTGTCCAAAGTATGATAACCTCAGTTTCATCATTTTGGCTTCTAGATGGGTAGCTTTCCACAAATGAGATGACAGAAGATAACGCGTACTGAAACATATTGAAAAGCATGTTTCTTTTGGCAATTTTATTTTGCCTCTGTGAGTTTATGCCTGTGTGCTAGGCCAGATAAAGACCAACTGCCGCTCGATAGTTTAACAAAGCAAAACAAATCCCCAAATGACTGTGTTGGATTCCCAGTCTGTTACTCCAGAGAAACCTTAGTGCTGCTCCTTCGGGTCAATTGACTGGCTGTTGGTGATTGGCCTCATTTGTGGGCTGCATCTCTGAGGATGTGGGAGTGCAGAATACATTTAGTTGGGGCTGGGAGTGGAGGGCACATCCTTCAGCTTTACAGTAGGTACTAACTAAAGGTAGTGACAATATCAACACCAGCACCTTTTCATTGCAATCCAGTCTACAGCTACCAACAGTGGCAGGAGCAGGAGAAGGTATTTATTAGTAGAAGCAGCAACAGCAGTAAACAGTAGGAAACAAACCAATCCAAATCTTTGTTTTTAATAGGCAGGTGGTTGTTTTTCTGAAGCTCCAATGCCTTTCGTACCCTCCCCATCCTTCTCTGGCAAACATCATTAATATGGTGTTTCATAGTTTTGCAAATTCTATATGTTTGTTTTCAGCAAGTCTGAATGTGCACTCATAGAACTCCCAGTTTAGAGGCAAACATTGCTCTGCTTTTGTTGAATCAGATGAGCAACACGTATGCAGTCATGGCCTCCACCTTTTCAGCGTTTGCCTTCGTGATCTGCAGTTGGTGGGTTCCTTTTAATTTTTTATTTTAATTAAGCTCTTGTAGGAGGATAGATTCAGGTAAAAACTGAGCAGTTTTAAAGAGCCGCTGCTATTTCAGTAGAGCAATCTGTCATAATCTGATCAACTGCTTATTATCATTCTTTCTCACTCTCCCCTTTCCTCTCTCGCTGCTTTTCAGATTATCAGTTTATTAAATGTCTTCACACCACAGAAATCTCTGGAGGAGTTCCAGGATGTGTAAGTAATGTGGACATAAGCGAAAGCAAAATCTTTGCTATTGGGGTGGGGGTGGGAAAGAACAGAGGGAGATGAAGGCATTGTTCTCTGTAGTGAAAATTAAAATCCAGGAATGACTGAAGGGAAAGTGCACCTTCTCCTTGAAAACTACATGAGGTGGTGACCTGATGGACAATCTTTCATTTCTTCTTGTCAGTGCTATATTTTGTATCTACATGGGGGGGAGGGGGGAGAGAACAGGAGAATTGAATATCCTGCCATTTTTTGTGCTTGTGTTATGTTGTTAATTATTGTTCTGTGAAAACTGAAAAGCTACAAAGGATAAAAAGAAAGACTCAGAGAACTCAAGACTATCTGTCCGCTGCCTTTAGGTATTTCAGAAAAGCTCTTTCCACCTCAGTGTAGGAAGTGCAGAAATGGAAAATGTGTGCAAAGCATCCTAATGGAGGTTCTTGAGAAAATGCAGGAGTGAGGTTGGGGTGAGGGGAGAGTCTGAACATCTGCACATGTGCAAAGGAATCTGAATGGCTCTAAGGAGCTCCGTTTAATTCCTTTGTGTTGATAGCTTCCTTACGCAGCGCCTGTTACCTCCCTGAGGTGTGCAGGCTTTTGAAAGGTGGGTAATTCACTTGCCTTTTTTGAAAAAGAAAAAGAACGGAGGGATGTGAAACATTTTTTCCTCTTTCATATCTATTTTCTGATAACCTATGATTCTGTAAAAATCATTTGCCTAGGGACAAAGCAGAGAATTGCTAGTATCTCCACTGAGCATTGTCTGCTATTGCTTGGCACGTAATGAGAACCTGATCTGAATGAAATTTAAGGTAATCCAGAAGTGTTTCTGGTTGGCCACACTCTGCTTATCCTGCCCTTTTTGTTAATTTCTTTCGCTATCCACAGGTTGCCCTATAATGTTAGGGCAGAATGTTGGTTGAAGAACCAAGTGTTCTCCTTACACTGTGATATGTCTGTGTTTTTAAAACTTTTCTGAGATACCCTTGGCAATTACGATGCCCCCGGGAAAACTACATCCCCCATCACCCCTCTCTCATAACACTAGAACTCATGGACATCCGATGAAACTGAATGTTGGAAGATTCAGGACAGACAAAAGAAAGTTCTTCTTCACTCAGCACATAGTTAAACTATGGAATTCAACCCTACAAGAGGCAGCAATGTCCACCAAGTCAAAAGAGGATTAGACAAATTTGTGGCAGATGAATCTATCAATGGTGACCAGCCATGATGGCTGTGTTCTGCCTCCACAATCAGGAGCTATATGCTTCTGAATACCAGTTGCTGGAAACTGCAGGAGAGGAGAGTGCTTTTGCACTCAGATCCTGCTTGCAGGCTTCCCATAGGCATCTGGCTGGCCACTGTGAGAACAAGATGCTGGACTAGATGGGCCACTGGCCTCATCCAGCAGGTTCTTTATGTACTTAATGTGCCCTGCCACACTGTTACTCAGTGTGATAGGGCAATGGAGAGGAGGAAGGGAGGATAATATCCATCCCTTCATGCACCCTCACTTCTATTCTTGCCATCATCTTGTTGCATGGTAAGGAAAGGGAAGGGGGAATTGTTTGGGGGCTGGCAGGAAATAGCTTTTGGGGATAGGGGAGGGCCGCAGAGATGCACCAGTAATTTCTGCAAGCCTTTCAAATTGGCTAGGAAAAATTACCTAGGAACGTCTGTTTTTTGGGGAAGATTTTCGGTAATATCCAAGTTAATTCTAGGCAAATTTCAGAAGTCTTCCTCATCTCTAGTAGCACCTGCCCCTACCCCTTAACCACTTGGATGCAAGTCAAAGTTTAGGAGTTTTGGGACTCTCTCTTTTGTTTGCCCTTCTCTCCATCCCTAACCAATTCCACTGATACCCTTGATGCCAGTGTTGGCATAAGAAGCCAGCACTGTTTTTTGTTGTGTTTTTTGTTTCATATGCACAATAATTATTGATCAACTCCCCCCCTTGCAATTATTAATGGAAGGTTTCTTTATTGTCAAGAGTGTGATAAGCACAATAGCCCACTCGATGGATCGTCACCTTGTAGTGGTGAGTGGGCTTTTGTGTTCCAATGACACAGGGGGTTGGACTCGATGGCCTTGTAGGCCCCTTCCAACTCTACTATTCTATGATTCTATGAACCCTATGAGCAATGCTGTCGGGAGTCATGTACTCCCAGCAGGGTCACCCATGGTGGTAAGGTCGAGGGAGAGGAACCTGACAATCCAAGAATGTCCTCAATGGCAGAACTAGTGGAGGATAACAATGTGTATGTTACACAGCTGTGAAGGCAGATGAAGGCTGCAGCAGATAAAAGACTTTCAATCATCGTGGTATTCATGCCATTGGATCAAAGCCTTTTTCTGTTATTTAGGATGGAGACAAAGCTCAGTGGTAGAAAACAGGAATTTCATTCTCTGGCTTCTGCAATTAAAAGGACTGCTGGTACTAGAAATGTTGCCATAAGAACATAAGAAGAGCCTGCTGGATCAGGCCAGTGGCCCATGTAGTCCAGCATCCTGTTCTCACAGTGGCCAACCAGATGCCCATGGGAAGCCTGCAAGCAGAACCTGAGCACAAGTGCACTCTCTCTTCCTGCGGCTTCCGGCAACTGGTTTACAGAAGCATACTGCCTCTGCCAGGCAAACAGACAGTACTGAATTCCTTATTCTGCTATAAGGTGGCTTCATATGAAGAGGTCTTCTGGAGGGTCTTGAAGGGAGAGAGAGAGAGAGAAAGAGAGAGAGATCCTATAAGAGAGTGGAAGGCTGCAGCGAGCATACAGAATGTACTCCGTTCACCCTAGTTACTAAAGAATAAAATTAAGCTAGTGGGGGAAACGGATGTTTATGTTAAATATGTAGACGCCAACACCACACTCAGTAAGATCTCACCTACTCCCTACCCTCAGCTGCATCACAATTCTGTGGAATTGTCTCTTTCCTTGCTTTTTTTGTTGTTGGTGTTGTCTAATTCTTATACCCATTAAAATGATTTCTGATGGAGTGTTGCATCTGATCCATGATAAGTAGTGATCATGTGGCTTTATTCTTCTCTTTAGCTATTTAGTAATGGAGCTGATGGATGCCAACTTGTGCCAGGTGATTCAGATGGAGCTAGACCATGAGCGAATGTCGTATCTGCTTTATCAAATGCTTTGTGGCATCAAGCATCTTCACTCTGCAGGCATCATTCACAGGGTAAGTTAGCCTTCCGCTTAACACCCTCCCCACCAAAAAGGACAAGGGTCGTACAGGAAAGAAAAATTTGAAATAAAAAAAATGCTGAAAACGTTTCCAGTGTATCTTCTGTTCTTTGGAGCATTCGCTTCTACCTGGACCCAGGATTCCTGGGACAATGCTCTTTTTAGAACAAACACTACCTCCCTTGTCTCTCTGGATGACCAATCTTAAGTTTTAATTGGCCACATCCTCCTGCTCTATCCCCTCTCTTGGATCATTCACCTCACTCGGGGTATGTTCTCTAGTCCTGCAGTTCGACCAAAGCAGATATAAAGCAACATTGCACCTAGTATGTCTTGTACATCAGCATGGGGGAGAAATTCAATGCAAATCACATTTAAGGGTTAATCTTTTTTGCGCTTTCTGAAGCAATACGAGAACAGAAACACAGCCGTCCTTTGAAATTCACACTTCTCTGAATTTTGCAATGCAGTTCTCCAGCAAAGTAAGGTATACAAAAAATGTATATAGTCAGGCATAGTGTCAATGTAGAAATGCATATGCTAACTTGTATATTAAAAATAACATACAAAAATGCATTAATTTAGGAGAAATTGCATTGCGAACTTGTGTATGTTTGGAGAAATTTGCACTAAAATACTGGTGGAATTTCATGAGGATTTTTTTTAAAAAATCCCAAATTGCTGTGGAAATGGGCAGAACTGAATTTAGGATTGGAAAAATGAGAAATGTAGCGAACCAAAATGGGCAGATTCGTCTTCCATACTTGTAAGTAGAACTTATTCCTGTTTTTTCTTTCTTTCTTGTCTCTTTCAGGATTTAAAACCCAGTAATATTGTGGTAAAATCTGATTGCACGTTGAAGATCCTGGATTTTGGACTGGCCAGGACCGCAGGCACTAGCTTCATGATGACTCCCTATGTGGTCACACGTTATTACAGAGCACCAGAGGTCATCTTGGGAATGGGCTACAAGGAGAATGGTAGGATATATATAAATACACATGCACACATACACATGATTTGAATGAGCATATGAATGGAGTAAAGCTAGGATTGCTAACTGGCCAGGCCAAAAAAAGAAAAAGAGAAAGCAGCTCTTGTGTCTTTAATAAACCTTATTGTGCAGATATCATCCAATAAAGCTTTTCACCAGCATAAAACCAACAACATTATCACCTACTATAGTAGCTGTTGAAACACTGACACTTCTAAGGTTATCCACTTGATTATTGAAGACAGGATAACTACATAGTGTGTGATGCAGATAGAACTACAGTTAAGAAACAAATATGGAGACCACCGAAATGGATATGATGCTCTATGTGTACAGGAAGAGAATTTAGACAGAACATTTCTTCATCACAGTGGGAAGAAAAAGGCAAAAGAGCTATTTGCCTTGGTGAGACTTCTAGGAGTCAGTGGGTATGGGTCAAAGATTACAGTGGCTGGCCCTCCAGGCCTCTCTCAATTCAAACTATGGCCCCTGTTAGTAACTTGTTGCCCTAGAGCTGCACATCCTTTCAAAACAAAGGAACTTGGACCTATATTCCAGTTAGTTTGTGTGCTTAAAACCATGGATCACCATAAAACTAAAAAGATAAGTAAACAACATCCAGCCCTGTGGCTGGCAAAATATATTGTAAAATCAAGCAAGCAGAGAACAATAACAAGATAACATTTGCAACAGAAACTTAAATTATCTCCAGTGTAACACAGAGACTGTGTTCAATTGCACATATTTGTATATTTTTTATTTGCTGCCAGTGGCTCTGCAAATGGGGAGGTTCTTATAGAAGATATATTTATCCTGGTTGTGCAAGAGAAAACAGAGGGTTTTAAACACAGTAACATTGATATCACAGAACCAACACAAAGACCAGGCAAGAATCCAGCTCTAAGCACTTTATACATAGTGTTCTACAGCAAAAAACAGACAATGACTTGAATTCTAACTAGCCCTCCACTAATGGAAAGAACTGGGATCCAGCAGAGGCTCCTGATGGAATACAAGGCAGGTTAGCATTTTTCATCAACCTCCCATTCTCTCTGCATCACCACTCATGCTGCTCGGGTGGGTCCCCCAACCAACTGGAGCATATTTTCAAGTGCCAAAGGAACTTTAGTTAGGATCTAAATCAATATCATTGACTTCTTGTCTGTATATACAAGCATTGATCCAAAGCAGTTTAGGAAAATGTATCTTCAAGGTAAGCTAAGGCTATGGACTGATACCTCAACCTTGTGAAAGCCTTCCTTAATGAGGTATACCAAGATCCTATAAACACTCTTTCAAAATCTACTATTAAGCCTAGTGATGGCAGATGACACCTAGTCCAGTTAACAATTGGGTTAATTTGCAAGACGTCTGCTAGATATCTTGAATAAACCCAACTGAAAATTTGTCCCATTCCAAATTGGTGAAGACTCTAGGGCATCATTATGTCATCATGAGTGTAAGAGGGTGCACAGGCTTCTCTGCGACCCTCTGCATGGTATCCTCCCTTTCACAGACTCACCTAAGGCAAGGGGAAGGCAGGGAAAGCCCCCATGAACTGTTGGGCATCAGGTTTGTATTTTTTTTGTATCTTATTTTTATGTTCTTGTACATTGCTTTGAAGGCTTTAGGCTGTGAAGGGGTTTGTCAATTTGTAAACTAAAATAAATAAATGCTGCCACGATCACATGTAGTATCCATGCATCAACCTGTGACTTGACGATTGCTGCAAACCCTCCTCATCGCATCTGGAGGGCCCAAAGTTTCCCACATCTGATGTAAGCTTGTTGCTGTATAACTGCACTGAAACTGTATTTTTGCTATTTTTAGGACTCTATCTGATTCACCTGGCCTGTTAGGAAGAGAGAGGGGGATTATTTTCTTTATGCACAAATAATCTCATCAGGTCAAGCATTCTTTTCTCTCTGTGCTTTTTAAAAAATCCCTATCAGCAGTACAGTATTAAATCAGTGCTGCATATGTTTTAAATATTGGGTGACCCATGCTGAAGAGAAAAGAGCAAGTAACACAATAGAAATAAATCCATTAGACTCCTATTTCTGCTGCCCAAGTAATCTTAAAATGAAGACCCCTTTTGTAACAGGGAAGTAGTGTAACTTCTAGGCCATTTATTTTCCAATTTTATGGAATCCAATTAGCATGCTGCAGCACTTTTAACTGACATCTGATAGCAGTTTGCGAGCTTGCAATTAGATAGCTATTTTAGCCCGATTTCTTTGTTATTTAAATTTGTCTGCAGTTACAGCACACCTTGCGTTTCTCAGTTTAAAACTGATGGCTAGAGCTGAAGGCGATTCTAGTACTAGTTATCAGCTAAAAGTGAAAGTTTTCTTTCAGTAATAATTTAAAGGGAAAATAAATGTTAAAATCTTCTTAATCAAGAATGTTAAAGCAGCTATCAGAGTTTTTAGTGTTTTTGTTTGCTGCCCTGGGCTCCTTCTAGAAGGAAGAGCAGGATATTAAATAAATAAATACATACAGTCATTGCATTGATAACCTGAGCACATGTAAATGATAGAATCAGTTATCATACAATGTACAATCCAGTATCATTGCTTCATGGCAGTACAGGCATTTATCTGTCAATGGAAGCCAAGCCAGGAGGGGAAAAGCTTACATCTTTTGGCTGTTGCCTATTATGCTTGGGCTGTAACTGACACTTTATTTTTGAATTCACAGAAGTGCTTGGTGTGGTACAAGAGCGAGCGAGCTTACTTTTTAGTTTTCCTCTCTATTTGACTAGTCCTTGCTAGCCGACATTTCAGGAGGGAAATATTTTGGTACATTTTGATTTAATCTCCCTCCACCAATGCATCTTGCCTGCTGAAGGCCAGTTCCATGCTTTCATTTTCTCTTGGCACCTGACTCTATGGAGGCTGCATATACTTTGCCACCATTTTGCTGCACTCTGTTCCCAAGGTCCTCAAACTGCTGCCTCCTTTAACAGTGAGAGCTACTCCACTATGTCAGGCATGCCTTTGCTGTCCTGTACACCCAATGTCAGCCTTTTTCTTTCCCCCCGCTATCAATTTATTTATTTTTATTTATTTATTGTATTTGTATACCGCCCCATAGCCAAAGCTCTCTGGGCAGTTTACAGTAACTAAAAACATTAAAAACAAACATACAAATTTAAAACACATCTTTTAAAAACAATTTAAAACACAATTTAAAAAAATTAAAACAATTTAAAAACACATGCTAAAATGCCTGGGAGAAGCGGAAAGTCTTGACCTGGCACCGAAAAGATAACAGTGATGGCACCAGGCGCACCTCGTCAAAGATTTCATTCCATAATTTGGGGGCCACCACTGAGAAGGCCTTCTTCCTTGTTGCCAACCTCCGAGCTTCCCTCGGAGTAGGCACCTGAAGGAGGGCCTTAGATGTTGAGTGTAGTGTACAATCAAGCATTGCACCTTTGTTTTGTTTAACCAAAACAAATGACTTGCTAGTGCTTGTTTTTGTTTCTGTTTAAAGGAGAGGGGGGGAAAGAGGGAGAGAGAAAAAGAGAAGAAATCTCTTTGATAGACCAAATGATCATCATAAAATATACACACTGGGCCTCTGACTGTTTGTTACCAGAGGGAAGTGGCTGCGCTAACCCCATAGTGGGACTCCATGCTGCTAAAGTTGCCAGACTGGAACCTGGTGAAGGTACACCTGCCTTCACGAACCTGGTGCCCTCTGGATGTTGTTGGACTTCAGCTTCCATCAGCTCCAGCCAAGCTCACTGGGGCTGGTGGAAGTTGTAGTCCAGAAGACCTGTACACTGCCTAGTGAAGCAGGCGATGTGGCAGCTGGTGGTTTTCCTGCCTTTTCCACCTCTGTCACCTGTGTCCCTTTCCATACCTGCTGTGCACCTCACATGGAATTCTGCACATTATAAACTCTGGCAGAGAGGACTGGGTGTGGAATGAGCAGCAGATTGTATGGGTGCCTCATCTCCCCTGCTGGAGAATTTAATGTTACAGATCTCTAGGTTGCAACCTGGTATGCCTACCCACAACTCTCTAGTAGTGTTTGAATAACAGAGTGATGTGGGATAAGGCTCACTGCCATGGAGAAGATGCCTGGTATGACCTCACCTTAGCCAGAAATGATGGGCAGAGCCCAATTTCTTGCCAGGATTTCTGGGACAGTGAGACCTCTTCTTTGCTTTTTAAACCTCTCTCTCTTTTTCCAAGGTAAAGCCTGAGGAGGTGAAAATAATTGCAGGGGAGAGGCAGTGTCTCAACTCCATTTTGAGACAGCTCCAACTGGACCTGGGGGCTGCACCCAACTCAAAATGTTTGAGCAGTGGGGAGTTCATATTCTGGGCCGCCCCCATTTGAAGTCTTTACGCCATCATTATTAAGCATCCCCGGGGTCATAACTACAGCTGACATGGTAAATCCCCAGGTAGAACTGCTATTTGCTGGTTCTTCTTGTGAACTCAGTGATTTGAAGAAGGAACTTCTTCACCCATGCAGGAAGCAGCAGCTGTCAGTGAGGACCCAGAAGACTGGGAACTCCTTCTTCCTTGAGGCTGCTGCAGTGAAGGAACTGGCTCTTCTTGCATGTTTGCCCAGGCCACACATAAAGCTGTGTATATGTGTCTTGCTTCAACAGTAAATGGAGTGCATAGGAGAGAAGCCACAAAACCCTTTCTTCTGCTGGGCTTGACCTCTCCACCATTGCACCAGCCACTTCCCCCACTTCCTGACTCACTTTTACTATCAGTGCTGGGGATGGAGGAAAGTGGCTGGAGCCAGATCTGGTGCCATCGGGTGGCCAGGTCGGGCACTGGCAGAGGCCCCCTGCAATGGCCAAGGGTCCCTGTGGCTGACTGAGGGCCCCTGCAGGTGGAAGGGTGGAACTTCTGCCAGAATTGGGTTATGGGGCACAACCAGATGGTGGCTTGAATCATAGAGTGGGAGCTCTATTTTCCCAGGCAACACTACCAGTGCTTGCATGCACAGCCGATGCATGCTTAAATACACCCGGTCGCACCTCCTGTTGCTATCACCCAAGATGGTGGTGGCGTGTTGACACCCCCACCACAATCTTGGGCAATGGCAGGCATGCGCACTGCTGACACAGCAACACAAGAGGTAGCTCAACCAGGTGTATTAAAGTGTTCACATACGCGCACATGGAGGGGACGGCACAACCTAAACAACACCACAGAAAATAGCGTGGGTCCTAAAAATATACACCTCAGGCGTCGAAGGCCAGGGTAAAGAGGTGCATAGTGTGGAACAGGTAGTTTGGTCCTCTGTGAAAGAGTTGATTTAGAATATGTTACATTGTCTTCAACTAGAGTCATTTGGACTTAAAAGGGGATTAGCTTTGGCTAGATTACCCCTAAATTTGTTTTATAAATTAACTTCAAAATATCACTTTTTGAGAAGTACTAGACTTGAAGTGAACACTGAATCCATCCTCTCCATTTTCCCATATGGTGAGATTCTGATGCCCGCAGCAGTCTGACGCCAGCCCTGGCTGGAGCAATCGACCACAGGGAGGCAAGATGAGGGAGGCAGGGTTTGCTGTTCAGCACCCTTCTGCAGTGTGGTCTTCTGTATTAAAGTAAGAGGGACACCCCTCACCTGATGAATGGCGAAGGCAAGTACTGTACATGTAAAATGGCACCATCATATCTGGTTGGCCCTGAGCAAGCTGGATCCTGGACAGGAGGATCAGGTGTAGCTTTTCCCCTGCTTGCCAGTTCTCCCAGCTCCTTAGCATCTCTTTCTTCCTACTGAACTTATTTCTGGACTTCGGGCCCAGATGGATGAAAAATAGCTGCAGACATATTAGCAGGTGGGGGAAGGATTAAAGACCTCCTTCCCCTTGCCTGATTTCCCCCCTGCAAATACTGGCCCCACCATGAATGCTGCAAGACAAATATGGGTTTAGGAACCTCTTCTTTTGTCTTGTACAGCCAACTTCACCTCCACTGCAGTCAATTGGAATATTCAAGGGCTGCTCTAAAGCTCAGTATTTTGGGGACTGATGCCTTCATCTCCCTACATAAAAACATGTATTCCAGCCCCCTTTTTGGCTGTCTTGTGATTCCTGGAGAGTGAGGCCCTGCTGTTGGCTCCACTCCTAGCTTTGGTCCTGCTGCTTGGCCATGCCTTCTGACAACCTCACTTTAGCAGGGAAGAAGCCTGTGTGCATTGCTAATGCTTAAGCATCTGTAAGATGTTGCCAGGAGCATGACTGACATCGGGGACAGTACCAGGTACGTGGCCCCACAGCCTAATAATCATGTGATACCCCCTTCATGCAAGTAACACATGAAAGGGGCCTTTGTGTGTGACCCACCAGAGCAGACTTGACGGATGAAGATAACTGCTTCCTTTGTGTTCCACTTGCTCGAATTAGCCCTGTGCATTTGCTGCTGTTGTGGATTGTACCCCTGAGGGCAACTCCCTGGTGACCTGCAATGCCGGTGGCATTGGCTGCTGCTGATACGTGGGAGTAGAATGCTTAGCAGGCTGGAGCTCTTTGAGTTTCAGGAGCTGCACGATTCAAACTCTGGACATGCTCTAAAGTATAGGATTGCTGAACTGAATGTTTTAAAAGCATTGTTTTACTTAAATTCTAACTTTATTTATTGACTTAACATACTTTGGGGTGTTGTTTTAGTTTTCTCTCATTTTTCTTACCATCAAAGAACTTAAAAAACCCACACAACTGCACTTTTAATTAAAATATAAAGTTTGGATAGGTTCCCCACCCTTTCAACTTCTGATAAAATTTGAAGTACATATGCAAGGAAGCCATTCAGTTAGCTGCCCTTTAAACAGGAATAACATGGAAGATCAGGAATCCTCTATGTCAGCGTTCTTCAAGTTTGGGTCCCCATGTGTTGTTGGACTACAGTTCCCATGATCCCTTGCCCAGTGGCTAAGCTGGCTGGGGATGATAGGAGTTGTAGTCCAAGAACATCTGGGGACCCAAGATTGAAGAACCGTGCTCTGTGTCTCCCTTCACACAAGCCTGCAGCTGCATGGGGATGGCTTCCTTGTAATGTGATCCCCTGTGAGTGTGGTATGTGTACAAGGTGGGACAATGTGGGTTGGGCCAATCATATGCATGTTCCCCACTTGTCATTACCCAATAACTGGGTGGGAAAGACCTACAGGATTGGCCCTCCCTATTTTGGCTGGATCATTTCCATGCATACTCAGGTGGGTGGCAACATGCCAAGAGGACAATTGTCCTTATGCTGCTGTAGCTGTAGGTGAAGGAGACCTACAACATCACTCCTCGACAGTTAATCCAGACTTGTAACAATATGAAGCAGGAACTGGTGTGGATTTGGATGTGGCTTCTAGAGGGAGGAGATTATAAATGTGCCCCATTAGAAGTTGGGAGTGAGGGAAAGTGGGAATCAGTACATCTGTCTGACCACAGAACTGGATTCGTTTTGCACAGGTTCTCACAACTTGGCAGCCATAGCTTCTATGACCATAGCCTCCTGGGTGCTTTTGGTAGGAGCTACACTAAGGAGGGGCAACCTGTGGCCTTCCAGATGTTGTTGAACTCCAACTCCCATCAGTCCTAGAAAACATGGTGAATGATCAGGCATGATGGGAGTTTAGTCCAGCAACATCTGGAGGGATATATGTTCCCTATCCCCGAACTAGACCAAACTTGGGATGATTAGGTCTCATCCTTTCACCTCTCCCCAAATTTACTCTAATTTGTTCTAAAATTTCACATTTTCTGTAACTGAAAATGAAAAGCAAACACGTGCAGTTAGAATACACAATTTCTTTCTTGGTATTGTCAAACGGGAGTTGCCCATATGGAATGTGCTGCTGGCACATGGTCACTGAACACATACGGGCTAAACGTGACAGGAACCACATGGAACAGGTCCAAAGTACAATCCTATATATATCTATTCAAACCTAAGCCCTGTTGAACTCCATGGGCCTTACTCCAAAGTAAGTGTGTATAGGACTGCAGCCCTAAACAGTAAAGAGCATTACCTGTGGCTCACGACACATTTAAATTGGGACATTTTTTTTTAAAAAAAGGGTCAGGAATTTTGAAATAAGTTTTTTTTTAAAGTGAAATAAAATTCTGAAAAAAATGATATTGTCTGGGTATGGTGCTACTTCTGCTTATGAGATCTTTGTGTGTGTGTTTAAAAATGTTTGGTGGAAGGTACATAAAGCTGTCCTTTCTCTGATCAACCTGCTCTTTCCCCCCCTTTCTATAGGAGCCAAAGTGTCTTAGTTAACTTTGCCTTCCCCTCCCTTTCTCTCTTCACTTCTTTGTCTCTGCTGTTCTAGTGGATATATGGTCAGTAGGATGCATTATGGGAGAAATGGTGCGCCACAAAATCCTCTTTCCAGGAAGGGACTGTATCCTTATTCCATTTGCTGCAACCTTCATTGAATTATTTCTCTTCCATCCGCTGCAGCCTCATCCCTGAGTTTTCCTATTAAGCAAACAATATATGAGAAGAATACAAAGACAGAAGTGAAAAGCTGAATTTTAGGGGTGTTTGCAATTATGATTGGAGTCACCTGGGAAATAGCAACAAAATGACAAAACTAACAAACAAACAAAAAAACCACCAGCTCTGTGACAAATGATATCATGCAGATTTTCATGCTTTACCCTTATATTTGTTAATGCCATTTTGGGGGTATAAAAGAACCAGCGACTGATGACAAAATTGTATGCTTTTTCTTATTGATTGCACTTTAAAGAAAATAGCCCATTTGTTCCTTTAAGCTTTGTGTTTTTCCCGGTTTTGGCTAAATGTTTTGAAAATTGTATTTTTTTGATGTTTGTGGTGACATCATAATCTTTTGCTTGCTAATGCATCGTTAGTTTGGGTCCACCTTGATGTTGTATGGACTCTGGAGATGGGTCAATACAACATTTTATTCTAAATGTTTTGACTTACCCATTTGTTGCCTAATAAAGATCAGCAATCCTTTGAAGCTTCCTAGAAATGGAACTCCTAACCAGATTTCCAGAATAAACATTCCTCTTTTTTTGTGCATGAGGTCTGTATCATTAACAAAACTCTGCTCACCCTTCACACCCCACTCTGTCTTGTTCATTTTGAGCTTTGGTGATATTTTTTTTACCATCTCTCAAGGTGGTGAAAGCAATATTAGAAAATGAAAACAATTGCAATCTAGGAAAGAAAGAAAGTTGCCTGTTTATTTTAGGGGAGGAATAAAATGCATTTATATTAATAAAACATCATATTTATATTACATTCTCACGGCTTTGAAAGAAACACAAGGAAGATTTCCATCTGCTGGCTAGGAAGAGACTGTTTAATAAATTGGCTTTGGAGTTTTTTGACAGCTGGTGTGATAGACATACGGTCATGAGCACTAATTAATATTTGGTGCCTTTTAGTGATTAACATAGGGTAAATCTTTCCAACATGCTGTGGTCATCTGCCCCCAAATGTAGGGAAGGTAGGCTGTTATTGAAAGATGGGAGGATAGTATCTCCTGTGTGCGAAGTTTGCATTTGAAAATCACATGAACAGATTAGCAGATGAATGGACATGATGCCATTCATCTGTAGGGGCCAGCAGATATATAAAAAGATATATTGAGGATCACCTGCAGCATCACTTATATGAGAGGAATGCTGCTGATTAAGACTTTTACCCATGACGATTAAAGCTGAGTACTGTTGGCCACATTCACACCAGACATTTATTCCATTTTTATTCCACTTTAAACAGTCATGGCTTTTCCCATGTGTACTTTGTGAAGGGTGCTGAGAATTGTTAGGAGACCCCTGGTCTCCTCACAGAGCTACAATTTGTCAGAGTAGTTTAACAGTCATTTCCTCTTCCCAGAAAACTCCGAGAATTGTAGCTCTGTGAGTGGAACAGGAGTCTTCTAACAGCTTTCAGTACCCTTCACAAACTACACTTCCCAGGATTCTTTGAGGGAAGCCATGACTGTTTAAAGTGGAATAATAGTAGAGTAAATGTCTGGTGTGAATGTGGCCGTTGTGATCTTTGTCAGTTGCCCAGCCATTTGTGATACAAACATGCCAATGTGCATGCATAGCTCTCATATCTGCATGATTTTCCTCCATGGGAAGTGGTGGCTGGTGTCCACTGGGACTGGTAGGGTGAAAGAGCGGGAGCCCGACTGCAGGTAGAGCCAGAGCCATTGAGAAGCAGAGCCAACTAGCTCTAACTTTGTTTCCATCCTTGTCCCTGCTGAATTATGCAAGGGCAACACTGAAACTATGGAGGAGGAAGCTGGCAGCCAGGTCCACCCCCTGGATTGGATGTAAATAAGATAGGCAGGTGAGGCTGGCTGAGGGCAGCTAGTGCCCCATTTGCCCAAAAGGACCAGTCTCCATTGGAGGCTCCATACACACACCCTTTTCTATGTGCAGAGAACTTCTCATATTGAAGTGAGAGAGATCGTGTCTGTGCAGCAGCTTTAGGTGTGTGTAATGAAGCACCTGAAAAACTATGGCTTTAGCAAACTAACTTTTTAACAAAGATCATGCTCATTGGCGTGTTGCTTCTCATATGGTTCTCACTCTTGATGGGCCATACAAAACTCTCAGTGCTATCCACGTGTTGCTGAAAGATGCCCTGGAAAATATGGTTACCACTGTATTCTTTTTGACAAACAAGAACCGTGGTGTTGCTCACAAGATTTGAAATCATGCCATGTGTGCTCACACATACTGATACCATAATTTGATCATTCTTATTTGGTAAAACCGGAAATTTGTTCTCAGGGTCCCTCCAACATCTCAGTGAAGTAAGCACTGAGAGAGATTTTGCGCTTAGTGAACTGATGCTTTTGCTGCCAAGGACAGGGTGGCTGTGCCCCTGCTTGTGTGCATTTGTGAGTATAATTGCATTTTATAAATTGAAACTTTCTATTTATATGTTTCAAAGCAAAGTTATTCCTTTTTATTTATTTGCATATATATGTCCCATCTCCATTTTTGTGGCATCCCCATGGCAAACCTTTACTCGAGGCACACCTCCCCCTCTGCAATATGCAGCTACTATACTACTGTCAGAATATACAGGGCTATTTAGCACAGAAAATTAGGAAGCGTGGTGGGGGCGGTGGTGGGGGAGAGTTCCTGCTAGAAGGACTACTGAGCAATAGTGCTTTCTGTTACACTCACGAGCCTATAGATCAGGATGTATAACTTCAACTGCAATCCTCTATGCCCTTACCAGGGAGTAAGCCCCACTGAACTCAGTGGAACTTACTTCTGAGTAGATATGTCTAGGCTTTCACTGTTAGTTGAAATGTTGGCGAAGCGTCGCAACATTGTAGTTACAGATATACAAAGCAATGCCATGGGTTTCCAACCTCAAGCCCCAGTTTTAATCTTAGTAACACCAAAGAGAAAATACAATCTAGAACAAAGTATAATTTCCTGTTTCCATGTGCCGCTGAGGGGTGGGGTGGGGAGACATTTGCCTTTTTTCTTTTTTTTCTTTTTTTTGTAAAAGGGAGATGTGCACCCCTGTGCTGGACACAAAGTGGGCAGGAGAATTAAAGGGTGGAATGGGGGAAAGAAATGGAAAAAATGCAAAATAGTGGGTGTTGCTGCAGAGGCAGGAGATTTTGGATGATTTTAAAAGGGAATGATGTGTTCTAAAGCAGGTGTGGGGAACCTTTGGCCCTCCAGATATTGCTGAACTACAACTCCCATCATCCCTGACCATTGTCTATGCTTGCTAGGGCTGATGGGACTTGTAGTTCAGCAACATCTGGAGAACTAAAGGTTCCCTACACCTGTTCTAAAGCATCATTTAAAAGCATCAACAACAATAATGAAGCATGTTCTTAAATGTCACCTGGAATGCTGTTATGCATCTGGAGTGCTGTCATCACTGATATTATAGGTGCTCTCTAGTAAGAGCCTGTGAAACTTGGGTAACCATAGTCTGCACAGCACTCTCTCACAATAGGTGCAGTATTGTTTACCGCATTTATACTTCCTCTTAACCAGAGGAACAGGTGATCATGACAAAGTGGTGGTCTGAAAGAGGAAGACTGTCCTCCTGCCCCCTCCTAAAAAGTGCACATGCTCCAGAACTGTAAACATGTAGGCGCAAGTTCTGCTAAAGGATTAAATGCTAGCAAAGTGGGTGGAGTGAGTTAGGTGATAGATTGTAGGTAGGACTGATGCCCCAAGTTGGTCAGTTCTCACCCACTTTATCCCTAACAGCTGGTTTTAGCACCCCTGATCCTGGCTATTTATTTACTTCATTATGGCTTTTGAAAGCTGGTAGTTGCTGTCACCACCACCATCTTGTGGCAGTGGATTCTTGTGCAGTGCTTTCTTTTATCTGCCCTGAATCTACCGCCAGTCAGTTTCACTGGATGACCCCTGGGTTCTAAGTTATGAGAAATGGAGAGTGTTTTTCTACACACTTTGACCATACTATGCTTAATTTTATAACCCTTCAATTCTGGCTCCCTTAGTGGTTTTTTAAAATGTTTTCTTTTTAATTTATTTTAGAAAGCTCCAGTTGCTTTAGCCTTTCTTCACACAGAAGGCGTTCTAACCTTTTGATCATTTTTAGTTGTTCTTTTCTGCACAGTTTCCACCTCAATGATACCCTTTTTTGAAATGTACACAGTATTCCAAATGTGCTTGCACTTTAAAATTTGTAGGAAGGTGTCACAATATTGGCAATACAACCAATCACTCCATAGGCTTCTATAAAGGCATCACAACGTTGGCTGCTTTGTTTTCAGACCCTGGTACGGAATTTGCCTATTGCTGCACATACGAGTTAACAATGGTCACATCCATACCATACATTTAAAACACATGGCTTCCCCCAAGAATCCTGCAAACTGGTTTATTAATGATGCTGGGAATTGTATCTCTGTGAGGGGTAAACTGAACTTCCCAGGATTCTTTGGGGGACGCCATGTGCTTTAAATGTGCTTTAAATGTATGCTGTGGCTGTGACCAATGTCTTAATTAAGCATATCATCATCATCATCACCATCACCTGCCCTTCATCAGCAGGTCCCAGGGCTGGTTACAACAATTTAAAAATCAATATTAAGAACATTTAAACCAAATTACAATCACAGGGTTAGAGTGGGTCCTGAAAACACACGTCTCAGGTGTCAAAGGCCGGGGTTAAGAGGTGCATCTGCTGCTGAAAACTGTTCCTCTACCACAACTTTCAGGCCAACGGTTCAAACCTTTGTCAACTGTAAAATGTAGCATTTGCTCCACCCTCCAGCTTGGAAAGCAGAGAGAAATTTTGACAAGGGTGGGCTGCTTTCTCCCCTCCTTTCTCCTGAGAATGCATGTTCCCAATCAAAACCAGTGTTATCCATCATGCTGTGCAAAAAAAATCCTGCAGGCCTTATTCTAAATTTGGCTTTGCTAAGTTTATGAATTCCAAAAAGAGTTACCACAGCAGAGAAATGGATTCTCAATACATTTGAATCACATTTCTAAATAATGGGTGGATATTGGGAGTGGTAGTCAACTGAGTCCTACTCAGAGCAGGACTTAATGAACCAAGAGAGTTGACTCGGAGTAGGACTAGCTTTGAATACCACCTACTGCTTTGTTGGGAATCTTGCTTGTCCAGCTGCTGAAATTTCAGCTTGTTAGGAGAAACAGTAGTTTCTTTGCTATAGGCTAAAGGGAAGATGATTTGCATATCCCTTCAGAAAATAACTCTTTAGAAACCAATATGCTTAAAAGAATGCAGATGAGACCTATATTTTAAAATTAGTTGAGTAATCATAATCTCAAACCCATAGTGACATTCAGTAGCTAGCCTTGGGTCTTATTCAGTTCACTGAACTTTCTTTCTTTATTCTGTTTTTTCTTTCTTTCATGCTGCATTACTCTCGTGCATGTAGGCAAGTATTGACTTTTTCCAAACTAAAAATCAACCATTTTAACCTATAGCTACCAACCCCCTTCTGACCAATCACTTCCTCCGGCTGGCAAGTCTAACATAAGCAGTCTTTTGTACTCAAGGAAGTAGCTGCCCAAATGAGGAGGACATTCAATTTCCTAAAAAATAAGACCTTGTCAGAAGGACATTTGCTTGGGAAACAAAAGACCCCCCTCCTTCCCTTTCCACTTCTAAGGTATAGACAGAAATCAGGCCTTTGCAGGGGGGGGGAGCGGGGGAGGTTTTAGCCCCCCCTCTTTTGTAGCTACAGGGTGCAACAAACTATTTCATAAGGATATGCATGGAAGCTCTCCTTAAAAGGTTGCCCCATCAATCAATATGCTGCTTTTTGCAGGCATAAACGTTGGAAAAGCTTTATTCAGAAGAGTGGAATTTAAGCACCAGGGCTGTCACATTGTGTTCACAGTAGCAGATTTTTCATTGCGGGTCTGGGAAGGGCAAGAGAAGACATCAGCACCCCCTTTACCTGCTGCCAGTGGAGATTGGTGTTCCTGATGTCAGCATCTGTGACAGCTCCTTCAAAGTTCAAACTAAAACCCGGAGCGGATTCACTGCCCCACCGACATTGGGGCCACCAGTCTCCACAGTCTGCTGCTCCCGTGGCTTCTTGGCCAGTGCCTCCTGAACCTGCAGCAACTGCCTCTGGTGCTTACCAAGAGGAAGGTGATACAGGGATGTTGTAAGAGGGCAGGAAGCAGCAAGGACAGATGGATACAGCAATGGGCAGGAGCTTCAGAGCTTCAGATCTGATCTGAGGCTCAAATCAGGCAGATCCGATTCTTCCTTGGAACCCTCAAAGCAAGGAATCATGCCTGTTTTATTGACCCAACCAGATAAGTCTTCTCATTTATTTGTTGTTCTGTTGCTGTGTTCTTGTTTACCTTCATTTCATTTTTGTTTTCAGTTGACATGTGGTCAGTAGGGTGCATCATGGGAGAAATGATTAAAGGTGCTGTGTTGTTTCCTGGCACTGATCGTATCCTTCCTAGGCCATGGGCCTCTCTAGGTACCATTTTCACTCCCTTCTGCGCATTTGGAATGGTACAGCAAAGGCTTTTATTGTACCTCATGGAATGGGATCAACACAGCTTAAGGGATGCCTCACAATCATTGTCATATCTTTACTTGAAAAATCTGTGACACAACAGAACAGGGATGGGGAACCTGTGGCCCTCCAGATGTTGCTGGACTACAGCTCCCATCAGCCCCAGCCAGGATGACCAATGGTATGATGGGGGTTGTAGTCCAGCAACATCTGGAGGAGCAAAGGTTCCTCACTCATGGCACAGACTGCCATAGATTCATAATTCTGTAGAGGTTAGCAGCCTTCTCCTGGCTATATTAGATACTGTTCTATAAATTTTCTATGTTATAGTAGAATCTCCTGTATCAAAACGGCCTAAAGGAGTTCCAGAAAATTTGGATAAAGAAAATTGGCAAGGGTTGGTTTGGTATGGGAGAACATTTATTTCGTTTAAAAAAAATAAATCTATTGATTCCCACCACCCCATCCACTTTTATTCTATCTTTTGGCTAAAGAAAGGCTCCATTTGTGGCTAACAGACCTATAGAGGACATGGATAACATGCAGATCACTGAGGTTTGGACAAATGGGATTCTACTGTATTGTTATAGATGGCTGCACTAGTTATCTTCAGCTTATGCTGTCCAGTAGATAGTTTCTTCCTTGGTATCTGCCCTGATTCCTCAGGATGGGGCAGGTTGCAAATTTAATTTAAAAGTACCACAGCAGTCCTCCCTTTCTTGTGAGGCAAGGATGGGGGAACCTGTGGTCCTCCAGATGTTGTTGGACTACAACTCCCATAAGCCCCAGCCAGCATGGCCAATGGCCAGGGATGATGCAAGTTGCAGTCCACCAACATCTGGAGGGCCACAGGTTCCTGTTCCATTTCTGTTGTAATGAACCTCATTGATAGCACTTTAACACTAGGAACTACAAACACAAAGAAGCCTGACGTTTTTACCGGCACAGCACAGAATGATAGGATATTGCAGTTCAGGTGAGTGAAGAGGATGAGTCAGTGTTGCATTCTAACACGATCAGTTACATACAGACATCAGTGCTTCTGTAGCAATATTTCACTGGTTTTCATCCTTGGAAATGATTTCTGAATTATATCTTCCGGGTGAGTCAAATGCTGTGGTAGCTGGTTTTAGTAATGGCTGCTTCACACTTTCACAGTAACAAACCCACAAAGGCCGCTTAATGTTGACTCAACAGGGAGCCATGGCTAATCTCAGCTCTCTGATAAGAATGAAGCACTGGTGGCAGCCTCCAGCAGCCTCGGGCAACTGCCATGCCCCATTCACTCCAGCAGGGTCCACGGCTGCTGATCTATGCCTTGGCCCCATTGGCACTGATGCCATTTTGGCTTAGCTGCCCACTTTGTTGCCTCTGAGCTTATTGGGCCGTAGTGGCTGAGTATGGAAAGTCACCCACTATTTAAAATTTCCCACATTGCCCGCAAGCCTCCAACACAGTGTTGCTCTGAGGCATTGTGGGCTTATGAGATAATTGCTGTTGCCCATTATGACTCTAGCTGGGGAAGGGAGCACACCATCTAGGGGATCCCAGAAGGGGGAACTTGCCTCTTAAATCTGTATGATACATTTGCAAATATGTGTTTCTCACAGTCACACTTGGTATTTTTAAGTTGCAAAGCCAGGCAGATTTGCCTGGGTGTATGTTTGATTGAGCTTGGAGGACTTATATGACATACATTAATAGGATTGGGCAGATACCTGTTTAAGATTTTTAAGCAGACACTTAAGTGCACCCCTAAAAAAAGTGAGTCTGTACAGGCTCTAAAAACTAACCATTTTGTTTCTACATTTAAAAAACAGCTCTCAGATAGGATTTTTGTCCTCTTCACATAAATAAAATAAATGTTACACATGGGACCAACTCTTTTCTGCAACATCACCATTACGTCCCTTCCTTATCATTCTTCATTTTAAATCTGTGGCCATAAAGTCCCAGTTTGCAAACTATTTAGTTTTCGCATTTGCTGCTCAGTGACATTTTTTAGATTTATTCTGAATAATGTTTTTATTCCATACAAATTGCAATTAATATATGTAAACATATTCTAAGCTGCATCTGTCTTATCTCTGGCACAGTTTTATTTTCTTCAAGCTCAAGAAATTATCAGAGGGGAAAAGCATTTCCCCACAAAATCTGTGCATGTAGTACATACTGAAAGCAAAAGGGGAGGAGGAGGAATAGGAAAGAAGTCCTCAGTCTTAACGTGAATTTCATTCACAAGGTCATGGCTATGCATTTGTCTGTCCGTCTTTTATCTTTTATGTTTGTTGATACATAATATCATATTCACTCATTTTCCCACCAACATGTTGAATGTCTGCCAGTCAAATGCACTTTGCAGGCTCCATGCCCAGATTAGCTGTGCAAAAGTGACATTTCTGCAGAACAGTTAAAAGAGTTTGATTGACAGCAACAGATTTTCAGTGCTAAATGGTGTCTTGAAAAGATTCTGCTGAGGACCGAGACAGTAATGTATGTGAAATTCTGCAGGCATCCCTAAGGAGAAGCTGGTATAGAAGCTTGTCCACCATGTATGTTGTATGGTGCACAGAGACAGAGCTGGCTCCAGGTGTGAAGCTACCCCCCCCTGTCAAAGTGCCCTCTGACACCCCTCTCCCCACATCACTGAACCCCTCTGATGAGTTTACTGGCAGAAGCAGTTCTGCAGTCTGCAAGTACCAACTGTCTATATATTCATTTAAAATGCAGCTAGAGCACCCTTCATTTACAGAGGGAACAGGACAGTAGACAAAGGTGAAGAAAACTAAAACGTTAAAATCTTGTGTAATACAACTGAGGATAAAACAACATCATAAATGTAAGTAGCCACAATTAGGGATGGATGAATCTGTCCATTTTGGTTCCTCTCACTCATTTTTCTAATCTAAAGTGTGATTTGCCACATTTTTGCATCAGATTGCATTCTTTTTAATGTCACCATGAAAATTTGGGAGTGTTTTAGTGTGTATTTGTCCTAATATACACATTTTTTTGCAAGGAATTTCCTCCCATACAATATATTTTTAATATTTTTTCACAAATATATGTGCATTTTTTGCACACTGTCCATTAATATATACATTTTTGTACATTTTTTGGGGGGGGGAGAACTGCATCACAAGATTTGGACAAGTGCGCCTTTCAAAGGGTAGCTGCATTTTGATTTGCATATGGTTTGGGGAAGTACAAATTAAGTGAACCAAAACAATCTCTCCCCCCCTCCAAACCCTACAATGACAAACCATCATTTTGGGAATTCTGTGAGCAATTAAAAATGGCAGCTTTCCACTCAGTAAGATCAAGCATGGCATGAGAGGCTGAGTGAAATCAGATCAGACTTCAGTATTGGCAGGCCCTGCTAGGGTGCTGAGTCCCTACCAGCTTCTAGAGGATGCCTGGTGCTGCCAATGGGTGACAGGTGCTGCCAACAAGCCAGTACACAGACATGCACTATGCTTCTGCTTTACTGGGCTAGGGCTCTTGATGGCAGGTCTACCCAATAATGTTAGCTATCCTAATTGTCCAGACCATCTTTGTTTTCAGTAGAAGACCTGGTTTGTATTACTTGCAACCCACCAAACCAAATTCAGCCCGTCAATATGTGGTGGCCCGACAAGGGCCTGATGAATGGCTTCTCTTTGCTTCCAAACCTGGGACTGCAAAAACAGCAGGAGGGGAGATCTCAAGCACAAGGCTGGCCACAATGCATAGCTGTTGAGATGTGTTTGGCTTGCTGGGCCACAGTATCGGCCGGCGTGCAGTAGAGATGTGCAACTATGTGCAATTCTTCTTATTGAAAATTAACAGTGTCTTTCCTTTTCATGGCTCTCTTTTTTTTTCACCATCTGATGCATGGCTTAGAACAAATACCCATATTGGAATTACAAGGATTCCTCATCTTACTGTAAGTTCCCCCTGGTCTTCTTCCAAAAGATGCGGTATTTGCTGCACCTCAGCATACCATGGATTAGACTCATCCTATAGCTTCTATGGGCTCAGAAGCATGAATTTTCTTGTATTTTTTATTTTAAGAAATCTCTTTCAAATAAATTACCCGAAGGAAAAGATAAACCTCACCAAAGATGTTCTATATAATGCATTTTAAAAGCCTAGTTTCTTTCAAACAGCTGCATACTTATTAAAATTTGTTCACAGAGCCTCTATAATTAAACCATTAAGAGCATTTTGCTATAGAAATAACTCCCTAGAAACCAACCACTAGCAGCTGATGATTTGTTTGAAATTTGTCCTTAATTGTGTTGGTATTCTTAAACAAATAGGGGGGAAATGCTGTTAACTGTGCACTCCATTTCCTGTAAGGCTGTGCAACATTTTATCTAGTTCCTTTGTTCTCATTTGCAGTGTAGCTTTCCTTAGTGAAGAGGAAGGCCCTTTTCTGCAGTTTTTTTTTTTGCAAAAGCAACTTCTGTTAACTCTCACTTTGCACACTGCATCTATAGCTGTTTTCTGTTCCTTTCAAGTGGGCATGGCTCACATTTCCAGTACTTGGAACAGCTAGCTGCCCCATTCATGCCCATTATTCCCCATTGATAACCAGGCCACACCAAGGCAAAGCATAACAAAACAGCAGTGGTTCCCAAACTCCCCGCCCCCCCAGACCATTTGAAAATTGCTGAAGGTCTTGGCAGACCGCTTAATGAGTTTTCTGCCTGTTCTAGCAATTGTAATCCCACACAATTTGGATTGTGATACAATAAAATCCAATGTAAGAAATGAAAGAAGCAAGACAAATACAATTAAGAATCAATATGAATAGTCTGTGCCATGGATGTGCCCTTTCCCATCTTCCACCACAAATCCACAGATATGTCATTGTCCACCTTAATGAAGCTTGCAGACCACTGATGATCCATGGATCGCAGCTGGGGAACCCTGGTCTATAGCAAGGCACAAAAGAGGCAGTTTTGGAAATGCGCAGACAGAGGCATGTGGAGATCATGGCTCACCCAATCTTTTATTTAAATGCTTCCCTGGTGGCTATTGGCATCCAGGAGCCCCATGCAGCCTAACAGAAAGAGCGACAGATCATTCCATCCCTTCTTTGCCAGGCCATTTGGTTTCTGTGCTAGCTTCGGTGGAAGGAGATTTTCTCCCTTCACAACCAGCGTGGAAATGCAGTTGGCTAGCAGACGGGAGGATTGATTGTCCCATCCCTTCTCCAACAGCCCATTTGGGTAGAGATGGAAAGATCTGACTCTTTCGGTACTCTCAGTTTCTCATTCTTCCAGTGTTAAATTCAGTTCTCTACATTTCTATAGCGATCTGCAAATTAAAAAAAAATCCTCATGAAAATTCTCCATTTTAGTGTGAATTTCTCCAGATAAATACATTTTTGTAGGGAGTTTTATTTATTATTTATTTCATTTTATTATTTTATTTACATCCCACCTTTCCTCCCAGCAGGAGCCAGGGTGGCAATTTCTGGCCATTTTTGACAAAGGTGCACATTTTTGCAAGCCATTTCTCATCATTTCATGCCTTTTCGATGTTATTTTCACTCGTGTTCATTTTTATGCACACTATCCGCTAATATATGCATTTTTGTAAATGTTGTTTAGTTGGCAAACTGCATCCCAAAATTCTAATACCTGTGAATTTCGAGGGATGGCTGTGTTTCGGTTCTCATATCATTTTGGAAATTGTGCATTTGATAAATTCTGCTTGAAATGCGAACTGAATCAAAATTCTCACCCACCTCTAGTAGAAGGGCACCTTTTTTTCCTATTCACCTGCTAAGAAGTTAGTAGTCTCTGTTTCCATACGGGCTGCAGTTTCCCACCCCACTCATGACCAGCACGCAAATGCAGCCTTCTAGCCTCTTAGCAGGCTAGTAACTTGTTTCTTTTTGCAAGCTAGTCATTTCTGTGGGCTTATGTGCAAGCCTGGACTCACCATGCCTTGGCTCAACCTATGGAGTTGTAGGAGGTGATACATACACTTTAAATGCTGAGGTGTTGAAATCTATGCCTAAAACTAATTTGTAGTGGCTTTCATTACTACCATGTGTCAGACACACACAAAGACTCCAGTATTATGGACTGATACTCGGAGACCTACCACTGGGCCAGGTGTTTCTTTGTGGTCCTGTGCTTGTTCTAGTGTTTTCAAAATCACAAATGCAAGGGTTCATAGGGATGGGAAGAGGGTGGCTTTTACAGGGACCAAGAAAAAAGAGGAATAGATTGTTTCCTTACAAGAGTACTTGCAATCCATGCAATGGTTGGAAGGTGTTTGAGGATTTCTGTGTTGTTGTTTCACATGTCAGGTCACATCCCACTAACCCTAATCCTCCCTCAGGATATTCACTGTTAGGTCCTTGAGCAGGTTAACTCCCTTCTTCTCCCTCCTTTCAATCTTCCTCCATACCCATCTACTGCTACTGACATATTAACGTCCTGTACATCCTGGAAGCTTGCAGGCCCCTGCTGGGCCATACTGGGAATTTAAATGAAATCATTTTAGCTGACAAGCATATATACTTCTGCATACCTAGGGAGACCTCTGAATATGCAGAACGGATTGCCTTAGTGTTTAAGCAACCCCATTTCACTTCCAAACTGGTTGGCACTCAACATCCCGAGTTTGCTATTAGAAGGATTGCTAAGTGATGGTCAGCTAGTTTGGATCTGTAACCAATGGCTACAGTGCTCTTAAGACATGTGATCTTTTGGATTGAGAGGCTCCCCTTTGAGGGCCAAACTAACAGTGATGATGGCAGGCCCATGCATTTAAAATCAGGATCTTGCCAAAGTAAAAGCAAAAGATGAGCTTGCCGTAAACAGCAATAGGGGTGAACCAGCAAGGAGGATGCTAGTTCCTCCACCCCTCCAATGGCTTATCCCCATCTAGTCTTCCCCCAAGATGGTTTTTCATGGAGTTCAGTTCCAGTTTCAGAGCCCAGCTGGAGAAATAGATCACCTTAGGCTACAAATTGGAATGTGAGAGAGAGAGAGAGGTGCTCTAGGTGGATGGGCGACTCAGCATCCCTGCCCATTTCTCAGTTCTTTAAACATTTTGCTGTTTAAACTGAGCCTCCGCCCTGGCTTTCTACATATTGCAGTAAAAACCCAGAGTTTAGAACAGATCTGCTATCATCACATCTGGTTTGGCCCTGAAATGTAGCCACTTGGTTCATGACTTCCTTTTTTTCAACAGTACTGTGATTTCCTGTGCAACAATTTTCTAGCACCCAATTGACATCACAACCGAACATTTATTTTTTCCATTTGAATCACTTTGCTCTTGGTTAGTATAAAGATGAAATTGAAGTAATCACCTGAAATTTAACAGAATTTTGAACTGGAATCCTAGTATATGCTGGAATTTATAGACTCCACTTTGATTCTATAGATATGAATTTCATTCTCACATTACTAATGGTGCCTTGTGCAAGCACTGGTTTGGGCAAACACATCCTGACAAGTCCAATCCCATTTTGGTTGTTTACTGAAGTAAATTAGACACAAATAGTTGCTCCAACGTTGCTGATTCTATTGGGTCAAAAGTCTTTTAAGATGGCACATGACAGTTCTGTTCCGCCTCCTCCAACCATGTCTCCACTCTGACTATTTTCGTGGCATTTAATGGCTTTCTAATGACACTGTTACGCTGCAGCAGTGTCTACAACTGATTCAGCATCATTGACACATAGTGTTGTGTTAATGCAAGCATAGGGAATACTTTGGGTCTCCAGATGTTGCTGAACTCCCCTCAACCCTGGCCATTGGCCATGGTCACTGGGGCTAATGGGAGTTGTAATTCAGCAACATCTGATGGGCCAAAGGTTGTCCACATGCAGGTTAATGCAATATCCTAGGTTAAGTTATAACCAATCCTCAATTTACAGGGTTGGGTCAAAGGGGTCAAGCCTCCTAATAGTTTTTATGCCCCTCTTATATACTGTTTTTAGAAGGCTAAAGTCATAATTTGGAAAGAACTGGGGTGAGCTTATGAATTTCATTAAAGCTCCTCCTACCTCCCCTCTTCCGTAAATTCTATGTTGCATAGGTGTTACATGCCACATTCCACCCATATTTGCCGTAACAGTGGCTCTGAAGGCTCATTGGGTTTTGGCAACGTCAGTGAACTAGATACCACAAGCTGGAATGATCCTAGACAACTGCATTTGTATCTTTCTCTCTGTGAGGGGTACATGCATTGTTGACTGTTGACCCCACAATACCCTGGCCATTTTATGAACCACAATGATCCTCTTGTGTGGTCCAATACCATTGATGTCTATTATAATAAAGCCATGAATTTCCCAAGGAGAAAAATTGCTTAGAAATGTCCTGTGCTATGATTAGGGATGGAAGGATCCATTAATTTCAGTTCTCTTATTTTGTCATTTTTCCAATCTTAAATTCAATCCTTCACATTTCTGCAGTAATTTATAATTTTTTTTAAAAAAATCTCATAAACATTCTTCAGCATTTTAGTGCAGATTTCTCCTAATAAACACGTTTTTGTCTGCAGTTTTGGCTAATGTGCACATTTTTGCAAGTAATTTATCCTAATACAATGCATTTTGTATGTTATTTTCATTAATATATTCATTTTAATGCACACTTCCTATTATAAGCAGTTCTGTAAACACTTTGTTTGAAGAACTGCATTGGAAAATTGGGATAAGGGCAAACTTCAAAGGTTCGAATGTTTTTCAGTTGTCATTGTTTCGGAAAGTGCGAATTTGATAGATTCAGCTTTAGATGCGAACTGAATCAAATTTCTCCTCCATCCCCAGCTGTGACCAATATTTGCAACTGCTTTATGTGTGGACATGCCTTAGAGCCAACCTGCGTGCACTCAGACTGTTACTGAAACATTCAATTCTTTCACCTAATCGTAGTGGTTCTAATCTTTGTCCTTTTGGATGCTGACAGGAGTTGAGTATTGTTCTATAATAAGCTAATGTGCTTGTTCATTTCCGCATGTTACAATCAGAGCCTTGTACATTGCTGTACTGGCAGGGCTGGTCCAGTCAAAAGTGTCGGTTTACTTGTTGAGTATATCCTTGAGTAGATCATTTTCTGATTGTGATTGTTGAGGGTGAAAATATTTCTGCTGCTTTTTCCATTCCCCTTATGGAGCTTCAGCTAAACTAAACGAGTTGCTTGAATGAAAATTTTAGGTCCCTTTTTATGTAGTTGAAATCAGCCACCTGATCAGTTTTGTGTCTTCCTCCCACTCTGATTGTTATGATAATCATTAGAATTTAGAGAAAGGGCTTTTTGTGTGTGTTGGGAAGAAGACGATGTCTCAGAAGATAAATCTTAGCTGGAAAAACTCTAAGCCAGCTCCAAGAGCTCAACCTATTTTCTCTGAGTCTTAAAAGTTACTCTTTCTTCATTCATGTGATTTATATGACATGAACCCTGCAAGTCTGACGCTCATCTCTGTGCCTTCCAAAGCTGCTTCCTGTGCCCAAAAATGTTGTCCAGTGTCAGTCCCAGTGTTTGTGTGTGTGTTGGCAGGAGGACACCTGGGCAAGAGGCCTTTAGTTTTCTGCCTATTTCCTTGCCCTTTCACCACTTCCTGTTTGCTTGCCCACTTCCTCTGGGTCAGTCCACAAAACTTCCAACAAGTAGAAGTGAAAGCAAGTTGAGGCTTCTCCTTCTTGCTCTTGTCACTGCTCACATGCTTGGAGACGACAAGTGAGCAGGCAGCAGTAACCAGGAGTTAGATCAGGGACAGGGATCTTGGGGGGGGGTCAGCAATGGACCTCCTGGTGGGGTATGAACCTCAGCAGGTGCCCAACAATATCTGACAATAACCCTGGATTATGATTATTTATTATATAAGTGACTTTCCCCTCCCCTTAAAAAGTAAAACTCAAAGCGACTTACAAAAACAAACATTAAAGACAAGGATAAAAACAAAGATAAAACAACCTAAAATAGGCAAGTAATGTTTATAAAAGATCTAACCAAAGCCACCCCACTGAAAGATAAACAAAGAATTAAGGCCCAGAGTCCTGGTGAATAAGAATGTTTTTGCCTGGTGCCTACAAACTGGTAGTGATGGTGCCAGCCCAGGCATGCCTCCCTAGGGACAGCATTCCATAAATGGGGAGGCACACTGAGAAGGCTCATTCTCATGTTGCATCTCCTTTGGAGGGGAGCACACAGAGAAGGGCCTCAGATGAAGAACGCAGGGTGCAGGTTGGTTTGGGTCCTCTTCTAATATTTCCTCACTGTCTACAGCTTTAACAAGGGTTCTGTTGAAGTACCCTAGTTTAGCTTTATCTATCCCTCTGTTGCTGCTCAGCTTTCCTCTACCCCATCCACTCTAATCATGTTTTGCGAGTAGTACATTCTACTCCTGTCTACTCAATCCTTGCTCTATTCCTCCCCACTTCCATCCCAATCTCACACACTTCTGGCACATTTCAATTTCCTGGTACCTCTCCTTCCTGGTAAATCAGTTTTGCCTTTGTGGGAGATTGTTGTGAGTACCTTTAAAAAGTATTAGGGTCAGTTGCTAGAATCATCATCCTCTGAGGTTATGTCTCCTGGCTCCCTGGTCCCTAGATGCCAAATACCTGTGTTGGGAGTGGATGAATCTTATTCTTCCTCTTAGAGCATAAACACCGTTATGAATACTACAGCGACATGCAGTGCACAGCCCAGGGCCGGTTCTAAAGGGCGGCCAGGTGGGGCACTGGCCCAATGGCCCCTGGAGCTACAGGGGGTCCCTCAGCTGCCCCTCCGCTCCCCTTCCGCTATCCACAGGCCCCCCACACCCCCACTTACCTGTCTGCTGTCTTTTACCATTGCCCTTAATGAAGATGGTGGCCACGGTTTCCCTAAGGTACTGAAGCCCCTGCCACCATCTTAGTTGATGGCAGAGATGCACGTGCGTAGCACGCACGCGTGCCGTCAACAAAGATGGCGGCGGAGGCATCATCCCCTTAGGGAAACTGCGGCCGCCATCTTTGTTAAGGGCAATGGTAAAAGACAGCAGACAGGTAGGTGGGGGGGCGTGGGGGGCCACGTGTGTGCAGGCGTGCATGCGCACACACGTGCATGCACGCACACACACACCGGGGCCCAGGGCAAGCTGATGCCCAAGAGCCCCGGCATTCCTGGAGCTGGCCCTGGCCCAGCCTGCCATTTCACAAAACAACTTATTCATTTTGAAAAACAGATCATTTGGGTTTTCTAGTATATCTTTAACGAAAAGAACGATCACCCTCTTTCTTTTAGATCAGGACAGACTATTGCAGAATGAGAACATAAGGGAGCAACAGGAGCATGGATATGACCAAAAGCCTATCTAGTTCAGCCTCCTGTTTCCCCACAATGGCTAACCAGATGCCTCTGGGGAACCCACAAGCATGACATGAGAGCAATAGCCTTGTCCTGCTCTTGTTCCACAGTGACTGGCATAGGGAGGGATGCTGCCCCGGATCCTGGAGGTAGCATGGCTGGTAGTCACTGTATCTTGTGCCAGCAAATTTCATCGTTTTAACTATGCACTGTGCAAAGAAGTGCTGCCATTCATCTGTTCTGAATCTCACACCCTTCAGCTTCCTTGGGTGACCCTGGGTTCTAATATTATGAGAGAGAGAGACATAAGAGGCATCAGCTATTGTGTAGTAATGTGCCCATGTGCAGGGCACCTCAGGCAACGATGTTTGGTATGAGAGCTAGGGTATTAAATGCATACAGCAGTGCCTCTATTTTCATCTGATTTGACCATCCATTGTAGACTGTAAGCTTTCTGTGTTCTGTAAAGTGCTTGTCATGCTGTTTGGTGCTCTGTTAGCAACTACCAATTAATTACAGCAAGCAGTATTAAATATTTGCCAGCAAGCTGGAGCATGGGTTGCTACATAGTTCAGCATGCAACATTTGGGATTATCATAAAAATGATCATAATGGTTTAATTTCTGTCGTAGGGGAGCTAAATAATATTTTAAAAATTGTATAAGGAACATTTGGGTTTAGCGTGTACATTGTGGAGCTAGTGAACAAGAATGTGTACAAATGACCTGCGTTCATACCCATTGGGACTTATTCTGTGGAAGTGTCTTCCATTATGCAGCATCTCATTTCCTAGAGGAACCTGCACTTCTAAATAGTACAGGACCTCTCATGAAGAATGAGGCTCAAAAGGAGAGGTAAAATGGCCTCTGCAGAGAGGTCTTGCAAAGAGGTTACACTGTTTTTATTCCTCTGGACTGTGTTTGGTACAATGCAACAATCCTGATGAATTGGCCAAGCTGGCAATAGAAACATTTTTCTGACCTGTTCATGTAATGTAGCTCCATTGTCTTTGTTGAGTTGTTACAACAAGCAGAACTACCTTGATGGAATAATTGGCTTCACGAAAGTTTTGAGGAAACCCATAGTCATTATGGTGTCATGATGCTATGACTCATTTAAGCATATTTATATGCTACTTTTGTGCTGTAGTTGCCACTATGGCTCTATCAGTGGCTCTCATAACATATTGGTAATGTCTGGATGTTTTGATCACATGGGCAGACCAGTCATGTGGATACTTTTCATGCCAGTGTTCCATCTCCACTAGGGCTACCGATGGTGACATGAAAAGTATTCCACGTGACTGGGCTTCCCATGTGATGAAAGCCCCTATGAGCTAGTTATATGGCAAAGTGATTGTATGAATTGGGCCATAATTCCATCTGTTAATCAATGGGGTAAATCATGACTTAATTCAAGTTGTTGGGCTTATTTGGGCTGTGGATGGAATTGCTTTAATATAATATTGCTCCTGGAGTGAACCACTGACAGTAAAGCTTTCAATAGTTAAGTTTTCATGTTGGTCTTTAAACACTAAACGTGCCAGTCACTTGGAAATGAGAAAAAATTATGAAAAATGCTTGAGAATGGGATTGGGATTCTGCACCTGGTTGTTCCTTAACTATCTCTGCTCAGATATTGACCAGTGGAATAAGGTAATTGAACAGCTTGGAACCCCTTGCCCAGAGTTCATGAAGAAACTCCAGCCCACAGTGCGGAACTACGTGGAAAACCGACCTAAATATGCTGGCCTCACTTTCCCCAAACTTTTCCCAGACTCTCTCTTTCCAGCAGATTCAGAACACAACAAACTCAAAGGTAAGAGCAAAGAAGGGGATACGAATCATTTTTGAACTAGTGCCATGAGATTGTTATAGCTTGCATGTGAAATGCGTTACAATTATTTTCCATCTTTCTTCCATCACGGGACTCAAGGCAGCATATACTGTGGAATAGTCTCCCCGAGGAGGTGCGCTTGGCGCCGACACTATTATCCTTTCGGCGCCAAGTTAAAACCTTCCTCTTCTCCGAGGCATTTTAATCTTAATTTAAGTTAATTTCAATTTAAGTTAATTCAATTTTAAATATGTTGTATTGATTTTAGTTTGTGTTGTTTTTATATGCTCTGTTGTATTGTATTGTGTGATTTTATTGTACTTGTGATTTTATTGTACTTGTGTTCACCACCCAGAGAGCTACTGCTAGTCGGGCGGTATAAAAGTTGAATAAATAATAATAATAATAATAATAATGATAATAATAATAATAATATAGGGTCATCCATCCAGGCACTGACCAGACCTAAATCTGTTTAACTTCAGCAAGGTTACTGCATCATGTAGCTTTTTAGACCACGACTTGGAAAATCTCAGAGAAGCACCTTGCAAAATGTGTGTAAAACGAAAGGTTGCTGGGAAAAGGCTCTCTTCCGCTTTCTGTCCTACATTAGCAATATTTAGCCCATGCACAGCAATAAGACAATCTCATAGGTGTTTTTAAGATTCTATATGAAAACACTATGCAGTGATGCTTTTTGCATGAATTGATTAATTATGATATCTTTGGAGTGCTGATACATAGATTTACTACAAGCTTCCAAAATAGGGCACGGTGGCAGTAACATGCTAAAAGGCTGCGGTCAAATTTCTATGTTTCAGAAGAAGAGTTGTCATCAACTTTTCAACCAGTCTCTGGAGCAGTCCCATTAACAGCACTTTAATTTGCAGCAGTTTGCAGTCATATCTACTGATTTCTGCATATCAAATCTCCATTAAAGGCACTGGGGTGCAGAGAGACTAATTTTTAGGAGCTTTTGGCAACCCTGTTTAGTAGAGCAGTCCCCCACATCAGCCTGCCATCCAGTTATTATGCTGATGAACATCTGATACTTGGTCAGTGGAGCAAAACTGACCTCAGAGCAGGGATAATGCGGACCACCTTGGGCTACTTGAAGAACATACTAGGACTGAGTTGAAAGACTAAGAACCTGGGCAGTGTTGCAATGCTGGAGACAGCAGGAGTTGCATTCCCTGCATTTTTTTCTTTATTTTTACCCATAAAACACCAGGGTGAGTGAGGGCAGGAAGCTCTGTCCCTACTCTAATATGGCTTCAGATACTATTGCTATTTTGTAATGAAGGGTAGAATATATGTGTGTTAATAAAACAAACAAAAAACTAGTCAAAACTCATTAGCTATAGGGCATGCTATGAAATGAGAGTTCAATGTTAAAAATAAAGGTGGGAAATGTGCCCAGAAAATCTCTCTCTCTCTCTCTCTCTCTCTCTCTCTCTCTCTCATGTGTGTGTGTGTGTGTGTGTGTGTGTGTGTATGAGAGAGAGAGAGATTGATTGATTGATTGATTGAACAGATTTGCATCTGACTTCGCTTTCAGACATTTGGCCCTTGGGGAAGGGCTGTAGCTCAGGAGTAGAGCATCTGCCTTTCATGCTGGTGGTCCCAGGTCCAATTCTTGGCACCTCCAGGTAGGGTATGGCATGTCCCATGTTGGAAACTCTGTAGAGCCACTGCCAGTCAGTGTAGACAGTTATGGACCAATGGTCTCATGGGGGAGGGGGCATAATTTCATGGCAGAGCATCTGCTTTGCATGCAGAAGTCCCAGGTTCAGTTTCCGACACCTCCAGAGAGGGCTGGGAATGTTTCCTGTCCGAAACCCTGGTGAGCCACCGCCAGTCAGTGTAGAAAATACTGAGCTAGATGAGCCAATTCTCTGATTGAGTATAAGGCCACTTCCGATGTACCTAGGAAAGCACTATAGGGATAATTGAGTCTCCTATAGCACAGTGGGGAAGAGATCCTGGTTGGGAGTCCAGTGAGTTCAAATCCCCGCTTGTGTCTCCTGGGAGTCAAGGGCCAGCTAAAGATCACCCCCTCAGTGAGTGGCTCAGGGGTTACGTGCCCTGCCACCGGTGCAGCCGTGGGCAAGCTGTGTAGTCCCAAGGAGCCTAGTTGCCCCCCCAGCTGGCAGTTGCGGACAAGGAAGGGGCTGGCTTGTGCAGCTGTGGCAAGCTGAGCAGGCCCTAGCCAGCTGGGGAGGACTAGCCTCGGAGGGAGGCAATGGTAAACTCCCTCTGAATACCGCTTACCATGAAAACCCTGTTCATAGGGTTGCCATAAGTCGGGATTGACTTGAAGGCAGTCCATTTCCATTTTTTTAAACATCCTTCCTTCCTGTCTTTCCCTCCTGCATAGAGGAATACTCTACTACCGATTCCTTCTCCTCTGTAAGCAGCCTTCCTGCAGTCAGAGAGCTAAGTGAGTGGAACAACTGCTTGTGCCCAGTGATGCACATGGATAAGAGGCTGGATTAGGCCCCACTGTTTCCCCCCCTTTGTTTGAAACAAAGACACTCAGATGCATGTAAGCTGTGAACAAAAACACGCAAAACCTTCCCTAGAAAGAATTAAATTGTAAGGGCTGCTGGGTCAAAATTGCTTTGGATTCAGTCTTTATCAATAGGGAAGCATGCATGGGCAGCCAATGTCTGATGCAGGCAACCAAATGCTGTCTTGATTACAATGGTGCTAGATGAGAAGTTGCCATTGCCAGCAATAAGAACGGAGATGATTTTAAACATTAATGGAGCCCATGATTAACTTCAGCAGGATGGGAAGCGTTCTGAGAAAACAATGATTGATGTGTGTTTAATACAGAAAAAAGGTTTCCAATGACAGTTTTGGAACCTTCTAAAATCTTGAAGTGTGCATCCGTTTTGCACACATGGATTCCCAAGGTTGCTTGTAACAGTGATGCATAATGTTTTTTAATCTGCAGCCATTTGCATGTCATTACCCAGAATGCCTTTTCCCATCATACAGCGATGCTGTTGTCTGCACTCTGGGGGGTGATTGAAGCTCTGGCCAAATGGCTTCAGAAGCACTGAGATCTTTCTATAAGCCCACATACCGTCCCTTCCTCACCCCACCCCACCCCAATAATGAAGCACAATAATGGGTTTACAAGGGATTTAAAGCAGATGCAGAGAGAATGATAAGTGAGATGTTCTTTCGCTCCCTGATGAAAAAAATATTTTTTGCATGCATGCAGATATGGCTGCCCCCCTTCAAACTCTGATTTCCTGTCCCGATCTACTCCCCCAAAATAGCCATTCCAAACCTTATACCATTAAAAAGATGTTTGACATGCTGAAAACCACCACTGCCTCCTTCTGCAGCAGAAGGTGATATTTTGGCATTCGGCTATTGCCTGTGGAAGCTGTTTACAGACCTCCTTTGTGCTCAGGAAGTGTTCATGTGTTCATGTCTTCTTTGACAGAATTCATATTTGCCCAGCCCATCATCTGTTTAAATACAATAATTTTCAAAGCCGCTTGCTCTTTTCTGTTGCTCAGAGGTAAAAAGGTGGTCGTTAAAAAAGTGAAAAGAACCATTAGAGCAAACTGTTCTAATGTATGCTGTGTGTGTGATGATACAAGCCACTCCGTGGTATGTTGCTCTGAACGGGGATATGCACATATAGCACATATCATGAGTGCAGCCCCTTTGATCCAATTCAGTAGCAAACCTCGGTCTAATCCCCACACACACACCCCTACCCAAACAGCTTCATTTTATTTTAGATAAAAAACATCGCTGATTTCTTCCTTTCTTTGTTCATTTTCCACTCCCCTCCCCCTTGACATTTGAAAAATAGCAAGAACAAAGAAAAAAAAATCAAGGAAGTCCCCAAGTAAAGACAGCAAGATTTTGTTCTTGTGCTGTCTTTAGTTAAAAACTGAAGTTAAAAGTTAAAACAAACATCAGAGAATGGCTATTGGGAAGTACGGCTTCCTTAGCCAGGGCCGGCTCCAGGTTGCTAGGGACCCTTGGGTGCAGGGGATCAGGGGTCTGTTCAGGAGGCACCTTGCTTGGGGGGAAGTTGGCCACCTAGCCAAGCCAAGTCTGCCAACTCCCAAGAGCGCCCCCACACCACTCAGCATGGGGTGTCCCAAAAAGGTTCTCCTCCTGCTGCCCCCAAGAAATGCAGAAGCCATAGGGGCAGGGGAGGCATGCACAAGACCTGTCCAGAGCTCCCGCTTACCAGTGGCAGGATCAGGATCAGAACTGCAGCATCCACCTTTCACACCCCCACTGCCTCCTCTTCCTCTGTTTCAGCCTGTCAGGGGTATCTGCTGCCACCTCAGCTGCCCCATGCATAGGGAGATAGTGAGGAGGATGGCGATGATCAGGGCTGGTGCCAGGCATGCTGGGGCCCTTGGGCACCAGCTGGCCCTGGGCCTTGGCACCTGCATGCATGCATGCCCCACCTACCTACCTACCTACTGAGTGGGCAGGGAGGTGGGATGGTGGGTGGGCGAGCAAGGGGGTCGGGTGGGATGGCAGGCAAAGGGGCAGGCAAGTGAGCGGGCGGGGGAAGGGTGAGCAAGCAGGTGGGGGGAGGGGGAGTGAGTGGGAGGGCCAATGAGTGGGCGCGGATGGGCCGGCGAGCGAGTGGGCTGGTGAGTGAGCAAGTGGGCAGGCAGGCAGGCAGCTCCCTCCCTGCGATCTGTGGCAGGATTGCACAAGGGGAGTGCTACTCCCCCACCCTGAGGGGCCCTTCAGGGGCCCCTGTGGGCCATGGGATCCTTGGTCAGGGCCCCACCTGGCTGCCCTTTGGCACCGGCCTTGGCGACAATGCAGGGACAAATGGAGCCCAGTGGCTATGGTTTCTGTGAAATGAGTTAAATGTACCCACCACATGCTCACCACATGCTCAGATGGACACTCATGTTCACATGTTCCAGGGCTGAACCCTAGTACAGAAATGAGTGAGCCTTGACAAACCACTGGCTCCAGTTCATGGAGATGTGAACTGAGAATTGGCTGTTGGACATAGGAGCTATAGAAAACAAAGCATAGGGATCCAGCAAACCATGGGCTGAATTCTGCTTGTGGAAAGGGGCTTCCCATCTTCTCCTTTGTGTTAAAGCTTCTCTTGAAGCTTGGGGAAACCCTCTGGAGTAGTGTGGGGTATGGCTCTGGGGGCTGCAGCTCGGGGGGGGGATCAGTAGAAATATGAAAGTCTAGACTCTGGCCATAATGCTTGGCTAAGTTCAAGGTGCTGGTTTTGGTGTATAAAGCCAAATATAGCTTGGGACCAGGACATCTGAAACATTGTCTTATATACCCAGTCAATTACTGCACCCTGCAGGTGAGGCCTCCTGCAGATACCATCTTATCAGGAGGTCTGCTCTTCACAACATAGGAAGCAAACCTTAACTGTCGTGGCACCTACCCTTTGGAATTACCTCCCCATAAATATTAGACAGGCACTGTCCTTTTGGTCTTTTTGGTGCCTACTGAAGACCTTCCTCTTCCAACAAGCATTTTAAGTAGAGACCTTATCCTAGTCTGCATCTGTACTGGAATTGCTTTTTAAGATTTTTTTAAAATTAAAAACCTTTAAAAGATGTTTTATAGATGTTTTTGTGTTTTATTGCCTGTTTGATGCCCTGAGCTCCTTTGGGGAGGAGGGGCAGTATATAAATAACAACAACAGTGATGATGATGACGATGTTAAAATTAGATTTATTTTACATCAGTGTAAGTCCCAGATCCACTTACCAGGGGCCCTAATTTGTGGCCCTGTGCTGAGGGGGAAGAGAACATGGCCATCCTTTGGGATCTCAGCCAGCCGAAGGCAACAGGTAGGTGGTCCCACATCCCGTGAGCCAATCAGTAGCTCCACTGGACTCCTGGGGCAGGACCTAGGAGGACATAACTGAAGACTTCTGCCTCAGATGCATAAATAGTGGTGCATTTAGTTGCTTTCCCATCACTTTCAATGACTGTGTGCATGTAGACTTTCTAACCTGGACCCAGAAGATGATAATTATTCTGGATTCTTCTGGAATAAATGTGCTTGGCCATAAATGCTGAATTGTACCTGAAAGACAAAAGCAGACAGTCAGAATATTTTTGCCACTTGTGTTCATATTGTTTGATTGCTCCTTTAATAACATGCTGTGCATGATGAACAAGTGGAGGTTTTTGTATTTCAGATAAGGAATTAGATGTGGCAACAACAAAAAAGAATACTGTCATGCATGAAGCACTTAGCATATGGATAGCTTTTTTTTTAGAAAAACCCATTTTGATGGTACAAATGATTGCTTGTGAGGAAAACAGAACTGGATTCACACCCACACTTGGAGTGCCTGTATGAGTGTTTTGACTGACAAGAGAGTAGATTTTGTACCAGAAAAATGTTGTTTTCCCTTCTCCATGTCAGTCATCCAAATGAGCTTTCATCAGGGAATTAATCAAACTCTTTCTGTCAGAATGGCTCAAAGGTTAGTCTGCATTGGCCAGATTCCATGTTTTACTTGTGATTCCCACAGGCTCTCTGATTCCCAGGAGATATGAATAGTATAGCACATTGTCATTGCTTTGTCTGCTTCCCATTCAATGGCTTTTGAAACAGGGAGGCAATTACTTAACTGCAAATAGAGTGGATTTAGGCAAGTGATGCCACAGTAATCTGACAGGTTTGGTTTCTGAAGCAGATATTGCTTCCCTGTATCAGGATCAGTGGTGCAGTTATTGCCATCCAAATAGGGACCAAGCTGGATGACTATTTTTCTCTCCCTCTTGGCAGTCTTAAGATGGCCTTATTAACATTGCAGAAGTAGCTATGTCAAAATCGATGGGTAACTTAAATTTCAAATCCTTCACCAGAATTAGTCTTACTGATCCAGAGGGTAACTTTGCCTATGTTACTTTCTGCAAAGCCAGCATTGAAGATTATGTTTCCTCTTATCTATCTGATGATCCTGCAGAATCTGTTTTTTGCCCTATATCTCTAGTGAGGATCAGCCTGAAGGGGTCCATTTTAGAATCCTGTCCAACATGCATAAAATAGGTTAATTTGACTATGATAAGTTACACTTTTGCAATGGGAGATGTTTCTGATCATATGTCTTTATGTTAAATGCTCTTTTTAAAAATTGTGCGCCATTATCTCCTGATCCATTAGTGTTTTTTCTGCACATAATTTTAATTAAGGGCAGTTATAGATAAAAAATATAGCACTGGTATAGTGTGTAGTGTGTGCTGGCAAAGAAAAGGGTCAATTTATCAGATGACTCTCGTTCTGCAATTAAACTCCTTATAGAGAAAAAGCATTATTTTAACTATGAACAAACTCGCTTTTTAAAAAACATTTCTTGGATTTTATCTGCAGAGGGCAATTAAAACAAAGGATACACCAGGATTCTGGAAATTAATAAACCAGGGGTCTCATTAGACCACCAACCCGTTAATAACCAATGTATCAGGTCCAGTTTGGGGAAAGTATTTCCCCCCTTATTTTTAATAAAAAACCCAGATTCAGATTCCCAGAGGCCTGGGAGGTATTCTTGTGATTCTGAATTATGGTCTCCTGTTTCAGATATGATTGGATTTATTGATCACTTGTCTAGTAATAAGACTTCTGAGGAGGATACAAGCCCTAGAGAGGTGCTTAATATAATATAGAAGGTTCCAATTACTTATAAATCCTTCCATTTTATTAATATTACTAGAGGTTCATATCTAATAGTACAGTAGTTATCAATTCTTCCTATTTATTAGTGCTACTGTGTGATACCAGCAAGTTCCCCTTCTTCATAAGACAAAGGGGAGACACCTCACTGCTAATTACCATCTTATCAGCCTTATTAGGATTGTGGCTAATTTATATGCTAAATTCCTCAAACTTGAGCATGGGCAAGAGACAGTGATATCTTCTACCAGAAGACAGCAGGGTTTAGGTGGAATTACTCTACTCTATACAGCTGCTTTTTAGGGCTGTGCACAGACACACACACCCATTCACCCCATGGCTCCAGTCCGGAGGGGGGCATCAATGGACCCCACTGGATCGACCTGGGGACCACCTGCCCCACCTGGGAGTCACTAAGAATTGGGTTCAGGAGGTGGGGCTAATTTTTAATTAGGGTTAGGGTTAGGGGAGGGGAGAGGGAAGGAGATGTTGCGGAGGAGGTCAATTCTGCCCACATTTGCTCCCTTGGTTGGTTGACTACTGAACCCAGAGAGCAATTCTGGAGGGGGGGTTGTTTGCCTTGTGCCTTGCAACCCCCCCCCTCCAGGATCGCTCCATGGGCTCAATAGGCAACAAACTGAGGGAGCAAACCTATGCAATGTAGGTTTGCAAGGTGCTTTCCCATAGGAAAGTGCCTTGCAAACTAGCACCTGCAGCAATCCTATGGGGCGGCAGTGGCGTTCAGATAGGAAAGAGAGCTGTGGTTGTCTCTTCTCCCTGCCTAATGGCTGGATCCAGTGCACAGCCCTACTGCTGTGGTACTTTTTGTACAAGTATGTAATACTCCGAAAAATTACTCTTTTACAGCCATTGTCAGTTCAGAGGCCACAATGCATGCTACTCATTGAGACTTGCTTTGGGCAAAACTGTGTAATGCCAAGGCCTGTTGTTTCTGATTAGGGCACTTTATTCAAATTCCTGCCTTTATGTTAGTCCACCCCCATCTACAGGCAGTCTGACAGGCCTTATCCCTGGATGTTGAGGTGTCAAACAGGAGTGCATGCACACCTCCCTAATGTAGTCTGCAATCCATAAACCAGTTACTGCAGAGGAGTCTCCAAGAAGGCTCATTGGAATCTGTATGACTTAAGTATACTTCCTAGAGAGTTAGCTCCATTAACCTCAGTGAGAGTTCTGAGAAAATAGGCTAAGGACTGGGTTGAAGAGAGGAGAAGGGACTGCAAGAAACTGGAATGTGAGTCAGATGCAGCTAGGATTGCTTGATCCAATATGTGTGAATTCTGGTTTCAACTGACCTGATCTGCACCTCTCGAACTAATATATGGATCAGGTTTTGCAGTTCTTTGAATTTTGTGATGCACAAACAGTGATGAAGTGTACCTTCATCAAATGATCCCTGGGAGGGTTACAATACAATTAAAACAGCAACAGGAAAATGGATTTGGGGATGAATACATGCAAAAGCGACACTGACCAGAGATAGCCTGATTTGTCCAGCCCTAGGTACAGCCCACAGTCTGCGGACTGTTGTCTTATGCATAATGGGGCATCAGGGCCACATGAACCCTTCCACTTGCTGTTTATGGAAGAAGCATCACACAAATTAAGTGTACACACATATATAAGCCTGCAACTGTTTTTCTGCATTACCTATTACGCAGTACATATGGTCACGCCCACCCCAGTTGCCACCCCATGCATGGAGGCTTTCCCCTTTGGTGAATGCGTGAACAAGTCATAAGTCATTATTGCACTAGAGTAAGTGGTGCATCCGTTGCATTTTTTTTGTTACCCAGAATGGTGTGCCTTTGAAAGCACTGTAGGTTATCCAAATAAGGATGTCGATTCCTTAAAGAAATGCCTATTTTGAAAAAAAGGGAAAGTAGTCATATTATTCTAATCTCATTTTTATAAATGAAAACCAAAAGCTTCAGCTTAAAATGGTGACCATGATCTACGGAGAAGGTTGAGCAGAACCAACTATCAATTTTCTAGCTCTCTGTCAGTTAAGCTGCATAGGTTAAAGAGCATTTAGCAGTATAAGAAAAAAGTGCATTGCATGCCCTTGGTGGACTATGACCTGGGAGAGCAGGGTTCGACTCCCCACACAGCCATGAAGCTCATTGAGTGACCTTGGGCCAGTCACTGCCTCTCAGCCTCAGAGGAAGGCAATGGTAAACCTCCTCTGAATACCGTTTACCATGAAAACACTATTCATAGGGTCGCCATAAGTCGGAATCGACTTGAAGGCAGTCCATCATAATCATCAACTTGTCTGAAGTTGGCATCATGTTGAATGTCCTTCCTCCACCCACTTCCCAAAATGAAATATCCTTCCCGCTAGTGGCTGTCAGAGTGGCGGTGGCTAGAAACTGAATAACAGCTGATATATTAACTTATGAAGCCTGGCTGCAGCGGCTATGGGATGTAGCCATGACTGGGAAACTTATCTTCAAAATAAAAACAACAAAGGCAAAGACAATGGACTACTCGGCCACATAGGGCTTGTCTGTCAACTACATTAAGGGTCGGTATTCCTTCAGTTTCCACGTCGGCTTCATTTCTTACTTTGGGGCAAAGACTGATTACCTGCAGAAATGAACAACAATTGTTTTTATATTACCTTATTCTTAATAGACTTACTGTAGTTATGATTGAACCCTCAAGTGCACTCAGGTGAATTCCAGGTGGGGATGGGGGATTTTAAAAAAATGTACTTACCAACCCTGCACACAGTTTGTTTAGTAATTCCCTATATGCACTTTAATTTATATACTTATTAAAATATTTATAAGCCGCACTTTTCATAAAAGAATATCAAGGCGGTGTTACAACTTAAAAAGCATACTAGAATTAAAAACTAATTAAAACATAATTAAAAACAATAATAAAAGCATCCAGAAGTACTGCATTGGTTGGAAAGAAAATTCATATTCAAAGGCCTGTTTAAAAACTTCAGTTCAGTTTGCGAATTATATTAATGAAAAACTAATTTAAAAAAACACACGTTCCTGCTCTGACACATTTCCTGCTTTGGTTTCATTGCTCCAGCTAGCCAAGCCAGGGACCTTTTGTCAAAGATGCTAGTGATTGACCCAGCCAAACGGATATCAGTGGATGAAGCCTTACAGCACCCGTACATTAACGTCTGGTATGACCCAGCAGAAGTGGAGGCGGTAAGTGAAACACTGTCTTTTATGCTAGAACCTTTAGGGTATCCAAACCGAGCTAGGAATGGGGGTGAAATTTGTTCAGTTTGAATTTTAGGGGAAAGTGTGCACAAAATGCATATATTAGTAAAAATAATATGCAAAAAATGCAATGTTAGAGGAAATGGTTTACAAAAATGCATGGTTTGCTGTGCCCTGCTGCTGTTTTGTTATTCTGATATTCTGGTTGTTTTTGTGCTTTTTATGTTATGATTTTAAATACACACTGTACTTCTTTTAAATTTTATGTTTTTGTAACACAGCCTGGGACAATTTGGTGAAGGGTAGGCTATAAATACACATAATAAATATATTAGTAGACATGCACACAAACATGTGGACAAATTTTCGTGCAGTCTCTTTATGTAAAAAAGTTACAGATGTGGAAGGGGCATACTCAGCTTACGTTTGCAACAATGAGAAACTGAAACTGGCAAATTCACCCATCCCTACGTTCAGCTAATTCCATGTTGCTATTTTGGCTGGTCCATTACCGAAATAAATAAATAAATAAATTCATTCATGTTGCTATTTTATTTCATTGCATTGTCTGGTGACATTAGTCCTTTTGAATAGAAACAAGCCTTTCCAACCTAATTTGCAGCCAGTGTCACACTCTCTATGCTTTAAAGTACCTCTGTTAATTCACGTAGTATTTCTAGTAGTGGTGAATGGCTACCCTGATGGCCAGACATAGTTGGGGTCTGTGGCACTCTTGGCCTGGACAACAAGTAAGAAAGTTTTGAACTTGGCGATGCAATATAAAGTAAGGCATATCCTTCAATCTGTTTCTCTGTTCCTGTCCAGCTGCCTGTGCCCTGGCTCTGTAGGCGACACCATACTAGTGACATTGCCAAAATGTGTCTTTCTCAGCTTTGAATCCATGGCAGATATTCTGTCTCTTGGATTATTTTACAGTTCACATTTCCTGTTCGAACATGGGCCAGGTTCAAGGAATTCCCTTCCTATTTCACTCCTATCTCTTACCCCCTCCCCCTTACTGGGCTGATGCTCCACTGGTGGCAAACTGCAAGAAGAGGGTAAGGAGGGAGGAATCTCCACTTCCTCTGCTCGCTATGCTATGAAGTGTGCTACAGTTAGGGTTGCCAGGTCCATGGCCTGAGACTGATCCTGTATCTTTAGGAGAAGAGAAGGTCAGCCAAGTGCAGGTGTTCTTGCAACTCTGTCATGGGAAAAACCACAAGGTGGAATTCTCCCTTCCCCCTGCACAACTTTTAAAGATACAGAAGACCTCTTGGAGGCCGGGCCTAGCAACCAAGAGGTCTTTTGTATCTTTCAAAGTTGTGGAGGGGGGAGGGAGAATTCCACATTGTGGTTTTCCCATTAAAGAGTTGCAAGAACACCTGCACTTGGCTGACTTTCTCAGGATCAGGATCAGGCCAAGAACCTGGCAACCCTAGCTACAATGCTGATACCTCCTGGGAAATGTAGCTTTTCCCAAGGGCTACCACAATGACAGTAGCCTTAAGGAAAACTGCATTTCCCAGGGTCTGCCTTCAGTCTGGCATGCTATGTAGAGCCAGCATGGAGTAGTGATTACAGCATCAGACTGGGACCTGGGAGACCAGGGTTCAAATCCCTGCTTAGCCATGAAGATCACTGGGTGACCTTGGGACAGTCATTCTCTCTCTCTTCCTAATCTGCCTGTTGTGAGGATAAAAACTGGAGGGGGAGGACCATGTTTGCACACCACCTTGAGCTCCTTGGAGGAGAGGTAGGATATAAATGGAATAATAAAATAATGCCAGGTGCCATAGAGGGAGGGAAGCTCTGTCCTCCTCTCTGTCCCTCTCTCTCCTTGCTGTGGCTTACCACTGGAGAACTGCCATGACTGGGAGGGCGATCTTTCTTCCCTTGCTCATCTATGGCTCACCCCTGATTTCCTGCTTGCTCCCACGGAATTGCCACCATCATATCCGCCTGGGAAATGGAGTGGAAGGGAAAGTAGGAGAGGGCTGGGGACATGGAAGGAGCCTGCTGGGTAAGTGGATAGGAGGGAGGCAGAGTGAGGGGTTGGAGTTCGAAAGAGGCTTAGGCTGCATCACCCAATTTGCTGCCACATTTGAATTAAGGGTGGGCATTTTTGTTCTGTGTCAAGAGCGCAACATCAATCCTCAAAACAGTTTGGGAGGGAGAGAAGGGGCTTGAATCGTCTGGGGAGCATGTCTTATCGTGATCTTCATTGTAAAAACCACCCACACCTCCCTTCCTCTCTCTGGGAAGGGAGCTAGGATGGGCAGATGTGCTCTGGAAATAGAGGAAGCAGCAACCAGAGCTCCACTGTGGTTGCCATGGCTCAGAAGCTCCTGGGTTCTCATGTAAACTCCCTATTCTCCCCATTTCAGCAGTCAATTAAAGTCTCTCTCCCCCCCCTCCCCAAATCTGGCAAATTCCAAAATACCAGCCCTAATTCAGATTGGCCTGGGGGAAAATAGAACAATTTCCTGACATTTAGAGAAGCAGGTCAACTGAACCAGTCTGTGGTGAGCTGGAGAGCACTCACCCGCAGCACACAACCACACCAAAGCACAAATGTGTATATGTGTGTGTTATACTCCAGTGTGCAACACAGTGGCACTATTATGCTGAACGTGACTTGAGGTACACTTGGCCGTTATTGGCTTCACACTCCAAATCTGAAACATTTTTTATAGTACAGTCTCCCCATCATCAAAATGCTTCACAGTCTCCTGTAACATTCAGAAATAAGGACATTTACTTATTGCCCTTATAAGGCTCTGGAGGTGAGCTGAAAAGCACTCTTTGTCTCATGTCACCTGTCAGAGGCAACAGTATGATTTTCTATCTGCATTTGTGTTTATTTTTCATCATATTGATTTTCCCCAACCTGTACACTTCTGCAGTCCTGCTTTTGTTTGTTTATTTGGCCAGAGTCCTCAGCGCTGGCAGATGCAAACCTTTGTGTAGACTCCTAGGGAAGGGGCTTGGATTTTGTCATGTTCTGCCCCCTTTGAATTCTGTGATTTAAACACTAATAAAGGCGACAAAGGTGGAACATGATAAGAGAATGGACAGAGGTACTCTGGGTTGTATCCAAACCAAGGTTAGTGGGATTCCACTGGTGTAGTAGCATTCTTATTTCCTCACCTCTAGGGATGGGGGAGAAATTAGTGTCAGTTTGCATTTAAAGCTAAATCTAGCAAATTCACACTTTCCAAAACAACATGAGAACCGAAACTCAGCCATCCTTCAAAATTTGCATTTATCTGAATTTTCTGATGTCGTTCTCCAACCAGCCAACGTTTGCCAAAATGCATATATTAGGATAAAGTGTGCATACAAATGAATTATTAAGGAAGATAACATACAAAATGGCATTATATTAGGAAAATTGCTTGGAAAAAGGCATACATTAGTCAAAACTGCACAGAAAAATGCTTTTTAAGAGAAATTCACATTAAAGTGCTGACGAATATTTGTGAGTAAAATCACAAATTGCCGCAGAACTGAATTTAAGATTGGAAAAATGAGAAACTGAGAGAAACTAGAGAAACTGGAGAGACTGGAACAGGTTCAGAGGAGAGCAACAAGGATGATCAGGGGACTTGAAACAAAGCCCTTTGAGGAGAGGCTGAAAAAATTGGGCATGTTTAGCCTTGAGGAGAGAAGATTGAGTGGAGATATGATAGCACTGTTCAAATAGTTGAAAGGTTGCCACACAGAGGAGGGCTAGGATCTCTTCTTGATCATCCTGGAGTGCAGGACACGGAATAATGGTCTCAAGTTACAGGAAGCCAGATTTCAGCTGAACATCAAGAAAAATTTCCTAACTGCTAGAGCAGTTCAACAATGGAACCAATGATCTAGGAATCCATGACCTGAAGGCATTCAAGAAGCAGCTGTATAGCCACCTGTCGGGTATGCTTTAATTTGGATTCCTGCATTGAGCAGGGGGTTGGTCTTGATGGCCTTATAGACCCCTTCAAACTCTACTATTCTGTTATTCTGTGATTCTGACTGAGATTGACAGATCCTCTATTCCTACTCTCCTTCTGGCACACACACCATCAAAATCTTCTCTGTAGGGTTCCCCAACCCTCCAGAGCTGTTTTTGAGGGTGCACAGGACACTGCAGGGGAGAGAAGAGGGAGGCGAATTTCCATTCTGCTAGCACAAGTATCTTGCCCTGGTGGAACAGGAATCTTTTATTCTGCCCTGTTTTTCTCCCTCTCTCATAATACTTGTTAGCTTTACTCAGTGAAATTGATTACCAATAGGACAGAAAGTAAATACTATTTCTTTCTCGTTTTTTAAACAATCTTTACAAAATAAATAAATTCAGGTATGAAAAACATCATGATTATTTATGAATGTAAATTTCCTCCTACAATTCCCTTCCTTAACAATCATAGTAAATTCAAGAAACTTAATTGTTATGGTGAAACAATAATAATAAAAATAATAGGATAACAATAGTGTTAATGACGGAATATAGAAAAGGATAAGTTGTAATAATAATAAGGCAAGGTGGCAGTGTTACTAAGTTTTGTTAAATAATAGCAGAATAATTCATATGAAATATAATCAGATAACATGTGAAATAATAAATAAGACATGCCTAACAGGGAGTATAGAAAAACTGTGCCCTTTCCAATAATGGATAAATTTTTTCCAAGATCCATTTTGCTATAAACTGGTCATTTTGTTGTCTCCTCTCTCTAGTTTTGATCATGTTTGCAAATTTGACCATATCTCATGGTCTTAAAAGCCATTCAGCTGAATGGGTGAGGATGGGGATCTTATTCCATTTATAGCTAATAACAATCATGATACTGTTAGTGTGTTACATTTGTGTTCCTCTATTATCTGATAGTACTACATTTTTTTTCTGATAGTACTACATTTTCTTTACAGCATTCCGCTAATACAGCGGTTGTCAATTGCAGAAAGGCCCCGCTCCTACGGCGCTTGTTCTGCTTTTACGGCGGTTTTTGCTCGTCGCGCACCATTTTCGTGCCATTTTCACGCGACGCACACCATTATCTTCAATGCGTTCTGCTTTACAGTGGTTTTCGCTTTACAGCGGGGGTCCGGAACATAACCCGCTGTATGAGTGGGGCCCTACTGTAGTCCAAAAAGATAACAAATAGATCTCTTGGTAAATCATAGCATGTCGTGATTTTAATTTCAGTTATAGAAGCCCAGTACTTTATAATCCTAGGACAGGTCCAAAAGATATGAAACATGTGAACTCTGTTGAAATTGCATCTCCAGAATTTATCTTTGACTTATGCATACATTTGACTCATCCTATTAAGTGTTAACTACTATCTGAATATCAGTTTGTAATAACTTTATTTACAATTCATACATAGAGTGCTTTCCACATCCATGTCCATGTTTCACACAATACATTTGACTTCGGGGCACACACACAAACTCAATTATTCATGCTCATCCTCAACATGCTGCTTTCAATCTAGATTGACTGTAGATCCTGCTGCCCACACGGGTGATGTGGTTATTTGATACACCGTTGAAACCCTCCCCTTGATTAGCTTATCCACGCTTTTTCCTCCCTGCACATGCCCCAAGTGAATAAAGAAAGAAGTGGTGATTGCAATATTGATACACTCCCACCCACATCACTGGGCAGGCGTGGATACACCCTGCCTCCCATTGCTGGGATCACCTGCATCTGTTTTCAAATGGATACTTCAGGGTAATGTAGAATCAATCTGCAATAAGCTTTTATTTTCAGAATGAAACCAGTTTGTCAAGAAGTGCTTTTCAGCGGCAAAAAAAATATGCAATAGATCTAGATTGTATGTGGACTCTGTAGAAAAAACAAGTAGTCTCTATTGTTGTAGAATAAAATGTCATGTGTATGCAGCCTTAATCACTTCTAGGGGATGTAGTAATGTTCACTAGTTTAGATTATTATTATATTTAAAAAACAGGTTAAAACAAAACATTTTTTAAAAATTATTTTTGAGAAACAGCTTTAAAAACATCTTAAAAAGCCAGATGCAGACTGGGATATGGTCCAACCCAGATGCAGACTGGGATAATGTCTCTACTTAAAAGGCTTGTTGAAAGAGGAACGTCTTCAGTAGGCGTGGAAAGATAACAAAGATGCCTGTCTAATATTTAAGGGGAGGATGTTTTTCAAAAGGTTTAGACAAATATATGGGGATGGGTCTATCAATCGCTATGTGGCATGGCACTAGGTGGAACCTCCATGCTGAAAGGGTGGCCACTAGAGAGAATGGTGGCACCTTGACTGTGGAATGTCCTCTCTAGAGATGTCTGCCTGGCATCTGCATTGAGATCTTTTCTGTACCAGGTGAAGGCCTTGTTATTCTCCCAGTAGTGGCAGCTGATGCCCATTGGGACTGGTCAGGCAGAAGGCCAGGAGACCAGCAGTAAATGGACACAGACTGAGTGACAGAGCCCATCCTTGTCTACAAGGGCAACACTGAGATTAAGGGGGAGGAAACTGGCAGGCAGTGTCACCCCTTGGACTGGTTGTAAGTAGGAAGGCAGGCAGAAAGGTGGGGGTTGGCTGAGAGCAAACTGAGGTTGGTGGACCAGCCTCCATTGTTTCCCCAGCTTTTTAATCCTATAATTGTAAAAAATGTGTTGGTGCTTTTTAGCTCCTTGCACTGCTATTGTCCTCTGCTTTTTGAACTGCCCACAGAGAGCTTCCGCTATTGGGTAGTATAGAAATGTAGTTAATAAACAGAAGAAAATAAATAACATCACATGAAAAAGTTAAGTGGAGTATCTCCATAGAATGTTTCCCACTTGGTGGAAGAAGAAAATTCTATCTCCAGTAGCAATTTGTTGTTTTGATATTGATGACTAGCAGGAGAAGAAATCAAGAAATCAAGAACAGCAAGCCATTCTTAGCAAGCAAGGATAGCAGCATAAGCATCTGCTTGCCCTCCGGGGGAAAAGGTCAGGTGTGAGTGTACAGGAGGTGTAATCATTCCTAGCAAGCCTCCTAAGATGGCCTAGAGAGCATTTTATAATTCTTCCCAATGCCAGTGTTGCTGTGGGAGTAAATTCATTAGTGCTTGTGAGATGCTCTGTTACCATAGCGATGAGATACCATATGGAGAGATGGCTCACAGTCTGCAAACTTGTGTCCTTTTCTGCTTTGACTATGAGACCTGAGAACGTTGGAGCAACATATAGCCAGTAGCTGGCCACAGATCTAACTCCTGCACATGTGAGGCTAATAAGTAATTATCACTCTGCAGTCATTTATTCCAATACATCACAAGGAAGTAATCCTACCACTTGGTTTTAGGATTTACAGTGCTGTCTTCCTCGCACAGAAATGCAACAATGCATTGCATTTAAGATATGCTAATGACTTTTCTATGGGAGTGTGAATTTACCCAAAGGTTTCCCTCTGGTGCAGTGCTTGTGGTCTCTTCCTCCCAACTGTCTCTGTGTTCTGCAGTCTTCATGTCCCTGGAGCAAGAAGCAATTGCCTTCATGTCTAACATGCTTCTCCTTGAATCCTGAATTTCTAACCCTTATGCCCACAACAGGGGGAAAAAAACCATCAGGTCATGAGGGTTTAACACAAGAGCCCTGCTGGATCAGACCAAAGGGCTATCTAGACCATCATTTTGTTCTTATAATGTCTAACCAGATACTTATGAGCACAAGCAGGACATGGGCACAGTGGCCCGCTCCCATTCATGATCCCCAACCGGTGGTGGCTGATGCCTATTGGAACTGGTAGGGTGGCAGACGGGGAGATCAACATTAAGTGGAGCCATAGCCAATGTCAGGCAAAGCCAAGTAATTCTGGTTTTGTCCCCATCCTTCTCCCTGCTGATTTTGACAATGCCAGCGCTGACACTAAGGAGGAGGAAACTGACAGCCAGTGCCTCCTCGTAGCCTGGTTGCAAGAAAGAAGGCAGACAGGAGGGGGGTCTGACTGAGGTTCATGAGGCAGTGCCCCATTAGCCCTAATGGGTCAGCCTCCACTATCCCCTGCAACTTGTGTTCAGAGTAGGGTTGCCAGGTTCATGGCCTGAGACTGATCCTGTATCTTTAGGAGAAGAGAAAGTCAGCCAAGTGCAGGTGTTCTTGCAACCCTGTCATGGGAAAAACCACAAGGTGGAATTCTGCCTTCCCTCTGCACAACTTTTAAAGATACAAAAGACTTCTTGGTTGCCAGGCCTGCCTCCAGTAGGTCTTCTGTGTCTTTAAAAGTTGTGCAGGGGAAGGGAGAATTCCACCTTGTGGTTTTTCCCATTACAGTGTTGCAAGAACACCTGCACTTGGCTGATTTTCTCTTCTCCTAAAGCAGCCTTTCCCAACTAGTGGGCCACCAGATGTTGCTGGACCACAACTCCCATCTTTCCTGACCATTGGCAATGCTGGCTGAGGCGGATGGGAGTTGTGGTCCAACAACATCTGGTGGCCCACTAGTTGGGAAATGCTGTCCTAAAGATACAGGGTCAGTCTCAGGCCCTGAGCCTGGCAACCCTAGTTCAGAGGTATACCACCTCTGATACTGGAAGTAATACAAATGGCTATTGTGTTTATTTGTTTATTTATTTACAAAAATATTTGTATACAACATTTTTAAAGCAACCACCACCACCATAGAATAAAAAACATTAAAAATACAATAAAACCAATGTGGCATATCAAAGTGCTAGAGCCATACCTTTAGGCTAGCACTGCCATAAGAATTGGTAGGAAATCAACTCAGACTCTTTCTGTTGTATTGGAAAATTAGCTGTGAATGAATATTTAGAGCGGGGATGGGTAACCTTTTTCAAGCCGAGGGCTGCATTACCCCAGTGGAAAGTAGTTGGGAGCCACATTCCAGGAATGGGTGGCTCGAGACCCAAGAGTGGGTCAGGTAAAGTCTCACACAATCACACATCCCTAACACATACACATACAATCACAGACACAGACACACAAAGGTATTTCCCCTTTAAAAAGAGGTATATATTTAATTCTTCCTTATTCTGCTCAGGTTTCACCTTCAATTCCCCCCATAGACTTTCTAAAAAGTTTCTTTCTAATTTCCCCCATAGACTTTCTAAAATGTTTGAGAGGAACACACATCAACCTCTCAGAGACATCCCGCACTTCTTTGATCTAGCAGCAAATCTTTAAGCTGAAGAAGATAGGCAGTTACACACTTTGCAGAACCTCAAAGCCCTTTCTCCTCTCATCTGTTCCTTGTTGAGCACCTGATGGGTGGGAGAAGACCCAGAGGGCTGGATGCAGGCCAGAAGTTCCCCACCCTCCTTTAGGGTTTTCTTTATTGTTAATTGCTCAGTGATTGAAATTATAAGGACTCTTTTATTTCCCCGCAGTTACAGTCTAATCCTGCTTTTTTTGAAGTTCACACATCAGGCATTTGGCACTTAATCTGTCACTTACCTCTCAGCTTCATTGTTGGAAGTGGGTCAAGAGCAACTCCTGTTTTGTTCTTTTATGTTCCAGAAGGGAGATAGAATTAGGGCCCTCCAGATGGATAGGCTTAATTACTTTTACCTGTGATGCTCTGACTGACTTCCGTCGCTAGACTGATATGTCTTAGGGAAGCTTATCTGCCCCTCCTCCTTCTGCCCTTTCCTCTCTTCTCGTCTTCTCCAACTGTCCGAGAGAGAGGAGACACCTTTGTCTCTGCTCTCTCTCTCCTGGGCCATGAGGGCCACTCCCGAGCCTGGGCATTGCGCCTCAAACTTAGTTAGTTAGTTAGAACTAGGTATGCCTTTCTATCTACTATGTATTTCTATAAATAAAGTAGCTTTTCTTATTTTACTAAGTCTTAAGTCTCAGTGATCTCAATGCAGGGTAAAAGCCTGCTTTCTTAGGTAAAAGCACACACTGGCACACACGCATTTCAGATCGTTGACATCCTCTGCTAATCTGCAAACAAATATACAAATTTACAGAACATTCTTCCATCCTTAAAATTCCCCATCCAGAATCTATCCTCTTGAAAGACCTTTCTTTATGATAGCTTCAGGGAATGGCCCCTATCTTTAGAATTCTGCACAGGTGCTTTATGAGCTATAGATGGCTGTGGGGATTGCTCTACTCCACGTTTCTTGCATAGATGAAAGAGACATATGGCTTGAATGTTAGTTTAATATACTGTAATGATCCAGGATGCTTGTAGCTGTTCATCTTATCTTTTACTTTAAAAGAATAGTTTAATTCTCGTTCCTTGTCCTGTCAGCTGATTTCCAGAAATATATCATTGGACCATATGTTACTAATGAAAAGTCACCAAGAAACTTTTCAATTGGAGTGAAATACTGACCAAATCCAGCTCACAGTTATAAATGCTGGAATGCTTTGCTATCATTGCCTTGTCTATGATAACAGCAGCTCTGTTCCAGCCTCTTCTCACACTTTCCTTGGAGCTAGGGATGGATCTGCCAATTTCAGTTCTCCTAGCTTCATTTTTCCAGTCTTAAATTCCCTCCTCCGCATTTCTGTATCAATTCGTGAATTATTATTTTTTAAATCTTCCTGAAAATTCACCAGCATTTTAGTGTGAATTTCTCCTAATAATCTTTGTTCTTGAGTTTTGACTAATGTACATATTTTTGCAAGCACTTTCCCCTAATACAATGGACAGATCAAGATGGTTCACACACACCCGGAGGCTAATGGAATCCACTGGATTCCTGAATGCCCTGGGGGAGTTTGCAGTAGATAGAGTAGGTGAACCTGTTGAAGCCCTTGTTATGCTGTGGAACAGCAAGGTGCGTTGGGCTCTTAACATGGTTGCCCCTCAGTGCCCTCTCTGGCATTGTGGAGCCCAGTGTACACCTTGGTACACCAGTGAATTAAGGGCAATAAAACAGACTGGACAATGGCTAGAGCACAAGTGGTGAAAGACGTGCTGTGAGGCTGATCAGGCACAAATAAAGCATCATAACTGTGCCTACTGTGTGGCAATGACGGCAGCAAAGAAGGCCCACTTCTCTGTTTCCATTGCATTCTCAAGCTGTCCAGTGGAGCGTTTCTGTATTGTCAGGGGTCTGTTGACATCAACTCCAAGAAATGGAGTTTTAGACCCTTCGGAGGCCCACTGTGAATTGTTTGCAAGGCACTTTGAGGGTAAAGTTGCTTGCCTCCGTAGCAGTCTTGATGCCCCATCCACATCTACTGTAGTCCCCAGTGAGGTATTGAGTGCAACATCTGCTGCAACTTCTTGGGAACGGTTTCAGTTGATGCGGCCTGATGACGTGGACAAGGTGCTTGCGATGATGCGGCCAGCAACGTGTCCTCTTGACCCTTGCCCTTCTTGGCTTATTAAAGCTTGCCAAAGGGATTTGACCAAGTGGATCCAAGGTGTGGTCCATGCATTGTTGCAGGAGGGAGTGGTTCCAGCCACCCTGAAAGAGGCAGTGATCCAAATGGTCCTGAAAAAGTCCACCCTGGACCAATTGGTTTGTGACAATTACCGCCTGGTCGCAAATACCCCCTTTTTAGGGAAGGTGATTGAGAGGGTTGTGGTGCAGCAATTGCAAGTGCTTTTGGATGAAACATATTATCTTGACCCATTCCAATCTGGGTTCAGGCCTGGTTATGGGATTGAATCAGCCTTGGTCGCCCTGTTGGATAACCTTTATCGGGAGAAGGACAGGGGGAGTGCGCTCCTGTTATTCTTACTTGATCTCCCAGCAGCTTTGGATACCAGTGATCATGGTATCCTTCTGGGCCGAGTTGGTGAGATGAGTATTGGAGGCACTGTTTTACAGTGGTTCTGATCCTACCTCCAGAGTCATTTTCAGAGAATAGCATTGGGTGATTGTCTTTCAGCCTCCTGGCAGTTGTGCTGTGGGGTGTTTGCTGCAGGGTACCATCTTATCCCCCAGGCTGTTTAACATCCATATGAAGCCCTTGGGAGCGGTCATCAGGAGATTTGGGCGAGGTGTTAGCAGTACTCTGACGATACCCAGCTCTATTTCTCTGTAACATCTGAATCGGGAGAGCCGGTGCAAGCCCTGCACCGCTGCCTGGATTTGGTGGTGTGCTGGATGAAGGCCAGTCAACTGAGTTTGAATCGTAGCAAGACGGAGGCTCTGTGGGTTGGTAGTTCCTGCGTTCAGATAATTGGTCAGTTGCCTGCTTTGGATGGAGTCATACCCGTCTGAAAGAGCAGGTTTGTAGTCTGGGGGTGCTCCTGGATTCATCTTTGTCACTAGAGGCCCAGGTGACTTAAGTGACTAGAAGTGCCTTTTACCAGCTTCAGCTGGTAAGACAGCTACGGCTGTTTCTGGATTGGGATAGTCTGACCACTGTTGTCCATGCACTGGTAACTTCCAGGCTAGATTACTGTAATGTGCTCTATGTGGGGCTGCCCTTGAGGTTGGTCCAGAATCTGCAGCTGGTGCAAAATGTGGCGGCTCAACTGCTCACTGGAGCAAGGTATTGCCAACATGTCACACTGCTGCTGAAAGAATTGCACTGGCTATCCATTTGCTACCACACCAAGTTCAAGGTTCTAGTTTTGGTGTACAATGCCCTGTACAGCTTGGGACCAGAATACCTGAAAGATCATCTTACACCTTATATACCCAGTCGATCACTACGCTCTGCAGGTGAGGGCCTCCTGCAGATACCATCTTATCAGGAGATCCGTTCCGCACAACATAGGAAGTGAATCTTTAGTGTAGTCACAGCTACCCTTTGGAATACTTTCTCCTTAAATATTAGACAGGCAACATCTCTGTTATCTTTTCAGTGCCTACTGAGGACCTTCTTTCAACAAGCCTTTTAAGTAGAGACCTTATTCCAATCTGTTTCTGTGTTGTAATTGCTTTTTAAGATATTTTTAAAGCTTTTTTAAAAGAGATGTTTTTAAAGATGTTTTGTTTTAATATGTTTTAAAAGATGTTTTATTGTAATATATTTTAAAGTCTGTTTTTATGATGTTTTAGAGTGTTTTTAGTGTCTTGTTTGTTGCCCAGGGCTCCTTCTGGGAGGAAGGGCAGGAAATCAATCAATCAATCAATCAATCAAATAAATAAATAAATGTTACCCCTCTGTTGAAAGATTTGCACTGGCCAATTAGCTACTGGGCTAAGCTGTGGTCTGGACATCTCCATTCCCCCTTGGAATATCAGACGGGTGCTGTCTCTGCTGAGTTTTTGGCACCTATTGACGACCATCCTCTTCCAACAAGCTTTTTAAGAAGAGAACTTTCCCAGTCTGCAGCTGTACTGGAGTTGTTTTTAAGTTGTTTTTCAGATTTTTAAAATTGTTTTATCACTTGTTGTTTGAAGAACTGCATCACAAAATGCAGAGAAGCGTGAATTTTGAAGGATGGCTGCGTTCATATTGATTCAGAAAGTGCAAATTAGGTAGGTTCACCTTGAAATGTGAACTGCATCAAATTTCTCTGCAATCCCTTCTTGGAACTACCCTGGAACCTGGGCTCTTTTGGGAGGAAGGCTGGGAAATACACTTAATCAACAACTACAACTCCTACCACTGTTATTCTCATTGTACACTCTGGGGAACTGGTGCCAAGAGACACAAAGATAGGCATTCTGTGTGTATGTGTGGGTTAAGCCAAGGCGAAGTTCAAGTTCCAGCACTCTGCTTCTGGGCTCAGGGGCTGTAAGAATTCTTGTTCCATCTTGTGTTTTAGTTTCCTTTCTCTGAAGGTGCTACTGCTGAAATATCCTTACCATTCTTATGCCTGCTGTCCCTCCCTCCTGCCCTCCCTCCCGCAGTGCTTTCATATCTTTCCCTTCCAGGAAGAGATGCTGGCCTGTGTCTTAATGCCACCTGTTTTCTTGCCCCGCTCCTTTGTCTTTCACTGCAGCCTGACTCACACAAATGCAGGAGTACAACAAGCTTGCAAGGCGCTAACTGGCTGCAAAGGGTTCGTCTGCTTACTTTTGGGGATTATAAAAGGCATAAGAGCACAATGGGGGGGGCAGAAATGATAAGCTTACTTAAGGCAATTCACTTGTGGTAGGATCCTATGTGCCAAGGTGCACAAGAAGGCAGTTAAAAAAAATTAGGCCACTTTTAAAGGCAAAAGGAAGCTTTACAAGATAAAATCAAATGCTGTCACAATCACAAACTCAAAATACATAATAAAAAACACCAGTAATGAACTCACCCAAAACTACACAAACAAAAAACAAATCTTTGAGGCTGTCCTAAATGTCTCAATGGACAAGCATCAGCAATGAATCCCGGATGCACGGGGCTAGCTGCTGTCAAAGGCCTCCAATGGTGATCTTAACAAGCAGGCAGGCTGGTATGAGTGAAGGTGGTTTCTCAGGTAATACAGCTCAAGGCTTTGAAGCTTAAGACCAGCACTTTAAATTGGGTGTCAAAACACACTGGTAATGAGTACAGCTAGTACAATAGATGTGTTATGTGAGCTGACCTCCCGGCTTCCACCAGAATTTGGGTGATTGCATTCTGCACCACCTGAAGTTTCTGAACTGTCTTCAGAGGCATCCCTACATGGAGCACATTGCAGTAGTCTTAACCTGGATAGCACTAGTGCAGGGATAATCGAGGCAAGGTCCATATCTTTCCAGATAGGGTCATGTTTGGTATATCAATGTAAACTGCAGCCACCCAAGCTTTCCCAGTTAGTATGGAGTCTAAGACCATTCCCAAACTGCAGACTTGGTCCTTCAGAAGGAATGCAACCTCATCAAAACCAGTTATGAATCTTCATCCAGAGTAGTTGATTCTTTAACCACAGTATCTCCATGTGGTCTGGATTGAGTCACAACTTTTTCTTCCTCACCCACCCCTAAATCACTTACAGACCGTGCTTCAGGACGTCTACAGCCTTTCCGGGATGAGCTGATAGAAATGAAAGACAGAGTATCTGAGTATCATCTGCACACTGTTGACACATCAGCCTAAACTTCCAGATTACTTCCCACAGATCAGCAGGGAAACTGTGGCTCTGTAGAGGTTGCTGGGCTACAACCATCATTCTTGACAAGTGGCCATACTTCCTGGTCTTAATAGGAGTTGAAGTCCAACAACATCTGAAGGGTCACCGGTTCCCCATCCCTGATGGAGTTGTTGAAATGCATGGGGACAAGAAGGACTCTTGAGATACCCCATGGACCAAATTCCAGGATGGGGGGGGCACACAGAAGTCCCCTAGCACCACGTTCTGCAAGTGCTCCACTAGGTAAGAGTGGAACCACCATAACACAGTGAATGCCAGTCCCAATCCTGTCTAGAATGATGGTATAGAAAGCTGCTGAGAGATCCAGGAGAACCAACAGGTATAGTACAGTGTCACAGTCTTATTCACAAAACTGTAACAGTTATAACCATAGAATGAGCTGAACCAAGCTCCTAAGTCAAAACTCCTTGATGAAACTGAGATTGCAGCGTCACTGTAGGAAACTTCTGTGGCTGCAATATGGTACAATAAGCAAAGCCAGGTCAATCAAAGGGTTTTGCAGGTGTAATGACAAATCACTCATGTAGCATTTCACGGAAGATATTTACATATGCTGTTTCCTCTCCCCTTCCATTGAGCTTTTGTTTGTATAGCATTCGCTATACATCTTAATTGTGCAAAAACCTGACAGCTTTAAAAGAAAATCAGTGAATGGCAGATCTGTGATGAAACAAATTGTTGCACACAACTGTTTATATGAATGGCCTGGCCCCTTTTTGTAAACTATCCATTAGCTTTAGCCTGTGTTTATAGTGAGAATGGCTTGTGCGAGTTTATGAATAATCAGCCTATGGATGGCTTTTGAGGCATTTATAGATTTGATGTTCTTCATATTTTCATCCCACTGGTTGGATAAGTCAGCCTAGGTCACATAATATTGTTTCTCCTGGTGGGTCAGAAGTTTCTGGTGTCTATAGGAAGATCACTGCCAGATTAATCTTCCTGGCTGAGCTGCTGGAGCAGGCTGCAAAGCTTCATAGCGCTGGCTCTCAGCTCAGTTAGGCATATTATTCCTTAGAAATGATAGTGGTCCAGTATGAGAACATTGAGCATTTTATGAACCACTGATCACAACATACCAGTCTCTCTCTCTCTCTCTCTCTCTCTCTCTCTCTCTCTCTCACTCACTCACTCACTCACTCACTCACTCACTCACTCACTCACTTCACAGGCAGCCTCTTTGCAATCCTTGCACCCCATAGTAGTTGCCTCTAGAGATACATGAACCATATATCCCGGCTTTTTGTTACACTATTCACATCCAGATGTCAATGAATGAGCAATGAATGAGCAAACACTGTCAATATTTCATTTATTTCTTCGTTTTCTACAGGGTTTCCTACCTTGTTCTGTTCTTCAGAGCCACAAAACCCCAAACTGGCAATTAGTCATCTCCCCAAAAGTGCAATATCCATCCCTTGGGTCTTTTAAATTTGGTTTTAAATTTGGTTGTGGAAGGGAAAAGGAAAGAAAGCAAAACAAGTCAATTTAGACAAGGAAGCATCTGAATAAGCAGCTGAAGCACAAAAGGAGGGAACAGAGCATTTTATAAAAAATATATAGCTCAGTCTTTGTAGAAAATGTCAATGGTTTTGTTTCAAGAGCTTAACCTTGAGGTGATGACCCTGTGCATCTTCCTGGGCTTTACAGCATGAGCATGCTAGTGAGGAAGAAGGAAGCTAGATGGCATCCTAGCCAAGATGCAGAACCCTGAGCCAGCTAGAATCTCATTTTATAACTCTATTAAAAGTTTATGATCTTTTCATAGGCTACAGAGGAGCAGTAAAATTATGATGTCTTGTTCAAATGGCAGGGAGTGTAATGACTTTGGGAAATGGTAGCAGGAAGGCAAAAGCCTGCTCTCCTTCTGACAGGTTTAAAAAAATGTAGACTCTGGTAGTCTTTGTTTAAATGCCAGCCCATGACCTGCTGCTAACTAGAGGGAAATGTATGTTATTACTCTGGCGACATGCTGTTCATTCACAATGAATGAAGGACAAGCTGGGGCCTGATTGCCCCTAAGAGTGCTTTGTAAGAAAATACAACCAAATGCCAACCTGACTTTTTGACCTCTGAGTGCTAGTAAACAATTGCAGCATTGTCTTACTGTTAGGAATAGATTAGCTTTTGACTCCTACTGATGGGAGTGTTTGTGGCGCGTGATAGAAGGCCTTGCCTATTCCACATTCTAGCCTCCTTAACTTTTCAGATCTGGACAATGATTGGCTATAGGTTACCAGTTTTGCAACGTGTCTTATTATTGAGCTTTACTAAAAAGGTAAAGGTGTCCCCGCACTTGTAGTGCGAGTCATTTCCGACTCTTAGGGTGACATCTTGCGACGTTTACTAGGCAGACCATATATATGGGGTGGGATTGCCAGTTCCATCCCCGGCCTTTCTTTACCCCCCAACATATGCCGGGTACTCATTTTACCGACCACGGATGGATGGAAGGCTGAGTGGACCTCGACCCCTTTTACCGGAGATTCGACTTCCTCCTTTCGTTGGAATCGAACTCAGGCTGTGAGCAGAGCTTCGGCAGTAATATTTTAGGGTTAGGGTTGCCAGTATTGTTATCATATAATCAAAGGTGTTTTGAATGTTTTTGTAGAACAGTAACTAATATTTGCTATAAATAAATGAAACAGTTGCCATGGTTTTGGAAGATATTGACTTCCCAGATTTGTTAGTGGCTGTCTTTTGTAATGGAGGAGAGCTTTTGCCTTCATGCTCTATGTAGGAGGGCTTCCAGCAAGCATCTAGAGAGTTACTTGAAGGAAAATATGGATATACAGATCTGACAGTTTCAGTTCTCTCAGTTTCTCATTTTTCCAGTCTTAAATTCAGCTCTCCCTATTTCTGCAGCAATTTGCTATTTTTTTTAAAAAAAAACCCCTCATGAAAATACTTCCGTATTTTTGTGTATATTTCTCATAAGGAATATGCAGTTTTTACTTTGTTGTTGTTATGTGCCTCCAAGTCGACTACGACCTATGGCGACCCTATGAATCAGTGACCTCCAAGAGCATCTGTCATGAACTGTTCAGATCTTGTAAGTTGTAAGTTCAGGAGTCTGTGGCTTCTTTTATGGAATCAATCCATCTCTTGTTTGGCCTTCCTCTTTTTCTACTCCCTTCTGTTTTTCCCAGCATTATTGTCTTTTCTAGTGAATCAGGTCTTCTCATGATGCGTCCAAAGTATGATAACCTCAGTTTCATCATTTCAGCTTCTAGTGATAGTTCTGGTTTAATTTGTTCTAACACCCAATTATTGGTCTTTTTTTGCAGTCCATGGTATCCGCAAAGCTCTTCTCCAACACCACATTTCAAATGAGTTGACTTTTCTCTTACCCACTTTTTTCACTGTCCAACTTTCACATATAGAGAGAGAGATCAGAAATACCATGGTCTGAACGATCCTGACTTTAGTGTTCAGTGATACATCTTTACATTTGAGGACCTTTTCTAGTTCTCTCACAGCTGCCCTCCCCAGTCCTAGCCTTCTTCTGGTTTCTTGACTATTGTCTCCATTTTGGTTAATGACTGTGCCAAGGTATTGATAGTTCTTGACAAGTTAAATGTCCTCATTGTCAACTGTAAAGTTGCATAAATCTTCTGTTGTCATTACTTTAGTTGTTTTGACGTTCAGCTGTAGTCCTGCTTTTGTGCTTTCCTCTTTAACTTTCATCAGCATTAATTTCACATCATTACTGGTTTCTGCTAGTAGTATGGTATTGTCTGCATATCTTAAATTATTGATATTTCTCCCTCCAGTTTTCACACCTCCCTCATCTTGGTCCAATCCTGCTTTCCGTATGATATGTTCTGCGTATAGATTAAATAAATAGGGTGATAAAATACACCCCTGTCTCACACCCTTTCCGATGGGGAACCAATTGGTTTCTCCATATTCTCTCCTTACAGTAGCCTCCTGTGCAGAGTATAGGTTGCGCATCACGACAATCAGATGCTGTGGCACCCCCATTTTTTTTAAAGCATTGCATAGTTTTTCATGATCTACACAGTCAAAGGCTTTGCTGTAATCTATAAAACACAGGGTGATTTTCTTCTGAAATTCCTTGTTCCGTTTCATTACCCAACATATGTCTGCGATATGATCTCTGGTACCTCTTCCCTTTCTAAATCCATTGTGGACGTCTGGCATTTCTCGCTCCATATATGGTAAGAGCCTTTGTTGTAGAATCTTGAGCATTACTTTACTTGTATGGGATATTAAGGCAATAGTTTGATAATTACTGCATTCCCTGGGATCCCCTTTCTTTGGAATTGGGATGTATATCGAACGCTTCCAGTCTGTGGGCCATTGTTTAGTTTTCCATATTTCTTGACAGATTTTAGTCAAAATTTGGACTGATTCAGTCTCAGTAGCTTGTAGCAACTCTATTGGTATGCCATCTGTTCCTGGTGATTTGTTTCTTCCAAGTATTTTAAGAGCAGCTTTCACCTCACATTCTAAAATTTCTGGTTCTTCATCATGCGGTTCCTCCGTGAATGAATCTGTCATCCTGGCATCTCTTTTATAGAGTTCTTCAGTGTATTGCTTCCATCTTCCTTTTATTTCATCTTGGTCAGTCAGTGTGTTCCCCTGTTGATTATTCAACATCCCTAAAGTAAAGGTAAAGGTGTCGCCGCACTTGTAGTGCGAGTTGTTTCCGACTCTTAGGGTGACGTCTTGCAACGTTTACTAGGCAGACCGTATATATGGGGTGGGATTGCCAGTTCCTTCCCCGGCCTTTCTTTACCCCTCAGCATATGCCGGGTACTCATTTTACCGACCACGGATGGATGGAAAGCTGAGTGGACCTCGACCCCTTTTACCGGAGATTCGACTTCCTCCTTCCGTTGGAATTGAACTCCGGCTGTGAGCAGAGCTTCGGCTGCGTTACTGCTGCTTACTACTCTGCGCCATGGAGGACCTTCAACATTCCTACTCGTGGTTTAAATTTCCCTTTAATTTCTCTAATCTTTTGGAACAGGGCTCTTGTTCTACCCTTTTTGTTGTCCTCTTCTATTTCTATACAGTAACTATTGTAATAGTTCTCTTTGTCCCTACGTACTAGTCACTGTATTGTTGCATTTAGGGTTCTGACCATGTTTCTATCTCTTTTTGCTTTTGCTTTCCTTCTCTCTTTAACCATTTGAAGAGCTTCTTCAGTCATCCATTGAGGTCTTTCTCTTTTTTTAACTAGCGGTATTGTCTTTTTGCATTCTTCTCTGGTAACATCTCTGCTTTTTCCATAGTTCTTCTGGTTCTCTGTCAACTAAGTTTAAAGCTTCAAACCTGTTCCTTATTTGATCTTTATATTCTTCTGGGATGTTATTTAAATTGTATTTTGGCATTATGATTGCTTTGTTGTTCTTTAGCTTCACTCTGATTTTCGATACGACCAGTTCATGATGACGGCATTGCTCTCAGCTTCTTCAACACACTCAAACCCCCTCACCACGTTTAGGTGTGCATCCTAGAAGGGGCAGTTTTGACTAATATTAGCTATTTTTCCTAATATAATGCATTGTTGCATGTTATTTTCACTAACATATTTATGCACATTTCCCCCCATACAGTATATGCATTTTTATAAACCTGGGCTGAAGAACTGCATCGCAAAATTTGGATAAGTGCAAATTCTGAAATATGGCTGTGTTTCCGTTCCTTTATTGTTTAGGAAAGTGCCCATTTGATAGATTCGGCTTTAAACGTTGAATCAAATTGAATCAAATTTCTCCCACACCCCTAGTGGGAAATGAAATAGAGGAGCCCTTAGTCTGACATGGCAGGGCTCTTCTTTTGTTTTTTGCTGAGTGCACGGGGACCTTTACAGGTGTTTTGATGGACACACATAGGGTGGGAGGGTGGAGACTGCCCCTTACATACATTCATTACTCACATATTTTAAACACCTGAAAAGATCTAGAGCATTATACACACACCCCTTGGTACTGAAATTCACTTGACTGCATAGGCTCTTCCAGATGGATACAGCAAACTTTAGAGACCAGTTCCCAGAAGGACCTATTGCCTTTTTTGTTTCATTCCTATCTCCTGAAAAGTTCTTCAAAAAGTTATAAGGCAGTATGCATGTAATCTAATGGACAGCAGATGGAACTAGAAGCAGGGAATCGTGGGTTTGAATCCCTGCTCTGCCATGAAGCTCACTGGTGGCCTTGGACAAGTCAGAGTCACTCAGCCTAATTCACCTCACAGGGTTGTTATGAGGGCAAGACACTGCTATGAGCTCCTTGAGTAAATGAAGGTCAGTGAATAAATATGATCAATAAATATCCTGCCCTATGATCTTTCAGACCCAAGTGGTATGCCTTCCTCCTGCATGATTTTCAGTTTCTTCTACTGCAACAGTGCCACTGCATGCTAAACTTCAACTTTCAGAGTGTCTTTGCCAGCATGCATCAGTATAGCATCTGGATTTTTTACCTGACTGATTATTTCTACTTGGGCATCTTGGTATTTGCAAGTACTCTTGGATGAAACAGATTATCTTGACCCATTCCAGTCTGGGTTCAGACCTGGTTATGGGACTGAATCAGCCTTGGTCTCCCTGATGGATGACCTTTATTGGGAGAAGGACAGGGGGAGTGTGACCCTGTTACTCTTACTTGTTCTCTCAGCAGCTTTTGATACCATTGACCTTCTGGGCCAACTTGGTGAGATGGATATTGGAGGCACTGTTTTACAGTGGTTCTGATCCTACCTCCAGGGTCATTTTCAGAGAACAGCATGAGGTGATTGTCTTTCAACCCCCTGGCAGCTGTGCTGTGGGGTGCCACAGGGTACCATCTTGTCCCCAATGCTGTTTAACATCTAGATGAAGCACTTGGGAGCTATCATCAGGAGATTTGGGGTGAGATGTCAGCAGTACGCTGACGATACCCAGCTCTATTTCTCTGTAACATCTGAATCAGGAGAGGTGGTGCAAGCCCTGGACCGCTGCCTGTACTCAGTGGTGGGCTGGATGAGGGCCAATAAACTGAGTCTGAATCGTAGCAAGACGGAGATGCTGTGGTTCCTGAGTTCAGATAATTAGTCAGTTGCCTGCTTTGAATGGGGTCATACTCCCTCTGAAGGAGCAGGTTTGTAGTCTGGGGGCATTCCTGTATCCATCTTTGTCCCTAGAGGCCCAGGTGATCTCAGTGGCTAGGAGTAGCATTTACCAGCTTTGGCTGGTAAGACAACTGTGACCATTTCTGGACCGGGATAGCCTGACCACTGTTGTCCATGCACTGGTGACCTCCAGGCTGGATTACTGTAATGCGCTCTATGTGGAGCTGCCCTTGAGGTTGGTCCAGAAGCTGCAGCTGGTGGAAAATGTGGTGGCAAGACTGCTTACTGGGGCAGGGTATTGCCAACATGTTACCCCACTGCTGAAAGAATTGCATTGGCTGCCCATTTGCTACTGGGCCAAGTTCAGGGTTCTAGTTTTGGTGTACAAAGCCCTTTACAGCTTGCAGGTTAACTGAAAGACCATCTTATCCCTTATATACCCACTTGATCACTGTACTCTGCAGGTGAGGGCCTCCTGGAGATAGCATCTTATCAGGAGGTCCATTCTGCACAACATAGGAAATGGACCTTTAATGTGGCAGAACCTACCCTTTGGAATTCCCTCCCCTTAAATATTAGACAGGCACCATCTCTGTTATCTTTTCGGCACCTACTGAAGACCTTCCTCTTTCAGCAAGCCTTTTATGTTGAGACCTTTTCCCAGTCTGTGTCTGTGTTGGAATTGCTTTTTAATATGTTTTTAAACCTTCTTTTTTTTAAAAAAAAAAATGATTTTAAACCTTTTTTAAAAAATATGTTTTAAAGCTTTTTTAAAACATGTTTTTTAAAGATGTTTTGTTTTAATATATCTTAAAGTCCATTTTTATGATGTTTTAAAGTGTTTCTAGTGCTTTTGTTTGCCATCCAGGGCTCCTACTAGGAGGAAGGGCAGGATATAAATCAAATAATAAATAAATAAAATAATATTTGGGACAGATCAGAACAGTGGAGGTCAATGCTAGGTCATCTGTTCATCAGCCTCTGAACCATCCATGACTGTGTAAAGTAGTTTGCATGGTGTCTCATTCTTATTTTATGTCCCAGGAAAATATTTTAAACATAACTGCTTCGTACAGATCTATAAAATTGTATTCTGTTCCCCAGTTTCCATTTGCTACAGTAGCCAGTATTTACAATGATCCTAGGAAGGATTCTAGACAAAATGTTTCTTTATGGACTTTTTCAGCAATTCCTTCCTAAATCTCTTCCTCCAGGAGTATATCATTTCTCAGCCTCTTTGAGGTTGATGTCCTGTGTCCACATTACAGGCCAGTGTAGGTCTGTCCTGTTCAGCAAAGGTCATGCGCAACTGTCATTAGCAGTGTCCTTGTTGCTACTGCTACTAAATGCTTTCTGTTCAGTGTGGCTCAGCATTACTGATTTGTTTGTTTGTTTCTTTATTTTATTAAATTTCGATCCTACCTTTCTGCCCCAAGGAGCCCAGGGTGGCAAGCAAAATAGTAAAAAAAATACAATAGAAATAAAATAAGCCTGTGCGTGAATTTGTTTTACGTGGAGAGATCGGCGCACGACGATCAACACACAGTCTTGACAGAAAAAGGCTTTGATCCAATGGCATGGGATACCACAACGATTGGAAGTCTTTTATCTGCCGCAGCCTTCATCTGCCGTCACACCCATTGTAATGTACACATTGTTATCCTCCTCCTGTTCTGCCGTTGAGGATTTTCTTGGATCATTCTTTGTCTGGTTCCTCTCCCTTGACCTTACTGCCATGGGTGACCCTGCTGGGAGTGCATGACTCCCGACGGCATCACTCACAGTGTTCATTGGAACACGCAAGCCCACTCACCACTACAAGGTGACGATCCAGCGAGGGGCTGGAGTATAAGGATATCAGTGGCTACTAGCCACAATGTCTATGTTCTGCCACCATAGTCAGAGGCAGTATGCTTCTAAATAGCAGATGCTGGAAACCGCAGGAGGGGAGAGTGGTATTGCGCTCAGGTCCTGCTTGCAAGCTTCTCATTGGCATCTGGTTGGCCACAGTGGGAACGGGATGCTAGACTAGATGGCTGGTGGCCTGATCCAGCAGGCTGTTCTGATGTTCTTAACTTTATTAATTCAAACCCTACTTGAACAGCAAACAACATGTAAATGCAGATGATCAAATATATATTTACAGAAGGCTGAATCGGACTGAAATAAACAGATAGTATGGATAAAGTGAAAAGACCATGCTTTCAGACTACAACTCAGTGTGGCAGACAATAAGGCCAGAGGGAGGCTTTTCTTCTTCTGAGGAGAACAGATGTGCAACACAGGAACAACCAATCAATGCATGACAATAGATACTAAGGCTTGATCAGTTGCTAAAAGCTCAACAGTGGGAAAATTAAAGCAGCTCTAAATGCAGAGTCAAGAGGGCAATATAACAAATAACACAATACCCAGGTGGAGTGGAACGCTGTGTTGTCTGCACTTAACCATCTGGAAATATGGCCAGCCAGATGGTTATTACCTGGAGGAACAGCATTTGTCAGAAGATCCACTACATACCATTAGCCCCGTTCTCTCAGCATTGTATATGGAGGGTTTCATAGATGACTTTTACCAGTGGCCTCTCCAGATTGGTGCCCATAATGCTAGTGGGGAAGTTATACTTTCAATACCGTTTGTACCCGCTAAAGATCTGAGGCGATTATATTGCTTCATCTGCAATTGGTACATGTCCCATATTTTCCTGCTAAAACCCCATTGCTTTTTATACTATGAAAGTATAAAAAGTATACTATATGGTTCTCTTTTTTTCCACACAGCACACTACAGGGCAAAAGCGCATTGGCAACATGCCAAAATGTATCTGCTGCTTTGTGATGTAGCCACTCCTACATACTTCCTGTTGTTGCCATACACTGGCATCCCTGTGGTCTCCCCCCCCCACTTCACATGAGCATAGTTTAACACAGTAATCACAGCCAAAAAATAAAAACTTTAAAAAGTGTACAAATGCAAGTATGATGGCATGGCATCAAAGTGCAACTTAGTACAAATAATAATAATAATAATAATAATAATAAAAGTTGCTTCTTCACAAGGTGAACCAAAAGAGACTTACAGTCAATTTGGACTCATGGAAAAAAGGGAGGAGTACCGGGGATGACAGGAACGCAGACAATGGAATGGGCAAAGTTAAAGTGTGGATGTAAATAATGCAGGAACTTGGGGAAGCATCACTGAACAACTGATAAAGCAGGATGATGTGTAGACGGTCCAGTATAAATCCATTTCAAATGCAGTAGTGGCTGGGTTAGTGGAGCTCCATCACTCATCTGACTTCCGGTCAGTTGCATCACTGCTGCTTTCTGGGAGGTAGAGCAGTGGGGGAGGTGGCAATGAGGCTAGCCCAGTGCAAATGCACTGGCAGGTGCAGTGCAATGATTCTGGTGGTGAGTTTTTCACCATGCCAACCTTACTGCCACCTTGCCTCTCCCCCTCTGTCTTCCTGGTAAGCAGCAGCAACATAACCGATCAGAGATCAAGTGAGTGGTGCTGCCCCACCATGCCATTCATCACTGTGCAGTAAGTGTCAATGACCTGTTGCTGCATACACCCACAATAACACAGTAGTTTGGGTGGGCCCCAGGTGAAAACTGTACAACATTTTGTGGGTATTTTTGACTTGGAGATATGTTCCTAGTTTTAATTAGACTTTCCTATATTGAAATAATCTCTGTAGACTTTCAGGTGAAGAGAGCTGAGCAAGTTGGAAGTCAGGACTTTTTGTTTCCATGGCAACTGTAACCATGGCTACCAGCATGTATGGAGCTGTAAGGGTCAAGCATGTTCTGTAGAAGCCAAGCTCCTGTGTAAATGTAGTGATTCTGTGAACAGCATGTGCATCTTTCCTAGCTAGAAAACATTTCTTTGAATCTGTGGTTTCCAATTTGGATTACAATAATTTTTTAAGCATGATGATGAGATGATATATTTCCAAATAAAAATGACTACAGTGAAAAAGGAACTGTCCATGAGTGGACAAATTCAGGCACTTAGTTGCAAATGATAACTTAAAAATTGGTCATGTTGGCTGAAATCTGGGTTGCTGAAGAAAGTAGGTAATAGGCTCCTCCTCCTATGTGTACTCTGTACACACACTTCAAGACACTGGGTGGTATTCAGTGTTAGTCCTACTCAGAGTAAACCCATTGAAGTTAATAGGCATGACTAGGGATGGGGAAGAAATGTCGAATCTACCAAATTTGCACTTTCTGAAAAAATATGAGAACCAAAGCAGAGCTATCCTTTGAAATTTCCACTTGTCCAAATTTTGCAATGCAGTCCTCCAACGAGACAATGTTCACAGAATACGTATATTAGGGGAAAGAATGCATAAAAACAAACATATTATTGAATTCCTCGTGCTGGAAGGAAGGGCGGGATATTAATCAAATAATAAATAAATAATAACATACAAAGTGCATTCTAGTCAGAGAAATTACTTACAAAGATGTGTACATTAATCAAAACTGCACATGAAAATGTGGTGGTTAAGAGAAATTTGCACTAAAATGCTGAAGAATTTTCACTAGGATGTTGTTTTAGAAATTCACAAATTGCTGTAGAAATGTGGAGAATGGAATTTAAGATTGGAAAAATGAGAAACTGGGTAAACTTCAGTTGACAGATCCTTCCATCCCTAAGCATGACTAACTTAGTTTCATTCATTTCAGTGGGTCTACTCTGAGTAGGACTTAGTTGACTACTACCCACTCTCTAACAGCACCTGTCACAAGCCATGAAAACTTCATCTGGAGCCAAAGCCTGCCTCAAACTAAGTACTCATGTTTTGTTTTTTTAGTTCCCTGGGCGAGGCCTTTTTTGGGGAATGGCAATTGCTGAGCTTCAGATTCTTGTCCTTTGCTTTACCTCCTGTAGTAGTGGCCCAGCTGACATGAGTTAAGCTGCAGTTCAGCCAAGCTCACTCCCTGTTTCAGCTCTTTTCTGATCCCTAGAGTGGGCTGCCTAGTGAAGCAGACAACCGTAGCAGCTCTTGTGTGAATTTGCAGCCCTTGGTCCCACCTTGGGTTTTCCTCATTGTCTTCTCATTGTCCCCTCAACCCTGCGCCCTGTCCTCTTTGCTTTCCCCCTCATTAGCAAATGCAAGCTCAAGGCCCGGCAGAGCTGTTGAATGATGGGCTGTCAGACTTGCTAATCTGGATGACCTCCCTGTTGTCACAGGCTAGGGTTGCATGCTCTGTTAGGCTGAGTGAGAGATCTTCACAGCACCATGATTGGCAGGAAGGAGAAGGCTCTGGCTGGGTTTTCCAAGGCTTCGCATGATGTGGCCATAAGCCTCAGAGTGATTGGCCAGTTTGCAGCAACAAAGGGACACAAGTTTATTTGGAAAGCACAAGCCATGGCTTTAGTAACAATAAAAGGAAACTTCATTACACCGTGTATAGTAAAAGCTCATTATAGCACAGGGGTCGAGGGAGAAAGGATGCACCTGTGTTGTAGGGGTTCCGCCTTATAATGAAAACTGCACTGAAAGGGTTCAAGCTCTCTGGCTTGAAAGCACCAAAGCGCTGGTGGTTTGGAACCCCCCGGGAAGTACAGTAGGCACTTAGAGTGACATTCAAACTACAGTAAAGTACTTGCTAAAGGTTTTAAAGGTGCACTACTTACATTTTAGGCATGCTTTTTCCCTTTGAAGAAACCATCCTGTCCCCCCATCCCTGCAAAAAGCACTTGGAGAACCGTCCCTTTTGCATTTCAGCTCAGGCTCACCTTTAAGGATTAAAGTCAGTGAGCAGTGGCTCCTAGTGAGAAGCCAAACCACCCAGCGGCTTAGAAACAGCACGAGCACTGAAGTGAGGAAAGTTATTTGGAAGGGACGGGAACCTATCGCATTTTTCAATCTTGGGGGTTAAAAAACATGTACACTAATGTACTGTATATTTTACTTGAGGATGCGGTATATCCAAAATTGCGGTACAGCGAGAAGCATTCTAGCAAGTTTCCACTGTAATTGCTTTGAAGGATGGATGGCCACCTGTAACGATGCTATTGTAATGGATTTCACTCATCAGCAAGGGATTGGACTAAATGGTCTTTGAGGACTGTAGCTAAGTGACAGAATACCTGTTCTGCATGCAGAGTGTCCCTGGTTCAACCCACAGCATCTTCATGTAGGGCTGGGAAAAACTCCCTGCCTGAAACAATGGAGAGCTGCTACCAGTTAATGTAGATAATAATGAGCTAGGTGGACCAATGGCCTGACTCTGTATAAAGAGGATGGGCAAGGACTTTCTCTGAGACTTTTTCCAGCCCCTACTAATCACTGCAGACAGTACTAGTCTAGATGGACCACTGATCTGATTCAGTGTAAGGCGGCTTCCTACAATTTCTCATGTGTTTTGAACTCACATCCCCCGACCTAGCATTTTTTATTTTTTAAAAAAATGGTAAACCCTTAATGTCTTAAAATCTCTAAGCAGTCTACTACAGAAAAAGAATAAACAATATCATTAAAACAAGCAACAACGTAAAACCAGTAAAACACTAGTATAAAAGCATTTTAAAAAACAGGGATTCCGGGAATTCAAACAAATAAAAAACAGGATCCAAAGATGGGTCAGGGAAAGCCTGGGCCAAAAGATACATCTTCACAAGCAACTGATGGTTGCTGCTTCACATATGGCAGAGGGAAGGGCATTCCATAGTACAGGGGCAATAGAAGAAAAGTGCCTGGTTTTGGGTCACCACCCTATGAGATTCCAGCTGTGAACATGTTGGTGAACACCCTTGTATACCACATGGTAAGTGTAAGGATCTATAGACTGAGATAATAATCCAACACTAGTATTAGAAAAGGAGAATAGGACATAGAATCACATAATAGTAGAGTTGGAAGGGGTCTATAAGGTTATTGAGTCCAACCCCCTGCTCAATGCAGAAATCCAAGTTGAAGCATACCCGACAAATGGCTGTCCATCTGCCTCTCACATGCCACCATCTCCCTAGGCAATTGGTTCCACTTTTGTACCGCTTTAACAGTTAGGTTTTCCTGATGTTCAGCCAAAATCTGGCTTCCCACTCTTTGTTAAATCATGTACAGGAAAGATCAATAGAACAAACCAGCCATGCTTCCCTCCTTCCTCAATCAAGTTGGGATGACAGGAGCAACCTGGGCTCTATACTTCCATAAATCCAGCATAGTTCAATGAGGTTCTTCTGTGACTCAGCCCACTCGGTCTTCATCTTGAGGAGGGAAAGATGCTTCACTGACCTCAGGATCATTTCCTTCCCTTGGGATTTTGCATCTCGCCATCTATCCCACATTACTCCTGCCATGCAGATCCACCCAATCCAGTCCAGGAATTAAGTTGAAGATATTGTTCTAAGCTTGCTCTTTGGACATGCAAAATGGCCCAGACTCTCTAGATTTTGCCACAACCTGACACTTGTTAGTGAACAATAGGGTCCTGATTAATTGTCATTGATATCAAAGGGCTATTCCAAGCCACTGGAATATTTGTCCCATTCAACATGCCTGATTTGGAGCAGGTTCAGTCTAGCAAGAGAAAAAGGAACAGCCAGCTTTTATTTATTTTTTACCTAGCCAGGAATAGTATAAGTGCTTCAGTGGTATACTATTGATTTTGGGGTCCTGTAGCTACATTAAGAAAATGTTGCCTATCTGTGTGCTAGCTTGTGCTTCTGTCTCCATTCAGTGTGTATACTGGAAAATAAAAAGATGGAACAACAACATAAACTACTGTAATTCTCCAGTAATCATGAGGAAACAGGCCCTGTAATGCTGCCCTGAGATTTTTCTTTGGGGCAAATAGGGAACAACAATTGCTTCTGCTGCCTCCAGTATAGATTGGACATGGATCCCACTTGAAGGGTTGTCCAAGCCAAGTCTGCTTTAAAGATAAAGAACCTAAGGAGGGAGAGCAGCAGGGACCCCCAAGGCGCTCATCACTACGTAACAACTGGACAGCGAACTGAGCAGGCACACTCAGCTCACCTGGTCACTGTCTTCCCCATTTCCGTTTTAGTAAACACTTTTCAATTTGCACCTATACATATAAATCAGCATGTGCAAATTTCATACAAATTTCTGACCTCTTTGTGTCTTCTTTTCTGATGATACATTTCCACTTTGGGGGGTATATTGTAAGCAGGGATGTAAAAAGGCATTGTTTCCTGTTCCACCCTGTATTTGTTGCATGCAGCACTGTTTCTGTTCCATTGCAGTTTGTCTTCTGCCAACAACTATGTTATCTCTCTCTGCTGTGGTGAAATTATATAACATATCTAACTTATGTAATTTACACGATTAACTATGTAACTTACATAACATACGCAACATAATTAATTACGTAAGTTATGTTATTCAACCCCATTCATTTCAATGTGAAGGAGACACAATACAAATGGAGAAGGGGGAAAACCCATGTCATTTGTGAACTGAAAGCAACAACAGCAGCAAATACCAATTGTATTTGCTGAATTGATTTCTGTTCTGGATATGGGACAAATAAGTGAACAGCAGCAATTTCTGCTCCCATTTCTGTCTTGTCAGAATCCTCTGACATCCCTAATTGTAAATGGGTACCCTACTCCAAAAACAAACTTGTGGCCTGTAGACTTTTCCTCATTTAATCCCACAAAGTAATTTTCCTTTGCAAAAGTGAATTTAAAATGTCTCTGGCAGACATTGCAAAAGGTCTCTTTAGCCTTTCTCTTTCTTTTTCTTCTTTCTTTTCCTCCATTTTGTCCTTTGTTGCTATGGTGTACTTTCACTTGACTTGGCGTACTGTCTCAAAACCAACCCATGAATACTTTGATAGCAGGTGACAGTGGGATTGCCAGTCTGACCTTTAATCTAAACTCTTTCATTCTACCAGTTCCTCCCCCCACCCCACTTCTGCTTAAAATAAGTGGGATCCCCAGGCAGTACCTAATGCCTGCCACATCAAGACCTTTTATGTGTGGCATCAAAATGTAGCCATGCAGTGTGGTCGATCAATTCCCAAAATTGAGTGGGGGGAGGTTCTCCTAGTGGAGATATCTTACTTTTGTCTGCCCTTCTGTCTAGCCATTCATAGGCTCATGGAACCACGCCTGTTTTTTTTAAGGTTCTCCAAATGGAATGTGAAACTATACCAATAGTACTGAGAATAGCATCAGGTGTCATCCTTCTCATTAGTAAGCTAAACACTGCATTCCTGGTTTGTACCAGACTGCATTCAAACTATGGTATAATCAGTCCAAAATGACCTTTGTTTGAATGTGGAATCAGGTCTTGTGAATGCTTCAACATGTGTCAACATTATGACTCAAGACACCCCAGTTTAACCCATTTTACAAAGGCTAAGGTGCTAGGAGCTGGAAAAGTGTGAACTATTCACACTGGGAGGGGGGGAAAGTAAGTATTATAGTTTTCAACCAAGGGACAGCAGTGTCAATCAAGACCTAGATGTCATTGAGAGAACTCCTGCTTAAAATGTGAATATGAGGTATGGATGGTCAATTAAGCAAGAAGCCAAGCAAATCCACATTTTGAGAGGAAGAAATTCTCTTCAATCACAACCTTAGTTAATATTTATGTAGTTTAAATGTGGTATCAAGTCAACGAGTGTCATCAAATCAACGGATGGCCTGTAGGTAAGAACTCCTATCCCTTTCACCTGTCTCATGTTGCAGAGCAAAAAAAAGGGTTGCTGTGGTGGAAATTGCTCACTGTTTCATTTCCTTGAGGTTTTGGCATTTAAATTACCCCTTCCCTCTGGGCTTAATTTAATTTTAGACTCCTAATATAGCGCGTTCTGCTTACCTCTCTGTGTTTTTGCTCAACAGCCACCTCCGCAGATATATGATAAGCAGCTGGATGAAAGAGAACACACAATTGAAGAGTGGAAAGGTAATCTCATTTTTAAGGCAGATGACCTGGTGCCTCAGCGGACACATCCCAGGCCGCTGAGCCTCTCTGCATTTTCTCCCTCTCTGGTCATTCTCTGCCTTTCTTTCTCTGCAGCTCATGCCAGTTGCTTCTAGCATCGCATTTGTGACGTACACTGCTTATTACAGAGATAGGGAACCTCTTTTTTTCCAGGACCACATTCCTGGGTGTAATCTGTTGTCTAATCATGTGGGTGGGGCTGAAGCTAGAGGGGGTGGGGCCAGAACTAAAAGTGGGTGGGGCTTCTTTCTTTCTTTCTCCTCCCTACCCATAAGGGTGTCTGAGCAGAGACAGACTGCTCTTTCTAGAGATCTGAACCTCTATTACTTGCGGAGAGCTCCCCCCAAACCCACTCCTCCTATCACTCCTTCAGTTTTGGCCTCCTCCTGCACCCTTCTCTCCTTTTAAGCCCACCTCACTCATACAGAAAGAGGCTGAGGGCTGCATGTGGCTCCGGGGGTGCAGATTTCCTGCCCTTGGCTTATAACATAGGCCATATCCACACCGTACACATTTAAAGCACCGTTAAACCACTTTAACAGTAATGGCTTCCCCCAAAGAATCCTGGGAAGCATAGTTTGTGAAGGATGCTGAGAGTTCCTAGGAGGCCTCTGTTTTCCTCACAGAGCTACAATTCTCAGAGTTCCCTGGGAAGCGGGATTGGTTGTTTAAACCACTCTGGGAAATGTAGCTCTATGAGGGACATGGGGAGGTGTCTTAACAATTTTCAGCATCTTTCACAAACTACTAGCCATAATAGCTGTGCTCTGCCTCCACAGTCGGAGGCAGTATGCTTCTGAATATCAGTTGCTGGAAACCACAGGAGGGGAGACTGCTGTTGTGCCCAGGTTTATTTTATTTATTTATTTATTTATTTTATTACATTTTTAAACCACCCTATAGCAACAAGCTCTCAGGGCGGTGTACAACAGTATAAAAACAAGTTAACATACAAATGAGCGTGGGTACAATAGACTATAAAAGATATATAAAACAAGATTAAGACAAAAATAGATTAAAATTTAAATTTTAAAATTTTAAAATTTTAAAATGCCTGGGCAAAGAGGTAGGTCTTTACCTGGCGCCGAAAGGATAACAAAGAAGGCGCCAGGCGTATCTCGTCAGGGAGGGTGTTCCATAACTCGGGGGCCACCACTGAGAAGGCCCTAGTTCTAGTTATTACTCTCCGGGCCTCCCTGTGCGTTGGAACCCGGAGAAGGGCCTTCGACATCAGCCGCAGCGAACGGGTAGGTACATAGCGGAAGAGGCATTCTGCCAGGTATTGCGGTCCAATGCCGTTAAGGGCTTTATAGGTAAGAACCATCACTTTGAATCTGGCGTTCTGCTTGTGGGCTTTCTGCGGGCATCTGGCAGGCCACTCTGAGAACTGGATGCTGAACTAGGATCAGAGCTTGGAAAAGTTACTTTTTTGAACTACAACTCCCATCAGCCCAATCCAGTGGCCATGCTGGCTAGGGCTGATGGGAGCTGTAGTTCAAAAAAGTAACTTTTCCAAGCTCTGACCTAGGTGAGCCATTGGTATGATCCAGCAGGCTGTTCTTATGTATCATTCCCAGGATATTTGGGAGGGGAAGCCATGGCTGTTAAAGTGGCATAATACTGCTTTAAATCTATGGTGTGGATATGACCTGCTTAGGATATATGTTACTAATGATAGAGAACTTTTCTTACTGTATACATTGCTTGCAACATAGTGCACACTAACTCACATGCATCATGCTTTGTAGCAGGGGCATGGACTAAATTACTGCCCCTGGATCAGGAAAATTAACTTAAGTAAGTGACTGCATAAGATGGGACATACTTTCTGGTTCAGCAGGATAAATCTAGAGCAACTTCAAAACATGCAAATTGCAAGCTTATTAATTAATTTGTTAAGAAGATTCGTATGCCACTTTTGTTTTTTTGGCCATATAGTGCCCAAGGCAAGTTAAACCATTTTTAAAAAGCAAATAGGAAAAATCCCAACCGCAAGTGGTATAACAAAATCCGGCTGGCGGAAGGAAGGATTGAATGTGCCTGAAATCTACACCCCTGTGTGTCTGGAACCTGATTTCAACACCAGGCTTGTATATACCTTTAATTAATCAATAACAATGATGATACAACTTTCTGTATTTACCCCCATATTCAGTCCACATTCCATGCCCACTGAACATGCTCAGTACTCATTGGGCAATTTTGGGGGTTCTTCCCCTTAGCCCCCCTCCAAACAAATATTATTATGTACTTCTACAAAGCTTGGCATGCCGCCTGCTGGTACCTCTCTCCTGTGTATGAATGGTGCCTTATTGGATATATAAGAAGGTACACTCAGGGTGGTATTCGGGGCTAATCCTACTCAGAGTACATCCACTGAAGTTAATAAACATGGCTAATGTAAGTTTATTAACTTTAATGAGCCTACGCTGCGTAGAACCTAGTTGAATGCAACCCTCACCACTAAACTGCAGGAATGAATGTCAGAGGGAATTATGATGGTAGTGATGCAGAGGAGGGTGCCTCCGGCAGTTATCTTTGGTATGAGAATAGCGGTATTAAAAGCATGTCCCTGTTTCCAACTAAGAAATGTTGTAGGGTGATATGAGTTGCTCCATCTGAACTAATCAACACATGGGTATAGTTATCCGGGGTCTTGGGGGGTGTCTGAGACCCCTTACTTTTTTGGGAGCAGGGTCCCAGCAGGGTCCCTATGTCTCCAGCATCCAATGAGCCAATCGACATGAAAGGGGAGCATGTTAGCCACTGAGAAGGGTTTTCTAACATGTTTCCTTGTCCTTTCCTAGGAGCCAATCAGAGAGAAAAGAGGTGAGTCAGCCACTGAGAAGACTCTTCTCAGTAGCCAACACTCTCCCCTTTCATCCTTATTGGCACTTAGGGATGGGAGGGAGCATGGCTGTGACTATCATGAAAGCACCCTGCACTTCTTAATTTTCCAATACACTGCTGCCAATACGTTCCAAAAAATCATGTGACCCCAGGAAGGCTGCATTACATAATATTTCTGAAGGTGTAGATCAGTTCTCAGTAGGTCTCAGAAGCAGGCTGTGACAGTAGAACCCAAGGATAACAAGAGCAGATTAAAATACAAATAGGCCCTTCACTAAAAGCTTGTAGTCTGTGGGAAAGAGTCACCTCTAAGGAATTGGGGCCAGGCAGTTTTCATAAGTTGCATTATGAAAGAGAGTTGGCTCTTTTACTATTCCAGGCTATTTACATGCCACAAGTGACAACAGCAGGCATGTGTGGGCAGAGAGGTTAGTAAAAATGGGTGTGGACTAATACCTTTTGTGGACTTATTTACAAGGCCGGTCATTAGCTTAGGCCATCCAATCACAAATTCTTTAAACCCAGGATTGTAAAAATAAAATTAAAAAGCACATAGCATCTAGTACAGCACGCTGCAATTGCTGCAACAGGCAAAAAAAATATAAATCATTAAGTGGTCTACCAAGATCCTCAGCAATTTTCAAGTGGTCCTTGTGGGAAAAGGTTTTGGGACCACTGTTTTAAATGATGGTGGGGGAAAGCTAGCAACTGTTATGCACCTTTATAACGGGCTTTTTTGTCTCTTGCAGAATTAATCTACAAGGAAGTAATGAATTCCGAAGAAAAGACTAAAAATGGTGTAGTAAAAGGACAGCCTTCTCCCTCAGGTACTCAGTCCCAGTGAATAACCCTATTGTGCTCGCTGCAAGCTCCAAATATCTTAACCTGCTGCTATTAATATGGGCATACACTGCTGCACCAGCTTTGAGGCTGAACATCCCTTCAAACAGTTTGCTGCATGAAACTGAAGATGAGTGTTAATTGAACTCTAGTCTCTTATTCTTTTTGGTAAAGGCAGATAATTTAATGCTATGCGGGAGCCTAGGTTACTGCCAGGACTTTCTCTGGATGAATGAACACAGTTGTATCAATACTGTATACTGACTGCATCCATAGAGAAAACATTTAGCTTGGTGCCAGTTGTAGCCAGCCAGTTCCTTAAGCCTGATTAAGGATGAGCCTCCTGACAGGCTTCTCACTGTCAAGTTAAAATTCACCCTACCCTTCTCCTGCCAAGCATAACCATGGTTAAGGATTACCTTTATACTGATCTTCATTGTGATGAATGGCAAGCCCACTCTAGTTTGTGACCCTCCAGGCAGAACTCCGCTTACCAGCCAAGAACTTGATAAGTCGCAGTTGTTTTTGCTGTCTGCCTGGGATAGCAAAAACAGGGGGATTGTCAAAGTCCTGGCTGGCTGCAATCCATAACTTGTGGGGTGTTGGATCACCAAGTTGTCCTGGGCTTGGTGAATGTCATCTAAGTTCCCTTCTTCCCAGCCTGGTTAAAATAAGCCCTGGTTAGCATTAACCATGGTTAAGGTAGTTCCTTAAAGATGAATTTGCACATAAGAAGGGAAGGAGATGCAGTCCTTTGGGGGAGGGCCTTAGTGCAGTGGTAGAGCATGGGATTTACATGCAGAAGGTCCCAGGTTCAATTCCAGCATCATTAGGTAGGGCTGGGAAAGACTCCTGCCTGAAACCCTGGAGAATCACTGCCGGTGAGTGTAGACAGTACTGAGCTAGATGCACCAATGGACTGACTCAGTATAAAGCAGCTTCCTATGTTCTTAATCCTGTAGGCCATCTTGTGTCCCTTAACAATGTGCAGTGTTTGCACCTGCCCTCTTGGGACACAAAAGGGATAACAGATCAGTGTGGTTCCTAGTAGTGTTCGTGTAAAGAGAGATTATGTTGTCCCTTGCATGCAGATGTATAGCTACAATCCTTCAATCAATGGGTGACTATACCCACGATCTAGGAAATCTGTGCTTAGCTCCACAAAGGCCTCTGTCTGCATTAAGACTTTTTTGAGAGCCACTGTCAACGCTATCCTCTGCTGTCATCCAAGGAGATGTGGTTTATAACAGCTGTGAAAAACTCATTAGTTTTGTGTATGTGGCTCCACAGTGGCTTTGTAAGCTATCATGGATTTAATTTCTATGCAGTATCATGCCCCTTTCCCAAAGGACAGGCTGCTGCTGCTGCTGCTGATTTATTGCATTTGTATACCGCCCCATAGCCGAAGCTCTTTGGGCGGTTTACAACAATTAAAAACATTAAAAACAAATATACAAATTTAAAAACACATTTTTAAAAAGCAATTTAAAAACACATGCTAAAATGCCTGGGAGAAGAGGAGTCTTGACCTGGCACCAAAAAGATACAGTTTCCTGCTGTGGTTGCACATTGACTTTGCACTCATGCACCACTGCTCTATGTGACCCACACCAATGCTGACCTGAAATGAGCCACCTCAATGTTCCAGGCTCCCTGCAGTTTACCTGCTGCTCTTCCTGCAGTTTTTCCTACCCGGAAGATGTCAGAGTGAGGGCAAGAGGCATTACTTCTTGCTTCTGCCCTCACTTTGATGGCCTTATGGTGACACCACACGGCCAGCAACTGGCCACAGAGCTGGGGAGGGGGTGTACAGATTTCCCCAAATCATTCTTTCAGTTATTCCCCCCATGGGGAGTGGAGGAGGGAGCATATGAAGCCTGAAGCTACAACTGGAAAAGATCCAGAAAAGGGCAACTAAAATGATAGCAGGGAAGGAGCAACTCCCCTTATGAAGAAAGGTTACAACATTTTGGGTTTTTCAGATTAGAGGAAAATGTAAGGGGAGACATGACAGAGGTGTATAAACCTATGCACGGTGTGGAGAAAGGAATGTTTTTCTCACTCTCTCGAAACACTAGAACTTGGGGACATCCAATGAAGTTGAGCGTTGAAGGATTCAGGATACACAAAAGAAAGTGCTTCTTGACACAGCACATAGTTAAACTATGGAATTCCCTCCCACAAGAGACAGTGATGGCCACCGACTTGAATGCCTTTATAAGAGGATTAGACAAATTCATGGAGGAAAAGGCTATCAGTGGCTACTAGCCATGAGGGCTATGCTCTGCCTCCATTGTTGAATGCGGTGTGCTCCTGTATGCCAGTTGCTGAGAAACAAGCAGGGAGAGAGCTGTTGTATTCAGGTCCTGCTTGTGGGATTCTCACAGGCATCTGTCCTGTGGTTAAGGGATATGTGAGAACCTGGACTAGATTGGCCATTTACCGGATCCAGAAGGCTCTTCTTATGTTCTTGTGTACTTATGAAGCCGGCTAAACATTTCCCTTTCCTACCCCTCATAGGTACAATCACAGTTGCAAAACACCATCTGCTCCATGCAATCACTTAGGACAACCCAAAGTACATACCACCATAGGTTGCCAGAGCAGCAAAGGACATGATGGAGTTTTAAGAAACATACACATTGGTTTCCATTATGATAGCGAGGCAACTCAACAGGTCCTTGCAGAACAGACAGTGAAAAACAAAGCGTGCTGGTTTGATTTAAGCACTTCTGGTGTATTGCCCAGCACAATCTTTCTTTAAGATGGAGTGGATATCAGAATAAATCACTGTTCACAAGCACATTTGTCACACAGAGCAGTGTGAGTTGGGTGATTTATATGTGACAATGACAGCATTTGCTTATATGGGGAAGTAATTTGCAAGGAGTAATTAAGGGTTGGCTTTCATCTAAAATGAACCATCACCTAAAATGGAGCATAAAGGCTTGAAGGATCCTCCAGATCAGATTGGGGTAGGTGTGGGGCGCTAAAGGAAGTCCCATTGCGTAAGTGGAAGTCCACTTGCATTGTGTTGACATATCACCTTTTCCATTTCATTTTATTTATCCGGTCTTGAGACTGCAGAGAAGCACAGAGAATTGTTGTTTGATGTATTTCAGTGCTTTCCTTCCGTTTCCATTAGCATTTCTAGCTGCATGCAGCTCAATGGTTGTTGTTATAACTTTTAATAAGGGACAGGCAAACAAGCTATTTTATGAAGCAATCATTTTCTAGGCAACTTTTTATCCTTGGGTGGGGGTGGGGGTGGGAGAGAATGTTATCAGCTGAAAGCACGAGGGCACTCTGTGTGTAACCAATTAAGAATAAAGGTGGGGGCGGTGAGGGAATGACCTAATTCTGCATTATAACTAGACAAGAGGAATACAGGTACAGATATTCAGCCCACTCCTGCAACAAGCCATGCTAGCATTGCAAGGATCAGTCTGAAGGTTAGGTGAGTATCTGTGGTTCCCTGAAGGTTACAGGAGAATTGCAAAAATGTATAATCTGAAAGGCACTTTGTTTTTTTTTAAGTGTTCACTGATTGCGTTGGAAAAGTAAAGCTACACAGAGCTGTTTGTATACAAACTATTTATGCAATAACAGTAAAAAAAACCCAATCCAGTATGGTACAGTAGACATTTACAAGTATACAAATCCTATTGGCTAACAAATGCATGCTATCTGTATTCCTAGTTAGTATTTGGTTAATACTATGAATCCTATTTAGGCATTTACATGGCTAGCTGATCCCTTCAGATAATGAAGAAGAGAGACCATCTCCTCTCCAGCATATATCTGAAGACACCCAGGTGGACCAGGCCTGGTGTCAGCATGGCATGTTCTAGGGCAGCTGCCAAGGCCCGACTGCCCTAGTGGGCCCACCAATATTGACACCTGCCCCAGCTGCCCCATGCTGGGCAGCTGGGTCTGTGACCCTCCCTTTTAATTTTCCACAATGCCCCATGATACTTGATTGCCCTGGAGCTGAAGCATCTGTACTGCTGTCTCTCAAGCCTTCCCTGGCTTCCAGGTTGAATCACGTCGGTGTTCATTTTCTTAGCACAGGTGCAGCAGTGAACAGCAGCGAAAGCCTCCCTCCGTCCTCATCCGTCAATGACATTTCCTCCATGTCCACAGACCAGACCCTGGCATCGGACACTGACAGCAGTTTGGAAGCTTCTGCAGGACCCCTCGGTTGTTGCAGGTGACTAGCCGCCTGCCTGCGAAACCCAACGTTCTTCAGAAGATAATGTGATTTAGGGGAGGGGGGAAGAATCATTGTGGTTACAAAAGAATTCAGTGATGGCAAGGAAGAAAAAAAAACAAAGGAAAAACCCAACAAAAATGCATAATGATGAAATAAAACAAAACCCTTTCAGCCTGCTTCTCCTAAAAGAGTTATGTAAATGCAGCTAAGCTCAAGTGTATATTTAACTTATAGTTGCTCTGCTTTGGTCTTCTTCCAATGATGCTTACTGCAAAATGAGAAAAAAGTGGGGTGGGGGACTTAAAAGAAGCCTTTTTTCATAAATTTTGCAAAAATTTAATGGCTGCAAAACCAGCAACCTGCAACTGTCCTTTTTCCACGTTGGCATGACAAGGTGGGCAGTACATCAAATCCCGTTCTGTGTATACATGTGTGCATATCTAACCCGTCTCTGTTTCTGTGTTGAGCAGTTGTACAGAGAATTGCACACGTATCTTGGTGTACATACGTGCAAATATGTGTTTATGGATATATATGCAGCTGTGTATGCACATATATCTAAAGAGCAGGCGTCTTCATGCGTGCACACACAGCCTGCAGTAGCAAACTGAATCTCCTGGTTTTTTTGTTTTAATGCACATGTCATCTGTAATATAATTCTCATTGTACAGCCTGTTTAGTTGGTCCATGGGTTAATTTAAAGGAGTAGAAACAAAATCAAACCGAAGCTCTCTCAGAATCTTGATGATGTAGAGTCCTATATTTCAGCTTTGTCGTTAACAGCAGTTTGTTTGGGGAAATAATATAGAAAGGATGTTCAATCAGGTACGTTTTTCTTTTGATAGTGATGGATTTTTAGACTTGGGTTTTAGATTGAATATGTATGCTAAGCACTGGGAATTGTCAGGAGAGAGGCCTGCTTATGGGCTTCCCAGAGACCTCTGGCTTGATCACTATGGGAAGCAGAATGTTAGACTAGGTGAATCTTTGGCCTGATCCAGCAGGCATTCTCTTCTGTTCCCAGGACAAGAGAAGCCTTTCAGGGGCCAGATCTCCAGAAAACTCCATTGCCTTGTATGTCCACGTTTGCTTTTTATAAAGAGGCTGTAGGAAATGGTCCATAAAAATTAAATAGGAGGTAACAAACCGGGTTAGTCAGGTGGCAACCTGCCGGTCACGTGGCTGCGGCTGGGCCAAGCTGAGGCTAACCAGTAGCTGTGACATCCTAGAGGATGAGAAGGCAACTTGCAGAGGTGCCACCTCTTACTCTGATCTGATCCTGGGGACCCATCGGGCAAAAACATGCTGCAGGTTTCTCCCTTCTTTGCAGAGTTCATGCTGCAGGTGGTGAGGAACAGGGAGATACCAGGCTCCTGAATCAAGGCAGTAGTGAAAGCTGTGTTATATCGTGGGGAGATAAGTAGGACTTGTGCATTTGTTCTCCTCAAGCCCCATCATTTCTTTGGTCAGGATGAAGAGCTTCCAGATGTCTTCACTAGAGAGATGGGGAGGCACTCTTCATAATAATGAATGTTGCCGACTGCCAGATAGGCTTCTCATTGGGACTGTCTCTCTGTGCATGTAGAGTGCTCCTGTTACAGCAACAAAGCAAGGTAGTTGGATTTTAAGAAAAGGGTATTTTTTAATGTACATTTATTTCATGCGGAGTTGCTTAGAGCATCAGAAAAAGAAGATTTGGAGCAACGCCAATCTAGGCGCTGTCTCTTAAAAGTTGTTTCAATCAGTTTCCTTGTGGGATATTAACTGGAGAATAGTGAATGGCTAGCTGCTTTGAGCCTTACACAGTTTTCCCCTCTACAAGCGTTTCATTAGGACAAATAATAAACTTCCCCAGGTCTACACCAAGAGAGGTTACATATATATAGAGCAAGCCAGAGTAGCAGTTGCCTCAGTGTCACTGATACATCAAGTAGACAATGTTGTAAGACATATTTCTTGAGAAGTCAAATAAGGAATGAGTCTGATAACCCAGGTACTGGTCTTTGTTCCATGTAGCTATACAAAGCAAACATGCACAAAAGTTGAGGGCTATGCCTGTAGAGAAGCAAAAATGTTTCTGAGTGAAGCTGAAGGGATGAGCCATCTCCTGTGAGTGCGCCCTTTCCCTGCTGCCACCCTGTGAGTTCTCAGCCAGATCCATGGTGCGCCCTGCACACTGCACCAAACCTGGCCATTGGTGAGGCACCCAGTGGCCTGGCTTTTTTATGGAACCCAGGTACACAAACTCTACAGATGCCTATGTGCATGTACAGATTGTAACCCAGAGATTTTAGAAAACCTGAGAAGTTATGTACTTCTCTATGTTGAAATTTGCCAGGAGACTAGGGGTCAAAATCAGGGGTTAGTCTGTAAGAGTCAGCTTTCATGCCACAATCAAATGGAAGGAAATATTAACACAACTCTTTAACATTTATTTTTGGCTGCATGTGACTCAATTTTTGTAGAAAACACATACATACTAGTTTACTTTCTGTAACAACTACCATGGCCAACATGGTTCCATTGTGTGAAACTAAACTGATTTTAAAAAAATAAATTTTTTCCATGAAGGCAAATAACTTTGTAGATATGTACAAATAAACACAATGGCCACAATCCAAAATCTTTAAGTGATGTTACATTAGAACTGAACCACATATTAATTTTCTATTAAATTTGGCCATTAATAAGTCTAGAAATATTTCCTCCCTAACATTTTTATAATCACAGTCTTAGTTTTACTTACTAAATAAAGAAATAATAGGCTGGTAGATTTTTCTTTGATGAAAAAGAACCAGAACACTTTTAATTAGTGCAGTATGTATAGCAGCAATAAATTACTACTGCAAAAAATAAAAATAAATAGCAATATTGGGGGCAATCCATCAAGCACTGCTAGTGCATCACAGCCATTTGAGCAGTCTGTTCACGGGTACCACATGCAACTTCCATTGAAATGGGAGCCTCCAAGCAACGGTGCTTGATTTATTGTTCCTGTATTCATTCTAAAAGCCATGAAAATGACATCTGTGAGTGGCACTGTAACCTTAACTCAGCCCTCATGAACTCCCAGTGCACAAGAAATGGCAGTACTTAAATCAGACACACTAGTGCATTAGGGATGCCACAAAGGCAATAACAGGGAAATAATGCTCTAAGCAATAACAGCAATAATGGCATCTGCTAGCTGTGTATTTTTCTGCCCAAATATTATGGGCAATTAAAAACCACTTTCAACTGTCCCCCATTTTGGTGCTGATACCACAGGTAACAGGGAGCCTTTTGGAATTAAAGACCATTAGAAGATGCACTTGTCAATATCAGAAGCCACAATCCATAATTTCAAGGTCTGATGATGATAGCAAATTACTCAGGGGAGTGAAATCCCAAGGAACCATCGGAAGGTTTCATAAAGCTGTCCTGAATGGGTGACTGGGGAATAGATGAAATTTCATGTAGTGCAAAGTGAATTTCATTGGGGCAAAATAAAATAAAACTCAGTAATCATCTTCAGCCAGCAAGGAAAGGTAGATAACTTTGAGATCATAGAATGCATACTGAGAACATCAGCTGACTGTACTGCAGCTGTGAAAAAGGCAAAGACGGTGTTAGAATAACTAGGAAAGGGACTGGAAATCAAGCAGCATGCATCTCTAAACTGTTATATAAAACTATGGTCCACCCTCATTTACACTTCTGGGTGCCATTCTGGTTAAGCCACATAAAAAAAAGAATATCAAAATATAGAAAAGGGGATCTGAAATAATTTAAATGGATTTAGTTTCTTTCTTATGAAGACATGTCCAAAATGTTAGGGGGCTTGGCTTAGAAAAAAAGACAATGTAGTATGGACCTGATGGAGAGTTATAAAACAGTTAATACTTTGGAGAAAGTATCTTTTTCCAAATATTAGTGCTTGAGGAAGGCTGACTTGGCATTCCGTGAAACTGACTGGTAGTGATTCCAACCAAAGGGGGGGGGGAAGGTTGCATTAAACTAAGTCATACTGAGAATAGAACCACTGAAGTTAATAGACATGACTAACTTAGGTTCATTAATTTCAATGGGTCTACTCTGAGTAAGACATAGTTTAATACAACCCTATGTGCTTCATTCATATTCAGGAGGATAGGCTATCAATGGCCACCCATCTCATTGCAGTTCCATTCTAGTTTACACTGGATATATTAGAAGATGAAGAAAGTAAGGGATGGGCAGTTAGTGGGAGGTTGCTGCTGTGTCATACCTTTAGTTTCTGAAATTTTGTCTATAACGCATAGGAAATTTTCTATAAACTGAGTTTGCCTATGCACTAAAATGAACTGCCTTCCAGTCAATTCCAACTTATGGCAACCCTACAAATAGGGTTTTCATGGTAAGCGGTATTCAGAGGGGGTTTACCATTGCCTCCATCTGAGGCTGAGAGGCAGTGACTGGCCCAGGGCACCCAGTGAGCTTCATGGCTGTGTGGGAATTCGAGTCCTGGTCTCCCAGGTCGTATAGATCTGGCAAATGACTGGACTGTCTGTAATTTGCCGATTAAAAGGGGGGCAACCCTGCCAGCACTGCCGCATGTCTAGCCAGAAAGAGAGACCACAAATAGATACATTAATGATACATGCTGAGACAAAACAGGAGCAGAGAAATCCATGTCCTTTAAGTGATACATTCTCCCTTTGACTTTCATGCAGTATTCTCATATCTGTTCTCCTAAGTCTCACTGTGCTTTTGCCTGGCTGGGCCGTGTCTTTGAACTCGGATAATGCCTGTTGCTTGCCTGAATGGTGCATGGAGAGGTGGGTGGGATGTTTTGTGTTGGCAGAATAACCTCTGATTTCTGTGTGGATGGAATGTAACCATTTGGACAAAGGTAAGAGTCCCATCTGTTGCCCCACCCACTTTTGTCTCTGGCCCCACCCATCACTAACATGTGGCCCCTGGACGGTTTCCCACAAAGAAATGCTGCCCTTGGGCTGAAAGAGGTTTCCCACCCCTGTTCTGAGAGGTGGTACTCTAGAAGATGCCCCAATAATAGAAATGCGGAGAACCAAATTTTAAATTAGAAAAATGAGAAACGGAGACATCATTCCATGCCTAGTCACAGGTTCCCCATCCATGGGAGAGCAGATTTCCAATCCCACTCTGGAGGATTTGAAGTAGATTGGCAAGGATTTCTGACTCCCGATAGATTGACAGCGGCAACGACAAAATGACTCCCTCTAAATTATACAGTTGAAATGAAGAAAACGGGCGGTGCAGGCAGAGAGAGGGGATTTTTGTGTGGAGTATCTGTGCGTTCAGGTACAAATCCCTGGTCTTGGGCCTTGTACACATTACCGACTTAAAACACAGCTGAGTCGTTCTTTTTCTCAATTTGGATAGAAGCTGGTTTTGGGGGAAAACCACCTGAAAACACACTATTTCATAAGCAACAACAGGATAGAGATGGATTGTGACTAACATCGTGTGTACGTCGCTCCCCAAACCAGCAGCGGAAACCCACTGAATGCAGAGTAAATGGGATTATGTACACAGCCTTAGAATTCTTTCCTTCCAAGTGGCTTTTGCAGTTGGCTGCAGCTGGTATCTCTCAGGTCCTAGTAAAAGTAAAGTTGACCCTTCAAGCCTGAAGTTTTCCCACCCCTGAAACAGAGGACAGAGTTCTTATGCTTGTTTCAGCTGTGCAGAAGTAGCAGGTGAAAGCAGTTATCCCCTCTGCAGCGCCATAATCTGCACCTCCCCCAAATCAGTCCTCTTTCTCTTACTTCAATGAAATGGTCTAGGAAGGTTTGTTCTGTTTTGAGTCTTACTTGGGTGGTTGTATATTGTGTAGAGAAAGATTTCAACCAAGTGCATATCTGACAAGAAATAATTAGATTTTGCATGGTAGTTTGGAGACATATTAGTATTTTCTTTTTTAAAAGCCTGTATTTTGCTGGATACATGCAAATGTTTAGTTTCTTGGTGGTCTGCTAAATTCAGTCTGAATGTGTCTCTTTTTAGACTGGAAATTATCCATATAATATTGACTAGAACACTGCACTGTCAAGAGTCTGATGGTTGAGCTGGTTTGAATTTCAAAGGATTGCTTTAACGGAGGGAAGGGAACACAGTGGATTTGAATTATTTTGCAGATTTGTAAGAACTTAAAAGTTTTTCTGGGTGAAAAACAGGAAGAAATGTGTCTTGTTTAAACTGATGAGCTGGAGAAAGAGCCCTGTTCCTATGATATACTGGATCTCATTTCTTTATAAAAAGTATGCTTGACTCATGGGCTGTGTTATTTAAATTTCATTTCTGTTCAGTCCCAATGAAAAATGGGAGCCTGCAATCAATGGCCCATCTGTTTCTGGAATAGTTTCAGTAAAGTCAATAACTTCACAGATTGAGGCTTAAGGCAGCGCTCCAGAAACTGGGTTAGTCGGAGAATTTTGATTTGGAACAGCTTATTCCCATCTATATCATCATTAGCAACTTAAAGCACTTGTATACGTGCAAAGTACTTTATTTAATACTTTAAGCTCACCAGAAGAACCCTGTGAAATTGGTGGCAAGATTCTTAGTTTAAAGAGTTATAAGAATGTCTGGTCTAAGGACCAGACGAGAAGTGACTGCAATGGCATGGTTGCATTTACTTTGTCTGGTTTGAAAAATTTAAAAGAGTAGCCATGATGGTGCAGGTTGGGGTGGTACATTCAGGGGGCTACACAGGTAAGGGAGTTAACCCTTTCTGCCTGTGGAACAGTCCCCATGAGAATTACATACACAAAGTGGCTGTTCACCCCTAAACCTTGGATGTGTTCACTGCAATCATACAATTACATTCCCATCTAGTTTGGCTAGCATTTTCAGGGCAGGGTATAGCTCCCAAATGTTCATGTGATCTTCATGGGTCAGGAGAAATTTCTACAGAGTGGTGGAAAGATCATAATTTGTAACCAGGGATGTCGTCATCCTGGGTCTCGAGGGGTCTCACAGCCCTTCCATTTTTAGGAGCAGGGCCCCAACAGGGCCCCTATGTCTCCAGCCTCCTACATGTCAATCAGCATGAAAGGGTATTAGTCATTGTATTAGCCAGTGAGAAGAGTCTTCTAATATGCTTCCTTGTCCTTTCCTGCTGATTGGAGCCAATCAGAGTAAAAGAAGATCAGTCAGCCACTGAGAAGACTCTTTCCAGTAGTTAACACTTTCCCCTTTCATGCTTGTTGGCTCCTAGGGATGTCGTTGTGGGAAAAGGCATTAACAAGGGTCTCATTCTCAACCCAGCAGCTGAAAAAGGGGGCCATGGCTGTGGTTGGTTTGTTTTTCAAATGATTGCCCTCAGTGCTACCCCCTCATATCTATTATGGTAAGTTCCCCCTGCAAAGCTTTGGAAATTTCTCCAACTCACCCCCGTCAAATCTTAGAAAATGCCTCCCCCTTAGTTTTACAGGAAACAAACAGTCCTGCTGAAGTGTATGTGAGACACGTTTTTAGCCTTCAGTCCTAGCTGTGTTAAGCTTTCATGGGACAAAACCAATTTCAGTTGAAGTACCCTTGACTGGATTGCAGATTGGGTTTCCCATCTTGAAAGGAATAGGGAAAGGGATGAAATTGCTGAGAAGTAAAATTATGAACACCTCTTAAACCAAAAGGGACTCTGAGACATTGTATTTATCCCCAAACAAAAGGAGACTGAAAACATCCAAAGGTGTTCCTTCCAATAATTTTTCTCAGTTACACAAACATTTGTAATTTGATGTAATTTAATGAAACATAGGGCAGGAAAGTTATTAAATAAGTAAACATTTAAGTCAATGCAATATTTAATTTCAATTTCAGGCATGGGAAATGCAAAAAGTGAGCTTTGCTAAAATTGTTTTATTATTTTAGGTAGCAGTTTACTCTTTCTCTCAATCCCCCTTAAAAATGCATTTGCCCACCTGGATGACATTACAATTTCATCTTTGGGTTCTTTTGGGACTATAATTAGGAGACGGGGAGCCCGATCCAGTTCTGGTTGTACACAATAATGTGTTGCATGTGGTAGTACAAGAGAGTGTGCAGGCTTGTGTACTGCAGTGTGTATGCTCATAAAAACATGTCCACGAAGGCCTGCAATGTGCATGGATTTCTCCTGCTGGATTGGGGTGTATGAGTTTTGCAGCTATAGCCTGTTCTCCCCGAAGCACCTGTGGATGCTTCCCAAGGTGGGTATCATGATATTCAGTGGCAGCAATGCTGGACAAACAGATAGCACTGCTGGGCCAGCACAGCCGAGGGTTTATTCCAGCATTGTATGCAGACAGGCTAATGCAGATGTTTGGTAGTGTGGTATATTTTGCAGTAGAAAGGCCTACCATGCTCACCAGCCCAAGGCAGAGTCATCCAATTCACTTTAATATAGAAAAGCTCAGAAAAAGAACAGAAGATTTGGATTGTCAGCTTTCAGTTCCCAGCATCTCCAGTTAATAGCAAGGGCTGGCCTGAGATCCTAGACAACTGCTAGAGTAGATTTCACTGAAGTAGATATTTATTTATTCTATTTATTACGTTTATACCCCACCTTTCTTTTCACAATAGAAACCCAAGGCGGCTTACATATGGTTCCCAGGTGGTCTCCCATCCAGGCACTGACCAGACTTGATTCTGCTTAGCTTCAGCAGGGTGCTGGCCTCATGTGCCTTCAGACCATAGCCTAGATAGAGAAGGTCTGACTCATAATAAGGCAGTTCCCTAATATTGGCTTCAGTGGAACTAGCCCAACTTCAAAGGCTTAAAAAGCATGGCCCTGAGAAAACAAGATTCACTAAATTCAACAAATTGGTTTGTTTCTGTTGAGCAGGGCTGTACGTTTCTCCTACTTAGTTAGATGCATAGTATGTAAATATATGTACTGATTTTCTCCCTCTCTCTTTGTAACTTATCTATACCAATTCATCACTCTTTCTGTATTTTTCGAAGGCCACTGTACAACCTCCATGTGGTGCCTCTGATCATTTCCTCTATTGGTGATCAGCCAGTAAGGAAAAGGGTCAGAGGGCTCAATGTGTATATAGATAATTATGTATATTTAGTAAATTGAATAAGTGGGACTTAAGGCCAGTAATACATTTTACAATGGTACCAGGACCTCCAAACCCAACTTGCAAAACCAAACTGTTCACCTTGCCATGTCCATCCTGTAATAAGACCCAAGTTGCACCTGCCTGTAGTTCTGCATGATTGGACTTCCAAATATAATTCACAATGGCCAGGAGTGTAACCTCTCAGTGTTGATAAAAGTAGTTTTTATATCTCTATATATATGCGGAGAAAGACAAACACAAAACAAGAGCCGCTGTTCAGCATCAAGACCGGAAGAGGAAAAAGTGTCCAACTTCATTGCAAGGTCTTAGTTTTGAATGTGATAAGTAACAGCCTGTGAGTATGGATGAACTGACAAATGTGACATTTGATAAGGAAATGAACATCACTGCATTTTGTTTACTGCTTCAGTCATTTTACTTTCTACCTTTCATTGTTTCCTGTGGGTGGTATGAGGGGGAATGGAGGGATCTTGGCTTTGTTCATCAACCTTTTGTGGATAAATGTTGAGTCGATGCATTCTAACTTCTGTTTGTTTTGAGTTATTAAAAGCAGAAGGGAATCTATTTTCCCCTTTGTGCCAAAAAAAGAAAAAAAAATCCTTTTGGAGTTCTTGTCTAAATACTTCGCTTCATTGTCTTGATTCTTTTGGGTCATGTCCTCTGCGCTATTTTATATATACAAAATTTTCAATAGAGATTCAAACATATCTGGGCATTATTTATTATTATTTGATTTATATCCCGCCCTTCCTCCCAGCAGGAGCCCAGGGCGGCAAACAGAAATGCTAAAAACACTTTAAAACGTCGTAAAAATAGACATTGCATCCTCAGAGTAAGCCTGTCTAATAATCCTGTTAAAATGGCTTACAAGAAAAGACACCGAAGTAAAATAAAAGCTACAACTACAAATATACATATAACAGATAAATAAAACACAGCAGCAAAAATGGTGCCACATGCTCAGGCCCGAGGGGCATTGGTCCCACAGGCCCATCTGATGGAGGAACATCTGGGGTACGCCCTGCATGCCCTTCTTCTTCTGGTTCAGAGTCCTTGACCTCTTCCCCTGAAGATGGGGAGTGTGACTCCAGGGTCCTGGCCAAAACAGGCTATAGCCTAACCTCAGTCAACTTTCCCACTGGCCAAAAGCATGGCGGTTGACTGCAGAAGAAACCACTTTTGAGTACAGTATCAATCCTACTACATGACAAGGCAGAACAGGGTCAATTTGTCCAAAGGTGACCAGTAAGCTTGTCTTGAGATGAATGGGGGGGGTGTTTTGCAAGAAGCGATGGGGACATTCAGTACTCTGGTTTAGTGCTATAATCCTAAGCATTTAGGTGTGGATAGTGCTGATTTTATGAGGCAATTACGCACTAGTACGCTCTTGCTAGTCCACCTCGGTCTAGATCTTTGAGCAGCTTAGGAATAAACACTGGGGGAAGAGCTGGTAGCTGCTTGGATGTCCCTATAGTGTATATATGGTGTAGGTAGGGACTACCTCCAAAAAACTATTATTCATTGTTAGAAGGAAAGGCCATCATGTATCTCTCTTTCATTCATTAATGTAAATTAAAACGACTTGCAATCTCAGTGTAAATGCATCTAACAGAGAGGGGGAACCTGTAGCTCTCCAAATGTTCTAGTCCTAGCCTTTCTGGCAGGGCCTGATGGGAGATGGAGTTCAACAACATCTGGAGGGCCACAGGTTCCCCATCCCTGGCCTATAAGACAGGGACAATCAACACTGAGGGTTCACATTTGTAGAGCTGCTTCTAATGTTGCTTAGGGAGCAATCCTAACTTCCATCTGGGAATGGGGGGGATGAAGCCACCACATCTAATGCCCTGCCGCTTACACTGGCCAGAGTGGAAGGTGAGGGAATCAGTTTCATCCTGTTTTCATGACAGAGGCCCTGATCAAACCCATTACCAGTAGCTGGACCAGCTCAGGATCCAGGGTTGCACAAGTAGCTATCGTGTTTATTGACTGAGTGATGACCACTTACCAACAAGCCTCCTAATGTCAGGCAATGGCAGTTCCTAAACAAAGCAATATAAATTCCTGGGCTAATCAGAAGGACACAAGAGCTATGGCTTATGTTTCCATGCCCCTCTCACAATAGGTAACCCATCATAGAATAGTAGAGTTGGAAGGGGCCTACAAGGCCATTGAGTCCAACCTCCTCATTTCATATGATGGCCTCATAGAACATGCCTGACAAGAGCACTTGCTTCATAACACTAGTTTCTTACACCTCTGGTGAACAGTCAGCGCTACCCTTATTTTTGAAATCATCCTGGCAAAGTCATTCATGACAACACAGAGTGATGCTTTCTGGTACCTTCTGCACCTGTATGCAAATCAGGCCTCTGGTGATGAAATCTTCCTTATTACTTGGGGAGGGAGGGGACCTGAGTCTTCTAAGTGCAGATGGACAGGGCTATCAAGCTTGTACTGAGCTACAGTACAAGGTTGGGCTGTTGCATATGACTTGGGGACTGAGTTTCACATACCTGCCTTAAACTGTGCACCCAGAGGCATGTCTGATGGGTCTTTCTTTGGAGGAGGAGACTTTCAGAAGCACTCATTCCGCCCATTGGATCCTCATGGACATATCTCAGTCAGTCTACACTCGGCATTTTAATCAGTAGCAGTGCTACATGTGCACTTATAACTAATCATGAAGGCCACAAGGAGGAAGAAATAGGACCAATCACCAGAAGGGCTCTCTCTTACCAGGGTGCTTCCATTTGTCAAGAAAGTTGCAGCTCTGGGATTCCTGCTTTGAGCAGGGTGGCCTGGCCAGCCTTCAAGCCCCCTCCCAACTCTGTTTTATATCATTGTCTTTCCCCTCTCCTCTGTAGCTAATTTGCTGTGGGGAAGGGGGACATTGCACCAGGAAAATGGCATGAGGTAAAGGGTTAACTCCCCTCCCCAAACAAAGTTGCCCGGATTCAATGTTTGTGTGCGTCCCACATAGGGCTGGCTCCAGTTTTGAGGTGGCCCTCAGGAACTTGCCCTCTGGTGGCTCCGCTCCTATTTTAGTGGGACCTCTGCTGGGCTTAGGTAGCTTAGCACTAGGGTGCTAGCCAGTATTTAAACTCCCCACCATTCTCCTAACATACTGTTGTTATTGTGGCATTGTGGGAAATTAAAATCCTGGCTTGTCAGCTGGCACCTATGAGAAGGATTGTGGGAATCATTGCTGGTGGACCTCACTGGGAGCTTTGGTAACTGCCTGAAGCTGCTGTGTGCTGACGCTCATCCAGCTCCTGTAACATACCCAGTTTGCCCTCCAGAGTATGGAGAAAGTGCTATGGGATAACTGGCAAAATGTGCATGTCATCCGCCTGAACGGCTGCCCTGCAGCACTTTCTCCATCTCTTAATGGTAACGGTTGAGAGCTCTTTGTTCCCGTATTTCCAACCCACCTTTGGGTTATATTCAACAAAGTCCTACTTAGAGGAGACCTACTGAAATTAATGAACCTAAGTTAGTCCCACTCAGTACTCTGCATTCTTTATGAAAATGTAAGGATTTCATAGGCTTTCTTTCAGTTACCTTTATGTCAGTTGTTAAGAAAGGTCTCAAATACATGCTTGTAGTACTATTAGTATCAGGGATTAAAATAGTATCACATAATCTATCCATAGTTGAATCCTGAAAATGTTTAACTGTGATCTCATGTACCTTTTGCCTTCTTAATTTCTTCTCCTGTAGTCCCAGATTCTGTGAAAACCACTGATCTGAATAATTTACTGTGCTTAGGCCAGATTCCACTGCTGCCTTTACCGTTACAGGCTGATGGTCGCTATCTTTTCTAGATTTATGCTAGTCATGTCCATTAACTGCAATAGATCTACTCTGAGTAGGACTAGTGTTGAGTACCACCCATTATTTATATTACGGGGCTGATTAACTGCATGTGTTTACATTACTGGTTCATTGTAGCATCATGTGACGGCTTGCATGGGCAAAGAAGCCATCACAGATGAAGCACCCTAAACAGACCTGGTGGCAGTTCCAACACACACCTTTCTAATGGGAGACAGTTTATAATATACTTCATCTGAAAGTCAACACAATTTGAGTAAGCAAAATGATGGACATGCATGTGTGATGTGAACCTGCTCTTAAAATTTAATATTCCAAAAGACTTAAAACAGGAAACAAGACATTAGAAGCACGCTTTAGAACCAGCTACTTAAAAAAAAGATGCAAGAAATCTTGCCACTCCCATCCTGGTTTAATCCTGTGCGTTTACCACCTGAACTTCCGAAAGGGGCATATGTTACACACATGTTGTATAAACACAGTATAAAGCTGAGCCTCATAGATGGAAGTTTTTAAACATTTTTAGGGCCCCTAGGACATTCATCCCTTATTTGCTTACACAAAGCTTACACAGAAGCTATACAATATCTGCTCTTTAGGAACATTCTGATTCGAGTGGAGGTTATACATCTTGCCATCAATCGATTTCTTGTCCCACACATTTTGGGCATTCCACATATCCCTAACCACAAAAGTCCATTTTTTAAAAATCCACTTTAATCCACTCTAATTGCACAAACCTACATTTCTGGTGTGCGACTGAATCCCCCCTGCAAAATACTGACAGTCGGGAAGGCAACCCTGGAGCAATGGCATACACAACTACAGAGACGTCAGGACCTACTTCAGGTAAGAAGGAAAAGTGGGCCTAAAAAAATATGATGAGACACAGGGAAGAAGAGAGCTTCAGCAGTATGTTTGGCCCAACATATTTTGAATAATAATAATTAACAATACTTAATAATATAACATTTTCCCCAAGCAATCTGGTCCTAAGGGGCAGTCTGGTTTCCCACTGAATCCTCTTCCCTCATGCTTTCTTTCCTGCACTCAGGAGTAGGGATGTGCTAGAATTCCCCCCAATTCAGATTTGGTACAGAAGTTTCCATTAATTTGCTTATTTTCAGTTGGTGTGGATTGGATTTTAATGTAGTGAATTTCCATGGCTATTTTTGAAAATGGACTTTAAAAAAAAATCTGCCTCTAACATTGATTGTAAGAATGATAATTTAACAATATTTCCTTTTAAAATATCTATATTTCCTTCAAAATATCATTTTTTTTCTGAGAGAAACCCCCCCCCACGGGTTAGTAAAAGCAGCAGTGAGTGGATACAGAACAAACTCAAATTGATGCCAGCCAGCTAGGTTGATGGAATGCTTTCGAACCAGCACAGCCAATGGATCCCATCACTACTAAGGACCCCCCCTTCTGCCAAACCCGTCTAAGGCCAAACATAGTTTAGAGTTGTATGCTTTTTTGTTTTGTTTTGCAAAGCCCTTGGAGATTTTTTTAAAGTGGTTCATGAATTGAATCAAATAAGATAAATAGCTGCCTAAGGGAGGAGGTGATCAGGACTGGGACTATAGTGCATGGAGAGGTTAACACTATACCTCCCTTCACTGCGGGCCACCCTCCAAACTGCTGTTTAATACTGGAGGGAAGCAGCCACTGGTGCATGGGGGAGGGCTCTTGGAAGGTTTATGGCATGGCAAGAAAGGGTTAATGCCCCTTCCCATGTGCTGTAGTCTCCTGCCTGTGCCCCCCCCCAATGGCTCTTACTTAAAAAACAAGCATGCATTTCCGTACTATGCGTTTAATATAATGGGTAATTTGACCCTGAATGTGGAGGTCCAAAGGAGGGCGGTTTGCAGCTACTGGTGCATCTGGAGGAAATGCTGGATTGGGATCTATCAGTTACAAAACACAAAGAAAAAGAGAGAACTGATTAGATGCTCATGTTATATTTTTATAAAATTATTTACACTTTTTTTTTTTTGGTCATGGGCGAATCCATTGGCACAAAAAGCACAGTCACACAGTATCTTTTTTGTTTTGTTTAATAGCTAACCTTATATATATATATATCTATATATATAGATGTTTATCTTAATTCCCCAGCAACAGGGGCAACCAAAGGGGAAAAAATAATATACAAAATAAGCTGATGGTAACACAATGCCAAAAATAGCTTATGTTAAGTAAGTGCAAAGGAGAAAAGCCTCACTATAAAGCTTGATTGCAATGAAGTTACTGTTTGCCAGTTTAAATATAAGACTTGCATTAAAATATTTTTTTTCTTGTCTCTATCACCCTCCCTCCCTCCTTCCCTCCCTCCCTCAGATGACCTGTGTAAAATCTATATACACAAACCCATTTGTAACACTTAACAGTAGCATTATGATGCATTCAAGGAATATGATTTCTCAATTAAAAAGTACACATGGCAGATGCAGTTGGCTGATGTAGGGGTGGTGCTTTTTTTTGCGGGTCGACAACATTACATTGAGTGCTAGCCTCAGTCAGGTGACCAGTCACCTGTTACAATAGAATATCCCAACAACCCTCTTCCCAGAATCCCACAGTCTTGGTCAGCAGCAGTGCTCATTGGATCCATATGGTGTTCCCTCTTTCCGGCCGACGTGGCTCAACTGTCAGTTCTCCAAATGTTGAGAAGAACTGCTCCATCTCTTTCTGCAGCATGTCATTCCTCTTCTCGGCATCTTCTTTGGCCCGCTCAGCATTGCGCATTTTAATTTCTACCATGGTAAACTTCTTCTTCTCCTGTTCCAGTTCATCGTGCAAGCCCATCATTTCGGTCTCCAGGGAGAGATTCCTTTGTTCAAGGCTGGAGGAATCAAAGTAGAAGGCAAAGGCTTAGTGTACTTTGGTACAACTCAATGCACCATCAGTGAAGACTGTGAGGCAGTATTAAATGCCTTCCAGAATGTGGGTCTTTTATTGCCCAGAAATATACAGGGATAGAATTATCAGTCCATAGGCCTTCCCCTAGGGGGAAATGACAGGCAAAGCATCAGGGGATTTGGGGAATTGGAGCAACAAGGAGAGAAAAAAATCATTCCGAGGCCTGAGATTATTCCATATTCTGAGGCCTGAGATTAGGTTTCTGAACCTTAAAGCACAGGAAAGTGGAGGTGGCAGAAGGGAGGGTGTCAGGAAGTTTGCAAGTGCCCCTGAGAGCATTCAAATGGAATGTTTGCAAAGACTCGACCCCTTTTGGACTGTCCCCTGGGATGTTTGCATGCTCTTACTTATTATGGGATGTTTGCACACTCTTACTTATTATGTGAACACAGGCTCTCGTTCACGTGGCTGATTTGGGATCAGTAACTCAATTCTTCAGTGTCCATTGTGCTATCCTATTACAGAGATTTGGTGTGATACTTCTGAATGTTTTTTGTAAACCGCTTAGAGGTTGTTTTTTAACAATCAAGTGGTATATAAACTTTGTTAAATAATAAAACAAGTACTTTAGCCCTATTCACTTGTTCACTCCCCCCACCCCCGATAAGTAGTTGGCCCCCTTTCTCCATGTCTCTGTCACCATTCCTGCAGCCCTCCATGTGTTAGGTGCTGAGTGTCTCCAGCAGGGAACTTTTTCTGTTCAAGTAGATTCTTCATGCAATTTAGAGCCTTCGTCTTATTGAAAAGCTCATGAGCAAGACACTGTCATCCCAACCCCTGTTGGTGTATCTCCAGCACCTGGAGCTATTCCACTTCTGAACATAGATGTTCCGTTTCTAGTTACGGCTAATACCTACCGAGTGATTTAACATTAATTATATTTTTTCTAACCTTTTAATGGCAGTTATGACAGTGGCTATTGCATCATTTTTTTGGCAGTGAACTCTATTTGAAGAAGTATTTCCTTTTGTCCTTAATGAAACCTTCTGCTAGTCCTTTTCATTGTAGGACCTTTGCTAATTTATTTATTTATTTTATTTATTATTTGATTTATATCCCACCCTTCCTCCCAGATGGAGGCAGATTTTTACAGCAATCAGTAATTCACAACTCTGCTGGTTGATGCTGTAGTCATAAATACATAGTACAGTCTTAACTGTTGACAAAAAGGGTTTCTAAAAAAACATGAGTGAGCAAATATTTTGTGAACAGGAGGATCCTACGGCATTTTCAAGGGCATCAAGAAGGATAGTTAACACAATTTATTTTATTTATTTATTTAATTAAGCTTATATACCGCCCGACTAGCAACAGCTCTCTGGGCGGTGAACATTAAAAATACAATATAAATAACACAAAACTGTACACAAAAACTGTACAGTCTAAAATCAAAATATAATAATTTACAATTAACAGGAATTAAAATGCCTCAGAGAAGAGAAAGGTTTTAACCTGGTGCCGAAAAGATGATAGTGTCGGCGCCAGGCGCACCTCCTCGGGGAGACCATTCCATAGTTCGGGGGCCACCACTGAGAAGGCCCTAGATCTTGTCACCACTCTCCGGGCTTCCCTATGAGTCGGAACCCGGAGGAGGGCCTTCGTAGTAGACCGTAGTGTACGGGCCGATTCATATCGGGAGAGGCGTTCCGACAGATATCGTGGTCCCGCGCCGTATAAGGCTTTATAGGTAAGTACCAACACTTTGAATCTGGCCCGGAAGCATATTGGAAGCCAGTGCAAACGGGCTAGCACAGGTGTTATATGCTCAGACCGCTTAGTTCTTGTTAGCAGTCTGGCTGCCGCATTTTGCACTAGCTGTAGCTTCCGAATCGTCTTCAAAGGTAGCCCTACGTAAAGCGCATTGCAGTAGTCCAGACGCGAGGTTACCATAGCATGTACCACTGATGAGAGGTCCTCCTTACTCAGATAGGGACATAGCTGGGCTACCAACCGAAGTTGGTAGAACGCATTCCGGGCCACCGAGGCTACATGAGCCTCAAGTGTGAGGGAAGAGTCTAAGATGACTCCCAGACTACGCACCTGTTCCTTTAGGGGGAGTGTAACCCCATCCAGGACAGGGTATATAGCCACCATCCGATCAGAGAAACCATCCACCAACAGCATCTCAGTCTTGTCAGGATTGAGTCTCAGTTTGTTAGTTCTCATCCAGTCCATTGTCGCAGCCAGGCAACGGTTCAGCACGTCGACTGCCTCACCTGAAGAAGATGTAAAGGAGAAGTAGAGCTGCGTGTCATCAGCATACTGATGACAACGCACTCCAAAACTCCTGATGACCGCCCCCAGCGGCTTCATATAAATGTTAAAAAGCATGGGAGACAGAACCGAACCCTGCGGGACCCCACATTGGAGAACCCACGGTGTCGAGCAATGTTCCCCAAGCACTATCTTCTGGAGATGACCCGCTAAGTAGGAGCGGAACCACTGCCAAGCAGTGCCTCCAACTCCCAATTCCGCAAGCCTCTCCAGAAGGATACCATGGTCAATGGTATCAAAAGCCGCTGAGAGGTCAAGGAGAATCAACAGAGTTACACTCCCTCTGTCTCTCTCCCGACATAGGTCATCAAACAGGGCGACCAAGGCAGTCTCAGTGCCAAAACCAGGCCTGAACCCCGATTGAAATGGATCTAGATAATCGGTTTCATCCAATAGCGCCTGGAGCTGGTCAGCAACCACACGTTCCAGGATCTTGCCCAGGAACGGAACATTGGCTACTGGTCTGTAGCTGCTGACATCCTCTGGGTCCAAGGAAGGTTTTTTCAGGAGTGGTCTCACTGCCGCCTCTTTCAGACAGCCAGGGACCACTCCCTCTCGTAAAGAGGCATTAATCACTTCCTTGGCCCAGCCAACTGTTCCTTCCTTGCTAGTTTTAATTAGCCAAGAGGGGCAAGGATCCAGTACCGAAGTGGTCGCACGAACCTGTCCAAGCACCTTGTCCACGTCCTCGAGCTGAACCAACTGAAACTCATCCAACAAAACATGACAAGACTGTGCTCTGGACACCTCAGTAGGATTAACTGCTATTAAATAGGTGTCTAAGTCCCGGCGAATGCATGAGATCTTATGCTAGAAGTGTTCAGCAAATTTATTACATCAAGCTACCGATGTATCTGCCGTATCTTGTAGGCCTGGATGAAGTAGGCCACGAACCACTTTAAAAAGCTCCCGTGGGCGTGAGAGAGATGACTGAATAGTGGCGGCGAAATGTTGTTTTTTTGCCGCCCTCACCGCTCCTACATAGAGCTTAGTAGAAGCACGAACCAGCTCATAATTGCATTCGTCGGGAGTTCATCTCCATCTCCGCTCAAGCCGCCTCCTGTCTTGTTTCATCGCTCTCAGCTCCGGAGTATACCAAGGAGCTGTATGAGCTCTACATAGGAGAGGGCGCGCAGGAGCGATCATGTCAACAGCCCGGGTCATCTCTGTATTCCACAGATCGACCAGGGCTTCGACAGGAGCGCCAGTCTTATCAGCCGGAAAAAAACCCAGAGCCTTTTGAAAACCTTCAGAATTCATTAGTCTCCGGGGGCGGACCAATTTAATAGGTCCCCCACCCTTGCAGAGGGAAAAGGCTACTGAAAGTCTAAACTTCAGCAAGCAATGATCTGTCCATGACAATGGGAGAGATGTAAAACTCCCCACATCCAGATCACTATCCCCATGTCCAGTAGCAAAGACCAGGTCAAGAGTATGCCCCGATGTATGTGTTGGGCCACTAACATATGAGACAGCCCCATGGTTGTCATGGCAGCCATGAAGTCCTGAGCTGCCCCAGACAAAGTAGCCTCAGCATGAATGTTGAGATCTCCCAGTACTAATAGTCTGGGGGATCTCAACAGTATCTCCGAGACCACTTCTGTCAGCTCAGTTAGGGAAGCCATTGGGCAGCAAGGTGGGCGGTACACCAAAAGGATTCCCAGTCTGTCCCTCTGGCCCAGCACAAGGTGCAAACACTCCAGACCAGTGATTGCATGGACATGGTGCTTGGTGAGTGAGATGGAACTCTTATAGACCACAGTGACCCCCCCTCCCCGACCCTCAGATCTACCATGATGCTGAACCAGATACCCCGGTGGGCAGAGCTGGGACAGACTAACTCCTCCCTGTTCGACCACCCAGGTCTCGGTTACACATGCCAGATCGGCCACCTCGTCCACAATCAAATCATGGACGAAGGAGGTTTTATTATGTACCGATCTGGCATTAAAAAGCAGCAACTGGAGATCTGAGAGTTGGCTGATAGGACAACCAACAACCCTGCGGGTATGAGAAGGACCAGAACGCGGCACAGCCACTACATGTCTGGGCTGCGTTCTCCACAAGCTACAATCCCATAGCCACTTCCCTAGGAGTAAGTCCCACTGAACTCAACTGGATTTTTTTGAGTTCAACATGTGGCAATGTTGTGATGGTATGGATTACAGAAACACTTGCAGAATGGGGGCCCCATTCTCCAGGAATTATTTAACTAACCAGTTGACAACCTACATGTGAAGAGGCCCAGAGAATGTTCTGGAAGTGCATGACACAGTTCTACTCTTGAAGCTAACTATGTCTGGTCCTGCGAAAAGCCTGGAGTGAGATTCCTCAGAACTGTATGTGAACCTTTCTGGGGGCCTAACAAAATGTTACACACACTCACTTGATGGCTCCTTTTAAAAAAAGAGAAGATAAAAAACCATTTCAGGATGGGATTATTTACAACAGAAAACAGGAGAGAGGGTTGCTTAACCCTCTTCCCACCTGCTGCTGCTGCTCTGCTCTCAGTCGTGTTCCCCCCTGGTACTTTGAAAGAAGGAAGAATTGCATAGACAATCTGGATTGCAACTCTCCCAACGTTTTGAGCTCCACAGTAAAAAATGTAAGTGTTTACTAACCTCGGCCTAATACTTAACTGGCTCAGGGCTGTGAAAGGCTGAAGCCATTTCTAAGGCTCATTCGCAATTTTCTATAATGGAATCAAAGCCTCCTGAGCTCATTAAAAGCCATGCTATGAATCTGAAAATAGTGGCCATTGCAGAGGGGCTTTTGCATTTCTTGCCAGTGAGAAATACATTTTATTTTTTGAGTGTCTCCTGTTCTGTCCCCTGGCATGCAGCAAAATAAATTTCATGATACTCATTAGCATTTACAGCTGGACTTCTTGATCACTTGGTGCAGACAGGAAGATGTGAGCGATAAGTAATCCCCTAAGAGATAAATCAAGCCAAGTGCTAAGACGTCGTCTGACCTTTTCTTCTTTCTCATTGTTAATGCAACACTTCGTGTCAGAGCATATATAATTTAAATGACTTTTCCTTGGGATCTGATTGAAAGACCCCGGTGTAATGATCTTAACTCACCTGACTAGCAAATAATGTATAGTTGTTTCAGTCAAGAAGGCAGCACGAGCAGCCCAATCTAAATACCTCTTGAGTTGGATTATTTGGAGTTAAGTAGATGAATAATGCAGTCCTCTGTATTATTGCACTGGGACAACGGTGCTTTTCGCTACAACCCTCCATGCATACTTACTACCTGGGAAAAAGTCCCATTGGACTTAATAGGGCTTATTATGGAGTAGACATGCCGAGGATTGCACTGGAATGTGGGGTTTTAATGACACCAAATTGCCTTTGGTGTTGTGGCTGTGCAATGCACTGAATCAAAATGTCACATCGTTTGACTTTGCCGAATGGTAGGGCCAAGGGACAATTTTTCTGCAAAGCAGGTTCCCCGACAGCCCTGTTCTTCAACACCAAGCTTCTGTCTCTTTCTCCCTCTACCCATCAGTTCCATCACACTTCTCCTTGCCAGTGCACCATCGTGTCATGACACCATGAATATGAGCATGGGCACAATTGGAATACTGGCAGCCACTATGAGCAGCGGGCATGTTTCCAGCATACCTTCCTTGCACTGTACTTAAAGCCATGGGTCCTGACATGCAAGTAACCATACACCTTCTTCACCCCATCAGCCGAGTTATGACTCTGGCATGTGGCCTTGGCACTTTTGCAAAAAGAGGCTTGTGTACAACCTTTCTGACACACCAAAGATTTGTGTCTTTAGTTGCACTCAACTCTGTAGTTTATCATCCTTACCCCCCTCATTATTTATTTAGCTAGCCCGATCAATGTACTTTTCTAGGTTTCATTATTATTGTTAACAACAACAACAGCAACAACAACTGAGGAGTTTACATTCTAAACTGTGGGGCAGGCAGCAGAAGGAGGGGGAGAGGCACAGAGGAACAATGAATGAATGTATGTAAACAAACACAATTGCTCACATACTTGGGGGCACATACTTAGCTGGGAATGAGGATTAAGCCAAAGACTTCACAGATAGTGAAGAAGCCATAACTCAGTGGCAGAGCACATGATTTGCATGCAGAAGGTCCCCAGTTTAATCCCTGGCATCTCCAGCTCAGTGGATCAGATTGCAGGTGATGTGAAAGAACTCTGCCTGGGATCCTGTAGAGTCTCTGACAGTCAGAGTAGACAATACTAGGGAAGACAGACAAGTAGGTTTGGCCTGGCATAATGCAGACTCTTAGGCAGTGCTGGATCCTGCTCATAGCATGGGCCCAGGTTTTGGGGAGAGGCCAGACCTTGGTGGCTGAACATACGCTTTGCGTGCCAAAGGCAATCTTTGACATCTCCAGGTAGGGCTTGAGAAAACACCTGCCTGAAACTGTGGAGAGCTGCTGCCAGTCAGTGCAGACAATACTGAGCTAGACAGACCAATGGTCTGACTCGGTACAAGGCAGCTTCCCCATCGGCCTGAGTGGCATTTGATCAAGCATGAGCCTAACCCCATCAGCCTTCATGTATTTGAGCAAATCTGACTTCTCCAGGAACAATGCTATAGACAATGGCATCCCTGAGCTGCTGTAGCCTCCAAGGCCGTACCCATTCGTGATTACAGGCAAGACCACTTCCCGTAAAGCCCTGTAACTGGAGCTCCTACCCCAGCAGCTTACCTTTTTATCCTCGTTTCATACTCCAGCTTCTGTTTTGCCATTTCCTGCTTTAAGCTCGACACAAGGCTGTGCAAAGCACTATGGTTGCTTGTGTTGTTGACCACAAAGGTTTCACTGTTGTCGCTGCTGCTGGTTGCCCGGCTGCTGCGTCCCCCCACGCTTCTTCGGTCACCTTTGTTCTCGTAATCTCCTTGGTTGGAGAGGTCTTCATGTGGGGGTTCATCTAGGATGGGGTCTTCGAAATTGGCCCCATAGAAGTCTTGCTCGGGGCAAGTGGTGGTCGACGAGCGGCAGGAGTTGGAATGTTCAGGGAGGGATATTTCACAAGAAGACGTGGACCAGGTTGCACTGTCGACACTCTGCTTATCTTCAGCGTTCACTATGGAGAATTGCTGGTGCACGTTGTCATAGGTAGAAAGTCTGTTGTGCTGGCCCGAGTCGCCCGTGGGCTCCTTCTGCTTGTTGTCCCTCAGTGTCACGTACCCATTGGGCATCCAGCTCTGGTTCCGGCTGTTCAGAGAGTTGCTATGGGCATCGGTGCTGGAAATGCCCATTCGTACACCTCCATTCTGCACACTGTGTGTGCCCATTTTGGTCACTGGCCCTTTCAGGGAGGATGTTCTTCTAGTCTGCAAAGTGCCATTGGGCAAGGCTGGTGATGTTTTCTCTTGACCCTCCACAGAGCTGCTGAAGGACCCATTGGTGACTATGCCACTGCCTTTATTAAATGCCGGGTTTTTTTTCACCATGAGGGGTGGACTTCTGGTGATGTCCAGTTTGTGAATGCTATTTCTGGGGCTACTGGACTTGCTCCCAGGCTGGGCTGTCGGAGATCCATTCTCCACAATGGTTCTTTGAGGAGATTCAGGTTTATCCCAAGAGCAGCGTCTCACCGGTGATGACTCCTTGGTATTGTTGTTCTCTTTGTTCTGGAGCTGACCGATGATCACTTTCTTTTGGATCTCATTGTTGTTAATACACACCTCCTGTCCACTCTGCATGTCTGCATCCTTGGGAAACAGCAGCGCGTGTTCACTTATCATCATGGACATCAACTGCTGGACGACAACAGTACCTAGAAGAGGATAAGACAAACACACCCCGATTTGAATATCAAATAATAATTGATGAAAAATGAGGTTTTTGTTAATGTCTATCTGTTGTGAGACTTGGTACCTACAAGATCAGTATTCTAGTGAAAAATGAAAGTAAAGGAGATCTTCCTGTTTCTATCACTCATCACCATGTCTTTCTTTCTCTTAATTATTATTTGTAAAGCATGACTGATGTATTCCTCCAGAATGGGTTTGTTTTTTTTGTGTGTGTGTGTGTATTCTGCAAAATGTCATTGACTTAATAACAGTGCATTAGTGGTGGATTTATAATGGACCATCCACATATCATTCTGCTTTATTAGTTCTGTGATGCTTCCCCAATGCTACAGCATTTATTGCCTTCTGGAGAAGCACTCTTGTGCTATTGCACAACAAATGCACACCAACCCTCCTCCATCTCGGGAACATTTGTGGTACGAAAAGTTATAGATTTCAACAGAAAGCTACAGGACATGCACTGATTGGAAACAAAGCAATATGTCCATCCTGAAAGTTTGCAGGTGCAAACAGTATTGAAAGTGAGATTGTGCATAACTGCCCGGATACCATCCTGAGCACAAATCATCATGAATGCACAATAAAAAGCACATCTGGAGGGGCCCACACAGAGCAATGAAAGCAAACAATAAGAACAACAAAAGCCAAGTACATGCCCCTCATTTTTGACAACAGAGAGAGTTGACAAAGCGGGACGAGTTGCAATGGGTGGTCAGCCTTGTAATTACAAAAAAGAATGAGGCCCTTCAAGCATTCCATTTGAACTGTAACTTCCATGATGCTCAGAAGTAAATGGCACTAGCTACCTTGCCCCTGGGTTCAAAGCGGTGAGCACCTTCTTCCTTGGAAGATGGGGGTAGTGAGCAGTGAAGGACATAAGGAGAATCAAGGCAGGCAAAAAATACACCCTCAGCAGACGGTGTCCATCTTGATTCTGCTTAAATTCTAGCAATGCCACTAGAGAGAAGGGGGAGACAGGAAAGGTAACAAGTGTGACCAACACTTACACATACTTAGGCTTTATTGCCATTGGAAATGATGCTACAATGATTGAAATGAAGGGCTCATGTTGAGGGCTTTGAAGAAATAGAGACAAGGGGCACCATTTAGATGTGGTCCGCACAGTGTGATTGAGTATGGCCTGCACACTTTTGCAGTCTGGAACTTTTATGTTCTGCGAGCATCTTTATGAGGTATTATGGTGTGGATTATAAATGAATAACATGTGGGAGGCTGGTGCGTAGGGATATCATGCTTAAGGGGAAAGAGTGGCTCAAGTGCCTTCTCTCCTCTTCCTAGTTTATGATTCCATGATTCTCAAGAGAGTCCTAGTAACCTTTACAGTCTGGGGACAACATCAAGGCGACACCACTTAGTAAGGTGATGACAGAGGTGAGATTTAAGTTATGGGCTTCCTGGCCTACTGATCCCATTCACAGCTACTGAACTGCATATCAGCTCTTATGAAAAGCACAGGGGGGAACAGAGACAAGGAGAGTAGGTAATGAGAAAGAATGAAGTGATAGTATATGTCTGTGAAGAGAAAATTAAACTATGTGAATAGAGATGTATAAGGAGCAGGTATGGGGGAAGAAATTTATTTCAGTTTGCACTGGAAGCCAAATCTATCAAATTCACACTTTCCAAAACAATGTGAGAACCCAAACACAACCATCCGTTGAAATTCATACTTATTTGGATTTTGTGATGCAGTTCTCCAAGCAAACAATATTTTTTAAAAAACATATTTTAGGGGGAAATGTGCATAAAAGTGAATATATTAGTGAAAAATACATACAAAATCCATTATTTTGGGAGAAACGGCTTGCAAAAATGTGTACATTAGTCAAAACTGCCTACAAAAATGTATTTATTAGGAGAAATTCACAGTAAAATGCTGAACATTTTTCATGAGGATTTTTTTTAAAAAAAATGGCAAATCGTTGCAGAAATGTGGAGAGCTGAATTTAAGAATGAAATCTCTCCACATGTCAGTTTGGACACATGACTTGATCTCCATGGCTTCCAGAATTCAGATAAGGTTGAATTGTCATGTCAGAGCAAGAGAAATAGCTAAATGTAATAGCCAGCAGCTTCAGGAACACAGCAAGAACAATGAGGGTGGAAAGAAATAAGGAGTGGGAAGATGAATGGTCTAATTACAATTTATGAGGTTCATTTCAGTATTACTTGAGGTCTGAACAGCATGGAGTTGGTTGGATTCAGAAACCCACAACGGTGAGCACTTGAGTTCTTCCCCCACTCGTCCCCATGTATGGAATATTTACTTTTGCCGACTGGAGCAGCATATCACAATGAGAAGGGCTGTTAAATCAATTTAATATAAATATAATTAAGCGCTCCAAAATGAGCCTGGGATCAGCCACTAGAGTGCATCGCACAGTTCTTCAGGGTAGAATATACTGCTGCTTATGTTATAAATCAAAGTGCACTCCCTTAAGCCAGGAGGGGGGTCATTTTGAAATGCATTATAATAAATGGCCATGCTTCTTTCTGGAGAAGGCCCCAGTGCACAAGCAGCATGACCTCTTTTTTAATTTATGGAGCCCATTTTGGAGTTAGGCATCTGGCAATACGTGGCATCTGTTCCCATCCTGATCTTTCTAGAAATAAAGTTGGGGGATTATAATCACAGTTTTATGCATTATTCCATGGTGTGCTAGACACCTTTGAGCAGTAATTTCTCACTTGCCCCTTATCATTTTGCAAAGGTTGGGTTTTAATATTATGGATTCTTTTTTCCCCCTTCAAATGCAAAGGCCAGGAGCCATTTTAAACAAACGAATCAATAAGCATCGTGGAGTGAGGATGATACCATGACACTTCATGGGCGATCCCATTTGGCTGCTTGCTGATGTCACTGAAGGGAAATGGAGTCAATTAGAGTGACGGAAATGTTTCCCGGATAGGCAAATCAAACACTTTATCCATTTTCACAAAGCAATTGCCAAAAAATTGCTCAGAATACACCAAACATCTGTCCAAGCTTAAGGTTAACACTGTCCTACCCTAGGCTGTTGAAGTGAGACTCAGACACAAAGGTGTGCTTTTCTTTAATAGGTTTCATCAAAAGTTTCAGTGCAGAACACTTCACAGATCAGCTTACAGGTTACACAGAATTCCGCAACTCAGCATAACTAGGCATGACAACACAGAGCTAAGACATTGTCACAGCAATTGGGCACACCCCCTTACAGTCTTTAAGTAGATGTGGACAGGCTCATTCTACTCACGTGAGGAAGGTGTCACTGAATGGGAGCGTGTGTACATGTGCTCGTTCCTCCTTAGAGGGACTGTGGGAACCCTTTGACCTCTGGTGCAGTTGGACATGGAGACAAGGGTGGTGGAGACACATGTTCAAGGTCCTCCTCCTCGGGAGGAGGTGTGCACAGTGGCAGCGTGGGTAGAAAAGGGTGTGAATGGGAAATAGAAGGGCAGCCTCCTGACTGGGCAATGTCTCATCAGCAGTAACTGGAGCTAAAGGGGCAGAGCTGTCACTGTCAACGGAGCTCAGGCCTTCAGCCTCAACACCTCCTGAATGCGAGTCACTCCCCGAAGTCCCAATCCATCTCCTCATCTTCATCATTGCTTCAAGGATGGTCCATGGGACTTATGACATCATCCTTCCTCCCATACAGTTCCTTCCCCCACTTCAGAGATTTAGGTTTACTGGAATAGCATTCATGGAAATCTCTCACCAAGTCTGGAGCGTGGGATGTCAGAAGTGGGCTCCTGCAAGGAGGAAGGGTGGAATATAAATCAAATAATAACTAAGTAAGTAAGTAAGTAGCTTCCCAAGAATGTTTCTCTGGTCTGAAACCTTTCCAATGGATCAGGTACTGTAGCTTCCCTCGATGCCAGCAGTGTCAAGTTTCTGCTGACCGAGTGAAATAGTTTGGCTGCAATCAGCAGATAATGGCCAGCAGCCAGGCCATAAATCTGTCAGGCTTGAGTTGAGGATAAGAGGCCCACAACTACAACAAATGTAAATACCAGGTTGGAAGAGCCGAAAGAGTGTAGGACAGATGAGTCCTTGGGAGTCCAAAGTCAGGGTACTGGAGATCCAATTAGGCAGGGCAGGGTCGAAGACATGGCATCACAAGCCAGGCTGGCTATAAGGTGACAAGGAAGGTCAATGTTGTTTCCGGCAAAGCCCCAAGCCATTCACAGCCTTTTAAGCTCAGCGTCTGAGGCCAGGTGTTTGCAATCAGCCTTCCCTCTTTCGCGAGCGTGTGGTTCTTAAGCAGATGGACAGCCTCTGTTGTACCAGCACCCATTGGTGTCTCCTCTCTGCTGGGGTCAGCGTAGCTTTCTGATGACTCTCTGAATCTGACAGTATGGCTCCAGCAGGGTCCTGCTCCTTGTCTGAGGGTGAAGGGTCTTGAGCTGCCTCTCAGCTCACCCCTTCCCTTGAGTCTGAAGTCTCCCATTCCCCTTCATCTGTTGAGTCCTCTGAAGGAGGCATGGCAAGCAGGAATTGAGGATCTGTTCCACTTTCTACTCCTCCTGGGCGTCACTGAGTGTGGGAGTGGAAGGCAGCTTGGGCTTCCCATATGGGTGAGCTGGATCTTCAGTAGTCAGCAATGAATGGTGGAATTTGATTAACACATTTGATAAGCTACTGCGTTGATCTGCTCTTCCACTTATGCCCCACTTGCCAAGGTTCTAACTTGTGGTGCGGGGTGGAGGTTGGCAGAGAACTTGTGGAGAGCCACACCCGATCTCCCACTTGGATTTCTGGACCAGTTTTGACAGTGTTGACCAGCTGCTTGCTTGTAGGCAGCCTTGACTGTCTCCAATTGTTCTTGTAGCAGTTGTTGCATAGCTTGTAACTGCTGAACTTATTTGGTAGCTGTAGGTATGGTCAACGTAGTGGTGGGGTTTTGGAAGTAGCATGGGTGGTACCCATAGTTGGCAAAGAAAGGGGTCTGCTGGGTGGAGGAATGCACTGAGTTATTATAGGCAAACTCCACCAGAGGTGACAGGGACACTCAGTTGTCCTGTTGATAGTTGACATAACAGCGGAGATACTGTTGTAGGGTGGCATTAACCTTCTCCATTTGCCTGTCCATCTGAGAATGTTATGTGGAGGATAAACAAAGTTCAATATGCAGACATTGCAAAAGGGCATGCCAAAACTGGGTGGTAAACTGGGCCCCCCAATCTGAGACCAGACTGTTTGGAAGACTGTGAAACTGGAAGACATTTTTGATAAAAACGGTGGGCGGTTTCCTTGGCAGTAGGGAGGCCACAGCAGAGAATGAAGTGGGCCATTTTACTACCACAACCAGAATGGCAATGTTTCCCTGTGAGACGGGTAGATCTGAGATAAAGTCCAGAGTCACCATTCTCCATGGCCCCTCAGGCATGGGCAGAGGTACGAGCAACCAGCAGGTCATTTAGGAGTGTGTTTTTCCCTCATACAGTTAGGACAAGTCTGAAAGTATTGTTCCACATTTTGCTTTATTCAGGGCCACCAAAATTCTGGATTAACCGCCTGCAGAGTCTTGAATATGCTGAAGTGACCAGCAGTTGGGGGTATCATGGCACTGTCACAAGATCCTAGCCTGAAGTTCCCCTGGGGGCACGTACAGGGCCTCACAGTGGTACAGCAATGCTTCCCATCAATGGTCTCCACTGCCAATTGCATGTCCAGGGAGGTTATGGGAATGTTATGCTGTTTAGCAAAGCCCAAGTCCATAAAATTACTGGAAGCTCTGGAATCCACCATGGCTTGTAGTTGGATGCTCCAACCTGAGGGGGTAGGTGCATGGCTGGCCTTGGTGGGGTCAGGATGTTGTGATGCCCATTATGGACAGTTGATCCCAGCTTGTGGACCTCTGAGAACTGGGATTTGGAGTTTTCCTGCACCAGGGCTTTGTCAGACTTGGCCGGACAGGATTTCACAAAGTGCCCTGCTTTTCCACAGTATAGGCACACCCCTCGTCTTGGCACTTCTTTCTCCTCCTCTATCAGGTGTGGCCACGACCCCCCAATCTGCATGGGTTCCACCCTGACTAAGTGGAGGTTCCCATGCTGGCAGAGAAGTGCATGCAGGGGAGAGGTATGGGGGGTAACACCTAAGCCGAAGAGGCCTTTCCATCCTACAACCTTCAGGTCTGTTATCAATTTGCAGGCAAAGCTGGATGAGCTCTGATAAGGAGTTAGGGGCTCGAGCCAATTGTCAACACAAAGAGTCTAGAGCTTGGCTAACACAGTTTCCAAAGCATGCTGGATATCCTCCTCTGCCCCTCCAATTGCTTCCAATTCATTCATGGTATTGTCGGGTGGAGGAGCTGGGGGCTGTGACAAACTGTCCTGCCCTAGGCTGCTGAAGTCAGATTCAGATGCAAAGGTGTGCTTTCCTTTAATAGGTTTGATAGAAAGTTTCAGTTAAGAACACTTCCTAGATCAGCTTACAGGTTACACAGAATTCCACAACTCTACTCAGCACGACTACACAGAGCTAAGACATTGTTGCAGCAACTGGTCACACCCCTTTACAACCCTTAAATAAGTGTGGACTGGCTCATTCTACTTGCATGAGGAAGGTGTCACTGAATGGGAGCATGCGTGCACGCGAGCACTCCTCCTTACAGAGACTGTGGGAATGTTTTGAGCCTGCTGGCGCAGTAATCTTTGCGTCCGAGGTGAGGGTGGTGGAGACACATCTGCAAGATCCTCCTCCTCAGGAAGAAGTGTGCGTGGAGGCGGTGGTGGTGAGAGTGGAGAAGGGAGGTGAATGGGAAGTGGAAGGGCAGCCTCCTGCTTGGGCAACATCTTGTCAGCTCTAACTGGAGCTATGGGGGTGGACCTATCACTGTCAACAGTGCTGAAGCCTTCAGCATCAGTGCCCCCTGAATGTGAGTCACTAAGGCCCTCCCAGAAGTCCCAGTTCATCTCCTCCTCTTCTTCATCATGGCCCCAAGGATGGTCCATGGGACTCATGACAAACACAGATACAGATTTACATGCATATAGTGTACAGAAGTAAGTCCTACTGAGTGTGATATTTACTCCCAGGCGAGTGTGCATAGGAATGCAGCCTCAGAGACTTGGAAGGCTAGATTGTTCTGCTCAGGATGATGTTTTTGTCAAATGCTCATCACTGGACTATAGAATGGAAGTCTGAAGGATGCTGATTGCACACTTTTAAATGAGTTACACAAACAGTGCTCTGACTTCTCATATTTAATGAGTTATGAGGGAAAGCATGCAATAGCACAGCAGCTGAAATATGGGCATCTGCAATCGCGAGAACATTTGCATACTGTTCTTCCTTCACTCTCTAATTAGCAAAATAAATCATTTGTTGATGAGAGGGATATAAATCCACAGAAGGAGAAGAAGCTAAGAACAGATATCTAGATGTTAATGGATTAATTGGAATGCCAGCCTGTGTATCTATCCACATGCTCTGTGGGGTTTTAAACCTCAGCAGCTGGACCCTAATGCCTTGTTAAGAAGCTAAGGATTGCGTTAGCTGGATCAGGGTAAGGTCTATAGCTCAGTAGTGGAGCACAGACTTTGAATGTAAATGGTTCTAAAACTGAATTCGGGGGTCTCCAGGTAAGACTGGGAAATATTCCTGTCTGAAATCCCGGAATGCTGCAACCAGTCACAGAAGACAACACTGAGCAAGATGGACCAATAGTGTAACTTGGAAGAAGGCAGCTTCCTAGGTTAGGGCCAGGACTTGGAAAGGCCAGAAGTTCATCTGGTCTACCATTGCATTTCCCAGCAGTGATGAGCCGGATCCCCCTGAGAAGCTCCCAGGCAGGTTGTGAAGCTTTGGTGTCTGTGGGAAAATTTGGGGGTATGGGGGTGGGGACAAACTAAATATGCCAAATAAAAAAGTAAATGACTTTGCTGCTTCCTTTTGTCTTTGTTGACACACTATTTCCAAATCATAGCTACACTAAAATCCTGGATACCTGAATTGTTTTCTATGGAGCAGCAATCATTCCTAGATAATCTAGAGCAGCCTTTCTCAACCAGTGTGCCTCCAGATGTTGTTGGACCACAACTCCCATCTTTCCTGACCATTGGCAATGCTGGCTGAGGCTGATGGGAGCTGTGGTCCAACAACATCTGGAGGCCCACTGGTTGGGAAAGGCTGATCTAGAGTCTACATAATGGGAGTTTCACTCCGGCTTTCTCTTTGTATCATTGGCTAGATCTCCTTTCTTAAATGTCAGTCGTTGCTGTGACTTCATTCATTAACTCCCGAATTGTGGAACAGCTTACCAGAGGAGATACGCCTGGCGCCTACGGTATTTTCTTTTAGGCACCAGGTTAAGACCTGGCTATACTCCCAGGCATTTTAATGTTTAATGTTAATGTTTAATTGTTCATTTTAATGTTTTAAATTTTCTTGTTATTTGAAATGGATTTTATTGTAACATTGTATGTTTTGTACACCGCCCAGAGAGCTACTTGCTATGGGCGGTTTAAAAATGAAATTAAATAAATAAATAAATAATAACTAAAAACACTGAAAGGTGGGAGCAGGCTACTTTCTCACAAACACACACAAAAAACGATAATTGTGCCTGCACTTTTTGCCCCATATCCCAGGTTCTACAAATGCTAAAAACTTAACTATTTTTTAAAAAAATGAAAGCTGGGTTCATTGGGACGGGGGACTGCTCCTCCCAGTGGTTGATCATGGTGTGAAGACAGCAGTTATCTATCATGGATGAATTGAATTGGTGTCATCATTATTAAGAACTATTGACATTAGTGGTCATCATCACACCTTGTGGTTTGTTGTTGTTGTTGCATTTTGGATATTCTGTTCAATAACAACAACAACAAACCACAAGATGCTTGAAAAAATACCCTTTTTTTGCCATAAACTATTCTTCGGGGTTTTTTTCCCTGGATGGTTTTATACCTACTTAGCTGAACACTGTGCCTTCAATTTAGGCTTAGTGGCACATGGGGGGGGGCTCTCTCCAGTAACAGCGCTCTTTGTTTGCTCCTAAACGTCTCTAAAAATGTAGAGGGTGGGTTGGCCAGCAATGTAGAGAATGGGTTGTCCAGCTGGGCACAGCTTCCAATAGTCCAGTTCCAGAAAGAGCTGCCCTGGGGTGTATGATGCATATTTCAATCTCTGCTGTAGCAAATTCAACAGGGTTGTTAAATTACAAGGAGAAAAGTGGTCTAGGCTAGTGGTGTGAAACCCATGGTCCTATACAACCCTAAAAAGGATTTCATGCAGGGGCTAAGGAGAGAAAGAAAAGGGGAAAGGGGTTTGGCAGAAAGAGAGAAGGAGTAGCAGAAAGAGAAAGGGGTGACAGAAAGGAAGAGGGAGAGGGAGAGGGAGAGAGAGTGTGTGTGTGTGAGAGAAGGGGTGGTCCCACCATCCTTTAGGTCTGGTCCCATCCTTTGCTGGTGTGCAGCTGCTGACAGAGTACCCCAGGGAGAATGCAGACCTCAACAGAAAACAAATTGTCCACTTCTGGTCTAGACATTATGCTGAACATTACCAGTCATATTGTTTAGTAGAAATCACTGTTGGTATCTTATCTTGCCCATTAAGTGTGAGTTTCCCTGCCCACAATCAATGACAACAGTGCAAAGCTAGCTCCAGGTTGAGCCCCCTACACCCCAACCAGAGTGGCTTCCAAGGAGGTCCCCTTAGACTCCAAAGTGGGGCCCCTTTGGCATCAGAATGCCCCCCCTCTGACACCAGAGTGGGTTCCCAGCAGGTTTATAACAGCAGGCGACATCAGGCATGCAACTGTTGGCGGGTGCCTATGAGCTGTCTGCCATCCTGACATTCCCACAGTGCTCCAGTGTAGCACTGCTCTGTGGCACTGTGGGAATGTCAAAATGGTAGCTTCCTGCCTGCTGCTACTGCTGTAAATTTGGGTCTTAGGACTGGCAGGATGGAGGGACCAACACAGCCACTAGTTCTGGTGGCACTAGAACTGGGTCCTCTGGAGCTGCTTAAGGATACCATGCACTGCATCTGTGGCTGCTCGTACAGGAAGGGAAACACACTATGTGGTGGGCCATGGAGACTGGTGCCCCCCAATGTCAGTGGGGTAGTGAATCCGCTCTGAGTTTTAGTCCCAAACTTTCAAGGAGCTGTCCAAGGTGCTGATAACTTCTTCAGGCAAAAACCTGGATAGGATTCAGTGCCCCACTGACATTGGAGCCACCAGCCTCCACTGATGGTGGTCAAGAGCCACATGGTCGGTTCCACTAAACAAACAAGCTTATTGGCATATGGTAACCTTGCCACTGAGATACCAGTCTCCATCATGAGCATAGCATCTGGATTGGCTCACAGTACTTGCAGGGGTACTGTGGTGTGTGTCCTGTCTAGACTAGCTCAGTAAGTGGCCCCCTGAGATGGATGGATAGATTCCTTTCCTCCTTTGCTCATTTAGTACAATGCCCCAGGCAAGCAAGGAAAAAAACATGCATGGAGCTGATGGTGGTGGGAACCATCAGAAGGCAGGGACAAACTGTGATACCCTTGGGTCTTCATTGTACTTGATGAGTGCTTCTGACATAGACGCCCCATACCTACCCCAAGCCACTAATCTCAGGCTCCAGCTGCATTCGGGCTCAAAATGTATAGTCTGTTACCTACAATGTGGCCTGCTAGCAGTGGCGGCTGGTGGCTCCCTGTCAGTGGGGCAGTGGGATCCCCTCTGAGTTTTAGTCTGAACTTGCACAGAGCTATCAGTACCTTCAACAGCTCCTTGAAAGTCTGAACTAAAACCCAGCATAGATTCCACTGCCCCACTGACATGGAGCCAGGCGCCGCCACTGCCCACTAGTAGTTTGTATATGCTGCTATGTGGTTATTGGCAAATTTCACTTAAGTTTTTACTCAGTTAAAGAACTATCAAATTAAATCAGCATTCTGACAAACTATTGCATTTATGTCCTGGCAGGATCCTTAGGCCAGCCAACTGATTCTTTGCAGAATGGTTTGCTTGCTAACTCACCTTCCATAATGGTCAGAGGGTCTTCCACTTTGGGGCGCAGGATGTTGGGACCAAACACGGTAGCAAGGTTTTGCACACTCATTTTGTTGACTCCGGAATAGGACTGAACTTCATCCAGGAATCTGTTAAAGTATCCCATGAGCATAAGGGGAGGAAAGGGGAGTCCAGAATCAGGGTTCAGTCAACTATAAATGACAGGGCCAAGCTAGACGAGATGCCTTTCATGCATTTGGCAATAATGTGAGTGGCTTAAAAAAACTGTAAATAGTAAATATGCCCCCCTCAATATAAATTGGCACCCAAGTTGGGGGAGGCGGGTAACCCTTTGCCTCCTGCTGTGGTCTCAGTCTGGATCATTCCCCACTCGCTGTATCGGTTATTTGCATTGGGAAAAATCTTCCCATTTGTGCCAATGGATGCTTTTCTTCCAATGCTGGCATGAGGGAGAGCCGCATCTGGACAGCAGTGAGGGCAAAGGGTTAAAGCCTCTCTATCCCTCCTAGAGTCCCAGTCTGGATTGGCTGCCCCATGCCTTGCTATTTACTTTTTAAAAGCATTCCCACAATTGCTAATTTCACCCATGACACTTCTGCACTGCAGTTTGCCCACAAGCTCTTACCATTGTTCTAAAAGAGACATGCACAAGTTTGAAACAGAAATGGGGAAAAGGAAAAGTCAAAACTCCAGAAGGGGTAAAACTTGGAAAATTATTAGTATTTGACTAGATTGCATGAAAAAAAAACCTCAGCTAATGGCTGCTGTTCTTTGCCCACTTACGTGCAAATATTCTACTTATTTACTTACTGTGTTTCTATACAATATGTCCTGTGAGAACCCCTAGAGTACTGGAGTGAGTTTACAGAGTAATTTTCCCAAGCAAAGTCTCTCACTGCAAACAGAGACATTCCTATGAGTCTCCTGTGGTTTCTTTTCCTTCATTACAATCCACCTAAGCCAGACTTCTCCAGTCTGGTGCCCTCCAGACATTCTAGACTGCAACTCCTATCAGCCCCAGCCAGCTGGAGGGCACCAGGTTGGGGAAGGCTGCCCTATGCAATGAAACAGCAAACAATCATGGGGAAAGGGTGAATCCAAACGTCACCTTTGCATTACGTTACAGAGTTAGTTCCTAATACCACGCTACTGTTGTTGGCCGCCAAAGTGGGTTCAAAGTAGGACAGGAAGAAACTACGTCTTCCTGCACACATGGTCAAAATGAAAGGGAACTGAGCCTCACCTCATGACTCTTCTGAAGCAGGGGTAGCCAGTGTGGTGCTCTCCTAATGGGACTCCAGCTCCCATCAGCCCCAGCCAGCTTGGCCAGTGGTCAGAGACAATGGGAGTTGCAGTCCGACAACATCTGCAGGGCACCCCTGCTCTAAAGTACAAAAGGATTCAGAAAGGATGACTGGGCTATTCATCAGTTAAATTTAACTGCTCCTTCTTTGGCCACTTACAAAACTGCTTACAGAAAACTACTGCTGCCTAACCATGTCTTTGGGAGCACTGAGACAGTCCGTGATTAAGAGATTCTTGTCAGGATACTTACCTGCAAATATACTTCAGCAGGTTGAAGTTGACGAGTGGCAAGCTCTTCACCTGTTTGACTAATTCGTTCAGCCCCTGTGTGAAGATGTCCAAACATGTGCAGGAAACATCAGAATACCAAACAAAACATAATACTGCCCCCTCATTACTCATGCAGAAACTTGCCATACAGACTGTGATGAGTGACTGCAGGAGCTTATATCATGATGAGACAAAGTACAGGTGCCACCCATTTCCAATTGGTAAAGGAAAGTGCTGCCTGGCTTAGCATGTTTGGTCCTGGGGCATGGTCTGAAGACACATGTGATGGAGCAATCTTGCATGTCTGGGTCTAGCCGCAGCCTGGATGGGAGACTGTATGAATACACAAGCCCACCTTGAGCAGGGCTGACTGCAGTTTTGGGAGCACAGTGCCCTCATTTCTATTCCAGGTCAGCTTACCTGGCTGCAGCACATTTTGGGTTGGCACTGGGTGGATGCCCTTTTAATTTCCCACTGCGGACACTGTGGAAAATTTAAATGATGCTTGCCCAGCTGAATGCCGGGGGGGGGAATTCAAGGGGTCTAAGGGCAGGAATCAATGGTGGGCCCTGCAAGATTGCTGTGGCCTGGGCTCGTTCCTGATGATATTGTGCAGTGATGCTACACCCAGGCTTTTCCATAGTTGAAGAAAGGTGGTATATAAATGAACTAAATACTACAAATAGGTTAATTTAATATATTTGGCCAGGAGTGAATCTGCCCAGGAATATCTGGACTACCACTAATTTCTGCTGTCTGCCTTAACAAGGGCTTTGAGTGTTCCAATTAACACCTGTGCCAGATCTGAATAACTGCTAGCTTTTAAAATTTCTGAGGGACAGCAGACATTTCTACCGGTACTTCCTCCCAGTAGCCTTTGGTGCAGCCTGGTATCTTCCCCCGCCACACCCACCTAGCATGGCCTGGAAACCTCATTAAGTCTGTATAACAGTTTGTTCACTCCATCTTACACAGTACACTGGGTTTTTTTTGTTTTTTTACCATATGCAGCAAAATCTCTTCTCTCCACTCCTACCCCCAATATTTTGAATAATATTTAGTCTCAAGGAGAGAAGCCTGCTCAGTACTTTGTGATATATTTATTGGTCCAAATAAAGGTATTATCCTGAATTTACGTTTAGATTTTTTTTTCTAAGGGACCAACATGGCTAAAAAAATTTATCCAAGATTTCCTGGTTCTGTGCTTTAGCAGCAAACCTGAAGTACAGATGCAGTTCCCTGAAAATGTTAAGTCAGGTGAGATGAAATTGGAAAGTTGCTACACATCAAGCACTATGGAGAGCAAGATTATCATTACCATCTTTACCAACCAAGCAAATGGTAAGAGGGAAAACAGAGACTATGTTCATAGAGTGCATTGCTTGCACAGAGGGGTAAAATTAAAAGTGCATCTAGTCCCTAAGAAAAGCAGTCCAATGCAAATATGTGCTTAGAAGAGGAAGAAGGAAAAATAAGGGATTTTCTTTGTGTTTCGAACATTATTAATTAATTAATTAATTAATTAAATTTATATCCCACTCTCTCAGTAGAAGCCCAGGGCTGCAAACAAAATACTAAAAATACTCTAAAACACCTTAAAAACAGAGTTTAAAAATATATTAAAGCAAAACATATTTAAAAACATCTTTTCCAAAAAGCTTTAAAAACATCTTAAAAAGCAATTCCAACACAGACACAGACTGGGATAAGGTCTCTACTTAAAAGGCTTGTTGAAAAAGGAAGGTCTTCAGTAGACACAGAAAAGATAACAGCGATGGGGCCTGTCTAAAGGGAGGGAATTCCAAAGGGTAGGTGCCACAGGATTAAAGGTCTGCTTCCTATGTTGTGCAGAATGGACCTCCTGATAAGATGGTATCTGCAGGACGCCCTCACCTGCAGAGCATAGCGATCGACTGAGTATATAAGGGATAAGATGATCTTTCAGGTATCCTGGTCTCAAACTGTAAAGGGCTTTGTACACCAAAACCGGAACCTTGAACTTGGCCTGATAGCTAATGGGCACTCAATGCAATTATTTCAGCAGCAGGGTGACATGTTGGTGACACCCTCCCCCAATGAGCAATTGTGCTGCCACATTTTGCACCAGCTGCAGATTCTGGACCAACCTCAAGGGCAGTCCCACATACAGCACATTACAGTTAACCAGCCTGGAGGTTACCAGTGCATGGACAATAGTGGTCAGGCTATCCCAATCCAGAAATGGCTGCAGCTGTCTTAGCCAAAGCTGGTAAATGGCACTCCTAGCCACTGAGGTCACCTGGGCCTCTAGCAACAAAGATGGATCCAGGAGCACCCCCAGACTACAAGCCTGCTCTTTCAAAGGGAGTACAACCCCATCCAAAGCAGGTAACTGAACTATTATCTGAACTCGGGAACCACCAACCCGCAGATCCTTGCTAGGATTCAGACTCAGTTTACTGGCCATCATCTAACCTACCACTGAGTCCAGGTGCTGGTCCAGCGCTTGCACAGCCTCTTCTGATTCAGATGTTTCAGAGAAACAGAGTTGGGTGTCATCAGTGTACTGCTGACACCGTGCCTCAAATCTCCTGATGACCACTCTCAAGGGCTTCAAATAGATGTTAAATAGCATGGGGGACAAGATGCTGCGACACCCTACAGCACAACTGCCAGAGGGCCGAAAGACAATCACACAATGTTATTCTCTGAAAACAACCCTGGAGATAGGATTGGAACAATGGTAAAACAGGACCTCCAATACCCATCTCACCAAATCAGCCAAGAAGGATACCATGGTCAATGGTATCAAAAGCCGCTGAGGGATCAGATAAGAATAACAGGGTCGCACTCCCCCTGTCCTTCTCCCAATAAAGGGAGTGACCAAGGCTGATTCAGTCCCATAACCAGGCCTGAACCCAGACTGGAATGGGTCAAGATAATCTGCTTCATCCAAGAGTACTTGCAATTGCTGCGCCACAACCCTCTCAATCATCTTCCCTCAAAAGAGGAATTTGTGACTGGGTGGTAGTTGTCACAAACCAATGGGTCCAGGGTGGGCTTTTTCAGGAGTGGTCGGAACACCACCTCTTTCAGGGTGGCTGAGACCACTCCCTCCTGCAATGACACATTGACTACACCCTGGATCCACTCAGTCATACCCTCTTGGCAAGCTCTAATAAGCCAAGAAGGGCAAGGGTCGAGAGAAAACGTTGGTGGCCGCATTGTTGCAAGCACCTTGTCCACATCATCAGGCTGCATCAACTGAAACTGATCTTAAGAAGTTGACGTCAGCAGCCTATAAGCAGTGGCGGCTGGTGACTCCTTGTCAGTGGGACAGTGGAATCTGCTCTGGGTTTCAGTCCAAACTTTCAAGGAGCTGTCCAAGGTGCTGACCCAGAGTGGATTTCACTGCCACATGGAGCCACCGGCCATCACTGCCTGCAAGAGAGGTGAATGTTACCATCCCCAGTGCTCACTGACGAGGGACAGAAGAACCTGTGTCCCACTTTCTGCCCTACCCCGGCTGTCTGTTGTCCTGTTGCTACTGTGCCTACGATGGGGAACAATGATGAATGGGAGATGAGAAATAGCAACACGACATTTCTGTCACATCCTCACAAATTTGGGCAGGGACCACAGCTCAGTGGTGGAGCACATGCACATGCGGGAAATCCCAGGTTCAATCCCTGGCATCACCAATTACAAGGTCAAGGAGTGGGAAACAGCTCTGCCTGAGACCTTGGACAGGCACGGTGAGTAATGGTAGACAGTAGTCGGCTATACGATGATGATGATGATCGCATTTATATCCCACCTTTCCTCCAAGGAGCTCAAGGTGGCGTACAAGCATGGTTCTCCCCCTCCCAATTTTATCATCACAACAACCCTGTGAGGTAGGTTAGGCTGAGAGACCGTGACTGGCCCAAGGTTATCTAGTGAGCTTCATGGCCGAGCAGGGATTTAAACCCTAGCCTCCCAGGTCCCAGTCCAACACTCTAACCACTACACCACACTGCCAAATAGTCTTATCTTGTGGAAGGCAGCTTCCCATGTTACTTTTGCAGAGACCGCCTTATCCCTTATATACCCAGTAGGTCACAGCAGTCTGTGGGAGAGCTTATCCTTCAAGTTCCAAAGAGATCAGAAGCCCACTCCAGAGTAACACAGAGCAGGGCTTAAACGGTGGCTGCCCCCGTTTTGTGGAACAGCATTTTTGTTGAAATATGACAGGGGCCCACTATCTGCACATTCCAGAAAAACATGAAGACATTTTTGTTCTGACAAGCATTTCCAACTGGATGAGGACGTCTTTACCTTGGGTGTTTTACTTTGCATTGTTTTTAAAACCATGTTATTATTTTCTGTGCCGTTTTGAACTGTTTATTGTATTTTATACTTCACTTTGAAACGTGTGTGTGGAAAGGTGATTAATAAATGCATGAATGATTGTCAATAATAATAATAATGTTTCTAAGATACATTACTGAAATAGCCAGCATAAAGGCTAGCCAAATAGGAGTTAGGTGAATCCACTCCAAATCCCTAAATAAGATTAGGAAACATCTCATAATTTCATGCACCAAAATCAAGGCAGAAAACTCACCGTTTCCTCTTCTTTGCTGAGCAGTTTGGCACAGGAAAGAAAATCTTCGTATTTGGCGTACGGGATAACTGGCTCTGGGAGCTCTCTGAGGTACAGTTTCAAAAGCGATGCCACCGTGTGTACATCTGTATTTCTGGGGGGTGAGTGGAATGGACAAGTTTACCACTGGAAATGTAACGTAAGACACCTGGAAGGCTACCATACATCTCTTCCAATATTGCCAAGAAAAGCTGAATCAGCATTTCAGAAAAACCTGTGCTTTATGAATACAGAAATAATTTGTCACTTGAAGCTCCATTCAGTCACTTCGTAAATTGACTGTCAAAGGAATTCTAACAATAGAAAGCCAGCATAATTTAGGCTGGCATACATTACACCAGTTTAAATTATCCCTATTCCAGACTCTATTCAGAAGGAATTTGATTTACACCGCCCTTTCTGCTGGGTAAGTTCTGCTGGGTTGCTAGGTCATGTGACTGAGTTGAAAGGGGTTCAGAACAGATGTGAGTCTCTGCCACATCCCTGGAATGACCCCTTTTAAACTGGCTTAAATTCTGCCTGCTTAAGTTCTGCTGGCTGAGACAGGGTGAGGGATTTACACCAGGATATCTCCATCTGAGCCAGGAAAGCACAAGATCCACCGAATCCTGGCAGATCTGTCATTTGGATTGCTCTGTAAGCATGGTGACTGGTTGACTATGGAGTCTCAGATTTGGTCCAATGATAAGTTACACTTGTTTAAGGCAATTCTAAGTTTTGCTTTAGAAATGCGATTGTTGAGTTAATGCAAACATAAGAAGAGGCTTGTTGGATCAGATGAAAAGGTCCACAGAGACCAGAATTCTGATTCCCACACTGGGCAGTCAAATGTCTCCAGGAAGCCAACACAAGCAGGGCATGAAGGTAACCTCCTGCCTCTGCGCTTGCCTTCAACCCCAGCAACTGGTATGAGAACTGACCTCAGGTAGCAGCATTGTTAGGCAAATGCGGAGGCCCATACCCCTTTAGCAAGGGGCCCACTGCCTATCGCAAGAGCCTCCTGACTTCCCACTTTTGCTCCCTGTCCACCTGCTCTCCACACAATGGAGCAGTCAGCAGTGACCTCTGTGCGTGTTGTCCTCTCTCTCTGGGAGCGATGCTGAATGGTCCCAGAGGGAGAGGTGATCGTGCAAACGAGCAGGTAGCAGCAGCAGGGTGGTGACTTATGCACCACTTAGTAAGGGGAAACATGTCACCAAAAAAGGACCAAAGTGGACACAGATTTTCATAAAATTTGCATATGCTAATTTATACGGATATATGAAAAATTTAGAAATAATGACTACAATTTAAAAATACAGTGCATGACACCATAGCAGGGAAAGCTGTGTCCTGTGGGCCTGCTCAATCTGTTGTCCAGGTGCTGACTGTTGATGGGCAGCTTCAAGGATCTGACACTCTCCCTTCTTAAGGTTGCAGCCAATTAACATCTACTCAGAGTACACCCACTGAAATTAATGGACCTAAGTTAGTCACGGCCATTAATTTCAATGGGTCTACTCTGAGCAGAACTAGCATTGGATAAAACCCTTAGGGTTCTTTGTCTTTAAACTAAATGTGGGCTGGTCAGTCCTTCAAACAGAGGATCATGGAAAGAGAGAGTGGTTCCCATACTTTTCCCCCTCTCAGACCACTTGAAAATTGATGAGGGTGTTGGTGAACCACTTAATGATTTGAATGATTGTTGTAGCCATGTTGTGCAAGGTGCCATATGATTTTGAATTGTATTTTACCTGCTTCTTTTATTTCTAATATTGCATTCTATTGTACTGTATCACAATTAGCATTCCATAGAATTCAAACTGTAATAAATAAAATCCAATATTAGAAATAAAAGAAGGAATAAAATGCAATTAAAAATCAGTATGACTGTTTAATGCAGACATGCTGCAGACCGCCTGAATGAAGTTTGTGGGCCACTGGTGGTCCATGGGCCACAATTTGGGAACCTCTGCTTTACAAAATAGGACACATGCCATCCTTAGCAGCAGCGGCAAGGAGGTGGGAACCATGAATAGCTCTTGATTAGGGACAGGCAGATCATTTTATTTCTGGCCCAGGCCAATTACATATGTCTCATTCATAAGTCTGTTCTGTTCTGTTCCACAAAGGTCTGAGATAATTTTTTAAAAATAGTATTTTTAAATGTCTGCATGAAAATGCCTAAATACATATTTTATTATCTATTTGATTACAAACATATGTTTATACTTGTTTTATCTCAATGTACCACATTTCTAAATGTATTTTATCTTAAAATATGCATTTGGGTACTTTTACTGTCAATTCTGAGAAGTGTAAGGTCAGAAGGATCAGTATGTCACACTCTACACATTAGGCCAGGAAGTATGGATCAAGCCAGTTCACTTTGGAATTCAAAGATACAGAATTTCTCAAGCATATCTACTCCTGATAGAGCTGCTCTCCTCTATGAATTTGTCTAATCCCATCCAAGGCAGCAATCATTGCCACATCTGAAGGCAGCAAATTCCTTAACTCAATTATGGGAGAAATACTTCTTTTTTGTCTGTCTGGAACTTGTTTCTAGCTAGAGATAAAGGAAAACTTCTCCCTATCTCTTATTTCCAAACCATGCAGATGTCTTGGCTGTCGTTTGTAGCTCAGACTAAATCCGTGTACCCTATATTCATGTTTTTCAACCGTGGGTCCCCAGATGTTGTCAGACTACAACTCCCATCAACCCTAGTCAGTTTAGCCATTGGCCAAGGATAATGGGAGCTGTAGTCCAACAACATCTGGGGACCCAGTCGACAATTTATATTGTACACATTGCAACCTTTTTAATGAGCTCGGCAGGTGGAAGGCCTTGGAAATTGTGCTATATCTGTATATTACCACTAGATGGTGCTTTTGTAAAATAAGATTATAGAGAATACTTCCCAAGGCCAGAGGAGCTTCCATTTGCGGTAGAATGCTAATGCAGTATCGGACTTAATAACAATTAACGAGGTGGATGGTCAGCCCACCTAATGAGATGTGAGCTGTTCCAAGACCACAGTGTAATTTCTAAAATGAGAGAAATGCCAGTTTTCAAACCTGTCAGGAGTCACATCTCCAAATTCCTAATTTTTGAGCCATATATGATTACTGAGTGGAGGGAGACCTTTAGGGGCTGAACAGAAATAGGGGACCACTTTTCATAAAACCCATCACCCTGGCAACAATCTTCCCTGTTTTGGCAGCGTTTCAAGGAACATACAAATGGGGGCAAAAGTGTCCATCTTTTAATACGGCATCTTCTTCTGTACTGAAGAACAATACCCCTCACCCTTACAGGCAACATGTGCTGTGCACTGCACCGCATTTTGTTTCCATTAAAGTGCTGGGAGAGACACGTTGAAGGAGGCAATCTGCAGCTGAAAAGTCCTCCCCATCTCTTGACAAGGGAAAGGGGAGATTGTGTTTTGTGAAAAGAGGAGAAATGGATGCCAATTTTGCAGCAAAAGGCAGTTTTCACCCTATGAGAGCATTGCTCTTTTGGAGGAAACTCTGTGCCCCTTAAAATGGCACCATTCACAGTGAAAAATGAACCCCATGAAAATGTGATGCAGTCCTGTCCAAACTCACTTTCTTCTCCTATGCTGTGATAATAATTCTTGGTGAAGCCTGGGTGAAATAAACCTTGACTAAGACCCACCCCCCGGTCCTCAGAAAAAATGGACACACCATTTTCATCATGCTATGGTTTCTCCCTTTCAAATAAAGTCAAGAGAAGTTGGCAACTCCAGTTTTTCATTCCCCCCCCACCAGCTGTTCATTAAAAATCAAGAAAAGATAACCATTTTGCGGAAAAAAAGCAACAGAGGCACATCAGGGAATCAGGGAACCCCAGGAATTGATTCTGTGCTTGGATGTTTCAGGGAATATAAAATCATTCTGCCTCTAGAGGCAGTGTGGATTTGTAGTGGAGCAAACAGAATGAACAAATGTTTAACAGGAAGCCAAATAAACACTGCACACAAGCAAATCAGGATGAATGCAGGATGAATGCTCATTGTTCTGCTAACAAATCAGAACAAATGCTCTATCAAGATGGAACATAGGCTAACCACTGCATAATGTTTGTGCATGCAAATCAGGATGCATGCTGAGTAAATAGTTCATCTGCAGGAGCCCTCTGAATGGGGAGACTTGGATTTAAATTGCTGCTTATCCATGAAGCTCACTGGGTGGCCTTGGGCAGTGCAACCCACCTCACAGGATTGTTGCGAGGATGAAACTGGATTTAACCCATGTATCCTACCCCAAACATAGGCACATAGCTCAGTATTAAACTCCAAACAGCAGCTCGCCCTGGCCACAGCATAAGCAAGCGACGACGACTACCCAGGAGCAACACTGCTGTGGCAGGTAAAGAAATGCTTCTGCATTAGAGAAGATCCCACTGAAAAACCTTCAGGATGTCGGTATAACAATCTTATTCGCCTGTCAAAGGCGGTCATGTCTAAATTCCTCGCTGTAAACTATGGCAAGTGGCAAGCCACCTATTTGGGGTGATTAGCACAGAATTTAATTAAACAGTACATACCCTGAGGATTTTCTAAATTCTTAGCCCTTCTGTATTAACTCTTCACCACTTCACCCATTCTCTTCCCCTTTAAATAAGCTATGCTGGCCTAGCCATGTATACAAACAGCAGAGAGACAGAGATGAGTTAATTGTTCATTTTATTGCCTGGCAGAATACCGGCCGCTGCTGGTCTCTAAGCTGCCCCTAGGAATATAATATAAAGGGGCTTTGTAGATTGCAAACAGTCACAAATCCTTTCCTTTGCAATTAGGCAGCACAGATCCAGAGCTCTTTTCATTCCAGCCCCTGCTGTCATTGACTTCCTTCCCAGCAGTTGCTGTTTCAACAACATTTTTTGCTTTGTGGTATCACAAACACGGGGAAAATAGCTGTCAGGCTGATTACACAGCCTGGGGACATTCCTCCCTCTCCTCCGTATGACAAATACGGACGCATGGCAGGCCACCGCATATACATACGCAACATTTATATTCGCAGGCAATTGCTTGTACAGCCCGATATGTGTCCATGGTACCACAGTCAACATTTTAAGAAAGCAAAGTCGCCAGTTTGCAGGTGAATGAAGCAAGGCCATTCCAAAAGAAAGCAAATATCAAGGCGGTTCACGTATGTGGGATCTCACACACGATCGCTGGAGGAGATTGGTGTTGCTGCCAGCAGCCTCAGGGCTTGGCATGGATGGCATGGAGGCTCTGTGCCGTATGAACCAGCACTTCCTTCTGGATGCTGCATCTGGGACTGTCCCGACATTCTAGCTTGGTGGAGGTACTTTTTCAATGCCCCTTTACTCTCTTTTCTGTCCCCTTTGCTCTCTCCCCCTCTCTGCCTGTAGGCTGCTGTAGGGCGGGGACAGCAGATCATTATTGAACTGATCATTCACGGGGGGGGTGTGTCTTTTTTCTGATCAGCCCCAGGGGAAGCGCCGTAGCTCAGTGGCAGAGCATCCTGCTCAGCACGCAGAAGGTCGCAAGTTCAATACCTGGCATCTCTGGTTAGGCATGGGAATGCTCCCTGCTGGAAATCTGGAGAGTTGCTGCCAACCAGTGTCAGCAGTACTGAGCTAGATGGAACCTTGGTGTGACTTGGTCTAAGGCAAGCTTCCTGTGTTCCTTCCCCCTTTCCGTTGTCTATTTCCCCACCCTCATCATTCCCCACTAGTAGAGAGAGCTTTCCTCCCCATCACTCAGTCAAGTTTCAGCTTTCCTTCTATTTTCCTCCACCAGCAATCCTTCTCTCCCTTTGTGCTCCCCTTAGCTGCATGAAAGCAGGCTGTGGGCCCCATGCAGCCCTTGGGGCCACAGATTCTCCACCATGGTTTAATAAAGACAGCACTTTCACACACTGCTAGTGGAGGCTGGTTGTCTAGGGCTAATGGGGCATTGTCCCACCTACCTCAGCCTCCCCCAGTCAGCCCCCCCCCAAGCTTACCTTCCTACTTACATCCAGTCCAGGGCTGTAGTTGTCCAGGGTCTTGAGACAGTCTTAGATCCTTACTTTTTTGGGAGCACGGTCCCAATGTCTCCAAGCATTCTACGAGTCAATCAGCAGGAAAGGGGAGGGGGCTAGCCACTGAGAATAGTCTCCTAACATGCTTCCTTGTCCTTTCCTGCTGTTTGGAGCCAATCAGAGTGAAAGGAGATGAGTCAGCCACTGAGAAGACTCTTCTCAGCAGCTCACACTGTCCCCTTTCCTGCTTTTTTGGCTCCTAGGGATGTCTGTTGTTGTGGGAGAAGGCATTAAAAAGGATCCCATTCTCAACCCGGCAGCATAACAGGGAGGGAGGGGTGTGGTTGTTACTATCAAGAAGGGACCCTGAACTTCTGACTTTGCCACTACACTCCTGAGTGACACTGTTTGTCAGTTTCTTCCTCCTTAGTGTCAGTTGCCCCTTGCAGAATTCAACAGGGAGGAGGATGCGGACAAAGCTAGAATTAACTGGCTCTGCCTGCCATTGGCTCTGGCTCTACTTTTTGTTTGGGCTCCCTGCCTTCTGCATTTCCAGTTCCAATGGGCACCAGCCACCACACCTACCTAGGCCTGAGCTAGTGGCCCTGCATCACTTTGGAGGTTGTTGGAGAGGGGCTGCCACATGTCTGAACATGTAAGCCTCATAAACATTTTCAACTCATAAACATGCAACTATTACTCTGCAGTCGGGAAGGTTCCACACATGAGTATGTCTGTTGTGGGAAATCATTCTCCCTCCCGCTAAAAACTTCTTATCTATTACACTGGCTCACCATACTTCTGCAAATGGAAACACTATTATTATTCACTAATAGGCAAAAAAACCCTTGCAGTTTAAGAACGTACCTATAGCCAACAGATATTTGGGAAGGGAAATTGGGTGGCTATAGTGAATGTACCAGGGGTCAGGTCTCCTCTCTAAGATATACCACTCCCCTACAAATTTGTCAAAATGCAAAGACAATTTGGGTTGGTCTTTCACAGTCCAATCCACTTCCTGTGTAGCTTGGAATAATTTGGTAACATGTGCCTCTGAGCATATGGTGAGTGGTGACAACACCTGCAATCAGCCCATATAACAGAAACAAGACATGTGCTATGCTGATCTTGTTTTAGCAGGGAGGAAGCAACAATATAAAATGTAAATGTACTGCCTTCAAGTCGATTCCGACTTATGGCGACCCTATGAATAGGGTTTTTATGAGGCTGAGAGGCAGTGACTGGCCAAAGGGCACCCAGTGAGCTTCATGGCTATGTGGGGATTTGAACCCTGGTCTCCCAGGTCGTAGTCCAACACCTTAACCACTACACCGCACTTGCTGTCTGTACAACAATATAAAGACAGCTGATATAGTTCAGCTGCCTTCACCATCATATGAACTGACCAATACGAAGGCTTTGAAATTAAAAAAATAAATTTGACACAGATTTCTAGGATGAAGAATGAGAGAAATATAATTTTCTAGCTTAGATTCTCTGTAGAAACGGTAGTAACATGGAAAAAAAGCCAAGTAAGAAGAACACCAACAAACATAAAAAACATTATTCATCTTTGGAGATGCAGTCCTGATTGCAGATAATTATATATAATGATGGCCAGGTCAGATCATAAAAACATGCATTGGTAGGTCTAAAATTATCTCAGTGACTGCTCTGTTGTTTACTTTGCACAGATTAGGTTAAGAACATAAGAACATAAGAAGAGCCTGCTGGATCAGGCCAGTGGCCCATCTAGTCCAGCATCCTGTTCTCACAGTGGCCAACCAGGTGCCTGGGGGAAGCCCGCAAGCAGGACCCGAGTGCAAGAACACTCTCCCCTCCTGAGGCTTCCGGCAACCGGTTTTCAGAAGCATGCTGCCTCTGACTAGGGTGGCAGAGCACAGCCATCACGTTGATCACCAGGTTGATTAAAAGCACAGTAAACATTACATTACGGGATGGTTATCAGTTTCTTCAAGTTCACATTCAGGTTGAACTCCATTAGTGTCAGTCCAGTACAGAGCACGGGCCTCCATGAGCTACCGTATCACTTCAGTGGTGAAGAGTGTAGGAATATATGAAATGAAATAAAAACATCTAACTATTTTGTGCCCCAAGGAGCTCAGTTAGAAATGATGGCTCTGAAATGGCTTTTATCTTTGATGTCAACATCAAAGGCTTGGACTCTACCCTTGAACAGCGCTGATGAACATAATATGGCTTGCTGTTTTCCACAAAGGGAAATTTTCTTTTGGTGTCAAAGGAGCAACTTCCCCACTGACCTTTGTGTATCACTCAGCACATGGTGCCCAGTGAGGAAACGGGTACATCCAGCTGAGGGTTATATAAAACCATTGCATTTTCAAATTATGGAAGCATGATTCTGCCCCAGCCCTCCCATGACAATGTGCTTCCCTTGTGGTTTGTTATCTCTTTGCCAAAATTACAGCCTCAGCCTTCCCAGCCCCCAAGGTGTGTTTGATATGCTTTCCCTATATCTGTCATTATCACCCATTGGTCTCTGAGGATATTTCTAGACAACCAAGAAAAATGTGTTGCTGTTTTTTTAAAAAAAAACAGAAGTATGCTTGAGCTAGCTCAACCCAGAGCTTGGAAAAGTTACTTTTTTGAACTACAACTCCCATCAGCCCAATCCAGTGGCCATGTTGGCTGGGGCTGATGGGAGTTGTAATTCAAAAAAGTAACTTTTCCAAGCTCTGGCTCAACCCCAGTGTTAACAGCATACCATCATATTCTCATTCAGCTCCTATCACCACTGAATGGAGACTTGGGCTGGGGAAGGGCCGTGGTTCAATGGCAGAGCATCTGCCTTGCATGCAGAAGGTCACCGGCTAAATTCCTGGCGTCTCCTAGTAGGGCTGGGAAAGACTCCTGTCTGGAAAGCTAGACAGTTGCTGCCTGTTAGTGTAGACAATACTGATCTAGATGGTACAATGGTTTAACTCCATATAAGGCGGCTCCCTATGAATCCATATTTGAGATAAAAGTCTCACTGGCCATCCCTGAGTCAGTCACCAACTCGCAGCTCAATACTTTCCTCTACAGTTGGGAGAATGTAATAGATCTGTCATACACACCAGCCTGAGAAGCTTAGTGGAAGGCTGGGATACAATGTGATAAAAAGTTGTGAGGGTTTTTTCCCCCTTTTTTTAAGTACAGCACATGTCTGGCATTCCACTCCTGTTCTGACTCTTGCAATCTTCTTACCCATTGACCCATATATGGGTGGCAGATCTACTCTGAATCACACAGAGACTTTTTAGGCAGACGTGCATACTCCTGCACCCGGCTCCCATTTGTTTGGTTGCTCTGATGTCACAGAGGGTCTAGGCAGCCTTGGTTTATGCAGTGATCAGTGGGATTTTAAGAAATGAATGCCAAAGTCCATGAGAAACTCTTGAAAGCCTAAATCACATAACTATTCCTTCTACACTATGAGTAACATCTTGGTGCAGATAAGCTTTCAGTCTCTGAACGTTTAGATGATAATGCACAAGATCATGCTTTATGCTATTTATGTGATATACAATATCATTATACCCACTCAGTTATGCATACGCTACCTCATCTGACCCACTTTTAAATTCCTCTGATATCTAAACTTTGCTTACCTTTGGAAATCACCCAGGAAAATATTCCCACATAAATATTAATACCCATCGCTGTCACATTTCAAATATTGTTCTAGCCTAACAGATCATCTCAATCCTATAATAACAGCAATGAACAAATGATGGGAATGGTAGTTTACTTTTAAATGGGGGGTGGTGGGAGTGGAAAGAAGTCCAATTTGATTTCTTTCAATAAAAACTTCCTTTAAAAGATTTCCAGTTTCCATTTAATCCCTTGTTTATCTATATAATTGAGGGTCTGCTTGCATAAAGCAGAGGTCAAGAAAGATGGTTTGTTCCTAAAACATAGTCAAAGCCAAATGTATTATTTCAAGACCCTCCAAACAAAATTTCAGTGGAGTGAAAAGCTTGGGAAATGACCATACATTCTGTCACTGGAGAGTAACGTCCCAGGAGGTATATAGTGAAATGTTCTGAAAATCTTTGAGTAATATGGGTTGAACAGATCTCAAAAATTTGGATGTGGTTTATTATATTCTCAAGGGTATGTCCTTGAAGAAAGACACCAAGGACACTACAGTGTGGTGTGGTGGTTAGAGCATTGCACTTAAACTGTGGAGACCTAGGTTCAAATCCCCACTTGGCCACAAAGCATGTATGACCTAAGGTTAATCACTGTTTCTCAGCGAAAACAACTTTACAAGGCTGTTGTAAAGAAGGGTCAGCCAGAATTAAAGGGATTCAGGTTGTGCCCATGGGATTGTGGGCACAAATATAATGGGTGGCACTGGATGCTAATCCTAGAGTAGACCCATTAAAGTTAACAAACATGGCTAACTTAGCTTCATTTATTTCAGTGAGTCTACTCTAAGACTTAGTTGAATACAACCCCACATTTCCCCAGAGATTTGGCCTGGAGGTAGCCATACATGTACTTCATGTCATCATTGCTTTGCAACAGACTATCTGGAAATCAGAAAGTGCCCAGTTCAAATCTTGGCAAGAACTCTCAAGATGGCATTAGGCAATTCTTTATCTCTTAGCTCCAGCCTTTGATCATCTGCAAGATGGGGATAATGAAACCAACCTACCTTACAGAGTTGTTTTAAGGAATATTGAGATTGTATATGAAGCCTTTAGAATGCCCTCAGGCACTATGTGATTATTAGTATTGCTGGAATTATATCACAGTATTTATATTACACTGTATATATAATATATATAGTATTACAGAACCCATTTTAATCAATGGTGATTCTTAGCATCAATCAAGTCATTTTGGAACTGTAATGCCATAGAATCATACAGCTGGAGGGGGCTCTGAAGGCTGTCTAGTCCAACCCGTTTGATGCATGAAATCCAGAGCTAGAGCACACCCAGCAGATGGCAGTCCACCCTCTGCTTGGAGACCTCTGGCGAGCAGAGCTCACCACTCCTCCAGGTAATTAGTTCACCTTGTTGAATTGGTTGGGTGTTCCTTCCATGAAATAAGAGGTGATGATACTTAATAATAATATAATAATAATAATAAATTTAATTTTTGTGTCGCCTATCTGGCCGAAGCCACTCTAGGCGACGTACATATTAAAATTCAATAAAATACAATAAAAATACAGAATAAAATACAATGCAGTCAACACTAATGCAGCTGTAGAACTATGTAGGGCAATCAATAAACAATTATCACAAAAACAAAAAACAATCACAGAAAAATTAGCCCGCCCCGGAGATCCCAAAGGCCTGTCCAAAGAGCCAAGTTTTTAAGGCTCGGCGAAATGTATCCAGGGAAGGGGCATGGCGGAGATCGAACGGGAGGGAGTTCCAGAGAGTGGGGGCCGCCACTGAAAATGCCCTGTCCCTAGTCCCCACCAACCTAGCTGTTTTCGTTGGTGGGACTGAGAGAAGGCCCTGCGTGGCTGATCTAGTCAGGCGGCTTAATTGGTGGTACTGGAGGTGCTCCTTCAGGTAAACTGGGCCGAGACCGTATAGGGATTTAAAGGTTAACACCAACACCTTGAATTGGGCCCGGAAAACAACTGGAAGCCAATGTAGATGAAATAACACTGGTGTGATGTGATCGCGGCGGCGGCTGTTTGTAAGCAACCGAGCCGCCGCATTCTGCACCAGTTGTAGTTTCTGGACCGTTTTCAAGGGTAACCCCACGTAGAGCGCATTGCAGTAGTCTAATCGAGAGGTGACCAGGGCATGTACTACCAGTGGGAGCTGATGAATAGGGAGGTAGGGTTGCAGCCTCCATATGAGGTGTAGTTGATACCAAGCTGCCCGGCTCACTGCCGAAATCTGAGCCTCCATGGACAGCTTGGAATCAAGAACCACCCCGAGGCTGCGGACCTGATCCTTCAGGGATAAACTCACCCCATTAAGCTTCAAGTCAACAACACCCAACCTTCCCCTGTCACCCACAAGTAGCACCTCGGTCTTATCAGGATTGAGCTTCAGCCTGTTCCTTCCCATCCACCCACTCACGGATTCCAGGCACTTGGATAAGGTCTCCATAGCCAACTCCGGTGAGGATAGATAGAGCTGCGTGTCATCAGCATATTGGTGACACCGCAGCCCAAAACTCCTGATGATAGCTCCCAGCGGTTTTATATAGATGTTAAATATCATGGGAGAGAGGATAGAACCCTGTGGCACTCCACAAATGAGGGGCCAAGGGTCTGAAACCTCATCCCCCAATGCTACCTGTTGATGCCTGTCAGAGAGAAAGGAACGGAACCACTGAAAAACAGTGCCTCCTATTCCCAATCCTTCCAGGCGATCTAACAGGATACCGTGGTCGACGGTATCAAAAGCCGCTGAGAGATCCAGGAGGACAAGAAAGGTGAATTCTCCCCTGTCTAATGCCCTCCTCATATCATCAACCAGAGCGACCAAGGCTGTTTCAGTACCATGTCCAGTCCTGAAACCCGATTGGTATGGATCCAAATAATCCGTCTCATCCAAGTGTGCTGACAACTGGCTAGCCACCACTCGCTCAATGATCTTGCCCAAAAATTGCAAATTCGAAATGGGGCGAAAGTTGTTCAAGACTTGGGGATCCAAGGAGGGTTTTTTCAAAATGGGTTTTATAATTGCCTCCTTGAGGGCTGGTGGCAGTACACCCTCTTTCAAGGATGCATTTACCACCGCCCTGATCCCTTCGCCCAATTTCTCCTTGCAATTCATAAGGAACCATGATGGGCAAGGATCAGTCAGACAGGTGGTAGGCTTCACCGTTGAAAGTACCTTGTCCACATCCTCAGAAGGAAGAGGCCAGAACCGATCCCACTGAACCGGATTGCAGCTGGTCAACTCTGGATCTTCTACTGCATCCACAGTGTACGGAATCGAGTTCTTCAGGTGTTTGATTTTATCAGCAAAGTGCCTTGCCAATTTGTCAGAGGAAGCCTTAGAGTGCACCAAGGGTTCCTGAGCAACTGGACCGACCAGGCTTCAGACCACTTGGAACAGCTTCCTGGGACAGCACTCTGCGGATGCAATAGAGGCAGCAAAGAAATCCTTCTTTGTTGCCTTTATTGCCACCTGGTAGGCAGCTATTGCTGCTCTAACCTGTGTCTGAACATCTTCAGAGCGGGATTTCCGCCACCGGCGTTCTAGTCGTCTTATCTCCTGTCTCAGACTTCGCAACTGGGGTGTGTACCACGGTGCTGTCTGAGTTCTGTTCAGGGGGAGAGGACGTTTCGGAGCCACCCGGTCTAATGCCCTGGTGATTCCCTCATTCCACTCCATCACCAGGGTTCCGACCGGGCGACCTTCAGCAGGTTCCAATTCCCTCAGTGCAGTCAGGAATCCATCCGGATCCATCAGGTGCCTGGGGCGGACCATTCTAATAGGTCCTTTACCCCTACAGAGGGTGTATGGCAACAAGAAGTCAAGGTTCACCAGATAGTGATCTGACCATGACACGGGGGTAAAAGAAATAGCCCCCAACTTCAGAACACTCCCCGCCATTCCCAAGACAAATACAAGGTCGAGGGCATGACCGGCTACATGGGTGGGCTCAGTATTACTAAGGTGCAGTTCCCAGGAAGCCATGGTTTCGAGGAAATCCCGAGGGGCTCCGATGAGAGTGGTCTCATCAAATGACAATTGACATGCTTTATTTATTAATGTCTGCAAATTGCTTCAAGACTCTTAGCACTGCTAAACAGGTGCCAGCTATTGTATAATTAACTCTAAGAAGAAAACCATTAACCAAGCTAAGAATGGTAGTATCTTAAGTGCGCAGCCTTCCTTGCACGTCAGGCTTTCTGTGCTGTGTCTGATTTAGCATACAGAGGGGCACAACTCATTTATGATCCCTGCTGAAACTGTCTCCTAGGTTTGTTGTTGTTATGTGCCTTTAAGTTGATTACGACTTATGGCGACCCTATGAATCAGCGACCTCCAATAGCATTTGTCATGAAACACCAGATCTTGTAAGTTCAGGTCTGTGGCTTCCTTTATGGAATCAATCCATCTCTTGTTTGGCCTTCCTCTTTTTCTACTCCCTTCTGTTTTTCCCAGCATTATTGCCTTTTCTAGTGAATCAGGTCTTCTCATGATGTGTCCAAAGTATGATAACCTCAGTTTCATCATTTTAGCTTCTAGTTCTAGTTCTAATCCACGCTTGTTTGTTTTTAAATGTGGTTTTATTTTGCTATACACCGCCCTGAGAGCTTGTTGCTATAGGGCGGTTTAAAAGCGTAATTAAATAAATAAATAAATAAATAAAAATAGTGATAGTTTTGGTTTAATTTGTTCTAACACCCAATTATGGTCCATGGTATCAACAAGGCTCTCCTCCAACACCACATTTCAAATGAGTTGATTTTTCTCTTATCTGCTTTTTTCACTGTCCTACTTTCATATCCACACATAGAGATCGGAAATACCATGGTCTGAATTATCCTGACTTTAGCGTTCAGTGATACATCTTTGCATCTGAGGACCTTTTCTAGTTCTCTCATAGGTGCCCTTCCCAGTCCTAGCCTTCTTCTAATTTCTTGTCTTTTATCTCCATTTTGGTTAATGACTGTGCCAAGGTATTGATAATCCTTGACAAGTTCAATGTCATTGTCAACTTTGAAGTTACATAAACCTGTTGTCACTACTTTAGTCTTCTTGATGTTCAGCTGTAGTCCTGCTCTTTAACTTTCATCAGCATTCATTTCAAATCTTTCCTGATTTCTGCTAGTAGTAGTAGAATTATTTACTATGTTTTTTAATAATGTTTTTAACCTTTTTTAAAGGTTGTTTTTTTAAAATGTTTTTCATGCTGTTTTGTTTTAATGTATTTTAAGATCAGTTTTTATGATGTTTTAAAGTGTTTTAGTGCTTTGTTTGCTGCCCTGGGCTCCTGTTGGGAGGAAGGGCGGGATACAAATAAAACAAATAAATAAATAAATAATAGTATATCGTCTGCATATCTTAAATTATTGATATTTCTCCCTCCAATTTTCACACCTCCTTCATCTTGGTCCAATCCCACTTTCCCTGTGATATGTTCTGCAAATAGGGTGATAAAATACACCCCTGTCTCACACCCTTTCCGATTGGAACCCAATCGATTTCTTCATGTTCTGTTGTTACAGTAGCCTCTTGTCCAGAGTATAGCTTGTGCATCAGGACAATCAGATGCTGTGGCACCCCCATTTCTTTCAAAGCATTCCATGGTTTTTCATGATCTACACAATCAAAGGTTTTGCTGTAATCTATAAAGCACAGGATGATTTTCTTCTGAAATTCCTTGGTCCATTCCATTACTCAAAGTATGTTTGTGATATGATCTCTGGTGCCTAGCTGCTTCAGTACCTTGGACAGCAGCTTCTGTCCAAGATTTTTCAATGTTGCTTGGCTGAAGTGAGAGCTGTGCTGGAAATTCTTCTTTTTTAAGCGACCCTTTGTTGGATGAGCGGGTGGTGAAATGAAACCCTCCTGACAGCTTGTGGAGAAGCTAAAGATTCTAAATAGTGCTATTAGAAAAAAGAAAAGAAATAATATGTGTGCTCATCTAAAGACCCTCTTGAGATTACAGCCAAAGATTGCACTGAGTTTCCAGTGTAGTTTTTCATTATTGTTAATGGGATTGATCCAGATAAATTGAGTTATGGATTAATGCTATTGCTGCTTCTTGAAGAACTCTTTTTCATATGCTATAAAGATATCTTGAGAATATATATTCCCAAGTTGTCTTTATATATATCATCACAGCTATTTAGTTGGAAAGCAAACAATTCCAAAATGATCAGTGCTTACTTGAAAGTATTCCCACACCTTCTTCAAATTCCAATTAAAAAGTCATAACATTTACTGTAAAAAAAATCCTCCCAATAGATGCAGCCCATAAAAACAGAATAGAATAATAGCCTGCTATGAAACAATTTTACAATGAGGTTATTCTAAATGTTCACCATCCTTTTTCATCTATTGTTCAACTAATGGAATCCGATGCTCTGTTTTCTCAATGTGCATTTGTGGTTGGGGGGGGGGGGATCTGAAGATCAACAAATGACATCTTTTTCAAACAGCTCTTCATCGTGCATGCAACTCCTCACTGAGCATACAGCAAAGCCAAATTCCACTACAAATAGTTGCAGCTTTGCCAAAGCAGGCAATCCAATTATGGAAGCACATCCTGGGACCTCGACTCATTCGATTTCCCAATACTCAGCCTCTCTACTTCTGTATTCTACATGCTTCTGTGCACCCAAATCAAAGAAATGTTGGTGTCTGCCTGCCTTAACACCAGTAACATTTGCTTTTCCAAGAAACTCACCAAAAGCCCAATTTATATATTGCTGTTCTGCTGCTCTCTTGTAGTTTGCATTGTCACAGTTATGTAACACAAGTGTCACATCTGAAACTCTTTTTCCAATGCAGACCATAGCATTACAAGACCATTTATCTGAGCTCAAATAAGGATTCAAATCCCCTTTCAGGCATGAAGCTCACCATGTGGCCTTGAGCCAGTTACCAGCTCTCAGTCATAACTCACTGTTCTTCATCCTTGGGTCCATAGATGTTGTTGGACTACAACTCCCATCATCCTTGACCATCGGCTAAGTTGGCTGGGGTTGATGGGAGTTGTAGCCTGACAACATCTGGGTACCCAAGGTTGAAGAATACTGGTCTTACCTACCTCACAGGGTTCTTGTGATGATAAAATGGGAATGGGAGAACCATGTATGCCACCTTGAGCTCACTGGAAGCAAGGTGGGATATAAATGTAAAAATAAATAAATAAAATTTATTTGGGCTTTGTTTGATGTGCCTGAAGGCTAAGCCAATAGAAAGGAATGAGATTTTCATTAAAACTGCACCAAACATTTGTCAGTTTCAGTTTAGGAATCAAAATTATTTTTTTTCAGTGGGAAACGTTTTCATTAAAAAACATTTTGTGCAAATATTCAACTTTTTCAATCCTGGTTATCATAATTGTTTTCCTTGGCTGTGCTTCTTCCTCCAATCTGGGATCACATAGTGAATGGTTCAATGTCACAACATATGTAGCCAATCAGATTAAGATATGTGATGATACGTCACTGAGGGCAGGTGAAGGAAACTGAGAGTGTGGGCAAGTGAAGTCAATATTTGTATTGAGAAATCACAGAAAAGGGGGAACATATTTTTTTGGCACTACTGAAAGTCTTCATGAAACCTGTGAGAAGTTTCACTCATATGTAGGGTCTGGTGTACCATGTTTTGAACTAAACATTGTATATATTTATATATCTTGGTGGAAAAAATGAGCACAAGGAGAAGTAGAAAGGGACAGCTGGGGATTGATTTCCTCCCTTTACTGGCAGTGGAGCTTGGTGCCACAAAGCAAGGAGTAGGACCATTTTAAAAATGTTGTGAACTTCCAAGAGCCTACAGGAAAGGTCAGGACATCTGTTCAAATAAATAAGTAACATGCCACTGCTGTTTGCTGGAGAAAGTTTCCATTGAGCAAATGCACAGAAAACAATGTGGATGTAAGCCACAAAAAATTAGAACTATGACATCATGACATGCAAGCACAGCCTGAATTTATATTTTGCACATCATTAAGTAAACTACTCACACTCACTTCCATTCACAGAAATAATAGGAAACTGCCTAATACCATTTGTCCACCTAGCTGAACATTGTCTATTCCAGGGATGTGGTCCTCCAGATATTGTTGGACTACAGCTCTCATCATGCCAGTGGCCATCCTGGCAGGGGCTGATGGGAGTTCAAGCCCATCATCTGGAGAGCCACAGGTTCCTCATCCCTGGTCTGTATTCACTGGCAGTGGCTCTCCAGGGTTTCAGACTGGGGTCTTTCCCAGCCCTAGCTGGAGATATCAAGGACTGAAGCTGGGACTGTTTGCATGCAAAGCACAAGCTCTGTCACTGAGCTACAGGCTTCCCCCAATGTTTTCTATGAACTGGAGAAAGATACAGGATCATGAAACACCACTGGTCCTTGCTATGAGCAGCACTGGGTTTTTTCTTTTAATTCCCCCCTGCCCCTCATACTATTATTTATTTATTTATTTATTTATTTATTTATTTATTATATTTACATCCTGGTCTTCCTCGCAGAAGGAGCCCAGGGTGGGAAACAAAAACACTAAATGCGCTCTAAAACCAAAGACTTTAAAAAACAAAACATCTTTAAAAACCTATTAAAACAAAACATATTAAAAACATATTTTTTAAAAAAAACAACAGCAGACTGGGATAATGTCATTTGGTAAATTAGTTGGAACCACAGGTTAGTTGTCTGCCAGTTAAACACATTGTGCCTTCAAGCCTGTAAGTGCGGAAGCAGCTGAATTCAGAAGCCCCTAAAACACCATTTTGCAGACTGCAGCTATTCTGCAGGGGCCCATCTTGCAGAACTGCCTTCACTGAGTGGCAGGAAATGCAGTTGCTGAGGCCTGCAGAAATGCATTTTAGCTATACAAACACAGGAGCTCAGCGGCACCATTCCTCACAGCACGGTGTCTCTTTTTTTTTTTTTTTTTTTTTTCAATAATTTTTATTCAGATTTTCATAAAACATACAAGACAAAATCATAAAACATTCAAAGACAAAAAACAAAATCAAAAATAGTTAAACAAAAAGAAAAAAAGAGAAAAAAAAAAACAAAAATAAAAATAAAGAGTAAAATATTGACTTCCCATTTGTCAAAGATCAAATCAGTTATAAGTCTATAATATATAACAATCCTGTCTCTTAAGTCATATTATAAAATCACTTTCCTCCAGTAGTTATCTTACTTAATCATCAAATCTCATAAACATTACTTTATTCTTTCCACAAAAAGTCAAAGAGAGGTTTCAATTCTTTAAGAAATATATCTATCAATTTTTTTTTCCAGATAAGCATATCGATTAATCCATCTCATTACTAATTATGATAATCTTATTGTCATAACCATAGTCAAAATAAACATTTCAATTAATCCATCACATCAGAATCTGTTAGGTTCAATAATTTCAGTAGCCATTGTTCTATTATCTCTATTAGTTCCATTTTCCATCTTCCATCTTCAGTAGTCTTGTTAAGTCCAGTAATTTCAATATCCAATCTTCCATTATCAGTATTCCATAATAATCTTGCTGTCAAAGCCATAGTCATATAGTAAGAGTCTGATGGGGATTACCTCTATCCCAAATATTTTCTTGCCATCCATTCTGAATAGGTTGCTGAAATACTGCTGTAAAATCATATCTCTGTTCTTTTTTTCAAAATACACTGGGTCATCTCTTAAAAGTTTTTCCATTGTCACATGGCTGCAGTTAATTCCATAGATTTTCTCTATATTGGGCTCCATCACATCATTCCAGTCCAGAAGATTATCCATGCCATTGATAACTTTATCTCTAGAATCTTCATTCATTTCTTCAGAGATAACATTGAGTTCCAAACAATAGATTTTATTTCTAAAGTCCATAGACTCCAAATCTTGTTCCTGTTCCACGTTGGTTCCAATCTCCGGGATCTCCTCTCTCACAGGGACCCCTATTCCAGTCTCCAGGGTCACCTCTCTCACAGGGACCCCTGTTCCAATCTCCGGGGTCTCCTCTCTCACAGGGACCCCTTCCAGGGTCACCTCTCTCACAGGGACCCTTATATCTTTAATCTCCTGCTTCATTTTACTCAATTCAATTTTCATTATCTCAATCTCATCCATTATTTTCTGAAACATAGTTATTTCCAGATTTTCAGCCACTTTCTTAATTGCCATTTTAAAAGAAAAATATAGGAAAACCACTTCTTATTTCAGCAACAATTGGGTTAATACTCCAAACTTGGTGACATCACAGTATAAACAGAGCAGACAGCCTTATCTCTCCAATAGTTAAGTAAACAAAATGCAGTTCCCAGGATCGAAACAATTAATGGCAATCGTCAAGAAACAGATTCGTCAAAATAAAATAGACCAAAAAGAGAGTAGTCTCAAAACAGTATAATATTTTTCAAAATAAAAATCTGGAATAGAAATCCCTCTTCTGTGTATATCTTTAGAATGCAAATCCAGGACAGCTTTTTGCAACAAAAACAGAGATAAGCTATTAATTAGTGCGTAGCAGAGAGAAGTTATGGCTCCCCAGTGAGATGTCAAAAACTGATCAATCTGGCAAATCTCTTTTAAACAGCAACAATTTAAGTCAAGTAAAAGAAAAATATAGAAAGAAGGGTGCTTGCCTGTTAGTGCGTTCTCTCTTAGAAGATAAGGTGAACGTTCGCTTTATCAGATAGAGCTTGCTGTTAAAAATCCGTCCCACCTTCGTCGGCTGGACCTCGTCCCATAAATTAATGAGATCTGGTCGTCCCAACAAAAATAGGCTTTGAGGTTAATCTCTTCGTTTCTCCCTACCCGGGAGAAGTTTAATCAGTCAAAAAAAAAAGAAAAAACTGACTGATATATCTGAATAAGCTTCTTTTGAGGCAGGAGCCCGTCTCAAAAGCAGGCACAGGCTAAGTCACCCTTCCCGGAAGTCCGCAGCACGGTGTCTCTTCAGTAAATTGCAGAGGCGAAATGTGCTTGCTGGCACAAAAGTGCCTCAGAGTTCGAAGAGCAAGGCCTTGTATCAAAGGACTTCAGAACGCACACATACACCTCCCCCTGCGGACTGAATAAACATACTGCAAGCAGTTTAAAACTACAATCCCAGAGAAGGGAACATAGGCAGCTTTGCTTAAGCAGTTCTGACATTTGAGAGATGAATACAGTTACATTTGTTTTACATTCATTGGCAGGTTTCCTCCCGCCCCAAAGTGTTAAACATTGGTATTTAGCTGGTGGATTATGACTAGGGATAAGCAAATGTGTGAATTTTGGTTCATTCTTCTAATCTTAAATTCAGTTCTCCACGATTTCCCTATCAGTTTATGTTTTTTTGGGGGGAGAAACAATGTCCTTATGAAAATTCATCAGCATTTTAGTTGTCTCACCTCAAAAAGGATATTGTAGAGTTGGAAAGGTTCAGAAAAGGGCAACCAGAATGATCAAGGGGATGGAGCGACTCCCCTATGAGGAAAGGTTGCAGCACTGGGGGCTTTTTAGTTTAGAGAAGAGGCGAGTCAGAGGCAACATAACACAAGAACTCATGGTCATTCAATGAAACTAAATGCAGGACAGACAAAAGAAAGTGCTTCTTCATGCAGCGCACAGTTAAAATGTGGAATTCACTCCCACAAGAGGCAGTGATGGCCACCACCTTGGATGGCTTTAAAAGAAGATTAGACAAATTCATGGAGGAAAAGGCAGTAGATGGCTACTAGTCATGATGGCTGTACTCTGCCTCCATCGTCAAAGGCAGTATACTTCTGCATACCAGTTGCCGGTAGCTGCAGGAGGGGAGAGTGCTCTTAGAGTCAGGTCTTGCTTGTGGGCTTCCCATGGGCATCCGGTTGGTGAGAACAGGATGCTGGAGTAGATGGGCCACTGGTCTGATCCAGCAGGCTCTTCTTATGTATTTCTCTGAATATACAGTTTTCTCTGTAATTTTGCCTAATATACACATTTTTGCAAGCGTTTTTCTGCAATATAATGTGTTTTTGTGTTATTTCCATTAATAGTGCATCTTTATGTACAAGTATATGCATTTTTGTTCACATTCCTTGGTTGAAAAACTGCACTGCAAAATTTGGAGAACTGCAAATTTTGAATGGCCACTGTTTTAAGTTTATATACTGTTTCAGGATATGCAAATTCACTTGATTCACCTTTAAATGTGAATAGAACCGAATTAATCGGCTCTATCTGGAAATTTATTTATTTATTAAATTTATATCCCATCCTTCCTCCCAGAAGGAGCCCAGTGCAACAAAATGGATATTATTTCCGACCCTGAAATTAAAGGTCAGGCTATCCATATTTTAAATAAATAAATAATCTCTCTCTTTCTCTTATTAATCTGCACCAAAAAAAATCACATTTAAATATGTATTTGAATGTATTTCCTCTCAAAACACACATTTCTAAATGTATTTTCTCTTAACATTTGCATTTCTATGAATGTTTCCTCCTCAAAAAAAAAATCCTACCCAAAAAGACAAATGAATGAATGAATAAATAAACATATAATTTGGGAGGAGCAGGGGTAAGTCACAAAAGGAGGTGTCTGATGGCACCCCATTGCCCCTGGGAGATGCCACTATAAAGGAGATAAGTTTGCCAACTTACCTGTCAAACAATGGTTTCTCTCCACAATCAAAAGCATCCTGTAATTCTTTGACAAGATTAGCCTGGCCTGGCAGTCGAAAAAGCCCTTCCTCTTGTAGCCCACGCAGCCGAATAAAATCCACACACTGTTCCACCAACAAGGGAGCCAAATGGTTTCCATATCTTTTCTCGTAACGGACCGTGTCTTCCAGCTTCTGCCCAAAGATTCCTGCACATGAAAACAGGAAGCGACACAGGTGAGTCAAAGGAAAGAGACCACCAGGTAAAAACATTTAGACATTTCTGTGATTCCTTGCATACTGAAAACATATACATCCTCTCTTGCCTTTTTTTGGCTATGTAGTTGTTTAAATAACAGATAAGCAACAAGAGAGTGAGTGAGCAGCTATATTTACAGAGCCACTTTGTGCATGAAAATTATAGGAAGTGAGTGAAAATCTGACTGGGTCTTCAAATCTCCCCATTTCTGTTGGTGAAACTTCTAGCTTTGCCTCTTAGAATTTATTTATATTTATATGGAATGATTCCTGCAACGATCCTAACTGCATCATTGCCAATCAATGAATCAATCAGTCAAGTTTTCCACCTACAATATGGACACAGGACAGTACCCATTTCTCAAACCCAATGAGGGAATTTCAAGGGCTGGACGGAATTTCTCTGGCCTTTGATTTTCACACTGAAACAGCCTTGGTCGCTCTGGTGGATGATATGAGGAGGGCGTTGGACAGGGGAGAATACACATTCCTCGTCCTCCTGGATCTCTCAGCGGCTTTCGATACCATTGACCATGGTATCCTTTTAAACCGCCTGGAGGGACTGGGAATAGGGGGCACTGTTTTACGGTGGTTCCGTTCCTATCTCTCCAGTAGATATCAACGGGTAGCATTGGGGGATGAGGTTTCAGACCCTTGGCCTCTCAATTGTGGAGTGCCACAGGGTTCTATCCTCTCCCCCATGCTATTCAACATCTATGTGAAACCACTGGGAGCCATCATCAGGAGTTTTGGGCTGCAGTGTCACCAATATGCGGATGACACTCAGCTCTATCTCTCATTTAAGTCCTCACCAGAGTTGGCTGTGGAGACCTTGTCCAAATGCCTGGAGTCCGTAAGCGGATGGATGGGAGAGAACAGGCTGAAGCTAAATCCCGACAAGACCGAGGTATTGCTCGTGGGTGACAAGAGAAGGCTGGGAAACTTACTTGGTGCTTAATGGGGTGAAATTACCCCTGAAGGACCAGGTCCGCAGCCTGGGGGTCATTCTTGACTCCCAGCTGTCCATGGAGGCTCAGGTTTCAGCAGTGAGCCGGGCAGCTTGGTACTAATTACATCTGGTACAGAGGTTGCGACCCTACCTTCCTGTTCATCTGCTCCCACGAGTGATACATTGCCCTGGTCTCCTCTCATTTAGACTACTGTAATGCGCTCTATGTGGGGTTACCCTTGAAAACGGTCCGGAGATTGCAGCTGGTACAGAATGCGGCGGCTCGCTTGATAACGCAGAGCCGTCGCCGGGATCATATTACTCCGGTGTTGATAGATCTACACTGGTTACCAGTTGTTTACCGGGCCCAATTCAAGGTGTTGGTATTGACCTTTAAAACCCTATACGGTTTTGGCCCAGTTTATCTGAAGGAACGCCTCCAGTATCACCAATTATGCCGCCAAACAAGATCGGCCTCACAAGACCTTCTCTCGGTCCCACCGGTGAAAACAGCTAGGCTGGTGCGGACCAGAGAGAGGGCATTTTCGATTGTGGCCCCCACCCTCTGGAACTTGCTTCCTTTTGACCTTCGACATGCCTCCTCCCTGATGGCTTTTCACCGAGCCTTAAAAACCTGGCTATTCAGGCAGGCCTATGGGATTTCTGGGGCGGATTAGTTTTTATGGTATATTAATTGAAAGATGGTTTTAGATGAATTGATGTTGATGTTGTGAATTGTTGATTGTATATTGTTTTATTGTTTTATATTGTATTTTGTATTGTTGTACGTCGCCCAGAGTGTCCGTTAATTCGGACAGATGGGCGACTAACAAATAAAAATTTATTATTATTATTATTATTATTATTATTATTATTATTATTATTATTATTATTATTATTATTATGCCCTTTTGATAAATTGGACCTTTTTGTTTGAGGAGGGAGAAGCAAATTGAGCCATTTCCCCCCAAGAGTTTTTAATAATGTTTTAGGGGGCAGTTTCCCACCCTCAGAGGTTTGCATTCCATGAGCAGGCCCTAAAGGATTATTCCTGAACAGTTTTCAAGACTATTTCTTTTAAAAAAAATGTAATTGTGTCTCAGTCTTGGCAAAAATGAAACTGACCATGAGCAATTTTGGCCCTTTCCTAGAGCATTCCTTAGCAATATCATTGTGGCCAAGTGTTAAGCTTCTAGAGATTTTTTTTTGGGGGGGGGGGCTAGAGAGCCAGTGTGGCATAGTGGTTAAGGTGTTAGACTATGACCTGAGAGACCAGGGTTCGAATCCTCACACAGCCATGAAACTCCCTGGGTGACCTTGGGCCAGTCACTGCCTCTCAGCCTCATGAAAACCCAATTCAGAGGGTCGCCATAAGTCGGAATCTTGAAGGCAGTACATTTACATTTTTAGAGAATCTGAGACATAAGAACACAGGATGTACAGCAGCAGCCAGAGGCTTAGCACCTACCATAAACCCAACTAAACATTTGCTTGTGCACAGTTTTGCTAATTCCTTAGGAAAGGATGCCATCCTCTTCCTCCACAGTATTCCTATTAGCAACCAATTTTGTTTGTGTTGTATTGTAACTCCTTTTTCTTTCTTTTATCTCTTTGGCAAAGACTCAAGGACAAATCAGCTCCTGTTTTGAAAGGCACACCTGCTTCATTATTTACCCTCTTTCTCATAATCTTAGTCACTATGGCAACACAAGTCAAGAGGACCTATTCACACAAAAGAGTGTTCAGTGGTGGAGTGTTTACCACATGATCATCCTCTAGCATGACCTCCTCAGGACATCACCACAAGTAGGCTCCATCCAGGAACTTGAGCAGTGTAGTTGCTTGCCATTCCTAGCCGTTGTTTCCATAGCTGTTCCAAGTGCTACAGACACCATATTTACATGAATGGAAGCAAAATGTCGGGTATGCCTGCAAGAGTTACCCAGAAGGCAGTGATTTATTTCTGTACCATTCACCACACACACACACAGAGAGAGGGGGGGGGGAGAAATGTTGTGATGATCTCCCAGGGTTCTGCTCTGTTCTGTTTCCAGAGAGGAAAAGGGATTGAGGGAGCCATGTTTTTGTGATGGCAATATGAAATTTAAGAGTCTAGGTTTAAGAGCATTATGTCTATCTGCGCTCTTCACTTGCCTACTCTTTCAGGCCCTCTCACTAGAACCCTCATGTGCAAACTGACTGCTTTAACAATCAATCCCTTTTCCCAGACACTGTAGATCTGTGGGGTGGGGGGATAGGGGTCTCCTGGCAATACATTGTATTTTATGTATTTTAATTTATTGTAATGTTTTTGTGATTTTATTGTTTACAATTTTATTATGTACTTGTTTGATTTTATTTTTGTAAGCCGCCCTGAGTGTCGTATTATAGGGTAGAAGGGCAGGATAGAAATATTTTAAATAAATAAATAAATAAATAAATAAACTCTCAGCACCCTTAACAAACTACAGTTCCCACGATTCTTTGGGGGAAGCCATGACCGTTTAAAGTGGTATGATGCTGCTTTAAATGTACAGTGCAGATGGGGCCAAAGTGATAATCCATTCTGCTACTTATCTGTATGATTTGGGCCTAGGTTAAGTGTTGAGTCGAAATGACAGTTAAACTGAAATAACTGTTGGTGTGAACATGGCTTGACCGGAATCACAACACATCAGGATGCAGCACTGACAACTGTTTGTAAACATACTTACTGCATGGGAGAGTCAGTTAAGCTCAAGGACTGGGACTGCAGAAGCTCTTTTTGGGCATGTGCTTCTCTCTTCCCTGCCCTCCCACCTAAACAAAACTATGGCTGTTGTTTTCTGTTGCTCCAAAGGGCAGTATTAGAACCGGGGGAGGGGGATTGGCAAATTGGAAACTGACACAATAAGAGAAGCTAATAGTGAGGAGTTCTCCTTTCCTGGAGGCATTTAAGCAGAGGCTGGGCAGCCATTTATCAGGGACGCTATAACTGCAAGATTTCTGCACTGAGCTGGGGGTTGAGCTCCAGTGTTATGACTCTATGAAATGGAGTGCATCTCTTTCTGCATTTCCAGCTGCTTTTAAATTAATTTAAAATACAAACAACAAAAAGGGGAAGGTCCATAGTAGCTCAGGGCAAAGCAACTACTTTGCACACAGAATGTCCCCTGCCTCAACCAGTCAGCGTTGACAGCGGTCTGATTCAGCACAAGCCAGCTTCCCATGTTCCTATGAAGGGAGGCAGGCCTGCCATGCACAAACCACTTGTTGCATGCTTTTTCTGAACTGCAGGCTTTATTATTTATTTATTATACCCCACCTTTCTTCTGAAGGGGCATAAGGTTCCATACAAATGTGCTTCTCCGTCTCCCCATTTTGTCCTCACAATAACCCTGTGAGGTAGGTTAGGCTGAGAAACTGTGACTGGCCCAAGGGCACTCAGTGAGCTTCATAGCCGAGTGAGGATTTGACCCCTGGTCTCCCAGGTCCCACTCTGACACTCTAACCGCTATGCCACATTTTAAGGAACAGGAGATCACAATGGGAGCACCAAACACTTGTGGTCACTTCTGGACCATGGCCTTTGATTGTTTGATTAATTAAAAATTTAAAGTCAATTTAATTTTAGCTCACTTTCTGTTGGAAAGGCAACACCTGCTGGAATAGCTAGTAAAGAAAGCTTCTTGATCAAAATGAAGATGGAATTAAATTTGAATGAAAAATGGATGGATTGGGATGGATGGTCTCTTCACCCACTCACTGTGTGGATTCGCAGTCACCATGAGGTAAGATCCCTGTAGGATTTGGTTGTCTAAAAGGAACCTGTATATCAGTTGTGGGGAACCTTGGACCCTCCAAAGGTTGCTAGGGCTGACGAGAGATGTAATTCAGCAACATTTGGAAAGACAAAGGTTCCATAATGAGGGAACACTACATATGATGAATCCCTTCATATAACATAATTCTATTAGGATCTCTCAACAAGAGGAAAAAACTGGTTCCCGAATACACATTTTTGAAAGATCAAAGGCAGTTTTTCCCCCTGAAATCCAAATGCTTCATAAAATGAAGAGTTTTAGGTATGCTCATATTCTGCTTATGTTTAATTGACAGAAATTGCCAACTGAATGTTGAAATTATCCAACAGAAATTGAGTCCTTTATTTTCTCACAATTCTATCCCTTTAAATCTATCAACAAGAACTAAGGTCACTTAGAAAATCAAAGTGGTAGAGCCACATGGTTAACAAAAGAAACACTGAACAGTTATTTATTAACTGGAACATTCCCACCACAGAGGTTATACAAATATGTGTAAGTTTTTTGTACATCTGCATTTCTACTGAAGTTCAAATCTAATCCTTACTTATCTGTCTGCAACGCTTATGGGAAATTATATTCAACCCTTCTGCCTGGCTAAAAGTCTGAACGTACTGTAATTAATTTTTCAATTGTAATCCACAGGACAAATTCCTGAAGAAGTTCCTTCATTTGGTAACATGTGTTGAGACAATTATTTTGAAAGCTATGGGGTTATAAAGAGAAAAGCAAAATCTACCAGCCAACAACTTTCATACATTCAAGGCACACAATCAAAATCATGACATGGATTAGTTAATCTCTTCCCATATTTTTAGGGCCAGCCCAAGATATTGGCAAAGAACAAGATGGCACTGGCTCCATTCCACCTACAGAAGCATCTCCCTCACTATGTGGCCCAGCAACTTTAAATTTTTGTTCCTAGAATCATGTTAATAATGTGTGGTAAAATAATAGATTCTTACCAGTCTTTAACTGCAATCTTATTATGCCTAGAACAGAGAAATCTATCCTGTGTCCACTGTTATTTCCAAATTATTAATCTAGAACAGTGGTTTTTAAAACTATTGTTGTTATATGCCTTCAAGTCGATTAGGACTTACGGCAACCCTATGAATCAGTGACCTCCAAGAGCATCTGTTATAAACCATCCCATTCAGATCTTGTAAGTTCAGGTCTGTGGCTTCGTTTATGGAATCAATCCATTTCTTTTTTGGTCTTCCTCTTTTTCTACTCCCTTCTGTTTTCCCAGCATTATTGTCTTTTCTAGTGAATCATGTCTTCTCATTATGTGTCCATAGTATGATAACCTTAGTTTCATAATTTTACCTTCTAGGGATAGTTCTGGTTTAATTTGTTCTAACACCCAATTATTTGTCTTTTTTTTAGTCCATGGTATGCACAAAGCTCTTCTCCACACCACATTTCAAATGAGTTGATTTTTCTCTTATTTGCTTTTTTCACTGTCCATTTAAAACTACAGGCTGTGTATAAACCCCTATTTACTCTGAATCCAGTGAGCTATCAACACTGGTTTGGGAAGTGGTGTAAACATGATTGATGTTAGCCACAACCCATATCTATCTTGTCATTTCTTATGAAACATTACATTTTGATGTGTTTCCCCCCAAAACCAGCTTGGAGTTGAACGGGGGGGGGGGGGAACCCTCGTTTAAGCCGGTAATGTGTACACAAGCCTATGTACTGGAGAAACCTGGGATTCCTCCAAAAACTGTCCTTCTCTATGATAACATCAGTAATTGTGGTTAAATGTCCCTGAAATATAACTTGTCCACTGCTAGCAATCCGGAGGAGGAACAAAGGGTATCGTCTAGGTTGGATGGAGGACGCAGAAAGTAGATAGGAATCTACTGGTAGATCATCACATAATTTGTAGTAGATCAGTTTCTGGCCTCCCCTTCTTCAGATGATGAAGTCGAGGGTTAAGAGTTGATAGAGGAATTGAACACACGGCCAGCCCTGGAATCATGCCCCATAGGTGTCTGGTTGACCACCATGAGAACAGAATGCTGACTAGGTGGGCACTTGGCCTGATTCAGCATGGCTCTTCTTATGTTCTTACTTCTGTGAGCAAGCCCATGGTGCCAGGGTTCAACTGGCTTGAGGATGCTGTATTGCCATCCTGTGCCCCAGAGGTCTCCATCACAGAAGCCTCGGTACAGCCAGCCTCCTAGTAAAAGACTGCTGGAGCAGGCTAGGCCCCTTAACTAAAAAGGCACCTTTCAGTGAAGGTGGAGCTTGTAACTGGGACAGAACGGCTGCTCCTATATTGGGTTCCGCCTAAGGCTGACTATTGTTGGGGTAACATCGGAGCTATGCTGTCTTATAGCATTCAGTCTGTGCTCTGCCCAAGCTTTTGGTTTTAGAGGTCATTGCTCACAGCAGGAACCTGCCCTCTGAATTGTGCATTTGGCTACACTGTGCATGCAATTCCACCATTATTTTGCAGCTGGGACTGGTTGGCATGGGGGGGCAGAAAGAGGGGTTCTAATAAAAAGCAAAGTAGGTCCTGCAAGCCAGAGGTCTGCAGGTGACTCTTCTTGGTCACACTTTCAATTCAAATGGGGCAACACTAAGGGCCTCACATGAACTAAGTGTGCAACCTCAAACACACCAGAATTCTCTGCAAGATGTTGTGTGGCAGAGATGCAGGTGTTTTGTGGTACACAAGACAGCATGGAAAAAGTTCTGTGAAGGAAGGTAGAAAGTTTTGAAAACCTCTATCAGGTATCCAAATCCAGAATACTGGAAGCAGGTGTGGTGAGACTATGCAGTGTGGCAATGCCCCTGACCCAAAAGAAAATTGGGAATTCCAGCTTGAGCTTCTCTCTCTTTTCCTTTTGTGAAGGGCATGGTGCCTCTGAAAGGATTCATCACAGCAGAGTGGAGCTCCAGGATTTGGGGACCATCATGATTCTGGTAGTGTCCAGAGAACTGTCACCAGCCCTTGAAAACCCAGGGTTTTTTGTAAACTGCTGCACATCTCCAGGATGTTTGGTATGTACGTATGTAGTGTCAAAGAGGGAAAGTCAATATCTTAAAGCTCTGATACTATGAAGTGTGCTTCTGCGTCTGTGTTTCAATGCAAGTACACAAAGGGGACAAATGGCTGTCATGACTTATCTCATGGTGCGGAACTCTTATTCCCCTGAGAGGTCTTGTTGCTCCTCTGTTCCATCGCACTGAATGATGTGAGATTGTTAAAATGTACTGACTCCCTTTCAAAAGTAACTCAGTGCCTTGTTTCCACAAACTATGCTTGTTCCTGCCCGATTCATGGGTACCTGAGCAACACCTAATGTGGGCCCAACAACTGCTTACCCATCAAGCCCAACAGTGCCCATCAACTATGCATTATGGCCAGCTGGGTGCTTGGCATCTTTTGAAGTTGCTGGCATACACCACCACCCCATAAAAAAAATATTGGGATTATTGACCCCTCATGAGCTGGTGCTCTGTCATGCATAGTTCCTGGGGTACAGTCGGATGGGCAGATGCCAAGTGGCGCTAGCTGACCTGATGAAAACCAAAATGCATGTACAAAAATGTTTATATTTTGTCATGATACATTCCAGGCTTAGTTTCTGTTGCCACCGCTGGTAATAATAATTTTTCACTTTTCATTGTACAAAGTGCTTTCATAGCTCCATTCTAACAACAAGCTTGAAGACAGATTGACCTGAAGGCATGCATCCCACTAAAAGCAATAAAGGGCAGAAAAACAACATTTGTACTTAGATGCACATTCTGATGTGCATCATCTGTTTGCCATATTGTGCTGTGGTGATTTCATTGCTACAGTGGAAAATCTGGGAATTTTACATTGGTTGGCACATTAGAAACATTCCCTTTTGCTCACTGTGAATACGTATGTGCATAGCAATGACTAAAAAGAGAAGTTGCTTTTTGATGGGGGCAAAAATGTTAATGAAACACATTATCTCTCCCCCCCCCCCCGCAGTTTGGCTTAGCTCTACAAAATTCTATGATGTTGCAAAGGGCAGTATAATTCCTTGTAACTAACTAACTATGACAGCCTCAGGCTCAGGAGATTGGATCCTTTGCTTACATAAGCAAGATGGAAGATTATGGGCTACAAAGCATAGAACTGCTCACCCTCCAAGATAGTAGACTGCCACAATGATGATTTCAAATGACTCTCATCACCAAGAATGGATGAAGGTACGCATAGGTCAAATCTACCTCATGCAGAGTGAATTTTCTACATCACATAAATCTTCTAAGTAGTTCATTGAGGGCCCACGAAATGTTGCCATGTGTACATGTGGGAGGAAGCTACCGTAGGTAGATTGTTTTCTGCATACACATGCAGTGTCATAGATGCAAACTGCATGTTGGCTTTGTGCAATAAATTCTTACAAGGGAGCTCCTTCTTAGCAAAATTGAGACAGCCCATGTGGCGTAGTGGTTAGAATGCTGCACTTTAAGAGGGAAGGCTTGGAGTTCAATTGGCACTCAGCCACAAAGCTCACTGGTTGGTATTAGATCAGTCTCAATCTCTCAACACGAACAGAGAAAATGGGATCACTGCTGCAGATAGTTAGTTCCAGTAGTAGCTGCTGGGGTGGGACAGAGCTGCTGAGCTTCCTTCCCACTTTACCTGGATGGGACTTGGTGGTGGCGAGATCTGCAGACACACTGGCAAGAGTACCAGATTGGCTCTGCTGGTGCATCCATATTGGTAGAAGTGATGGCTGCCAATGTGGATGGCTTCAGACAAATTCATGGAGAATAAGGCTATCAATGGCTATTAACCATTGTGGCTATGTTCTACCTCCACTGTTGGAGGCAGCATGCTTCTGAGCAGGGCCGGTTCTAAAGGGCGGCCAGGTTGGGCACTGGCCCGATGGCCCCTGGAGCTACAGGGGCCCCCTCAGCCGCCCCTCTGCTCCCCTTCCGTGATCCATGTCCCCCACGTCCCCCCACTTACCTGTCTGCTGTCTTTTACCGTTGCCCTTAATGAAGATGGTGTCCGTGGTTTCCCTAAGGTACTGAAGCCCCTGCCGCCATCTTAGTTGATGGCAGAGATGTGAACACGCACACACACCGGGGCCCAGGTCAAGCTGATGCCCAAGGGCCCCGGCATTCCTGGAACCGGCCCTGAATAGGAGGCATTCATGTTCTTATCCAATCCTAGTGGACAATGGTGGAGGAGGCAGAAACCCAAAGGGTCCCTAGGAAGGCACTCTCTTATTCCTGAAGGCATCTTTTAAAAGCAAAATGCTAAACTGAAAACCCTCAAGGTTCTTAGGGAGCTGCCTTCTACTCTGAGTCAGACCACTGATCCACCTAGGTCAGTACTGTCTACACTGATTGGCATTGGCTGTCCAGGGTTTTAGACTGAGTCTTCCTCAGCCCTACCCAGTGATGCCAGGGATTGAACCTGGGACCTTCAGCGTGGAAAGCAGATTCTGTACTACTACGCTGTGGACCTTCCTATTTGGGCCATAACTGAGCCCCACCCCCCAAAAATATCATTTTCCCAGAGACTGGAAAATCTAATTAAGTATAGCTAATCCATAGCACTAATACAAAAATTAACTTCTGCTGTTGGCTTTGGCATCTTCTCTGTTGCAAAAATATTATGCTTTGTGTAGCAGCTGTTAAAGGCCCATTTCCCCCTCATTCCGATAACATTGATGATCTCCCTGTGTGAGGGATGGTTTCTCGCTGTGCTGCCCCCAAACAGACGGTGTCAAGGAAGGAGTCTGCACTGTACAAGAAATATTGCTGACACCTAACATTTCTCCGCTTTCCCCCCTTTCTTGTGCTGGTTTTGCAGAAGAGAAGTTACAAAGCGGTACTGTTAAGGGGGGGTGTTTGTCATATACATTTGAAAAAGTCAAGGGGCCTAGGGAGGAGGCAATGAAAACTCAAGTACAAGTTTCTGCTCAGTTAACTAAAGGGACATGTAATGTTCTTGCAGCCTTATTCCCTAAACAATTCCAAAACCCTTTCATAAGGCCGGTTATGTGATACTTTGTGGTGATGATGATGATGATGATGTTGACAGGTAGTTGCTAATCACTAGTGGCCAATGTGGTGGGGCAGAGCTGTGGAGTTATCCTCCCAACACTCTCCTCTGTATAGCTTATCTGGATGAGGCAAGGCAGAGGCGACTCTGGATATGCATGGATAAGAACATAAGAAAAGCCTACTGGATTAAGCCAATGTCCCATGCAGTCCGCTATCCTGTTCTCATAGTAGCCAATCAGATGCCAGTAGGAAGTCCACAAGCAGGACCTGGGCACAAGAGCATTCTCTCCTCCTGCCATTTTCAGCAGCTGTTACTCAGAAGCAGGGCCGGCTCCAGGAATGCCAGGGCCCTTGGGCATCAGCTTGCCCTGGGCCCTGGCGTGTGTGCGTGTTCACATCTCTGCCATCAACTAAGATGGCGGCAGGGGCTTCAGTACCTTAGGGAAACCACGGACACCATCTTCATTAAGGGCAACGGTAAAAGACAGCAGACAGGTAAGTGGGGGGACGTGGGGGGCATAGATCACAGAAGGGGAGCGGAGGGGCGGCTGAGGGCCCCCCTGTAGCTCCAGGGGCCATCAGGCCAGTGCCCAACCTGGCCGCCCTTTAGAACAGGCCTTGCTCCTATTGCTCCTCCTCAAAAAAATATGGATGCCCTACAATATATGTAGATGCTGTCTGAGCCAGATGCAATGGAGATGGACAACAACCTTGATTCATTTATTTAATAGAGGCATTGCTATACTACCATACAAAGTAAGATATCAATGTGGTAGATGGCAATGTACACAAATGCAATAAAACATCTTGTTGCTATGTGCCTTCAAGTCGATTATGACTTATGGCGACCCTATGAATCAGCAACCTCCAAAAGCATCTATTATAAACCACCCTGTTTAGATCCTGTAAGTTCAAGTCTGTGGCTTCCTTCTAGACCAGCCTTTCCCAACTAGTGGGCCACCAGATGTTGTTGGACCACAATTCCCATCTTTCCTGACCATTGGCAATGCTGGCTGAGGCTGATGGGAGTTGTGGTCCAACAACATCTGGTGGCCCACTAGTTGGGAAAGGCTGTTCTAGACCAAGAGGCTAGATCCGTAGCAGGGTCACCTAAGGCGGGATGGTCAAAGCTGAGACACCAGACTAGGATGCATCGAAACTCAGAGGAAGGCAATGGTAAACGACCTCTGAATACCTCTTACCACGAAAACCCTATGAACAGAGTATCCAAAATGCAATAAAACATAAAATACCATAAATACAATACAAAATAATGGCTGGGTAATCTGAAGAAAATGTAAAGTGGATATGCCAAGAGACACCTGAAAGTTAACAGCAAGGGTGCCTGCCAGATCTCTGCCAGAATAGTATTCCATAGAATGGGACTGGTGACACTCACAGAACAATCCAAACTATAGGAAGCCAGTGTAATTTAGGCAGGGATAAATAATGCAAGTGTAACTTCCCCTAGTCCAAACTTGGTTCAGGAACAGGGCTACTGCCAACTGAGCCAGACTGAGCCTGGCAGAGGGAAAACAAAATGTCTGTGGGGCTGCTAGGTCATGTGACAGAGCTGAACAGAGTTTGGGATAGGGGTAAGCCTCCCCCTGTCCCAGACCTGCCACTCCTCCAGAACACCCCTTTTTCAGGATTTACCCCAGCCTTGGCTCAGTGTATATCTGCCTCAGGGACTTCAGCATGCATAGAACCAGTCGAGACCAGGCTCAGCAGGAGATCTGCCTATTCCAATCTCCGCTAATCCCAGCAGATCTTGGGTTTGGTTTGCTCCCTAAATGCCCGACTTCCAATGGAAGCCAACCAATCCTTTGCAACATGGGGAATAACTAACAGTGCTCCTCTTGATGATCTCAGCAATGGAGATGGGATATAAGGGCTCAGGTGGTCCTTTAGTGTTTTGGACCCAAGTTGTTCAGAGTTTTATATATTAACATAAGAGCCTTGAACCTGGCCTGGTACCATATGGGCAGCCAGAGCAGATGTTTTAGCAGAGGTGTCACATGCTGTTGGCCATCTGGTGCCATCAGCAGTCTAGCCACTGCATTCTGTCCTAGCTGGAGCTTCCAGATCAGGCCTAAGGGCAGACCCACATACAGTGCATTTCAGTAATCCACTCCTGATGTTACCAATGCATGGCGTACAGTGGCCAAGTGATCCTGATCCAGATACAGCCATAGATAGCATAACAGACAAAGCTGGTAAAACATGGAGATCATGAACGGGGGGGAAACATCCCCCCATTTGCTATTTTCTCTCAGAAGATAGTGATTATCAGCACTTAAAAGGTTTTGAGAATAAATGAGCAATAAACAATGCAGCTACAATAGTTATCACATTAACTTAAAACTGACAGGTAGCGTGTTGAAGACAAACAAAAGGAAGCACTTTTTCACACAATGCACAACTGATCTGCAGAACTAATTTTGCCAAGGATGTTACTATGGCCACTAGCATAATCAAATTTTCAAATTTGACAAACACACTAGGTATAGAAAAAGACCAGTCATAATGGCAAAATCTTGGCCTATATTTTAATGCCCGTAAGTACCCGAGTGTGGTTGGCCATTGTTGGAAGACAATGTTCAGCTAAATCAGGGATGGGGAGCCTGTGGCCCTCCAGATGCTGTCTTGTTCTCCTGTTCCTTCTGATGACCCAAATCAAGTCTGCAGACTGGAGGAAGAAAGAATAGGCCCCCAACCATTCCAGGCAGCCCAATGGTTCCTCTTAACTTGATTTGGTATAAGTCAGGGATGGAGTACCTTTGGCCCTCTGGGTATTGTTGGGCTACAAATCCCATCATCCTTGACCATTGGCATGCTGGCTAAAGCTGATGGGAGCTGAAGTCCAACCACATCTGGAGAGTCACAGATTCCACATCTATGACTCACATGGACCACAGGACTAATCCACTATAATAATGTATTGTATTATATTTGCATTTCACTGTGTGTGTGTGTGTGTGTGTGTGTGTGTGTGTGTGCGCGCGCGCGCGAGTGAGTGAGTAGTGGGCAAAATTCTGTAACTGTTTCTTGAAAGAAGACTCATCATTAGCAATGGCAGAACTTCTTTGCTTTCTTCTTATAGTTTTAGTTTTGTTTTCCGCTGCTGCCACAAGAACCAACAGTAGCAACAGCAGAACCTCCATGATGGCAGCCTGGCTGCCAATTTGTATCTCCCACAATGTCCTGAGCACAGTGTCATTCTGGGGATTGTGAGGGAAAATGACAGCACAGAATAATTGGCAAGCCTTTTTTGGTGGGGGAGAAATTCTCAGAATTTTTTCTGGTCCCCCCCCCCCTCAGCTGTACTTTAAATAATATTTCATGGCAATTCTACCAGAGACAAAAAGAAACTGCTAATTCCATATGTCCCCTACATATTATTGTTGTTGTTGTTGTTATTTCTATGCTGCTTTTTGGCCAAAAGGCCCTCAAGGCAGCTTACAAAAAATAAACACAAATACAGAAATACATATCAATAAAAACAGTACAATTTACAAAAATTAAATAACAAGATAACATTATTAAAAAGCAACTATAACAACTTTCAATGAAACTTTCAATGAAAATACAGTAACAAATCACACTTTCCTAACACTCTCCTAATAAATTCCTAACAATTAGACAATGTCTATTGGGAACATATCAGTTCCTGATCCCAGGTAAGGTGAGACTGTGATCATAATGGAGTTTTTGCTCTGATTTCCATTGTCCTATGCCACCTCACTGCCCAATGTACCTACACAGTCCCCTCGCTTTGTTCATGTAATTTTACACGGAGTTACTGTAGAAATATACACAGCCTCCTTTGAGCTCATGGCATACTTCTGCATTTGTCATCCTTGCATATCCACAAAAATGTCAAAGTGGTCATGTGAGAAAAGGAGGTACCTTTTTCTTTTTGTGCAACCTGTACACATCTGGCAACTGGGTAACAGACGAGTGAAGGGCCAGTGCTGGTGATCTCACTGGTGACTGTGGCTTGAAGAGGCTTGGAGGGGCACTGGTTGCCCTCCTGACCTTCCCCTTATATAGCCAGAGAGCAGAGGCCTAAGGGAAGTTGCACTCATTCACTGCTCTTGCTTTCGGAACAGAGGGTCACTTTGTTGTTGAACTAAGTGGGGGGAGGGGAGGTAAACAGCTGACAGTCTCGGTTCCTTATGAGAAGTCTGGGACAGTGAAATTAAAAAGCAGGGGGAGAGCACAGAACCAACTGTCTGCAGATGAATCACTTAATCTTTTCACCAAGTTCTGAACATTCCTGGAATAGTTACAACTGGAGCATAACAGAAGCCGAGAGCAGGTCGGATGCAAGACAACAGCATACACTGTTCCTCTAACAGCATGCACTGTCACTATTGCCTTGCCTGGTTGACTGCAGGTGACTATGTCCCATTGCTGGTAGGACAGTGAGCTGGCATTGCCATAATTTCCACCTCAGCTGTCTGGAGCTAACAACATCAGTTGGTGGCGCACACATGTTGTACAAGCAATAAAAACACCATGTGACTGTGGGTGCCTAGCAACCGCTCTTCTGCTCTGCTGTATACTTTCGGTAAAAAGTTGGTGTTTCCCTAAGCACTGCCTCCATCTCCTGTGGAACTAGCATAGAAGGTGGGGAAATACAGGTAGTGGCAGCAGCAGCAGCAAAAGGAGATAGATGCGAATAGAGAGAATGAGTATTTTTGTTGTTGCTATATTACTTCTGAGAGCCAGTGTGGTGTAGTGGTTAAGGTGTTGGACTACGACCCAGAAGACCAGGGTTTGAATCCCCACACAGCCATGAAGCTCACTGGGTGACCTTGGGCCAGTCACTGCCTCTCAGCCTCAGAGGAAGGCAATGGTAAACCACCTCTGAATACCGCTTACCATGAAAACACTATTTGTAGGGTTGCCATAAGTCGAATCGACTTGAAGGCAGTCCATTTCCATTTTTTTCCATACTACTTCAAGTCGATTAGGACTTATGGTGACCCTATGAATCAGTGACCTCCAATTGCGTCTGTTATAAACCAACCTGTTCAGATCTTGTTAAATTCAGCTCTGTGGCTTCCTTTATGGAATCAATCCATCTCTTGTTCAGCCTTCCTCTTTTTCTACTCCTTTCTGCTTTTCCCAGCATTATTTCTTTTCTAGTGAATCATGTCTTCTCATGAAACCTCAGTTTCATCCTTTTAGCTTCTAGTGATAGTTCTGGTTTAATTTAGGCAACAACAAATTGCAGACTCTCAAACCCAAGTACAGCTAATTGTCACTGTTTGTGCAACTCTGATTTTTAGATTTCACCTGGCTACAAAACTTCTCTAATACAAATTGAAACACTGCCATATGGAGAAAGTTCCCATCTTATTCCTTTTACATTTTCCTGTAGCTTAGCACATGGAGGCTGGTCCTTTATCACATCACCCGGAGACCCCATACTCAGGTTGGGGGGAAAATTTGATTTAGTTTGCATTTAAAGGCAAAAATACTTAATTTGCACTTTCTAAAATAATATGAGAATCGAAACACAATCACCCTTCAAAATTCTTTCTTCTCCCAATTTTGCAATGCAGTCCTCCAGCCAAGTAATGCATACAAAAATGCTCATACTAGAATAAAGTGTGTGTAAAAATGCATATATTGGTAAAACCAACATACAAAAATGCATTATTTGGGGGGAAATTGCACTGCAAAAATGTGTATATTTGACCAGGGGTTCCCAAACTGTGGTCCATGGACCACCAGTGTCTGTGAGTTTCTTTCAGGTGATCTAGAGCATGTCAGTATTAAATATTCATATTGATTTTAATTCTATTTTATTACTTCTTTTATTTCTTACATTTTATTGTATTACCATTTGAATTCCATGGAATGCAAATTGTAAGGCAATAAATCATAATATAGGAAATAAAGCAATAAAAATACAATTAAACATTGTACAGCATCTAGCATGGCACATTACAATTGCTACGACAGGCAGAAACATCATTAAGTGATCCACCAAGATCATCAGAAATTTTCTAGTTTTTCATAGGGGGAAAAGTTTGGAACCACTATATTAGGCAAACTTGCATTCAAACATTATATTAGGAGAAATCTGCACTAAAATGCTGCTGAATTTTCAAGAGGACTTGTTAAAAAGAAATAAATTGCAAACCGAGGTGGAATTGTGGAGAACTAAACTTAGGACTGGAAAAAGGAGAAACAGAAATGGACAGACTCACTTATTCATACCCACATTCTCAGATGTATGGAAATCGAAAATACCTGCCCAGCGTAAAGAACAGACTTATAGGGTGCTCTATCAACTGCAACAGATTTCAGAAGTGAGATTTATTAGGTCCAAGGCAAGTTGCTTGCATCGGTATCTTCTGGCAACCTTCAAGCACCTGCTTTGAGCACTCTAATGGTGATGCAAGAGCCCTTTTTGCATGTGTGGAGGAGGAGATGATCATGGAAACAGTCACCAACCCAGCCTACATGCATTTGTTCTGAAGGTATAAATAGACCCCCCCCCAACATATACAACTGTACACACTCAGGGAACTCTCCACATGATTAGGAACCCGAGAAAGCTGTGCAGACAGCCATGGTACATGGGCTATAGTCACACACAAAAAGAATGTGCAGATGATGGGAGCAGGGATTTCTGCTGTGATCCCGCTCTTCCACCCTCCCCCTCCCCCAGTATATTCACTCAGCTATGAAAGGGGCTTACATCCTTGGTGCATGGGATCCATTAAACACTGTTGAGAAGGACACCCCTTCAGTCCATGAATACATGGTACATTCTTACAAACCTGGAAATACAGGGAGTGGATTCCCGGGGGAAAGATGACATTCCTCCCCCCCCAATGGTCTGTGCCAGGCTGGCAAGCACTTCCAACTGTGTTACAGACACACATGGAAGAAAGTGAAAAACCAACTTATTTATTTCTTTATAAACATATTTGTATATCACTATTTCATTAAAAGCATCAAAGCGGTTTACAACATGTTTAAACCAACAACCACAGAAACTTTTTAAAAAAACATTAAAAATACAATAAAAACAAAGACCAACTCTTGCCAAAAAAGCATGTTCTTAATTGCCTGCATAAGCCTGGTGAAACAGAAAGGTTTTCAGCAGGCACTTAAAAGTTAAAACAGAAGGTGCCTGCTGAAAAAAGCAATCAAGTGAAGTCACAGACATGTGCTTGGAAGAACATGTGCTTTCTATATGTGGTCTCCTTTCATGCAGTTAATACGTTGCATGATTTCTACCTGCCTGAAAAATGGCATACAGCACAAGGCCTCTCCAGCCGATTTCATTTCTTGATAGATGGGGGGCAAGCAATGTACAGATGGAGGCATTCTCTTAGGTACAAAGGACCTCAGCGTAGAGTTTAAAGGTAAACACAAATAGTTTGAATTGAGCAGAGAAACTAATGCTGGGCCAAACACCATATAATGATAATTTTGGACTGATTTTTTTTTGGGGGGGGGTAGAGGGCTGGTGAAAGGGGTGGTGGTTTCAGGGGGGTAGGCAAAATTCACCCTAAGCCTCCTTTAAAAACAAACAACTTTTGGTGCTGCCCAGATGCATTCCATTTCTGCTGCTGAGCAGCACATTTTTCAAAAAAATTAAATAAAACAAATTGCTGCTGTCTGCCTCCACCACCTTGTAGCGAAATTTGTGTGTACTGCAAAAATTGCTGAAATGTTGTCCTCTGAATGGAGCTGTGAATATGTGCATGTATGTGGGGAGGGGGGGCTATTTTAGCTGAGCACAAATATACTTACCAGCAGCCAGAACAACTAAGCAAAAAATTGTTTTAATGTGCTCCCTGCATATTGTTCCCATCAGGCGGCAAGCAGCTACATTCTACATCAGTTGCACCACTTTCTGGGTTATTTCCAAATATAGCCCCATGCAGAGGGAATAATGCTAATCTAAACAGGAGGCTACCTATGCATAGTTGAAGGTAGCCAAACATGTTTTAGAAAAGAAGGTTCACATCTGGCTCATCAGCTAAAGCTGGAAAAAAGCATTCTTGGCTTTTGCAACCATCTGGTTGCAAAGCATTAAAGCTGCACCATCGATTGCCCCCTGCCTGTTCTTTTAGAGGGAGGGTAACACATTCTATAACAGACAAAACCACTGTCTCTTCAGCTCCAGATTTGCTCTGGATTAATTTTCAGTTTATCATCCCTCACCCAGTTTAACATAACGCCTAGGCTCAGTCGAGGAACTGCCCACAATCTGACTTTGAGATCTGTGCCATCAGTGGTACTATATTTCAAAATCCTGGACTCTCTCTTTCCTGGTGGATACATAGAGATGTTGAAAGCAAAGGCGGCAAGACTGAACCCAACAGTTAAGTTGTATGGTGTAGAATGGAAGTCACCAACTGATTCCTTCCAAAGACATAACTATATGTGACATTAACACTATGATTAAAAGTGCTGTTGTTGCTTTAAAAAAAAATTAATACCAGACACAGATGGTGATCATCCTCAGAAATCCAACAGGGGGCTGGGGAGCATTTAAGTCCCCCCCCCCACGTAACAGTTACTGTTAGGGGAAAAAAAATTTGGCACTAATAGAGTGCTTTTTCCTAATGCTAATAATGCCATGAAGTGAGATTTGTACTAGTATTGCAGCTGGGAAGACTTAAAGCTCTCCCGCGCCCCATAACTCAGTGGTAGAGCATCTAGTTTGCATGCAGAAGATCCAAGGTTCAACCCCCAGCATCGCCAGGTGGGCCTAGGAATGTCACCTGCCTGGAGCACTGCTGCCAGTCAGTGTGGACAATATCAAACTGGATGACTCAGTATAAGGCAACTTCCTATGTTCCCCACATGCTGTATGCCTGAGGATGATCACCCCCTGGCCTGCTCTTTATTTTTTAAAGACCTATGACATGATTGCTAATAACATCGTGAATAGCTAGGCCTAAGACTATTCATCCAGGTAGAAGCTGAATCACCATTACAGTGTTCCACACTGTTTCAACAGTTCAGAGGGATTTGGTGATTCTAGGGTCAAATGCCACTGAAAGGTCCAGAAGACTAAACGGGTCACACAGAACATGTATCAAGGCCAATACAATTTTCTCTTCTGAATCCCAATGGATAAGGATCTAGATAATTGCTCTCAACCAAAAATTTCTGAAGTTGGGTTGCCACTAACTCTCTTGAAATGGTAGGTTAACTACTGACCTATAGATATTCAGATCTGACAGACCAAAAGCCATTTTTTACAGGAGAGGCTGGATTGACCCCTTGGCATTATGCCCTATTTTAAGAAGTCACTCATGCAACTAAAAATTATCCCTAGAAATCTGAGAAGCAGTTGCTCTGAACCTCTGTATTTCAATTGCACCAACCAAACTTCACAGAAAATGACGTTGGAAGAGATAGAACATCTATTGGAATTTCAAGAGAGACTACAATAATTTTTGATGAGGCTAGCAAAAATTCTGATGGGGATTCCACATACCTTCAGAGATACAACTGAACGTTGCCTGAAGCAAAAATTGAGGCATATTTGGCAGGCAAAAATACCAGAAGGTGTTTCAATGGAAATCAAAGATTCAAAACATTTCTTGATGGGCAGAGAACATTTATTGTTATTGTTCGCCGCTCTGAATTCTATGAACTAGGGCGGGATATAAATTATTAAAATAAAATAAATAAATAAATAAATAAATAAATAAATTAACATATCTCCTAATTTCTCCCACAAGGCCTGTCTGAATAGTTCATCACAAGCCCACAACTGCAATGATGCACAATACTGCCCAATCCATAGAAGGCCAGTTTGCAGTGGCATAAAAAAGCACAATTTGTCCTTTTGACAAATGATTGACACATGTGGTGCAATCTGCCCTACCCCTTCCAAAATGTCTAGCCACATGCAGTGCAGCCATAGGAAACTGGCTCACAGTCATTGATTTATTTTCGTCTCTTCAAAGGTTCCCGAAGGCAATAAACTGAATGACTAAAGTATAGTAGTAAAGAGGTCATCAAAGCCACCTTTGACCCAAGGTAGGATCCTATATACATTTGCCCCAACAACTCCATATACTGATGACAGCTTTTTTCCTGGATCCCAATGAAAAGATTGCCTGTCATTTTCAGAATTAATGCATGTGAATATTTTACAATCCTGTGCCTCTGAACTTGAAGGCTCATTAGCCAATATAGCTAAGTTGAACCTCCAGACTCAAAAGCATGTTGCCTCTGAATACCAGATGCTGGCCACAGTCAATGTGGGAAGGCTGTTGTCCTTATGCCTCACTTCTGAGCGTCCGAGAAGCATCTCTCTGGCCACTGTTGCATATCCTAGAATAGAGAGAACCTTGTTCTTATACCCACCATTCCTGTTATTTCTTCTCTTTGATAACACATATTTCCCTCTTCCACTACCACCAGGTCACCTAGACACACATGCATGCATTCACATACTCAATAAAAATCCTACATATTTATTAGAAGCACTGTGTCACTGGAGGGGGCTGGAGAACAAGTTTGAAGATATTTTCTGCAGCCGATGAAATAGGAATACGAGCTGCAGGAGAAGAACAAGCTAGCAAAACCACACTGCAAAATTGTTAACAACAGAATAATCAGATGTATCTACTGCAGACCCTATTTAGCTGATCAGACATCTTTAGATTCAAATGGCAGGATCTCTAAGCCCTCTTCCACACTAAAGCAGAACCTGGTGTTCCTAGTTTACCAGCGTCCTTGGTGCCTGACTGATTTTGCTAGCTGGGGTGCACTGTAATTTTAACTATATATATATATATATATATAGTAACCCTTCTGTACTTTTTTTTTACATCAAGTTGTGTGTTGTGAACCAGAGAAGAAGAAGAAAATGGTAACCATGCGACAACAAACCAAGGAAAAATAAAATCATCCAAATAAGCATTGGCATCTTTGATTGTTTCTTACCCTTTGTTTCTGAGTTTCTATTCAAAATACAACAGCTTTTCTTTCTTACACCCCCCCCAAACCTTTCAGAAAAGAATCGGGGAGGGGGGGAGAGAGAGAGAGAGAGAGAGAGAGAGAGAAAGGCAATGGGAATGACAAATTGTACCTACCTTTGCGGAAACTAAAACACCGCTTAATTCTCCTGTAGGTAGTTTTGGGAACAAAGGGGGATGATGCTAAGGCACCTGAGGCACGGACCCCCGTATTCCTGTCTTCAGGCATCATGCAGGCCAGAGAAATAGTTGCAACCCAGAAGCAAATGTGTTAAAACCCGCTTCTAGATGGCACACTGCAATCCATCACTCATATTTACTATGGTTTTCAGTGGCATTTCTTCCCCCGAGCTTCCCAAATAGAGATCTTCCCAGGCTTGGTGGAATGTGGCTCTTGAGCTCTTGAAAGGGAAGATATTATATCATCCTTTCTTTGCTAGTGATCTCAGATGGCTTTCTTCCGTCTTCCCTATTCCTGTTCCTTGAGCTTTTAAAATTTTATTTCCCGTTGAATGGCAACAATGCCATGCTGCGACAAAAGGATTTCAACATAAAGGTATATCTTCCATGAAAGGGGTCTTGTGGGGGTCTTGTGACAGGGTATGGAGGGGGAAATCAGTGCTTCTTCTCAGCTGGAACTGTATGGGGTGGAGCAAATGGGGAAGGGAGGGCACAGATTCCACTGGGAAAGGTCAGCAAATAGCAATGCACAGACAGAAGACGAGCACAATGGCAAAAAAGGGCCCCAAAGAATTGCTCTGGATGCTCCTTGTCGACTCCTTTTTATCTCCGCAAATGGGGAACAAAAATAATGACAGCATCTCCCCAAAGGCTACATTTGTCCATTATGGACTCTCTTCAAAGGGCTTCTTCTTTTCCCAATTATTATGCAAGAAAACGCCTCCCCTTCAGAGAGTCTGGATGATTTGTTACCTTCCTGCTCCCTCGACTCCCGTGGGCAAATACACCAGCCCTGGCAGCATCAGCAGCTGAGCACCGCCACTAAGTTCTTTGGGATCTGCTGAAGAACGCACGCCTCCTGCAAGAAATGCCAGTGCCAGCCTTCTCCCCGTCCAACTATTCTCAATGCAAGGGTTTCAAACGCTGCTCTTGCTTCTGTCGCTACCTCCGTTGCCTTCTGTCCAAGTCCGCCGCAAGCATGCAGCAGGTGCAAGCAAAACAATGTAAAGGAGGCAAAGCGAGCTTCTACAGCTTCTACAATGTTGATTCTTTTTTTTAATGTTGACTTGGAGTTGACTTCAAACAGCTGTCACGTGTGACAGCTTAAGAACCCTTCTGGCTCTCACATGAGCGTCCAGCTTCTCTTTGCCCGCCCTAAAAAAACCCATTAATCTTTCCAGCTCCTTCATCCCTCCTAGTTGCATGTTATTTCTATTTTCATGCTGTGTAATCAAAACTTGTCTCTCTCTTATTTGAACAGCAACAACAAAAATGTCACCCCTTAAATCTAATCAGGAAAATGAATTTAATTCATAGACAAACATTTGGGGAATTAGATTTTTTAAAAAAATAAAATTGGTTAAGGTCGTGTCTCCATACCTTTTCTATTATTATTTTTTTCATAAGCAATCTGTTCCCAGCAGGTTTCTTTCTCTCCCCTCCCCCTTGCTAGCACAAGTTAGCACCACAGTTTAATAAAGTGGTTAATAATTTGCAGAGCTGACTGCTCTGCTGCCACTGCGCTATGCCTGCCAAAAGGCCAACTCCAAATATTAGAGCAGGGGTAGCCAATGTGGTGCCCTCCAGATGTTGCTGGACTATCACTCCTATAATCCCTGACTACTGGCTGGGGCTGATGGGAATTGTAGTCTGACAAATATCTGGAGGGCATCACATTGACTACCCCTTTATTAGAGGTTTGCCAAAAGGCCACCTACACACACTGATCTTGTGCCTAGTATAGAGATGTGAAGGTTTTGGGGGGAAACCAGAAAAATTTTAAAAATTCATTTCCCCCCATTTTTCACCCCCCATTTTTCCATTCCCTATCCTCCAAGAAAAACTCCAGAAAAAAACAGAAAAATGGAAGAAAATGCTGGTTTTTCTGAGTTTTTTTCTGGGCCTTCACATCTCCAGTCAAGCACTATAGAAACCCATCTATGCTTGCGAAAACAGAGGAAGGGAGAACCTGTCAAACACCTGCCAGGCTGGTGAGCTGTATTCACTTTAGCACAGGAATCTAGATATTGTTGGACTCCTTCTCCCATCAGCCCTAACCGGCCAGACCAATGGTCAGGGGAAGATGGGATTTGTAGTCCAACAACATCTAGAAGGCCACTGATTCCCCATCCCTGCCACAGCAGATCAAGTATATAGGGCCAGTTTAACTGCAGAGATGTAAAAAAGTCAAAAGGCAGATCCTGTGGAGAGCAAAGTAGCTTGAGCTGTTCAGAGGAAAGGTGAGATATAAATATAATAAATAAATAAATAAATAAATAAATAAATGTCTCTCTATATATATTTAAAAAACCCTCCGATGGACGCACATGCTTGCACTCTGGATCAGATCAAGGTCCATTTAATACAGCATCCCAATGCCTCTGTCCACTCATACAAAGGGCCTTCCTTGTTTTTTTTCTCAACATCTGCTATTCAGAGGCACACTGCTGAAGAAGAGAGAAGCTCATGGGGAGGAAAGGAGAGTCCCCGGCATCAATCCCAATGGGCCCATGGATGCTGACAACTTACTCCAGTCTCTGCAAGAAGCGTGCTGCCTCTATACATAAAAATTCTATATAGCAATCAAGGATAATAGCCCCAGACAGACCTATTCTCCATGAATGTTCCCGGTCCTTTTGAACAACCATCTAAGCTACTGGCCATCGCCGCAACCTGTAGTAGGGAAGTCCACACATTTAATATGGGGCGTGTGAAGAACAACTTCCTTTTGTTTGTCCCTCAGCCTGCTAACAAACTTGGGTCAGCCTGAATTGTAGCATGATGGGAGCAGGAACAAAATTTCTCTTTTCACTCTCACACATATCTGGCACCCATGCACTGAAGTGTAAGAAGTGGCTTTTAGTACTCAGCAGTTATAATCTGTTGAGGATTATGCCAAGCGGCTACCAATCCGCTGATGAATTGTGGCTGTGAAATGAAATTGCTTTGTAGCACATTTTTAGAAAGACACATCATTTGGAGCTGGCCCAGATCCTTGTGAGCTTCAGCATGGCCCAGTGGACAGAATATTGACCATTATTTTAAGATAGGGGCAGGGCACCTTTTGGCTGTAGCCAACTTTGACAGGTGGGTGGGACAACGGTCCTGTCAGTCACATGATGTCATTATGAGGCATCATGAATCACAGGTGCGTTGCCCCACCCATCTGTCAAAATCATGACATTGGATGTCGAATGGGGGAGCGCAAGGAGGCTCCCCAACCCGTGCCTCCCCATTTAAACCTGTGACACTGGAGGCTTTGCAATCCTTCCTGTGCTTCTCCTTTGCACCTCCAATAAGCCAGGCTAGGGTCTAATGAACATGCATTTTGGCTGCTGAGAACATCTCATGGTTAGGGATGCTGGAGAATTCTGTCAGAAAACAAAATGGGAGCAGATATTGCCACAATTCACGTTTGTCCAAGGGCCGTAGCTCAGTGGTAGACCATCTGACTTACATGCAGAAAGCCCGAAGTTCAATCCCCAGCATCTCCAGGGAGAGACTCCTGCTGAAACCCTGGAGAGCCACTGCCAGTCAGTGTAGACTAGGGGTGTAGTCATCCAGGGTCTCAGGGGGTCTTAGTCCCTTTACTTTTTTGGGAGCAGAGTCCCAGCAGGATCACTATGTCCCCAGCATCCTATGAGCCAATCAACCGGAAAAGGGAGTGTGTTAGCCACTGAGAAGAGCCTTCTAACATGCTTCCTTGTCCTTTCCTGATGATTGGAGCCACAGAGTGAAAGGAGATGAGTCAGCCCCTGAGAAGACTCTTCTCAGCAGCTGATACTCTGCCCTTTCATGCTTATTGACTCCTAGGGATATCTGTTGTTGTGGGAGAAAGCATTAACAAGGATTTCATTCTCAACCCAGCAACAGAAAAGGGGGCGTGGCTGTGACTAACATGAATTCTGAATTTGCCACTATACTACTGGTGTAGACTAAATACTATGCTAGATGGACCAATGGTCTGACTCAGTATGAGGCAACTTCCTATGTCCCTATGTGGTCAAGAATGGTCTTTCTTTTTTAGTCCACAATTATGTAAATAATTAATAAAATAATAATAATACATTATATTCTGTACCATTCTTTAAGTTTCTGTTTCAACGAAATGTATTGAAATGAATTACATAATTAATAGTGTTAGTTTGGGCTGTAGTGGATAATGAGATGAATAAAATGTAGGTTTTAGCAGAAGCCGGAACTGCAGCAGAATGGAAACGTCATTGATGGCAACAAACATTGGACAGGAAAGAAATCACTGCCTTCCTCCATCCCTAGTCTTGGTACATACATGACACTGTTAACAGGGTGCTGCTGCACACAGTTCACATTAAAAGTATAACTCCCTTGATATTCACAGCTTCATAAAAACAAGCACACGTTTCTTTTAAATGATTCAAAAATAGAGCTAAGAAGAATTTCCCTGAGTTTTGATATCAATAACTAAGTCTGTGATGGGTATTTATCCAATTATTATTATCATTATTAATTCAATTTATTAATTGCTTGTTACCTAAAAGTCTCCAAGTGACAAAAATAACATGGTGTAAAAACAGAACAGTAAAACAACAACATTGCCATGCAGCCACAGGAAGCTTTGGCAGCATACTGATAACAGACAACATCATCTCAGTCTACCAAATGCCTGGGGGGGGGGAAGGTATGTCTTTACCCAGCGCCCAAAACATGACAATGAAGGCACCAGGCGGACCTCACTGGGGAGCGTATTCCACACATGGATTCCAATATTTGCTTTGAAAGAAGCACATCACATGCAGCCAAACAAATTATCATCTCTTCACCTCTCCCCCAAAGATCCAAACTCATCCCTCTAAACCAGTGTTTCTCAACTGGTGTGCCTCCAGATGTTGTTGGACCACAACTCCCATCAGCCTCAGCCAGCATTGCCAATGGTCAGGAAAGATGGGAGTTGTGGTCCAACAACATCTGGAGGCCCACCGGTTGAGAAACACTGCTCTAAACATTCACATTTTTTTAGTGATGTTTTCTTAGTTGCCCCATTATTCATCTGGCTATGCTTCTTTCTTTCTTCTTCTCTGATCTCAATGTCTTCAGCTTCATTGGACACTGTCATATAATCTGCTTGGCTTTGGCAACTCCTGGAATTTTGTTTCTGAGCATCCACCTCATCTTTATGTCATGATGTCACATTGTACCTTCACTGATAAAAATCATATGGCTCTCTGCAGAGTTTGAACCCTCCTTCAATAGTGTTAAAGTAGCAGTGTGGGCAAATGAGGCCAAGGGCTGTCAGGGCAAGGCTTAAGAAGGAAAATGGTGGGAAGAACAGCAGCAAAGCAACAGGAACCTGTTCACAATGAGCGCTCAAGGTAACTGAGTAGGGTATGGAGGTGCAAGTCTGCCCTAAACAATATTTGCACATTCAACAGGAGAGTGACGCAAAGTAAGATAAGAAAATACTTCAAAGCACACTTTCCTTGTGGTCTACACTTGGATACTTTCTAATGTTCCTCATGAAATGTAGGCCCTCTGCCAACACAGATCCATTATAACAGAAATCTAAAACCACTAAAAGCCTTTTTTATTAAATACCAATATTTTTATTGCTATCAATCAGTGCCTTGTCTCTATGTTTCTCCAAGATAGTGACTCACAGTGAGTTGCTAAAAAAGTTCTGGACCTTTAAAAAGACATTTGCAAACAACTTGGCATAATGCTAAGCAACACGTAAGACTGGCCTTTCTGGCATTATCATAGAGCTAAACTAACCAGGGGAGCCTAGTCAGTGGCGTCACTACGGTTGGTGTTACCCAGTGTGATAACTCCTTGGCGAGCCCCCAAATGTCCTGCTGAGTGTGTGTGTGTATGCATGCACGCATGTACACGTTCACAAGGCCAGCCACCCATGCCCCTGGGAGGGCACGCGCCGGAGGGGCACCCAGCCGGAGAAGCAGGCCTGGGAATGCTGGCACGCCTCCCTCACCCCGCCGACACTGCTCCTGGTCTCGCCCGCCTACCTGCCTGCCTCCGAGGAGGAGTTGGCTGCTCCAATGCCGACCTGGAGCGCTTCTTGGCTCCTTTGTCGGGCAACAGCGCGGGCGCCCTGCCCCGCAACGGGGTGGCTCTGGGTGTCACCCCCCTCATGGTGTCACCCGGGTGCGGTCCGCACTCCTCGCACCCCGCTAGTGACACCACTGAGCCTAGTCCTGTGATGCTGCTCCTTCCCTGTGAGCTCATTTAACCCTAGAAAAAAGTCTGAAAAGGGCTTACATTTCTCATGATGTCTCATGCATCAGGCCTAAAATTCAGTACAACTAACAAATCAAGTTCTGTACTACGTTACCAACAACAGGTGGTGCCAGACAACTCTACATCCATGAAGATGTAATACCAACTTCTCTGCAGCACTTCATGATTTCCATAGATCTATAGTTCTCAAAAGGTGGACTAGGTAACAGCGTTTCCCAACTAGTGGGCCACCAGATGTTGTTGGACCACAATTCCCATCTTTCCTGACCATTGGCAATGCTGGCTGAGGCTGATGGGAGTTGTGGTCCAACAACATCTGGAGGCCCACTAGTTGGGAAAGGCTGGACTAAGACAACCACAAGCATGCTATGGCCACTTAAAACTTGGCCTGTTTCATGCATTACTGTTTGGGATTACATATCTGAGAGGAAGGGCCTTAACAAAGAGGTAGAACATCTGCTTTGCATGCAGGAGGTCACAGATTCAATCCCTGGCATCTCTTGAGCAACTCTGAAGAGTGGAAAGAGCTTCCAAGCTTTCAGTTTAGATAATCCTGGGTTTGGGTCTGAGGCTAAACCTGTCTCTGTCTCATGACCCCGGGACTGGATTCCCTTTCTTTGGTTGATAAAACTGGGGAATCAGAAGGGGGAACTGCCAGCCCCAGAACCATGTCTACAAGATGAGCCTGTTATAGCAGTGCCCCTCTGACATGAGGATGTTGCATTGCTGTCATTTGACTCGGAGGACTCCATCGCAGAAGCCTCAGTACAATCAAAGTCTCCTCTGCTGGAGTAAAAGACTGCTAGAGCAGGCTTGTCCCCTTTAAGTGAAGAGGCACCTTTCAGTAAAGGTGTACTTCACACTGGAGTCGGAAATGTTGCTCCTACATAAGGCCCAGCTAAAGGCCAAACATTGCTTAAGCAATGCCAGAGGTCTGCTTTTCTATAGAATTCAGCCTGAGCCTTGCACATGGGGCAGAGCTATGGCTCCTGCCCCGGCATCTCTAGGTAGGGCTAGGAGAGAATCCTGTCTGAAATCCTGGAGAGCCGCTGCCAGTCAGTGTAAACAATACTGAGCTAGATGGACCAATGATCTGAATGAATACAAGGCAGCTTCCTATGTTCCTAAGGTCTTGACTGGGATGCGGCCAGAACTCACATCATAACATTTAGAAACATAGTTAATATTTTGGACGAAATGACAAGGCACCACTGAACTGGGACCCGCTAGGTGGGCCCAACCTTGCCAACGGCCTTTCTGCAGGAAGAACTTACCAGTGTTCGGTAGGTATAGTCAACTAACAAAAAGGCCTAATAGTGTGAGACTATGAATTGCCAATTATCCTATATAAGGTTCAAAGGATGTAGGTTTTTGCAACAAAAACTATTACATGGTTTCTAGCTCAAATACATCTTTTACAAGCGGATAAACATGGGCTAAAGTAATGTTGGGGAACATCTGACCTGTGGGCCCACTTATGTCAGACAGGGGTCCTAGTTTGGCCTATGAGATAATTTTTCCCAAGTCACTCACAACTGTCCCACAGGTAAAGACATGGCTAAAAAGACGTGGAGCCTTAAAATGTGCTCCTGATTGTTTCATGGCATGTGGGGCTTGTATCTGATGCCTTTTGGTGCTAAATGCAAGCCCCATTGGAAATGGTTCCATTAGGAGCTCCCAATCAGACCTCCTGAGTGGAACCGAGCTCTGTTGACAGCTGGGTTTAAAGTCAGTGCCGATCAGCTGATTGTGACTTCAAGCCCTGCTTGGACCAAGGGATGGAGAAAAAATTCGATTCATTTTGCATTTAAAGCTGCATCTGTTACAATTTGCTCTTTCTGAAAACATGAGAACCGAAGCACAGGCATCCTTTGAAATTCACATTTATCTGAATTTTGTGAAGCAGTTCACCAACCAAATAATGTTTACAAAAATGCATATATTAGGGGAAAGTGTGCATAAAAATGAATCTATTTGAGAAAATAATATACACAAGTGCATCATATTAAGAGAAAGTGCTTATAAAACTGTACATTAGTCAAAACTACATAGAAAATGTGTTTATTAGATGAAATTCGCACTAAAATGCTGGGCAATTTTCATGAGGATTTAAAAAAAAAAAAGGAATTCCCAAATTGCTGCAGAAACATAGAGAACTGAAGTTAAGATTGGAAAAATGAGAAACTGAGAGAACCAAAATTGACAGATGCTCCCATCCCTATTTGGATCAACTAAGAACTTCCACTGCAGCACTGCTTGAGTTCAAACCACACTGCAAATGAAAAATGGGTCCCTGATAACACTGTGAAGCTTATTGGGTGGCATTGGTGAGTTGCTCCTTGGTCAGCCTAACCTACCTCACAAAACTGTAGTGAGGATAAAATGGGGAGTGAGGACACACCATGTATTTCTTGTTGCTGTGTGTGTGTGTGTGTACTGCCTTCAAGTCAATTCCAACTTATGGCGACCCTAAGAATAGGGTTTTCATGAGGCTGAGAGGCAGTGACTGGCCCAAGGTCACCCAGTGAGCTTCATGGCTATGTGGGGATTTGAACCCTGGTCTCCCAGGTCATAGTCCATTTATATATAACATTTCCCCCAAACAGTTCAAAGTGGTCTACATGGTCCCCGTCTGTTTTATCTTTACAACAACCCTGTGAAGTAGGTTAGGCTGAGAAAGAGTGCCTGGCCCAAGGTAGCCCAGTGAGCTGCTGCCTTGAACTATTTCATGGAAGAATGGGATAGAAGTGTAGCAAACAGCTCCTGATTTTGGTAACACTGGCAGCAGGGCTGGCCTTGTCTTTTGGCAGAGTGAGGCAGTTGCTGGGAGGGGGTAGGGAGTGGTGGCAAGTTGTCAAAGGACAGAGCTGTGCTCTCTAAGCTGCATTCCTTAAGCTAGCCTGATGCCCTCAGGTTGGTGGAGGAAAATGCTGACCTGCATTGCTAGTGTTAACATTGCTAGTATTAAGATTCAGCTGCCAATCCAGCTGGCTTATGTGTGTGGAATGAAGGGAGCACCATCTTGTCATTCACTCCAGGCAGCAAAATGTCTCAGGCCAGCCCTAACTGACTGCATTGAGACAGGGCATGATGCGAAACACTTTCCAATGAACCCAATGAAAGAGCTGCCCAAGTCAACAAAGGGCTCCTCCACATGACCTGTTAATTGAGCAATGATTCTGATTTGTTTGCAGAGAGGTTATACAATCATGAGCATTCATCCTGATTTGCTTAACAGGCTCTTTATAAGCATTCCTGTTAATCATTCGTTATGCCACGCTTTTCAATGCATTTCATTGTCACATTCTTAACCTCGACAAGTATGTTGCGCTATTTTTAAAAGTGTATGTGTTGCTCTAGGCTGGGCAACAGGGTACTTTAATCCTTTTTGATTGTGCAGACCTTTATGAGGTTGAATCCCTCTTGCAAAATGACAAAAGGATAGTCTAGAGGCACCCAAAATGCATGGAATGGGCTGCTAACTGCATACACTGTACGAAGCGAGTCATGCTATGTTCTAAAAGAGAAAGGAGTAGCTTCCACCAAGCCTGAAAATTACAGCAAGAATCTGACCTTCTGGAGAGAAGTTAAGTTATTAAACTCTCACTTGTAGGTCATCGTAATGTAAAATTCTTTGGGAGCCTTTCCCTGGCTTTTTGCACAGGCATCAGATTCCTAGTGGACGAATGGAATGTATTTCAAATGTGTTTCGGACCTCATTCAGCTGGTGTCTTCTCGCCTCTCCCTCCCAAGCACATCCAAGACCCAGCTGTGGACACATCCGAAGGTAGTACTGGGCAGAGCTCCAGCTGAAAATGTGCCATAGGAAAGGACCACCAGCCAAAGGCCGAAATCCCCTTCCTAAGCAAAACCTCATAGCCTCATAGACCACAGTGCTATTAAATTAAACATACATGTAACTGGCCAATTGCCAAGAAAATCCAACACGGTCACATTTGACTTCAAAAGAGGAAACTTCACAAAAATGAGGGGATTGGTAAAAAGAAAGCTGAAAAACAAAGTCCAGAGGGTCACATCACTCGAAAATGCTTGGAAGTTGTTTAAAAACACTATATTAGAAGCTCAACTGGAGTGCATACCACAGATCAGAAAAGGTACCGCCAGGGCCAAGAAGATGGCAGCATGGTTAACGAGCAAAGTCAAGGAAGCTCTTAGAGGCAAAAAGTCTTCCTTCAAAAAATGGAAGTCTTGTCCAAATGAAGAAAATAAAAAAGAACACAAACTATGGCAAAAGAAATGCAAGAAGACAATAAGGGATGCTAAAAAAGAATTTGAGGAGCACATTGCTAAGAACATAAAAACCAACAACAAAAAATTCTATAAATACATTCAAAGCAGGAGACCATCTAGGGAGGCGATTGGACCCTTGGATGATAAGGGAGTCAAAGGTGTACTAAAGAACGATAAGGAGATTGCAGAGAAGCTAAATGAATTCTTTGCATCTGTCTTCACAGTGGAAGATATAGGGCAGATCCCTGAACCTGAACTAACATTTGCAGGAAGGGATTCTGAGGAACGGAGACGAATAGTGGTAACGAGAGAGGAAGTTCTAAGCTTAATGGACAATATAAAAACTGACAAATCACTGGGCCCGGATGGCATCCACCCGAGAGTTGTCAAAGAACTCAAAGGTGAAATTGCAGATCTGCTAACTAAAATATGTAACTTGTCCCTTGGGTCCTCCTCCGTGCCTGAGGACTGGAAAGTGGCAAATGTAACGCCAATCTTCAAAAAGGGATCCAGAGGGGATCCCGGAAATTACAGGCCAGTTAGCTTAACTTCTGTCCCTGGAAAACTGGTAGAAAGTATGATTAAAGCTAGATTAACTAAGCACATAGAAGAACAAGCCTTGCTGAAGCAGAGCCAGCATGGCTTCTGCAAGGGAAAGTCCTGTCTCAGTAACCTATTAGAATTCTTTGAGAGTGTCAACTATAGATAGAGGTGATCCAGTGGACATAGTGTACTTAGACTTTCAAAAAGCGTTTGACAAGGTACCTCACCAAAGACTTCTGAGGAAGCTTAGCAGTCATGGAATAAGAGGAGAGGTCCTCTTGTGGATAAGGAATTGGTTAAGAAGCAGAAAGCAGAGAGTAGGAATAAACGGACAGTTCTCCCAATGGAGGGCTGTAGAAAGTGGAGTCCCTCAAGGATCGGTATTGGGACCTGTACTTTTCAACTTGTTCATTAATGACCTAGAATTAGGAGTGAGCAGTGAAGTGGCCAAGTTTGCTGATGACACTAAATTGTTCAGGGTTGTTAAAACAAAAAGGGATTGCGAAGAGCTCCAAAAAGACCTCTCCAAACTGAGTAAATGGGCAGAAAAATGGCAAATGCAATTCAATATAAACAAGTGTAAAATTATGCATATTGGAGCAAAAAATCTTAATTTCACATATACGCTCATGGGGTCTGAACTGGCGGTGACCGACCAGGAGAGAGACCTCGGGGTTGTAGTGGACAGCACGATGAAAATGTCGACCCAGTGTGCGGCAGCTGTGAAAAAGGAAAATTCCATGCTAGCGATAATTAAGAAAGGTATTGAAAATAAAACAGCCAATATCATAATGCCATTGTATAAATCTATGGTGCGGCCGCATTTGGAATACTGTGTACAGTTCTGGTCGCCTCATCTCAAAAAGGATATTATAGAGTTGGAAAAGGTTCAGAAGAGGGCAACCAGAATGATCAAGGGGATGGAGCGACTCCCTTACGAGGAAAGGTTGCAGCATTTGGGGCTTTTTAGTTTAGAGAAAAGGCGGGTCAGAGGAGACATGATAGAAGTGTATAAAATTATGCATGGCATTGAGAAAGTGGATAGAGAAAAGTTCTTCTCCCTCTCTCATAATACTAGAACTCGTGGACATTCAAAGAAGCTGAATGTTGGAAGATTCAGGACAGACAAAAGGAAGTACTTCTTTACTCAGCGCATAGTTAAACTATGGAATTTGCTCCCACAAGATGCAGTAATGGCCACCAGCTTGGACAGCTTTAAAAGAAGATTAGACAAATTCATGGAGGACAGGGCTATCAATGGCTACTAGCCATGATGGCTATGCTGTGCCACCCCAGTCAGAGGCAGCATGCTTCTGAAAACCAGTTGCCGGAAGCCTCAGGAGGGGAGAGTGTTCTTGCACTCGGGTCCTGCTTGCGGGCTTCCCCCAGGCACCTGGTTGGCCATTGTGAGAACAGGATGCTGGACTAGATGGGCCACTGGCCTGATCCAGCAGGCTCTTCTTATGTTCTTATGTTCTTAGCCTTTAAATACTGGATAGGGAGTATGCATGTTGTGTTGTTCCCTATGGAGAGTCAGTTAACAATGATAATTTTCTACAGATCCCTACAGTCTAACTGATAAGAGGAAAGGGTGATTTTTCCAACAGTAAACATAGTTTTTCAGCTGCAATGGTGTTCTCCGCTGTTGCAAAAACAATACAAAGCATAGCTTCTGAATTGCCAGACATTTATTTTCACAGCCAAACGTTACTGGGAGCAAGCCAGAAATTCTGTTTACTTTACTTTCATGCTGATGCTCCAGCCTACTGGAAAAGCCAGCATGCAAGTGGGAATAAATCCTTTGTGAAACCGATTGGCTGCTGCTGGGAGGAACAACCCCCAAACGTGGAAGCATACGGCTGGACGTAGGCATCTACTTCCAAATGATGACCATATAATCCTGTAAATGGACTTCACCTGCAAGATCTTCCCCACAGCACCTTCACAAGGGCACTGAGAGTAAAGAGCTGTATCCTACATTGAGGGGGAAACTCATAGGAGCAGTCTCCAAGGAGGCCAGGCATATCATCCTCCCTACCTATGAAATTCCTGCAACTAAATCAGGGCTGGGAAACCTGTAGCCCTCCAGATGTTGTTGGACTCCAACTTCCATCAGCCCCAGCCAGCATGGCCAATGGTCAGGGATGATGGAGACTGTAGTCCAGCAAGTCTGAAGGGCCACCACTTCCACATGCCTGATGCAGTAGTTACTTGAACATCTTGGGACTCTGTAATAGGGAAGCAGCTTCAATGCTGCTGTACTAATATATAAATATTAAGTCCTAGTGAGTCATAGGAGGAGAGCTTTGTGCATACCATGGACTGTGAAAAAGACAAATAATTGGGTGTTAGAACAAATTAAACCAGAACTATCACTAGAAGCTAAAATGATGCAACTGAGGTTATCATACTTTGGACACATCATGAGAAGACATGATTCACTAGAAAAGACAATAATGCTGGGAAAAACAGAAGGGAATAGAAAAAGAGGAAGGCTAAACAAGAGATGGATTGATTCCATAAAGGAAGCCACAGACTTGAACTTACAAGAACTGAACAGGGTGTTTCATGACAGATGCTCTTGGAGGTCGCTGATTCATAGGGTTGCCATAAGTCGTAATCGACTTGGAGGCACATAACAACAACAAAGTGAGTCATGACCTGCATGTGAATGGACTGCTGCTGCTGTGCTGAAGCACATACTTTCCTAGCATGTTACATCAATAATAAATAAGTGTAATGTCTGATCTGCCTTTGCCTCATTATGTTGACAGTCTCAGTGTTCTTCCTCTAGTTCAGCACATGCTTTGCATGCAAAAGGTCTCCAATCCTATCTATCTCCAGGAAGAGCTGGGAAGAGCCCTCATATGTAACCCTGCAGAACCACGGCCAATCAGTGTAGACCAGGGGTTCCCAAACTGTGGTATGTGGACCACCCACAAACTTCATTCAGGTGCTCTGTGGCATGTCCATGTTAAGTATTCATATTGATTTTTAACTGTATTGTATTGGTTCTTTATTGTATTATATTTGAATTCTATGGGATGCAAATTGTAGTAAGAGGCAATAAAATGCAATTAAAAATCATACTGCATCTAGCATAGCACATTACAATTGCGACAATGGGCAGAAAAATTAAGTAAGTGGTCCGCCGAGACCCTCATCAATTTTCAAGTGGGCCATGGGGGAAAAATGTTTGGGAACTACTGACGTAGACAATCTTGAGCTGGATGGACCAATAGTCTGACTCTATATAAGGCAGTTTCCTACGTTCCTCAATCCCTTCCTGTTCCTGAGCAGATGTGCTAAGGCAGAAATGAAAAAGGCAACCCACTTCAGACCATAAATGCAGCAATCTTGCTGAAAATAAGCAGGCCTGGGTCTGTTAAGGTCTGTCATTAAAGAAAAGCAGTGGTAGCAGTGAAGGGTACATAGAAACGCAAAGTGTATTATGGGTGGAATAAGCTTTTGTCCAGTACTGAATAGCATGGTGTGTGTGGGTGGTGATGCTTAACTGACCTCCTGCTAGTTAAATCATGGCTGCTTACTGGGAGGAAGGAGGAAGAGGCAGCAGGGACGTTGGCATGGTGCAAACATACTGGTGGAGCCAATCCTGCTCTCCTGCTGGTGCATTTGCTCCACACTGACCTCGCCTTCCTGGTAAGAAGCAGCCACTCAACTGTCGGGAGGTCAGGAAAGTGGCACTACCTCACCATGCTGTCCACTACTAGCTTTGTCCCACCTGAAAGAGAAATCCTATATACTAATAGTGAACTCCTTCTCCCAGGGAATGAGTAAAAACAGCACCGATGAGCGAGAGGGAAGTATCAGCAGCTCTGCCAAAGTTTTTTTTTAAAAAAAGGAAAAGGAAACTGTACATGCAGGGGGGGGCAAAATGGCTTATTAAGGACTGAGCATGCTGTTGGCAGAAAAATGAAATAGTGGGGGATGGAATTGTATATGGTAGAAGATGGGCTGGCTAGAACACTGAAGATGAACTAGAGATGTGAAAGCCTGGAAGAAAAACTGGGAAAATTTGGGGGGATGGGACTTTTTTTTCTGAAAAAATTAAACAAACACAAAAAAACCCTGTTCCTTCCCCATATTTTTCTGTTTTTTCCCCCCAGTCCTTTACAACTCTAATAGGAATACTCAACTCTGCAACATTTTCTTGTAGGTCCAACTTGAAACAGTATATTTCAAATTCATGCTCCCATCTAAACATTTTCTCTAAAGTAAGTTCTGTTGATTCTGATGTAGTTGACATTCAAGTAAACACACTTCAGATTATAGTCTTATTTTAAATTCTAGTTTATGATTCTATGAGTGCTTTTCCTTCAAGTAATCACCAGTATCCAGCAATAAGGTACATGTGTGTGTCTGGGCGTATGAACTGGTCTGGCCCATTTGCCCCCTTCACCCTCTCTGGCATCACCTATGAAGAAAGGTGGAATATAATGTAATCAATAACAACTACTTTGCTACTGCAAAAAAAAAAAGGCACCATCCTGTAAAATAGGAATGGGAAACCAGTGGCCCTCCAGATGTTACTGAACTACAACTCCCATCATTCCTGTTCATAGGCCATGCTGGCTGGGGCTAATGGGAGTAAAAGATATTGCTCTAAATGAGGGATGGGGAAACTTTGGTCCTCCAGATCCTGCTGAACTGCAACTCCCATCAGGCCCAGCAAGGATGAACAATGACCAGAGATGATGGGAGTTGTAGTTTAGCAACATCTGGAAGGCCAAAGGTTCCCCACACCTTCTCTGGATTGCCACCTAGGAATTCTCATTAGAAATGCCAGTTCTATGCCTATAGAGCTTCTAGTGTCTAGTATATCTGTAAGTTTAAATGCTATCACAAATGGTATCTCAGCTATCTTCACAACCACTCTGTAGGTAGGCAAGCATTATTATACCCATATCAAGGCTAAAACAATAATTGCTTGTCTAAGGCCACCTTGCAAATGTCATGGCTAAGTTGTGAACCAGAGACTCCTATTTTCCCACCTACATTCTTGCACCATTTCACTATACCAGCTCTCACCACTACGTTATATAGGAGCTTCTCTGCCAATTGTACCTTATTTATGAAAATGTCTTATTTATGAAAATGGATTTGAAAACTACTTTGGTAGTTTGTTCTGAACTCTAGAAATTGCTGCTATTATAAATATATATGGTGGGGCATACTAATACAATAAAGTGGCTTACTGACTGTACCACTACAAACCTCTTGTACAAATGGAATCAAATGAGAGTGGCTATTTTTCTCTGTCAAACACTGGAGTTCTGCAATCCATCTGATCCATTTCATTTCCCCTTTTCATTGTTGTGAGACTCTCTGTCTGCTCCTCGTCGAAACAAAATAAGCCACATGCATAATTTAAAACAAGCAAATGAATTTCAGGTCACATTTTTCACAGATGCACTCACCTCCTCCAAAAGGTGCCCAGATAACCCTGCGGATAGACTTCACCCAGTCCTCCATGTCATTCTGAGTGCTGGCCATAAGGAGGTATGTCTCATGGTTTGATGTCATCCGTTCTCTGTCTCCTCCTACGAGAGAAGAGGGCCATACTTTAAGGATCACTCTCCTTACAACCCAAATTCTCATATACAATCCACTGTGGTGACAGTATGGTGCAGCGGTTAGAGTGTCGGACTAGAACCGGTGAGACAGGAGTTCAAATCCTTTGCTCAGACATAAAGCTGTCTGGGTGACCGTGAGCCAGTCACTGCCTGTCAACTTAACCGTCCTCACTGGGTTATTGTGAGAATGAAATGAGGAGGGGGAGAGCCATGCACGCCATCTTGAGCTTCTTGGAGGAAGGGTGGGTAATAAATGTAAATAAAATAAAGTAAAAATAAAAATAACAGCAGCAGGAAACGACAGATAGGCAGATACAGATAGCTCAGTTCATCAATGAAAGATAAACCTTTTCATGATGTGAAGAATAAATGCTCTTAAATCAGTAGAAGACACAAAGAGTCTTCTGGCACCTTGCAGATGAACACATTGATTGTGGCATAAGCTTCCACAGTCTCAAGCCGAAGAAAACCTAGGCCATAATACTTCTGTTAGTCTTCAGGGTGCCAAAATAATCTTTGCTGCTTCTACTGATTTTTGTTTTTGCTGTAAGAGACTAACATGGTTCCCCATTCTAGAAATTAAATCAGTAGTGTTCTGAGCCCTTTTTGGCTTGAATATCAGATGAGGTGAATTTGGAGGGGAAAACTGGGGGTGATATGGGGTGGTGAGGAAGTGATTTTTAAAAAGAGGTTCCAGGGGTCTGACTGCTGGTGGGCGACGGAAGTCAAAGAGGTCAAAAAATTGCCCCTTTTGAATGCCCAAAATCAGGACGTATGTACTGCCCTCCCTTTGAAAGGGTGTGTTGTTTCTTTCAGGGGAATAGTTTGGAAGTAACACAAGTGGAGGCCAAAGGGGATCTCTCTTTAATGTAATTCCCATTGAGTACTATGAAAAGTGAAAGCAGCTGGGTTTTGTGTTCCTGTTTTCCCTTTCTTTACAGTTTGTAGAAACAGAGTTCTGTCCGTGGTAACCAAAGTTTGTCGGCTAAGCTTTCAGGAACCATTGTTCATGTTAAGAAAACTTCAGCGGTTGCTATACCCCCATTGTCCAATTTTCTGAAGGCTTGCCAATCTTTTTGGGGGGGAGGGTCTCCAACCTTTTTGGACCTGTGGGCATATTTACAATTTTGAGAAAGTTCCGGTGACCTCTAGTCACAAAATGGCTCGGGGGTGGGGCAGAGTTATCACAAAATGGATGCTGGGGAAGCAGGAGACAGAACAAAATGGATATTTACTGAGACATTGTGCAGGCACCACAGGAAGTACTAGTGAACACACAGGTACCCTCTGGCTCAGCTGAAAGCTCTAACCGTATCCCTAGCTTTTCCAACATCTGCCCAGGTTTGCTACACCTCCAGCAGCCCGTGCAGCTCCTGGCACTTCTGCCAGAAATTGGGCCACTCATGATGACACAACAGCCGAGACAGATGAGGATAATGCTCCTCTTTTTACTCTAAAACCTCAATAGGTATTTGTTAACATTTGTGTCCCAGTATCATACACAGGGTAGCATCCTGTGCGTAAGAGCTGACCACTCGCTGAAGTCCCACATATTGAGCGTGCTTGATATCGAGGATATTGGCTTAAGTTTCATCTGAAGACGCGCCGTAAAAGCACTGCATGAGATTGTAAACAAGTGCCATTCCCAGAAATGAATGAAACGATAACGGCTGGGGCCTGCCTGAAGGGTGATTTACAAATAATACAGCAATATCCTGCTCTGTCATCCTGCAGTTCAGCCAGCAATGACTCCAAATGACAGCTGCTTCAATGTGTTCCTGACAAAGGGAAAAACACTTTCGGCCACTAATTGACTCATTTCAGTTTCCATGAATGGAGCCAGTGTCCAATATTTCAACCCTCTGATGTTCATTTGGTTGGATGCTGTACAGCAAAATGATGCAAGTACTTCATATTTGTAACCCAAGCAGAAAATGTAGAGTTTCCACCAAATCCCTACCAGACACTTTAAACATTTCTTTCTTCCACCCACAAAGAGCCAGTTGTATTCATAGTTATCGCAGATGAAATAGCACGTGTGTGGCTATAAGCCCTATGCACAGCCATATGGGATGCGATCGTGCTTAGCCACATGGGCAGAATTTCAGAAACACTGTCCATGTCCTTTGATGCTGTGGCATCACATGCTAAAGTGTTATGGAGGAATAGTTTATTAGCTTAAAGCACAGGTTATAACAAATACAAGGACTCATTACAGCAACACAGTACAATAAACAATAGTAAGCAATACAGTAAACAATAAAGCAAAATAACTAGAAAGCACTGTAAAGTAATGAGTGAGCACTTTAAAGTATCTCTGCAGCACAGAGGCCATAAGTGGCAAAGACAGTAGATGTTTTGTGGTAATCTTAGAATGGAGCATTGAGTCCACAGACTGCCTATGTCATTGAGCACCAGTAGTCAATATGGTTGCCCTCCAGATGTTGCTGGTCTACAACTCCCATCACCTCTGGCCTTGCTAGCTGGGACTGATGGTCATCGTAGTCCAACAGCATCTTGAAGGCACCACATTGGCTAAACCTGTCACAGAATGTTCCTGCCTACCTCTCCTGGGCAGTAACCGTGCCTGCTCAGTAGTCTACAGGGCACAATCCACCGCAGTGTACAGTATGCACTAAGGTACAACTATGACGCATTAGATTAAATTGGCTGGCAAGGCAAAAGCTGCAAGCTTTATCTCAATTTGCATGCAAAATGTTGCAGGTTCAATCACCAGCATCTCAATGTAGGGCCAGGAAGATGTCTATCTGAAACTCTGGCAAACTGCAGCGAGTCAGACTACATGGAGGGAGAGAGACTCTGTATAAAGCAGCTTCCTAGATTTCAGTCACGTACCAATTTCCTTACCCTTACCATTGAGGAAGCATTTTTTTAAAAAAAAAAACTCTGACAAGTCCTCAGAATCCCCCAAATTTTTGGTGTGTAAAGCCCTATGCAGCTTGGGAACAGGATACCTGAAATATTGTCTTACCTCTGAAATATTGTCTTACCTTACTGCACTCTGCAGCTGAGGGCCTCCTGCAGATACCATCTTATCAGGAGGTCCGTACTGCACAACATAGGAAGCAGACCTTTGGAGTTGTGGCACCTACACTTTGGGATTCCCTCCCCTTAAATATTAGAGAGGCACCATTTCAGTTATCTCTTTGATGCCTACTGAAGACCTTCCTCTTTCCACAAACCTTTAAGTAGAGACCTTACCCCAGTCTGCATCTGTGTTGGAATTGGTTTTCAAGATGTTTTTAAAGTTGTTTTTTTTAAAAGATACTTTTAAGATGTTTTGTTTTAATATGTTTTAACATTTTTTGTATTTAAGAGATTTTAAAGTGCTTTTAGTGTTTTGTTTGCTGCCCTGGGATTCTTGTGGGAGGAAGGATGAGATATAAATAAATAAATATCTGGATTTCAAATGCAAATTACAGTGCCAAGGATACTTCTCCTGATTCACAATTCGGGATGGGCAACAAATTTTGTTCAGTTTGCATGTCAAGCAGAATCTGTCAAATTTGCACTTTCCAAAACAATATGAGAACCGACATACAGCCATCCTTCAAAATTCACACTTATCTGAATTTTGCAATGTACTTCACCAACCAAAAATTGCTCACAAAAATGCATATGTTAGGGGAAAGTGTGCATAAAAATGAATACATGAGTGAAAACAGCATACAAAAATGCATTATATGACAATATGTTGCTTGCAAAAACGTGAACATTCGTCAAAACTGCCAACAAAAATGTGTTTATTAGGAGAAATGCACACTAAAATGCTGAAGAATTTTTATGATGATTTTTTTTTTAAAAAAATTGCAAATTGGTGCAATTTAAGATTGGAAAAATGAGAAACTGAGGGAATGACATGGAGAGATCTTTCCATCCCTATTCACAATAACACAGGGCTGGCTTTCCACTTCACTCGGGAACACAGGAAGTTGCCTCAAACGAAGTCAGACCAGCAGCCCATCTAGTTCCATATTGTCTACACTGACAGGCAGTGACTGTCCAGGGTTTCCAACAGGGAGTCTTTTACAACCTTACCTGGAGTTGCCTGGGATTGAGCCTAGGACCTTCTGCGTGTAAAGCAGATGTTCTCTCACTGAGTTATGCCCCTTCTCCAAATGGAAATGTAGGAACGGAAGTACCATGTGGACTGGATGACACCATGTGGGAAGAACTATGGCAGTGTCAGAGGTCAGGTTAACAGTGTTACCATAGTTCTTCCTAGGTAACCCTGCCCCTCCTACATTTGTAACCTGATCTCAGCAAAACGTGAGCAACGCATAACATACAGGTTTCACCCCTTCTGTCTGTATTTTAAGTCTTTCATTTGGATTGCATAATTTGAAAACACAGATTCATGTAAGATCTTCTTGACAAATGTACCAATCTAAAGGTGCCGTCCTAAACACAGTCTAGCACTAGGGAGTGAGCTCAGCTGAACATAGTGAGACATTCTTCTGAATATATGGCTGCACATCTGTGGTTCCTTCAGAATGGATTTAAAACATCAGGGGCTAAAGGCCAAAGTATGCATGATACTAAATGCATCATTAGCAGCAACATCCAGTTATTTCTAAACTATTTTATTAATTTAATTTAATTTAATTTATATTCTACCCTTCATCCCAGAAGAAGCCCAGGGCAGCCACCAAAAAAACCACTAAAAGCACTCTAACATCTTAAAAACAAAAGACTTAAAAACATATTAAAACAAAAACAACTTTAAAAACATCTTTAAAATAACGTTAAACAACATCTTTAAAAACATCTTAAAAAGCAATTCCAACACAGACTGGGATAAGGTTTCTACTTAAAAGCCTTGTTGAAAGAAAAAGGTCTTCAGTAGGCGCCAAAAAGATAACAGAGATGGTGCCTGTCTAATATTAAAGGGGAGGGAATTCCAAGGTGTTGCTGCCACAACACTAAAGGTCCACTTCCTAAGTTGTGCAGAACGGACCTCCTGATAAGATGGTATCTGCAGAAGGCCCTCACCTGCCAAGCGCAGTGATCAACATCAACTGAGTATATAAGGGGTAAGACAATATTTCAGGTATCCTGGTCCCAAGCTGCATAGGGCTTTGTACAGCAAAACAAGAACTTTGGTAGCTAATAGGCAGCCTGTGCAATTTTTTTCAGCAGCAGGGTAACATGATGGCAATACCCTGCCTCAGTCAGCAGTTGTGCCACCTCAATTTGCACCAGCTACAGCTTCTGGACCAACCTCAAGGGCAGCCCCACATAGAGCACATTACAGCAGTCCAGCCTGCAGGTTACCAGTGCATGGACAACAGTGGTCAGGCAATCCCAATGCAGAAAAAGCCACAGCTGTCTTACCAGCCGAAGCTGGTAAAAGGCACTCCTAGTCACTGAGGCCACTGGGGCCTCTACTGACACAGATGGATCCAGGAGCATCCCCAGACTACGAACCTGCTCTTTTAGAGGGAATGCTACCCCATTGAAATCAGGCAATTGACCAATTATCCAAACTTCAGAACCCACAACCCTTCATCTTGCTAGGGTCAGACTCAGTTTATTGGCCCTCATCCAGCCCACCACCGAGTCTAGGGCTTGCACAGACTTTCCTGATTTAGATGTTTCAGAGAAATAGAGCTGGGTAACATCAACGTACTGCTGACACCTCACCCCAAATTTCCTGATGACCGCTCCCAAGGGCTTCATATAAATGTTAAACAGCATGGGGGACAAGATGATACCCTATGGCACACCATATGCAACTGCTCTGATACCCGTCTCACCAAGTCGGCTCAGAAGGATATCATGGTCAATGGTATCAAGAGTCGCTGAGAGATCAAGTAAGAATAACAGGGTTGCACTTCCCCTGGCTTTCTTCCGATAAAGGTCATCCATCAGGGCAACCATGGCCGATTCAGTCCATTAACCAGGCCTGAACCCCAGCTGGAATGGGTCAAGATAATCTGTTTCATCCAAGAGTACTTACAATTGCTGTGCCTCAACTCTCTCAATCACCTTTCCTAAAAAGGGGGTATTTGCGATCGGGTGGTAGTTGTCACAAACCAATGGGTCCAGGTTGGGCACTGGGACCACAGGGTGCAGGAAGAGAAGGTTTAACCCTCCTTGCTCAAGCTGTGAACCCCATTAAAACTTTCCCTCCTCCCTGTGGCTATTAACCTTAGGGAAAAAGCTCAAGCTAGCACCAACGTGAACTTTTTTTCCTAAGGGCTAATAGCATGGGGGAGAATTTCTTTTTTTTTTTTGGTCAGGATTGTAGCTGGTGAGGGAAGGTTTAACATAGGATTACTATGTGTCCTACTTTATGGAGCATAACCCTCTCTTTGAAGGACTGTCTAGTCCAAGTCTGGTTTAAAGAGGAAGAACTTTAAGAAGGGAGAGCGGAAAGAAGCTTGATGTTGCTCATCAACAATGGGCAGCACCTGGACAGCAGACTGAGCAGGTCACCTGGTCACAGCCTTCCCAACTATGGTGAGTTGTACTGCATTTCTATTGAAATTATAGTAATTATTTCTAAATGTGCATATATAATTAGAAATTAGCATACACATTTTTACGCAAATATGTGTCCTAATCAGTCTTCTTTTTTGGTGATGCATTTCCCTTTTTTTTGGCAATGCATAATTGGCCATCCTAGTTAAAGCTCCTCTCCCCATGTCCTCTTGGGGGGAAATGTCATTTGTACCTATTATTATTTTTTTTAAACCTCTGGCATAATTGCAAATGACAGTTTTAGCATCACATCTAATTTGATCCTGAAACCCTTTGCTAGGTCAATGCCAGTTCATGTCTCCAGAATTTTCTTCCCAGAAGCCCAGAACTGCATTTTGTTTTGTCTTGGCTTTCTTCAGCCAGGGTCTTTTTGACATACAAGGAGGGTCCTCTAGTACAATGCAAATAATGTGGGAACTTGGGGGCAATGCCTTTGCTAATTTCCATCTCATTGAGGGCAGCCATGTGAAAACTGGGCATGCGCATAAGCTGTCTTTCTATAAGACTAAGACATGGCGTGGGATAGGGTATCTCCCTCTCAGGGGAGGAAATTTTATTTGAACTGTAACATTGCTCTTCCACTCTATGTTGTCGAACTGTGTTTTATTGTAATCTGATTTGGGTTTTTTAATACGTATTTTGTATCTTCTTTTTATATCTGTTTAATTGTGGTAGCCTATGGCTCTGAACAATAAAGACTTCTTTCTTTCTTTCTTTCTTTCTTTCTTTCTTTCTTTCTTTCTTTCTTTCTTTCTTTCTTTCTTTCTTTCTTTCTTTCTATAAATCCTCCTGCTGAAGACTTCTGTGAAATTGAAAAGCTTGCATATCTTTCATCTTTCAACATGGAGTTGGTACAATGGAGGAAAAATGGAAACTTTCCTATGTTCTCTTCAGATCTTTCTTTTGTACAATGTTTGGATTTCTTAAAGGAAGCCACAGACATCAGTTAGCAATTTGAGATGAAAAGGGCGTAACTGACTTCTCTACTGTTCCTTGCTCCTTGAAGAGGAATTATTCCGCACCTCTACTCTGCAAAATGGTTTATAAGTAACTCATTCTAGCTGCCTGCCCTCTCTCTTGCAAACTCAGATGCACTCCAGTGGTTCAGTAAATAGCAAGTGGAGAGTCGGTGCGCTTCTTGATCAAGGCTGCCTCTAACCACTCCACTCCACTCTGGGTGCAGCTTTGTGCAACCAGCCGGCACCACTAGGATGCGAGCAAAAATATTTTAGGAACTTCTGCCCAGCAAATGGAAAAACAAAGCAATCGACATCAAGGGAGGTACAAGTCCAGAGGTGACGTGGTCCACCTGAAAGAGAACTGGAGAGGCCTTTGCGTGTCTTCACCACATTGCACCTTACGTACTCCCTGTACAGAACAAGAGGAGCTTTTTACAATGAGTGGGGGCTTGTTTCCTGAATGATCAAGCCAAGCAGCTTCCTTGCATTTTCCCCTCCTGGTGTTAAGCATATATAGGAAGAAAGTCAATTGTTATCCAGATTTTAAACTGGATTTTTATCTGCCCAGAAGAACATGTTTGTGTATGAAAATGCAAAAAAAAAGGAGACTTGTGGCAACTTAACAAGTCTCACAGATTTATGATTGCGTAAGCTTTTTGTATACCACGGTCCTCTTCATCAGCTCCATAACGTGCTATCCTCAGTTGGCAGATTATATACATACCTCATGCGGTATTCTTACACGTCTATTGTATTAAGTCATCAAGCTCTTAGGAACCATCATTGTACTCCCCCCTTATATAACCTCCATTTTATTCATTTATTTATTTATCATTATATTTATATCCTGCCCTTCCTCCCAGTGATTGCCATGACTTTGAGCCAACAAAACTGAAGAGATGTACCACCTTTTGCAGAAAGGGTGAATTTTCAAAACCAACAGAGACGTTTTTAACATTTTGTCTTGAAGACGCATCTGTTCCAGCAGGCTTTCTTAAATGCATCTGGTTAATTCTAAAAGGTACTTTACTTGCTACTCTCGCTGTTCCTGGCCTGTTTTACTGATTTATTGTGCTTGCAGTTTTGTTGTCTGATTGCTTTTACACTATCGTTTTTTTTATGATATTAGGGGGTCCTTGGAGGGCAAGGTGGGAGAGAAATTGAAGAAGATAAATTAAACAAATGGCACAACAATCCTACAAAGATCCTGCCCCTTCTGGTGATATGCTTGTGTCCTTTGTTGTATAATCCTGAAGAAACAGCCCCTGCACAAGATGCATGGCTCTTTATCTTTGTTCTGCATGGTAGCCATGCCCTTGCGCTTCCCAGGAATATTTTTGTGCCCGAGATAACAAAGCTCTACCATTTCAGAGCGAGCCTATGATTAATTTTTCTTGACATTACATAAGCAATAGTTGTAGGAAGAATTCATAGCTCATTTTTCAGGCCTTTTGCGGTTCTGACCCTCAAGCTATCCCCTCTGCTGAACAAGACATTCCTGGAGAAATACAACCTCTCCCCCTCCTACTTCTTCCGACATGCAACTCTGCAGCTTGGGTTTTCTCTGTCTCTGACAGGGTTGCAAATTAGACCTACTACACAGATGTAATAGTATAGTATAGTACAGTATAGTATAGAAGTAGTATAGTATAGTATAGTATCGTATAGTGAGAGCCAATGTGGTGTAGTGGTTAAGGTGTTGGACTACAACCTGGGAGAACAGGGTTCGAATCCCCACACAGCCACGAAGCTCACTGGGTGACCTTGGGCCAGTCACGGCCTCTCAGCCTCAGAGGAAGGCAATGCTAAACCCCCTCTGAATATCACTTACCAAGAAAACCCTATTCATAGAGTCGCCATAAGTCAGAATCAACTTGAAGGCAGTCAATTTTTCCATTTTTTACACAGATGTATAAATATAGAATTTGAGGTCCATATACGATGTGTGTGAAACAGTGTAACTGCACGCACACATTCATCTCTGAGATTGTGTGAGGCTTCCACCTGGAACATTGCACACACAACCTCTGTGAGGCTGTGTTCATTTTTGTCCTTTTTGGGGGGGGAGCAACATGTAAGTGGAATTCTATCATGGAATCAAGCTTAGGGGGCACTGAAACAAACTCTGATCCACAAGTGCTTGATGCACTCTGATGCTTAGGGAAGCCACTTATACATTGCCTAAAAAATAGAAAATGTATCACTGTGACCAGGTGACCAGTGTGTGCCTGCTTGTCTGCTGTCCTGGGGCTGCTAACTGTTGACGGGCAACTTCAAAGCCCCTGCTCTTCTCCCTGCTTATAGTTCTTTGTGGTCAAATCAGATTTGAATCAGGCAGTCCTTCAAATAGAGAACACACTGAAATAGATGACTGTCCTCTGAAAAGAAGGACACATGGCCACCCTGCTGATGCTTAACTCAGGTTGTTAAAGATGGGGAGGGAGCAAACAGCCCACCTGAAGCATGAAAGGAGAAGCAAAGAGCTCTTTGAATGGGAGGTTATACACGTACTCTATAGATGCAGAGCGCTCCACAATAACAAAACCCTTAAGTATTATCTGCACCAGTTCAGAGGGATGTCTGTACTCACCTTCACTTAACCGCATCAGATCTATAGTCCCAATTGCGCTTGGAGTTTGGATGAATTTTTATACTGCCAGCAATGCTTTTTCTTTATTTTCAGGATATTTAGTTGTTTGATGTTTGCCAAACTATCTTTGATGTTAGATGTTTGCCAAACTATCTTGCCTTAATGCCATCTTTTTAATCTCACAAAATCATCTATTGCTACACCATTGCCAAATGGTTTAATCTCATCTCATCTCTGCTTTTTGAATGTGTCCAAATCACATATTTAAGGGGTTTTAATAGAAATTCTGACAGTCATGTTCCTGGGAAAAGCCACATCCACACGAGGAAGGAACCATCAAATCTTTAAGGGGAAAAAATCTAAAGGGGAGGGAACTCCCCCCCCAAAAAAACCCCCAGCCCAATGACAATTGAGTATGCTCAGTGCCCATGGGATGACTATTGAGGGCAGGAACTGAAAACTGGGTAGAAAGGGAAATAGAATGGAGTGGCTGGAAAGGAAGGACAGAGCAAAAGACACACAGGGTTGTAGTCAACTAAGTCCTACTCAGAGTAGACCCATTAAAATTACTGAACCTAAGATCTACTTGGAGTAGGACTAATGTCAAACACCACCCATAGATATAGAAGCACCTCCCCATTCACTCAGTTGGTGCCCACTCATTCCTTTGCTTTCACCAGCTGGTGCCGACCCATTCACTCCATCAGGCAACCCAATTGCTTGAGATGGAAGAATGCTGAAAGCTCTTCCCAAACATCTTTTGTTGCAGAGCCCCAAATGTATATACTACTAATAATAACCCCATTTAATGGCATTCATCCATGAGGTCCCCAGTAGTTTCCCATCCAGTCACATACCAGACCCAGACCTGCTTAGCTTCAGCAGCGCAACTGCATCACATGGCTTCACACCATGCCCTGGGAAGAGTGCATCTATTCACATGATGTTTGGCCCTCATTGCTGACAGCACAATCCAGGCTTCAACAGTGCCATCATCAGAAAGGAGAAGAAAACATGCTTTCAGAGCAGGCAGCTCAAGAAGCCTTGCCACAAATCAAATCCCACAAACGCATTAAAAAGTCAAGGTATTAAGCATGCTGAAAATGTTCTGGAAAAATTCCATAAGGCCAGCAGGGACCCAAATGCCAGTAATTTGCCCTTATAAAAGAGAGTGAAAGATAGAGAAAAAGACCCCAGAAAAGGCTAAGAGTATTTTTGCAGCACATGTTTTTAAAAGCACATTTCTTAAATGGGGAAAGCTGGATTTTCTTTTCTCAGAAAAAGAAGAGACCCCCAAATCCTTGGGACTCTTTTCTGGTATGTTTTGATTTGAAAATGTGCTTGCATCTGTGAACGTATCTTCACTTTAATGCTATGGGCTTGTAACAAATTATTTATGAGAAGGTGATAGATTGCAGACAATCCCCCCCACCGTAATTACATTTTAAATGTTTTATTAAATTTTAATACTTTGCTTTAGATTGGTCGAAATGTATTCGATTATATAAATTTTAATAAAAGTCTTAATAAAAAAGAAAAAAGCCAGAATAGCAGCAAAAGCTGCTCTCTATGACCAAAGATGAGGCAAACTAAAGGTTTCAGGAAAGAGGGAATGACACCAAAGGTTGCATTAGACATGCAAGACTGTGGACTTCCCCACATCCAGGTTATTTTAAACCAAAATCACATTTTGCCTAGGTTAGCCTTCTATTCCCTTTAGATCTCATGCCAGGACTTTGATCTCATAAAGCACACAGGGTCATAGCAGGGCCAGTTTTGGGCCTGGAGCCCCTTTTAATTTTTTATTTTTTATAAAACATGTCTCTCCAGCGAAGTGAAGTTGGTGAAGTAATTCATAATTGCAGTTATCCCCTTCTTCTTTGCCAAGAGAATGCATGTTTCCCTAATATACCTGTTAATTAGCTAAAAGCCTCTGCTAATAAGTTTTGACTTGTAACTAATTCTCTGGTAGTTCAAATCTATTTGATAATTAAGTGTTTGAACAGTTGTTTTAAGATACACAATGATGTTTTTCTCTCCCCAACACAGAAGGTGGTATTCAATACCAGCCCTACTCAGAGTAGTTAATAGACATGGCTCATCTAGGTTTATTAATTTCATTGGGTCTCCTCTAAGTAGAATTTAGTTGTATACAATCCAGAGTTGTCATTTAATGGTTACCATTTGCAAATGTATCTTTTAATTTAAACAAAACAGTTAAGGAACTGTGTCAACCAAGGAAAATGGGTATTTGCCTTATACTAGGTCAGGCTATTTGTCCATCTCTAGCCCAAATATTGGCTACTCTGACTGGCAGCAATTCTCCAAGGTCTCAGATAGGAAATGTCCTTCCCATAACTTGCTACTACCAGATCCCCATTTTAACTGGGGGTGCCAGTAACAGCTGTTGCGTAGGGGCAGACGGTGGAGCTGCATGTGTCCTATATGACTGCAGTTCTAAATTGTGTGGGGACCTCCCTGCTTCAGACCTTCCCAGCCAGCATGTGGAAGACAATGGGGCCAGGCCATCAAGGATGTAACAGCAGGGGCGAAGTCAGACAGCATGGCCCCATTGTCTCCCTTGCACAATTGGAATCACATAGGGGTTGAACACTCAAATAGAGCTAACAGGACTGCAGTGGGAAACACTGGTGTTAGCGCTGTTGTATTGGTTCTCTCAGTTCTCATTTTTCCAGTCTTAAATGCAGTTCTCCACATTTCTGCAGCAATTTGTGATTTTTTAAAAAACAAATTCCTCATGAAAATTCTCCAGCATTTTAAGTGCAAATTTATCCTAATAAACACATTTGTGTGGGCAGTTTTTACTAATGTACATATTTTTGCAAGCAATTTCTTGTCATAACAATGCATTTTTGTATGTTTTCACTAATATATTCCTTTTTATGCACACTTTTCCCTAATGTACGCATTTTTGTAAACAATGTTTGGTTGGCAAACTGCATGGAAAAATTCGATTGAGTGCAAACTTCGGAAAGTGTGAATGTGATAGACTAGGCTTGAAATCTGAACTGAATCGAATTGCTCGCCCATCCCTGCTTGACACACACCCATCTTGGAGGAAGAGCTCTCCATGTCCCCTTCTCACCTTACAGCAGCAAGGAGGAAAACATAACTTCTCACACTACTATTAGCAATGAGAAAGCTGACAGTGAAGCAAGGGCATGCTTCTCCAGGACCAAAAAGGTCTGTGTACAACTGGATGTAATTATCAGTACAGAGGCAAAAGTGTTAAATCTGCTAAATCTGAACTGGTGCTATTCCAGCAGTGGTGTGAATTCCAGAGAAGTCATTTCTTCTGTGGAACAACATGTGTTCACGGCTCTACTGGACTAGCTCCAGTGCAAATTAAAAGTAATTAGGCCTTCCTTCTTTGCAAATAGTTACTCATGGAATGACTCTCTTACTCCCAGTAGCACACACTTTCAGTTATGAAAATGCATTCCCTTGATTTACAGCTTCTTCTTCTTTTAATCATTGCTAATAACTAGATAATTAATCTGTTAATCTGTTCTGCAAATATTCACGTCATTTTTGACTGCCACCCCTTTAAATGGCCATATATCATGCACCTAATCATTTCTAACTATGGCCAAGCTATCCTGAACACGCCCGATCTCGTCTGATCTCGGAAGCTAAGCAGGGTCAGGCCTGGTTAGTACTTGGATGGGAGACTGCCTGGGAATACCGGGTGCCGTAGGCTTAGAGGAAGGCAGACCTCAAACCTATTTAGGCATCACTATTCACGAGTACTTGAATGCATGAAGGGGCTATTGAAAATACATTGTCTAGGCTTACCCTTAGATGCTGACGTGTGCCAGCCAGTGGTGGCTGGTGGCTCCATGTCAGTAGGGCAGTGGAATCCACTCTGAACTTTCAAGGAGCTATCTAAGGTGCTGAAGTTGCCCCACTGACATGGTGGCAGCCATTGTCTCTGCCCAACGTGTGGTGTTTGTCAGTTTGAAGGGAGCCTATGCAAGTGCGGAATGGCCAGAGTCCCTGTCTCTGTAGAGGGAACCCTGTGTGAATACGCTGTGATGTTACTGGTATTTAAATATATGCTGTTTATAGTAAGTAGTGTTTGGTTGAGCGAGTGAGTCACCAAGTGAGTATCTACATATTAATGGTGATTGGTTGAGAGAGTGGAAGGAGAGGAAGAGTACGATACAGAGATAAGGTCTGGTTTAGAGACTGATGGACAGATACACAGAGTTAGTGCAGGGGGTTAGGTTCAGTTAGAATTGTGGCTTCTTATTGTATTTTATTTCTCAAATGCATTAATAAGGATCTTTTTGTTTTCCTCATCCCATTCCTAATGCTGTGTTACTGAAAAGCAGGTGAGTATTACAGTATAATATTAAACGTCATAATATCTTCACAACCTGAAGTGTATAAAAAAAGGGGACCTAAGGTAAAGATCCTGGTGGCAGAAAAAATATTGCAGAGGGTGTTGCCTGTTGTGGTAAAGCACTGGAAAGGCAGGATGTTGCCTTTTAAATGGAGCAGGAATGCCACAGACACCAGTCACGTATTGGCCAGGGGCATGGCCAGTGCATGGGTCAGCACATAAGGGGCAGGTTTAGACCATGTGATTTCAATAGCCCCTTCATGCTTTTGGGATCCTTAGGTCCCAAACGCCTGAATATGGCTCTGTGGGGTTACCAGTGCTAAAATGGAAAGTTCTCACTACATCGATAGACTACTCCTGCTCAGAAGTTGTTGTACATCCCCCACCCCCTGCAAAAAAACCAAAAACACAGCCCTGCTGCCTGCTGATTGGACACATGGGTAACTCCAGAAAAATATAGTTTGAGGATGCCAAGGAGTTGCAAAGACCCTTATTAGAGAAGCAACAAAAAGTAACCAATGCCTGATCTATGGAGACTGAAAGCTAGGTGAGCAAACAGGGGAGCAGGAAATATTTTGGGGAAGCCTTCACTACCCTGTGCTACTGCTTGGTGTTGTTCCTGATTGGGGAGTATAGGCTTGAGATTAGAATTATTTGCAGACATATTATAAGAACAAATATGATTTGTTATCATTTCGAGCTCTTTGATCCAGAATTTGTTGGAGTAAAGGAAGTGAACGGTGTTTGTAGCTTCTGATGAAAGAGAGTGCTCTGCAACATGTTGAGCTCAATAAGCAGCCCATTACCAGTAGCACCGGAGTGTGTCTCCTTTGTGCTTCCTTATCTTGCTGGTTCTCCCCACTTCGTTTTCATCGTGTTGCTCCTGATTAGGCAGCAGCAGCAGTTGGACGAGGAAGAGTGGCTAAATGTGCTTTACTATGCTAGATGGCAGGCAGAGAAGCTGCAGACAGAAGCTGCAATGGAGGTGCTATCACTGGCCTGGTGCCTTCACTAAGCCTCTGAGCAAGCTAATGCCTGCTTCTTTATATTTATTTGCTGTCTCAAAAGCATGCTTAATTATCCCACCATAAAAAATGAAACTTTATATAATTTTAAATTATTGTAAATAGCTGCCAATGTATTGCACGGCCTTTGATGTCCATTTTGTGCCATGGCTAGAGCTCCACCCAGGCTTGGTTACCCTTATCCTCCCTCCTGCTTACACTACTGGCCACATATTTACTGTAAAATGTGCATTCTTAGTAATTTTATTTGCTTTAATTGCTGTGTTTCATGTTCTTGCTGAGTTTATTTTATAAAGATGAGCACAGGGTACATTTGTTCTTTAGGAATATTGTTTTGTCCTGCTACTTCTGTTTGACTCTTCTCACCACCGTATCAATCCAGGAGATGCACCCTGGATTAATACACAACTTCTTCTGGCAGCGCAAAATGTCATATGCATAAACCATGGCACCTGAGCTTTACTGGAACACCATAATTCTGTTCAGGTCAGGTGCTCTGTCCCAACATCAATTTATAGAAGTCTTCTTAAAATAATTACAGATGAGTTACTTCAGCTTCTGCACTTACGGAAGGGCTGGGGACAGCTAACAAGACACTAATAAAAGCAACACAATGGTAAATAGGGTCAAAACCTAGATTTAGGGTGGAAATCACAGTGAAATTTATCCCTGCTTTACTCCTTCCTCACCCCAGCTTCTGTTGCATTCCCAATGTGGCAACAAGGATGCAATTTCTAAGTGGTGCCTACCACTGTGCCACTTCCCTCCCTCCCCCAGCCAGAAATAGATGCCACTCCCCACTAGAACTTGGAAGTAATTAGTTACAAGTAACAAATTACTTGTAATTCATTACTTTTTTGAGGAACGAGTGGGCAATTCCTTTACATTTTGATTGTAATAGAACTAGGAGTAATTTTATTACTTTTGTGGAGTAATTGTAATGTTTCCAGAATTACTTTTGGGCATTTCTTGCGGGGTGAAGCAGGGGAAGTTTCTCCTCCTCTGATTTGTGGATGAAAATCATGTGCCTCAAACTGGGCTTCTGTGCAGCGTCGCTCTTCCCTCATGCTCTGTGGGTGGGTAGGAGGTGACGAGGGAGGAGGTGGAGAGTGAGATGGGGTGGAGTGGAGAAAACAGTTGTTTTTAAAAATGGATGGTGGTGGTGAAGAATGGAGTGGAGGGGAAAAGGAGCCAGAGGGCAAGAACATGGATAAAGGAGAAGGAGGCAGCAGCAGAATGGAGATAAAGAACCGTGGAGGTGAAAGATCTCTCTCTCTCTCTCTCTCTCTCTCTCTCTCTCTCTCTCTCTCTCTCTGTGTGTGTGTGTGTGTAAATACTGTGTTTGCACTTGGCACACAAAGTGGCCACCACCCTCTCTGGCTACTGTGCTGCTTTTGCAGTATTTTTTTTGCATCTCAGGGGAAAATGTTTGCTTGGGTGAGTGTCCCTTAGTTGGTGGCAGGGCAGGATCCGGGAGGTGGTTAAGTGAGAGAGATTATGCTTGCTGGCTGAGGGGGGGGGTTGCACTTGGTTTGACATGCAAAGATCTGACCTGTGGCCTCTGCCTCCCTCCCCACCTCCCTTACCAGCAGAGAAACCACCATTGCTATCTTATGGATAAAAAGAAAAAGGTCATACCTGCACTAAACAGCATATTTGAGGGAAATAAGCTTTGTAGAGGCATTTTCAGAGGCAAAATGGCATGGGGCTCCCTGTCTGCTATCTAACACAAACCCCATGGAAGATGTGCAGGAACATAAGCTGTGTGCATCACAGAACGAAGTGGAATCTGGTTCACTAAGGATGTGCAAAACCTTTCCATTGTTTGCTGGGGTATTATCCATGCATTGGCATTTCAAACATGAAGCATTTTCACAGCCTTGGTAGACACTCAGATTCAAAGCGGAGACTGGCTACCAGTTTTGTACACCTCGTTCCCATCAATCTAACTAGTGATCATATTTGTTCCCTATTCAATGCACAGTCTCAGCTAGATATTGGACACCATGCAAGGTTATTGCTCTTCCATTCAAACCCCAGCCATAGCTAGCCACTATGCATTATGTCAGGCTATTTCTCTCATCACTTCTCCATAGACCAGACCAGCTATTGTCAATTGTTCCAGACTATTTCTCACCAAATGCTTTTTTCCACAGATCAATGGGAACTAACAACAATCTTGTTTGTTGTTTTGGGGCACTTAACTGCACCAATGAATGTGTAATTTTTGCGCCTCTAACCTTCACACACTTTTAACAACCCACTGATTTTCATTTGGCAGCTCTGAACATTTTGATAATTGTAGAACACAGCTGCATTTGGAAGTATAGATGCCTTTGTTTAAAAATATGGCTGCCCACCTTGAGCCCTAATTCAAAAGAGAAATGTAAATAAAGTGGATGGTGGAACTCACTCTTGCATAGTTAGCTAACGCTTTGAGTCTATGGTGGGAATCAGCACACTCTCACAAAAGCATTCTCACTTGTATTACTGGTGCTGTCAATGATGGATGCAATATTTGCAAAATGGGTTTCAAACAGAGTCAGTTATTTTGAGATCCAATAAATGAATCCCATCTAAATCCTCAATGACTGATAATACATTGAGCCGAGTTAGGTACATAGCTTAACCATGGCAGTTATCACCATCAGATTCATCGTGTCATTTACCCTATGCCTGTTAAAATCTCACAGTGGCATGTTGTCAGTTTAGCAGAGAAAGCCAGATCATACCCCTGGCTGGTCATGAAGGCTGTGGTTTCAATCACTGTATTTAAGAAACTATGGCATCACTGCATCTGATCCTCTCTATTCACATACAAAAATAAAGGTCTGAGCCTATCACTCTCTCAAGGACTTCCACTTGGCAAGCAGCAGTATAGCTCTGTAACCCCGTAGTAGCTCATTATGACAAAAAAACCCTACAGGGAAAAAATGTGAGAATTGTCATTCTGGATCCAATTAATCAGCCATCTTGTTCAGCATTTTGTCATTTAATAGTCATCACCCAGATGCAAGTTCATAAGCAAGGCACAACAGCAACATCCATTCCCAGTTAATTGCTGCATATTGTAGTCAGAAATGTACATGGAAGGTGCAATTCTGTCTCTAAGTGCTGGCAGGCACCAACACAGCCATGTCAGTGTATTTTTTAAAAAATGTTAACATCTTCCTATCATTACAATACATTACTGTAGCTTAGCAATGCCAGGATGTCTGGGTTACCATATTTATATTATCATACGTTATTAAATATGTTATCATATTTTGGTTTTTGGTGTGTGCTGTTTTTTATTATTTGCTGCAAAGCCCTTTAGGATGCCTGCATAACAGGTGGTATATAAATATGTTAATAAAAAGAAATAAGCATTGCTTTGTGAACAGTTAACTGTAATTATTTTTACATTTGAGCTTTAACTTAATTAAAACAGTCTGAATTCCTCTTCTTTCTTTTCCCTCTGACCTCACTGCTAACATTCCCACACTCACATACAAGCATATGTTCATGTGTAAGTGTATTCTTGCCAACTCAGAATAACATTCTGTGCATCTGATGGAATGGAATCAGGTTCACAAAAATTTACTTCATAATAAATTTGTCAGTCTTTCATGCATCACAAGGTTATTAGGCTGTAGTCCTAACCCTACTTGCCTTGGAGAAAGTGCCCTTGAACTCAACAGGACTTATTTCTGAGTAGACATGGTTAGGTTTGCACTGTTGCTTGTTTTTGTTACAACAAGCTACCACGGCCATCCACCTGTGACTGCCTTAAGTCAGTTGTGCAACAGTTCAAATACAAATCTGCTTTGTGCAAGTCTTTTGGTCTCAAACTTTCTGCTGCTCAAGAGAGGAAAAGAAAGAGCTTAGGGCCACACTTTCCTGTTCAGCAGCTTCTTCCTCTGCTAATGCCCTTAGGGAGAGGCCAAAAGACATGAGCAGATTGGGAGAAACAAAACCAGCATAGGAAGATTAGTACATATCACTGGGACGGACATTCAGCTCCCGTGTGCAGGTCCCTGGACAAGCCTGCATGACTGTTATTGTCAAGTTGTGATCAAAAGTAATTTAGAAAGAAACAACAATTACATTAATGTACTTCAAAGAGAAGGGCTGTTTTTGTTGGTGTTGCTGTGACCTCCTTCACATTTGTTGTTCAGAGTCCAATCTGCTCTTTTCTCCTACTCGTTCCAAATGCAAGTACTCTGATTTAAGAGATCCATGCAGTTGAAAAACCAGAAGACTGAAGCATTTTCTAAGTGTCTTAATGGAGGGGATGAAAACAAAAACCCTGGTAATTTCAATGCAGTCCCTAGAGGGAATCACATTGCATCATAGGTCATCATGAAGAAAGAAATGCAACCAAGGGATGCAGCACCCGCTGTGATGCATACAAAAAAAGATTCTGGTTAGGCTCCAGTATTTCTAAGGGCGATGGAGGCATTGCAGCAGACTAAAACCCTCATACAAAAGAAGCACTTTGGATTATATCACCAAGTGTATCATACTTCATTTAAGTAACCATATGAAGGCCATAGTATGGATTAATATTGTTGGTTAGAATTCCTTAACTAATCCTGCTGCTTGGTTTTCCCTGATGGTTTGCCTCTTTTTTTAAAAAAGTTGTCTTCTTAATTATCTTGCCTTGTATTTTATTGATATTATATAAGCTGCCTTGTGTTTGTTGTTACATGCCTTCAAGTCGATTACGACTTATGGCGACCCTGTGAATCTGCAACCTCCAATAGCATCTGTTATAAACCATCCTGTTCAGATCTTGTAAGTTCAGGTCTGTGGCTTACTTTATGGAATCAATCCGTCTCTTGTTTGACCTTCTTTTTCTACTCTTTTCTGTTTTTCCCAGCATTATGGTCTTTTCCAGTGAATCATGTCTTCCCTTTGTGTGTCCAAAGTATGATAACCTCAGTTTCATCATTTTAGCTTCTAGTGATAATTCTGGTTTAATTTGTTCTAACACCCAATTATTTGTCTTTTTCGCAGTCCATGGTATGTGCAAAGCTCTCCTCCAACACCACATTTCAAATGAGTTGATTTTTCTCTCTGCTTTTTTCACCGTCCAACTTTCACATCCATAGATAGAGATTGAGAATATCATGGTCTGAATGATCCTGACTTTAGTGTTTAGTGATACATCTTTGCATTTGAGGACCTTTTCTAGTTCTTTCATAGCTGCCCTCCCCAGTCCTAGCCTTCTTCTAATTTCTTGACTATTGTCTCCATTTTGGTTAATGCCGAGGTATTGATAATTCTTGACAAGTTCAATGTCCTCGCTGTCAACTTTAAAGTTACATAAATCTTCTGTTGTCATTACTTTAGTCTTGACGTTCAACTGTAGTCCTGCTTTTGTGCTTTCCTCTTTAACTTTCATCAGCATTCATTTCAAATCATTACTGGTTTCTGCTAGTAGTATGACCCTCCACTTTAACCGTGGTGAATTCTCAACTCTACAAAAACAACTGTCTACAACATGAAACGTAATACTACCATATAACAAAGTATGGGTTATGTCCTACCTAGAGCTGAGGTGAAATTTATCAAAAGGTATTTTTCCTGAGAAAATTTATGGGATACCACCCCCTCCTGCAAGAAGGCCTCTTTGCAGAACTTTCTCTGATTATTGCCCACCATTATTTTTGTGGTGATGTTAAGTCCAGGGCATTGTCGAGGAGGTAAAATCGTCAATAGGCTGCCAAGACAGTTGTCGTCACTGCCACTTTCAGGCGGGGGGGGGGCTTTAGGGAAGCTGTGCTACTTTAAAAAGCTGTGCTACTATCTCTGCTATTGGGAGAATTTGTCTGCTCCCCAGAGAAATTTGGTGAAATGCTTCCTCCAATGCCTCTTCCTACAGATAGAGTGAAGAATTCTGAGAGGCTCTCCTCTTCCCACCAGCTTTTGCAATGCTTGAATATGATAGTGGAGTCTTCCTTTCTTAAGGATGGAAACTTGGAAAGGGTACCCAACTGTTGGAAAGGAACCTCTGCATTCTTTTTATCATAGGAAACGTACTTTGCTTTGCACTCAAGCACACTAACCAAATTGAAATGGATTAGCTTAAAATGTCATTCCCTTAGTGCATATTTGTATTGCATTTCAGATGGCTGAGAGAGAGAATAGCTAAGGACAAAAGGTAAGTAAATGCCCTTTCTTTACGAAGTAATCTTTTTGAATGGGTGAACTTTGCCAACAGAGACTAGAATCATTCCTCCCCCTCCCTAGCCACAGTACCCACTGTTAAATGAACTTCAGCCGTCTCATTAGACTCACTGGCAAGCTAAACCTGTTCGGTGGGGAGAGAGCTGCTTTTGCCCTTAGGTGACTTATAATGAATGCCACGTCTAACAAGGAAGGCAGTTAGGGGCTCCTAATAATCTCAACCATCAACAAATCCTCATTAAGGTTATCCGTGGTTCATTAATGTGAAACACTGAACCAGCACCTGATACATCTGGATTTCTGTACCTTGCAAGCCTAGGTATAATTCTGCCTGAATGATGCAGAAAGGAAGATTAACTGACATACATATTTGAACAGCCATGTTATAGTGATAGTCGTCTACAGAAGGAACAAAAAAATGCAAATGGCAGCGTGATTGCAGGGTTATTTCCTTCTATTTAGCTAGCATCAGACTGCTGCCAGCAATAATCTGATGGGTTTCTATTAATTGTTTCTGCTTGCCTGCCCTCATGTTTTAGTTATTATCTCCACATGACAAGCAGGGTGTTGTTGTTATTTTGGTAATTTGACAGTTGAATACCTGGATCTTAAATACATTGGGTGCAATCCACCTCAAATCAATTGGGGGGGAACCCCAACTCCCACTGATTTTTAATGGAGCTGATTATACCGGTAATGTGGGGATTTTGTTGAGATCAGCAGACCTTGGACAGTACAAAGATCAGGCTAGATGCCTCAGAGGATGGATGCTGTTGGGTCATAAAGCTGATTGTTTCTAGGGCAGAGTGTCACACTGGTTCTTGGGAATGATGGAGCCAGCTGTTCTGTTAAGAGGTGTGGGTATGAAAATCTTAATTGCATTTAAGGGCAGTCAGTCAGATTCCTGGGGAGGGAGGAGCACCTGCAATAGCTGCCGCAGGAGGTGAGGTATGGGAATCTAAGAAAGTTCTTGATAAAACAGGGCCAGTCCTACTTTCTGACAGCCCAACGCATTCTAGTTTATGCCTAGGTCATACTTCCATCTAGTGGCTCTGATCTCCAAGAGCAAATGTATTCCTTGGGTTTCTCCTAGCGATATTGTAAGCATTTGAATTAGGGACACTTGAAAAATGACACTGTTCAAATGCTTGTGAGTTGATCTGAGGCAAGCAAAGCTATCTTCTCAGCTTGCTGCAAGCACAGCCATCCTTGGCTCAAAGCTGCAGACATCTACCACCGTTGCTTCCACCTCCCACTGCCCCAGCCACAAGGGATCAACCACTTGCCTTGGGAAGGGGAGGAAACCAAGTAGCTCCAGAGGCCTCCATGGAGCATGTTTCCATACCAAAAATGGGGCCAGGAGATCTGCATTTTCCCCATCAGGGATGATGGGACAAGTAGTTTGATCCCTGGAACAGAAAGTTCTCTGCCAACTGTTTGGGAGGGCCTGCCAGTTCCCCCTAGCTCAGGGATGGGGAACCTGTGGCCTACAGATGTTGTTGGACTCCAACTGCCATCATGCCCAGCCAGTATGTCCAATGGTACTCTAATGCATCTGGGGGGCCACAGGCTGCCCATCCTTGCCTTGGCTCCAAGATAAGTTATTTAGGTTGAAGTAGGGGAAAGGGGGAGGCAGAGGGTATGTCCAGCACCTACAAGAATTTGGCAAGCACCTATAAATGGCTTGATCTTTTGCAAGTACTTTTGCAGGTCATCTCTTTGTGCACTCCTAATTTTTTCTACCATTTTTCCAGGGGTGTGGTGGCAGGACTCTGCCTCAGAGCCAAGAATCCAAGGTGGTCCTAGAAATAGAAACTAAGATGTCATGTTTACAGTAGGGAGGGGATCCACTGGCCAGTGCTGGTTCGAAACCATCGACCTAACAAGCCGGTATTATTCCGAGTTTGTTCATTGTTCACTAGCTGCTGCTTTTACCAAACCAGTCTTATTCCCTTCACCAAAAAAAAAAAAAAATTGATATTAATATTGATATTTTTAAAGGACATATCAATAAATGTAAAACAATATTTTGAAAGGAAATGTTGATAAATGAAAGGAAATATCAAAAAATATTCTTAATATCATTCTTAATATCAATATTTTAGAGGATTTTTTAAATTAAAAAACTGTTTTCAAAACTAGCAGTGAAAAATCGCTGCATAAAAATCTGTTCTGCAACAATAGAGAATAAGTGAATTAATGGGCAATTCACCACCATATCTGAATTGGGTGGAATTCTAGTACATCCCCAGTTTACAGGCATTGGTTTTCCTAAAGAAATTCAACTGTCTTTGCACCATGGTACCCCGGGCAACCAGGCAACCAAATCAAGCCTAGAATTTCAGGCAGAAAGCTGCTGGACATGACTCAAGCACTCCAAGATGAATAAGCAGGAAGTGAAGCAGGCACAGCAGTTAGCTAGGCCAGCAGTCAGGGTTTGTTGAAAGAAGCATGCAAGGACAGAGGCAGAAGTACCTGGAAAGCTAAACCAGCAGCCCCAAAATCTTGAGGTGCACAGCCTGCTTGGATTTCCCAGGCTGCCTGCTAAAATATTCTCAATAGCCAATCAGGCTACATCTGGTCAGGAGGCAACAGGTGGACTAAGGCAGTAAAACAAACAAGGCCAGAAAGATCTACTCAAGAGGCTCTGTCCCTTGGCTTTACTCCAGTCATGCTAAACGAGGGAAGGGAACCTGTGGCCTTCTAGATGTTGTTGGATTACAACTCCATCATCCCTGACTATTGGTCATGTTGGCTAGGGCTGATAGGACTTGGAGTCCGACAACATCTGGTCCACAGATTCACTACCCCTGCTTTAGACTGTTGAATTTCTTCTTTAAAAAATTCAAGAGGATTTCATTTATTTATTTATTATATTTGTATTCCACCCCAAAACACAAGTTCTCTGGGACGTTTTATCAAGATCTGCACAGTTCAACTCCAGCCCTGCATCCACTAGTCATGGAAAGAGCTGTCAGATTTGGTTCTCTCGGTTTCTCGTGTTTCCAATTTTAAATTCAGTTCTCCACAGCAATTTTAATTATTTATTTATTTATTATTTGATTTATATCCCACTCTTCCTCCCAGCAGGAGCCCAGGGCGGCAAACAGAAGCTCTAAAAACACTTTAACACATCATAAAAACAGACCTTAAAATACATTAAAACAAAACAACGTTAAAAACATTTTTAAAAAGCTTTAAAAACATCTTTTAAAAAAGGGTTAAAAACATTATTTAAAAAACATATTAACAACCAATTCTAACACAGACGCAGACTGGGATAGGTCTCAAAAGGCTTGTTGAAAGAGGAAAGTCTTCAAAAGGTGCCAAAAAGATAGCAGAGATGGCACCTGCCTAATATTCAAGGAGAGGGAATTCCACAGGGTAGGTGCCACCACACTAAAGGTCCGTTTCCTATGTCGTGCAGAACGAACCTCCTGATAAGATGGTATCTGCAGGAGGCCCTCACATGCAGAGCACAGTGATCGGCTGGGTATAGAAGGAGTAAGACGGTCTTTCAGGTATCCTGGTCCTGAGCTGTATAGGGCTTTGTACACCAAAACTAGAACCTTGAACCTAGAAATTGTGATTTTTTCTTTTAAAAAATCCTTGTGAATATTCTCCAGCATTTTACTGTGAATTTCTCCTAATAAACACATTTTTGCAGGCAGTTTTGACTAACGTACACATTTTTTTTGCAAAGCCATTCATCATATAATGCATCATATATGCATTTTTGTATGTTATATTACACTTGTATATTCATTTTTATGCACACTCCCCCCTCCCCAAAAATTCATTTTTTCTGAACATTGTTTGGTTGGCAAACTGCATTGGAAAGTTCGGATATGTGTGAATTTCGAAGCATGGCTGTGTTTTGGTTCTCATATTGTTTCGATAGATTTGGCTTGAAATGCAAACGGAATCAAAATTGTCACCCATCCCTAGCATTCCCTGTGCCATATAGCACACCTTACAACTGCCATAAGAATGAGCTCAGGCAGGCATGTAGGCAGATTCTCACCTTGGTCACCTATAGTAACATCAGAAGATTGTTTCTACCAAGTCAGACCATTGGTCCTACTTCCTCGGTATTGTGTACACTGACTGGAAGCAGCTCTCCAGCTTTTTATGCTGGAGGCATTCCCAGCACTACTTGGAGATGCCAGGAATTGAACCAGGGACCTTCTGCAGGCAAAGCATATGCTCTACCTTTCCCTGCCAATGGCAAGTGCTGAATCCTTTTCAGGTGACCAGGTAGGGAAGCTTTTGTAAAGGAAAAGAGAAGTGGCTCCTTTCCCCCTTTCTTTTAGCATGTTGATTGGCCACATCCAACTAAATAAGGATGGGTGGGGCAGATGGACAGTGGCAATGTGGGCTAGTAACTTGGTGGACTTTTATGCAAGGCAAAGCTAAGGACCAAAGTCTATGGATTTCACTATCAGGGCCAAAGGAATAAATTGGAGCAGAAGGAAACTGCCACCTAAGTCACATTTGCAATTCACAAAGCATCACCTTTCTCGTAAAGTCAGGGCTGACTGAACTAATTCGCCACTTAGATGACATCTGCTGCAAGCTCCTAAGTCATCCCATGATTGCAGCCTTGGTCACTGAAGATCTCATTTCAGTTTTTACAACAGGGCGGACAAGAGACTGTTGAGTCTCTGGGCGAATTCTGCCTTGGGTAATTGCATCCTGCCTATCTAAATTTGCCAGCCTCTTTCATCTGGGTAAATGGGCCTTCAGTCACTCCCTGTCGAAAGCGGCTGTATTTTCATGGACTATTCAAATGCTTTGTGGATCTTGCCTTTTTCAAGGTTGTTTGTTTTTAATGCACCAGGATGTTGATCCCCTATTGTAATTTGCAACAGTTTCCGTAGTGTTAGCCATGTTAGCTTGTTGCAAGGGGTAAAAAAGAGGCCATGTGGCACCTTAAAGGCTAACAACTTTTGTTTATTTAAAGTCTGCTTCATCTGATGCAGGGCAAGTTGCCGCATCCATATAGTACTGCTGCATGGGCCAGCTCAGGGGAAATTATGTGCTTTAGTCCAAAAGTTGGTTTTATAGTTACACAAAGGCAAAGAGCTATGGAGCAGTGAGAAGCTGCCACAACTTCATGGAACCCAAAGTCTCTCTCTCTCTCTCTCTCTCTCTCTCTCTCTCTCTTTTTCCCCTCACTGTCTCCCTTAATCTGTTTCAGTCTCTGATTCAAATGGCAGTTTCTCCTGTTTCTCTTCAGACACAAATACCGGAGTCCTTCAGTAGTTATTCGTGCGAAGTGGGGGAGCATGGTGAAGAGGGGCTGTGCATTTAGCTTTGCCTCCAAGTATGTAAAGCTCCATCCTCTGTCATTGTATTGGAGCATAACGTCTGAAGTGGGTAAGCTCCCTACACAGTAATACCTCAGTTAACAAAGTAGATGCGTTCCTGGACATTACTTCTTTAACAGAACCTTTGATACGAGAGGTAGGAATGACACGGAAAGAACAGGGATAGGTTCCTACACCACAAAAAAGAAGAGCAGTTCAACATATTTCAGCAAACGTCTTATTCAAAACAAAAAAAACACATGTCTGAAATGAAACAACCAGGTCAGGTAAGCCTTGCATACACACCGCTTGAAGGCTTCATACATTTGAGCAGGCAGGCAAGGAGGCAGCCACTCCCCTGTGCTTGGTCTCTCTCTCTTTCTCTCTCTGCCATCCTCCCCACACTCGAGCAGACTTGTCTGCAGTAAACAGTGCTTCCAGGGCAACCCAAAGCATTGTTTACTGTGGAGGTACCTGCAAGGAGCACCATTCCAGCCATGTATGAGATCGCTGCCTGCAGCAACCGCAGTCTAGTAGACAAGGAGTCACATTCTGACTATGTCAGAGTAGGCACTCCCCACAACCCCCGCATCCAAAAAAGACTTTGTTAAACGGAGCTTCTTTCCCAGAGGATTTGTTAACTGATGTATAACTGTACTTCTAAGAATCCTGGGTGACTGGGGTTATAAATTGCATGGGGAGCATCAAAGCGCAGGCTTTTCCCACATCAGAAGTTATGCCCCAATACACCAAAAGCAGTGTGAGGAGGGGTGGAGAAGCCAGGCATCTTTGGGGCAGGCTAAATACATAGCCTCACTATCCCTTTCACCCAGTTTCATTATCTTTAGTAGGTGGGCAGAGGAAGCTCTGGTTTTGCCCCATTCAGACCTAGGGAAGACCCAGTTTGCTTAAAAGCAACCACCCAACAATCAGATTATATGGAGACACATCACTAGAGTATCCTGGACTATTAGCATTCCTTTGTTAAGTTTAAGACTATGGTTAAGTATTGCTTTAAGGCAGTCTTTCCCAATTAGACCCAGCTATCATGGCCAATGATCAGGAATGATGGGAGTTGTGGTCCATCAACATCAGGTTGGGTGTAATAATTTTGGTTCATAGAGATCAGACAGGAAATCCATAAAAGTATACAGAGAAGACTAGAATATCTCCTCTTCTTTGTACAAGTCTTATCTAAAATGGCTATTGTTCTAGGTTTCTTTTTCTCAGAACAACATCCACTCATGGAACACTTTAGTTCAGGCGTGGAGAGCTATTGGTCCTTCAGATGTTGCTAGACTACAGCTCGCAGCAGCATCAACAAGCATGGCCGATGGACTCATATGATGAGAGTTGTATTTCAGCAACATCTGGAGAGCCAGATTCCTCACACCTGCTTTAGTTCGTGCTATCAATCACTGCCGTTACAATAACTGCTTAACAAAACACAGGGAAGCCAATATACAGACTTTGGTTGAACAACCTTAAGCTGCAGTTGCTATCAGCCTCCTCTCCTCTTGACTCAGTTCAGATTTTCTGGGATGCAAACGGCTCACTTTGACCATGTCTCTGTTTTTAATATAGGAAAATAACGTGCATAGGTTTAGACAGCTAGAGTTCATGTACCAACAGGCTTGCCTCTCTTACTTAAGCTTGTATGTGCCTGCTGATTTGTATTTGATGTTAAAAGGTAAATACTCTCCTTAAGAAACCTGGGATCTGCCATGTTTTTTAAATCACTGGTTAACAGAAGGCCTTGCCCAGCAGGGCTGTATCAATTATGCTTTAATATGGATGTATGCTTTCATTTGGATTCCTGCACTGAGCAGGGGATTGGACTCAATGGCCTCATAGGCCCCTTCCAACTCTACTATTCTATGATTCTATGAATTACACTCCTGGAAATAGCTGAAATGAATATTTGTAGCAAAATTCATATCCACCGTGCATAGCTGACGCCAAAAGCAAGTGTGTGCAAACCGCTTGGGAAGTTTGCAGGAATGTTGAGTATGAACAGGAGCATTTGTGTGAGGGCCCAGAACAGAGACAAATGTTTTCCAAACCAATTCCAAGGCTACTCAAGGCTGAGTAGACACTTAATTGGTTTTTGCATTTCCTGGAGTAACAGTTCAAATGTAATCCCTACATTAGCTACAATTAGCTTTGTTTTGTTTTTTAAGTATCTTTCTATTCCACATTAATGTTCACAAGTGGCACATTCTAGACTAAAAGATGGCAAAGAGCAAAGTAACAGTCATTTATCTAGTTCTCCATTCCCACTCTGTAACATCCAGTAGAGCTTACCCATTGTTCTGGGATCATATTATGGGTCATATTCAATCAAGTCCTACTCAGTAATTAATGAACTTAAGTTAGTCATGTCTGCTGACTTCAATGAAACTACTCCGAGCAGGTCTAACTTTGAATATCCCCCTATATGTTTCCTTGCTGGGGCTGCTGCACTGGAAGCCAATCAGGTAGCATAGGGTAGAAAGATGCAACAGACAGTCATATAAGAACATAAGAAGAGCCCTGCTCAATCAGGCCAGTGGCCCATCTAGTCCAGCATATTCTTCTCACATTGGCCGATCCCTATGGGAAGCCCGCAAGCAAGTTCTACCACAAGTTACAGAGGAGGAATGAATTAAATTCATGATTAGAGAAACACCTAGTATGGCTCTCAAAATACACTCTTCAGGGGCTGCCTCACATTGTTAAATTCCTCCTTGCAATCGCGTGATAAGGTGCATGCCTATATAGAGAAAGGCTGACATACACTTTACTCCTCAGCCGCCTCCTGACCCCTTTTGTGGCTACACTTGCGGTCACAAACAGGCTGGTTCACATTCGCTTTTCTCCATTCGGGTATATACGTTTGTACACAATAATCTGGAGCGGATCAGCCGTGTGAAACAATCCCCCAGAGATCTCTCAAAAGACTTCTCTTGACTGAAGTAAAACATCAGTGGTTCTTTCCAATTCCAATGGTTAGCCAGGATAGTTAAATCTGTTATACATTTAAAATCAGGTAGCAGATTTAGCTGCTGTTTGACAAACAGGTCTGGAGTCACTTCCAGTTTCTTTAACGTGGGGAAGATACACTATGTTACACTATTCGTTTCACACCCTGCTACTAACATCTGGCTGGCTGCTATTGGGAGAACGAGGTTGGACTCCATGGAACCCAGGGAAGGGCTGTTGCTCAGCAGTAGAGCATCTGCCTTGCACTCAGAAGGTCCCATGTTTAATCCCGGGCATCTCCAGGTAGGGCTGGGAGAGACTCCCTGTCTGAAATCCCAGAGAGCCGCTGCCAGTCAGTGTAGACAGTTCTGAGCTAGGTGGACCAGTGGGTTTGACTCAGTATAAGGCAGCTTCCTGTGTTCACAAGATCTCCGGCACGCCTCTTCCCTAAATGTATTTATTTATTATTTATTTATTTATTAATTATATTTCTATACCGCCCCATAGCCGAAGCTCTCTGGGCGGTTCACAACATATAACATCCAATATACAATTTAAAAACATATATTAAACTTAAAAATTATACCAAAAATACCTAAACATAATTAAACATATAAACAACTACAAAACCCAGTACTAAAATATTAAATGTAAAATGCATTAAATCAATTGAATATTAAGATGTTAAGATGTTAAGTAGTGTTCCTTTTGTAACTGTCATTTCGGAAAGCCTTAAAGACCTGGCTCTTTCAACAGGCCTTTGGGATCTCCAGGGAGGGTCAATTGTCTTGATTGAAATGCCTCCTGCCCTGTTTTAATATTGTTGTTGCAGCTGTATTGCTTTTATACTGTTTTTATATTGTATTATTGTATTTTATTATATTGTGTTTTAATGATTTTGTACGTCACCTAGAGTGGCCATTGGCCAGATAGGCGACACAGAAATTAAATTTATTATTATTATTATTATTGTTCCTATCTAGCAGGGCGCTTCCATCTACCTATACTTCCATTTTCATAAATTAAAAAATTATATAAACGACAAGAACCAGAAATGCAAACTTTAGCCGCCATCACAGGTTTCATATGCATGCTCTTGAATTATGCAGGAGAATAGTTCATTGGAAATGATAGTCAACTTATCAAAAATGAAATTGATTTTTTTTTATTAAAAAGCATGACTAGGAGCCAAAGAGCCACTTTAGGCGTCCCCAGGGGCTTAGCAGTGCTCAGTAGGAGTTTTAAAAACCCTTTTTCCCCTTTGAACAGCAGGCTCCACTTATTGTGCTACATGCTGCCTTTATTTGTGTGTGTGCAGACACACACACAAGATTTCAAAGTAGTTTGCCATGCGGCAGGGGGAGCTCCTGTTTGAGAAATGTAAAACCTCCTTGGGCATCCAGACCTAGTTGTGCAGTTGTTTGGATACTGGCCCACAAATGTATTTTGTTGTTATGTGCCTGGCGACCCTATGAATCAATGACCTCCAGTAGCATCTGTCGTGAACCAACCTGCACAAATGTATATGCTAGTCTTAATGACCTGGCTGATTTAACATCTTATGTTAGTCATTTCAGCACATAATATAGGAATTGCTGGGATATGGGGGGTGGGGGGAATGTTCATGCACAGTTTGAAATAAGCATCTCTGTTCTGCCTGACAGATATGTGTAACTTCAAAGCTTGCACATCCCTATGCCCAATACAAAAGGTTATAAGAAAAGCCTGCTGGATCGGTCCACTGGCCCATCCAGTCCAACACCCTGCCCTCACACAGCGGCCAAGCAGGTGACCATAGGAAGCCTCCAAGCAGGACCCGAGTGCAACAGCACTCTCCCCTCCTGCAGTTCCCAGCAACTGGTATTCAGAAGCACACCGCCCCTGGCCGTGGAGTCAGGGCAGGATTTAACAATGTGCTGCGTATGTGTTTTGTCTGTCCTGAATCTTCCAACCTTCAGCTTCATTGGTTGTCCACGAGTTCTAGTGTTATGAGAAAGACATAAAAAAACTTTCCCCTCTCCACTTTCTCCACGCCATGCCTAATTTCATACACTTCTATCATGCCACCTCTTCCTCGCCTTTTCCCTGACCCCAAAAGGCCCCAAATGCTGCGACCTTCCTTCATAGGAGAGTCGCTCCATCCCTTTGATTGTTCTGGTTGCCCTTTTCTGAACCTTTTCTGTCTCTACAATATCTTTTTTTGAGGTGAGGCAACCAGAACTGTACACAGTATTCCAAATATGGTCTCACCATAGATTTGTATACCAGCATTAAGATATCATCAGCATTATTCTGTGGCGTTCTTCCAATTTCGTCCCTTTCACTGTAGAGGTTTGACGGCACCATAAACAGCTGATACTCACAGACTCAAATCTATGCTCACATATGTTTAAGCCAGGAGTATGCAACCTGTGGCCCTCCAGGTGTTGTTGGGCTCTGAAGACTATCATCCCCAGCGAACATGGCCAATGGTCAGGGATGGTGGGAGCTGCAGTCCAGAAACATCTGGAGTGCTACACATAGAATTATAGAATAGTAGAGTTGTAAGGGTTCTATAAGGCTATCAAGCCCAACCCCCTGCTCAATGCAGGAAACTAACTTAAAGCATCCCTGACAGGTGGCTGTCCAGCTGCCTCTTGAATGCCTCCAGTGTTGGAGAGCCCACAACCTCCCAAGGTTATTGGTTCCAATGTCATACTGCTCTAACAGTTAGGAAGTTTTTCCTGATGCTCAGCTGAAATCTGGCTTCCTGATTCCCCACCCCTGACCTAAGTAAGAACTGCTCTCCATGTTTCATCACGGACACATTGAATTAGAAAGAAGAGGCGGGGGACTGAAATTCAGTCCTTCTAGTAGCATCTAATTCAGAACCAGATGAGTGAAAAGCTACACAACGCCCTTGGAGGTGGTGATTCCTCTGAGCTGCCTTTCTCTTTTAGGAGCCAGATGATGTGAAAAATAATCAGTCAGTGGCAAAGTTAGTCAGTGACAGCCTGAAACACTGGAAGTGTATTAACTCACAAGATCACATTCAGCAAACTTTACCCAGTGGTGGAATGACCCCATATGCCCTGTACAGAACCATTAACCTTCTCAAACCTCAGTTTGAGAGAAAATGAGAAATGCTGGTGGAAATTCCCAAAAGGGAGTCTAAAGGTTATGCAAATGCAAAAGTCCCATTTACACCAAGGCTTCAGCTCAGCTCTTGTTGATCACAGGAGCACAACTGACAGGGAGGGAGGCACACTGACACACGACAATGGAAAGAATGAAAAAGAGCCGTAGGGAAAAAACCACAGAGACTAAAGGGAAAAAAGTAGCTGCGCAAATGTCCAGGCTCTTGTCACCTTTTGAAAATTCCTCTTTAACAAGGGAATTTCTTTCCATTTCAACACTGCTTAGTCTGCTTAGGTGAGTTGAAAGGGAAGCTGGAAAGCAATCCCCCGATAAATAAAAAAATAATAATCTCAAAACAGGTCAGGACCCTATTGTCAGGATGCAGGATTGGGGTTCTGGCACTTCAGAGGATGAGGAGGGGGAGGATATCATTTTCCCAGAGTTGTGTGAAGAAGAACCAGAGGAGGGGGGAGGAATCCCAGAGTTAGTGTTGCCCAGCAGTAAAGACCTTGAAACTCTAGCCGACACAGACACAGACTCTTCCCAGGAACTTCCCACGCTCACCCCCCTTCCCAGGTCAGAGCAGTTAGAAACGGAAGGAGGGGGAATTCAACTCCCTCCTCAGCCAGAGAAAAGCCCGCCTGATGGGCATGGCATCCACCCCCCTCTTTCCCCAATACCAGAGATAGAATCCTCAGAAGGGGAGGGGGCAGCGCTTCCCCCTTCATCGCGAACCCAGAGAAAACAAAAAAGAGCAAGGGGGAGAGAAAGGAGGGGTGTAGAAGAGAGCACCTTGAGGCGGAGTGAGAGAATTCGCACCAGAAATCCCCCTTTATAAGAGTCAGGGGGAGCAGGGATTCCTTGTTCTGTCAACTCTCTTGCATGTCACTGGACACGTGTTACTGTGTTGCTTCATGAGAAGGCGTAGTTTCTGTTTGGATATTACTTTAATAAAGACTGAATTGCTTTCACCAACTGGTCTGGTTCCTGAGTCCAGTCCTGGACACAACACCTATACATTTATGTAGCTGTCTTTTGTTTTTGTTTGCAAATTTGCATCCACATCAAAAGATGTGCCATCGGGGCTTAGCTGAGCATCATACTATAGATGCACACCTGCATTCACACTGATTGTGTGGACTTTGGAATGTGCTTCTGCATGTACATTTTCCTTGCTGAATGCCAGGGCTCATGTGTACCATGGCGAAAGGTCTTGGATTTATTTTGTATGATTTGGGTTGCACACATTTGCCTTTTGTCATCACTTCCTTCCCAAGTTCTCATTTCTCTTGCATGTTCTTAGCAATGCCTGTGTACAAACATAACATAAGAACATGAGAAGAGCTGCTGCATCAGGCCAGTGGCCCATCTAGTCCAGCATCCTGTTCGCACAGTGGCCAACCAGATCCGTACGGGAAGCCTGCAAGCAGGACCTGACTGCAAGAGCTCTCTCCCCTCCTGTGGATTCCAGCAACTAGTATTCAGAGGCATTTACTGTCTCCAACTGCCATAACTGCCATGGCTAGTAGCTACTGATAGCCTTGATAGGACATTGATAATGTATCTCAAGTTATTTTGGGGTCACCGAGGTATTTCTGTGAATGCACAAGTAGCTAGGGTATCACTCTTGTTCAATAGTGTAGCAGCAAATGCAGAAGTGCAAGGTCCCTTCATGATAGTCACAGCCACACTTCCTCACAGCCATGCTCCTTCTAAGATTATAGAATAATCTGGCCAGACTTCAATACTGATTTCTGCTTCTCTGTCACTGTCACCATTTGACTGTCCTTTCTCACTGTCATAGATATGGCTTGAATTTCTGAATTCAGTGTCTACACCTCCATCTCTTGCTGCTACCAAGCTGCTTGATGATGTAGATGGGATGCTATCATCAGGATTCACTGTCTCTTCTTGTGCAATTACCAAATTCTCACTCTCCACATCTTGTTTTGACTTTTTGTAGGAACAAATAAAGGCTTGCTTGCTCATTGGAACTCTTCTCAATGGCTAACACACTCCCCTTATTGGTTCATGGGATGCTAGAGAAATAGAGACCCTGCTGGGACCTGGCTCCTCTCAAAATAAGGGGTCTAAGACACCCCCCCAGGACCACAGATAACCAAACCCCTGCTCTTGTTGACCAAGGTTGGTGAGCCAACCAGCCTAACAAAATAGCATGCATTCATCACTTGCCCTTTCTCTCAGCCTACGAAGCCCATTCCATCTGAATTTATGGTTGCCTTCGTAAGTGTGTGTCAGGTACAGCCAGAGCTCAAATTAACTCTTGCTTCTGGCAAGAGGTTTTGTGCTTATTCTGTGTTTGACTCTAATTCGACCCAGCCCACCCTGTCCTAGGATAAGCTGTTTTTGTGAGATTCCCTGCCTGATGTCTAGACATAAGAGGCTGAGGATGCATTTCAGATAAGAGAATGTTTGATGTTTATCCAGGGCAAGCCTCTGAACCTTTCTGCCTTACACCAAATGCTCAGAGAAAAGAGCCAGGAGACGGGAAGGTGGAAGAAGATGGGTAGATAGAAAGTCTTCTGCCGTGAAATCATCCAAGGAATGTGCAAAGGCACAGAAACTCTCGAAGCAGTCAAACAAAACTTTACAGCAGATCAGAAACTGTAACTGCTCCTGATGTGTCATTAACATCTTTGGCAGGGCTTTCCTCCCCTCTCATTAAGTTCTCCAAAAGCTTGGTTTACCTTGAACTTTCTCAACTGTGCCTCACAAAGCTGCCAACTCAGCATTTTATTCTTGCTATTTTTTTAGGGCTACACAGGAGAAAAGCCTTATACTAGGGGTGGGAAACCGTTTTTCAGCCCAAGGGCCGCATTCCCTTCTGGGGGCCATATGTAAGCAGTGGGCGGGACCAGAGAAAAAAGAGGTTAAAGCAACAAATGTACATTTTACCTTTATATGGTAAGTTAATTTCTATATACATTCCCACACCGCTCTCTGTCCTCCATCCAGACAAGCAAGAAGCATTATCAGAATTCAAGGATGCATTCAGATCAGGCAAAAACACTCAAGGAGGATGCAAAGGAGGTCTAGTCAGGGGTGTGGATGGGGAGGAGGTGTGGCATGGAAAAAGTCCCAGGGGCCAGATACAGAGGCGTAGAGGGGCACATTTGGCCCCCAGGCCTGAGGTTCTCTATCCTTATACCCCCTATTAGTCCACCTAGTCTAGCACTTACTCTGACTGGTGGTGGTTCTCCAGAATCAAGGCAGTCCTGATCCTTCTAACAGAAAATGCTTAGGACTGAACCTGGGATCTTCTGTGTGCAAAGCTTGTGCATCCTGTGGTCCCTCCCAGGTCAGTTTCTGTAACACGCAAAGCAAATGAGAAATCTGCATGTTTGCTTGGAAGTTAATCTTGCTGAGTTCACCACACATTACTCCCCAAATAAGTGTGCACAGGATTGCAGCCTATGTTAAATCAGTTCAAGGTTCAAGGTTTGGTGTACAAAGCCCTATACAGCTTGTGACCGGAAAGACCGTCTTATCCCTTATATACCCAGATGATCACTGCGTTCTGCAGGTGAGGGGTCCTGCTAATACCATCTTATCAGGAGGTCCATTCTGTTCAACACAGGAAACCTTTAGTGTGGCACCACCTACCCTGTGGAATTCCCTCCCCTTAAATATTAAGACAGGTGCCATCTCTGTTATCTTTTCAGTGCCTATTGAAGACTTTCCTCTTTCAACAAGAAGTTGAGAATTATCCCAGTCTGCGTCTGTGTTGGAATTGCTTTTTAATATATTCTTAAACTTTCTTTTTAAAATGTTTTTAATCTTAGATGTTTTTAAAGCTTTTTTAAAGTAACGTTTCTGAAGATGTTTTGTTTTAATGTGTTTTAAAGTTTGTTTTTAAAATGTTTTAATGTTTTTGGTGCTTTTATTTGCTGCCCTGGGCTCCTGCTGGGAGGAAGGGTGGAATATAAATCTAATAATAATAATAATCTCAGTAGTAGCTCCTTTCTGACATTCTCAGTTACAAAAATGTTGGCACTGACTGAATCTGCTTAGGGGTTGCTATCCTCCACATTTCTTTTTGGCACTTCCATCCTGAGCTTCCCCCCCAATGCAAAATATATAGGGCTTTCACTATAGAGATGCCAGAGGATAGACTGATGCCACTTTTCATTCATAGAGAATCAACCGCCAATGGTAGATTTATTTTATTTGAAATATTTATATCTTGCCAACTTTGTGCAAATGCAGTGCACCTCAAGGTAGCTTTCTACTGTTACTGGAAATTCAGGCTGTGTGCCACTCTTTCTATATCTGTGTTTGCTCCAATGCCCACCTCCCTTGCTTTCTTCCTGCCCCTTCATGAAGGTGAAGGAAACACAATACTGACCATTTGCTGAGTCCCCAAGAGAAGCAACGCCTGGGAATCCTAACACTCTCAACATTACTTACTCTATTATGATCAGGACAACAGAAGATTTATGTAACTTTAAAGTTGACAATGAGGACATTGAACTTGTCAAGGATTATCAATACCTTGGCACAGTCATTAACCAAAATGGAGACAATAGTCAAGAAACCAAAAGACGGCTAGGACTGGGGAGGGCAGCTATGAGAGAACTAGAAAAGGTCCTCAAATGCAAAGATGTATCACTGAACACTACAATCAGGATAATTCAGACAATGGTATTCCCGATTTCTATGTATGGGTGTGAAAGTTGGACAGTGAAAAAAGTGGGTAAGAGAAAAATCAACTCATTTGAAATGTGGTGTTGGAGGACAGCTTTGCGTACAACATGGACTGCAAAAAGACAAATAATTGAGTGTTAGAACAAATTAAACCAGAACTATCACTAGAAGCTAAAATGATGAAACTGAGGTTATCATACTTTGGAGACATGATGAGAAGACATGATTTGGTAGAAAAGACAATAATGCTGGAAAAAACAAGGGAGTAGGAAAAAGCAGAAGGCCAAACAAGAGATGGATTGATTCTATCAAGGAAGGCACAGACCTGAACTTACAAGATCTGAACAGGGTGGTTTATAACAGATGCTATTGGAGGTCATTGATTCACAGGGTCGCCATAAGTCATAATCGACTTGAAGGCATATAACAACAATTATGATCATATCCTTTCTGCATTGCCTAATGCTATTATAGCTGTTGTCATTTTTCCCTTTGAACGTCTTTGAAACACTCTTAGAATACTTCCTAATGCTCAGAGAGATGCACAAACAATTTATAGCTCAGTTAAATGAAGTACTTTGATTCAAATTATTCTGACTGGCTTGTGATTTGTGCAGATGGTATCAGCGGAGATGGTAATGTCACTGTTCAAATTGTATGGAGAAGCATTGGACTTTTCATTGGGGAAGGGTGTTCAGTGCAAAACAAAATTAACTATACTGTGCAAAATAATGTGGTTATATATCTAGGTACGACGTCTAAAGAATAATGGGAAGGGCCATAAAGCTCAGTGGCAGAGCACATACTTTGCATGAAGAAGGTCACAGGTTCAATACCTGACATCTCCAGATAGGGCTGGCAAACAGCCCTGTCTGAAACCCCAGTGAGTTGCTCCTAGACAGTGTTGACAGTACTGAGCTACATGGACCAAATCACATGACTCATTATAAGGCAGCTTCCTACATCTTCTCATAGCATGTCACTGAGACAGTTCTCATATTACCTGACCTACAAATCAAGCAAGTCAATGGGGCACAGATTTATTTATTACTGCAAATGTAGTGCTACTATTCACCTTATGTTTATTATACATACGATACTGAACCAGCTTTTTCAAAGGTAAGTACTACTAAGGGTTGGGTTTACTCTAAAGTAAGTGTGCATAAAATTGCGGCTTTAGTATTATTGGGAAGCATGCTTAATGTGCACACGCTGTGAAACATCAAGTCGGACTACAAAGCCAAGAAAAGACAATCTTTACACAGGGCAAAGTGAAGCATCATCCATTGGGGAAGAGCTATTCATTGTGTCATCTTCCCAATCAATCAACAGACAATAACAGTTGAGCAATCAGTCAATCAGACCATGGTTTTGCTAACTGCAAATTTCAGGTCTTATACATAAAATATTGGCAAAGAGAAAATGTTGAGTATGGAAATCTGATGGATATGACATAAAAGCAAGCAATGGCCACAAAATCCACAACTAGGTTCAAATCTTGGAAACATGCTGAATTACTACATAGTGCTTAAACAAAAGAATGAGAATACAGTGAATACGTTTACGATAATGGTGCATGAGAGCTGAAGCAATGATTTCTTTGAAGCATTAAAAAGAGGTACCTCCAAACTGTTTAACAAAACTGTTAAAAAAAACTTTCAAGGGTATGCTGCCAGAATGCAATAATGCATTTTTCTTAGGTTAGATGCACTGATGCAAACTCATGATGTCTAACCTATGTGGGAAATTCATTACTAAACATGACAAGTGGTTAACCTACTTGTGTCTGGCATAAGCATATTTTTATTGTATAAGACAAATGCACCAAGCTGCCATAACTAATAAACAACATCTTTAGAAAATAGAAAAAAGAATGTCCCCATTTTTTAAAAACAAACAAACACAGTACTGCTACAACAGCAACAATAAAGCAGGGTTCAAAAATGTTGGCTGGTAGACAACTGGAACACAGAGAGAAAATTAAAAGCAGAATTCGTCAAATTTTAGGTCAGCTATTATCCACTCAGTGTATTCCAAAACGGATTTTCAGTTCGAGGCTAAACTAACCCACATGAATTTATGCTTCCAATGCAACGCAAGCAGAATGTCATAAAGATTAAAAATTACCTGCACCTAAGAACATCAGAAAGAAAATGCAATTGAAGAACAATAATTAGCTACCAGGTGTTTTCTTTGAGAGGCCTATGCTGGTTAGTAAGGAGCCACTTGGGCAATACACAGGAAGGTTTTCCAAAAACAGTAAGTTATACCTTTCCACCCAGGCAAAGTCTGCTTCATAATCTCTTAGCAGCAATTAGCTGGTGTAGAGTTGTGATCGGAGTACTAGGCTAAGCCTGGGAGACTAGGGTTCAAATCCCCACTCAGCCATGAAACTCATTGGGTGACCTTGGGCCAGTCGCTGTTTCTCAGCTTAACCTACCTCACAGGGTTGCTGTAAGGATAAGATCCTAAGAAGGCCATTGGCCCATCTAATCCAGCATACTGTTCTCACTGTGGCCAACCGGACACCTGAGTGCAACAGCACTCTCCCCACGTGTGATCCCCAGCATTTGGAGCAACTGGCCTAAAATGGGGAGAGGGAGAAACAGGTACACCACCTTGAGCTCTTTGGAGGAAAGGTTGGATTTAAATGTAAATCATCATCATAACCTACCATGTGATTACTATAGCTAATTGGGGGGTGGTTTGGGGGATCAGGCCAGCATTATCTCCCTTGTATGTGGAAATGGACAGCTGGTGATGTTGGGCTTAACCATATAACTGAAGGCCACAGGTGCTCTGCTAAACATCTGCCCACTTACGCATCTGCCCAGAAGTACCCTTTTCATAACAGACTTCAGAATGGGATTATTTTAGATGAAGATGATCTGGGGAAAATCACACATACCAAACACAGGTCACCTGTTTCCTAATTTTTGTGCACCATATGATCATAGTTGTCAGCTGGTGATACTGGTAGTGTGTGAGCTTATATCCTGAGGGGCGGGAGTTTGCGTACTGGAGACTGGAAATAAAACCAAAGCTATTTCTCCTTCCCTACTCATTAATACCTGAAATGGATTGCAGAGGGGAATGTGGGAAGGAGGCTGTGAGACTAAGGTCCATCCCTTGTATCCCTAATATCAGGGGCACAGTAACATCCATAAAGTCAGGTATGTAAAGGGGACCAGTAATCAAGTCAAAGTCAAGACATTTATTATGGTCACAAACCAGAAAAAAATCAATACAAATATAGGAAATGCAACAATTAAAAACCAAGTACAAATTATACAATTCCTTCACTCAAGAAACCAACAGGTTTTTCTTCTTCTTGATCTACGCTGAGGTCAGAAAAAACCTAGCAACTCTTTCAGTAACAAAAGATGACACATCCCTTAGACAAAACAGCACTGAACAGGGAGCCAGCATGATTTAGGTGTGACACTAAACTATAGTGGGGTTCAAAGCCTCCATAATTGGGCCAGGGTCCCTCAGGTGGAAGAGCTCAATGTACGCACCTCAGTAAGCACACAGACTCTTCACACACCAGCCAAACGCATAGACAGCAGTGGGGGGTTGTGGGCACTGCACATATCAGTAATGGGGACAGTGCTAGCCAGCACTGTTCTTTCAATGGACGTGCTGGTCATCCAAACCCCATTATGTTCTAGCATAATATGAATGAGCCTTGGAGACTCTCCTCTCCTTTCTCTTCTTCCATGCATAAGAACCTAAGAAGAGCCCTGCTGGATCAGGCCAGTGGCTCATCTAGTCCAGCATCCTGTCCTCACAGTGGCCAACCAGGTGCTGATAAGAAGGCCAATAACAGGACCTGAGCAAACAGCACTCTAACCACTTGTGTCTCCAAGTAATGCAGCCTCAGGGAGGGAATTGGACATTTTTGCTTCCACATTTAAACGAACCAGAGCTCCTCATCATGTCCAAACTTGTGGGAACTTTGGTTAGTTGAAAGCCTGGTTAATTCAAAGAGCCAGGATCAAACCTTATGATCTTGTCTTATTCACTAACTATAATTTAATCTAATATGATTTCCCTGAGTTTGGACGTAACAGGGGCCTCTGGTTAGTTTAAAATTGGAAGTGGATGCTTCTGAGCTCCTTCTCAATAGGGATGGAGGAGAAATTAATTTGGTTCACATTTTAATGAGAACCTACCTAATTCAGACTTCATCAAACAATATGTGAAAGTAAACACACCTATCCTTCGAAATTCACACTTCTCCGCATTTTGCAGTGCACTTCTCCAGCCAAAAAGCATGAACAAAAATGTGTCTATTAGAAGAAAGTGTGCATAAAATGCATATGTTAGTGGAAACAACATACAAAAATGTATCATATTAGGGGAAATTGCTTGCAGACAGGTTTCTATTGGGCAAAATTGCACACAAAAATGCCTGTATTGGAAGAAATGCACACCAAAATGCTGACAAATGTTTTTGCGAGGACTTCCCTACCCCTCAAGGCTGGGGTTGAGCTTTGTGTCCCAAAGTGCCCCACTCATTCAGCTTTGTTGTGGCTCCCTTCCACTGCAGCTGAGAAGGCGATTAGCAGTATGGAGTCTAAAAAAACATGCCTGGAATTTGAAAAAAGCCCTTTCATTTGCTCTCCTTCATGGGCCGTGTGCTGGCTTGCAAACTTCCTTCTCCATCAACTCCTTGTGGCCCTAGCTTTACTATTTGCTCAGATAATTTACCTTGCTTTGTTTGGAGGACACTCCTGCTTAGAAGCAAACAGCTGACTCAGCTTACCGTAAGAAGCAAATTCTGGCGGTATGTCAGCAAAAGTGCTGGATTGTAATAAATGAAGCAGATGGTGTTTAAACATTCAGCATACTGTATATGCTAAGTATTTCATTCAGATGCATGGTCACGGGGCAAAGGATTGGACATGATCTGTTTGCGAGGAAGCAACCAAGCTGATATGGTAATGGCTGCCTTGCTAAGAGGCATTTTAAAAGGGTTTACCCATTAATACACGTGGAAAGCAATGTAAAGGACTGAAGGTTGAGGCATCATAAATTAATATGGTGGTCTACGCCGCACTCAAATGGTATAGGCCTCACTTGCACTTACATGGGAAGATTTCTGACATTCTCGTATAATTAATTTGGGGAATGTTTGGTCTGGTACTTAACTAGCCAACGCCACAAGAGAGCTCAGTTTGGAACAAACAGATCTCTTAACACTAGAAAACAAAGCTACCTGTACACATTGATCTGCACTAGGTTCCTGAGAGATTGTGAATAGGCCCACAGCAGCTGCTAAATGTATAGTTTTAAAAAGACACACTGATGTTAAATCAGGTGGATTATGTCATATATTAAGATGGGTTTGTCCTAAGACAGGTGTGACGAACATTTGGTCGGCCAGATGTTTCTGAACTACAACTCCCACAATCACTGGCCATTGGCTATGCTTGCTAGGGCTGATGGGAGCTGTAGTTCAGCAATATCTGGAGGACCAAGAGTTCTTCACACCTGTGTAACTGAGAGGAAGCTATTTTGGTTTCTGCATCTATCTTTTCAAGAGGCTTCTGTTTTTCCCATACTGTTGGGATCTGGGACAATTCTAGAGATGTGCAGCAATTGTAATGTTTCCGAAAATGGCAGTGGAGCACTACTCTCCCACACGTATGAGGGGTCCTTCAGGGGTCTTGGCATAAACCGATCCCCAATACATATAGGCAAAGCAAGAGTTTTAGATGCTTGGTCCTTTGCTATATCAAATCTCATTCTAGGGGAGGGCCAAGAAAGAGTCTTGGGCAGTGCCGGCACCATAAAAAGAAACGGAAAAAGGACTGGGGAAGACACAATAGAGGCAAGGTGAATTTCTGGAAGGAGGGAGCCATTATGTGAACAGTGTCTTTCTTTGAAGTAACCACAAGGGTTATATTGCAGCTTGATCATTGAGATCATCTGCAGGAGCGGCTTTGGTCATCCCCCGAGTTGGTGAAGCTCATTTAACATTGACACAAAATGGAGCTTTAGTGTCATCGGCCAAGTTCTCTGGAATGCTCTGCCAACAGAGCCACAGATTCAGCAGAAGCCTTCTGTTTTAACTTTTAAGAGCCTGCTGAAAACCTTTCTGTTCCACCAGGCTTATGGAGGCAATTAAGAAGGGTTTTTTGGCAACAGTTGACCTTTGTTTTTATTGTATTTTCAGTGTTTTTTATTCTATGGTGGTGGTGGTTATTTTTAACATGTTATAAATCACTTGGATGTTTTTAACGAAATAGCGGTATACAAACATTTTTTATAAATAAAATAAGGGTCCAGCAATGGAGGTGACTGGTAGGAAAGCTTGAAGCATGTGATCTTTGCAAATTCCAAAATGGTGTGGGTTGGAAGTTAGCTATTCACTGGATTTTGCACTTCTCTGAAAGTTCTGGTGCAGTCCTTGAACATTTTAAATGTATCACAGTTCCATCTGATTTAAAATCTGTATTTTTGAGAGAAAATGCATCTTAAAATGTGTATATTGAGGAGAAATACATTAAGTGTATTTGAAAATGTTTACTTGAAATGTTTTTAAAATATGTATTTAATGCAAATTTTCATGCAGATTTGTTTTTAAATAACAACGAGATGAGGAAATGTGAAGGAAAAGGACACCTACGGGTGAACACTTGCCAAAGTGACATGGAGCACAATACACTGATTCACCTATCTTTAGGTGATGTGGGGGGGAGCAAGCTACCTGTCGGGGGGGATTGCTTGCCCACTGTACCCTCCTGTATCACCTATGCCTTTGGAATCTGTTTACTTTTCCTTAAAGAGACCCATGGCACCCCTGCTAAAGGCTGCTGAGAAAAATCCAGGGGGAAAATCCACATTGAATCAAACCCTTAACAGCAATAAAGAGAACTGGCCTCTCAAAATGCAAACAATAATACTCTAGTCTGATTCCCAAGGGTCTGCTTTTATTGCTTGAACATTTTGCAAGGCACAAGTAAATAACTGTGTGTGAGTGTGTGTTTGGGAAGGGAGTGCATGGAATCAATTGTAAAACAAGCATATCAACAGCCAGCTCTGTCTCCTTGAGCCAATGCAAACAATAGGTTTGACCTTGGAAGAAGTCAAAGCAAACGAGCTCCTTATCTATTCCTCAGGATGGGCACCTGATTAGCCAGAAGGTCACTTAACTTATTTTTAAAATAGAAATGCCTTTGTTGATTGCAAGTCTCTCTCAGTTAGGAAAGTAAAGCTAGGAGTAAATTCACCATTGTTAAAAATATAGAGAACTCTGACTGACCAGGAGGCTTGCTCAGCTGCCCAAACACAATGCTAAGATATAAGTAACTCAATAGAGGTAAGACATTTGTTTTCGGCATTTGGTTTTTTTAGTGTTGAGAGTTCACTGCTGTTAAAATGGAGTGTCATACTACTAGCAGAAACCAGTTAATGATTTGAAACGAATGCTGATGGACGTTAAAGAGGAAAGCACAAAAGCAGAACTACAGCTGAACATCAAGAAGACTAAAGTAATGACAACAGAAGATTTATGTAACTTTAAAGTTGACAATGAGGACATTGAACTTGTCAAGGATTATCAATACCTCGGCACAGTCATTAACCAAAATGGAGACAATAGTCAAGAAATTAGAAGAAGGCTAGGACTGGGGAGGGCAGCTATGAGAGAACTAGAAAAGGTCCTCAAATGCAAAGAACACTAAAGTAAGGATCATTCAGACCGTTGTATTCCCAATCTCTATGTATGGATGTGAGGTTGGACAATGAAAAAGGCGGATAAGAGAAAAATCAACTCATTTGAAATGTGGTGTTGGAGGAGAGCTTTGCGCATACCATGGACTGCGAAAAAGACAAATAAATTGGGTGACAGAACAAATTAAACCAGAACTATCACTAGAAGCTAAAATGATGAAACTGAGGTTAACATACTTTGGACACATAATGAGAAGACATGATTCACTAGAAAAGACAATAATGCTGGGAAAAACAGAAGGGAGTAGAAAAAGAGGAAGGCCAAACAAGAGATGGATTGATTCCATATAGGAAGCCACAGGCCTGAACTTACAAGATCTGAACAGGGTGGTTCATGACAGATGCTATTGGAGGTCGCTGATTCATAGGGTTGCCATAAGTCATAATTGACTTGAAGGCACATAACAGGAAGTGTCTGAACTGAGCCTTTGACTTTCTTCAATATTTCTTGTTAAGTTTTACATGGGGAGGAATTGCCAAATTTGCTCTGAGTTTTAATTTAAAGGAAACTCATGCATGGCAAAGCCATCACCTATTTGGTTTACCACATGTAGAATTCTGTGTAGATCTACCCAATCCACATTCCAAACATGCCAGTTTTGTCACAGACCTGGTGCCTAATTAGAAATGAAGCACAAATGGTAAAGCAATAATATAATTTTTATATGTACTATACATATGAGAGAGAGAGAGAGAGAGAGAGAGAGAGAGAGAGAGAGTTGATTAGTGTTTAGAGTGTTAGATTAGGACTAGTGAGCCCAGGTTCAAATCACAACCATAAAACTCACTGGGTGACCTTGGAACAGTCACTATCCTTTTGCCCAACCTATTTCACAGGATAGTTGTTGAACAGAAACCTGAGGAGAAAAGAACCATGTATGCTGCCTTTATGCACCTTGGAGGATGTAAATGCAGTAGGTAAAATGAAAGAAGTAAACGGAGTCACCTGTTATACAGTATATCCCTTACCAATCTCCTTATTGCTAGGAACCACTATCTTTTGTAAAGGGTAAACGCTGTAGATTCATGGCAGAGAAACAACAGAACAAAATGGCTACAGTATACAGTAGGGCCCCGCTTCCTGGCGCTCCACTTCTCAGCGTTCCGCTAATGCGGCGGCTTTCCTCCCCTCTTTTAAAGCCGCTTTTGCGGCATTTTCGCATCATTTTCGCGCAATGTGCCCCATTACAGTCAATGGGGTTCCGGTTTATGGCGATTTCCGCTTTATGGCAGGGGTCCGGAACGGAACCCGCCGTATAAGTGGGGCCCTACTGTAATTTGAGTGAGCCTTTGGAGCTGTCACAAGTTTAGCCAAATATTTTTCTGTTATCTGGATGTGCTTTAGCCTGATTATCTCTGTTGCTGCATCTTGTAACACATTCTTGAGCCAGAGAGGATATATTTTTAACCAAAGAGGGAATCTCCCAAATCAGCAGTGGAGTTCTTCATTTTTACTTTATTTATTTATAGCACTTGCACTCTGCTCTTCATCTGAAAAAGCTCTCAGAGCAACTTACATAAAATCCCTGCTCATAGGATTACAATCTAAAGGGCACAACACAAAAGGAAAAAGGCAAGAGGAGAGAAGAGGAAATCAAACAAACTCAGGCATCAGTTCTTAAAGTTAATCACTGTTATGCTTACAGTACTGTGCCTTTTATTTTGTTCAGTATAAGCAACCAATCACATAAAGCACTGAAGTGGAGTACAGTAGGGCCCCGCTTTACAGCGCTTCACTTCACAGCATTCCGCTAATACAGTGGTTGTGAATTGTAGAAAGGTCCCGCTTTACAGCGCTTGTTCCACTTTTACGGTGGTTTTTTGCCACCGGGCACCATTTTGGTCAATGTAAGTCAATGGGATCTGCTTTACAGCGGTTTTTGCTTTACAGCGGGGGTCCGGAATGTAACCCGCTGTATGAGTGGGGCCCTACTGTATTAGTCTTGTTATCAGAAGTAGCAAGAATCCATGGGAACAACCCCCCCCAAAAGCCTCAGTATCGGCCAGGCATCTCCCTTTTGCTGCATTGGTAGGAGTCTGGATGCTATTGTTAATTAAGGAGCACATACTTGTGACTTTAATCAGTTTAGCAGCAGCAGCAGCAACAAACAGTTTTTAAAGGCAATGATTTACTTTGACAGGCAGAGTAAGATTTCACTTTCCTTTCCAAAAGAATGGATGCTAGTGACATGCTTTTAAACAATGAAATGCAAAGCAGGGAAAGAAGAAAATTGCTCCAGCAAGTCCATTAGATATCTCTAGCACTTAAATAGCATTAATGCTATGCTGAAAATTTCTTCTACATTGATACAACCATTCCATCAATCAATCAGAAAAGAAACTGCATTAGAAAATTACCAAAGGGGAAAGGACATTTTGGTGAAATTTTCATTGGTGGTGTGCAGGGTTTTTCTGCTTGCCTTGTTTTTAAGGTGGTTGATGGCGTGTCTTTGTCTTTCCTTCCATTCTACAAATCAGCTTTCTGATAGTTTGCATTCAGCAGCCTTTCAGGGTGATGGTTCTTCTTGGAAACCCCACGAAGTCCTCAGCTGGGCTTTCCTGTAAGTGTGGGGGAAGGTTGTCTACCATGTTCCTGACAGCTCTTTATTTTTTAAAAATGAAGTCATTTTACTTTTAAAGAAACCAGTGTGTAAAGGTTTGTTTAAAAGGCCATTTTAAAAGGCCTTCCCTTAAAAATAAAATCAGCAAGCTAGAAATTGAAGGATCTGTCAGTTTCAGTTTTCCCATGTATCCAATCTTTCAGTTTTCCACATTCTGAAGCAATTTGTGATCCTCATGAAAATTCATCAGCATTTTAATGCGAAATTTCTCCTAATCAAGATATTTTGAGTAATGTACACATTTTGGCCAACAATTTCCCCATATATAATACAATTTTAATAATATTTTCATTTATATATTCGTTTTTATGCATACCTTTCCCAGGTATATGCATTTTTGCTAACACAGTTGGGCTGGAGAACTGCATCACAAAATTCAGATAAGTGTGAATTTCAAAGGAAGGCTGTGTTTCATTTCTCATATTATTTCAGAAAGTGTGGATTTTATAGGTTTGCCTTTAAATGTGAGCTGAACCTAATGCCATCCCAACAGCATCCCTACAGCAAGCACATTGATCTCGGGCACTTGGTAGCCAGCCACTTCCCAGGGAAAGATCTCATGAGGTTACACCTGCCATGGGGCTTTTTCAGCTCAGGAAGCGCAGGCAGCAGGTGAGACTGCAGAGCACTAGGGAAATGTTTAATGGAAAGAAAAATATGCACACCATCCTCAGCCAACTTGCATCAATAAGATAACCTCACCTCATCCCCGGATCCACAAAAATGATAAACTTCTAAAAACATTCTAAAGTACTCTGCAAATGAGGCAGAAAAACCAAAGCCTCTTTCATTGGGAAAGAAAACTTTTAAGAAATTGGGGAGTAGGTATTGGCACAGCACCAGCTGCAGCAAATACTGCAAGTGGAACCCCATGTTCTAAACCCATCACATGTATCAATAGATTCCATTAAATCCTGGGTAAAGCTGAGATACATTTTCTCAGAAGAGATTTTACTCTTCATCCAAACTCTGATGGTGATATCTAACTGTGAGTGGGATACAAATATAATGGTGGTGGTGGTGGTGGTGGTGGTGATGTGGCTGGCAGTTTTGACTCTGTAGTAATTCTTTTGCAAAGCTCCTATTGTTCCTTTAACAAAAGCAGAACTGAGACTGAGAGACAGAGGCTCGCCCAAAGCCACCAGGAGGGTTAAACGTTGGAACGTGGAAAACTGTCCAGACTATTGGTCCTCTTAGCTCAATACTGTCTTCACTGACTGGTAGTGGCTCCCCAACTTTCCCAGACCTTCCTGGAGATGCCAGGGATTGAACCTGGGACCTTCTGTATGCAAAGGCCATGCCTGATCACCCAGGTATGGCTTTTTCCCTTCCAGGGGGCATAGTTGTGGAGGGGGAGACCAAGGCTGCTACCAGCTCTGGCTTCTTCATCAACCATGCTACAGCATGATGCCAAAAAAATGGAGCACAAATTGCAACACCAGAATTTCAGAAACCATTATTTGCAAATCATATTTCAAGTTCAGAAGTTTGAGTTTGAGAGGAAAGGATGGGTGAGGTAATTCCTGACCCTGAAACACCTGAAAGACTTGGGAGGCAGCTGACCAAGAGAGGAGGCGGAGCTCTGGTGAGGTAAGCAGCTCATCTGCATACTTTCTTTCCCATCAGGCTCAGCGGCGCGCACCTTATGGCGCGCAAATTTAAATAAAACCAAAAACCAAAAAACCAAACCAAAATCCATTCAACTAACTCCTGGCACTCACAAAAGAAACATCAAGACTGCCACTGTCAACCGAAATAGGAAACAACAAACATAAAATGGAGGGGGATCAAGCAGTTGTTGTCACCTGCAACGTGTGCGCTATGTTCATCTTCTTAACGGAAACCAGACGCGATTACACTTGCAGCAACTGCAGATTGGTGGCGCTCCTAGAAGAAAAGGTTAGGGGGCTGCAGCAACGCATAGACACCCTGCGACTTATCACAGAAGATGAGGACTTCCTCGATAGAACACAAGAGGAATTAAGGGAGCGACACAAAGTACAGGAAGAAAGTGACAAGGAAGAACAGGACTGCAACAGCTACAAATCCCCGTGGAGGACTGTCACTGTAAGGGCAAGGAAAAACAGGAGGGATTCAGAACTGATGCAACTAACAAATCGCTTTCAGTGTCTCTCGGCAGACAGCACCTCTGAAGAGCCTCAACAAACTCACCTGCATCAAGAGACACTGACTGCAAAGGAAGACTCCACACCTCGGAAGAAGGAAGCTGATGCAACCACTGCTCGCGGCAAAAAGAGGAGGGTGCTGGTGGTTGGAGACTTGTTGCTCAGGGGGGTAGAGGCACCGGTATGCCAGCCGGACAAAATGAATCGAGAAGTCTGTTGTCTCCCTGGGGTGCGCATCCAGGATGTCACTGACAACCTGCCGAGGCTCATTGGGAAACAAGATAGGTACCCCTTTCTCCTCATCCATGTGGGCACGAACGACACGGCCAGAAATACTTTGGAACAGATCACCTCGGACTATGAGGCTCTGGTTAGGAAGGTCAAGCATTTGGGGGCGCAGGTGGTCTTCTCGTCAATTCTTCCCATAAAGGATAGAGGACTACAAAGGGAAAGGAAGATACTGCAGGTCAACGACTGGTTACGCAGATGGTGTCGACGGGAGAGGTTTGGATTCTGGGACCATGGTCTAAGCTTCTTGGAGGGGGGACTGTTGGCAAGAGATGGGCTGCACCTCACGAGGACTGGGAAGAATCTCTTTGGCAGAAGTATGGCAAAACTCATCAATAGGGCTTTAAACTAAAACCTCTGGGGGATGGAGATGATAGCTTAAAGACCGATCCAAAGACAGCGGGTTGTAAGCGCAGCGATTTGAAGGGTACAGGAGACACTGGGAGAGAGAAAGGGATGCATGGCAAAGCTCATGGTATATTAACGGAGGAATCCAATCGGGAGAAAAGAGACTTCTGGTGTCTATATACCAACGCGCGGAGCTTGGGAAACAAACAAGGGGAGCTTGAAGTCTTAGTGCATCAAGGCAAATATGACTTCATAGGGATAACAGAAACTTGGTGGGATGACTCCCATGATTGGAATATAGCCATTCAAGGATATAAACTCTACAGAAAGAATAGAAGCAACAGAAAAGGAGGAGTAGCATTATATGTCAAAGACAAATACACCTCTACGGAAATCCAAGAGAGCGAACAAAGTGGTCCGATAGAGACCATTTGGGTAAAAATAAATGGAGAAACAAATAAAACTGACATGGTAGTAGGTGTCTACTACAGACCCCCTGGCCAAGAAGAGGTGGTAGACGAGGCCTTTCTCAAACAAATCTCTGAAATCTCAAGGAGGCAAGAAGTAGTAGTGATGGGGGACTTCAACTACCCGGATATCTGCTGGGAGACAAACTCTGCGAAGCACAAAGCCTCCAACAAATTCCTGATGGGCCTTGCTGGTAATTTCCTCTTTCATAAAGTAGAAGAAGGAACAAGGGGATCGGCAATCCTTGACCTGATCTTAACTAACACGGACGAATTGGTCACGGGAATTAAAGCGGTCGGTACCTTGGGGGAAAGTGACCACATAATGCTGGAATTCGGGATTCTGGGGAAAGCCAAAGAAGAATATAGTCAAACATGGACCTTGGATTTCAGGAAAGCCGATTTTAGCAAGCTCAGGAAAATGATGGGTAGGATCCCGTGGCTAGATAGACTAAAGAAAAAAGGAGCCCAAGAAGCGTGGGAGTTCATGAAGAACGTATTACAAAAAGCGCAATCGCAAACAATTCCAAAGAGAAAGAAAAATGGAAGACATCGGAAAAAGCCAATGTGGCTACATGGAAGACTGGTGGAGGAGGTAAAAGTAAAAAAGAGCATGTATAAAGAATGGAAGGAAGGACGCATCACCAAGGAAGAGTACCGACGAGCGGCTCAGGCTTGCAGGAATAGCATAAGGAAAGCTAAAACCCAGAATGAGCTGAGGCTGGCGAGGGAAGCGAGGAACAACAAAAAGGGGTTTTTCAGAAATGTTCGAAGCAAGAGAAAGACCAAGGAAACGGTGGGACTGCTGCTCAATGAGGATGGCAAAATGTTGACAGATAACGAGGAAAAAGCAGAACTGCTCAACACCTATTTTGCCTCCGTTTTCTCCCAAAAAGGGAACAGTGTGCAACCTTGCATCGGTAGCAATCTCAGTAAGGGGTCGGGACTGCAGTTCGAGATTGATAAGGAGATAGTCAGGAAATACCTAGTTAACCTAAATGAGTTCAAATCTCCAGGGCCCGATGAACTGCATCCCAGAGTATTGAAGGAACTTGCGGATGTACTCTCGGAACCTCTTGCCATCATCTTTGAGAAATCCTGGAGAACGGGAGAGGTGCCGGAGGATTGGAGACGGGCAAACGTCGTCCCGCTTTTTTAAAAAGGGTAAAAAAGAAGATCCGGGGAATTACAGGCCGGTCAGTCTGACTTTAATACCGGGAAAGATATTAGAACGGATAATAAAAGAATCCATTGGCAACTATCTAGATGACAATGCTGTGATTAGAAGGAGCCAGCATGGGTTTGTCAAGAAAAAATCCTGTCAAACTAATCTCATCTCTTTTTTTGATCGGGTCACTAGCTTAGTAGATGGTGGAAATGCTGTAGATGTCATCTATCTAGATTTCAGCAAGGCGTTTGACAAAGTCCCCCACGACCTTTTGATTAGCAAACTAGTCAAATGTGGACTACATGGAAATATTGTCAGGTGGATTCACAACTGATTGGAAAACTGTACTCAAAGAGTGGTTGTTGGTGGCTCTGCTTCGGACTGGAAGGAGGTCTCAAGTGGAGTGCCACAGGGTTCTGTCCTGGGGCCAATACTCTTCAACATTTTTATCAGATGATGGCGTGGAGGGAAGCCTTATGAAGTCTGCGGATGATACAAAACTGGGAGGGATAGCTAACACAATGGAAGACAGGAATAAAATCCAAAGGGACCTGGATAGACTAGAAAATTGGGCTGAAATTAATAAAATGACATTCAATAAAGACAAATGCAGGATTCTGCATTTAGGCCACAAAAACAAGATGCACGGGTACAGGATGGGAAATACCCGGCTTAGCAGTAGTGCATGTGAGAAGGACCTTGGAATTGTAGTGGATCGCCAAGTTGAACATGACCCAGCAGTGTGATGCTGCGGCAAAAAAGGCAAAAACGGTTTTGGGCTGCATAAACAGAGCTATAGTTTCCAGGTCAAGGGAAGTAATAGTCCCACTATATTCTCCATTGGTCAGGCCTCATCTGGAATACTGTGTTCAGTTCTGGGCGCCTCATTTTAAGAAAGATATAGACAAATTAGAGCGGGTTCAGTAGAGGGCGACAAGGATGATAGCCGGTATGGAGAACAAGTCTTATGAAGAAAGGATGAAGGAACTTGGCATGTTCAGTCTGGTGAAGAGAAGGCTGAGGGGTGATATGATTGCACTCTTTAAGTACCTGAAGGGCTGTCACATAGAGGAGGGTACAGATTTGTTCTCTGCTGCCCCAGAGGGTAGGACTAGGTCTAATGGTTTTAAGTTGCAGGAGCGTAGATTCAGATTGGATATTAGAAGGAACTTCTTGACAGTAAGGGCGGTTCGGCAATGGAACCGACTGCCTAGGGAGGTGGTGGGATCCCCTTCACTGGATGTCTTCAAGCAGAGGCTGGACAGCTATCTGCGGGAGATGCTCTAGCTGTGGATTTCCTGCTGTGAGCAGGGGGTTGGACTCGATGGCCTACAAGGCCCCTTCCAACTCTATGATTCTATGATTCTGTTTCATTCAAAACCCCTGCAAGGAAAACTACTGAAATATGTTGGGAGGAACAATCCCACGTATTACTGTGTTGCACAGTTGACAGATAGTGTCAGTGCAAGTGTCAAAAATATGTTTAGCAAACTATCTATTTAAGCATACTCCAGTTCATTTTTTTGCAAGCAGTGAGCCTGCAGTTCTGAACATTTCGGCTGGGGAGTAAAAAGACCTACTCTGGCTAAGGGGACCTGTGGGATGCTTCTTGCCTTACTGTTTAAAATATATCAGTGAGCCCCTGCCCCCACCCCGAGTTTGCCGTTCCTTTTGTTTCCTGGTATTTCACAGGTCGAATGTCATGCACCCTTCAGATTGCTTGGTCATGCATGATGACCAGGGAGAGCGAGTAGTGTGAACCAGCCATTTAGATGTAAATGGTGGAATGCAGATGACTAGCCTGTGGGGAGAAAAGGAAGCCAGGTGGAAGATGGCAGGGACTGAATTAATCAGATGAGACTTCCTTCAGCCTTTGTAAACAAAAATAACATCACTGCTATTAACTTTTTAGCTGATTTCTAACAGTTTTCTTGAAGCACCACAACACTATTTCCCAAAACATCAATTCCAACCAGTCTTCTCCAGTACTTTTTGAAAAGGAAAATTTTAACTGCCCAGGGGTATATTTATTATTATTTATTTATTTAAAATATTTCTATCCCGCCCTTCTACCCTATAACAGGGCACTCAGGGCGGCTTACAAAAATAAAATCAAGTACATATATAATAAAATTGTAAACAATAAAATCACAAAAACATTAAAATAAATTAAAATACATAAAATACAATTAAAATACATTATATATATAAATATATATATAGGGAGTGGTACTAAAGGGGACTACAAGGGTAAAATTTAACATAGAAGGCATAAAACCATAAAATCAGTGTCAGGCTTTACCTTCAGACCCTCCCAAAGGCTCTCCAGAACAAGATCGTTTCTAGAAGTATATGATTATAATTCACATCCCAAGAGCACACCACTACAACACACCTGTGGCTTTTCCCCATACCTGCTCTCTTGCTTAGAGTCACATTCCATGACATATAAAAGCCTACACAGAATGGAAATCCTCAGGACTGGGACTTTGACAGCTCGAATGCAGGAGAGCATTGTAGGGAGTAACCCAAACCCAAGATACGCTGGGATGGATGATATGTTGGAATAGGCAGGTTTCCAGATGAATCAGGGCTCAGCCAGGACTACACTGGTTGAAGCTCCCCTTTCCAGCTCAGTTGGAGATTAGGGATGGGGGAGAATATTTGCTAAATCAGATTTATTACCAGATTTTGACATAATCCGATAATTCACATTGTTTTCGGACCTGCATTGATTTCTTGTGGCAGGTCGCGGCTGTCAGCGGCACAATTTTAAAAAAAAATCTGTTCCCAGTTTTACGTTACTGTCTTCGCAATTAGCTTTTCTCTAAACTGATGCATTCTTAAGTTCTGTCTAGGTGACGACAATCGACATTAACAATCAAAAGTACTGCAAAACAACAAGAGTAGCAAAATGGGAGGGGGGACAGCCCTTGTTAAGCAGCACAGCAGTTAGCCTGAGGCAAGAGACAGAATTAATGGGCAATTAGCTGCCTAATTGATATTTAAATAGGAAAAAATCAATGGAACAAGTGCCGACAGCATAAGCATTTTCATTAGCATTTTCTTCAGCAAGTACGTTATTTTTTATTTTTTATATATATATATTTTGCTGGAAAAAACCCGCAAATTGGCAACTGTGAAAATAATCAGGAACAAAAAATGTCGGATTGATACTGGAAGACCATCAGAATTCGAACAGATAGGAACCAGCTACCGAACCCCATCCCTGCAGGAGATACACCAGTGCAAGTCCTCCATCCCAGCTCAGCTGAGGCGGGCGTAAAACCTGAAAAAGGGGCATTCCAAGACTTGGGGGGGCATGGCAGGGGCAAGACTGGGCAGGGGAGACTTATCCCTGTTCCAGATTCCTTTCAGCTTGGTCATCATTGGACCAGTCACAGTGTCTCAGCCTCACCTACCTCACAGGGTTGTTGTGAGGATAAAATGGGGAGGGGGAGAACCATGTTTGTACACCACCTTGAGCTCCTTGGAGTAAAGGTAGGAGATAAATGCAATAAACAAATAATGCAACAAACGAAATTGCTTTTATGTAGTGGGACAGATTTTTTCATTTGTTTGACTAGACACAATAACCGCATACAAAAATTCTACCAGTATTTGATGGAGAGAAGAAGACACCCCCCCAAAAAACACACACATATCTTCCTGCTTCCCCAAAACAGCTCTATCCTCGAGCACCTTGCTGCTGCTCCTCCCTCTACCTAATACACCTCAGTCTGCCTAATGGTATGGCCAGAGGTGGCTGGTGCGCATTGGGACTGGTTGGGCGGAAGGCAGAGAGGCCAACAGTAGGTGGAGCCAGAGCCAATGGCAGGCAGAGCCAACTAATTCTAGTTTTGTCCACTTCTTCCTCCCTGGTGAGTTCTACAATGGCAACCCTCAGACTAAGGAGGAGGAAGCTGACTGCCAGGGCCACCCCCTGGGCTGATTGTTAGGCACGTGGGGGCTGGCTGAGGGCAGAGTGAAGTTGGTGGGGCAGTGTCCTATTTGCCCCAATGGACCAGCCGTCATTAGGTGGGGCCAGCCCTGGAACTGGGCGTGTGAATATTACTCAAATACATATTCTGATAATGGCTCACATGTTGTCACACCCTGTTTGTTGCTTTCAAAATCCATAGAATCCATAGAAGTGTCACACCCCGTTTGGTGCACTTCAAAAATAACCATGCAAACCAGTCCTTTCATTTTCCTATGTACATATGAGAATCAAATTGGGTGAGTGCAATGTGAACTACTATTAATTTAATTCATTCACAAGTCTTCATGGCTAGTTTACAGTATGGGCCCAAAACTGTGTTTCGGTTGGTAAAGTAATTAATAAAGACCAAATGTGGGTACTAATTAATGTATGTGCCACATTAAAATCAAGTAGAGCAATTGCTACGTTGTCTCCAAATTACCTTTCCTCTGTATCTCTCTGCTTCTCTGAACATTAGTACGACAAGCATATTATTAATACACAGTGATTACAGCACTTATAAAAGAGTAATGTAACTCCTATTGCACATATTAAGCCTATAATTCAGCAGAAGAACCTCGGTGACAAAATGCCTGGGGTATAGCTAGTGCAGGATGCCAAGATAAAAATTACAGCACTAATTTAATCAAATGTTAAAAGAATGCAAACAGTAATGCATTAAACACTGTAAGGAGTAGGATGGGGCAATGAGGCTCTAGTCCAGATCAATCCTAAAATCAGTCCAGTCAAGTAGCCTCCTTTTTAAAAGGACACACAATGTATTGACCAAAATGTTAAACTTTGGATGATGTTGATGATGATGACTGCCCTTCACCAGCAGGTCCCAGGGCCGGTTACAACAGTTTAAAATTCAATGTTACAAACAGATTACAATCACGGGAATAGGGTGGGTCTGGAAAACATACATCTCAAATGTTAAAGAAGTGTGCCTTCAGCATTGGCCAAAAAGTGAAGTTGCCAGATGCAATTCTGTAGGAAAAGAGTTCCACAGCTTAGGGTCTGCCACAGAGAATGCCCTCTCTCGGGCCACCATCCTCTAACTTCTGAGGGTGGTGGAACCACCAAGAGGGACCCTTCTGCTGATCTTAAGACCCAAGGAGGGCTGTAGGTTGTATCCAATGTTAGTTCTACTCAAAGTTTTTGTTGTTATGTGCCTTCAAGTCGATTACGACTTATGGCAACCCTATGAGTCAGCATCCTCCAGTAGCATCTGTCATGAACCACCCTGTTCAGATATTATAAGTTCAGCTCTGTGGCTTACTTTATGGAATCAATCCATCTCTTGCTTGGCCTTCCTCTTTTTCTACTCCCTTCTGTTTTTCCCAGCATTATGGTCTTTTCCAGTGAATCATGTCTTCCCTTTGTGTGTCCAAAGTAGGATAACCTCAGTTTCATCATTTTAGCTTCTAGTGATAGTTCTGGTTTAATTTGTTCTAACACCCAATTATTTGTCTTTTTCGCGGTCCATGGTATGCACAAAGCTCTCCTCCAACACCACATTTCAAATGAGTTGATTTTTCTCTTATCTGCTTTTTTCACTGTCCAACTTTCACATCCATACACAGAGATCGGGAATACCATGGTCTGAATTATCCTTACTTTAGTATTCAGTGATACATCTTTGCATTTGAGGACCTTTTCTAGTTCTTTCATAGCTGCCCTCCCCAGTCCTAGCCTTCTTCTAATTTCTTGACTATTGTCTCCATTTTGGTTAATGCCGAGGTATTGATAATCCTTGACAAGTTCAATGTCCTCATTGTCAACTTTAAAGTTACATAAATCTTCTGTTGTCATTACTTTAGTCTTTTTGACGTTCAGCTGTAGTCCTGCTTTTGTGCTTTTCTCTTTAACTTTCATCAGCATTCGTTTCAAATCATTACTGGTTTCTGCTAGTAGTATGGTATCGTCTGCATATCTTAAATTATTGTACACCAACTGAAATTAATGTACATCACTAACAGGGCCATTAACTTCAGTGGGTCTACTCTGAGTAGAACTTAATTGAATACAACTCTTAGTGTCAGCATCTGACATGAATCATTTACATGTATATGGCCATGGATATGAATTATACATGGATTTCAACCACTTTGGGAGCTTGGGAGCAAAACTGAAAAACAAAATCACTTACAGGTATGGAAGAGTTTTTGGTAGGCTTAAGTCACACACTCTCTTCAAAGCTTTATCTCGTTAATAGCAAGAGCAACTTGTCATATATTTATATATAAACTCTGTAGAGAATAGACAGAAATACTATTCTAACGGAGGCTAAAACAAGACAGATAGTTGGTTAGAAAAGATATAGCACATGGTGTGGATACAACAAATACATGTTTGAGCATATGTGCATTATATATATAATTCCAATTAAAAATAGGTGATAATAGAAAAACAGAGAGGCAGATAGGTTTCATTCAACATTGGGGAGCAGGCCACATACAGAAAAAAAAAATCAATATAAGTTTTTATATCCCATGCTCCTGAGAATGAAGTTAATCATCTCATAGCTTGGCTGTTTCCCCAACTGAAATCTTCTTACATCATTTCTGTATGAATTTTCATAGATGTATGATGGAAAAGGCAATCGAAATTGAGAACTGACTTTTGTTTTGTTTTCTCGTTTTGTTAATGCAAGATGAGAGAGGCAAGCTATTACATATAACAGCTCCAAATCCTTCTTCTAGCAGACTTTACATGGCTAGTCTGGATGGAAACTGATTGTAAGATATATATATTTTTAAAACACCTTGGGTATCGAAAGGTTTTACATGATGAACAGATTAAACTGCTGAAAAGATAGGCTTTGAACTAGACTATTTAACTGGGTTTTGCTGTCACTAGTTCTGTAAAGGCCAAAGTAAATATAATACCCTGTTTTGTTAAGGTGTTGGACTACAACCTGGGAGAACAGGGTTCGAATCCCCACACAGCCATGAAGCTCACTGGGTGACCTTGGGCCAGTCACTGCCTCTCAGCCTCATGAAAACCCTATTCAGAGGGTCGCCATAAGTTGCGATCGACTTGAAGGCAGTACATTTACATTTTTTTACAGCCTTTCAGGTTCCCTAGGGGTTGCTTGATCAAATTTTCAGAAGAAAGACAGAGAGAAAGAGAGGTTCAATTTCCCATAATATTGTATATCTGTGAAGTTCAGTTGAGTTCTTGCATCCTGAATTAGGGGAGAAGCTTTGAGAAGGGTGATAAGCTACAAAGGCAGATCACTTTGGTATTTCTAAAAATCAGCCCAGTTATGGTAGTGACAATTACTGTGATCCCACACACAGGTAGGCTGCTTAAAATCCCATTGACCTTCAATTGTAGCAGGACTGAGAGCATTTACCAGCAGGAAGTAAGTCCCATTGATCTCAGGAGGATATACTACCAAGTAAAACATGCTTTAGATCAGGTTGACTGTAGGAACTATTGATGAGAAGCAGCTAAAACTGAACACATGTATACTATATATATAATGCATACAAACAAGTTTGAAAGACAGACGCAGATGCACACAAATATGTATAAAGAAACACAAAAGTTGCTAAAAAACAAGATTCACTCTGGACAGCAGCAGCCTAAAATGATGATCTGGTTCTGCAACTGCTGTAATTGTGTGTGTGTGTGTGTGTGTGTGTTTACTTGCTTTAAAAAAATGGGTATTTATACTTTCATTCTGTTTGTGCTTGGGGATCTCAGTAGTCTCTCATCCAAGGGACCGAAGAGGTCCATATCTGCTCAGTGTCCATATCAGATGCTACCAGACCATTAACTGGGCCCAAGCTTCACAATCTCATTTGTCCCCGTGTCCTACAACTAAAGTTGCCAGTATATAAACCTTCCCCTGTAAGTTGTGCTTTTAATGGCAGGTTGATCATACAGCACATAGCTAATTCAGGGGATTAACTTGTGACTCTATTACTTCATCACAACTAGGGTGGCCATGTGTCCTTCTTTACAAAAGACAGTCCTGTAGTTGAAGAGCTGTCCAGTCCAAGTCCAGTTTAATTATAGAGAAGGGAGACTGGGACCTTGAAGTTGCCCATCACCTATGAGCAGCACCTGGACAGCAAACTGAGCAGGCATACGACAGTCACCTGGTCACAGTCTCCCTCCACTATGACGAGATGTGCTGTATTCGTATTTAAATTATACAAGTGATTTCCAAATTTGCACCCGCACATGAAGATTAGCACAGGCAAATACAATGAGTGGCAACAAGTAAATGGCTAACTAAATCGGTACAGAAGACCCAGACGAACAGAAGTACAAAAACCAGGAGATAATATAAAACCAAAAACAGGCCCTACAAGGGCAGCCATAATATGGAGGTCTCTTCCCACTCTCATCAAAACTGGCATCAGTTTCCTTACTCTAGTCTAGGCCCTACAAATTAGTTCTTTTCAAGTAGTGCATTATTTTCAAGGCCGTAGCCTCTCAGATCTGTAGGTTTTTGCTGTCTCAGCCAACAAGGAGCAAGCGGATGGGGAAGAGTTTAACATGTTTCATAAGTGCAGTCTAAAAAGAAGCCTTTCAGCACCTCCAAACATCTCTGAGACACAGTGCTTGTATAATTGATACATGGGGGAATGTTTTTGAACCGATTAATTCCTCCTGGCACATTTCCGGACCACCCTACTGCACAAATCATTTTACAGGCCTGTAATTGTAAGTATGTCACAGAATGTGGTGGAAAAACAGATGGTGCCACTTCACTCTGCAGATGGGGAATTCACAATGTCACATGCTTCTCTCATGTTATAAACAGGGCTGGTGCCAGGCATGACTGGACCCTTTGGCACCAGCCCCAGGCCCACAGTGCCCTGCCGCACCTATGTCTCCTGCTGCGGTAGATGCTGGCCATGGTGCACGCACGTGCCTACCATCAATCCAGATGGTGGCCGAGGCTTCCCTAAGGGGCTGATACCTTGGCTGCCATCTTTGTTGATGGCAGGCATGCGTGCAACATGCCCAGCATTTACCCCAACAGGCAAGGTTAGTAGGGCGTGCAGGCAGGCGTCATGGGCCTGCACGGTTGTAGGGTGGTGCCTGGGAGCTCCCTCTCTGTGATCCGTGGCAGGGTCAGGAACTGACGCTGCCACAGATTGCAGAATGAGAGCACTACCCACCCACCCTAAGCCAGGGCCTGACCTGGCCACCAACTGACACTGGTCCCGTTAATAATAACAACTCCATGTAAATACAAAACTGGCAGCACGGGCAAATTGCTAAGATTGAACCTTTCTGCCTAGTGTGTATCAGGATTTGATCTGTAGGGAGTTTTCCTCTTTTTTTTTTAAGATAGAGAAGGAATTAAAAAATGTGACCCCACCCTCCTTCCACCTGGCGACCTGAAGTGGTATGGTGCATTTTATCACCTCAGAGTTCTTGAGGTCCACAGTGCTGACTTCCTTCTGGTCTTTGGAAAATAGGTTAAGTAAAGTGATACATTACAGAATCCAGCTTCAGATGCTCTTTGTGGAAGGGGTATAAGGCTGTACGTACCCACCCTCTCCACCCCTGAATTTTCCATGGTGAAAGGGAAAATCTGAAGGCGGATTGCAAATGCATTCACCTGAACGCACATACAGGCCTCCCAGAAACTGAGAATCCTGAGTGATGCTCCCAGGCCCACTTGCTTGAAATCAACATGTTTGTTTATAGCACTTTATAATGTTGAAAGCACTTCTCAAACACTGGTCTGCTTTGCACACCACACTAAGATAAGCCATGGCTTAGCATCAATGTGCAAGAGTGCAGGTCCCTGGGGAGGTGTCTGCAGCTGCTATGATCCTCCCCTGGTTCTGCTGCTGTGCTGCCATCATCATAAATCCTTGTTTGGCTTACTGTGTCATCTCAGCCTGGGCTTGTGGTTCTGTCTTGTTCCAGACAAACCATGGTCTGTAATCCATGAGTTCTTGAGTTTACAGCAGTGGAGGAGATCAACCATGGGCCCAGGTTTGATGCTTAGCCAAACCATGGCTTAGCTCATGGCAGTGCAACAGCAGGATGACCAAGGGAGGAGCATAGTGGCTGCAGACTTTTTTCCAGGAACCCTTGCATTCATGCTATGTCATGGTTTGGCTTAGTGTGATGTGCGAACCAGCCCAATACTGTATCTCAACAATCCTTACATCAACCTTAATAAAAACGTATTATCTTCATGCTGAAGGTAGAAGACTGAGATATTGCCTAAGGGTGAGGCACACCAAGGCCCCCTGCTCCTCCCAATTTTTTTTAAATTGAGGCTCATTTGGCTTTGGGGGGTTGTTTGGTTGGGGTGGTTGCTTATTATTTTGGGGCAGTTGTCTGCTTTTTTGTGTGTGTTTATTTGCTTCTTTGGGATGGTGTAGGCATTCTGCCTGTTTTGGAGGATTCTGAACATCACCAGTTTGGAACGGGAGATTCTGAACATCACCAGTGTTTCTTCTGTAAAACAGGGTGTTTTGTGATGCCCGTGTGTAATGAAATCTTCCAATGTCACCCATGGGCTAGATCAGCCTTTCCCAACTAGTAGGCCACCAGATGTTGTTGGACCACAATTCCCATCTTTCCTGACCATTGGCAATGCTGGCTGAGGCTGATGGGAGTTGTGGTCCAACAACATCTGGTGGCCAGTTGGGAAAGGCTGGGCTAGATGTTATGGTGATCCAAAGGTGGGGAAGTTTTTACAGGATGCTTTTATAACTTTGAGAAATCTTTCATATGAAAGAGAGCCTTAAGAAACACAGTAGAGCCAGTAGTGGATGGCACCTATTAAGATGAATAGGGTGAAAGGCAAGGAGATCAAGAATAGGTGAAGCCAGAGCCAATGACAAGCAAAGCCAAATAATTCCTCCACATCCTCCTCCTTGCTACAAAGGGAAACACTGAAACTAAGGAGGAGGCAGTTGACAGACTATGCCACCCGCTGGCTTGGTCGTAAGTAAGAAGGCAGATAGGTTGGACGGGGTTAGTGGGGCAGTGCCCCATTTGCCCTAGCAGACCAGCCTCCACTGGGTAAAGCTCAGGAATCCAAGAGGTTTTTTCTTGGCCCCAAATTTAATAGAAAATGCCTACGCAAATGGAAAGTGCTGAGTTTGGTAGCAACTTCATAAGTGTCAAAGCTAATACATTTCAGAGTTTGTGAAATACGATTTGTCTTCTTGACCTAAGTTATACTTGCTCCTGTATAGTTTATGCTGAGCAGCATCAGCATGAAAGCTGAATGGATTTGAATCTGAATGCTCCCAAGAAATTACTGGATGTTACTTTATTCTGAATGCAGCGCAGGGGCTGGACTTCCTATCCTTGGAAATTCCCATTTTGACACTTTGGTAGCACAGCAGACTTAATTAACACAGACCTGCTAGTGATGCCATCGGGAGTCATGTACTCCCAGAAGGTCACCCATGGCGGTAAGGTCAAGGGAGAGGAACTAGACAAAGAACAATGCAAGAAAGTCCTCAACGGCAGAACAGGCAGAGGATAACAATGTGTAGGTTACAACGGCTGTGAAGGCGGATGAAGGCTGCAGCAGACAAAAGACTTCCAATCATTGTGGTATCCATGCCATTGGATCAAAGCCTTTTTCTGTCAAGACTGTGTGTTGATCGCCGTGCACCAATCTCCCCACATAAAACAAATTCACGCACAGGCGTCTTCCAAGCAAATCCATCTGGAAACCTATGTCCTCACTGTGGGAGGCTGTGTGGATCCAGAATTGGCGTCCACAGTAACTTACGGACCCACCGTTAAAGACCTTATCTTGGAAGACAATCTTACTCGGCCACGAGTGATCGCCAATGAATGGCTTTGAACTGGAATGTGAATCACTATATCAGGTTGTTCAGCATACATGGTTGGCCAGTCTGATTGCATTTTTGCTTGCCATTTTAGCTTTTTAAAATGTTTTCAACCTCCATCAGGAAATATGCAGGTGCTCCCTGCAGATCCATTCCTTGACAGTAGGGATGGAAAGACATGTACATTCCAGTTCTCTCAGTTTCTCCACTGAGAAATTTTTATATCTTTCTAGTCATAAACTCACTTCTCCAAGTTACTGCAGCAATTTGTGGTTTGTTTTTAAAAGAAACATCATGAAATTTTTTCATCATTTTAGTGTTTCTCCTAATGAACACATTTCTGTATGTACACATTTTTGCAAGCAATTTCTCTTAATTTTTTTGTTATGTTCATGAATATATTTATTTTATTTTATTTGTTAAATTTATATCCCACCCTTCCTCCCAGAAGGAGCCCATGGCTATATATTCATTTTAGTACACATTTTACCCTAAAATATGCATGTTTGTAAATATTGTTCGGTTGGAGAACTCAGCTGCAAAATTCACATAAGTGCCATTTTCAAGGAATGGCTATGTTTCAGTTCTCATATTGTTTTGAAAAGTGCAAATCTGATGGATGCAGCTTTAAATGTGAACAGAATCAAATCTCTCCCCCATCCCTTCTTGATACAGTCCAGGATTTCAGAATGCTCTGAAAGATCTGTCCAATCTGGCAAGGCAAGGGGCTTGCTGGAAGGAAGAACATCAGTCTGCATGTAGCTATATGCAAGGAAGGAATGCTAAAATAAAGCAGTAATCTATAAAGCATAGTCTTGATTCTTATTTCTAAGAGTCCCAAACCTCTCAACACAAAACCCATCCTCTCCAGAATGACCCTGGCTGCAACCAAGAGTTGGCAAGTCCTGAGTAGGTGTTAGGGCCTAGGACCACCAATATGGCTTGCCACTCTCACTTGGCATGGACTCTGGCCAGGCTGGAAGCTTCCTGTGGCCTGTTCCAAATGATTCCCTAGAGCTCTCCTTTTCTTTCAATTTGGACAGGTCCCACTTAAGGTTGCCAGGTTCAGGGCCTGAGACTGATCTTTAGGAGAAGAGAAAGTCAGCCAAGTGCAGGTGTTCTTGCAACACTGTAATGGGAAAAACCACAAGGTGGAATTCTCCCTTCCCCCTGCACAACATTTAAAGATACATAAGACTTCTTGGAGGCCGGGCCTTATTCTTCTATTCTTCTGCCCTAGCCCTAGCAAAAGTGTGCTTGGCCCACTCTCAGCTCCTCATCAGTCACCCTCAGTTAAAAGGAATCTCTGTCATTTGCCTGATGCCCACCTAAAACCAAGAGCTAACCTTAAGAGTGACATATGCCAGTCAGTATTAACTGCAACGTTTTACTGGTGGCTCACAAATCTTTAAAACAAAGCATTGGGTGGGAAAGCTGCAGTTCTAAAAACAATAGCCCCACCTGGATATATGTAGAATTTCAAGGGGAAATGGATATGTATGGACCTTCAGAAATCTCATAAAAATGCTATTTTATTTATACCAGCAGAAGCAGATGTAGCCCTGCAGCAATTGCAAACAGTTACTGCTAAGCAGTACAGGAGTAATGGGAAGTCCCACCCCCAACCAGCTATGGGATTTGACTCTATGGAATTTACTCTTTTGCAAAAGGTTAATCCCCTGAGTTATGCACTGCATTCAGAAATCACAGCTCAAACACATGCCATGGTGTACAGTTCAGACTTCCTACACTTAGGATGAAAAAGGTCAGCAAAGGCCATCTAAATTCACATTTCTCCTGGAGAACAGTTAAGTGAGATCTTGCATTCCAGACTAAGTTGATTTGGACAAAGAGCTTGCTTCCTGATTAAAGGCTGAAAAATGAAATGGACTGCCTTCAAGTCAATCCTAACTTATGGCAACCCTATGAATAGGGTTTTCATGGTAAACAGTATTCAGAAGTGGCTTACCATTGCCTTTCTCTGAGGCTGAGAGGCAGTGATTGGCTCAAGGTCACCCAGTGAGCTTCATGGCTGTGTGTGGATTCAAACCCTGGTCTCCCAGGTCATAGTCCAACATCTTAACCATTACACCACACTGGCTCTTGTTTAAAGGCTACGCGAGTACTTCTCTAACTTTCCATTTTTTGTTTTGTTGTTATATACCTTCAAGTCGATTATGACTTATGGCAACCCTGTGAATCATTAGTAATGGTTAAACCTTTCTAGGCAGTTGCCCAAGATTCAATTGCTCCTACCCCCTTCCAATCAAATGATAAATCAAAGAAGCCGCAACCTAATCCTATTCAGCAGTGGTTTTCAAACTGCCTGAAAGCAAGGAATGCTTTCTGCATCACTCCATCTGGTGAGAAGCCTCAGAGCATAAGAACATAAGAAGAGCCTGCTGGATCAGGCCAGTGGCCCATCTAGTCCAGCATCCTGTTCTCACAGTGGCCAACCAGGTGCCCGGGGGAAGCCCGCAAGCAGGACCCGAGTCCTCTCCCATGGAACACCTGTGTCCTGCTCAGGTTTACAGGCTGCAGTATTCACTTAATACAGGATTCTGACCAACTGCGTTAGGCAAATTTTTTGCCCCACATAAATGGAGAGTGTGCCCCACAATGTGCCCAGCGTTCCACCACAGCTGTGTAAATGAAGACAAGATTGGGCAAGCTGCTTTTCTTGCAACTTGTCTACCTGCCAGTCTTTTCATTGAGGCATCACTGAAAAGCAAACCTCTCAAAGATTCCAGGGAATGGGATACCATTTGAAAACCACTGCTATATACTACCAGTTTAAAGGCTGCTGCGTGACATCCTAAGCAAGCGAGGTAGACCTGTGCAACTGTTTCATTTGCTATTTTGTTGCTCTAAAAGCTCCCACACCCTCCTTTGATATGATTTTACACAGCACTGGGCAGAATCCAGGGCTTCTAAATGGAAAGGAAGGTGCTGTGCCTTTCTCTCTACCCCTTCTGGCTACAGGAAAGCACCTGTGTGGTTCTGTTCTACCAAACAAAGGCTGCCACCAGCACCATTGCAACATGTAACCCAAGTCGTTCTTTAAAGACTCCCTAACAGGAAGGGCGATTCTCAAAAGATAACTCCTCACAGAAGTTGGATTGCAGCAGCATCCACCAAGAGATCCGAAAGCTTTAAAACAAAACAAGGGAAATGGCTACCGTTGTTCTAAATGTTACTTATTGTATTTGTATTCTACCTTTCATTCAAGGAGTTCTGAGCTGCATTATAGACTTCAAACAACCCTGTTTGGTATGTTGAGTGACAGATAGGGTTGTCCCAAGTTTGCTCACTGAGATTTGTAAGCAAGCAAAACAGGGAGAAGTGCTCTTTGAGTCTGGTGACTGTCACGAAGCACAGATAAATACTTCCAGCTACCTCCTTAAAATCTTTCATGAGGCCATTCTGCCTGTGGGCCAACAAATTACTATGGATTCGGTATCAATCCCACCAAGGGTAAGAATTAAAGCAATTCCTGATGGTCAGTCATTGAAAGTTCATTGTCAATTTAGCTCCAGGAACTTTTGTCTCTTCCAACCTCAGTGTTGCATTGGTTAGCTGATACACCTCTTTTAACGAAGTCATCAATATTGGGCTCAGGTATGGTGATGGCTAGTGTATGTCTAGGATATAATAACAATTTGGAGTGGTTATCTGGTTATTCCCTCTTAATTTACACAACAAGTAAAATGTTAAGAGAGAGTTCTTGCAGACGAGGGCAGATGATGACTGAAGTATTATGCTGTAGCAGAGAGATGCTGCAAGTAAGGCTTCTAAATTATTAGTTGCTTTCTCAGCTATAATCATTGTAAATTTCTTTCTTGCAATATATGACTAGTGTCTCCTCCCCCTGACTATATTTCATAATGCCTCAATGCACCACTGTATTTCAGCTTGCCCTTAACACTCCCTTCCATTTCTCATAAATACTACCTTGTCCTGTAATTTATCTTTTGCACCTTGTTCACTCAAAACCTGGCTGAGTAACCATCCCCCATTTTGGGCTGCATTAGATTACCTGCTAGGCCCTACTCATGCCTTCATTTTTTAAAAATCAATTCTCACAATGCATTTTTCACGAAGAATGGCACATTTTTGCAATTTCTCTTTTTTCCCTCCTTCACAATATGTCTCTCATCATAGGCACTAGCATTAAAAATTAAAGAGTCTTTAGATTTTCATCTTATGTATAAGCTTCATTTTGCTCTTGCACACATACTGATCTTTGAAAGTCCTTTATGAGTATTGAAGCTTAGAAATTACTGTTAGCTGGTCCTTCTGAATGAATAGCAAGTTAGCTCTAAGTCAACAACCAAAAACCTTGGTATGGTTCTAATTGAAATGGACAACTCATATGTGCCTTTCTCAGTGAAGTTGCTAGCATCTGAAAAGCTATCAAGCCACAAATATATGTAGGTGCCAGAAAGCAGTATTATTTACTTAGGACTTCATTGTAAACCATATTGGTTCATTTCCCCCTACAGCCTCTAAAACAGCAACCTCAGTCTGATTCTAAATTTTCATACATTTAAGGGAATTAACACATGTAAATATGCTACAGTCTCTAGGAAAGGCAGCAACCAAAATGGCGTCTGTTGCTTACTAATTTAAAACAACACTTTTAGACACTTTAAGAATCCAACTTAAAGCACAGGATCATTTTCCTTGCAAAAGAGGTGGGCAGTAAAGTACATAAGGCATACTTCTGGCATTTAAATATTATGGTGCAAAACAACAAGAACACATTATTTGCTTCTTAGTATTTTAAGACAGAGAAGGGCTATGGAATTCGCTTCCACAAGAGGCAATAACAACCACCAACTTGGAGGGCTTCAAAAAAGAACTGGACACATTCATGGAGGATAAGTCTATCAGTGGCTACTAGCCATGAAGGATATGTTCCCTCCGTAGAACATGTGGATATCTTGGAGGCAGTATGCTTCTGAATTAGGGTTGCCAGGTTCAATCCCTGAGACTGTTCCTGTATCTTTAGGAGAAAAGAAAGTCAGCCAAGTGCAGGTGTTCTTGCAACCCTGTAATGGGAAAAACCACAAGGTGGAATTCTCCCTTTCCCCTGCACAACTTTTAAAGATATAGAAGACCCCTTAGAGGCTGGGCCTGGCAACCAAGAGGTCTTTTGTATCTTTAAAAGTTGTGCAGGGGGAAGGGAGAATTCCACCTTGTGGTTTTTCCTATTACAGGGTTGCAAGAACACCTGCACTTGGCTGACTTTCTTTTTTCCTAAAGATCCAGGATCAGTCTCAGGGATTGAACCTGACAACCCTATTCTGAATGCCAGTTGCTGGAAAAAACAGGAGGAGAGACTGCTATTGTGCTCAGGTCCTGCTTGTGAGCGTCCCGTAGGCAGCCAGCTGGCCACTCTGAGAACTGGATGCTGGATTATATGGGCCATTGGTCTGATCCGGCAGTCTCTTCTTATGTTTTTATGTTCTCTTGTACATAATAGAGTTTATAACAGCCTCCCCAAATTACTGACACCTGAGGCACACTGGTGGATAGACAGTTCATTCTTACTAGACATGATGATTGCTGTGTGCTACCTTCACTATTGGCAGCAATATGCCTGTGAATGCCAGTTGCTAGGGAGAGGTGCTCTTGCCCTCAGGTCCTGCTTATGGGCTTTCCATAGGCATCTGGCTGGCTGCTGCGAGGACAGGATGCAGGGCCAGAGGGGTCTTTGGCCTGATCCAGCAGGGCTCCTCTTAATGTGGAGGGATACTTCACCTTTTCTTCACCAGCCATTTTTCTTTTCCAAATTGCCCCTCCCCACTTGCTTTCCCCTGGCAAGGCTCTGGTTGCATGCTTTTATAAAAGGAAACTTCTCCACTAGCAATTCTCTTAGATGTGGAGAGATACACACAAACATCACTTATAATATTAGCAGTTTGGTCAGCTCTTCGCTCTCTCCTGGGATCTGAAAAACTGCCAGCCCTTACGGCGAAAACGACTCCCTAGTTCAAAACAGTAAATACATAGATCTCTGAAATGGTCTGTTTCTTGTATGGTTAGCATAAATTACTGCCTCTGAGGCAGTCCTAGTTTATAATATGGTGCTTGCGCCTTATTTAAAGTAACAGGAAGCAACACGCAAAAGATGTATTAAATCAGCAGCACTTCAGATCCCACAGGAGACAAAGGAAAAGACAGAGATAAGATGCAAAGGGTTTCTTAATAGGCTTTAAGAAATCCATAAAGCCTTTTCAGACAGTGGCAGTGCAATCTTTAAATGGATCAGGAAAGCAAACCAGTTTGGGTTCACATAACCAGTAAGAAGCAGAGCTTGGAAAAGTTACTTTTTTGAACTACAACTCCCATCAGCCCCAGCCAGCATGGCGCTGGCTGGGGCTGATGGGAGCTGTAGTTCAAAAAAAGTAACTTTTCCAAGCTCTGGAAGAAGTACATGAACATGATGAGCTGCAAAGAGAGGCAGTAAACAAACAGTAGGCCTTCAGGCCTCCCCCCCCAAAAAACCTCTTTTGCACTGAAATTTCCAATGGCAACCTTTCCCCGCAAGTAGGCTAGATTAAATGTTCCTTACTCAAGCTCCCTAAGCACATGAGAAGGAATGATCCCATAACTTCAGCCAGACCTAGAAACACCCTCATTTAGCTAAGATTTCTATCTTAATTTCCAATCAGAGAAATTTTTTTGTTTGAGTGGTATGCTCCAAGCACCTGTGGTTGATGCTTAATGTATCATGCTTAATGACATCACTAGGGCCGCTCTCTATGACATCACTAGGGCCCACCGCATTACATCACTAGGGCCTGCCCTTGAAATCTCAGGGTTAGGGATGCTTCTGACCTGGCAACCCTAGTTAAGTGAGAATTAGGGATCGTAGTCAGTGGGGCAACATCATTTTGTCATTTAGATGATCATATTTGGTAATGTGGTGGCATCTATGAAGACAAAGTCCTTATACCTTCCTCTTTCAACAAGCCTTTTAAGTAGACACCTCATCCCAAACTGCATCTGTGTTGGAATTGCTTTTTAATATGTTTTTAAAGCTCTTTTTTTTTTTAAAAAAAAAGATGGTTTTAAAGATGTTTTGTTTTAATATATTTTAAAGTCTGTTTTTAAAATGTTTTAGGGTGTTTTTAGTGTTTTGTTTGCTGCCCTGGGCTCCTTGTGGGAGGAAGGCTGGTATGTATATATACATACATAAATTCATAAATAACACAGATAGATAGATAGATAGATAGATAGATAGATAGATAGATAGATAGATAGATAGATAGATAGATAGATAGATAGATAGATAGATAGATAGATAGATAGATCTGTCAGTGAAAGGAAGGAGGTAGGAGATTCTTAGGCCCATTTTCCTTGGCTGGCATTACCCTTGCCCTCCTCTGATCAAACTGAGAGGAGTATAAGGACAACTTAGCAGCATGTGGCCAGATCTGACTGGCTATGGAGTGATATCACTGAGGACAAACAAAGCGCATGCACTGCACGCACTCTCAATAGAGCAGGAAGAGGGAACATACTGGCCTGTTGCTAAGGCAACTGGATCAAAGCTCTCCATTTTGCCATGAAGGTAGCAGCTTCATTGCCACATGCTGGTAAAACAGGGTGTGTTGTCTGTGTTGGTTTGCTAGCACACTGATCTGTTCCCTCCCTCAATATAAACATCTTGATACCCTTTTGAGCCCTGTGGTCAGAATTACCCACAAAGATTACCCCTTGGATTACCCATTTAGATTACCCCTTAGGGTTGTTGTTTTTTAATCCTATGACATTATTAAACAATGACTGAAGAGGATCTCTTGATCTTCTATATTCATGCTGTACCAGTGCATGATCATTATACTGGGTTGTATTCAAGTAAGTTCTACTCAGAGTAGACCAATTGAAATTAATGGACCTAAATTAGTGATGCCCATTAATTTTAATGGATCTACTCTGACTATGGCTAACATTCGATACAACTCAGTGTTATATTACGAACTAGCTGCATCTCACTTTTCAGTGTGGTCAACATTAACAAGGCAATTTGCTTGCTTCCCTTGTCTCACATATGAACATGAATGCTTGCAAGAGAGTAGCAACGTATAATATGCAGGCATCCAAAAATCTGATTGCCATCACTTAGCAGCTCACCTGAAGAGCAGCAGCTGCTGCATTGTCTCTGCAGCACCCGCCTCATCCTTTCCCACCCTTGGGCAGTGAAAAAGACATACAATCCTGAATGCAAGGAAGGAAGGAGTGTGCACTTTGGCAGCCGACCATCCAATGCCAGCACTCAGAAAAGTGAGATAGGATGAAAGCCATTGGGAACGGCTGCAATGAGACCTAGTGACACTGGAAGTGGTGGGCTCTCTTTCGCTGGCAGTATATAAGCAGGGTTGGATGGCTATCTGTCAGGGATGCTGCCATTATAAGATTCCTGCATTGAGAAGGTTGGTCTACATGACCACCAAGGTCATTTCCAACTACGGATGGGGGGGAAATTTGATCCAGCACTTTCCAAAACAATACGAAAACTGAAACACAGCCATCCTTCACACTTTTCACTTATCCAAATTTTGCAGTGCAGTTCTCCAACCAACCATTGTTTTTAAAAATGCATACATTGGGGGGAAATGTGCATAAAAATGAATATATTCATGAAAATAATATACAAAACAGCACCATATTGGGAGAAATTGCTTGCAAAAATGTGTACATTTGTCAAAACTGCATACAGAAATATGTTTAGGAGAAAGTCACTCTAAAATGTTGAAAATTTTTCTTAAGTTTTTTTTTTTTTTAATCACAAATTCATGGAGAAATATGGAGAACTGAAGTTCAGTTTGGAAATATGAGAAAATGAGAACTGAATTTGAGAGATCTTTCCATCCCTACTTCCAACTCTGTAATGTTATGGTTCATTGCATTGGGGTGATATATGTTTCCCCACAGCAATGCCAGGTGTAAAAGTGGCATTTGTATTTTACTGGTTTTTAATGCAAGCCAACTTGGGGATTCTTCAGGTTAGAAAGGAGGGATAGAAATCAAATCAAATAAACAGACCCAGGCAAGGCTGGCTATAATCTGTTGTGCAGGACCTTGGGGTGCAATTTGAGGGCTCTCCAATTTTGTAGAATTTGCCACCCTGTAAGTCACTGACGGGATCAGAAAGCAATAAAAGCAGCTCCTGTGCAGGGCATATAAAATTGGTCCTCAGACTGCAATGATGGCGTTGGAGGTTCTTGTAACCTACACGGGTTCTGTAGCTGAAAAGCTGCTTGTATGGCAGGGGCATAATGGTGCCTCTAAAATGGCACCATATGTGCATGTTGATAGAATCATAGAATAGTGGAGTTGGAAGGGGTCTAAAAGACTATTAAGTCCAGCCCCCTGCTCAATGCAGGAATCCAAATTAAAGCATACCCGACAGGTGGCTATCCAGCTGCCTCTTGAATGCCTCCAGTGTTGGAGAGCCCACCATCTCCATGTGAATTGGTTCCATTGCTGTACCACTCTAACTGTTAGGAAGTTTTTCCTGATGTTCAGTCAAAATCAGACTTCCTGCAATTTGAGCCCATTATTTCATGTCCTACACTCTGGGACGATCAAGAAGAGATCCTGGCCCTCCTCTGTGTAGCAACCTTTCAAGTACTTGAAGAGTGCTATCATATATCCCCTTAGCCTTCTCTTTTCAAGGCTAAACATGCCTAGTTCTTTCAGTCTCTCCTCATAGGGCTTTCTTTTTAGTCCATTGATCATCCCTGTTGCCCTCCTCTGATCCTGTTCCAGTTTGTCCTAACCAGTGCCGAATAGAGGGGAACTAACACTTCACGCGATTTGGAAACTATACTTCTGTTAATGCAGCCTAAAATAGCATTTGCCTTTTTTGCAGCCACACCGCACTGTTGGCTCATATTCAGCTTGTGATCAACAACAATCCCCAGATCCTTCTCACATGTAGTATTACTGAACCAAGTATTCCCCATCTTATAACTGCATTTGGTTTGTTTTTCCTAAGTGTAGAACTTTGCACTTATCCCTGTTGAATTTCACTGTGTTGTTTTTAGCCCAATACTCTAGCCCAGCCTTTCCCAACCAGTGTGCCTCCAGATGTTGTTGGACCACAATTCCCATCTTTCCTGACCATTGGCAATGCTGGCTGAGGCTGATGGGAGTTGTGGTCCAACAACATCTGGAGGCACACTGGTTGGGAAAGGCTGCTCTAGCCCATCAAGATCCCTTTAAATTTTGTTTCTGTCTTCCAAGGTATTAGCTATCCTTTCCAATTTATCTGCAAATTTGATAAACATTCCCTGCACCTCCTCATCCAAGTCATTAATAAAAATGCTGAAGAGCACTGAGCCTAGGACTGAGCCTTGTGATACCCTGCTCGTTACCTCCCCCCATTTTGACAAGGAACCATTGATAAACACTCTTTGAGTATGATTCTGTAGCCAACTGTGGTTCCACCTGATAGTTATTCCATCCAGCCCAAATTTAGCTATCTTGCTAATCAGAATATCATGGGACACTTGGTCAAAAACGTTGCTGAAGTTGAAATATATTATGTCCATAGCATTCCCACAAGCTGTCAGGGAGGTTACCTGATCAAAAAATGAGATAAGGTTAGTCTGGCAGGATTTATTCTTGATAAATCAGAGCTTGGAAAAGTTACTTTTTTGAACTACAACTCCCATCAGCCCAATCCAGTGGCCATGCTGGCTGGGGCTGATGGGAGTTGTAGTTTTAAAAAGTAACTTTTCCAAGCTCTGTGATAAATCCATGTTGGCTTCTAGTTATCACTGCATTGTTTTCAAGGTGCTTACAGATTGACTGCTTTATAATCTGCTGCCCTGGGCTCCTGCTGGGAGGAAGGGCGGGATATAAATCAAATAATAAATAAACAAATAAATAAATAATCTGCTCCAGGATTTTTCAGGGACTGATGTCAGACTGACTTGTCTGTATTTCTCAGGTTCCTCCTTTTTGCCCTTTTTGGAGATAGGGACAACATTAGCCCTCCTCCAGTCATCCGGAACTTCACCCATTCTCCACGATTTCACAAAGATAATAGACAGTGGTTCCGAGAGTTCTTCAGCCAGTTCCTTCAATACTCGTTCAAAGTGATTAGTTATTCCTTGATCATTTGTCTATCAATCTCAAGCTGCAATCCTGCCCCTTCAGCTTGTACTTCACATTTGCCAGGAGAGTCATAAACTTTCTTGGGAAAAGACTGAGCCAAAGTAGGAATTGAGCACTTCTGCCTTTTCTTTGTCATCTGTTATCAATTTGTCATCTACACTGAGTAGCTGAACCATCATTTCCTTTCTCTGCCTTTTACTATGGATGTACCACAAGAAATCTTTTTTGTTGCTTTTGGCATCTCGCACTAACCTCAGCTCATTCTCAGCTTCTGCCTTCCTGATGCCATCCCTGCAATTCTGTGCTACCTGTCTGTACTCTTCCTTTGTGGCCTGGCCTTCCTTTCACTCCTTATATGTGTCCTCTTTTTTTAAGTCATCTCTAAGCTTTTTGTGAAGCCACATTGGCTTTTTCTGCTGTCTTCCACCTTTTTTCCATGTTGAAATTGTTTGTAATTATGCCTTTAGAATTTCCTCTTTTAGAAACTCCCACCCATCTTGGACTCCTTTTCTCATTAGGGTCACTTGCCATGGGAACTTAAAATTGTTCTGAGTTTATTAAAACTGACTTCCTTGAAGTCCATGGCACACATATGGCCACTCTCAGGTTTTGCTTCCTTTAAAATCAATAACTCAAGTACTGTATAACATGGTCACTTTTTCCCAGAGTTCCCATAACTGCCCCTCAAGTCAAGGATAGCTTCCTTCCTCCACTTTCTATAGGAGAAAGTTATCAGCAACACAAGTCAGGAATTTCTTGGAGGGGCCATGTTTGGCAAAATTTGTCTCCCAGCAGATATCGGGGTAATTGAACTCCCCCGTTACTACTGCATCATGCCTCCTCGAAACATTGGAAATGTGCTTTTCAAACGTTTCATCCTCGTCTTCTCCTTGATTGGGTGGGCGGTAATAGATGCCAACCACCATGTTCCTTCTATTCCTTGCCCCATTTATTTTAATCCAGATGCTTGTTGGTGCCCACTGCAGGTGAATTGTTAGATGCTTGCAATGAGCAATATCCTAAGGGTGGTACCTCCATGATGATGCTAGATACCTTAGACCTGAGGAAAGGCTTAAGAAAAAACCCGAGTGCTTAAAATCCTGTTGTAAAGCAGCAAAAGCATTCCATTTTAATATTTCTGAAAGTCAATAAATGCTTAGTCTGACAGAAAGTTCAAAAGCAATTCAAACAATAGGAGGCCAACAGTGGCTTAATCAAAATTGCTTCATCTTTGTGTTCCACTTCTAAAATGTAATGACTCCATGGTTTGGGGTAGATTACTGTTTAACACAACACAGAGAGACAAAAAAAATATCTTCCCTGTTGGACCAAAGACAGCACAGTTAATATGTGTCTTGTTGTAATAGCAGTAATTTAAGAGGCTGAAAATTAATCTCTTAAATATCGACCAACTATGCCTTGTAATATATTTAGTGCTTATCTAGCAAGCTACTGAATGGCTTCACCCCATATTTTTTAAAGCTTCCATTTATCTTTATGGCAACACATTTGGTTCTTGGTATATATCACACCAAGCATTACACTCACGCCATAGATGAAGGGCCCTGTCTCCTCTATATTTTGCTAGGTTTGGAATGCTAGGATGTGCACATGTGTAATTCTGTGTGTAAGTAATTCTCTGTTGATGCTCTCTGTGTAATCTCCTTTCCTCGGCGATGCTATCTGGGTCCAGATGTGGAGTTAAGCTGCCAAAGCAGGCCTTATCACTAGCAAGGCTGAAAACACACATAATGTGATAAAAAGCACATTTAGTATAATGGCTGGAATGTAAAAGCACAGAAACTGGAAAAAGAACATGGTATCAAGAGGACAATACAAGCGGCTTGTGCCACTTGTTTATAAAGCCCTAAACATTTTGCCGGCCCCAATATACCCTCTCTTTTATTTTATTTATTAAGATGTTTATAAACTGCCCTGCATCAAAAGATATCAGGACAGTGAACAATATAAGCAAAAATGGTCACACAACCACAAAATACAACAACAAAATACAATCATAATACAATATTAAAAGGCAACAGGGATACAGCAGAATGTAATGCATGTAAAATGCTCCAACAGCCAGAAAAGTTTTGATCTGGAGCAGAGAGCATTCCAGCATCAGCAACAATCACACCTCTGTAGGGAGAGTATTCCACAAACAGGGAGGTATTATGGAATACCTCCATTCCTATGAGTTCCCCCACACTGCAATCTCCTACGATCAGCTGAAGCAGCTCCAATTGAATCCCCTCAATCAGTGTCATACATACAATGGGGGGCAATGTCCCTCAAGAAGTATAGCAACGCTCAAGCCAGTAAGCTATTAGGAGCGTTTACAGGATCATTATTGCAATTATAATTATGATTATTTCAGGCATGCTTTTAAGGATTTTGAATAATTTTAAGGATTGATCATATTTGTTCTTTTGATGTGCTTTAACAGTTTTATTTATTTATTTAATTAATTTATTATTTGATTTATATCCCGCCCTTCCTCCCAGCAGGAACCCAGGGCAGCAAACAAAAGCACTGAAAACACTTTAAAACATCATAAAAACAGACATTAAAATACACTAAAACAAAACGACTTTAAAAACATTTTTTTGAAAAAATTTTGAAGTAGTTTTGAAGTAGGTTTTCTGTTTATATTGATGCAGATTGTAATAAGAGTTTGATTGTTGGCAGCTCTGCAAGATGGATTATCGAGGAGGGATCAAGATCAGATGTCAAGCTCAAATATTACTGATCTGATCAACAAAATTTAAGGGAATTAAGATGTTGAGAAAGAACCCCCCAAATAATCACTGGCTCTTTCCTGATCTTTGTGACTGTCATGAATAACTGACTTTGAAAATAGGCCATAGCTATCAATGAAAAAGGTCAAGATGCAACAACTTTGATTATGATAATTAGCATCAATAATTGTTAATTGTTAATTAATCAATAACTCTCTTCAGCAGAAGGTCCCAGGGTGGGTTACAGTATATAAGAACACAGTTAAAATTATAATAAAAAAATAACAGCCTTGCCTGTAACTCCAAAACAGTAATGCCATACAACACACAATAGCGAGGGCACCAAAGCCAACTATTCAGTTTTCAAATGCCAGAGAAAAGAGGTGCATCTTCAGCAACTGACATAAGCTAACAACAGATGGTGCCAGATGCGGGGAGGGAGTTCCATATTCTTGAGACCACCACTGAGAAGGCTCTCTTGTGAGCCGTACCCCCCTCCCAATTAAGTAAAATATGTGGCTGATAACAGACACATCAGGAACTACTGTGCCAAGTATACTACAGGTGTTAGTTTTATATGTGGGTGATTGTTTGAATTTTGACTCAGCTATAAAGCTGATTGAGCAGATTGCTAATTTTTCATCCCAATTTTCCTCATTCGCTTGTTATGAAGATTGGAAAGTAATGTACAAAACAAAAAACTAATGTGGGAACTACTTCAGGTGAACCATGCCTGGCATGATCGTACACTGATCTGCCATGGGTTTCTATAATGAAAAGAAAGGCGGGGTATAAATGTAATAAATAAATAAATAAATAAATAAATTCCCAGTACACTGAGGATCTGAACTATGCCCTTCAAGCTTTGAAGGTAAGGAGCTTCCTCTCCCTCCAGCACCAGGAACATTACCTCTGCACTGGGAAATACATGATGCAACCTCCTTTTTCTCTATGCCGTGCTGTATGGCAGGGTTCTGTTGAGGGCCACATTCCCTCTGAGATTATCTGCCGGGGGCTGCATGCCAGTGATGCAGAATCACCCCTTCTCTCTCACTCTCTTTCTGCCAACCCCCTCTCCTTTCCCACCGAGAAGATTGTTCACCTTGCCAGAGGTCTGATTGCTTGCCTCTCCTTCTATTGCTCCCCATTTCCCCTTCCCATTCTCCTTCTGTCCCTTGGGGCTCCTCAACCACATGAAATTAGGTTAAGGTGGGCTGCAGGTTGCCCATCCCTGCTGTGTGGGATACTGACAGAGAATACATTCAACCCGAGGTCTCCCGTGTTTTGATGTGTGGACAAATTGTGGGGGGCATTTGCGATTCTGCTCTAATGATTTCCCATTAGCTGCCAGAGGTTAGAACAGGGGTGGGGAATGTTTATCAGACCAAGGGCCGCATTCCCTTTTGGGCAACCTTCCAAGGGCCGCATGCCAGTGACGGGCAGGGCCAGGTGCAAAAGTGGGTGGAACAACAAATATAAATGCTACGCTTTGTAGAAGGCTAGTTTCTACCCACACTCATACATCCCTCTCTGGCCTGCATTTAGGCAAGCACAAAGCATTGACAGAGTTGCAGCCAGGCCAAAACATGAAGCAGGGTCAGTGAAAGGTGTGGCTTTAGGAGAGTTCCAAGGGTCAAACAGAGAGTCACATTTGGCCCCTGGGCTGAGGTTTCCCACCACTGGCTTAAAAGAAGTGTGAAAATACTTATTTCTCCAAATCATACCCCTCTAATGGCCTCAACAACAACACATTCTGGTCCCAGGCTATGGTCTGAAGGTACATGTGGCCAGCTCCCTGCTGAAGCCAAGCAGCGTCAGGTCTGGTCAGTGCCTGGATGGGAGACCGCCTGGGGACCATATGTAAGCCGCCTTGGGTTTCAATCATGAAAAAGAAAGGTGGGGTAGAAATATAATAAATAAATAAATAAATTCTAGGACGGTAAATGCCAGGGTGAAAAATGAAATGGACTGCCTTCAAGTCGATCCTGACTTATGATGACCCTGTGAATAGGGTTTTCATGGTAAGCGGTATTCAGAAGTTGTTTACCATTGCCTTCCTCTAAGGCTGAGAGGCAGTGATTGGCCCAAGGTCACCCAGAGAGCTTCATGGCTGTGTAGGGATTCGAACCCTGGTCTCCCAGGTCATAGTCCAACACTCTAATCGCTACGCCAGACTGGCTCTCAAATGCCAGGGGTAGCATATGTTTAATTGCTAATCTGTGAGCTGGCTCATAGTGCTCTAAAGTTTGCAAAGCAAAGAGGGGAGGAGATGTTTGTGGGGCAAGCAAGGACAGAATAGAGAGAAAAATCAATCTTACAACCCAATTAATTTCACTCTTGACTCTTGAACTGTGGCACATTTCATTTCCTGTTCTATAAAAGAAGGGTCAGTTCTGCTTCTGATAAGGCTTTAGAAGGAAAATACCAAATTTACGCATCACTGTTACTCAATATGCCTTTGATACAAAAGCCTGCATAGGCTACTGCATGTCTATTTAGAAATATTTACTGCTGTTCTTTCCATCCTGGATCTTATTTTTGTCCAATATGTCCAGTTCTGACCCACACTTTTGTTTCTAACGACTGATGGGAGAACTGAAGACAGGCAATCATCTTTTTGTTTTATTTCATGCCGGCCCAGAGATCAACGTGGCAAGAGACGGGAGGAATAAAATCAATGAAAGCAAAATAAACTGAATCTTTTTCATCCTGGTGCAGTAATACCCGCTACTGCACAGGTTAACACTTAACAGCATTTTCTGTAACCTACCTAACAGCCATTGCAGACTTCGTATATTTTGTATTAAGACTTAGCACATGGAAGTGAGACATGGATTTAAAAACACAGGGCCCTGTTCGGAATCAATTTTAGAGCACTACATCTCTCTAACCCAGGAGTGGGGAATCTTTGGCCTTCCAGCTGTTGCTCAGCTACAACTCCCATCAGCGCTAGCAGGCATGGCTAATATCCAGGGACGATGTGAGTTGCAGTTCAGCAACGTCTTGAGGGCCAAAGGTTCCCCACACCTGCTAACCCAAACACCAAACAGCATAATTAACCAGTTCTCAGCAAACCTCATTAAAATGAGAAGGAGCACAGGAAGTTGCACAACATCTAACAGTATTGTCACTGGGAGTGGCTCTCCAAGGATTCAGGAAGAGGCCTTTCTCAATTCTACTAGGAATTGCTGGGAACCAAACCTAGGTTTTTTTATTTATTTATTAAAAGCATCTATAGGGCACCTTTATGAGTCAGCTCACTCAAGGCAGCTAACAAAATAATACATAAAATACAAAATGCAGCAATAATACTATACAATATCATAAACAAGCAACATATCACAGCATAATTAAACCAGAAATAATACATAAATCTCCAGCCTACAATAACACAGTCCATCAAACCCAAAGGGACAACAATGCCAGTATACCTCATAGATAGGCCACTAAGAACTGGTAGGTCTTCAAAGCTTTTCTAAAGGCTTGAACAGCCCGGAGGTTGGCTGATAAAGGTTTCCAGAATCCTGGGGCCACCACAGGCAATGCTGTCTCCTTTGTGCCCAAGTTCACTAACTGTGGGGGTAAGCAAGAGCAAAGAGCATCCATTGTCAATCTTAATACGTGGGCAGGTTTATATGGGTGCAGACAATCCTTTAAATAAATCAGACCCAAACCCATTACAGGTTAAAACCAGCACTTTAAATTGGGCTCAGAAAACTGGGCACCCAGTGTAGCTGATAAAGCAGTGTTTCCAACGTAAGTTCCTCAGATGATGTTGGACTACAACTCCCATGATCCCTTACCACTGGATTACCTGGCTGGGGTTTGTAGGACTTGGTGGTACTCCAACAACATCTAGGGACCCAAGACTGAACACCTGGAGGCCCATAGTTTAAGAACTCTGTGATAAAGCAATAGTTTTACATGCTCCAGCCATCTGTCTCCCATCAGGGCCCAGGTGGCTGTATTCTGTACCAGCTGAAAATTGCACGCTACCTATGTGATCTACCACTGAGCTATTGCCCCTTCCCCAATGTGGAACCTGCATGACAGTAATACTCCTTCCATTTCAGCCATTGATTGGATGATTAAGTGGATGCACTTGGTGAGAACAAAATGTACACCAACTCTGCAACAGTAGTACCAAAACAGATCACAGACATTACATCTCTACTCCAGAGAACTTAGCATTGCTTTCTATGTTGGTTCAGTTCAAGATGTTGGCTCTAAATGGGTTGGACACACTCTTGGTGTGATTACACTTGGAATACTGTGCTCAGTTGTGGTCACCTCACCTCATAAAGGATATTATAGAACTGGAAAAGGTTCAGAAAAGAGCAACCAAAATGCTCAAGGGGATGGAGCAACTCCCCTATGAGGAAAGGTTGCAGCATTTGGGGCTTTTTAGTTTAGAGAAAATGTGTATAAGAGGCAAAAGGATAGAGGTGTATAAAATTCTGTGTGGTGTCAAGGAAGTGGATAGAGAGGTTATTTTCTCTCAGAATACCAGAACTCCAATGAAACTGAATGTTGGAAGATTCGGGACAAAGAAAAGGGAGGTACTTCTTCACAAAGCAGGTAGTTAAATTACAGAACTCACTCCCACAAGATATAGTGATGTCCACTAGCTTGAATGGCTTTACAAGAAGATTAGATAAATTCATGGCACATCAGGCTATTAATGTTATTAGCCATGAATGCCTATGTACAACCTCCAGTATTGGAGCAGGTATGCCTCTGAATACCAGATGCTGGGAATCACAAGAGGGCAGAATGTGGTTGCACTCATCAAGTCCTGCTTGCAGGCTTCCCATTAGGGATGTGCTAGAATTCTGCCTAATTTGGATTTGTTACTGAATTTTCCATTAATTTGCTAATTGCTGAGGATCAGATTTTAATGCAGCAAATTTCTTAAAACAGACTTTTAAAAAATAAAAATCCACCTCTAAAATATCAGTTGTAAGAATGATAATTTATTGATATTTCCTTTTAATATATCAATATTTTCTTCAAAATATCAATATTTTTAAAGGAAATATCAATTTCCTTCAAAATATAAATATTTTGTTAAAAATATCTATATAAAAAACAAGACAGATTGATAAAAGCAGCGGCTAGCGGATATAGAACAAATCTGAGTCAGCATGTTAGGTCGACAGAATGCTTTTGAACTGGCACTGGCCAACAGATTCCATCCCTACTTCCCATAAGCATCTGGCTAGACCCTGTGAGAACAGGATGCTGGACTACATGTGCAATTAGTCTGATCCAGCAAGGCTTTTATCATCCTTAATGGAGTTGCTAAGATCAGCTAATAATTACAATATCAATTTCATGTTGTTTTATATTACAATGACAGCACAAAGGGCCTTTCCAGATGCAGGGATTTACCGGGGGAGCTGTACACAACAGTTCCGGGATCACAGAGATGGTGCTTGGGCTAAGGCTCCTATTGTGGAGAAAACACAATTTACCAGCTGTCAAACAGCTCTCCTTAAGTTGTTTGTAAACAGAAATCCCTGCCCCAGCAATCACAACTACTACACATCTAGTTGTACTAGTATCATGAGAGGCATTGTGGTATAGTGGTTAGAGTGTTGGACTAGGTCCTGGGAGGCCAAGGTTCAAATCCCCACTCAGCCATGAAGCTCACTGGATGACCTTGGGCCAGTCAATGCCTCTCAGCTTAACTTACCTTGTTGTGGGGATTAAATAAGGAAGGGGGAAAACCATGAGCTCCTTGGAGAAAAGGTGGGATATAAATGCAATAAATTGTCATATAAATGCAATAAATCAAATCACGAGCACGTGTTGGGTTGTATCGTATGCTGCAGTTCCGCTGGCAAAACAGACTTCAGTTTGTGCAATGGAACTTTCCTCTTATCTGCCTTCCCCTGCAGCCCCCTTGTGCACTCTCAAGATCTGCTCCAGAGGGTTGTGGGGCCCTCTGGAGCAGATTGGGGGGACATGGAGAGCGGAGAGGAAAGGGAAGTCCCATTGTGCTTGTGCAGCCTTGGATACAACCCATTATTTGGTGCCAATATGATGTATCATTGCAAGTTATGTTACAAATTCCTCCCCTGCCTACTCATGCCTCTCTCCCTCCATTTTGGAGGCTGTAATGCATAGGAAGAGCTCTGCTGGAACTGACCAATGCTCCATCTATTCTGACATCCTGCTTCCCACAGTGGCCAGTCAAATACCTCTGGGAAGCCTTCAAGCAGGGCTGGAGGGCTATTGCTCTCCAGAAACTGGTATCCAGGGTATACTGTCTCTGAACATGGATGTTTCATTTAGGCATCATGACTAACACCTTTGGATGCTTTCAACATTTTTTTAAAAAAACTGCTACAGATCAAAGGTAATTCCACTCCTTTCCACTTCATGCTAGTGGTGGTGGTGGGGATACAGCCTTGCTTGTAAAATTTCAAACACAAAACAACACAGAAACACCTTCATCCACAAAAGTTCACAGAGAGAGTCCTTATGAGTGGTTACACAGCTTCCTAACTTTCTTCCTCTTTGAAACTCTCTTTGCCTATTGAAGCCTGGCTTTGGATATTGTCCAGAAGCTATGAGACACTTTCTATTCTGTCTGCCACCTAGTGGTTACCGTTTAACAGGTAGGAGATCATTTAAATTGAACATCTTTATGCGTTAAGCAATGGGCCTTGCACCTTCATTTTATCCAAATTAAATACTTTAATTGTATCCTAATAAAATGCATAAATCATATCAGTAATCCTTCCAACAGCTTGGCAAAATAGGCCAATATTATTCATATAAGTAGTGCATTTATATCTTTATAGATACATTTTGACAACCCTCCACATCATCTATTAATGTCAATTGGCCACTGACCACAGCATCTAACTCTCTAAGGTTCAGGTAGAGCCCCTCAACCATACCCGTCTTGCTTTTCTGAAAGTTACCAAGCATTCAGACCTGGAACTTCGTATATACACAATATATGACTCTGAAGAGAATAACAAGGGACAGAAATATGGTATCTAAAGAAAGCTGGCAAAAAAAGAATCAAGTAGTTCAGCTGACAGTCATCTAAACTTTTTTGGATACAAATAATGCAAAATACCTGGAACACTGGAGGACGTAAATAACGCCAGCAACATGGAACACAAGAAAGGACCTAACTTTTATTTCCCATCCTTGACAGCATTAATAACTGATAACTGAACAGCAGCACCAAAGTTAACTGAAGTTCTACTTTGCAAGTGTATAATCATTCTGACTTTGTACAACCAAAATGATGTTTGTGAACTGGATAAACAGGTGGAAAAGTCAAAAGGAACAACAACTTTCTTTTCATGTTTCCAAGATATCTCATAACCTATGAACATGCACAGCACAAAGTTCCAAGGAAAAGTGTTTGAAAAGTGTTCGCCACATTCCAAAGTCAAAGAGATAAGAAATGTAACAAACAGAACAGCCCTGAAAGCTGAAACAATGGTTCATTATGAAGCTGCCTTATGCAGTGTTTGTCTATTTAGTTTTGTATGTTCTATTCCACTTCCATAACCTGGTGCCCTCTAGTCATAAGCACAATCCCTCACCATTGGCTATGTGGCCTGGGGTTCATGGAAGTTCCAATCCAGCAATAACTGAAGGGCACCAAATTTGGAGTACGCCCATCTGTTTTGATGCCAGGAGCAAATGTCTTTCCCAGCCCTTCCCATCTGAGATCCTTTCCACTAGAGGTGCCAGGGACTGAACTTGGGATCTTCTCCATGCGAACCCCACTCTCTACCACTGGATGATGGCCTTTATTTTATTTTCTAGATGGTAACTGGATGATAATTAGATGATAGCTGGATTAACATTATGCTAAATGCAGAGCTTGGAAAAGTTACTTTTTTTTTTTTTTACAATAATTTTTATTCAAATTTTCATAAAACATACAAAACAAAATCATAAAACATTCAAAGACAAAAAACAAAACAAAACAAAAATGATTAAACAAAAAAAAAATGTTGACTTCCCATTTGTCGCAGATCAAATCAGTTATAGGTCTACAATATATAACAATCCTGTCTCTTAAATTATATTATAAAATCACTTTCCTCCAGTAGTTATCTTAATTAATCATCAAATCTCATAAACATTACTTTATTCTTTCCACAAAAAGTCAAAGAGAGGTTTCAATTCTTTAAGAAATATATCTATCAATTTTTCTCCAAATAAACATGTCGATTAATCCATCTCGTTAATAATAATAATAATCTTATTGTCATAACCATAGTCCAAATAAACATATCGATTAATCCATCTCATCAAAATCTGTTAGGTCCAATAATTTCAATAGCCATTATTCCATTATCCATATTAATTCCATCTTCCATCTTCAATAGTCCTGTTAAGTCCAGTAATTTCAGTGTCCAATCTTCCATTATCAGTATTCCATAATAATCTTGCTGTCATAGCCATAGTCATATAATAAGAGTCTGATGGGAATTTCCTCTATCCCAAATATTTTCTTGCCATCAATTCTGAATAAGTTGCTGAAATATTGTTGTAAAGTCATATCTCTGTTCTTCTTTTTTACAAAATGCACTGGCTCATCTCTTGAGAGTTTTTCCATTGTCACATGGCTGCAGTTAATTCCATAGATTTTCTCTATATCAAGCTCCATCACGTCATTCCAGTCCAGAAGATTATCCAAGCCATTGATAACTTTATCTCTAATATCTTCATTAATTTCTTCAGAGATAACGTTAAATTCCAAACAGTAGATTTTATTTCTAATATCCATAAACTCCAGATCTTTTTCCAATTCCACATTTGTTCCAATCTCCAGGGCTTGTATCTTCCCTTTATTTTTTCTTTTCTCATCTCTGATCTCATTCTCCTCTCTCACAGGATCCCCTATTTCTTTAAGCTCCTGCGTCATTTTGCTCAGTTCAATTTTCAGCTCCTTACTGCCCTGTCGCAGAGTTTGTTTCGTTATCTCAATCTCATCCATTATTTTCTGAAACATACTTACTTCCAGATTCTCAGCCACTTTCTTGATTGCCATTTTTAAAACCACGAAAACAAAACAAAACAAAAATAAAGAACTACTTCTTATTTCAGCAACAATTGGGTTAATATTCCAGGCTTGATGACATCACAGTATAAACAGAGCAGCCTGCCTTATCTCTCTATGTTCAAGAATACAAAACAAATTTAGTTCCCAGCATCAAAACAGTTAGTGGCGTCGTGAAGAAGCAGATTCGTCAAAATAAAATAGACCAAAAAGAGAATAGTCCCAGACAATATAATGTTCCTCGGAATAGAAATCCCTCTTCTGTTTATATCTTTAGAATGCACTTCCAGGACAGCTTTTTGCAATAGAAACAGAGATAAGCTGTTAATTTCGTGAATAACAGAGAAGAGTTATAGCTCACCCAGAAGTTCTTTAAAGCTGATTCATTTGACAAATCTCTTTTTGCTGCAACAATTTAAACCAAGTAAAAAAAAGAATAGAAAGAAGGGTGCTTGCCTGTTAGTCCGGTTTCTCTTTGAAGAAAAGATAAACGTATCGCATTAATCAGATAGAGCTTGTTCGGAAGTCCGTCCGGCATTGCTGGCTGGACCTTTTCTCATAAATTAATGAAATCCAGTCCTCCCAACAAAAACAGGCTTTTGAGGTTGATCTCTACGTTTCTCCCTGCCCGGGAGAAATTTCATCAGTCAAAAAAAAAAATGTTCTGACTGATTTATATCTGAATAAGCTTCTTTTGAGGCGGGAGCCCGCCCATCTCAAAAGCAGGCACAAGCGAAGTCACCCTTCCCGGAAGTCGAAAAGTTACTTTTTTTGAACACAACTCCCACCAGCCCAATCCAGTGGCCATGCTGGCTGGGGCTGATGGGAGTTGTAGTTTTAAAAAGTAACTTTTCCAAGCTCTGGCTAAATGTATAGTCAGATTGCTCCTCAAAATTTAGGCCCATATCCAAATATCTGTGGCAACTGACTGAGGTAAGGACTGTGGCAGGGGGAGAACACAGGTATGGCCACTGAGAAATACAGGAGGGAAGAGTGGCACACAAACACCAAAACTATCAGAGTTTCCTGAACTGCAGATTTGTTATATTGTACAAACTGATGATGTATAGTTTTATAAATAATTTTAAAAAAATCTGCTCCTCAACAAGATCGGTGCCTTGACTGACAAAGGACCAGCTTTCGGGCCTCCAGTGAGAGCCATGTAAACACATTTGAAAGGGTGATCTTACTTCCCCCCTTCAGATCTATTTTCCCAAACAATGGAAGCTTTTCTCCCAAACCATCTCTTTTCAGTCTCCCAGCCACGTATTTTTTATTCAGCTTGGGCCAGCGTTTCCCAGTCCATGTTCATTTTTTGTCTTCTGATTCCACTCAAAACTTCCACTGCCAAAAAAGATGACTCTTCATACTATCACTACACTGTCCTTCATGCTATCACAACTACGTTTGTTCCACGAAAATTCTAAGGAAATCACTTATTAACTAATCTGACTCTGAGATGTCACGTTCAGTGTTACTTCTCTCCTCATAAGCATAGCATGCCACTGTACAGTCAAGCAAGTTAGCAGAGATTGCAACTAAGAAAGGCATAGTGGTGGATTTCTCCATGGTCATTCCCACTCAAGGAGAAAAATATTTGCCCTGCCCCTGTGGCTTCTTGAAGCAACGGCAGAAGAAACCACTCGTGCACAAATATGCCAAAATGACTCACCTAATGAAGCTTTTACACTGCTGAGCATTTCACTTCAAAGTTTACTTTCCCCACTAATTCCACATAAATCGGCCCGTGAATAAATCCTTTGATGAAAACCCAGTTGTTGACTGTCAGTGCAGAACTGCTACTTGATTTTGCATTCAAAAGGATGAACTGACTTTCCAAATAGCGAAAGGGTAAGCAGTCCAAAGTCACTCTCTGTGGATGCTCTAAATTCATTCAACATAACAAGACTGCACAAAGCCAAAGCAGAACTGTGACAAATGGCAGAATAGCCTTTCTTGCTTTCCAAACAAAGACACGAGCTGTAGAGCTGCAACAGTTCTTATTAGTTGAAAGTGGACAAACGTGCCCTTTGAGGTTAATAACTCTTAAACTAAGGACTAAACATCATTCATGCACATAAATAAGGCAGAAAACATTTACAGCAACTAGGCAATGCATAATACGATGGGACATTTGGGCCATAGCAATTGTAATTAACCTTCTCAGCTTGTTACTTGGTTTTATTTTCCTGAATTGTTTCACTGATGTTTATTTAGTGTAGGTGTATAACAGCAATCTCTCTCAAGCACTCACATGATTTACCAAAGAGGGTAGATTGCTTTAGTAGTGGACTCCAGAACAAGCAAAGAACTGCAGAAACACCTTACACATATCCAACTCTCTGTTTTGGAAACGTCGTCCATGGATTGAACCAGCTGGCCCAAGTCATGGATAGATTTAATGGGAGACAATCCATGACTGTTTCAGAACTGGGCCTAGACCAGAGGCTTGGCATGGTCAGGTCTAAGACAGTCAGGTCAAATGGAGATAGAACCTTTCAGGCACTACAGTTCTAAAATGATGGTCCATGGAAACAAATCAGCTCCCCCACTGGATGGGGACAAGGCATCCTATATATGTACTACCACCCAACTAGTGCTTAAATCACAATGTGCTGGGTTGCGGCATCCACATAGCTTTTGTGTTGGCCCTCTTACCTAGTGTTTTTAGAAAGCTTTGGAATAGAATGATTTTACTAAGATAAGGGAGTCAAGGGTGGGACTTGTGGATTACATTAAGGGATCCCTTGTCTTCCCTCATAATTTTCACACTGCAACAGAACAGGGAAAATTCACATTTTGTGTACCATGACTCTCAGAGGTTAAGACGGGAATCACACTTTTCCAGCTATACTCCACAACACCTGCAATTATAGCCAGAAACATCCCACACATCTGGGATTTCCCAAGAAGGCTTTCTAAATTATTTATTCTGTGGCTTGGAATTGTGCATAGCCTAAGTGCCTGATACCAGGTAAGGTACAGTCAAAGGACAAAGGAATGAAACATTAACCAACACTCTGATAATCTGTTTCCGCTTCTTTTTGAAGAATGGCAGGGGCAGTGAGTAGGGTTAGCTCACAAGTTGGTGGTCTTCCTGCATGTGCCATTCATGTTCTCCCATAGAAGTGAATGGCTCCATTCATTCCAATGAGAAAAGGTGAAATGGTATACTTGGGGATAAAAATGACAGTGGAATGCAATATACTTTTATTTACCAAACACACAAAGAGGTACTGTCATTCACTGGCAATCACTCGTGGCTGAGTAAGATTGTCTTCCAGGGTAAGGTCTTTAACAGTGGGTCCATAAGTGACTGTGGAGACCAATTCTGGATCCACACAGCCTCCCACAGTGAGGACATAGGTTTCCAGATGGAAGATGGTCGCAATGAGGATTTGCTTGACGTGCCTTCTACTTAGCTCGTTTGTCCCTTTCGCCCTGTACTCGTGCTTCTTCAAAGTCCATAGCACCTTTGATCTCGCAATATGTAAAGCCTTTCTCTACAAAGCCCTTCCCCATCATACTTACAAGCATTTTTGCTAGTTTAAAATATAAGAGTAGATCAATGGCCCTTGTAGTTGTAGAGTGGGGGGGGCATTAAGATGTATGGAACGTTGTTGCTGTCTGAATGTGGGTTCTGGTGATGGTCAGAGAAGATGGGTCTTCTTCATAAAGAAGTTTACCTTCATACTCCTGTGTCACCCAACCCTTCATCACTGTGATGTTACACACCTGTTGAGCTCATCCACTGATTTATAACTTCCAACCATCCTCACTTATGCCATGGAAAAGAACACTTGGAAACAATTCATAATATTGCGAAAGAGGGGGATCAAAAGCAGCAGGAGCAACAAAATTATGCAGGTAATAAAGCTGGGTACTACTTTCCTGAAGTTGCATAATTTATTCTAGTTACAAAGTTTGAATTTTCTTTTAGAAGAATTCAAGACATCTGTGTTCACATATGGAGTTCCAAGCCCCCCCCCACAATCTTTGCTAAAACTATATTTCATACACATTTCAGTGCTGTTAGTCAGGTAACTGTACCATACTTTCAAAAAGGAGAGCTTGCATATGCCATGGCAGGCTTATTATTACTTGCAATAAAGATAAATACATATGTAACTGGAATTTTATCACCTGTCTTTTTCATGTCAGCATATAAAACTGCAGCAAGTCTGTTACAGCGGATATATTTACAAAGGTACATAATCTCAAACAAAAGATAATTATTATTGGAGCTACTTTGTATCAGAGTTACTGCTAATTTACAGACCTCAATTTTACTGTGGATAATGTTAAACTATACTAGTAAACCCTGAATGCAATAAAAGGAGATAGGGAATCCCACAAGTTTCTTGCCAAAGTTTGGATCCCTACTTGAAGCAATAATAAATATTGCATAATCCTAAAGGCAAAATACTCCCAAAGTGAACACAGTAATAAAATCACCGGTGACCAGTTCATCAGTTAGGCTTTGCCTGCCTAAGCATACAAAGAGAGCTATTTAAAATTAGTTAGCCAGTTTCACTGGAAGACTCCACCATTTAAAAACAAGGTAAGAAACAAAATCCCAGCACTTCGCCACTCTGGACTCTCCCAATCTTCAGCTTCAGATCCAGTATACTGGGAAGGATTAGGATGCAAAAATATTTCCCAGTAAATCCACAAAATCTTCTAGATTTTGGCAGTGTTAGGAATAGATTTGCTGTGGCTCGACCTGAGCTAGTCACGCACACACACACACACACACACACACACACCCTTCTCCAAGCAGCTGGAACTGGAAACGTGCAAGAAATCTAAAGCAAGACTGAACTCTCACCTTTCTCCAACAAGTACTACAGGGAAAGAAGAGCCAGCTACAAATGTGGACACCTCCAGCGCCGTCAGCTGAAATTGCTGCTGCTACGAGCGGCTTCCAAGCCCGGCCAGCTTTACTCCTTGCACTCCCACTATCTCCGTGCTGCTCGCTGCAATTTCTCCCATGACTCCATCACACAGGAATGGCAACAACTTTTCTCTTTCTAACACCGGTGCTGCACACACACACAACACACACACATACAGAGCTGTTGAAGTCAGGTGGGGAACTAAGACAAGGGCAGTTGCAAGGTGAACGGTTGGAGCCCAGAGAGGGAAGGGTCCCCCCCCCTAAAAAAAACTGCCTTTGGAAAGGCTCGGCTTTGAAAGTGGTGCTGAGCTATATAAATCACAGCGTGAGACAAACGGGAGGTCAGGAGAGCAATGAATCAGAGAATCCAAAAGGGGTACTGACTCTGAGCCAGCCTCTCGTTTCTAGTCTTAAACAAAACACAGAAAGAGCTTTGAGACTACAGAGTTTGTCATCAGCTATAGTGTGTCCTGGCCAGAGCCTTTCAGGGTTTTTTGAGAGAAGGTAGGGGTGTGTGCGTGTTGGGGAGAGAGGGAGGATGAACATTTCAGCTTCTAAACAAAGATTTTATGAAAAATACCAACATACTGCTTACAGACTTTTTTTCCTTTTAAGTCTACCATCCTTCCTACACCACCACCCCATTCCAAAGTTTAACAATTTTTGTGAAAAACTAATTTTGGACTTTTTAAAAAAATAAATAAATGTGACTTTATACTTATTTGGTGTTTTGATTCAGTTCCTGCAGAAGGATTCCAAAGAAGGATGTTGGAAGGAAGCTTTTTTTCCCTTTTTCAAGATTTAATAGCTGATGGTTGTCAAAGGAATTTGTGGAATGAAACCCTGAGAAGTCTTAATCAGATGGTAGCAGTGAGTGACTGTGTGCTACACATAATATTTTCCCCTCTTAGACACAGGATACAGGGTCAATTAATTTCAGTGGGGGTTGCATGAAAAAGCAAACCAGTGGATTGTGCCCCTAGTGACTCAGAGTATACTTGCGAAGTGAAGAGCAAAAAAGGAATGCGTGCATGTGTGTGTTTATATATTTAAAGCAAGATAAGATTAAAAGAATTCAAATAGCACACTAAAAGTGCTTTTCTGTCTATCTATATCCATTTAAAATATACCTAGCATTAGTTCTCTGCAGGCAAGTTGTTTTACTTAAGTGCATTGTTTGCCCTTAGCTTACTGATCTCTTTGAGACCCTCTATTCCCCCTCCCTTCCATTCCCCCAGGCTGCAAAATCAAGTGGCTTATTGTGTAGGAACTAAAAATAGGGTTTGGTTTTTATTATTACTAGTCAAGCACTTGCCCAAGTCACCCTTGGGCTGAATGCCATGTGACTAGGCAGCTAGTTAACTATCAGCAAGCAACAAGAGAGATTGAAGTGCAATTCAGATCTTTGCTAAAAACTGATCTGGGAGTGGGAGATGGATCAGTGCAGAGATGTTCAGGGGAAAGCGCAAAAATTAGGTGAAGTGACCGTTTCCTTAAAAATACAACTTTTAAACTGAGAGCCTCTTTTCACACTGAGACTCGTCTTCACTAAAAATTTAATCCAGCTTCGATTAAGTAGAATGATTCCCTTCGTCCCTTTGCCACAGTACCTTGGTAATTGTACATCACTGCAAAGTCATGGGAATTTTTTAATTGGGTTCCCTAGCCATTTCACAGAATGTAGGAAGCAGCTTTACACTGTATCTCAGTCTGTCCTGGTAGTGTCTGCTCTGATGGGCAGCAGCTTTCCAGGGTCTTAGGAAGGTTTTTCCCCATCGCTGGCTGCCTCATTCATTCAGCTAGACATGGCAGGGATTTAAACTGAGATCTTCTGCATGCAAAGCATGTGCTTTACCACTGAGATACAATCATGTGGCCCTCCAGATGTTGTTGGACTCCAGTTCCCATAATCCCCAACCAGCATGGCCAATGGTTAGGAAGGATGGAAGTTACAGTCCCACAATATCTGGAGGACAATAGGTTCCCCACCCCTGTCTTTCACCAAAAGCCCCAAGGTTCTTTAGTTGGGCGTAGGGATGGAGGAGAAATTTCATTCTGTTGGCATTTAATGTTGAATTAGTCAACTTCGCACTTTCTGAAACAATATGAGAACTGAAACACAGCCATCCTTCAAAATTTGCACTTGCCTGAATTTTGTGATGCAGTTCGTTTTTTTTTTTACAATAATTTTTATTCAAATTTTCATAAAACAAACAAAACAAAATCATAAAACATTCAAAGACAAAAAACAAAACAAAACAAAAATGATTAAACAAAAAAATAAAATGTTGACTTCCCATTTGTCGCAGATCAGTTATAGGTCTACAATATATAACAATCCTGTCTCTTAAATTATATTATAAAATCACTTTCCTCCAATAGTTATCTTAATTAATCATGAAATCTCATAAACATTATTTATTCTTTCCACAAAAAGTCAAAGAGAGGTTTCAATTCTTTAAGAAATATATCTATCAATTTTTCTCCAAATAAACATGTCAATTAATCCATCTCGTTAATAATAATAATCATCTTATTGTCATAACCATAGTCCAAATAAACATATCGATTAATCCATCTCATCAAAATCTGTTAGGTCCAATAATTTCAATAGCCATTATTCCATTATCCATATTAATTCCATCTTCCATCTTCAATAGTCCTGTTAAGTCCAGTAATTTCAGTGTCCAATCTTCCATTATCAGTATTCCATAATAATCTTGCTGTCATAGCCATAGTCATATAATAAGAGTCTGATGGGAATTTCCTCTATCCCAAATATTTTCTTGCCATCGATTCTGAATAAGTTGCTGAAATATTGTTGTAAAGTCATATCTCTGTTCTTCTTTTTTACAAAATGCACTGGCTCATCTCTTGAGAGTTTTTCTATTGTCACATGGCTGCAGTTAATTCCATAGATTTTCTCTATATCAAGCTCCATCACGTCATTCCAGTCCAGAAAATTATCCAAGCCATTGATAACTTTATCTCTAATATCTTCATTAATTTCTTCAGAGATAACGTTAAATTCCAAACAGTAGATTTTATTTCTAATATCCATAAACTCCAGATCTTTTTCCAATTCCACATTTGTTCCAATCTCCAGGGCTTGTATCTTCCCTTTATTTTTTCTTTTCTCATCTCTGATCTCATTCTCCTCTTTCACAGGATCCCCTATTTCTTTAAGTTCCTGCGTCATTTTGCTCAGTTCAATTTTAAGCTCCTTACTGCCCTGTCGCAGGGTTTGTTTCGTTATCTCAATCTCATCCATTATTTTCTGAAACATACTTACTTCCAGATTCTCAGCCACTTTCTTGATTGCCATTTTTAAAACCACGAAAACAAAACAAAACAAAAATAAAGAAGAACTACTTCTTATTTCAGCAACAATTGGGTTAATATTCCAGGCTTGATGACATCACAGTATAAACAGAGCAGCCTGCCTTATCTCTCCATGTTCAAGAATACAAAACAAATTTAGTTCCCAGCATCAAAACAGTTAGTGGCATCGTGAAGAAGCAGATTCGTCAAAATAAAATAGACCAAAAAGAGAATAGTCCCAGACAATATAATGTTCCAAAGTTCATATTTTTTATTTTTTTCTCCTCGGAATAGAAATCCCTCTTCTGTTTATATCTTTAGAATGCACTTCCAGGACAGCTTTTTGCAATAGAAACAGAGATAAGCTGTTAATTTCGTGAATAACAGAGAAGAGTTATAGCTCACCCAGAAGTTCTTTAAAGCTGATTCATTTGACAAATCTCTTTTTGCTGCAACAATTTAAACCAAGTAAAAAAAGAAGAGAAAGAAGGGTGCTTGCCTGTTAGTCCGTTTTCTCTTTGAAGAAAAGATAAACGTGTCGCATTAATCAGATAGAGCTTGTTCGGAAGTCCATCCGGCATTGCTGGCTGGACCTTTTCTCATAAATAATTAAATCCAGTCCTCCCAACAAAAACAGGCTTTTGAGGTTGATCTCTACGTTTCTCCCTGCCCGGGAGAAATTTCATCAGTCAAAAAAAAAAATGTACTGACTGATTTATATCTGAATAAGCTTCTTCTGAGGCGGGAGCCCGTCTCAAAAGCAGGCACAAGCGAAGTCACCCTTCCTGGAAGATGCAGTTCTCTAACCAAAGAATGTTTACAAAAAATGCATGTATTAAGTCAGCCTTTCCCAATAGTTGGGTCTCCAGATGTTGCTAGACTACAGTTCCCATCGTTCCTGACCATTGGCAATGCTGGCTGGAGCTGATGGGAGTCAACAGCATCTGGGGACCCAAAAGTTGGGGAAAGCTACATAAAAATGTTCATGAAAATAGCATACAAAATACATTAGGAGCATGTGCTTGCAAAAAGGTGTATATTTGTCAAAACTGCACCCAAAAATGTGTTTAGCAGGAGAAATTCACGCCAAAACTCTGAAAATTGCTTTAGAATTGAATATAAGATTGGAAAAACAAGAAATTGAGAGAATGGAGTTTGCAGATCTTTCCATCCCTTGTTGGGAGCCAGAAAAGTTAATCGGTTTGAAAATTTGGTCAAATGCATGTTGTGGGCATGCTGATGTTCCACTGTGACAGCTACAGGAGATTTGCAGGGATGGGCTTGCATCTCAATGCTTTGTTTGTAAAATGGGAATAATGTGTTTTACCTCTAAAAAGTAATTGTGTAGATAACATGGCTGTAAACATATCTTCACATGGGGGCAGGATTCTAGATTCTCTTCACTGTCAGTAAAATAAGCAATATCAGATCACCTTTGCCTCTTTCATTCTCTCACATCATATTGGCAATAAGTCATCAGTATGTCACATTGGATGGATAGTTGCTTGTTTTGGGTGTCATACATGCTCAGTCGAATCACAAAGTTTTTATAGTTTTAACACCTGTTTTATAGTTTTAACACCTGTTAGCCCTGCAGTGCCAACAAATCACTGGGAATGAGAGCTCGATTCCATTCCAATTTGTGCACAAGACGACTGTTTAAACACAACTAGGATTCAGGAATGAAATGCTAATAGAGTTATAGAAATGCTAATAGAGCTTCCCCCAGGCACCTGGTTGGCCACTGTGAGAACAGGATGCTGGACTAGATGGGCCACTGGCCTGATCCAGCAGGCTCTTCTTATGTTCTTATGTTCTTAACAAGGGAATAAGGAGTCAAAAGTGGAATGAAAAGCAGTCCATACTCAAATCCAACAAAGGTGGAGCACTCTGTACTTAAACTAGCTTGAAGCCCAATTCAATGTTTACTTAAAAGTCTTCAACTACATTTACTCCTAAGTAGGAATGGAGGAAAACTTCAATTCAGTTTGCATTTAAAGGCAAACTGACCTAATTTGCACTTTCCAAATCAATATGTGCCTGAAGAACACAGCCATCTTTCAAAATTCATACTCCAAATTTTGCAGTGCAGTTCTCCAGCAAAGTAATGTATACAAAAATGCATATAGTAGGGCACATAAATGCATATATTAGTGAAACATACAGAAATGCATTATATTAGGGGAAACTGCTTTGCAAAAATGTGTGTACTAGTCAAAATGATGTGAAAAAGTGGGAAACTGAATTTAAGATTTTAAAAATGAGTATGTGAGAGAAATGAAGCTGACATATTCACTCATCCCTATTCCCAAGTGTATGAGATTGCTGTCTTAGTCCTATTGAATTTTGTAGGTATAAACATGGATGTTGACTCATTGAATTATGTGGCAGGGAAAGGGGAAATTAATTTTTTTTTAAAAATAGTAAAGGGATTAAAAATACATATCCAAATGATGTTACAAAGATACACATGCATCTATGTTTGAAATTTTACTTACAATTCAACATAGAGTTAGAAACTTAAGAACACATGAGAAGAGGCTCCTGGATCAGGCCAATGGCCTATCTAGTTCTGCATCCTGTTCTCACAGTAGTCAACCAGATGCCCAAGAGAAACTTTAAAGGAGGACCTGAGTGCAAGAGCACTGTCCTTTCCTGTGGTTTCCAGCAGCTGGTATTCAGAACCATGTTGCCTCTAATTGTGGGGTCAGAACATAGCCATTATGGTATAGACACTGATGGCCTTATCCTCCATTTGTCTAATTCTCTTTTAAAGCCATCCAAGTTGGCGGCCATTACTGCCTTCTGTAGGAGCGACTTCCATAGTTTAACATTGTTTAAATTATGGAATGATGTCCCTGACTAGGTGCGCCTGGTGCCATCAGTGTTATCTTTTCGGCACCAGGTCAAGACTTTCCTCTTCTCCCAGGCATTTTAGCATGTGTTTTTAAATTGTTTTAAATGTTTTAAATTGTTCTTAAAAGATGTGTTTTAAATTTGTAAATTTGTTTTTAATGTTTTTAGTTACTGTAAACCGCCCAGTGAGCTTTGGCTATGGGGTGGTATATAAATACAATAAATAAATAAATAAATAAACTCTGCACTGTGTGAAGAAGCACTTTCTTTTGTCTGTCCTCCAACATACAGCTTCTTTTCAAATAAATGAGCTTTACCCCTGTTGCATAGTGGCAGGGCCACAGCTGCTATATAAGACACACACCCCGACAGGGTTAGGAATGGAATCCATGAATTCACCGCCACCCCCTTACCAACACAGAGAAGGAAGGCAAGTGAGAAAATACCCCCCACCCGGGGCGAACGATACAGCAGAGGCCTTGGCAACAGCCTCCCCAGTAGGGCCAGACTGTGGAGGAAGAAGGGGAACAAGAAACAAAGCACCACACCACAGGGAAGGCAACAGGCTGCGGGCTGCAATGGGTGAATATCCTCTTAATTCTTACACACACACACACACCCCTGTGGTTGGAATTAAGTGGATTTTTGCCCACACACCCCTGTGGTTGGAATTAAGTGGATTTTTGCCCATCCCAGCCTGCAGCCATGGAATAATAGAATTGCAGAGTTGGAGGGGGCCTATAAGGCCATCGAGTCCAACCCCCTGCTCAATGCAGGAAGCCAAATTAAAGCATACCTGACAGGTGGCTGTCCAGCTGCCTCTTGAATGCCTCCAGTGTTGGAGAGCCCACCACCATTCTATCACTTTCCCCTGTTCTCCTCGGCGGCATTTTCCTGTTCTGCTCCGTGGCCTGGCTCTGCTTGAGGAGCCTGTTGCTGAGGCCTCTGCTGAGCCCTCCTCTACTGCCTTCTCCTTCTCCGTATTGACAGGGGGGTGGCGTCTATGGCGGGTGGATCGCATCCCTATACAGGTGATCAGCACCAGGCAGCTTCTGTGTTTCAATTCCCACAAGTGGGGCATTTCCTGAGAATTATCCTAAAAGGCCTTGAAAACCCAACCCCATGATGACTTGAGGTGTGTGAATTTTGTCCATTGCTAGTCATCTGGTACCCAAGTACTATCAGTGCTCCAACAATAATATACAAAATATCATTGTGTGTCACCTACCAAATGCTGTCACATACTAACTTTCAACTATTAAATATTGAAACTGAAACCAAACATTAGTACCCACTATCAAAAAGGGAAACCAAACAGCATATATTTCTGAGCAGCAAATACCAACATCTAAACAGTACTGAAAACTGAATACACATTAATATACAATAGCAAAAAAACCCTTGAGAGTGGTGGTGCTGATGGTGGAGCCAGGGAAAAATACTTTTCTGTTCTAATGGAAGCTAGTCCCATCAACTGACTTAAATCAACATCTGAATCTGGGTTTTGAACACAGCTGTTAAGTCTTCATGAAATGTGGGACAGACAAGTTTTAAAAATAGTTCCATTTTTCTGGCAAGACAGGAAGGGAAGAAATACTATTTTTAATAACAGTTGTGTTTACTCTTATCTCAGGGGGAGCCAAGCAACGTAGGAAGTCATTATTTATTCATTCTGGTTGTTAAAAGCAGGATAGTTCCCTACAACATATCTCTATCCTTGGATTGAATGTTTTTTTGATGGAGGATTTGTGGTAATTTTTTGATGTTTTTGCAAATATAGTGCCTTCTTGGCATTGAGGCCTACAACCTCTGCTCAGCCTGTCTAGCCTTCACTGACTGAAGCCAGTGACAAGCCATACATTCTAATCTATACTTAAGGATGTTGGGAAGATACTTTATACTCTTGCTGTTTGGCTTGCTCAACAGAGACGGTGTATTAGCAGTGCACCAATTTCCTTCTGAGTAATTTATTAGGACTATAGCTTAGCTGCTGTTTTGCTTCGTGAAGCCATCTGTTATTGCTGTCCTGTGTGAGAGGACCCCTAGTTGCCATTAATGAGAGATCATTTTAAAAGACATTTTAAAAGGCAGCTGCACCTTCTGCCTCTTCCCTCAAGTCTCCATTTCCATTTTTCTGAAGTCAGCTAGATTGTTACCGTCGATTCTGCAGAAAAATGAAACTGTCCCTTAGAGGCCAACTCTTCACATGCGCTGACTAAAACAGCCCAGATATTTTGTTTTGAAAGCTTCCTATTCTACACTAAGACCCCCATCTGCACTATACGTTTAAAGTGATATCACACCACTGTTAACAGTCATGGCTTCCCCCAAAGGATCCTGGGAACTGAAGTTTGTTAAGGGGGCTGAGAGGAGACCTTTATTCCCCTCGCAGAGTTACAATTCCTAGGGCTCCCAGGGAAGAGGGACCTTGGCCCATTAAAACCTCTGGGGATTGTCTGGGGAATAGGGGTCTTCTAGGACTCTAGGAGGAATAGGTTTCTTGTGAGTAACTGACCTTTCTCCATCTCTCCTTAAAAGCTTGGTGGGTAGGTGGGGGAACTTGTCGGATCAATATTGCAGCTCCCAAGCAGCCTTGGGATTGTTGTTATTATTATTATTATTATTTATTACATTTATATCCCACCTTTCTTTTCATGAAACCCAAGGCGGCTTACGTATGGTTCCCAGGTGGTCTCCCATCTAGGCACCGACCAGACCTGATCCTGCTTCAGCAGGGAGCTGGCCTCATGTGCCTTCAGACCATAGCCTGGGATTGTTACTGCTCTTGGATTTGTGAACCTTGGCCTTGTGCCTAGAGCAGCCTTGTTCTGGCTAAACCTTTGCCTTATAAAAGCTCCTGGACTATGTCTGGCTCTTTCCTGCCTCTTAATCTGCTTTATCATTTCCTTACCTATAGGTAAGTGCATGTGCTGTCATGTTTTAGGTGGGAGCCAGGACAGTGGGGAGGAGAGTAGAAGAGAGAATCCTGGAAAATGGAATGGCTGGTTAACTGAAATCATGACCAGGAGCATTTTGTTGCAAGTCACTAATAACAACAACAACAATAATAATGCTACAAGATCCATGGGATACAGGACATTTCTGCATACTCTGCACACAGTAACACATTGCACAGACCCTTATGTGCAGGACTGCAGCCAATGAGAGGCCGACCACCCAGCATCAGGAGTGGAAGGTAGGTTTTGTCCTTGCCATTCCAGTATCTCAAAGCTTGGTATTTCATTTTGTCTGGCCCTAATCCACACAACTGCCCAGAAGCAGAGCATGAGAGAAGATATTTCTCACTCTTGTCATTGCTTGCATGTTCAAAAGAGGACCGATGAATGGGCAGGTATCATGAGGAGGAGGAGCTGCAGGAATCAGACTAGTCTCTAGAGAACTGCAGTTGGCCCTTACAAGGAAGTGGGCCTTGGCAGGTGCCCAGTAACATCTATCCTGACACTGGTCCTGGCGACAAGAGCAGCAATTTTGAGATGGTGAACCTAGGCAATTGTGCAAGGTACACTGAATTGTTAAACAAACAGGCATTTTATTCTCAATCTTTCTCCACACTTAGTATATTACTAGTTATGAACATATGTGAGGCTACCTTAGATGGAGTCAGACCATTGGTGCATTGAACCAAGTTCTGTCTACTCACCAGCTGCATACCTCCATGGTCTCAGGGAGGGATCTTTTCCTGCTCTGCTACTAAAGATCCTGTTTATGCACCTTCTCTCATATATTCCTCTTTAACCTTTAACCAATAAGATTTTCATAGGAGGTCTTGCTCTGCATTCCTCATTTACAAATGTGAAGAGCAATGGGGATGTGATTTTTCTTGGCAAATGTGGCTACATTATGGAACACTATCTAAAGAAGCTCTGGGGCTTAGTTCTGCCAATGAGACCTATTTGTTTCAAAATGTTTCTGAGCTCTGGCTTTGTTGCAGATGAGCTTTTACAATTAGGATATCTGTAGAACCACTTTTAAGTACAAACTTGGCTTTAGGGCAATGATGCGCTTTCTGTTTCGGAGCTGGAAATCTCCATGGCATGTTTCCTCACCACCCTGACGTAAACAAGCAAGAGACAGTATTGTTGTTATTGTCACACGAAAGAAAGTAGACACAAACCTATTCATTTTTGTGAAGAATTTATGTTTCTCATGCACATAATTCTCACAAATCCAGGAAACACTGTTCAGTGGGAAAGGTTTTAAACACATACATCTGTGTGTCCTCTGTATACTGTTCTGAATTTCTGTGCTCTAAAAACAGTCCCAGGCCTTCTTCATTTGCCAGCTAAGTGTCATGCTTGAAACATCAGTGGATGAAATTGTTCTTACATGTGTCAGCATCCTGACAGCCAGATTTACAAGATTTGCTGGTGCAAGGTTGTCATACACCAGCCGCCTTGCAGTGGTAAGAAAGAGGAGAGAATATATGTGATTCTAAGCCTCTGAATATGCTTTGGACTGTTGCTCCTGCAGCAGGTTAGCTAACTGTTTTTGATGGGTGCTCTTGGCAACCTACATCTGACGAGCCAAAGGCAATACAGTCACAGTACCATTGCCTGTAGCAGACCTGGTAGACAAGGTCAATCAGTCAAAGAAGAGGAAGGAGATATGAAGCAATTACAACTTGCATTGCAGCTTGTGTGTGTGAATGCTGATAATCCTAGCTCAATTTTGTGAATTACCAAAAACTCAGATATACATCTAGAAATGTTGACCATCACATACCCCCAGAACTGACTCCCAGGAAGCTAATTGTGTATAGGATTGCAGCCTTAGTTACTTAAATGTGATTGTCAACATTCACTTGCTTATGCCTGAACAATGCAGCACTCTTGTATTTCTCTACATAGGTCTGTTTTGGGTCATTCTTCTTCTGGGATTCTTAGCATTCATGTGTGAATGTCAGCATTCATCAAATTTGGGACATTAGCTGCAATAAATATACAAAAGAAGAAGAAAGTCCCTGATATTTTATTAGAAGATCCTCATAAACTTAGAGCATTGGGCTTTGTGTATTTGTGACAATGATTGTTCAAAATTTGATGAACTTTGACATTCACATGTTCACATGTTAATACTAACACACCCAAATTAATTTTGTGAGAACATCAAAATCAATAGGTATATAAATATAAAAGTACTGTGTGTCTAAACAATGATGGAGTATAAGCTAAGTGACACTTACAACATTCCTGTTGATATTTGACAGATACAGGGGTGTAATCATCTGGAGATGCAAGGGGTCATGAAAAGGGAGTGTGTTAACCACTGATAAGAGTGCTTGTCCTTCCATGCTGATTGGAGTTATAAGTGGGGGATACTTGGCTCAGAAATACTACACGCAAGAAGGATCTTGGGATTGTTGTTGATCACAAGCTGAATATGAGCCATCAGTGTGTTGTGGCTGCAAAAAAGGCAAATGCTATTTTAGGCTGCATTAACAGAAGTATAGTTTCCAAATCACATGAAGTATTGGTTCCCCTCTATTCGGCACTGGTTAGGCCTCAACTTGAGTACTGTGTCCAGTTCTGGACACCATACTGTAAGAAGGATGCAGACAACTGGAACGGGATCAGAGAAGGGCAACGACGATGATCGTTGTTGTTGTTATATGCCTTCAAGTCGATTATGACTTATGGCAACCCTATGATCAGCGACCTCCAATAGCATCTGTTATAAACCACCCTGTTCAGATCAGGGGACTGGAAACAAAGCCATATGAGGAGAGACTGAAAGAACTGGGCATGTTTAGCTTTGAGAAGAGAAGACTGAGGGGAGATACGATAGCACTGTTCAAGTACTTGAAAGGTTGCCACACAGAGGAGGGCCAGGACCTGTTATTGATCATCCCAGAGCGCAGGACAAGGAATAATGGGCTCAAGTTACAGGTAGCTAGATATCAACTGAACATCAGAAAAACCTCCTGTTAGAGCGGTATGACAATGGAACCAATGACTTAGGGAGGTGGTGGGCTCTCCAACACTGGAGACATTCAAGAGGCAGCTGGACAGCCACCTATCAGGCATGCTTTAATTTGCATTCCTGCATTGAGCAGGGAGTTGAACTTGATGACCTTATAGGCCCCTTCCAACCCGATGATTCTATGAGGTGAGTCAGCTACTGAGAAAACTCTTCTCATCCCATGCCTTTTCCTGCTATCTGCATACTGTGACAGAGGTTCTAGCTCATGAAAGTAGTACCCAATTGTAATCAATAAGCTATCTGTGCAGCGGTCCTTCAGGGTTTAACCATGATGATCCCTCTTCAAAATCTAAACAAAACATTTCAGGGTGAGGGTATTACTATTACTATTATTTATTAATTCAATTTATGAATCACTTCCCCTAAGGTATCCCAGAGCAATTCATAGTATATTTCACTAATAGGCAAAAAACCTTGCGGTTTAAGAACATACCTATAGCCCACAGCTATTCTATCAAACTTTAAAAAGCAGGGAAATTGGGCAGCTATAGTGAATGCACCAGGGGAGAAGGAGACTTGAACTCCTCTCTGAGATATTGTACTGCCCTACAAATTGGTCAAAATGCAAACACCATTTCGGTTGGTCTTTCACAGTCCAATCCACTTCCTGTGTAGCTTGGAAGAATTTGGTAAAATGTGCCTCTGAGCATATGGTGAGTGGTGGCAACACCTGCAATCAGCCCAAATAATAGAAAGAAGACATGTGCTGTGCTGATCTTGTTTTAGCATGGAGGAAGCAACATTATTAAGACAGTTGATATAGTTCAGATGGTCACTTTGAATATGTCTGATTTCCTTTGCAATTTTAGTGAAGTTTCCTATAGGAAATCATTTTCTTTTGTTTCTATTTCTGTGAATATGTGAAGTACAGCAACTCTTTGCAAAATTTATACTAAAAAAACTCCAAACATAATTGTGGAATAATGGCACTGACTTCTGCAGAATAGTCTCCAGTGGACCTCAGGAGTGTCTCAATTTGCACAAAATAAAACAGTGGTAGGTGAAATATATTCTAGCAAAATGCTAAGTGTGCTCTATGTTTTTAATTGACTGTGCCCACCTTGCCTTAAATGAAGTGGTTTAAACATAGCAGGCTGAAAATATGCATCCTCTTTTTTCCAACAGCTAGAGTCATTGCTGAAGTAGCAACATATTGGAATCAGTCTGATTTTTCATCAAACTGCAGGTCCAAATTCCACTGTTAATGCACACAAAATAGAAATAGAACAAAACCTCCAATATAAAACACAAAAGGCTGTCTTCACCATCATATGATGCTGACCAATAAAAAGGCTTTGAATTTAATAAAATTTAATAAAAATAAATTTGACACAGATTTCTGGGATGAATAATGAGGGAAATAAAATTTTCTAGTGTAGATTCTCTGTAGAAACATTAATAACACAGGAAAGAAGCAAAGTAAGAAGAACACCAGCAAACATACAAAAATATAATTATCTTTGGAGATGGCAAGTGTTACCACCTCTCATCATATGCTCAGAGGCACATGTTACCAAATTCTTCCAAGCTACACAGGAAGTGGATTGGACTGTGAAAGACCAACCGAAATGGTGTTTGCATTTTGACCAATTTGTAGGGCAGTACAATATCTCAGAGAGGAGTTCAGGTCTCCTGCTCCCCTGGTGCATTCACTATAGCTGCCCAATTTCCCTGCTTTTTAAAGTCTGATAGAATAGCTGTGGGCTATAGGTATGATGTTAAACCGCAAGGTTTTTTCCCTATGAGTGAATTTCCTTGCTTTTTAATCCAGGAGGTAAGAAATGGGATCCTGTCCAAGTTTGCTGAGAATGGATGGATCATTTGCATGCTTATTGAGTTCAATGGGATTTACTCCCCTGCAATCATACTTAGGATAGGTGAAACTGACCACAGAGGATGGGGAGGGGAGCAGGCAGGATGGGGAGGGGAGGAGAAGGACAGGTTTGATCATTTGCATGTTTATTAAATTCAGTGCAATTTACTCCCGTGCAATCATGCTTAGGATAGGTAAAACTGACCGGGGGGAGGGGGCGGGATGGAGGGCTGAAGCGGGCAGGGGAGGAGGAAGGGAGAGGAGAGGAGAGGGGAAAAGCAGGTCTGATCATTTGCGTGCTTATTTTCAATGGGATTTACTCCTATGCAATCTATGCAAATAGGACAGGAAACACTGACCATGGGGGAGGAGGAGAGGGAGTGGGAAGGAGCGTATTGGAGGGGGGCAAAGGAAGGGGGAGGGGAGGACAGGTTTGATCATTTGCATGCTTATAGAGTTCAGTGGTATTTACTTCCATGCAATCATGTTTAAGATAGGTAAAACTGACCATGGGGAGGAGGAAGGGGAAGGGGCAAGAGGGGATTGGAAGGGGATGGGGAGTGAGGGGCAAAGGAAGGGAGAGGGAAGGGGCAAGAGGAGGGGACAGGAGGAAGGAGAAGGGAGGGTGGGTTTGATTATTTGCATATTTTTTGAGTTCAGTGGGATTTATTTCTATGCAATCATGTTTGAAAATGAAAATGGACTGCCTTCAAGTCAATCCTCACCTATTGCGACCCTTTGAATAGGGTTTTCATGGTAAACGGTATTCAGAGGTGATTTCACCATTGGCTTCCTCTGAGGCTAAGAGGCAGTGACTGGCCCAAGGTCACCCAGTCAGCTTCATGGCTGTGTGGGGATTCAAACCCTGGTCTCCCAGGTCATAGTCCAACACTGACCCAGGGAAGGGGCAGGGAGTGGGAGGGGAGGAGATTGGGTGGGTAGGTGCTGGGCAGAAGGGAAGCCCCTTTCCTTTCCAAAAGGAAAACATTGTAAACAGAATCATTCTTCTTCAGGCTTTCCCCCACCTTTTTATTCTACAGTAGACACATGTAGTCTCCCACCCAAATTTAAACCAAAGCTTTCCCAGGCCACATCCACACCAGGCCTTTATTTCACTTTGGACAGTCATGGCTTCTCTCAAAGAACCCTGGGAAGTGTAGTTAGTGAAGGGTGCTGAGAATTGCTAGGAGACGCCCTGTTCTCCTCACAGACCTTCAATCAGAGTGGCTGACTGTTAAACCATTCTCTCAGGGGAATAGGAGTCTCTTAGCACCCTTCACAAACTACACTTCCCAGGATTCTTTGAGGGAAGCCATGACTGTCTCACATGAAATCAAAGTCTGGTGTGGGTGTGGCCCCAGCAGCAGTGAGGCTTTTAGAATTCTGACAGTTGGTTCTTACTGAGCATGCTCTGGATTATCATTGGGTCCCAGCCAAAATTTATTAAATTAATTAAAAATCAGCCAGGCATTTTTTAAACTTTTAAACTGCAGCAGATGAAGGTCAGAGTATGGGGCAAGGTCAGTATTAGGATTACAGGTACTCTGTGAACATGGCTAATTTTTAATGAATTTCAACAGATTATGAGAACTCTCAGAGAAAAAAGTCCAAAAGGGCTCTGAGGTTTTTCTCTCTCTTTTTACACTTTGAACTGTCTATTCTCTCTGACTGTTTTGTGTATCGCCATGAAAATTGACAGGGTTGTTAAGCAAGCGTTTCTGAGTTCAGGACTATAAGTTTTGTAAGGTTTTGTTTTGAAATGAGCTTATGGGAAGCATCAGAATGGCATGGGAGGTATTTTCAATTTAACATTGCGGAATGTGAAAAATCCCCGCTGGCTATAGTATACAGCCACTCTTGTGGCTGTATAATAACAAACATTAAAAAGTTACATATATAAAAACAAATCCCTATACATATACATATATGTATTATATATATATAAAACAAATCCCTATATGAGCTCCTTCTGGGAGGAAGGGATATGCATTTAATAAATAAATAGATAAGCAAATAAAAATATAAAATATTTTTTAAAAACCAATTATATATAAATATAAAAACAGCACATACATAAAATCAGTCCAAATCCATGCCAGATGCCAGCTGGGATAAAGATTTTAGAAAGAAAAATATCTTGAGCAGGTACCAAAAGGTCCATAGAGAACTTGCCTGACTGATATGCAATGGGAAGGAATTCCCAAAGACAGATGCCACCACACTAAAGGCCCAATTCTGACATTGTGCATAACAGACCTCTTGATAGAGTGGTATCTGCAGGATGGCCTCTCCTGGTGAATGTTGGGTATGTAGGGGTAGCAAGTTGTAGTCACCTACTCTGGCATTTACATTTCCTAAATTCCCATCCCCATAATATTTTGCCCACCAAAATGCACACCTTCCAAATGCCATGCCTTCTAATTGTTGGCACACTTGAGAAAACCAGCAGTGAGTAATGTATTTAGAAGATGATGAGATGAGTCCAAGTGAGTGGCTTTTTCAAAGGTTACATACTGCTGAAAGGGAGAGTCACCTTAGCCCAGCCTTTCCCAACCTTTGGGTCCCCAGATGTTACTGGACTACAGTTCCCATAATTCCTGACCATTGGCCATGCTGATTGGGGCTGATGGGAGTTGTAGTCCAACAACATCTGGGGACCCAAAGGTTGGGAAAGGCTGCCTTAGTCAATGACCAATACCAAGGACCTAGCCACATGATGCACTGAACACATCAAGATGTGAGTTGACCAGCCCTCATTACAATGTACATGCAAAATCATAATAGACCTGGAAGGTCCTTTGAAGGTCATCTAGGCCAACAACCTGCTCAACGCAGAATTATAGAAGCATATAATTCTATGATAAAGCAGTTATGAGGCCAATGCAACATCTACATGCTTGATTCTCACTTTGGGTGTGAGAGATGTGTGGTTCAATTCCCGTACAAGCCCATACTCAGAGGGAGAGGAGGCACACCTTCATGGATGTTGGTCCATCGGTGGCAATTGACTATGACAGCTAATTGGAAAGCCAACATCATACTTCACTCCATAACGGTTTAGAATAGATTATGGGGAAGAAGTGTTTCTCCTGCATTATGCAAAATGGCACACCAGTGTTTAGTATGGTCATTGGAATTTTCTTACATGTTATTTAATATTAAGACATTTTGTCATAGATCTTTAATTTAACAGAACCTCTTAATTTTACATCAGACCATGCTGCCAAATTGTAAGTATATATTATTGTTAACATATTTTATTAATTACATGGAATTTCTTTTCTGGATAATTTGGTCTTATTTATTTATTTATTACATTTATATCCTGCTCTTCCTCCCAGAAGAAGCCTAGGGTGGCCAACAAAACACTAAAAGCACTCTGCAACATCTTAAAAACAAAAGACTTTAAAACATATTAAAACAAAACATCTTTAAAAGTATATTAAAACTAAATATGTTTAAAAACATATTAAAACAAAATATCTTAAAAACATATTTTAAATATTACACAGGTGCCATCTCTATTATCTTTTCGATGTCTATTGAAGACGTTCCTCTTTCAACAAGCCTTTTAAGTAGAGACCTTATCCCAGTCTGCATCTGTGTTGGAATTGCTTTTTAATATGTTTTTAAACTTTTTTTTTAAAAAAAAATGCGTTTAACCTTTTTAAAAAATATGTCTTGAAAGCTTTTTTTTTTTAAAAAAAATGTTTTTAAGGATGTTTTGTTCTAATGTATTTTAAAGTCTGTTTTTATGATATTTTAAAGTGTTTTTCGTGCTTTTGTTTGCCGCCCTGGTCTCCTGCTGGAGGAAGGGCGGGCTATAAATCAAATAATAAATAATAAATAAATATCTTTTTTTTAAAAAACAGCTTTAAAAACAACTTAAAAATCAATTCCAACACAGATGCAGACTGGGATAAGGTCTCTACTGAAAAGGCTTGTTGAAAGAGAAAGGTCTTGACATATCCTCTTCTGATACACCATGTTCTAGAGCAGGAGTTGGGAACCTGTGGTCCTTCAGATGTTGCTGGATATCAACTCCTATCAGCCCTAGCCAACATGATCAATGGTCAGGGCTGATGGGTGTTGTAGTCCAACAATATCTGGAGGGCCACAGGTTCCCCATTTCTATTCTAGAATGATTATTGACCATTCTCCGAAATAAATATCGGAATTGGGAAGGTACAAAGGCACCTTCCATTTTGATATTTCAATACTTAATGAAACTCCTTTGGCTTTCTTCAAAATTCCTTAGATGTTTCAGCCTAGGAATTTCCATATTTGCTTCATATTTTGCTGTGGGGTAATCCAGTGACAACATAGGGATGTGTAGGATGTTCTTGAGAAACTTTGCTTGTTTCTTTTATTTTGGCTTACCTTGAATTCCCTCACATGTTTTGTTTGAGGTAGAGCCTATATATTCACTTCTATTTTCTTTTCAGCAAAGTTTTAGTGTCATCTCTAGAATATATTTGTCTATTTTGGTTAATGCCATGTACATAAGGCTGAAAAAAGTTTACTCCAAATTAATTTATGTAGAATAGATACCTGCATCTGTTCTCAACAGCTAGAATGTGTTAGATTCTGCAAGGTGCCATACTTTTGAGTTGTTCAATTCCACATTAAGTCCTCCTGAGTCTGTATCCTGATAGATCAAGATAATTAACCCCTGAAAAAGCCTTTAAAGTGAACTGGTTTGAGTGTCATTCTAGGACTGGAGAGACTTGGATTCAAATCTCTATTCAGCTATGAAGCTCACTGGGTGATCTTGGGCCAGTCCCTGCCTCTCAGCCTAACCTATCCCACAGGGTTGTTGAAGGTGGGGGAAATGAGAGGAGAGCATATCCCCTGGCCTGAGTTCCTGAGAGGGTGGGTGGGATAAAAATATAGTTTTCAAAAAGTCAGAACAGGAAAAAAAAGTATGAAGAATTTAGTATAAGGTAAAAAAATATGAGTATGACTGTTGAGGAGAAGAGGTGGTTATTTTTCTAACATATATGCAATCCTCAAATTTAGATACCTATTTCTGCTGTTGAGGCTGTGAGTGTCATTGCTTATGTAACAGATCAATACACAATAAGACGACACTCATCTCTGATTTGATCGTGGATTAGGGTGCCAATTTGGTGTGTATTACCGAGACCTGGGTGAGTGAGCTGGGAGGAGTTGATTTGATCCAGGTTTGCCCACCTGGACACTTGGTGCAACACCACCACAGGCTGCAGGAGAGGGGCAGGGGTTGCTGTGGTCTACAGAATTTCCATCTCTGTCACCAAGAAACCACTCTGTCTTGGAGGGGCTGTGAGGGCCAGCATCTGGTGTTGGGCCAAGGAGACAGTAAACTACAGTGGCTGCTGGTATACCATCCACTCTGCTGTCCAGCAGCTTCTCTGACCGAGCTGACAGGGGCCATCTCAGCTGTGGTACCGGAGGAGCCCAGAATGATAGCCCTGGGTGATTTTAATGTCCATGCTGAGGCTGACTCTAGTGTTCAGGCTTGGGACTTCATGGCCTCCATGACAATCATGGGGCTGTCTCAAGTTGTCACCAGCCTAACATATAGGGCAGAGCACACTCTCAACTTGTTTTTTCCTCTCCAGATGAAGGGGTGTTGTGGAGGTAGAAGGGGTGGATGTCACCCCATTGTCATGGTCAGACCACTACCCGGTGAAGTTTAGACTTATGGCTCTGATCCTTCCCTGCAGGGATGGTGGACAGATTAAAATGGTCCACCCCTGGAGACTAATGGAATCCACAGGATTCCTGAATGTCCCGAGGGAGTTCCCAGTAGATAGAGCAGGTGACCCTGTTGAAGCCCTTGTCACGCTGTGGAACAGCGAGATGCACTGGGCTCTTCACATGGTTGCCCCTGAGTGCCCACTCCGGCATTGTGGAGCCCAGTTTGCACCTTGGTACACCAGTGAGCTAAGGGCAATGAAACAGACTGGACAATGACTAGAGCACACATGGAGAAAGACATACTGTGAGGCTGATTGGGCATGAGTAAAACATCATAACCGTGCCTACTGTGTGGCAGTGAGGGCAGCAAAGAAGGCCCACTTCTCTGCCTCCATCGCATCCTCAAGTAGCCATCCAGTGGAGCTTTTCCGTATTGTCAGGGGTCTGCTGACATCAACTCCAGGAAATGGAGTTGTAGACCCTTTGGAGGCCCACTGTGAATTGTTTAGAAGGCACTTGTTTACAAGTTGCTCACCTCTGTAGCAATCTTGATGTCCCATCCACATCTAGTGTAGTCCCCAGTGAAGTGTCCAGTGCAACGACTGCTGCGACTTCAGTTTCAGTTGATGCAGCCTGATAATGTGGACAAGTTGCTTCTGATGAAGCGGCCAGCAATGCGTCGTCTCGATCCTTGGCCTTCTTGGCTTATTAAAGCTTGTTGAGGGGGTTTGACCAAGTGGATCCAGGGCGTGGTCAACGCATCATTGCAGGAGGGAGTGGTTCCAGCCACTCTGAAAGAGGTGGTGATCCAACTGCTCCTGAAAAAGCTCACCCTGGACCCACTGGTTTGTGACAACTACCTCCTGTTTGCGAATATGCCCTTTTTAGAGAATGTGATTGAGAGGGTTGTGGCACAACAATTGCAACTGCTCTTGGATAAACAGATTATCTTGACCCATTCCAACCTGGGTTCAGACCTGGTTATGGAACTGAATCAGTCTTGGTCACCCTGATGGATGACCTTTACCAGGAGAAGGACAGGGGGAGTGCGACCCTGTTACTCTTACTTGATATCTCAGTGGCTTTTGATACCATTGACTATTGTTGGCTGACTTAGTGAGATGGGTATTGGGGGCACTGTTTTCCAGTGGTTCCAATTCTATCTCCAGGGTTGTTTTCAGAAAATAGTATTGGGTGATTTTCTTTCGGCCACCTTATCCCTGATGCTGTTTAACATCTATATGAAGCCCTTGGGAGTAATCATTAGAAGATTTGGGGTGAGGTGTGAGTAGTACATTGATTATACCCAGCTCTATTTCTCTGCAACATCTGAATCGAGAGAGGCTTTGCAAGCTCTGAACCAGTGAGCTGGATAAGTGCCAATAAACTGAGGCTGAATCTTCGCAAGACAGAGGCACTGTGAGTTGGTGGTTCCTGAGTTCAGATAATTGGTCAGTTGCCTGCTTTGGATAGGGTCATACTCCCTCTGTAGTCTGATGTAGTCAGAGCAGATCTGTAGTCTGATGGTGCTCCTGGATCCATCTTAGTAGCTAGAAGCACAGGTGACCTCAGTGGCTAGGAGTGCCTTTTATTTATTTATTTATTTATTACATTTATGTACCGCCCCATAGCCAAAGCTCTCTGGGTGGTTTACAGCAATTAAAAACAATAAAAACAAATATACAAATTTTAAAACACAAAAAACAATTTAAAACACAATTTAATTTTTTTTTAAAACAATTTAAAAACACATGCTAATATGCCTGGGAGAAAAGTCTTGACCTGGCGCCGGAAAGATAACAGTGTTGGCGCCAGGCGCACCTCATCAGAAACATCACTCCATAATTTGGGGGCCACCACTGAGAAGGCCCTCTCCCTTGTTACCAGCCTCCCAGCTTCCCTCTGAGTAGGCACCCAGAGGAGGGCCTTACATGTTGAGCGTAGTGTATGGGTGGGTTCATGTCTGGAGAGGTGGTCCATCAGGTATTGTGGTCCTAAGCCATGTAAGGCTTTATAGGTTAAAACCAGCACCTTGATTCGAGCTTGGAAAAATACAGTTTATGGACTGGGATAGGCTGACCACTATTGTCCATGCACTGGTAACCTCCAGGGTGATCTACTATGTTGCACTCTATGTGGGGCTGCCCTTGAGGTTGGTCCAGAAGCTGCAGCTGGTGCAAAATGCGGTGGCACAACTGCTCATTGGGGCAGGGTATTGCCAACATGTCACCCTGCTACTGAAAGAATTGCACTGGCTGCCCATTAGCTACCAGGCTATGTTCAAGGTTCTGGTTTTGGTGTACAAAGCCCTATACGCTTGGGACCACAATACCTGAAAGACTGTCTTACTCCTAATATACCCAGCTGATCACTGCACTCTGCAGGTGAGGGCCTCCTGTAGATACCAGGAGGTCCGTTCCGCACAACTTAGGAAATGGACTTTTAGTGTGGCAGCACCTACCCTTTGGAATTCTCTTCCCTTAAATATTAGACAGGCGCCTACTCTGTTATCTTTTCAGCGCCTACGGAAAACCTTTCTCTTTCAACAAGCCTTTTAAGTAGAGACCTTATCCCAGTCTGTGTCTGTTTGGAATTGCTTTTTAGGATGTTTTTTAAAAAAAATTAAAAAGGTGTTTTAATATGTTTTTAAAGATGTTTTGTTTTAATATATTTTTAAAGTCTGTTTTTAAGATGTTTTAGAGTGTCTTTAGAGTTTTTGTTTGCCGTCCTGGGCTCCTTCTGGGAGGAAGGGCAGGATACAAAATAAATAAATAAATAAAATGTAGCCAAAAGCAGCAACTCTCTTTTTCTAACACACAGACTCACACATGGTATCAGCAGGCTTGCAAAAATACAAAAAAGAAAGAAAGAAAGAAAGAAAGAAAGAAAGAAAGAAAGAAAGAAAGAAAGAAAGAAAGAAAGAAAAACCCCTATGGGGCAGAGCTCCACAAAGCAGCTCAGTGACAGCTGACCTTTGTCAGTGGCCACAGAATGCTGCTGACTTGAGCAAGGCAGGGAGAAAAATGTGGTGGGAGCGGGTAGATGGAATCTTGAGGAGAAGTACTCAGCACTGCAACATTTTGTTGCAGTTCTCACTTTTTTCCCCTAGTTCCTTTTGTAAGTTGTCTTGGGGTCCTATAGGATAGAAAGGTGGATTATGAATTACAGAGAACCTTAGGGAAAGATACATGGGCTGTTTACACACATTTGAAGCAAATTTAAAGCACATGACTTCCCCCAAAGAATCCTAGGGACTGTAATCTATTAAAAGTGTTAGGAATTGTAACTCTGGAGTGAACAATTGTTCCCAGGATTCTTTGGGGGAGGTCATGTGCTTTAAATGTGCTTTAAAATGTATGGTGTGTACACAACCATAGTCTCTATGGGCTCTTATCTTTGACAAGGCTATTTGGCACAATGTGTGATATAACACTTAAATGTCATCTGCTGCATGTAAACTCGAGCTCTTGCACACCTGAATAGGACCATTTGACATATAGCTCCAGTTTCTCCTTTGGGAAAGGAAAACAAAGAAATGCTGAATTCATAAATTCAGAGAAAGCATCTGGGGGTGTGCTTAGCCGTAGACATTGCCTAACCAAAAACTGGGGCGGCAGGAGGGGGAAGAGACTTTTTTTTTTCATTTTAAAAGAGGGTGGCATTTACTGCAGTTTGGCAAGGTTATTTAAAGACTGTTTATAAAATAATCTGAGTGAGATTGTTTATATTACAAGCAAATCCGAAAGGTTAAGATATCTGAGAGTGCCCTTTTTAAACCTTCCTTCCCACACCATCTTATTTTATATTCTCCTTCCTTGTAAAATTTTAAATATATGTTGTATTTGCTGTTATAATTATGTTATTAGAAAACTCAAAAAGAAAAGAAAACCCTAGAAAAAAATAACAGGCCTAGTTTAGATACAAAATTTTCAGACTAGTAAACCATGTTTTATGAGCTGTCTGCCCAGTCATTCCCTTTTCTCCCTCTTTTATTTTACATGCCTTAATTCAATAATCCTGGTTCAATAAATCACAGCTTCCTCTGATGTCCAAGCTAGGAAACTAATATAAGTGATCTGTACAAACCAGGATATCAAACCAGGATTAAACTGGTCTGATGTACTGGCTTGGAGAGATTACTTAGACCACAGTTTCCTTGTTTGGACATTATGGAACAACTGTGGTTCATTGAAACAGCAGGAGGTATTTAACTAAGGCACCCTTAAGAAGGGAAGAGGGCAGGGCAGGGGCAAGGAGGGAGCATGCAGGCACACAGTTTCTTCCTAGCCCAATTAAAAAAAAAGAGTGAGTTTGACCTACTTTGCTCTGTCTGAACTATGGTCACATCCACACTATACAGTTTCTTATACCACTTTAGCATTCAGTCAGTACCCTTAACAAACTACACTTTACTGGGTAACTATCGGCCAGTCTCCAATATTCCATTTCTAGGCAAGATAATAGAGCGTGTGGTGGTCGCCCAACTCCAGAGATTCTTGGATGATACGGATTATCTGGATCCATTTCAATCTGGTTTCAGACCTGGCTATGGGACAGAGACTGCTTTGGTCGCCTTGGTGGATGACCTACGCAGAGAACTGGACAGGGGGAGTGTGTCCCTCTTGGTTCTACTGGACCTCTCAGCGACTTTTGATACCATCGATCATGGTATCCTTCTGGGCCGCCTTGCTGAGATGGGACTTGGGGGCACTGTGTTACAGTGGCTTCAGTCCTTCTTGGAGGACTGAACCCAGAAGGTGGTACTGGGGGACTCCTGCTTGACCCCTTGGCCATTGACCTATGGGGTCCCTCAGGGTTCAGTTTTGTCCCCCATGTTATTTAACATCTACATGAAACCGCTGGGAGAGGTTGTCTGGGGTTTTGGGGTTCGATGCCATCAGTATGCCGATGACACTCAACTCTATTTCTCTTTTCCACCTGAAGCCAAGGAAGCCGTACAGATCCTAAACCAGTGCCTGACATCAGTGATGGACTGGATGAGGGCAAACAAGTTGAGATTAAATCCTGATAAAACAGAGGTACTCCTGGTCAGTCGGAGGGCAGATCAGGGAATAGGGATTCAACCGGTGCTGGATGGGGTCGCACTCCCCCTGAAGTTTCAGGTTCGCAGTTTAGGTGTACTACTGGACTCAGCTTTGAATTTGGAGGCCCAGATTACTGCTGTGTCCAGGAGTGCATTTGCCCAATTAAAACTGGTGCGCCAGCTCCGCCTGTTCCTGGACCTGCCTGATCTGACTAGGGTGATGCATGCCTTGGTTACATCCCGCTTAGCCTACTGTAATGTGCTCTACGTGGGGCTGCCTTTGAAGACTGTTCGGAAACTTAAATTGGTACAAAGAGCTGCAGCCAGCTTGCTAACCGGGGCTGGTTACAGGGACCATACAACTCCCCTGTTACAACAGCTCCACTGACTGCCAATTTGTTTCCGGTCACAATTCAAAGTGCTGGTTTTGACCTACAAAGCCCTACACGGCTCAGGTCCAGGCTATTTGGCAGATCGTATCTCCCTACATGAATCTGCCCGGGATTTGAGATCTTCAGGTGAGGCCCTTCTTGTGCTCCCCACACCTTCGCAAGTACATATGACGGGGACACGAGATAGGGCCTTTTCAGTGGCCGCCCCTAGGCTATGGAACTCCCTTCCGAGTGAGGTGCGATTAGCTCCCTCCTTGCTGTCTTTCTGGCGACAAGTAAAGACTGTTTTATTTCAACAGGCATTTGGGATAGAGAACGGCCAGGATTAAGTGTCCTAGGATGGGTGACTACATTATGATCTTATTATTTTAAATTATCTGCTGTTCTTAAACATACGTTTTATAGTTTTTAATTTTTCTCATAGTTTAATTCTATTTTTAATTGTATACATTTCTATGTTTAATGGTGTGTTATCGTTTAGCTGTAAGCTGCTCTGAGTCCTATTGGAAAAAGGGCGGGGTAGAAATAAAGTTTATTATTATTATTATTATTACACTTCAGATTCTTTGCAGGAAGCCATGATTGTTAAAATGGTTTAAGAGACCATTATATGTATGGTGTGGACGTGACCCAAGTCTCAATTTCATTGACCTATCAGACTTGACTATGGTGACACATGCCTTAGTTACATCCCGATTAGACTACTGTAACGTGCTCTACGTAGGGCTGCCATTGAAGACTGCTCGGAAACTTAAATTGGTACAAAGAGCTGCAGCCAGAATGTTAACTGGAGCCGGGCTCAGGGAACATACAACCCCTTTGCTGTACCAGCTCCACTGGCTGCCAATATGTTTCTGGGCACAATTCAAAGTGCTGGTTTTGACCTATAAAGCCTTATACGGCTTAGGTCCAGGTTATCTGTTAGACTGTATCTCCCTCTATGAACCTGCCCGGACTCTAAGATCCTCCAGTGAGGCCTTACTCACTATTCCATCCTTTTCACAAATTCTTCTTGCAAAGACACAGAATATGGCTTTTTCGTTGGCCGCCCCCAGATTGTGGAATTCGCTCCCTAGTGAAGTGCAATTAGCCTCCTCGCTTTTGTCCTTCCGTGCTAAGGTGAAGACGATCCTTTTTAGAAGAGCTTTTAATTGAATTGGTTAATTAATTGTACTTGATTTTATTCATTCTAATTGTTTTTAATTTTGTATATTTACTCTTTTAATCTTTTTTATGATTATTCTTGTAAGCCGCCCTGAGTTCTCTGGAAAAAGGGCAGGGTATAAATATTTTAAATAAATAAATAAATCAATCAATATAAATTGACCAGGCTGTGCCAGCACTGCCAGCCAACCTTTCTTGATTTATATCGTTCTGATATATAAACAGGCAACTCTAGAAACCTTTTACCATATTTCAGGATCAGTCACAAAACCCTTCCCATTTTCCTTTTGCATTTGCATAGTTTTTGGTTCACTCAGCAAGACAACATCTGAACATACAGTAGAAACACCATTTCAGATCTCAGTGCAAGAAAAGAAGAAAATTCTCTCTCTCTCTGTAAGCATTATTAGTTCAAAGGCCTATTCTTTGGTATATTCAAGATTGCATTTCAAAAAAGCACTATATTTTAAAAGCATTTTTGTGGTTAATTTTATACCTCTCTTCATAGTAACTATAGCAATAGTATCAACACAAGCAAAACCAGTCACCCTTTTTTGAAGCAAAGGCGTTTGTTTTGTGCACAGCTCAAATTCATTGCAGAGAAGTTTGAACAGGAGAATTTACCCCCTAGGTTGTGTTCCATGGCAACAGGAGTGTAGTGGAGAGAAAACAACTTGCATTTTCAGCCTCATGGACCAGCATCAGCAACAAGACTTGCTGGGGCCAAACTAGTTTATGTGAAAAGCATGTATGTGTCTAAGGTGCTCACTGTGGTGTATAAAGCTCTATACAGCTTGGGACCAGGTTATCTGAAATATAGTTTCAGCCGTTATATACCTGGTCAAACACTATGGTCAACAGGTGAGGGCCTCCTGCAGATGCCATCTTATCAGGAGGGCTGTTCTGTACAACACAGGAATAAAGCCTTTAATATTGTGGCACCTACCCCTTTGGAATTCCTTCCCATTAAATATTAGACAGGCACAATTTCTGTTGACTTTTCGGTGCCTACTCAAGATCTTCCTCTTTTAAGAAGCCTTTTAAGTAGAGATCTTCTCCGTCTGCATCTGTTTTAGAATTGTTTTTAGATGTTTTATTGCTTGTGTGTTTGCTGCCCTGAGCTTCTTTGGGAGGAAGGGTGGGATGTAAATTAAATACATAAATAAACAGAAATCATAGCTAGAGTTGGGGGTTGTGATCAGAATCAGTATAATGGTCAAAACAAGGAGGATGGTTTAACCCAAGTGTGGGGAACCTTTGGTCCTTCAGATGTTGCTAGATTACAGTTCCTGTCATCCCTGGCCATTGGCCATCTTTGCTCGGGCTGGTGGGAGTTGTAGTTCAGCTACACCTGGAGGGCCCAAGGTTCTTCACACCTGGTCTAACCCTTTCACTCTGTACTGTGGTCCTCATAAATTCCTCTCTCCTCGCTGCTATTTTCCTCAGGAGGTGACTGCCACTGAAAGCTTCCCTCTTTGTGCACACTCAGCAAAATGTGATAACTGAGCTGAACTAGGTATCTAATATATAGACCTTCAGGTGCCCACAATCTTGTTCTGAACTTAAATGCTTTCTTAAAAATCCATTTTAATAATTGCCAACATAGTCATAAGAATGCCATATGACTTAATTTCCCTTAGGGAATACTATGTATTGAGGAAGGGAAAAAACCCAGCAGAATTGTAATTCATTAGGATACCAGCCCATCACATTTTCTCAAAAAGGAGATGCTGCTTTAAGGAGCTGCATCAGCACATTTTGTAAAGATAATCCCAATTGATTTTGCATTAAAATTACCAGTTGATTTCCCTTTTGGCCTTCCGGAGGATTGAACCAGTCCATGCAATTAAAGTGTGTAAAGATTTCCTCTGAATCCGTTAAAGGTGCTTATTTACAGACCTGTATCTCAGTCATAAACAACTAGGTCTAATCCAGCAGAGGACTGATAAAATGTCTTGTATTAACATACCACATACATAAGATCAATGTATGAGGGTTTTTTTTTTTTAATTGCAATTTAAAGAGGAGAAAAAAGTCAGCTTCAAAATTTAAATTGATAAGATCAATCCATTCTTCTGGATTACTGCTCTACAAGGAAAGTCAATCGGACTAATTTAGGAAGTGACAATAATGAAGATTGTTTTGTTAATCCTCAGACTAACAAAATAAGAATTTGTTGTTTCATTAGAAGGGTTGGCATTAGAAAGGTCTGCAACATGGCTTCTGCAAAGGTAGGTCCTGTCTCACCAACCTTTTGGGATTTTTTGAGTTTCAATAAGCATGTGGATTAGGGGGGTGATCTGGTAGACACTGTGTACCTGGACTTTCAAAAAGCTTTTGATAAATTCCAAGGATAATCACCAATGACTCCTGAGTCAGTTTAGGAATGATGGGATAAGAGGAGAAATCCCTTTATGGATTGTAACTGGTTGTAGAACAGGATGGCTACTAGTCACAATATATTTTATTTATTTATTTATTTAATTTGTATCCCGTCCTTCCTCCCAGCAGGAGCCCAGGGTGGCAAACAAAGCCCTAAAACACTTTAAAACATCATAAAAACAGATCTTAAAATACATTAAAACAAAACAGCATTAAAAACATTTTTTAAAAAAAACAACTGTAAAAAAGGGTTAAAAACATCATTAAAAACATATTAAACAATTCTGACACAGATGCAGACTGGAATAGGTCTCAACTTAAAAGGCTTGTTGAAAGAGGAAAGTCTTCAAAAGGCGCCGAAAAGATAGCAGAGATGGAGCCTGCCTAATATTCAAAGGGAGGGAATTCCACAGGGTAGGTGCTGCCTGGCTATGTTGTTCCTCCACTGTTGGAAGCAGTATGCCACTGAATACCTGTAGCTGGTGAGGAGAGCACTATGCACTCCAGTTATACTTGTGAGCTTCCCTTGGGCATGTGGTTGGCCACTGTGAGATCAGGATGCTTGACTGGATGGATCCTTGCCATGATCCAGCAGGGCTCTTTTATGTTTTATGTAGCAGAGCATAAACAGAAAGTTCCTGAAATGAAAGGATGTAATTTGAACCACTTGTAATGCTTTCTTTTAAAGTTGCTCATAAATGACCTAGAGTTGGGATTGAGTAGCAAGGTGGTCAAACTAGCAAATAAAGTAGTAAAAACAAGAGGGGATTGAGAGGAGTTCCAAAAATGATCTCTCCAAAGTCGAGGAATGGGCATTCAAATGGCAAATGTGGTTCTGTGTGAGCAAATGAGCTCAAAAATCTCAGCTTCACATATACACTGATGAGACCCAAGCTGGCACTGACTGACCAGGAAAGGAATTTTGGGATTATGGTGTATAGTCCAACAATGACCCAATAGGCAGCTGCTGTGTAAAAGGCAAATCCCATGTAATAGATCATTAGGAAAAGAAGCAAATTTCAAATTGCTAATATCATAATGTCTTTATACAAATCTGTGGTATGACTGTATACTGCTTTGGTCAATCTCCTCCCCCCCCCAAAAAAAACACATCGTAGAGCTGGAAAAGGTGCAGAAAAGGGCAGTCAAAATGATCAAGGGACTGGAGCAACTCCTCCAGGAGGAAAAGTTAAAAGGTGTTGGGATTTTTAGCTTAGAAGAATAGCGAGTAAGGGGAGGATTTAGGGCTCATCCATACCTTACCATCAGCATTTTCCATATTCAGTTGGTGGCCTTGAGATCTATACATGTCCTGTTTGTGGTCGGATTATTGTGAAAACCCGATTATCAACCATCCATACATTTGGACTTTTTTTGGTCTAAATTATTTTAGCATTTGCCACTCCCCTAAGTCCACTCCTTTTCAGTGATTGGTCCATAATGGTTGCTTGCTTTTTGCATACTTTTTCCGAAGAGTGCAGAAACCTTTTTTTCAGTCCCACACATGTGCAGGTTTGTGGATGTGCTATTGGGTGGGAAGGAGATAAAGGGCTTGGCATGTGATGGAGGAACGCCCATGGACCGCCTACTGCAGGAAAGTCCGTGGCACTGTGTCCAAGCACACAGATGTTAATGCGACTGATTATCATTTTAGGAAAACATATTGGCTTTTCAGTGGTATCTCTAATGCGGATTTGTGAATGCAAAAATCTGCACTAGCTTGCAACATCATATGGATAATGGTGAATTAATGAGGACACAAAGCTGTAACATTGCAGATTACAGAGTCGTATGGACGGGCCCATAGGTGTGTAAAATATGCATGTTGTGGAGAAAGTAGACAAAGAGAAGCTTTTCTCGCTCTCATCATATTGGAACCTGGGACCATCCACTAATGCTGAATAGTGGGAGATTGAGGACAAACCAGAGGAAGTATTTCTTCACGCACTGCACAGTTATATTTTAGAATTCACTGCCACAAGATGTGATAGTCACCAACTCAGACAACTTTAAAAGGCTATGAAAAATGTTAATGGTGGATATGCCTCTGAATGCCAGTTGCTGGGGAACAACAACAGGAAACGACTATTGTATTCATGTCCTGCTTGTTGGCCACTGTGTAAAAAAAGATGCTGGACCACAGAAGCTTTTGGTCTGATCCAGCAAGGCTCTATGTTATTGCGAAGTTGCCCATCAATAGTTAGTTCCTGGGCTGCAGACTTAGCAGACACACAAATCACCAGCTCATAGCCTCCCCAATATGGTGAAATGTACTGTATTTCTACTTAAATTTTAGTAATTATTACTAAATTTGCATCTATACATATATATTTGCATATGCACATTTTATGCAAACTTATATCCTTTTCATCCTCTTTTTGTGATGCATTTCCTCTTTATTTGGCAATGCATAAATAGCTAGTATAAATCTCTCTCTCTCTCTCTCTCTCTCTGTGTGTGTGTATGTGTGTGTGTGTGTGCATATGCTAGAAAAGGGGCAACACACTGGAAATACAATATTTTAAAATTTTCATAAGGAAGTTTGCAGTCTTCTGTTCTGGTATCCAAGGAGGATAAACAGTTCTGATCTGTTGTCAACTTTTGTATGGTTATGTTTTTGTTTCAAAAAATATTTATCCTATCAGCAATAATAAATGTGGAATGGGGCAGTTGCTGATGTACAAAGAACTGGATATACTGAAGCCACCAGATAGACACAAAAGTCACTAGATCATAGCAATAAACTGTTAAGGCATATCAGGAGAATGCTATGGATGCCCCTTCAACCCTGAAATAATTATATATTTTTCTTTTATAGTTTGATTTGAAATATAGTCACCTCAGTGCTGGAGACTGTTCCAGACGTTTCCCACTCAGATGGTACAATCTTACCAAAACATTGTTGGCTGAGCTGCTCAGTTAATTAAAACCTGTTTGCACGTCCCAGTTTGCAAAGCAGAAATAACTACAACAGAAGTTTCTGAAAGCAGCAACAGAGCAGTGGTGGCTGGTGCCTACTGGGACTGTTGGGGCGGAAGACAGGGAGGCCAACTGTAGGTGGAGCCAGAGCCAGTGACAGGCAGAGCCACTAATTGTGGTTTTGTCCCCATCCTCCTCCCTGCTGAGTTCTACTAGGGCAACACTGAGACTATGGAGCAGGCAGAAGATGGCAAGCAATGTCACCCCCTGGACTAGTTGTAAGGATGTGGGCAGCTGGGTGCTGGCTGAGGCAGACTGAGCTTGGTGGGGCAGTGCCCAACTTGCCCTAATAGACTAGCTTCCACTGAGAGTGATCACTGCACCTAAACTAACTAAAGGACCAACTCTTGTTAAACTCTTTTGCATGGTCAGACAAGTATTGCTTTTTGTTGCAATGCTATGTGACACAGGAAACATTTGTCTGATCAAATTATTTGTTTATTTATTTCATTTATATCCCACCTTTTCTCCAAGGAGCTCAGGGTGGCATATTTGGTTCTTTCCCTCCTCGTTTAATCCCTACGACAACCCTGTGAGGTAGGTTAGGCTGAGAGGCAGTGACTGGCTCAAGGTCACCCATGCCTGAGGGGGGATTCAAACCCTGGTCTCCCAGGTCCTAGTCCAACACTCGAACCACCACACCACACTGGCGGTCAGTGTGGAATTAATACATCGCCAACAGTCCCCGCTGGTCCCTAACCACTGGAAACCACTCTTGGTCACCGATTTGTGCTATGTACTTTCAAATACAGCTTCTTGACCTTAAGGAATACTAATCTAGAAAGTAATGATAGTTTAATTCTTAGACAGCAGAGCTGTAGAAAGAGGCATATGTGGACATATCCTGTACATTTCCCCTCTCTCCATACAAATCAGAAGTAGTCCAAACATGATATTCACCATGCAGATTGGCATCCTCATGGCCAACTTCTCCTGTACACTTTGGCCATTTTGTCTAGCATAGGGTTGAGCAAAAGATAGCTCAGGATCTACTGGTATGTGGATGTTTTGCAGTAGTTCAGCAACAGCTTCCCAATTGTTTAACCACTGTTGTTGTTGTTATGTGCCTTCAAGTCGATTATGACTTATGGTGACCCTATGAATCAGTGACCTCCAAGAGCATCTGTCATGAACCACCCTGTTCAGATTTACCCTGATATTATATCACCCTGATATGTTTAACCATATCAACAACAATTCTTTTTAATAGGCAGCTGAAATGAAGAAAGTTAACCAGTTCAGTTCTAGTACTAAAAACAAACTAGGCTCAGAGTGTGCTCAGAGGCACCATGTTCTTTAATTCTAACTCTATATGGCTTCTGCACAGGTCTCCAGTTGGTAGATCTTTGGGTTCTAGCATAAAAGGAAGTAGCTTCATCAAGCCTGAAGCCTGACCTCCCTAGTCTAGTACAGCCTTCTCCAACCTGGTGTCATCCAGATGTTGTTGGACTACAGTTCACATCATCCCTAACTAGAGATGGAAAGATATGTCAATTTTGGTTCTTTCAGTTACTCATTTTTGTAATCTTAAATTCAGTTCCCAACATTCCTGCAGCAATTTGTGTTTGTTTTTGTTTTTTTAAAAAACCCTCATGGAAACTTGTCAGCATTACAGTGCGAATTTCTCCTACTAAACACATTTTTGTATGCAGTTTTAACTAAAGTACACATTTTTGCAGCAATTTCTCAAAATATAGTGCATTTCTGTATATTATTTTCACTAATATGTTCATTTTCATACATACTTTCTCCTAAATATAAATGTACTGCCTTCAAGTTGATTCTGACTTATGGCGACTTATGGCGAACCCTATGAATAGGGTTTTCATGAGGCTGAGATGCAGTGACTGGCCCAAGGTCACCTAGTGAACTTCATGGCTATGAGGGGATTTGAACCCTGGTCTCCCAGGTCGTAGCCCAACACCTTAACCACTACACTACACTGGTTCTCTACTTTCTCCTAGTATATGCATTTTTGTAAACGTTATTTGGTGGCAGAACTGCATTGCAAAATTCAGGTAAGTGTGAATTTTGAAGGATTCCTGTGTTTTGCTTTTCCTATTGTTTTGGAGACTGTGAATTTTATAAATTCAGCTTCAAATGTGAATTGAATCAATTTTTTCCACCACCCCTATCCCCAATCTTGGCTATGCTGGCTGGGGCTGCTGAGAGTTAAAGTTCAAAACATCTAGAGGGCACCAGTTTGCATGAGGATTATCGATCTAGTATGAGCTGGGTCCATCATGTAATAATTTTTACCACTCAGAATCCACATCAATGGCATTCATTTAGTGAGGATGGGGAAACGTGTTACATGATGGCCCCAGCTCACATGGCCACTCCTTATGGCAAATATAACATCAGTCATTGTTGCTGTTGTTATATGCCTTCAAGTCATATGACATATGGCGACCCTATGAATCTTTACATCAACTCTATCCATCCATCTATTAAATTTGTATTTAATAGTACAAATGATAATCCGCACATCCCTTTTCTTGATGTCCTTCTTACCAATGAAAATAACAAAATAGCCACTGATCTCTACAACAAACCCACTGATGCCCACACCTATTTAAACTGGAAATCCTGCCATCCTAAGCATGTCAAGAAAAACATTGTATAGCTTAGCTCTGAGAATCAAACTTATTTGCAACACTGAAGATAAATACCAGAGAAGGATCAGCAAACTTAAAGAACACCTTCTTCTGAGAGGATATCCTCCACATATTATCGATTGCAACATCCACTGAATCTCCATTCTGTCCAGAGAAAACCTCCTCCATCATAATGTGTCAAAGAGCAGAGAGCAACGGATTCCATTTGTGGTAGATTTCCATCCAGCATCTGCTAACTATCACTGAGCAATCAGGGAGAGCTACCCATTGTTGGCAAACTCTGGACGTCTTGCTAGAGCCATCAGCAGGCCTCCTGTTGTAGCATTTCACCAGCCTCCTAATTTGTGCAGACTGTTAATGAGAGCTGTGCTTAAGCCACCAATCACCAATCCTGGGTTTCATCCTTGTCACTCCAAACGCTGTATCGCCTGTGTGTACCTCAGGGAGACAGCTACTTTCACAAGCACTAGGACAGGCAGGACAAATTACATCAAACAGAACATCACCTGCATCGACATCGAATTTATGACATCGAATGCAAAAGACCAGGATTTCATATCGAAGACGCAGGAAAAACTACAACTGACCTACGCACACACTTCAGAAACCACAAATCGGCAATCTTAACAAAAAAAGTGGAGCAACCAATTGCAAAACATTTCAACACAGGGTCACAGCTGGTTGGACTTTTCTATAACAGCTACAGAGATGCCAAGAGATCCAGCAGCATTGACTAAAAGGGAGAACTTTTGGATATGCTCTTTGGACACATTGGCCCCACATGGCCTGAACCTGGAGGACAGTACAAACATTGCTTAGCTTCTGCAAATGAAGCCCCTCTGAGCATTCCATCCTCAAAGCTCTATAACTGCCACCTTTGTAACAGCATTTGTATGTTAGCAGCTGATGAAACGTTTTGGTAATACAATAAAAACCTCTGTTTTGTTAATCACAATTATGTGTGTGTGTATATAGACAGACAGACAGACAGATAGTTTTGAAAGCAACAAACAGAACTTCACCCAAGCTTGCTCGGATCCCTATAGGGATTCCGTTAATCACATGGCCTGAACCTGGACGATAGTACCAGCTCCACTTAGCTTCTGCAAATGAAGCCCCTCTGAGCGTTCCATCCTCAAAGCTCTATAACTGCCACCTTGGTAACAGCATTTTTATGTTAGCAGCTGATGAAGGTGGAAGCCAAAACATTTTGGTATTAGAATAAAAACCGCTATTTTGTTAATCACAATTCATAAGGTTTTCATGGTAAGAGGTATTCAGAGGCTTCCCAGAAGGATTGCTCTGCCTGTGGCTGCCTCTGAGATGAGTTCTGTCTCAGAGGAAGCTTTTTTCAGTTTAAAATCAGTCAAAAGGGAACTTTGACTGGTATAAATGTTCTCCCAGGCAAGGGTGAACCGAAGAGATTATCCACAGAAACTTCGTTGGGCTGTCGGTGGCTGGAATTGATCAGGAATTCCCTGGGAAAAGAAGGCATACCTAGCAGCTGACGACGGAGTTAGGACTTCCAACAAGCTGGGCTGAAAAAAAAGTGAGACGTTTTTCTTTTAAACGATCCACAACGGGCGAGCTTTCTTCTGTCTAATCTTATCATTTGGCTTAAATTACTACAGCAAAAGAGATTTGTTTAAGAATCAGCAATCAAGATACCTGGGTGAGTTACACTTCTCTCTTTTATACAAGGAATTGAGGAGGAAAGAAAATTTAAAAAGCTTATTTTTTTATGGCAAAAAGCTGGCCTGAATTTGGAAACTATAAAGATTAAAATAGATGAGGGGCAACTTACCCGAAGAGAAAATCTGATTTAGATGATTATTTGATTGATATATGTCTGGGACTACTTTTTCTTGGACTACTTTCTTTAGACGAATCTGCTGTTCGTGTATGTTACTAATTGTTCGGCGCTGTGAACCAAATTTGTTTTGCATTCTTGGACGTGCGGGAGATAAGAACTGTGTTGGCCAGATGATGTCAACAGGCCTGGAATATTAACTCCCTTATTGCTGGAAAAAGAAGCAAATTACTCTTTGTTTGGGAATTGTGGTTATATTGGAAATTTGAAGGGTTTTTTCTTCAGCTTTAAGAATGACAATCAAAGAAGTGGCAGAGACCCTGGATGTACCCCTGGAAGGGTTTTCCCCTCTGGATGTGTTTCAGGAGATAATGGATGAGATTAAGATAACGCAACAAGAACTGAGACAGGGTAGACAAGAGATGGCAACTGAATTTGGTAAAGTGAAACAGGAGCTGAAAGAAATAAAGGATTATATGAGAAAAGAAGCAGATGGACAAGCAATAGAAGATGAAAAAGAAATTAAAGGGAAGAAGAAAATTCTGGAGATTGGATCAGATATATCAAATGTGGAATTGGAAAAAGATTTGGACTTTATGGTCGTGATGGATATTAAAGACAAAGATTACTGTTTGGAATTTAGTGCTGTTCCTGAAGAAACTGGTGAAGATATCAGAGATAAAGTTATTACTGTCTTGATAAAATTTTTGGACTGGAATGATTTGATGGAACTTGAAATAGGGAAAATTTACAGAATTAATTTCAGATATGTGACAATGGAAAAATTCTCAAGAGATATGCTGGTGCATTTCGTAAAGAAGAGGAACAGAGACATGACCCTACAACAACATTTCAGTAATACATTCAGAATTGATTGCAAGGAAATATTTGTGATGAAGGAAATTCCCATCAGACTCTTACTATATGATTATGACAGCAAGATTAACATGTGTGCAAGGATGGCAGATGGATGATGGAACTAATACTGATAATAGAAGAATGGCTATTAAAATTACTGGACTTAGCTGACTTGGTAGGGATGGATCAACTGACATGTATATTTGGAGAAAAACTGATGGATATATTTCTCAAGGAGCGGAACCTCTCTTTGACTTTTTGCAGATAGAACAAAATGATATGATGTTAATGAGATTTGATGATTAATTAAGATAACTACTGGAGGAAAGTGATTTTGTAATATATTGAGGGACAGGTTTGTTACATACTATATACTTATAGCTGATCTGTGACAAATCGGAAGTCAATATTTTTTATTATATTAGTTATTAATTTGTTTTCCTTTTGTTTTGCTTTGTTTTTTTGAAACTTTGAATAAAAATTAATAAAAAAAAAGTAAGAGGTATTCAGAGGTGGTTTACCATTGCCTTCCTCTAAGCCTACGGCACCCGGTATTCCCAAGCGGTCTCCCATCCAAGTACTAACCAGGCCTGACCCCACATAGCTTCTGAGATCAGACGAGATTGGGCATGTTCAGGGTAGTATACATCGGCACAGTCATTAACCAAACTGGAGACAATAGTCAAGAAATCAGAAGAAAGCTAGGACTGGGTAGGGCAGCTATGAGAGAACTAGAAAAGGTCCTCAAATGCAAAGATGTATCACTGAACACCAAAGTCAGGATCATTCAGACCATGGTATTCCCGATCTCTATGTATGGATGTGAAAGTTGGACAGTGAAAAAGGTGGAGAAGAGAAAAATCAACTCATTTGAAATGTGGTGCTGGAGGAGAGCTTTGTGCATACCATGGACTGCGAAAAAGACGAATAATTGGGTGTTAGAACAAATTAAACCAGAACTGTCACTAGAAGCTAGAATGATGAAACTGAGGTTATCCTACTTTGGACACATCATGAGAAGACACGATTCGCTAGAAAAGACAATAATGCTGGGAAAAACAGCAGGGAGTAGAAAAAGAGGAAGGCCAAACAAGAGATGGATTGATTCCATAAAGTAAGCCACAGACCTGAACTTACAAGATCTGAGCAGGGTGGTTCATGACAGTTGCTCTTGGAGGTCGCTGATTCATAGGGTCGCCATAAGTCATAATCGACTTGAAGGCACATAACAACAAGAAATAGGCAAGGTTACAGGCAGTAACCTTAACAATCAGTAATTTACAAGTGGACCTGTGTGGGGAGGGAAGTTTTGGAACTGCTGCATTCAGCTTTAGGAATTGCTGATGTATACTAACATCAGACACATATTATACAGATATAAATATTTGTGTGTCAGTAAATGATCTTTTGGTAGAACACTGTTGAAGCTAAGCACGTATGGATCTGACCAGAGCCTGGATTGGAGACCATAGTGAGCCTCATGTATGACATCTTTAGTTTTCCTGGAACGGTGAGGATGAAATAATTAAACTACCCGCAGGAAACATTTTATTTATTAATTTATATTTATTAATTAATTAATTTAATTTATATACCGCCCTAAGCCCAAGGGCTCTCTGGGCGGTGTACATAACAATAAAACAGTCAGAAAATATATAAATACAATAATACAATGGAATCAAACCAAACAGACGTAAACAAAAATCAAAGCAGCAACAAAATACATCAATAAATATTAATAGTACACATTAAAATGCCTGGGAATATAAAAAGGTTTTCACCTGGCGCCGAAAAGATAGCAGCGTCGGCGCCAGGCGCACCTCATCGGAAACACCATTCCACAGTTCGGGGGCCACAACCGAAAAGGCCCTATTTCTAGTCACCACCCTCCGAGCTTCTCGATGGGATGGTACTCGGAGGAGGGCCTTAGATGTTGAGCGCAGTGTACGGGTAGTTTCATATTGGGAGAGGCGCTCCACCAGGTATTGCGGTCCCATGCTGTGTAAGGCTTTATAGGTCAAAACCAGCACTTTGAATTTAGCCCGGAAACAAATAGGAAGCCAGTGCAGACGAGCCAGAACAGGTGTTATATGAGCAGACCTTCTGGTCCGCGTCAACAATCTGGCCGCTGCATTCTGGACTAACTGTAGTTTCCGAACTGTCTTCAAGGGCAGCCCAACGTAGAGCGCATTGCAGTAGTCCAATCTAGAAGTTACCAGAGCATGAACGACTGAGGCGAGGTCGTCGCTGTCCAGATAGGGACGTAGCTGGGCTATCAATCGAAGATGGTAAAAAGCATTCCGTGCCACTGAGGCTACCTGAGCCTCAAGAGACAGGGAAGGGTCGAAAAGAACTCCCAAGCTACGAACCTGTTCTTTCAAGGGGAGTGTAACCCCATCCAGAACAGGGTGAACATCCACCATCTGGGCAGAGAAGGCACTCACTAACAGCGTCTCGGTCTTGTCTGGATTTTCACACAGTCATGACCCCCAGGTCCATTCCTTTAATGCCTGTGATGATTTAAGATTGCTGTGGCAACAACAGTAAATTGTTAACACAGAGAAGAAATGTTTGGTATTTTTTGTCACTCTGCAGGTTTACTTTATTAGTTTGATAGGAAAATGCATCAACCCACAGTTTTGGGAACCAGGATTTTAAAACATTATGCACTGATTTTTTTCCCAAAGCATCTTTGTCTTCTGGCTGTTTATGATTATCTGAAAATTATTGCAATAAAAGCCATTAAACATTCTGGAACCATCTTAATATAAAACCTGTTTTATTGCAGAGATATGTACCCATATATTGTGTCATTCATTATTTAAGAATTATATCCTGCTAGGTTGCTTTACAACTAACTTTTTTTTCCTAGGCACAGGGCACTCTTTAGATAACTAACCTTGACAGGAAGACTGGCCTTAAAGAAAAGTATTAAAACCATTATCCCATAAATCCAGGCTGAGGAACCTGTGATTCTCCAGATGTTGCTAGAGTACAACTCTTTTAATCCCTGATGATTCATCATGCTGATAGGGGCTGATGGTAGTTGAATTCTTATCTTCTAGAAAAAAACATGAATCTTGTCCTTAAAGTTAGCCTGCTTACCTAAGGAAAGTGACCAATGTAACACCAGTTTTTAAAGAGGGATCCAGGGGGGAATCTGGGAAATTACAAGCTAGTTAGCATATCTGTCCTGAGGAAACTGGTGAAAAGCGTTATTAAAGAGAAAATTGCCAAGAATGTAGCAGAACAAGTCTTGCTCAATAAGAATGCCATTCCCATGATTAGGAGAGGTCGGGTTTGCCCTCACACACCCCCAATTTCTCTGTGATGACTATGACTTTGGAGTTTTGTTCCCAAAGGGAGGGGGCTGGGGGATGGACATGTGGCTCTGAATCAGCCAACAAGGAAGATGATGGAACTCACTATATAAGTTTGCTCCACTTCAAGCCATTCTTCTTTGCTCCTTCAATGCACCCTCCTTCCCTCTCTATATGCAGCAGTGTTGGCTTTGCCAGTCATCTGTAAAGGGGCTAAGTAGGATTTGGAGGGGGGTTAGGGTATCAGTCTTGGATTCCCACTTTTTGCCTTCTTCACACTGTTAGGATAAATCAAATTGGCTTAGGGAACACGGTGGTTTATCACCTTGTGAGGGCATGGATTTTGGGCAGGTGAGGAATGTGGGGAGAAAATTGGTAGGTGTACTGAGGCATTATTGGGTTAAGGGCACCCTTCAGGGATCTGCCAGTGCTGTATCACTGGGAAGTGCCCTTTGACCTGACATGCACAGTTCAGGTGAACGCAGGTGCACTGGGCCCTGATTTCTCATACTGGGTTCATACCCAAGGTTTGCTTAGCAAGAAGGGAGAGATTTCTTCTCCATCCTTTGCTGGGGAGTCACATCCTATGGTTATAGTACATGCACAGGAGTTTACAGGGATGCTTCCTTACCAGAATTAGATAGATTCCACACCTGCCCATGTCTTTGGAATTTGATTAATTTGGTTATCTGATCTGCAGGTCCTCCAAGTTTGTTATATTTTAATAAACATAACCTGAACACAATCTTCTGTTTCACAGATCTTCTTTGCGGGTGTGGGGGCAATCATCATGCTTCTGCAAAGTAAGTTCTATCTAACTAGACTTTTAGAGCACTGGGGGAGTGTCAGCAAGCAAATACATAGAGGTGACCCATGTGATGCTGTGACTAGACTAGGGTTGCCATATTGCCCGGATAGCTGGGTTTTACCCGGATTCTATGCATGCCACCCGGCGCCCGGCTAGCCTCTTACGTGGCCCGGATTCTCAGCTTTAATTTTAAAAAAAAATTAAGTTTCTAGGTGGTCCGGTTCTCGAGATGTACATAAAAACGTCAGCTACCCCCCTCAACTGTTAAATCTTTCTTTAAACAGTATTGTACTATAGCACTTTGTAGCTTTAACCCCGCCCGTTCAGCATTGCAGCCAATCAGGGATTGTGTTTCAGTTTCATTGACCTAGTGTCTAGAAAACAAAATGGTGGTTTCACCCCCACCCCCGTTTATCTGAAAATCTCATAAATTGGGTAAGTATATACATTTCAGTTTTTTTCCCTCTTGTATGCAGGAGTCAGAGCTTGGGCAGTGTTTTGAAAACCTTCCCAATACTTGCTTTTTGTAAAAGCAATGCTAATCCCATATGCCCAAAGTAAATCCCATTTAATTCAATAGGACTTACTTTGAGTAGACATGGTTATGAATGTGCTGAAAATCAATGGGACTTTGGAGTGAATGTAAAAAAGAATTATGTTTGTGTTCTAACTCTTTCTGTCTCCAGTCCAATTTTAAAGCAAGTAGGCAGGGCTTACTTAGGTATTACAGTTTTTATTCTGTAGGAAAGTAATACTGATTTTTTTAAAAACTAATACTGGTTTTTCTGCAATGACCAACTAGTTTGAAAATAAACTATTATATGGGCTGTATGTATTTATACATCTGCTGTGTGTGCGTGTGTGTGTATGGAGTCTTTCCGACACCCCTGTGAGGTAGGGTTGGAAACCAATGCAGCTCACAACAAGAAATAAAGCCATTTAAAATCCAATAACCATAAAACAAGTATAAACAGTTGCAAAGCAGCGTAAAGTGGCATGATTCGGAATTTGGGTTGTGTGAATGAAGTTGCTTATCACTTGAGGTTGCATTTCTGTCCCTGTTTGAGTAAGCCCCACTGAATACGCTGGGACTTGCTTCTGAATAAATAAACTTGCACTATAAATATCTTTACAGTTTGTGTAAATAATAAATATATTTGATAGTCATGCTTATATACATATTTCTCATTTATCATATTTTTGGTTTCTGGTTAGGAATCCTGACTGGTTGTGAGATGCTTAGTTTTTTGCCTTACTCATGGGAATCTTGTTGTGGTTGGTATGGTGTTGCATTTGGGAGAGTGTTACTGCCTTCTGTGTTTTTTTTTTCCTATTTGCATTTCACTTATCTTTGGCCTCGCTCCATTACAGCCATAGAAGCAACAGCAGCATATGCAAGATAATTAACTCCCATTAGTGATAAGAACAAGAATTTATAATTATTATTTCAATTAAAACAAGAGGCTTATCAATACTTTGAAGAGGACCAGATATTTATTTTCTTTCTGAGCCCAGGACTGGGTCTTTCATGATGCCCGGTGTGTGTGGGGGAGCAGGAGAGTAGTCGATAAGACAGACATCCTGGCATTGGTAATCTAATTAGCAAGGTATGTGTGGGGTTGTTGCACACTTCCAGACCCAGTTTCATTTTGAGTATGGAGGTGGAACCTGTGTAAATGTGGTTGAGAAATTTTGAGTTAAGCAAAGCTCTGCTTTTATAAAACCTAAGAAACATACAGATACTTTGAATGTCTGAGTGCCTGCACCAGTGGAATACTGGAGGAACTTGTAAAACTTGCTGCAACAGTATTTAGAACTGAGCATGTGGTGTGAAAGACTCCTTTTCCTAACATTGTGGCTTGTTTTTCTCCACCCACCACATCTCTGAAATATATTGTATATGTTATGGTTAACTGTGCTGCTGCCCTGACTTTATGTTTGTTGCTATTTTGTGTTTTTATTATGTTTTTATATTGACTGTGTATTTTTATTGTTTTTATTATATTTCTAAGCTGTGCTGAGCTCTGCTTTTAACAGCAAAAGGGCAGGATATAAATTCTCTTAATTAATCAATATATATTCCATAGTGTTGGAAACTAGAGTCTAGACATTTAAGGCTGAAAATGTTGCTTTAAAAAAAAAGATTTCTCACATCTTTCCCCAGTTTTTGGTGGTAATTCCTAGGCACAAAAACAAAACAACTGGACAATCCAAATATTCATATGCAAATATTTGCATAATATGCAAATAATTTGCATAATATGCAAATTAACCTGCCCGGATTTGTGGAACTGGAATATGGCAACCCTAGACTAGACCTTCAAAAATCTGGTGACAATGTACCTCACCAAAGATTCCTGAGTAAGCTTGGTAGTCATAAAGTTAGGGATGGAATGCACAGCCACTGATTTGCCACCAATCCACTCTGTGCCCACCCAACCTTGCCACCACGGAGGAGGAGGCAGGAGAGGAGCCCCCTCCCAGGCAGAACAATAGAGCGGAGGCCTCAGTAACAGCTTTCCCAGCAGGGCCAGACTGCAGAGGAGAAAAAGGAAGAGAAGGTGCCACATCACAGGGAAAGCAACAGGCTGCAGTCTGGGTTGGGCAAAAAATCCACTTAATTCCACCCCCCCCAAGCAGCCTGTTGCTTGCCCTGCAGTATGGCACCTCCTCTTCCTCTTCTTTTCCCTCCTCCATGTTCTGCCCCTGCTGGGGAGGCTGTTGCTGAGGCCTCCATTCTATTGTTCTGCCCGGTGGGGCTACTCTCCTGCTTCCTCATTCTCCATGGTGGCAGGGGGTGGGTGGGCATGGAGCAGATTGGTGGCAAATTGGCCATGGCTGTGGATTCTATCCCTGCATGGAATAAGAGGAAAGGTCCTCTTATAGATTGATAACTGGTTAAGAAACAGGAAGCAGAGAGTAGGGATAAATGGGCAGCTCTCACGATGGAGGGATGTATGAAATGGGATCCTCTAAGGATCTGCATTGGGACCTGTGCCCTTTAACTTGTTCACAAGTGACCTGGAGATAGGGGTGAGCAGTGAGGTGGCAAGCTTTGCTGATGACACCAAATTGTTCAGGGTGGTAAAAACAAAAAAGGATTTTGAGGAGCTCGAAAAAAGATAGAATGATGGAATAGTAGAGTTGGAATGGGCCTGTAAGGCCATCGAGTCAATGCAGGAATCCAGTTTAAAGCATACCTGACAGGTGGCTATCCAGCTGCCCTCTGGAATCTCTCTAAACAGGAAGAATGGGCATTAAAATGGCAAATGTGGTTGAATGTGAGCTTGTGTGGTCAAAAATCTCCACATATACACTAATGAGGTCTGTGAGGCCAAATGAATGAACCTTGATAAGGGGGAAAGTGAAGAGAAAAGGGAACCCTGACTCTGAAGATGTTTTCAAAATATGCTGCTATATGTTTGCTTTGGGGGCATTTTAGTGTTTTACATTATATTGCATTGCAGTTTTGCATTATATTGTCTTGCAGTTTTTTCAGCTCCATTGTTTGTGTATATATAAGCAGTATATAAATATATGAAATAAAGAGTAACATCAAATACCTTCTGGGATATTTTTAAAGCAGAGAGAGGGGGGATGGGGGGATAGGGTTGGATTTCTACTCAGTAGTGTCAGATCCATGTTTCCCCCCCTGCTACTTCCCTCTCACTGTTACTTCCTGAAAATTTTATAGTTCACCATAAGTGGGCAGGGCACTTTAGAATAATAAAAAGAAAAGGCATGATGAAAATGTTGACTCAGTGGGAGGCAGCTGTTGAAAAGGTAAATTCCATGTTAGGGAAAATTGGGAAAGGGATTGAAACTGGAACAGGTTCAGAGGAGGGCAACAAGGATGATCAGGGGACTGGAAACTGAAAGGAGAGACTGAAAGTAAGGGCATGTTTAGCCTTGGGAAGAGAAGACTGAGGGGAGATATGATAGCACTCTCCAAGTACATGAAAGGTTGTCATGCAGAGGAGGGCCAGGATCTCTTCTCGATCGTCCCAGAGTGCAGGACATGGAATCATGGGCTCAAGTTGCAGGAAGCCAGATTTCAAATGAACATCAGGGGAAACGTCCTAACTGTCAGAGTGGTACGACAATGGAACCAATTACCTAGGGAGGTGATGGGCTCTCTGATGCTGGAGGCATTCAAGAGGCAGCTGGACAGCCACCTGTCAGGTATGCTTTAAGTTGGATTCCTGCATTGAGCAGGGGTTGGACTTGATGGCCTTGTAGGCCACTTCCAACTCTACTATTCTAATTCTACTATTCTATGATTCTATGAAAATAAAACTTCCAGTGTCATAATAAAAACCCATACAGGTTTTAATACTGTGCACAATCCTAGTCACCACATGTCAAAAGGATATTGCAGAGATAGAAAGGGGGCAAAAAAAAAGACAACCAAAATGATCAAGGGAATGGAGCAACTGCCCTACAAGGAAATTCTATAACATTTGGGGCTTTTTAGTTTAAAAAAAATCAAGTAAGGGGGAGATGTGGAGAAAGTAGGTAAGATGTTTTGCTCACATGATACTAGAACCCAGGGTCAGCCAACAAAACTGAATGTTGGAAGATTCAGGACAGACAAAAGAAAATGTGGAATTCACTCCCAGAAGAGACAGTAATGGCCACCAACTTGGACAGCTTTAAAAGCGGACTAGACAAATTCGGACTTCCCAGGAGGATCCCTCCGCCTGTGCAGCTCTGAGACGGGCTCCCATCTTGGATGAAACTTTTTCAGTTTTAAATTCAGTCAGAAGGGTCTTTTCTGACTGGGGATAATTTCCTCCGGATAAGGAAGAAACGTGAGATTTCCCACATAGCTTTGTTGTGATTGTTGGAGTCTGGAATTCGTCAGAATTGTCTGTGAAAGACAGTCTTCCAGCAGCTCAGATGGAGCGAGGATTTCTATGCTAGCTCAGCTGAATAAGTGACCCGTTTTTTTTTCTTTAAAGAATAACGGATTAACAGGCAAGTATCCTCCTGTCTACGCTTATAACTTTCTTATCTATATAGCTAAAGAGATCTGTCAAAGTAACAGCAATTAAGATAACCTAGGTGAGTTAAGACTTTCCTTTTTTACTCACGGAACTAAGAGGGAAGAAAATAAAAATAGCCTATCTTTCTTTTATTGCAAAAAGCTGACATGGAAAATAGCATTTTAAAGATTACACGGATGAGGGATTTCTGATTGGAAGAGAAAAGAAAAATCTTTTTGATTTATAAGACTTTTGTGTAATATATGTCTGGGACTATTTTTCCTGATCTACTTTTTTTTTGACGAATCTGCTCATTCTCTCTGCTACTAGTTATTTGGATGCTGTGAACTAAAGCTGTTTTTGCACTTCTGGGCATATAAGAGATAAGGGCTGTCTAGCGTGTGACGCCAGTTGGTTGGAAAGATTAACTCCTTTGTAACTGGATAAAGAAATAAACTGCTCTTTGCTTGGGACATTGAAAATTGAAGGAGTTTTGTTCCTTTGGCTTTAAGAATGACAATTAAGAAGATCATGGATGTACAAGAAGGGATTTTATCTTTAGACATGTTTCAGAAAATAATGAATGGGATTAACTCAATAAAACAAGAACTGACAAATAATAGATAAGCGTGGAGAATTGAATTTCACGAAATGAGACAGGAGCTAAAAGAAATTCAGGATTCTATGAGAAAGGAGAATAAAGATAGATCTGGAAAACCAAAAAAAGATGAAAGAGAAATTAAAGGCAAGGTTCAAACTATGGAGATTGGATTAAATATGGACATGAAAAAAGATTTGGATTTCCTGGCTGTGATGGATCCTGGAGACAAATATTACAGTTTGGAACTCAGCGCTGTCCCTGAAGGAATTGAAGAGATTGGAGATAAAGATATTATCGGTTCAAAAAAATTCCTGGACTGGAAGGATTTGATGGAACTTGAAATGGAGACAGTTAACAGATTTAATCCCTGTTTTGTGTCAATGGAAAAATCTTCAAGAGATGTACTAGTGTATCATGTGGAAAAGAGGAACAGAGATGCAGCTTTGCAACAATACTTCAGTGATACGTTCGGAATTGATGGCAAGAAAATATCTGTGATGGAGGAAATTTCTATCAGACTTTTATTATATGACTATGACAGCAAGATTTTTGGGTGCGTAAAGATGGAAGATGGACCCAATAAGGATAATGACAGAAGAGCGATTTGAAATTACTGGACTTAGTAGACTTGATGAGTTGGATTATTTGACATGTTTATTTAGAAAAAAAATTGATTGACATATATCTCAAGGATTGGAAACTTCTCTTTGACTTTTTGTGGAAGATTAAAATGATATGATGTTAATGAGATTTGAAACCAACTAAGATAACTGCTGGAGGAAGGTGATTTTATAATCTATTAAGAGACAGGTATGTTATATATTATAGATTTATAGCTGAATTATGACAAATCGGAAGTCAATATTTTTTTATATATATATTTTCTTTTTTTATTGTATTAGTTATTGATTTGTGTTTTTTTCTTTTTGTATTGTTTTGGTTTCGAAAATTTGAATAAAAATTAATTGGGAAAAAAAAGCGGACTAGAGAAATTCATGGAGGATAAGGCTATTAATAGCTGTTAGCCATGATGACTATGTTCCACCTCTGCTGTCAGAGGCAGTATGCTTCTGAATACTAGTTTTTGTGAATTACAATTGGGAAGAATGCTGTTGCCCTCTGGCCCTGCTTGCAGGCTTCCCATAGGCAGCTGGTTGGTCACTGTGAAAACAGCATGCTGGACTAGATGGGCCTTTGATCAGATCCAGAGGGGCTCTTCTTATGAAGTCCAAAAGTATCTGGAGCACAACAGGTTCCCCCACCCCTTCCATAAAGAATGAACAAGGAAACATGACATGCTGAACAATGTAATAGTACAAATCTTGAAAATGTGTGTTGTTATGGTTACATATTTTTACACATTTGGCATTTAAATGCTGTTGTGAAAGAAAAAGACATTGCAAAGGAAGATGCATGGCTATGCCAGTCCATTTCATCAGTATTTTTTCATTAGGATTAGAGTTGGGTGATTGGTCTGAAATAGTGTTTTCAACTGATAGGGAAAACAATATCTGGTATTCTGGGCTCTGGCCCAAACATACGGCATTTGATATGGGAACTGTCTCTAGCACTGTTGCTTATAATTTAATCATCAAAGTGAAGAGATGCAAAGTTGGTATACCAGTCTCAGTTACACCATTTTTGATTCAGAGATCATAGCTCCTTTGTGGAGAAATTCTACTCACTGGGCAATATTAGACAGTAACTTCTTTGGTTAATGTATACAATATAATCAAGAAGTAATTAAAGCCAGTGTGAATTAAGAGAACCATATGTTTCAACTGTGTTCCTTTTATTCGCCCTGCTGTGATAATCACCTCATCCATTTTATCTTGTTTCATAGAAGAAACTCCTTAAATTAAATAAATAAATTGAAAATGAATTGGAAGAAGTTGCTTATGAAGTTATCAGTAATACTTTTCTTCTCACATACGTATAAGCCACTCTACATGAAGGCCTTTATTTCATATGACTCCCTCTAACAGCGACGCAAGTAACAAGTACAGACAGAATTGTAAGCAGTTGGGGCCACTGAGAAACAAGAAGAGATCAGAAAATTAGGGGAACCCTAAGATTTGCAGAAGCACAGATTTGTTAAAAATAACTTATGGGGCACCCCCCCTTTCAAAAAACAAAAGCCTGGTGAGGACTGAGCATGCTCAGTGAACACAGAACATTGTTTTAAAAGGAAAAAAAGCAGAAAATTGTTGGGGGGTTGTAATGCTTGGTTTGAGCCTTTTACAAGCCCCCCATTGGCTTGGGGGTTGCAAATGTGGCGCCCATGGGTTCCAGTGTGTCTGCCATTACCTTCCATGGTGCCTGCAAAAGATCTCAGTAAATATCCCCTCACAAATCTACAATGCACAAGAGACTTTTTTGCTCTTCCTTCTCCGTTGTTTGCACTGGCTCGGCCTCTCCTACAGTGAACCCTCCCGGCAAACTTGCCTATATTTCATTGGATGCCAGGATTGATCCCCTGTACTCCCTTCTGTTCTGAACAGAAAAGAGGAGCAAAGAGTTTCTCTTTCTGAGCAAGCGTGATGCGGTATTTTTTCCCACTGATGGGGGAGGGGGGCTTGCCCGCACCATTTCATGGTGCTGTCTCTTTTTCTACCTGCCTGTCATTTTGTGGCAGTCATGCCATGCCCCTACAACAGCCATTCTGTGTATGCTATGGCCAATAGTGTGAATGATTTAAAAAGTTGTATTTCAGGTGCAGAAACTGGCATTCATGATCCCAATCCCCCCCGCACACACACACACTCCAAGTAAAATGTCACAGGAAACCAGTTTCAACCACAACATTCTAATATGAGGCAACTTGTCCAAGTATGTTTTCACAGTGTTCCGTTAGTGCTTGTAAATGTGGTTTTCTCTCTCTCTCTCTCTCTCTTAACTGTGTCCAGGGATCTTATGAGCCTTGACTTTTTGTAATCACACAAGGAATATCACACTAAAATGGAGACTTCACAGTTAAGAAACAAGTTTGCTTACAATTGTAGCCCTGCAAACTTTGATAAACCATCCATCTCACCTCTATCTTAAAAGCTTAGTAAGATAGCAAGAAACAGACATTGAGAGTAACATTTTAATTGCAGTGGGACACTGTGCAACACTGTTGAATTGACAATATTCCTTTAAGATTGGGTAGGTAGAATTATTTTGCCTCAGATATCTCCTTTAACTAATGTGATTGACAGTCCAAATCTACTCTGTCTAGTCAGAAATAGTCCTATTGCGATCAGTGCGACTTACTCCTTGGTAAGTGTACATAGGATTGAAGCTTAAAGTGTATTTACAATATATGAAAAAAATGATATAACAACAAATATGATTTTTTTAAAAAAATCCCAGTATTTCACTACCCAGATTTCATCAATCTTAGTCTTGCATAATAGTCTTTGACATCTAAACTCTTACTGCAAGGGGAGAAATGACACATTCAAATTATCCATATATCTGACAAATTTAGCCACTGTTTTAAAATGAAAATAAATTTTAGGAAGAGTCTTCTAGTGGGTGGCATATCCTTACAAAGTGTTGTTGTTATGTGCCTTCAAGTCAATTACTACTTATGGTGACCCTATGAATCAGTGACCTCCAACAGCATCTATCATGAGCCACCCTGTTCAGATCTTGTAAGTTCAGGTCTGTGGCTTCCTTTATGGAATCCATCCATCTCTTGTTTGGCCTTCCTCTTTTTCTACTCTACAATTCTACAATGTATTAATATGTATTAAAGTTTTGTTTCTAGGACTAGATTTTTGGATGGTGATAATTCACAGTGATAAACAGAAGACACGGTCAAATAAATCCCAGAATTTATTTTTCAGATGGGTATGGGAGTGTGCATTTGTTTTTTACTTGGCTTCTGGCAGGCTAACACTTCTGGAAGAAGAAGGGGAAAAAGACAATTTGTCTCCAGTGGTGAAAGGGCTCTACATGAGAAATTTTGATTTATCTGTAACTAAGGATTTCTGTCTCAGATTTAGTACTTCATATATATGAAAAGCACACTTATTTCTCATTATTAGAACCCATAAACTAACCTAAAAATAAAACAACAGGTTAGAACTGAACATTAGACAGGATGTACAGTCCCCGGTTGTCAGTTTACCTTATTATTTTGTAATATTATTGAGGCTAAATTTATGTCAGTATATTTGGAAAAGAAAGACCATTTGATAGTAGTATACAAAAGCCCACCCCTATAATTGCATTAATGGTGCCAATATTGTGCACAAAACAGCCAGCAATATGGTTACCAGAATTCATTCATATTGCTGTATCTCATTAACTGTGCAGTTTTGTAACCACACCATTTTTTGACCTTTTCACAAAGTAGATTCAATTTCACGATCAAAGGAATAAAAGGTATGTAAATAGAGACTAGAAATGTCTATATCTCATAAAACATCTGCAAAAGGAGTGTCAGAAAATGACCTGAAGACTTTGCATCACAATAACTACTATTACCACCACCACCACCAGCAATAACACTTCACATTTATATAGCATTTCAAACAGTTTAAAGTACCTCACCCTCTCAGTGATCCTTAAAACAATGCTTTATTTATTTGTATATTACATTTATAGCCTATCGTTCCTCCAAGGAGCTCAAGGTAGTATAATAGTTTCCCCCTTTGCCATGTTATTCTCACAACAACCTTGTGAGGTAGGTTAGGCTGTGAGTTAGGCATGCAAGGGCACTCAGTGAGCACCATGTGGTTATTGGAACGCTGGCATACCAGGCCATACACTCTTACCACTGTGCCACACTGGTTCTCCATGCTGTAAACAAGGGTAACACCATTATCCCATAGTGCAGATGGAGGCTGAGACACTGTGGCCTAAACCCACCTCATGAGGTCAAGACAGAAGAGAGATTTGTACCAGGGGATTTCCCACCTACCATTCTCACTAGGACTCAGCTCCCTGGCTCCACAGAAACATTGTTCTTTCAACTATATCTTCCTGTAGCCAAAGTGATGTTCCCGAACAAGTGGAGTCCATATCCAAACAGGGGCGGCTGGTGGCTCCATGTCAATGGGGCAGTGGAATCTACTCCAGATTTGAGTCTGAACTTTCAAGGAGCTGTCCAAGGTGTGGAAACCTATTTTCAAAATAGGTTCAGCACTTTGGACAGCTCCTTGAAAGTTCAGACTAAAACCAGAACGGATTCCACTACCCCATCGACATGGAGCCACCAGCCGCTGCTGCATCTATAGAACCCTTTGTTCATTAGGAAGTGTGCATGTGTTTTAAAAATGGATGGAAATTGACGCATTTTTAGATTGAAAGCAAGTGGGGGAGTGAAATCCTATTTGCTTCATTTTCCCATTCATTTCCAATTGCTGTGCAACTGGTACATTGCCTAGAACTCTGTGTACAGTTCACAAAAAGGTCACAAGGAAGAAAAAGAGAAAGCACAGAACAGTGAAAGTGACAGACAGGAAAGCTCTGCTTAGATTGCAGCTGGGCTGTGTCGGTGCACCTATTTTTACTGTCTACAAAACAGGGGCCCTTTGTTCTGTCTATGTGAAATCTGGCCGGTGTGATGCCCTGAAGATAGCAGAAAGTGATGCCCTGGAGATAGCTATAGCAGATAGCAGAATGTCATACCATTTGGATGGGACATTGCATGCATCAGCAGTCTGTCTGCATTGAAATAAATGGGAAAATGGAAAACAAATGAAAACAAAAAAAAAGAATGAAATTGATGAAAAATGAAATGAATTCAGTTGAAACAAATGAGGGAAAAATAAAATAAAATGTAAATATTTTAAAACAAATATTTCAAACCCCATGACTGTACTTTGCTCTACACTCAGGCTCTTCTTCCATGGTATCCCAGAACTTCTCCTTTGGACTTGCTCACCTGACTTCCAGGGAGCCATTTATGCTACTTTGATCTCTTGATCTCCCAGCCATCTGTTTGTTGCTGGATCTCTGTCTTCTGCTTATTTGTGTCACACCAAGAGCCTAACTCAGAACCACTAAATCCCCCAAATACTAGAGAATCGTAGAGTGGGCAGACATTTGAAAGAAATCAAGAATTGGAACATGGGTAGCAGTAGCTAATTGTGCACTGGTAATCTCAAGACTTGATTACTGCAATGTGCTCTATGTGGGGCTATGTGGGGCCTGGTTTGGAGGCTCCAGTTGTGGCTGGACTGCTGATGGGAACAGACTATCACCAGCACATAACTCTGGTGCTCAAAAGTTTGCACTGGCTGCCCATATGCTACCAGGCCAGATTCAAGGTTCTTATATTAATTTACAAGGCCTTTAACAATTTGTGTCCTGGATACCTCAAGGATCACCTGATTTATTATATCCCTGCCTGGTCACTGAGGTCTTTGGGGGAGGAACTGTTAGTGGTCCCCCATGGCTTGAATGCACAGATTGTATCTACCAGGAGCCATGCATTCAGTACTGTAGGCCCAATTTTATGGAACTCCCTTCCAGTTGAGGTTAGATAGGCCCTCTCCCTCCTGGTACCTACAGAATACTTCTTTATTCCAGCAGGCATTTTAACTGAATTCTGATTTTACAGTTTGAACTGATTTTTATCTGACTTATGTGTACACTGCTTAGAGATAATTATAATTAAGTGGTATATAATTTGTTGGGGGGGAAATAACTAAGAAGAAAGGAAAAGAGCAGGTGGAAGTTTAAAGCTTCCACAATGGAAGCTTCTGCTCCATTAGATAAGCTAATGGCTACTATGTGAAAGTGTTTATAAGAATCATAGGAACTCTTGTGGTGAGACCAAAAAGGAAGGAGACAAAAGCATTAACTTCTGTTTGTTTGAAGGCAGGAGATGGTAATAAAAACTAAGGAAGGTTTCTTCTATGGAAATGTGGCAGAGGAGGCTGTGATGTCCCTGTATGTAGATATTACTGTAAATATGGTAAGTGCAGGTTTTGTAGGGTAAATGTGGTAAGTAGAGTGAGTGAGAGGGGGGAGTACATGGGCTAGAATGCTAGAGAATGCTGTATTGTGATTGGCTGAGTGTTTGAGTGGCTGAAGGTATAAATGAGAGGATAACAGTTGAGAAAGGGTTCTGTTTGTTGTTGTGGGTTGGAGTTGGTTGTGGGTTGGATTATATTTGGCTGGTATTGAGGCAGATTACATATGACTAGAAACATAAAGAGGAACACAATAAATGAAACCATATGCTTGTTAAATATACCTTAAGTAATCTTGTTATTTCCTGGTGTTTATAAATAAATATTTTCTTGGTTTACCAAAAGCCTGATCCTTGGCTGGGGCTTTCACAGACCAGAAGGGTGGGCAGGGTAATTACCAAGGTGGAGAAACAGTATCGAATGGTGGCAGCGGTGAAGAGATAGTGTATCATCAAGTATCCAGGGCAACCCAGGGCTGTATGCTTTATTGGCACAAAGACACAGGAGGGTTGTGGCCTGCAAGTGCACCCAGACACAAAGTAACAATAAGCCAGAAGGGGACTAAGACAAAGTCCTAAGGCAATATTGTGAAACAGGGAGTGGCTGGTGGTGCTGCCTAGCAGCGGGATCTTGCGAGACCTGTGCTAGAGCTGGTGAGAGAACAAATAAAACCCAGGATCCTGACTGGAGAGACCCGGCAGGTGGTGGTCTGAGGTGGGATCCTCACATGTGGTGGCTGTAGTGGTGGGATACGAATGATACGAACAATACGAGGGATACGAACAAAAGAGAGTCTCTAAAAAGTGGTGTGACTGTGAAGGGAATAACTAATAAAGATTACTTGTGAGTGTGTGGTAAAGTGTGTGAGCTCCGAGAAACACGGCTGAGTTCATGAAAATGAAGAGAGAGGAGCTGGTGGAAAAATGTATAGCTTTTCATTTACCTCATGAGGGTAAAGGGGTGGATGAATTGCGGGTGGCATTAATAACTTATACATCAGTCCAATCCAAAGAACCTGTAAGAGAAGAGACTCCAGAAGAGTGCTTAAGTAATCCTGCCTATGTGGAGTATTTAAGAGAGAAGTTAAAGTTGGAGGCTGAAAGATTGAGAATGGAGGCTGTGGAAAAGGAAAAGTAGCGAGTGTTGGAGACTGAAATATTGAGAATGGAGGCTGAGGATAAGGAGAAGCAATGTGTGTTGGAAACTGAGAGACAGAATGGAGGCTGAGATACAAGTGGAAAGGTTAAAATTAGAAAGAGAGAAGTTTCACTCTGAGGAGGCAAGAAAAGAGAGAGATGAAGCAAAAATAAAAGTCACTCCAAAAGACTTTGCTGTGTATGAGCCTGGTCAAGATCCACAAGTTTACCTCACAACATTTGAAAAGGCAGCTCAGATGTGGGGGCTACCTGAAGATAAATACATGCAGTATTTATCAAACTTGATTAAAGGGGAATTGGCTGAGGTGTATCAATATTTCCCCTCAGACAGGCCAGTGACATATGCTGAATTTAAAGAAGCAGTGTTCAAAAGATTTAGAGTGGGGCCTGATTATTTTAGAAAACTTTTCAGAAATTGCCAGATTCAGACAGGGAGGTCTTTCATGGAGTTGGGGGCAAAACTGATGGATATATTTGAGAAATGGATGACGAGTGCGAAAGCTCAGTCTGTGGAAGAGGTGAAAAGCCTCATGATATTAGACCAGTTATACCATCAATTGCCACCAGAAATTAGATTGCTGGTTAAAGATCGTTCCTCTAAATCTGTGCAGGAAGCAGCAGAGCTGGCAGATCATTTTACCTCAAACCAAACTGGTTGGATGGGAAAAGCACAAAGAGATTTTAAATCAAGACCAAATAATAGCAGAAGGGATGTGGCACCACAGAGAGTATACCCTCTAATAAAATCAGAAGGGCACAGGGCACCTCAGTTTGGGTCTGTGTATCCTAAAATGGAGGAGAAACTCTGTTTCAAATGTGGTAAGCCAGGACATCTCCATTTCCAATGTGAAACTACAAACCCCATCAGTAATCCTGTTCAAGGAAGAGCAGTGAAAAGTGAACTGAGAGAACAAATAAAACCCAGGATCCTGACTGGAAGACCTGACAGGTGGTGGTCTGAGGTGGGATCCTCACAGAGGCAAGTACCAGCTCTGAAGCACTGTGGAAGTTACTTCAATATCTCTTACAAGCCCTGAAAGAAACCACCTTCTCTTAGCATGCCCTGCCCTCTTCAGCTTTGGCCCTGGAGCAACTCTTAAGATATATTTCTACAGCTGCTCCTTTGATTTATTATTTGACCCCTGGTCCATGGCTCTACAATTTGCTCTGGTCTTTCACTCGTCCCTGAAACTGTCTAGCTTCAATCCCCAAGCAAGAGCATTCATGTCCAAAGTCCTTATGTCACCTTTATTTGATGTTTGGAAAAGACTCAAAGCTGAAGAATTGTGATTTAAATCATAAGCAATTGAGAAAAACCTGAATGCTAATTTTCATAAGGCCAATGGGAAGGAACAAAAAGTGTCCCTTGCCTGCCCACTTTCTGACGTGTATTCCTGCTGATTAAAATTTACATCAATGTTACATTAACTGTAAAGATCTTTGGCTCTTCTCCCAGGCATAAATTTTTAAACTATGTAAAATCAGATAAAGACAACAGCTACAGAGCTGTCCAATTGTGACTTTTCTAAAGAAACAGCTATTGGGGGATTGCCAAATATAAGGAAGCAGACATTGACAAATAGCCTTTGCCTCCCCAAAAGAGGACTAAACAGTAGGACACTAATAAAATTTAGATGCAGAGAGGGTGTATCTTTTACCTCCCTATGAATGCCCAATTAGCCATGATGGCAACAAGCAGCCTGGCTTCCAGCTGGAATTTGACACCCAATTTAAGCAGACAACAAACAAGTACAAAGGCTAACAAAACATCCATAGTGGGGAGGGGGGATGCTCAGAAACACACATACATTTAGATTTCCATAGTTGCTGCTTGCAGACAATGGATCTGGCCAACCAGGAAATGAGATTACGTTAATATGCTGCATAGAAAGGTGTTAGAAAAAGAAGGCTTTCTCTTCCCACAGTAAAAAAGGACCACCTCCCCTCAAGAAAAAACCCCTAAAAAACCACTCTCATGTCTTTCAGAGAAAGATGTGTCATTGAGCCAATAATTTTCTGTGCTAATGTATTGTTTTTAAGTGATAGCTTGAGTTGGATCACTAGAGACACTAAATCCCTCCATGCAATCAGACCTTTCTGTGTATATATCCACATGGGTACGCATTTAAATGGATGACATAATGGACAAAACTAGCAAATTTCTAGCAACAATCCCCGTGATCCAGTGTGAATTCCAGTTGGAAAAAAGTGTAGGACATTAGCTGTCTTTGAACTCAACCAAGCTTATGTCTATAATTCTGTAAGTGGCAGCTTCAACAATGGATGTTCTAGAACTCTATGGGATGGACCCAGAGCCATGCTGAGAAAGGAATGGCTACTGACTGAGATTTGGTGGAGGCTGCCACTGGAGGAAAGAGGGAGAGGTGATTTATGCCAATTTCTCCCTTCTCCCTGCAGTAATGTGGCATGACTTTCAAAGTACTATTTTTATTAGTTGCTGGAAACCATAGGAGGGGAGAGTCCTCTTTGCACTCGGGTCCTGATTGCTAGTTTTTGTGAATTACAATTGGGAAGAGTGCTGTTGCCCTCAGTCCGTGCTTGCAGGCTTCCCATAGGCAGCTGGTTGGCCACTGTGAGAACAGGATGCTGGACTAGATGGGCCATTGGCCTGATCTAGCAGGCTCTTCTTAAGTTGTTGTTATTGTTAGGAACTAATGTGCAAAGAAACATTTAAAATGCTCTTATGCTACCGGGCCAAGTTTAAGGTTCTTGTGTTAATGTACGACTTCAGTCCAGGATACTTTAAGGACCACTTGATGCCTTCTGTCCCTGCCAGATCAATGAGATCCTTGGGGGAGTTGCTGCTTGTGCTCTCCAATGGCTCAGATGCATGTCTTTCATCCACCAGGAGCTGTGTGTTCAGCATTCAGTGGAGTTCCCTCCCAGCTGACATTAGACAGGCCCCCTTCTCTCATGAACTTCAGGGATTTGGTGATATTTACAGCTGTGTTTAGGTGGGTATATTTTATAGGTTTCTTTTCTTTTTGACAGAACTTCCTTGTTTTTAGCACTGTAGTCTATTTTGTACAGTTCAAGTTTTACATATCAGCTAACTTCAGTAGAGGCTGGCGGATCCATGACAGTGGGGCAGTGGAATCTGCTCCAAGCTTTATTCTAAGCCTTCAGTGAGCTACTAGGTTTCAGCACCTTGGACAGCTCTTTGAATGTTCGGACTAAAATCTAGAGTGGATTCCACTGCCCCACTGACATGCAGCCACCAGCCACCACTGGCTAACTTACATATCCACTTTTAAAATTCTCTCTTTCCTTGGCTTTTAATTTTAAAAAAATAGTCCTTACATGTATGGGATGGCGGTTGGTGAGAACTCCTTTTTGTGATCTTATTCTGCAGAAATAAGACAAACATACAGAAACCAAATTACAACCCATCCCACCAGTGTTTGTAATAATTATAATATAAAAAAATCAAAACACGAACACAATTATTTCAGAGGGGTTCTCAGTGTTAAACTGGGCAAGAAAGGAAAATGAAAAACCCACAGAGAAAATAAAAAGTACTCAAGTTTCAGAATTTCTAAATCACTCTCTAAGTTTTAGTATTGTCTAAATTATATTGGCTCTTGATCGTTATTAGGAAACATTGCCATCTCTGGTTATATTGCTTCTAACACTGCATTTCCAATATTTTTATATTGGGTTTTGCCATTCCATGGAAATAATCTCTATCAAAGACTAGCCCTATTTTTACCACACAGACACATGAAGATCAATTAATTAGCAAGCGGTTATTATGCCTGCAGATCTTCACCACTCTTCACTATTTAGGAAGCTTTGGGTTAAAAACAGCATACAGATAAGCTGGAAAAAATCACAATATGTCTGGTGTGTGAGAAACAGAAGACTCTGCACCACTCAAGATTGGACCCATTGTACCACAAGGATACATGAGTATCAGTTAGTTAACAAGTGGCCGTTATGTCTGAAGCTCTGCTGTACACATTTACAGTCACAGTGGCAGGGCTGGCCCAACCATTAGGCAGAGAGAGGCAACTGTTTCAGGCAGCAGATTCTGACAGGCAGGGTGCTGTGTGTGCCATGGGGTCAGGCCTGCCCTGCACTTCCTAAGTTAGCCTGCTGCCCTCAAATGCAGTGTAGAACTCTGTCCTGTTACCAGGGTTGTCAGAAGTTCAATTTCAATTGCCAGGCTGGTCAGGTATTGTAGGTGGAAGAGGGGAAGCACCATCTTGTCCTTCACCTCTGGCAGCAGAATGGCTTGGGCCAGTCCTGATATGCATAGAGATATTGGAGAATTCTGCTGAAAACAGAAATGGGAGCAGAAATTGCTACTGTTCACTTATTCGTCCCATGTCCAGAATGGAAATCAATCCAGCAAATTTGATTGTTGTTGCTTTCAGTTTGCAAATGATACATTACTTTTCCCCCAATTTGCATTGCGATGAATGGGATGGAACGTAATGACAACATAACTTGTGTAATTTATGTAATTAATTGCATAAGCTACATCGTATTGCCACACCTGACACAGAAACATGCAACAAATACAGGATGAAATGGAAAATGATGCCTTCTTACATCCTTAGGTATTTATTTATTACATTTCTGTCCTGCTCTTCCTCCCAAAAGGAGCCCAGATATGCAGCACAAAGTTCTGCAGATGCTGAATGATTCTGTTTATTTTTCAGCCTAACAGATTCCAGCCATGAAAAATGCAGGAATTACTGCTATATGTGAAAATACCACTTTACAGTACTTTAGCGCTCAGACGATTTCAATTTCTCCCATCTTGGGTGCCGGCTGCTTGCCAGCCTGCAAACTCGGACAACATTAGCAGCACTCACAAAAATCTTCCCTTTCAACTTTTAGTAAAACCCTGCAGCTGTCTTTGTGTGAGCACATGGAAGCAATCTCTCTAAAATGGAATGAGAAAGGAAGGTAAGCAAATGCATTTTTAGTCAATGGAGAAGTGGCTAACTTGGAAGAAACTCTGAATTAGAGCCAAGCTCCAGATGGACACAGGCTTCTGGTCCAAGTGAAACTGTAATCATTTAATACTAATTCTAAATGTATCAAATGAATCCTACTTATACATTGGTAGTAATTTCCATTAATGTGCATTCAACAATCTCCAGGGCAGGGGAACACCACCACCCCAGGCCAGTCTGCCATCCAAATCCATACAACAGGCAGGTAGGAATCCAGTTGTAGGTAAGTATTTGCAGAGTAAACTGCTCTGTGGAACTACTGTGTATATGGAGCCCAGCATGCCTGTATTTTTTCTGTCTTCCTTAAAAGTAGTGATCTTACATACCTATATGGAAGTAAGAGTAAAGTTTCTGGATAATTTAGTTTTCACTATCGTCCGGTATTTTTTTCTTTTTTTGTACTCTTTGGATCAGGCTAGATGTGATGTTAACTGCATGACTTCAGTTAATGTGTATGTTTTTTGTTATGCAAATAGCAGCCATGGAGAATCCTGAGCATATGAGGAGGTAGAAAGGGAGAATTTAACCCTTTCGCTCCTGCTGCAGCCCCAACAAAAAAAACCTTCCACCAGCTGTTTATTTGTATCAGGAACTTGCATGCAAACAGCAGCTTAGGGAGATGATTTACATTGGGACCATGGCACGGGGGAGGGTTAAACTCTCCCTCTCTACCCCCTGTACTCCTGATGCTACTCCCCCACAGCTGTTATTCGTATAAGAAAAAAACATGTACATTAATTAATGTACAGTCATGTAATTAACATCAAATTTACTTTGAGCTCTATGTGTCAGTGCAGTTTTAGTAGCACTGAATGATCTCACTGGAACACATAACCTGACAACAGTTGATTCTGTCATTGGCTGTTCAGCCTCCCTCCTTTCCTGAAAGGGTATTATAGGCTCATTTTCCTGTCAAATAATCATGGAAGTCCCCAGGACTATTTTGAAGTGAGCAGAAGCAATGCTGCCAAATCCTAATGACCAAGCCCTCACCTTCAACATTTTTGCTTGCATGAAAGAAGAGGAGTGCTGGGAAAACATTATTGCTAATGACTGCTTAGCCTCTGGCTCAGTGAAGTGTAGATGCCATAAGTGCATGTTTCATTACTCTCCAGTTGCTATAAAGGCACCTGCTTCCCCCCCCTTTTCAGCTCTGATGATATTTAAAGATAAACAGGTGGAAATGGACAGCCAAGTGCTATTTTTCATGGAAACAAGTGTGAAGAAGATCATTCATAACAAGGCAAGTTGATCTTTATTGATGACTCCATGAGTCAGGGAACCATGTGTGTGTGTGTACAAAGGAAATGAATTTCCTTAATAAACCACAAAAATAAACCACACAATTAGAGCAGCTAGCCACATTACATTTGTTGCATGTGCACTGTGTTTAGTAAATTTGTGCACACACACTCACTTGAGCACTCTAATTTGGCTGTAGTTAGAGAGATGTGCTTAAACATATAGTACATGATGCAGAAGAAAAGGATGTACCTTTGATGCAGAATGTGGATAGTGGCCTTTAGAGAGTTGAATGAGGCTAGGACTTCCATCAAAATCTAGGAAAAGCTGGATGTCAAATGAAATATTTTGCAATTTTGTCCTGCAGACTATATCCCTGATTGTAGCAGGTGCCTCTGGGAAATAGTGGAATCCAAAGAATAATGTGCTGCACAATGGAGCCAAATATACCTAATATTTACTTCTCTGGCACAACTGCAGTATCTATTTTATGAACAACAATTTTGTGGGCCACTAGCAGAGCTTCCTTGTAGATTGCCCCCGTAATATCTTACAGATAAGTTAATGAAACAATACCAACAATGGATGTCTCAGGCTAAGAAAGAAGGTGTAATGATGCATGTGCTATTCATTTAGGCAGTGTTCAGCCTGCACCAAACATCCCCTTAGGTTACCTACTGCCTGATGTGCATGTTTAAAAGAAATGAAAACGTCTCCTTCCTCCGCCGCAGTTTTAAATGAGAAAATATTGTGCATGTGCAATCCAGGGGGAATTGTTCATTTGGAAAAATTTATTGCAATATGCAGCAAGGTGAATTGTCAGCAGGAGCCTTGTCAGCAAGCCAAGGAAGCATGCATGATAGAGTGGCATCAAGTTACAGGTGGGTAACGGCTCACTGGCCAAATTTATCCAGCCAAATTAGCATTCAGATGCTGGGAAGTTCACATTGCAATCTTGTAAAAAGAAAATCATGACATCAAATGGCATATCTTTGGGCCTAAAGAAGCACACTCTATACTCATAAAATCATAGAGTAGTAGAGTTAAAAGGAGAGTACAAGGCCATCAAGTTCAACTCCCTGCTCAGTGCAGGAATCTAAATTAAACCATACCTGACAGGTGACTGTCCAGCTGCCTCTTGAATGCTGTCAGTGTTGGAAAGCCCACCACCTCACTAGGTGATTGTTTTCATTGCTTAACTGCTCTAACATTTAGGAGGTTTTTCCCAATGTTCAGTCAGAATCTGGTTCCCTGTAATTTGAGCCCATTATTCTGTGTCCTGCACTCTGGGACAATCGATAAGAGATCCTGGCCCTCCTCTGTGCGACAACCTTTCAAATACTTGAAGCATGCTATGATATCTCCCTTCAGTATTCTCTTCTCAAGGCTAAACATGCCCAGTTATTTCAGTCTCTCCTTATAGGGCTTTGTTTCCAGTCCTTTGATCACCCAAGTTGCCCGCACCTGAATTTAAATGTAGATGAAATATACATTGAGCTATACATCCTGATTTTTAGGATGCTTGTGTAAAATTCCAAAGGGCAAATAAAAAGATGAGAAAAAGAAGGAAAGTTTTCCCTTTTTGAGTGCACTCATTTTAAAAGCCACTTAATTTGAGCTAACTGAAACAGGGATTTAAAACTTTTAGAAAAAGTTTCCTAAAAGTTTTCAGGGGAGTACAATGTTAATGGCACATGCAGTATAAGTTATGACTGTAGCTTAAAGTGCATTTCTACAGACTTGCACAGAGCACACAGCCAACTCTTGTCGTAGCTGAGCAAGCAGTAGCTGTAGGCAGCAACAAGGATAGGTGGAACCACCTAGTTTTGTTCTATGACATTTTGGTGGAGAGTGGAATGAAATAAGTCTGCTTTGCAAATTCCTGGGGAGGACTGTAGGAATCAGAACGGCTTCCATAGTTCACTTTGACCACGTGCAAATATGTCTGAGCATCCCTGTGTATGCCCAATGGTCCTATAAGGGAGGTGTGGGTTCCCCCCCCCTTCTACATAACAGGTCTACTGTTGTAGCATCCAGAGCACTTTCAAAATCAGATGAAATATCTGCAATCCTGCAAAGGGTCAGCAAATGCAGTCCCTATATACAGTTGCTATGCCAGAGGACCACTGTGAAGCAAGACACAGTGTGAGAGTCATTATAGACCCTCAGTTTACCCCAGGACTTGGAGCCAAGGGAAGACAAAACACTTCCCTTCCCTCCACTTCTATTTCTGTTAATTCCTATAGCAGGCACCAAAAGCAGCCAGTCCGGACACTACTCTGGAAATGCTTCTACCCCACTGGCAACTGTGATTACAGCCCAGATTCCAGTGGAGGCAGAACCACACCAGGTTCAAGGTGATGTTATTGACATACAAATCCCTAAACACCTTGGGACCTGGTTACCTGAGGGAGTGTCTTCTGCTGTACCAACCTGCCTATTCAATGAGATCTACACCAGCGAAGTAATCTGGGGGGGCGGGCTGTGAACAGTAAAGAAATGAATTATTTATGTATTTATTTATTTTTTAAAAGTCTCCATTCCCTGGATGCTGTCTGCTCCCCACTGCTGCTGCAGACTACACTTCCCCTTCCTCCAGATAAGAGGGGAGGACTTTTGCTGGAGTGGCAAAGTGTCTTTCAGGCATGCCGAGGACAGGCATCTGCCTATAAAACATGTGGCACATGCTGAAGGAGGCTGAGGGTGGAGCTACCAGGAAGAAGAGGGGATTACAATCGCTGACTCCTGTGAAGCAAAAGAAGCAAGGTTGCAAGGAAAGGCTGCTTTCCCCCTTCCTTCCCGGCAGCCAACCTGCCTGCCTTTCTTGGCTCCTGCTTCGCTGCCACCTCCTTTTAAAAATTATTCTTATTTGCAGGGCTGCCCAGATGGAGCCAAGGAGCAGTGAGGAAGTGCAGGACTTGCTTGCCCCCCATCTCTGAGGCTAAGTGTGTGTGCCAGCATCCCCCCTTTCTTCCACCTACACTCTGCCCTCCTAATCTCTCTCTAGATGCTGCGGCAGTTGAGGGTTTTCCCCCTCCCAAGTGTCTGAACGCCTGCACACCTGCAGATGCTTGCAGAAAGGGCAGGTGTGTTTGTGTGTGTGTTTGTGTGTGTGTGCGTGCTGATCTGTCTTCTGCTCTGCTCTCATTTCCCAAGTCATCAGTTCTGATGATCATCCCAACACCCAAAACACTACCCCCCTCCTCAATCTATCCATCCTTTTGTCTTCACAATCTAGCACACACACCCCACTACCACATTGCTGCTTCAGGTTGGCTGAGGCCGGGGTCCACATACTGCAGCTGAAATGCATTTAATTATTTAATTATTATTGCATTTATATCCCACCTTTCCTCCCAAGTTGCTCAAGGTGGTGCACATGGTTCTCCCCCCCCCTTTCCATTTTATCCTTACACAGACCTTGTGAGACAGGTCAGGCTGAGAGACTGTGTCTGGTCCAAGGTCACCCAGTGGGCTTCTTGGCTGGGTGGGGATTTGAACCTGGATCTTAGTTCAACACTGTAACCCACTAGTGTTGAGAGACAGAACTGTACATCTTCAGATTGTGTGTCTGGGGGGGAGGGATATACCAATTTGATTGGACCTTTGCATTAAGAAAAGAAAGCAACACCTCCCTGTCTGCAGGGAGCTTTTAATGGAAAGGGATATTTGGAGATGTGATTTTGCCACGCACCATTTTTTTCAATTAACAGAGACTAAAATTACAATTAGCATGGCGGGGTCACAAATTTTTTGGAGCTTACAAAGGGGGTCCCATACTCAAAGGTTGGGAACCACTGATCCACACATAAGGCCCTCCTGGTTCTTCTCTCACCTGAACATGTACATCTCCTGACAACCAAGGGGTGGGGAGGCATCTCTGTTGAAGTGCCCAGCCTTTCAAATTCCCTCCCCCTGAAGTATGGCAAATGCCAGCCTTAATTGTGTTTTGGTGTCTTCATGAAGACTTATCTAACTCAGCAAGCATTTGCTGATTTTAATTTGTAGCTTTTAGTACTTTTTAAATATATTTTTCCACTGTTCTGGAACTTGATAATGAAGGATAATGAATAAATTCCACCTCGTTCTTATGTAGAGATGTTCATTGCTATTGTAAGACATTCGGGTGGGGGAGGGGAGCCTTTTTTTAAAGTCCAAGGGCCCCATTTCCTCATGGAAAACCTTTCAAGGGCCACATGCAAGTGGTGGGAGGGACCAGAGGCAAACAGGGGCTGGGGAACAGGTGTGACCCTTACCTTTATCCAGGAGACTACATTCCAGCCATGAAAAAGCCAAAGGTTTCTAGACCTCCCCCCCCCCACGCAGCAATCAAGAGTTCCAGGACACGTCCCAGCCAGACAAAGGCATTCGAGGAAAGTTGGTGAGGAGGTTTGGCCTGAGGAGAGGGTGTGGCCTGGGGTTTGTCTTGAGGGACAGAAAGAGATGCCCAAAAGGCCACGTTTAGTTCCCAGGCCTGAAGGTCCCTGCCCCTAAATCAAAAGGTATAAATGAGTTGACTGAGTGAGGGGAAACAAAACACAAATCGGGAGCAAATTCAGCTTACAGACATTTCAGAGTTCCAGTGAAATCCATCCTCATGTACGACTGCCATCCCTGATGCTCCTCCTTCACTTTTGCTAATTTATGCAAATCTATGCTAATTTTTTAAAAAATCCCCAACACTGAGGCTGAGTGAGGGAAAAAGAGCAAAAGGAACCCAACTCCAAGGCGTTGCAACGCTCTAGTGACAGAAGCTGCTTGCCAAATTAGCATTCTCGCATCATCTTCTCTCAAGCACATCTCCGTAACAGAGTCTCAGGGCATGCATGACATGAAGGGCAACTGTAACGCATCCTGTTAAGGAATTAACATAGCAAGCAGTTTATACATCTGCTTAACCATTCTGCAACCACCGTTGTTCATCCAGAGATCCAGGCATAACAAATGTGAACTTTGCATTCCCTGTCCAGATCAAATGTGCTTCAGGAAGGCAAAAAAAGTCTTGTACCAAACATATTCTGGCAAATCATTTTTTTTTTACAGCCTCAGAATCAATTTTCTTCATCATCTGGAGATTAGTACAATTTCTGTATATAGTCAGTCCAATAACCAACATCAGCATGCACTAATTTAACACACAAACATGCACACACACAAGTTCTCCAGAAAAGTCTGCATCATATAATGAAGCTCCCTTTGCTTGGAAATGGTCATTCATAAAACTGAGGAGAGATGGTGAAAACAGCACTAGAATTTAACCTGACCCCAGCTTGCCTGATATAATTAAAAGGTAATAAAAACATAAAATAAAGTTACCTTAAAGTTAATGGGTATGACAGTCTGTTCATAGATCTTTTTTCCAGCAGAGTCTTTCGTACCTAAACATCGCCATTCAGCTCAAATGAAATGCCTTGATTTGCTCAACTGACAAGCTGGGGCATAGCAATCTGTGTCTTTTCCCCCCTCCTTCCCTTAAAAAAATGTAGTTGGATCTAAGCCACTATAGTTACTATTTATTTTAAACACTGAGGGGCCACTGGGGAAATAACCAATTTCTTCCTCCTCTCATGGCTGAGCCAACATCTACTCTCCCATGACTTTAAGGGGGAAAGAACAAGAAGGAATGCTATGCTATAAATAAATTAAAGGAATCCATGAAAGTTGTAAATATTGCTAATTTGGAATTGCACTTCATAGGGCTTTGACAAGAGCTCCAGCTGCAGACAAACCTGGTTCTTCTGAGCAGAAAAATGGGCTGATGCACCAACTCTTTCTTCCAGGTTGCAGATCTTCCTGGCCTAACAAAAACTTCCCAGCAGCCCCTTCCCTTATACTCATGTTACACTATAGCAGCCACAAAAATTGACAGCCTATGGCAGGGATGGAGAACTTGTGGCCTTCTAGATGTTCTTGTACTAAAACTTCCAGCATCTCTGAACATTGTCTATGACAGCTGGGAGATTATGGGATTTGGAGTCCCACAGCACCTAGGGGTGAGGGAGGGCAGATGTTAACCACAATATATTGCAGGGATGGAGAACCTTTGTCCCTCCAGATGTTCCTGGACTCCAGTTCCAATCATCCCTGGCCATTAGCCATGCTGGATGGGAGTTGATGGGATCTGGAGTCCAACAACAAGGCCACAGGTTCCCCATCCTCGGCCTATGAGAACATTAAACAAACTCACTCCAGGCATTCTGCTTAGTATCATCCACTGCATGAACTGGAGCATCACATAGAGAACTTCCCTGCCCATCATTATAGCCTCATTTCTACTGGTGATGTTGATGAAGTTCAAAATTAACAGGTCTGTAACACTTGCATTTTTAATTTTTTAAAATTTATTTATTTATTTATTATTTGATTTATATCCTGCCCTTCCTCCCAGCAGGAGCCCAGGGTGGCATACATGGTTTCCCAACCCTGTGAGGTAGGTACAGGATGGGTGAATCTGTCAATTTCAATTTCTCTCAGTTTCTCATTTTTCTAGTCTTAAGTTCATTTCTCCACTTTTCCATACCAGTCTGCATTTAAAAAAAAAAAAAAGACCTCATGAAAATTCAACAGCATTGTAGTGTGAATTTCTCATACTGTACACATTTTGTATGCAATTTTCTCTAATATACAAATTTTAAAGCAATTTTTAATAATTTTTAATAATAATAATAATTTGTGTATGTTTTCTCATTAATATATGCATTTTATGCACACTTTACCCTACCATTCATTTTTGTGCTCATGACTTGGCTGGAGAACTGTATTTCAAACTTTAGAAAAGTGAGAATTTTGAGGGATAGCTGTGATTCAGTTCGCGTCTTGTTTTGGAAGGTATGAATTACGTATGTTCACCTTTAAATATGAACTGAATCAAATTTCACCCCTATTCCCAGCTAAGGCTAGGATCTGCTGGTTGGTGTCTGTTCAATTGAGTTCCATCAAACTGGCAGGTGGTTCCATTTTGGGTTAGTTATTTTTGCTTTTTTTGCTTTGCTTTTTCTGTTCTGATTTTTTCCCCTCCTGAAAAATAATGATATCGTTAATAATGTTTTCCTTTTGGAAAGGAAAATGGTTTTCCCTCTGCCCAGTGCCCACTCCCACTAATGATCTGAAATGAATGCGGATGAAAGTTAAAGAGGAAAGCACAAAAGCAGGACTACAGCTGAATGTCAAGAAGACTAAAGTAATGACAACAGAAGATTTATGCAACTTTAAAGCTGACAATGAAGACATTGAACTTGTCAAGGATTATCAATACCTCGGCACAGGTATTAACCAAAATGGAGACAATAGTCAAGAAATCAGAAGAAGTCTATGACTGGGGAGGGCAGCTATGAGAGAACTAGGTCCTCAAATGCAAAGATGTATCATTGAACACTAAAGTCAGGATCATTCAGACCATGGTATTCCCGATCTCTGTTTATGGATGTGAAAGTTGGACAGTGAAAAAAGCGGATAAGAGAAAAATCAACTCATTTGAAATGTGGTGTTGGAGGAGAGTTTTGCGCATAGCATAGACTGCAAAAGAGACAAATAATTGGGTGTTAGAACAAATTAAACCAGAACTATCATTCGAAGCTAGAATGAGAAAAACTTCCTAACTGTTAGAGCCATACGACAATGGAACCAATTACCTAGAGAGGTAGTGGGCTCTCCAACACTGGAGGCATTCAAGAGGCAGCTGGACAGCCATCTGTCAAGTATGCTTTAATTTGGATTCCTGCATTGAGCAGGGGGTTGGACTTGATGGCCTTATAGGCGCCTTCCAACTCTACTATTCTCTGATTCTGTGATGAAACTGATGTTATAATACTTTGCACACATCATGAGAAGACATGATTGACTAGAAAATACAATAGAAATACAATAGATAATACAATAGAAATACAATGGAAAAACAGAAGGAAGTAGAAAAAGAGGAAGGTCAAACAAGAGATGGATTGATTCCATAAAGGAAGCCACAGACCTGAACAGAGTGGTTCATGACATAAGAACATAAGAAGAGCCTGCTGGATCAGGCCATTGGCCCATCTAGTCCAGCATCCTGTTCTCACAGTGGCCAACCAGGTGCCTGGGGGAAGCCCGCAAGCAGGACCTGAGTGCAAGAACACTCTCCCCTCCTGAGGCTTCCGGCAACTGGTTTTCAGAAGCATAATGCCTCTGACTAGGGTAGCAGAGCTATTGGAGGTCTATGCTATTGGAGGTCACTGCTTCATAGGGTCGCCATAAGTCATAATCGACTTGATGGCACATAATAACAAGTGCCCACTCATTCACCCAAGCTCCCTCCTTCCCCCTTCCCTCCTCCAGATTCAGGTTAGGCTAAGAGTGAGACACTGACCGAAGATCACCCAGTTTGCTTTACAGCTGGGAAGGGATTTGAACTTGGGTTCTTAGGCTAACATCCTAGCCATTCCTCACCAGAGGAAAGAGTTTTTCCATACTTAAAATACTTGTTTTTATCATGAGGTGGATCCTGTTGTCCTGAAATTATTACTCTGGTCATAATTTAAAATGTTATTTCTTTCCTTTTTCCCCTTTGCATTTGCACCTTCACAGTCAACGGGAAGGCTAGGCAGCTAAGACCATAGCCATTTTCACCAAAGACTAAGAAGTTGATTACTTGGTTGTTATGAAATCAGGCCTTTGAAATCAGAAATTCTTTGCCAACCAGCTTTTTACAGAGGTGTTTGATGTTTTCATTGTAGTATTGTGTTTTAGTCTGCATACCACCTGGTGACAGTTTCAAATCAGCCTCAACATCTGTTCCAAATGCAGTAACTGACTTGAGCTTCTTGTACTGTAAATAGGAAGAGAATACAGAAGAGAATAGAGTATCCTTTCCCAGGTCTGGAAGAGTTAATCACAGGGTACATGCATTATGCCAATGTGACCTTGCCAAAAGGAAATATACAAGGATTTGGGGAGAAAGCAACCCAAAACCCAACTGTTTGGAGTGGGGTCCTCATGAATAATAAACTATAAAGCCAATTTATTTAAAAAATGCCAGGATGGTCCATTGATTTTATTTAATCATTGTTGTCCTCTGTAGGAAATGGCGTAGATTTTTATTTGGGATTGCTTGGTGGATTCTCTAAATCAGGAGTGGCTAATTTTTTTTGGCCTGAGAGCCCAATTCAGCCTTGGCCAACCCTGTAGGGCTCACATATCAGTGGTGTTTGTGGCCATCACACACTGTTGCAGACTCTCACGCATGCAAGCAGAGAGAGAGAAAGAGAGAGAGGACACATGTGCAAATCTCTCTGCCTATCCCACCACTATGCCAGTCTTATTTTTGTTGTTGTTGCCATCACCACCAAAATCAGTACAGCCTTGGGGGCCCAGAAAAAATTACTTGGGGGCCATATCAGACACTAAAATGAGATGTTAGCTACCCCTACTCTAAATCTTTAATTTGTCTTTCCCCAAATGAATCCAGGTCCTAGTGAAGGAGAGGGAAAGTTGGACAGCCTGAGGCTTCTTGGTGGAGAATCCACTTGATGGATTCTCAATCTTTACTTGATCATTGCCCCTGTGATATTCTGACCTGGAGAATGGAAGCTTCATGATGGTATTGTTGCACGCCTCCCCCAATCTCCGAGTGGTGAGATTTCGGGGGTCCCTGCGCCTCCCCAGAGTTTGGTTTCCTTGGGAAGGTCAGCGGAGACTTCAGTGTCTTCATGAAATATGGTTTATTTATTTACACACATTCCAACCTGAGCTCAAGGATGGAGGGGTTCAATGCATCAGCAGTCCAATACCCAGCTTTTCCATCTGGGTTGCAAGAGGCATCCTAAAGCCATGGTGCAGACGGATAGCCTCTCTGCGTGCCTGCAGCCCCAGCCATTCTCTAGCCACACTAAAAACTACAAGCACAACTCTGCTAGCTGCCAGGAGTGGGGGAGAGCCTCTCCAGGAGAGTTCCAATCACAAAAGGGGTCTTCCTAGCCCATTCTCCATTGCTAGGCAACTGATTGGCCCATCTTACCTGGCCAATCTATTTGGTTAACAAAAGACTCATTTGACCAGCAGAGAGTTTCTCATTCCACGGCACAGGATTCCAAATCAGAGGCTGGAAAGGTGACCCACAGGAATCATCCATTCCAACCCCCCATGCTCATAACAGTATGTTTTAAATACGCAAGTAAATAAATAATGACTTGGCCTTCTTCCCTTGCAGGGAGGATTAGGAAGAAAGTGCTGAGCAGCAGCAACAGGGAATTCCTCACAAGTAACAGTCATCACCCATGTGGCAGATGACTCTGCCTCTGCCTATCTCTCACCCCTGCTGTCAGTGGAGATGCTAGTGCTGCTTCCTCCTTCTCAACATGGAGCTCCATGTTTGCAATACGGAGCGTATGCAAGCAGCCAGGCATGGAGCAGGGCACTGTGACTTGCAACATCGACAGGAACAGAAGGAAGATGGTTGTGCTGCCTACCTTTGTGCAACAATTCCCAAGCAGCAGGGTGAAAACACACCTGTGCAAAAACATTATAAGCCAATTCAGAACTGTCAAAGCAAACTCATTTTTTCTGATAGTTTGATGCTGCTGCTGTTTGGGCCACAGTGAGTTTGCACATCACTAGTTTCCACACAGACATTCCAGTCGTTTGATGGTCATCTTGCTAGTAACATTTAATGGAGCTGATGTCATTCCCAATCATTTCTCAGTGCTCATTCACAGAACTTTGGACTGATTTTTTTAAAAGGCTTGATACAATTCCTAAGGTACATTGCACTTTGAGGGGTGAGAAGTGAGAATGAAAATAAATAAATAAATAAATAAAATTGCCTTTGCGTTTTTAAGCTTCTTCCTGCTGCTACAAAGATGAGAAACATGCTCTTTTAAGAATATGAAGCTGAGATTCTAAAGAATCTGGCAGATGCCCTGAATACTGTGTTCCTCATCATGTTCCATTAACAGTGGACCAACCCATGGCATAAACAACTGTGCCTGAGATGATCTCCCTAGGATCCCTAGGACTTTGCAATCGGCTCACATGGCAAAGGCACAGTTGAGGCATTTTGCATAATTTGCATAACATTTCATGACCTAAGAGAGACTAAATTATGCTTGGTTTTATTGCACTTGTCCAACCTTCTTGGCTTTTACTGAACTATACAGATCACAGTTATTTCAGCTGCAGACTTCCCTGCTCTTCATTCTGTCTAGTTCACTAGGTTTTACAAAGACTGATTTCAGTTGCCAGTTCATCGTCATATGCTTGAATCTGGAACATATGTTTTCTAAATAAAGTGGGAGGTGAAACCAAACCTTTTTTATGTTTGGCATAGATAGCATGGTAGAATTATATTATCCAACTTGCCCATGATTTTCATTGATTCAGAGTTCTCGAGTGAGCTGTAAATTATACCACTTCTCGTGTTCTGCTATTACTCTGACATCCTAGCTAGTGGGATTTTCTTGGCCTGTCTTCTGGAAAATGCATCATTTTATCTTCCCTGTTGTAAATCTGATTATATGCCCATGACCAAGATTTCTTTCTGATTATAGTTAAGTTAAATCAAATCTTCCTACTCTGGCCACTGGTCATCCCTGGACATCTATGCATGGATATAACATTTGAATAGGGGGCATGGGTGGGGAACCTGAAACCTTCCACATGTCTCTTGGACTCCCATCATCCCAGGTCCCATCAGCACTAATCAGCATGACCAATGGTCAGGGATGATGGAAGCTATAGCCCAGCAACATTTGTTTTATTTGTTGTTGGGAATGTAGGGAGATTCAGGACAGATATACTCCTTCACTTCATGCATGGTTAAGGTATAGAATCCTCTACCTTAATATGTAATGGTGGATAGTGGCTTTTAAATGGATTTACACAAATTCATGGAATATAGGCTTATTAATGGGTACTAGTCATTGTGGCCATATTACTTCTAATATCAGAAGCAGCACGCCTCTGAATGTCAGTTGCTGGGGAATTACAAGTGGGTGAGTGTTATTATGCAGATGATCAACAGTGGAAGAATATTGGGGCAGAGCCCACCCAAGGCTATTAAGGACCACAGGTTCCCCATCCTGTTCATGAAGAATAAGGTTATCAGTAGCTACTAGCCCTGATGGCTGTGCTCTGCCACCATAGGCAGAGTGCTTCTGAAAACCAGTTGCCGGAAGCTGCAGGAGGGGAGAGTGCTCTTGCCCTCACTTCCTGCTTGCGGGATTCCCATGGGCATCTGGTTGGCCACTGTGAGAACAGGATGTTGGACTAGATGGGCCACTGGCCTGATCCAGCAGGGCTCTTCTTATGTTGTTGTTATTTAAATTTATATCCTGCCCTTCCTCCCAGAAGGAGCCCAGGGCAACTTTTACCCTGAAGTAGGGCATAGGAGACACAAAAACCCCAACATGTGGAGGCACAAATTGCACTGCTGAGTCCTAACTTGTATGAGGGAACTTGATGTTGTTGTTCATGCCAACATACATAGGATATTACATGTGTACACCTCATTCAAATGTTATGCTCATGTGTAGACCAGGGGTGCAGTTGTCCAGGGTCATGGGAGGGGGGGTCATAGACCCAGTACTTTTTTGGGAGCAGGGTCCCAGCCAGGTCTCTATGTATGAGCCAATCAACATGAAAAGGGATCGTGTTAGCAAGAGTTCTTGCCCTTTCATGCTGATCGCAGCCAAACAGAGTAAAAGGAGATGGGTCAGTCACTGAGAAGACTCTTCTCAGTAGCTAACACACCCTCCCTTTTCATGCTGATTGGCTTCTAGGGATGTCTGTTGTGGTGGAATGTGGACTTTTGAGATGACAGCAACAGCAAGGGAGATGAGGGAAAGCGGAAAAGAGTGGGTGGCTGTGAGGCGGCGTGGCATGACTATCATGAAGGGACCCTGCACTTCTAAATTTGCCACTACACTACTGGTGTAGACAAAGGCATATATGCCTCTCCCTTTAGCTAAAAAGGGTCTGTGAAGGGTTCACAAAAATCAGTATTAAGGTTGTCCCAATCTCAGGCGCACAATCTAAACAGGCATGATGCTCAACAAGAAAGGAACGGGAGAGGAGGGAAAAGGAGGCTCAAGCACAAGTTCTTAAAATTGAAGTTCTGATAATGCAGTTATATAGTTCTGCCTATACATATTCTGGCTCTCTAGAGCAGCCTTTCCCAACCAGTGTGCCTCCAGATGTTGTAGGACCACAATTCCCATCTTTCCTGACCATTGGCAATGTTGGCTGAGGCTGATGGGAGTTGTGGTCCAACATCATCTGGAGGCACACTGGTTGGGAAAGACTACTCTAGAAGAACAGCAACTCTTTGCTGCTGTCTGTGGCAGTTCTGGCTATCCCTGGAAGCATGATTCCTCCCAAATCAGATCCAGGAACACAGCAGGTGACAAATGTCCAGGCCAGGAAGGCAGGGCAGCTCCTGCCACATAGTTCTTCCCCTCAGACAGCTAACGTCATCATAGTTAGAATCCTCACAGGAGGAGGCTTGATAGAATCACGTTCTTCTGTCCCTGATGTCAATGGGGGTGGCTCCGGATATCTTAACCTCCCCAGAAGCACTCTTTCTGCCAGATCAGGTTCAGGATCAGAGCAGAATAGAATATAAGAGCCTCCTGGATCAGGCCAGGGGCCCATCTAGTCCAGCATCCTCCTCTCACAATGGCCAACCAAATGCCCCAGTGGAAAGCCCGAAAGCAGGACGTATACAGCAGCACTTTCCCCACTTGTGATTCCCAGCAACTGGTACTCAGGAGCATCCTGCTTCTGACCATGGAAGTAAAACATGGTCATCAGGATTAGTAGCCATGGGCAGCCTTATGCTCCAAGGATTTGTCTAGTCCTGGTTTTAAAGCCAACCAACTTGATGGCCATGTCTGCCTCTTGTGGGAGCTCATTCCATAGGTTAACTATGCGCTATGTGCGGAAGTACTTTGTTTTCTCTGTCCTGAATTTTCCAACATTCAGCTTCATTGGATTGATCCCAGGTTCAAGCGTTATGAGAGAGGGAGAAAAACCTTTCTCTATCTACTTTCTCTAAACCGTGCATAATTTTATAGGTGATCTCCCTCCTCCATTGTGCGCAGGAGAAAGACTGAGGAGAAAAATCCGAACATAGTATCAGATCTTTGGCCCAAGTCATGCCTTATTGGTCCATCTAGTTCAGGATCGTCTACCCTCATGGCAGTGGCTTTCCAGGATTTCAGATGGGGATCATTCCCTCCTTTATTTGGAGATGTCAAGGACTACATCATTTGTTTTTCCTGGGTTCTGGATCTGGCCATTAATTTTACTTGCAGGGATGCTGCCTTTATGAGTATAATTGATAAATGTACACTATAAAAGCTATGCCAGGATGCAAAAATGACTTCTACATGGCTTTTCCTGCAGCTACACAAATATCTGACAAAGAGGCAAACAACCCTTTTCCCTTTCATTTACCAGAAAGAGCTACTTCTCTTTAATTCCAGCGAAACACAATGGTGAAAGTATCCAAGTTCTCAGCCATTTAAATAATCCAGCTGCTTCCCACACATTTTCATAACCAAACACCAGTCCAAACATCTGGTACTCACATATAACTAGAACCTGCCTTAAAGAGAAAGAGAGCACTCTAGGGACCTATGCTCTGCCAGAACCTGTGAAGTGCCCCAGCATTCAACTCCATGCACACACACCTGCTCGCATACTGTTGATCAGCATCTGTGGTAGCTTGAGGAAGAAAGGAGGACCTGCATTCTCCAGAGAGGAGGAGTGGAAGTATTAGCTCCAACTGTGGAGCTTGGTCCTGCTTCCAAATGCACATCAAAATGTCTCAGTATATTCTGAATTTTAAAATAAACACAGATATGATGTTATAGTTGATAATATAGCTGGAGGAAAGATTGCAGAATCTTTCATCATCACCACCATCCATATGGCACTTTGAAAGTATAAAGCAAAGCTGTGAGCAGATGCCTTCTCAAACTTCTGCAGTCTGTGTCAGGGATGTAGTCATCCAGGAGCATGGAGGGGGGGTTGTGGATCCCTTACCTGTTGGGGAGCAGGGTTCTAGCAGGGTTCCTATGTCTCCAGCATCCTACAGAACAATCAGCTTGAAAGATGAGCATGTTAGCTACTGAGAAGAGTCTTCTGGAAGCTGTCATTGTCTCCTTCTTGCTGAAACTCAAAAAGATATGCCCTCATCCTGCATTCCTCACTCAACAGAACTCCAAAGTAAGAGACTGAAAGCTCATTTTATTGGAAGGCTGTATAATTTTAGAAGGGGGGCATGTTTGTGAGGGGGCATGACTGTCATGAAGGGACCCTGCACATCTGAATTTGCCACTACACAGCTGCTCTATTTATAGGCAGAGAAACTGGAAAGATCGTTTCAACAAGTTTCTCCAGTGGAAGGAGAAATTATCCAACAGTCTCTTGGAGGTGAGGCTCACCATTAGTAGTGACAGTTGCAGAGCTTCTTTCTCCCCCCCCCCAAATTTTTTGTTTTGGTTGTTTTCAGGAACAAAAGAAGAACCTGCTGGATTAAACCAAAGAGCAATCCAATGCAACACTCTGTTCTTATAATGGCCAACCAGATGTTCGTGGGAACCTCTCAAGCAGGACCCAAGTGCAACAATGCTCTCCCCACGTCTGATTCCCAGCAACTGCTATCCAGAGGCACACTGTCTCTGACAGTGGAAGTAGAACATATCCGTCATGGCTAGTAGCTGCTGCAAGTAGCAACTGTGCTGACAAGCCTGGCCACCATTTTCCATCCTCCAAAAAGCCCTGGACCTAATATCACTCTGGGAAATTGTGGACTGGAATGGCAGCTGCCACAAGCAAATTAAAGTTTGTAAAGTGGTCTTCTTTTTCGTGTGTGTGTGTGTGTGTGTGTGTGTGTGTGTGTGTGTGTGTGTGTGTGTGTGTGTGTGTGTGTGTGTGTGTGTGTGTGTGAGAGAGAGAGAGAGAGAGAGAGAGAGAGAGAGAGAGAGAGAGAGTGTGAGCGAGAGAGTGAGAGAGTGTGAGAGTGAGTGAGTGAGAGAGAGAGAGAGAGAGAGAGAGAGAGAGAGAGAGAGAGAGAGAGAGAGAGAGAGAGAGTGAGTGAGTGAGTGAGTGAGTGAGTGAGAGAGAGAGAGAGAGAGAGAGAGAGAGAGAGAGAGAGAGAGAGAGAGAGAACACTTTACATCTTTTATTTAGTTCATAATCACAACAACCTTGTTAGGCAGGATACTGCTGTACCAATTTTACAGACGTACGGCAAGTGAAAGTGTTTACCCAGTCAGTGCATGATTGCTCAGGAAAACTGCCTTACACCTCCAGTGCCCAAGTCTAGATTTTGATCTACAGTATACAACATGAGCATTCCCATTGTTGGTATTTTAGCATCTAGATTTGCTGCTTAATTTAACCTAAAGAGAAATTCAAATCAATTGGAGGGTTCTGCTAGGTGAAACTTCTGTAAGAAATTGCAGGAAAAGTTCTGTCTTAAAGGGACAATTTTAGTTTATTTTGCACCAAACCTAGCAAAGGTTCACAGTCAATCACTAGCATTTTATGAAAAACTTTTTAATCCTCCTTTTGGCTCAACAATGGGGCCTCCTAGGGGGCTAACAATTTCCCTAAGGACATTTAAAACATTAAATAACATTTTAAAAACACAAAAGCAGCATGCACACTGATATCAAATAATAATTATTTATTTTATTATTTGATTTATATCCCACCCTTACTTCCAGCAGGAGCCCAGGGCAGCAAATATTTAGGAAACAACACTAAGCAATACAGCCACACATCAGGGTTGCCAGGCCTGGCCTCCAAGAGGTCTTCTGTATCTTTAAAAGCTGTGCAGGGGGAAGGGAGAATTCCACCTTGTGGTTTTTCCCATTACAGTGTTGCAAGAATACCTGCACTTGGCTGACTTTCTCTTCTCCTAAAGATACAAGATCAGTCTCAGGCCCTGAGCCTGGCAACCCTACCACGCATACATAGGGCCTCTTCACATGCCAGCCAGTGTGGCCATTGTGTGTGTGTTAGCATGGAGCAGAGATGTGAAGGCTAGAAAAAATCTTTTGGGGGGGGGAATTTTTCCTGTTTTTTTCAGTTTTTCTGAAAAATTAGGAAAAAAACTGGGGGGAAGAATGTTTTTTTCCCCTGGGCCTTCACAACCATAGTCAGGAGTAGGAGAGGGCAAGGCTAGTCTGTGCAGCCCCTCAATTCCCCCATGTGTTCTTTCAACACATGGGGGGATTGCCTAACTCTTCCCTCTCCCATGATGGGTTTCACCAAAAATGGGCTCCTATCAGCAGTCCAGCTGCTGCAATTTGCACCAACAGAAGTTTCCAGAAACTTCCCAAAGCGTTATGTAGACAAGTTACAGTTGACTAATTCCGTAATACTCGAGGATTCAAACAATAAGCTTCTTTATCAAATTGGGATGCTGATCAGGCAGCAACAGAAAGTGGTGACGCCTCAGACATGCCAACAGACTGAACTGTTTACTTGTACCATGATCAGTCTTTAAGCTGACATGAAGACAATCTTTATCCTCTTCCTGTTATGAGGTATAATGCAGGGGACAGGCAGCAATATTTTAGGTAACAGCTAACACCATCAAGTCCTGAATTATCTTTGTCAGCAACTGCTGTGAAAGATATTGTGACAATCCACAATCATAGCTGCTTATCATAGCCAGAGTTAATTAAGTGAAAGGAGGGGGAAATGCAATTATTTTCTCCCAGGATTTTGTCAACAAATCTTGTGTATGGAACCAAAATCCTTACCCTTTAAAATATTTATCTCCTCCTCCTTCATCTCCCTTCCCTTAAACTAAACCAACTCATCTGAAATGTTCTGTGCGCGTGATTTAACACCAGAATGAAATTTTCTGAAGTGTGAGGGGAAGAAAAGTGAGTGAGGCATTTCAGACGCAGCAGAGAGTTTATTTTCTCTTTCCTTTGAATAAAAACGAAAATCATTTGTGTTGGTTTTTCACTTCTTGGAAAGGTTCCTAATGTTTATTTGGCTTGTCACAACTCAAGTGATTTGGCACAGACAGCCTCAATTTGTCATTTTCTGTTGGTCTTAATGACTGCTGGTGCTCTCAGCAGCTCAGAGCAGTGTGTGTCTGTGAGAGAGAAAGAAAATGAGTGAGAGACAGGGAGAGAGAGAGGGAGGGAGGGAAAGGAGGGAGGTGAGAGAAAAGACTTCATAGGAACATAGGAAACTGCCTCATACCAAGTCAGGCTACTGGTCTACCAAACTTAGTATTTGGTCTACCAAACATCAGGTGTGGGGAACCTTTAGTCCTCCAGATGTTGCTGAACTGTAACTCCCATCATCCCTGACTTGCTTGCTGGGGCTGATGGGAGTTGCCATTCAGCAACACCTGGAGGTCCAAAGACTCCCTACACCTGGTATACACTGAGTGGCAACAGCTGTCCAGGGTTTCAGACAGGTTCTCTCCCAGCACTATCTGATGCTTTCAAGGATTGGACTTGGGGTGCTTTGCATGCAAAGCAAATGTTCTACCATTGAGCCACAGCCAGAAAGGAGACCAATCATATTTTCTTTTACTTATAGAGCCTATAAAGGTGGCCCTGTGTCCTACTTTACCAATGGCAGTCCTCTGTTTGAAAGGCTGTCTGGTCCAAGTCTTGTTGAAAGCCAAACCCTAAGATGTTAGAGCAGGAAAGGTGTTGAAATTGCCCATAAATAGTTAGCCCCTGGCCAGCTGACTGAGCAGACACACAGGTCACCAGGTCACACTCTTCCCCACTATGGTGATGATTTTGTACTTCTAATAATTATTTCTAAATTTGCAACTATATGTGAAAATTAGCATATGCAAAGTACTCTTTTGTTCTCTTTCTTGATGATGCAATTCCTCTTTTTTGGCAGTATTTGAGTGGGCAGCCCAAGACCACACTAAAGTCTGTAAATCAGAGCTCTTCTCTACATTCCCAAGTCTGCTTCTCATTTTACAGCACATTTGATGAATAAGAAGGAGCAAGGGGGACTAACCATGATCTTGCCTTCTCTAGGCATCTGCAAGGGAAACTGAGGTGATCTCACTGTGAGCATCTGAAGGAAACAATATGAAGGGTATAATCATAAAAGTATTGCTCTTGTGCAACACCAGTATTATTCAGCTCACTGGTATCTGTTGTGTAAGTCCACACTTCCTCAAATAGAATTCCAAGTAAATTCAAAGAAATTTACTTCCATATACTCAAGATTTCAGTTTCTCTCTCTTGTATGCTCAATATTCGACTCGCTTTCTATAACATAGAGATGTGTTTCAGTGGGGCTTTAATATTTATTTATTTATTGTATTTATGCACCGCCCCATAGCCGAAGCTCTCTGGGCGGTTTACAGTAACTAAAAACATTAAAACAAATATACAAATTTAAAACACATCTTTTAAAAACAATTTAAAACACAATTTAAAATTGTAAAACAATTTAAAAATAGGATTTTCCCCCAGTTATTTATGGCTCCCCCCACCAAAAAAAAAGATGTACGTACTGCCCTTCAATTAGAATTTTTCACACCTGTTCACAAAATGTCTCCGAGGGACTTTTCAAAATATAAACTGTTTCCAAACCAGCAAATTCTAAATGGTGTCTGTTATACACATTGTCACACCAGACCTCCATAACTGGTGGCTAAGGTGCTTCACAACTCTCTTAAGCCCAGAAAAGCAGCAAAACTTATTAGGAGCTTCCAATAAGCTTCCTTACACTTAGCTACTGTAGTCTCGAAGTTTGCAGGCCTGATGTTGTGAAGTAGGATAGGAACCAGTGTTCAGTCAATGATGAATAGAGTGAAGCAATGTAAGGGGGCTCTCAGCAAAAATGAAGCAGCCATGTTACTGAAAAGGGTGTATTTAAACAGGAAAGTAGAGGAAGGCAATGGTAAACCATCTCTGAACACCGCTTACCATGAAAACCCTATTCATAGGGTCACCATAAGTCGGAATCTACTTGAAGGCAGTCCATCTTTTTTCAAACAGGAAAGTGTATTTGTTTTGATTTGATTCCTGTCTCTGGTGTGCATTAATTCTTCATTTTCATAGCATTAAACGTTAAAAACAAAAATCAGACTAGAGCTGGAAAATCTCATTAGTGACTGAAGAACTTTTTTTAAAAAACTTTTGATGGCATAAACAGTTTGATGCTAACAGCTTTGCTCTCTGTTCTGAATCAATAGTGTGCCTGCTGTTAAAAAGGCTAGCCTCAAACCACTGCTACCTCTAGTTAATGGTATCAGTAAGAGCAATCTCAGTAAAGGATGAAAAAGGTCAGAATCAAATTACTTCAGATCAATCACAACATCACTGCCTGGGAAAGCATTCCATCGATTGTGTACAATTTCTTTTTATGAGCTTCTGTATATCTTTTAATGGGCTCATCATATAAAGCAACAACAGCAGAAGCTTTCTTTGGTACTGCTTACAAATGAAGTTGGTAAGCATGGTCTGCAGAGGAGAGGCAGCGTCCAAAAACTTTGATTTAAAACAAAACAAAACATCACTCTGCCTATGGATGTGAGAGAAAAGGGTGGAAAAACACCTATTATGTTCACAAAAGTAAAATGTAACTAGAAGGTATTATAAAGGGATGGACACATAAGCCTACTTCTGTTCTGCAACTGCTTTGGTTTAACAGGCACTCAACTATATGTCCATTCTGTCTTGGGTTTGTCCCTTAAATTATTGCATATACTTCCCTTAAAGTATGCATTCTGTACTAATTCTTTCCCTCAAATACACATTTTTGTTATGTTCTTCAGTGCATTTCTCCCTAAGGGCCCATTTGCACTATACCTTTAAAGCAGTATCACACATTTATACAGTCATGGCTTCCTCCAAAGAATCTTGGGAACTGTAGTTTGTTGAAGGTACTGAGTTGTTAGGAGACCCCAGAGCTACAAGTGCTAGAGTTCCCTGGGGAGAAGAAGGATAGATTGTTACACCACTCTGAGATCTCGAAGACGATTCTTTGCAGGAAGCCATGACTATTCAAAGTGGCAATCGCACTTTCCTGGCAGGAACCCCAACTGAATTCAATAGGATTTACTTCCAAGTAGACCATGGTTAGCATTTCACTGTAAAATACACAACATTGCATTTTCCCAAAATATACACATTTTTGTGTGCAGTTTTTGAACTGAAACTGCATCACAAAATTCAGAGAAGTGCGTGTAATCTTATTGATAGATGTTCCAACCTGCATATAAGTCAGGAACTGGCAAATTAGATCAGTTTGCTTTAAAATGCAGACTAGATTTCTGCCCCGCCCCCCATAACCCCAACAAGCTTTCCTCCCTCACTCATAATACTAGAATCTGGGGCCATCCATAAGAACATAAGAACAGCCTGCTGGATCAGGCCAGTGGCCCATCTAGTCCAGCATCCTGTTCTCACAGTGGCCAACCAGGTGCCTGGGGGAAGCCTGCAAGCAGGACCCGAGTGCAAGAACACTCTCCCCTCCTGAGGCTTCCAGCAACTGGTTTTCAGAAGCATGCTGCCTTTGACTAGGGTGGCAGAGCACAGCCATCACAGCTAGTAGCCATTGATAGCCCTGTCCTCCATGAATTTGTCTAATCTTCTTTTAAAGCCATCCAAGCTGGTGGCCATTACTGCATCTTGTGGGAGCAAATTCCATAGTTTAACTATGCGCTGAGTAAATCCAATGAAGCTGAAGAGTAGTAGATTCAAAACAAACAAAATTACTTTTTCACAAAACCCCTGCTTTAAACTAGGGATGGGGGAGAAATTCGATTCCATTCACTTTTAAAGTCTAATCTATCAAATTCATACTTTCTGAAACAATATGAGGACCAACATACAGCTATCCTTTGAAATTTGCACATATCCAAATGTTATGAAGTTCTCCAACCATACAATGTTTACAATATACCATTTCAATTTTCAATTACAGTGTTTCCAAATTTGAATTTTAGAGCCAGTATGGTGTAGTAGTTCAGTAGAGTACTGGACTGGAACCTGGAAGACCAGGGTTCAAATCCCCACTCCACCATGAAGCTTGCTGTGTGACCTTGGGCCAGTCATGGTCTCTCAGCCTAACCTACCTCACAGAATTGTTGTCGGGAGAAGTTAGAGAGGGAGGAGAATCATGTACGCCATCTTAAGCTCCTTGGATGAAAGCTGGGTTATACATGTAACAATAAAAAATACAAAATGTATATTTTAGGGGAAAGTGTGGATAAAAATGAATACATTAGTGAAAATAACATACAAAATGCATTGGATTAGGAAAAATTGTTTGCAAAAATATGTACATCAGTCAAAACTGAATACAAAAATGTATTGATCAGAAGAAATTTGCACTAAATGCTGAAGAATTTTACAAGGATTTTTTAAAAAGGCAAATTCCTGCAGAAATGTGGAAAATTGATTTTAAGATTGGAACATGAGAAACTGGGGAAAGCAAAATTGACATATGCTTCCATCCCTAGTTTAAGCTAGGAAACTCATTTCCACAAGACATGGTGATGGCCACTACCATAGACCACTTTTAAAAGGGGATTAAACAAATTCATGGAGGATAAGGCTATCAATCTCCACTAGTAATTGTGACTTGTGATAGCTATATACTACCTCCAAGATCAGAGCATCAAGGAGCAAAGGGTCATCCACGAGCATTTCCAACTCAGCGGCAGTATAACACCAACTCCTAACAAGTTTTCACCAGAGCCTGCTGCTATGGAAAAGTCATCCCTGATATTAGTTTGCTCCTGCTTGGGTTTGTGCACAGTTCTGCCTGTGGTTCCCCAGTTATTCCATTAGTACTCAAGTGAATCTAATCACTTTGCTATGAGTCGTTGAGCTAATAGGCTTTATTGTCTAGGATGCACCAGGAGCGGCTGTTTATTTTAGTGGTATTTGAAGTCATTAAACAGCTACTACTTAATCATTTTGTTAAAAAATGGTAAAAAGGTATAATCTTTAGGAGTGGGAAATGTGGTGTACAGAAATTGCTTGCTTGCTTTCAGGCACCTTCTTGCCATTAAGAGGAAATTCTAATTTAATCAATGGATGTGCTTAGCAGCAGGTCAGCTGTTTTAGCACATGCAGAGGCCTTAGTAATCCATGGCCTTCCTAGGTGGATAAGAATTGATCAATGTTTTCCTTTCTAGAATTGCAAGAATACAGTTTAGCAGTGTTCAGAGGGGTAGCTATTGTTATTCTGATGCAGCAAAAACAACACAGAGTCTTGTGACACGTTAACGGCTAATGATATGGCTGGCGTGGACTAGAGCCCACTTCATCAGATGCAACTTCATCAGACATTTTAGCATTAACATTTTCATCAATTTTTAATACATACTGGCTCAAACCAAAGGCCTATCTAGTCCGACATCCTGTCTTCCACAGTGGCCAATGAGATCCCTGTGGGAAGCTCAAAATGAGGGCAACTGCTCTCTCACACTGGTGTTCCCCAGCAACTGTTATTGAGAGGCATGGTTTTTAGCATATGGCCAAGTTAACTAGTAGTCATTGATAGCTTTAACCTCCATGACTTTGTTTAATCCACTTTCAAGGCCATGCATGCTGATGGCCATCACCACATTTTATAGCAGCTATTCCCATAGTTAAATTATGTGCTGTGTGAAGAAGTATTTCCCTTTGTCTGTTTTGAATCTTCCAACATTCAGCTTCATTGGACAACTCCAAATTCTTGCACTTTGTGAGGTGGAGAAAAACTGCTCTCGATCCACTTTCTGAACACCATGCATAATGTTATATACCTCTATCATGTCTCTCTCTGACCCCCCACAACTTGTTTTTTTCCCCCTCAACCCAAAAGGCCCCAAATGTTGTATCTCAGGAAAAGTTACAACATTCCCCTATTAGGAAAATTGTTCCAGGCCCTTGATTATTATGCTTAAGGGGCCGAAGCAATTCTCCTATGAGGAAAGGTTACAAATTATTTATTTATAATTTGTTGAAGTTACCAGCTGATGGACAAGGCTTGCTCAATGCCATACAGTGAGTGACCATCTTCAGTTATGGTGGCAGTGGCAGAGAACAATGTTCTGGCAAAAGCTGGATGGCATGTTCTCTACTTATGGCAAACTGTCATTGCAAACTAATTTGTAACGGGTTAATATATAGGATTTTTTTGGTATAATATATGCCTGTTTCTGTCAACCAGGTGGGTTTATCTTCTTGTCACTTTCAACCTTGTAATTCCATTAATGCAATGTCTAGGCTTGGGTCTATAATTGAGTTTTTTTTCTTTTTAAAGGAGCTTCCCTGGATCCCTGTTTTTTAACTACAACTAGCGCATCATTGTGACAGGCAGGAACAGAGGGTGAGCCTGTATATTTCTAGGGCTTTAGTCTATTCCGATATGAACCGGCCCGTGCACTACGTTCTGCTACGAAGGCCCTCCTCCGGGTTCCAACTCACAGGGAGGCCCGGAGGGTGATGACAAGATCTAGGGCCTTCTCAGTGGTGGCCCCCGAACTATGGAACAGTCTCCCTGAGGAAGTACGCCTGGCGCCGACTCTGCTTTCCTTCCGGCGCCAGGTCAAAACCTTCCTATTCTCTGAAGCATTTAAGTTACATTGATCTAATTTTAATAATGTTTATTGTATTGTTGATTGTATTTTAATATTATTTTGTTATTCATTGTATTTTTATCCTATTTTATGTTCACCGCCCAGAGAGCTATCGCTAGTCGGGCGGTATATAAATTTAATAAATAATAAATAAATAATAATAATAAATATTTGTATTTCTAGTGTTTGTTTTAATGGCTATTATTTGATTGGTTATTGGTTTTAGTAGTTTATAAGTCATCCTGAATATTTAATAGAAAGGCTATACATAAAAACAAATACACAAACACCTAGTGTGCCAAAATGCAGCGCTTGACTTTTCTCCATAGGCATGAATGGCAGTGATTTGTTTTTAAAAGTAAACAAGTACACTTGATAACACCTATCCAGTGTCTGGGGTAACAAGTTCTGAACTGTGAACTGTGCCTGTGCCTGCATCTTGTTAACTTTATCCCATAAAATTTAATGGATGCAACTGAGATTTGAGTCAGTTCTATATTTATGCCCACATTTCCACTTTGTCTCCTGTTTGTTGCCTCCTTTCAAGTGTGATGTAACCCTGGTGCTTGCACGCGCACACAGATAGGTCAGATATATGCAGTATGCACCTCATAAGAACATATGAAGAGCCCTGCTAGATCAGGCCAATGGCCTATCTAGTCCAGCATCATGTTCTCACAGTGGCCTACCAGATGCCTATGGGAAGCCCATAGGCAGGACCTGAGGGCAACAGTACTGTCCCTCCTTTGGTGTACAGCAACTGGTGTTCAGAAGCATACTGCCTCCGTCCGTGGAGGCACAGCATTGTAGGTAGCAGCCATTGGATAGCCTTATCCTCCATGAACTTGTCGAATCCCCTTTTTAAAGCCATCCCAGCTGGTGGCCATCACTGCCTCCTGTGGTAGTGAATTCCAGTTTAACTATGCGTTGCATAAAGAGGTATTTTCTTTTGTCTGTCCTAAATCCTCCAACATTCTCCTTCATTATTATGAGAGCCATGCATAATTTTATAGACTTCTATCATGCCACCTCTTCCTTGCCTCTTCTCTAAACTAAAAAGCCCCAAATGCTGCAACCTTTCCTCTTAGGGGCATTGCTCCATCCCCTTGATCATTTTGGATGTCCTTTTCTGAACCTTTCCTAACTCCGCAATATCCTTGCTGTATATTGTAAGTAATGGTCACATTTTTAAATTCTGAGAGCCTGAGGTTTGGGGGTGGGGGCTATGGAAATTTATAGCTAACACAGCAGCAAAGTTCACTTTGAAAATATAATATCGAAAATATTGAAAGCTGAGAAGCAAGAAGGCAAAGGCAGCCCCAATTAATTACATCTCCCCATACTCGTTACTTACAGGTTCATATATCAATTTTTCCTCTCTCTCTCCCAAGGGCTTATGAAAGTTTTTTCAGCCTTGAAAATAGCACTTTCAGAAGACAAATATTGTAGCACATGTTTGGCATCAGCTTTGTTTATGCAAATAACCTGTACACAAGATCAATTATTTGCAACTAGGTATGCAAATGTAGTTGTAGCTATCCAGACAAATATCTGTTTCCAATGTGTCTCTCCTTGCCGAACAAGCTGCCCGTCCTGCAACTAGGCTAATGTACTTTTAATTAAAATGGGGTAATATACCTACAGATGGCCATATAATTTAGGAAATGCTTGTTGAGCCTGTAGTAGGAGACCCAACCCTGGGGACCAAGAACATTTTTTCTATGTATTTATGTGGTTGCATTTCTAACCATCCCTATCCCTAAGGCTTTGTCTACAGACATTCATTACTTCAGTATGGATCTTATTACAGAGTTCCAACCATCAAAGCCACACACAAATTCATTATCCTTATATGCACCCTCATATCCCATTCAGCACTCACAGCTACACCTTTCATCAGCACAAACCTCCAAGTAGGTCAACAGTCCCAGATGAAATGTCATTATTTTAAAACTTAAATCAAAGACAGAAATACCTTCAAGAGTTGTTGTCCCTTTCTTTTTCCCTTTTAAATGATAGTAACCATCTAAGTTGACCCCTGAAAACAGACACACACAGAGAGAGCTTAGGATGATACTTTTATATCATGCCGAGAGTCTATAAAGCAGAGGGAGTATTGCTAGATCCGAAATTAAGATGTGCTGATGCTAATCAGGTGGCTCCAAATCTCATGACTTTTCTATACTCACTAAGAACCCAGCTTGTGGAGGCTATGCAGCTGTGCTATATGAGTAGTCATGAAAAGCTTACAGGAAGACAAAATCTAGCAGCACCTCTATTTTATGCAGTTAACTAAGGAATACAAACTGGTGTTTTAACGTTATCTATAGGAATGAGAAGCAAATGAAGTATTTTTATAAGATGTTTTCTTGTGGCTCAGATCACATATTATGCCAAAGTGTAGTTTGTGCTAGCCATAGTAAATATCAATACACAGCATGGTTTGTGTTTCCAAAAAGGTTGGATAATTGGTCAGTTGCCTGCTTTGGATGGGGTCATACTCCCTCTGAAAGAGCAGGTCCGTAGTCTGGGGGTGCTCCTGGATCCATCTTTGTTGCTAGAGGCCCAGGTGACCTCAGTGGCTAGGAGTGCCTTTTACCAGCTTTGGCTGGTAAGACAACGGTGGCCATTTCTGGACCGGGATAGACCACTGTTGTCCATGCACCGGTAACTCTCATGGCCCTGTCAGAGGACTCCTCAGATGAGGACAACTCAGGAGTAACAGCAGCAGACCCAGGAGCAGCAGACTCAGAAGGAGACATGGAGGAGCCTCCTGAGAATCCAGCTCTTTCTCCCCCTCAGCTGCAGAGCACCCCAGATACAGCAGAGGCCCTGCAGCCAGACACAGACAGTGAACAGGATACTCCCCCCTCACCTGCAGAACGTAGACAGCAGAAGGTCAGGCAGAAGAGAGGCAGGCCTGTCTCCTTAAGGCCCAAATGCTGAGGACTCACACCTGCTGTCCATCCTGCTCTTTATAAGGCACACCTTGGCTGCAGCTTGTTGCTGACTGCAACGTCAGGCGTGGCTTGTGTGTTCCTAGTTTCTTGGTACCCTCTTTCGGACTGACCCCTTGGCACTTGATCCCGGACCTCTACTGACCTTGCTTCTGGACTCCTGACTCAGCAAGTACGCTTCGGACAAGCCTGGCCCTTATCAGATTTCCTCCTCCTAAGACCTGGCAGATTTATGGCCAGACTGCCGGCTAAGGACTTTGCTTCCTTGCCAACCACCCAGGAATTTCCAGCCCCCACCGGCACTGCTGACGCAGTGTAGAGCTGACAGTAACCTCCAGCCTGGATTACTGTAATGCACTCTATGTGGGACTACCCTTGAGATTGGTCTGGAAGCTGCAGCTGGTGCAAAATGTGGCGGTGAGACTGCACACTGGGGCAGGGTATTGCCAGCAAGTCACCCAGCTGCTGAAAGAATTGCACTGGCTGCCCATTTGCTACAGGGCTAACTAAGTTCAAGGTTCAGGTTTTGGTGTACAAAGCCCTATACAGCTTGGGAACAGGATACTGTACCTGAAATACCATATTATCCCTTATATACCCAATCGATCACTGTGCTCTGCAGGTGAGGGCCTCCTGCAGATACCATCTTATCAGGAGGTCCATTCTGCACAACATAGGAAATGGACCTTTAGTGTAGTGGCACCTATCCTTTGGAATTCCCTCTCCTGAAATATTAGACAGGCACCATCTCTGTTAATTTTTCGTCGCCTACTGAAGACTTTCCTCTTTCAACAAGCCTTTTAAGTAGAGACTTTATCCCAGTCTGTGTCTGTGTTGGAATTGCTTTTTAATATGTTTTAAAACTTTTTTTTAAAGATGTTTTTAAAGCTTTTTTAAAAATAGTTTTAAAAGATGTTTTGTTTTAATATATTTTAAAGTCTGTTTTTATGATGTTTTAAAGTGTTTTTAGTGCCGTTGTTTGCTGTCCTGGGCTCCTACTAGCAGGAAGGGTGGGATATAAATCTAATAAATAAATAAATAAATAAAAATACAACAGGCCACCCTTGCTTTAGAGCATCATTCCAGATTCAAAGCTTCATGGAGAACTATGGACAACTATGTTGTAGCATTCTAGGTGCCAGAGAAAGAGAAAGAGAGATTTTGATGCTGCAACCACCAATACCCTTGCTACTAGGTAAGTTCAGAAGATAGGAAAGGAATGGCAGGGAAGGGTCTAGGATTCATGGGGAGAAATCTCCTAATCCAGTATTCTTCAACTTTTTCAGACCTGGTATCCAACTTTAACCAAACATGCATTTGGGAACCTGCTTGTTAGTACCACCATAGGTAGCTTCCCACCTTCAGACTGTGACCCAGTAGTGGGTCCCAACCCATCAGTTAAAGACCAATGGCCTAATCCATCCCCTGTCGGCAATCTCTTGCAAGTACTTGAAAAAACTAGAGTTTTCATCAAGTGTTCACAGGGAAAGATTGCAAAAAGCACACGGAAACTAAGGCAAGCCAATGGGAGTTAGCCCATTACCAGTCACTGGGACAGGAAGTAAGTTTAGTTCCAAAGACTATCCCCAAATACATCCTTTTCCTGTAAGTGAAAACTGGGCATTTATTTCTGGGCATTTCAGTGAAGTGCTGAGCTTTGGGACACAGTTGCACAGTGGGCCAAAGTGGCACTGGATGGCCTGATAATCACTGATAGGGATCCTTCAGTGGGGTGCAATATGGCTCTGTGCATACACTGCCCCTTTGAGCAATCTTTCAAAATCTCTCAGTACCTTGGCAACACCCAACCTGACTGTGATTCTATAAAGCAAGCCCTCTGTCAGTGTGCATGGGTGGGACCAAGAGAGAAAAGCCTCCTGAACTAATGTTTCATCTGACACAATAGCTACCCTGAAGTACGCTGAAATGTTTCATTGCAATGCAATCTCCCCACGCCTTCGCTGACCACTTAAATTATATAATTGCTATAGAGCTTCGCTTGACTTATTTTTCAGAGTAGCTGATCACAGCAGCCTGTTCAGCACTTTGAATAAGAAGCTTCCTTGGGCTATAATGGGCCTGAAATATCATCACCACTGAGCCACTCTTTCTAGTCTTAAGAAAAGATGCATGGCAAATGTTACAAATAAGAGGGTTCTAATGGATACTTATGAATTAATAGAAAATATTTTTGTAAGTAATTTAAATTGAGAAAAGTCATCACCATAATGAGACCTAGTTTTAAGCGTTGGCATTTTTATAATACCCATGTGCCTGCACAGATCAGCAATTCTTGATTTCAAAATAAGTATTTTAATTTAAATGCAAATAGAAGCGACTATTTACTTTGACCCACAGGGATTTCTCCTTCTCCCTCAAACTGTAGGTCTTACAGATGGATTGTCTCTCAAAGAGTCATACAATCTAGATGCCTGTTATCTAGTTCAAGGTCACATTTTGGAATGCTAGTACAGTGAAGCTACCAAATGGCTCAGTGGCAGAATACCTGTTTTGTATGCAAAAGGTCTCAGGTTCAACCCTCTGGTCAAAAGGATCAGGAAACAGGTGATGAAAAAGTCAAAGACCCTGGAAAGTCACTGCTAGTTAGAGTAGAAAATACACAAAAATGGACCTGGTATGAGGCAGTTTTCTATGTAACCCGATTTATAGGTGCTGGCAATCAAAACAAATAAGAAACCCAACAACCCAGGTTTAATCTTTAAAAAGAGCCTGGCACAACAATGCTATTTGCATTTCCTTCTTGCATTATAGCTGGGATGCTTCAGACCTTTACCACAATTACCTGAAACTCCTCTACTGGTGAAGCATGCCTTGGCCATTGTTTTAGTGTACCCTCATGGGACTAGGGAAGGGTGGACATGACAATTTTGGTTTCTCTCAGTTTCTCATTTTTCCAGTCTTACGTTCAGTTCTCCAATTTCCACATCAGATTATGATTTTTTTTTAAAGTCCTCATGAAAATTCACCAGCACATTGTATGCAATTTTGCCGAATACACATAGCTTTGTAAAACAGTTTCCCCTAATATACTGCACTTTTGTATGCTATTTAGAATCATAGAATCATAGAGTTGGAAGGGGCCTTGTAGGCCATCGAGTCCAACCCCCTGCTCACAGCAGGAAATCCACATCTAGAGCATCTCCCGCAAATAGCTGTCCAGCCTCTGCTTGAAGACATCCAGCGAAGGGTGTCACTACAATGTGCATTTTATGCACACTACACTAATATATGCATTTTTGTACACATTATGTAGGTGGAGAATTGCACTGCAAAATTCAAAGAAGTGTGAATTTCAAAGGATGGCTGCGTTTTGGTTTGCATCTTGGTTTAGGAAATGTGAACTAAGTAAGTTCACCTTTAAATGTGAACTGAATCATATTTATCCCCTATCTCTACATGGGACTAGGTAATCAAAATAAACATGAACTATCCTACTTAAGATATAGCAACCAATGTCTATATTTTGCCATAGAATCCATTGCAACCAGTTTTGCTTCAGAGACCCAGTTATACATGTAAGAGACATTTCCAGGAACATATACAGCTGAGTGTGATCTCTACCACTTCAGACCACAAGTGGGGCCTCATTCACATGACTGAATGCTCAAAAATAAAAAATAATATCTCTGTATGTCAGGGAGAAGTTTAGGCTAGAATGTTTCTCCATAAAAACGATGGTTGGGAAAGGGCCAAGGCACCATAACTCAGCATACTCTGTATGCAGAAGGTCCCAGGTTCAGTCTTGGCATCTCCAGTTAAAACGATCAGGTGGGAGGTGCTGGAGAAGACTCTGAAGAGCTGCTGCCAGTCAGAATATATAATACTGGGCTAGATGAATAAGTGGTTTGACTTGGTATAAGGCAGCTTCCTATGTCCCTGAACAGAAATATGGAGAAAGTTCATAGTCCCACTAAAAAAGGCCATTGCTCAATGGTAGAGCATAAGCTTTGTATCCCAGGTTCAACCCCAACATCTCCAGGTTGTTGTCCAGACTCCTGCTTTTCCACTCTGATGCAAGTCAGAGTAGTCAGTACTGAATTAGATGGACTGACCTAGTACAATGCCATGGCAGGGCCAAGATAACAACAGGGCCAGATAGCACAGGGTCCAGGAACAGAAAGAGAAGCAAGTGGGAAATAAACAAAACTGGCTGTTACTTCAAAGATGGCAGCAGGCTAAGGGGAAAGGTTACTCAAGGATGTTGGTCAAGCAGATGCAAGGTTTATAAAACTGGCGATCAAGTGGGCTAATGGGAGTTGTACAGGGCCAGCTCCAGGAATGCCGGGGCCCTTGGGCATCAGTCTGCCCTGGGCCCCTCCGCTCCCCTTCTGTGATCTGTGGCACAAGCTGCGCCGCGGATCGCAAGACAAGAGCGTCCGAGCCACCCGCCCCTGCTGCTGCTGCCGCCGCCGCCATCCCCCCGCTTCACCTACCTTTCTCTACGGATCTTTGCGGCTGTGCAGGGTTGCCATCAATCAAGATGGCGGCCGAGGTTTCCGTAAGGGACTGAAGCCTCTGCCGCCATCTTGGGTGATGGCATGCAGCGCGCGCACTTTGATCTGATCCAATAGGGCTCTTTTTATGTTCTTATCCTATTCTTGAGATGAAATGTAGCTGGCTTCATAGAAAGGATGGTTGGCAAAGAGACTAACATCTCCCCTTTTGCTTTGCCCCAACCACTCCATCCTGGAAATGAAGATATTACCAGAGCGGGTCCTTGGTTGAGACAGACTGCATAATATCAAAAAATAGTTCAACCCATTTACTTTTAGAACTGTCCCCTCCCTGAGAGTTGAATGACAGGCTGAAATTCAGCAGGTGGGGTTTTGCCCAGCATGAAGATGACATAATAGGAAATCTATACCTGTTGGAATAGTGGCTTGCCACCAAGTGAGTTTATAGCTAAAAGGAACTGGGGACTCTCTGGCTCACATTTATATCTACTACAACCAGTTAGCTCTCAGTGATACTGTGCCACCAAGATGCTCCCTTGGCAAGAAGGGCTTCAACATTCACTTCAGTCAGCAAGACAAAGCTCCACATGTGCAAAATAATTACATACACAGGTTTGTCATTTCCATCCAAGTGAATGGGGAAGTTCAAAAATACAGGAGCTTCATATACACATGGATCAGGACAACTGCTTCTGTGAGTACCTAAAGGTCATCATCTGTACAGGGTGATGCTCGTTTGATCCTATGACATAAACCTTATTAAAACGCTTACAACAGACAACACTCCTTTCCCGGCTGTGATCAAGACTACTTGGAACATATTCTCATGAATGACAGGTTGTTGGATGAAAGAAATGTTGTATGAGAGATGTCAGTTAAGGGGTAGAATGTCTAAAATGTTGTGTGAGAGAACCATCACTTACAAAGCAAAACTCTCCACTGCCTGGTGCTGGATGGAAGCTGCAGAGGGCAGTGTTGTGTATGTTACTTATATAGACTGGGAAAGAGAATATCATATAGACTTTTACACAGTTATTACGTGCCCTTTGTTAATGCCTTTTTTTGCATCAACAAGGCCTTCCAAAAGAAATAGGTTGCATTTGTATAAAATGGCACCCCCTGTGTATGCCTAGTCTATGAAAACGTACAGAAGAACCACATGAACAAGAAAACATATTTATGAGGACTGAACTGAATTGGGGTTTCTTTTCCTCCCATTCAGTAATATGTAGATTTTTACTATTTCACATGCTATTTCTTTTTCTCATCAATCACTATGTACACATTTAAAGCACATTACTTCCCCAAAAGAATCCTGGGAACTGTAGTTTGTTAAAAGTGCTGGGAATTGTAGCTCTGTGAGGGGTAAACTACAGTTCCCAGGATTCTTCAAACCATGTGCTTTCATGGTCCTTTAAACATATGGTGTGTACACAGCCATACTACTTGAACTCTGTGTTTCACATCTTCACCAATATCCAAATGAGCCAATAACCACCACCCCTGCCATGCGCACACACGCACACACTTCAAATACAGAAATAAATTAGTTATACTAATAACTTCCGCCCAATTTCGAATCTACCATTTTTGGGCAAGGTCATTGAGCGAGTGGTGGCCAACCAGTTGTCAGCACACTTGGATGAAACGGATTACTTGGATCCATACCAATCGGGTTTCAGGACTGGTCACGGAACTGAAACAGCCTTGGTCGCTCTGGTAGATGATTTGAGGAGGGCATTAGATAGGGGAGAATTCTCCTTTCTTGTCCTCCTCGATCTCTCAGCGGCTTTTGATACTGTCGACCACAGTATCCTTTTACATCGCCTGGAGGGATTGGGAATTGGAGGTACTGTATTGCAGTGGTTCCATTCCTTCCTCTCCGATAGGTTTCAACAGGTATCATTGGGGGAGGAGGTTTCAGACCCTTGGCCTCTCAATTGTGGTGTGCCACCGGGTTCTATCCTCTCTCTATTTAAATGCTAGTTAAATGCTATTTAACATTTATATGAAGCCGCTGGGGACAATCATTAGGAGGTTTGGGCTGCAGTGTCACCAATATGCAGATGACACTCAGCTCTACCTCTCGTTTAAATCTTCACCAGAGTCGGCTGTGGAGACAAGTGCCTGGAATCCGTGAGTGGATGGATGGGAAGGAACAAGCTGAAGCTGAACCCTGATAAGACCGAGGTGCTGCTTGTGGGGGACAAAAGAAGGCTGGGAGAAGTTGACTTGAAGTTCAATGGGGTGAGTTTACCCCTGAAGGACCAGGTCCGCAGCCTTGGGGTTGTACTTGACTCCAGGCTGTCCATGGAGGCTCAGATTTCGGCAGTGAGCCGGGCAGCCTGGTATCAACTACACCTCATACGAAGGCTGCAACCCTACCTTCCTGTTCATCAGCTCCCACTGGTAGTACACGCCCTGGTCACCTCTCATTTGGATTACTGTAATGCGCTCTACGTGGGGTTACCCTTGAAAACGGTCCGGAAACTACAACTTATACAAAATGCGGTGGCTCGACTACTCACGAATAGTCACCGCCGGGATCACATCACACCAGTGTTGTTCGATCTACACTGGCTTCCAGTTGTTTTCTGGGCCCAATTCAAGGTGTTGGTATTAACCTTTAAATCCCTATACGGTCTCGGCCCAGTTTATCTTACGGAGCGCCTTCAACGCCACCAATTATGCCGCCCGACAAGATCAGCCACACAGGGCCTTCTCTCAATCCCGCCGACAAAAACAGCCAGATTGGCGGGTACTAGAGAGAGGGCATTCTCAGTGGCGGCCCCCACCCTCTGGAACTCCCTCCCACAAGATCTCCGGCATGCCTCTTCCCTAAATACATTTCGTAAAGCCTTAAAGACCTGGCTCTTTCAACAGGCTTTTGGGATTTCCGGGGAGGGTTAATTACTAGATTGAATTGCCTCCTACCCTGTTTTAATATCATTGTCTGCTGCTCTATTGTTTTTCTACTGTTTTTATATTGTACCATTGTATTTTATCTTACTGTGTTTTAACTGTTGTACATCGCCTAGAGTGGCCATTGGCCAGATAGGCGACACAGAAATTAAATTTTATTATTTTATTTATTATTATTATTATACATGGGAAACTAGCATTTAGGGCACATCTACTGGACAACGAACACAATTGTTTTATACCAATGTAACAGTTGTGGCACCTCCCAAAGATTCCTGGAATTCCAAAACGTCTCCTGTTTGGAGTCTCTTAGAGATCTCATACATTTAATTAACTTGAGCTTGATTACAGCAAAAGATCTCCTTCTGGGTTCTCCTAGAGATTTCTCTCTCTCTCTCTCTTAGACACACACACACACACACATACACACACACACACACACACACACACACACACACACACACAGGGTTATGGTTCCCAGGATTTTTTGGGGAGAGGGACTGACTGTTCAACCTGCTTAACTCTGTGGTGTAGATGCGAAACAAACAAAAGACAGAAGTGGAATTATTTCTGGTTCTTTGCTGTTAGTTTTTAGTAAGGCATTAAGCTCCCTGGAGGAAGGTCAAGATACAAATGCAATGAAGAAAAATAAATACACAAAGAGAGACAGATTTCAGATGGGCAGTTGTGTTAGTCTGTTACGGCAAAACAGCACCTTTAGAATTTTGTAGCACCTTTATTCTGTTACCCTCTGAGTGTGTGTGTTTATTTTTAACTTTGTTTTAGGCTACTTAGATGTGCAGCACCTTGTAGGCACTCAATTTTTTAAAAAAGTAACTTAAGTGTAATTGTAGTGATTACTTCGGGTAATGATAACATAATCAGTTACTTTCAGAGCCATTGTAATTGTAATGATAATTTATTACTTTCTGAGGCTATGTAACAGTAATCGTAATTTATTACTTTTTAAAAGTATTTATTTATTTATTTATTAAACTTGTATACCGCCCCATAGCCGAAGCTCTTGGAAGTAATCTTCCAAGCTCTGGCGTGGCTGAGGCAAATGTGGACATTTTCTTTGTGGGAGTTGCAACATATAGGGAAGGGAGGGTTAATCATAGAGGCATGGGAAGCTGACTTATGCTGAATCAAGCCATTGGTCTATCTAGCTCAGTGTTGTCTCCATCCCATTTGTACTGTCTATACCAGCTTTTCCCAACCTTTGGGTTCTCAGATGTTGCTGGACTACAGTTCCCATAATTCCTGACTATTGGCCATGCTGGCTGGGGCTGATGGGAGTTGTAGTCCTGCAACATGAGGAGACCCGGAAAGGCTGGTCTGTACCCTATTTTGTGATTTTAAGTTGTTTTTAATTGTTTTTAATGCTGTATTTTAACATTGTTGTCACCTGTCCTGGGATCTTTAGGTGAAGGGTGGGTTAATAACAACAACAACAACAATAATACTGACTGGCAGTGGTTCATCAAGATTTCAGAAAAGATTATCTTCCAGCCCTACTTAGAGATGCCAGGGATTGAACCTGGACTTTCTATGTGTAAAGCAGATGCTCTGCCACTGAGCCACAGCCCTTCTCTCTCCAGCTGTGACCCCCCAAAATACCCACTCCTGCACCACATTAGGCTTGAAAAAAGCCTTCATTGGCTCCAATGGGAGCCTAATTACAGTGGGAGGGGAGAGAGGTGAGGAGGGGATGCTGCAGGCTGAATGAACAACCCCCAGGACCCAAATCTAGTCCATGGGATGGTGGCTCCTTGCCTCTAGTATCAGCACATGTAGCTATTTTATTACATGGTATGAATTTTGTTTTTCCATCATGGAAGATCTATCCATACAGAGAATCCCAATGGTCTCTTCTAATATGCCACTTTCCTTTGCAATGCAATCCTGTGCATGTTTACTTAGATGCAAGGCCCATTGCGTTTAATGGAACTGACTCTCCTGAGCGAGCATACATAGGTTTGTGCCTTTATTTATTTATTTATTTAAAGTTCCTTCTGTCCCACAGTCCAACCCCCAAAAGGTTCACTGAGTGGCTTACAAGAAGTTAGCAGACACAGAGAACAAATCCACGCTAATATGGCTGATTTTTACTCCTGTGGAAGAAAGTAAACTGCTAAATTTGGTGACATTCTGGAGGTGGGCAGAAGACCTACCCCACTGAGGATGGGTTTCCTGCAATCCATCCCTCTACTTGTCTAAATCATGGACATTTTGCCCTTAATTGTTATTCAGTACATGCCTCACTAAACCTCAGTCCCAATTTCAAAACCATGATTGAATCTACACTGTGATTTCAGTAGCATTCTTAATGCTCTAGTCCTATACACACATACCTGGAACTGAAGCAAATCCCATGGGACTTGAATGTATAGCAATGTGGTACAAGTCTCTCTGTTTTGATTCAGTGCAGATTAGACCCATTAAAATGAAAGAATGAGAGTTAGACATGTATTAACTTCAATGGGTCTACTTTGAGTTGGATTAGCATTGAATATCACCCACTCCCTTGAAATATAGTATTTGAATGGGGAAAGAGTAATGAAAAGTGTGTTCAGATTTCTTCCCTCCTCCCCTTTTTAATGCTCTAGGAAAAATGGTCCTTAAGGTCAAACCAATAATGACACTTGGTGAACACATGCAGTATTGAAATTTACTGCCAAAAGTATTTGAATTGTGGTTTTTATCACTGCAGAGAGACAGCAGCCTCAAGAGATGACTTTCAGCTGGAAAATGACTTTCACAGTTTCCCTGTCTTCCTGAGCGTGTACAGACCGAGCAGTATTTGGCATAAGGTAAATCAACACATATGCTGGTGCCTCTTGAGTGAGGGTGGGGAAGGTGGAAGCGAACAGCCCATTTGTCTTCATATCCATAGGACTTAAAACATCTTGCATAATATTGCAACAACACTCCCAATGGCGTATACATTTGTGAAAGTAAGCCACAGCTCCAGCTAAAATGGGGCATGAGGGCAAAGCTCAGACAAGCAACCTATAAATAAATAACATGCTTGTAATCATCCCTAATTTCATATCATAGCGAGCCTCACCCTCTATGCTATTACACATTGCTGAAGGCTCTTAACCGCCTGCTGTCTGCTGTATTTATTTACTCAGTGACAGCCATGTGCTCCACTGGTGTCCAAGCCAAAAGGGTAATGAGATCTTTTAATTAAAGTTATATGGGGGGGGAAAGAGATTATTCCAACAATAGGTTATAGGAGATTAAAATATATCCCAGCAGCTGCAGTATGTCAAATGAGAAGCTGTGCAGTCTGTGATGCATGCATTTTTTATATGCATAATCACTAGATAGACAAGACACACCCACTCACTCATTCACTCACCCACTTGGGAAGGGACCCTGAGTCCTGAAGAATGACAACTCTAGCAACTCACATTGGCTGAAATTTCTAGTAAGACATCTCCAAAAAAGATGGGGGGAAAAGAGACGCAGAACAGGAATTTTGATTTACCAGGGCCAGGTACCAGAAAATAGAGACTATCCCTGGTAAACTGGTGAATGTTGGAAGAATCAGAACGGACATAGGGCAATTCACTCCCACAACTTGGATGGCTTTAAAAGAGTATTAGACATATTCATTGAGGATAAGGCTATCGATGACCACTAGCCACAGTGGTTGTGTACTATGTTGGAGGGAGTATGCCTTTGAATACCAGTTGGTGGGAATCACAGGGAGGACACTGTTGCACTCAGATCCTGCTTGCAGGCTTTCCATGGGCGTCTGGTTGGTCACTGTGAGAACAGGATGCTGGACTAGATGGGCCTTTGATCTGATCCAGCAGGGCTCTTCTTATGTCTTTATGACAGCTGGAGCATATGGTATACAGACCCTATTACATGCAGCTCTTGAGGCAATTTTGTGCAGTTAACAGGAGCCCTCTTCCGACATTCAAATTGATGCATGAATGCGCAAACTGGGCAGAGTTATAGGAGCACACCAGCCCCTCCCACAATATTTCCATATGTGCCTCCCTCCTTTCCTGACCTTCATGTGTTCAGGCCAGAGGTCTGCATGGAGAACATTCAATCAGGAACCCTGATTGTGCAGGGCTTGTGACTGTGAGGCAGATTCCATCCACATTAATCTAAATCTCCCTGTAGACTTTCACGCTGAAGATGTGAATTAAAAACACAGTATCATCAAGTAACACCTCACCGCATAAATGTTTCCAGCACAAGTGAAGAATAAAAGCACAATGAGGACATTGAACTTGTCAAGAATTATCAATACCTCGGTACAGTCATTAACCAAAATTGAGACAATAGTCAAGAAATCAGAAGAAGGCTAGGACTGGGGAGGGTAGCTATGAGAGAACTAGTAAAGGTCCTGAAATGCAAAGATGTATCACTGAACACTAAAGTGAGGGTCATTCAGACCATGGTATTCCCTATCTCTGTGTATGGATGTGAAAGTTGAACAGTGAAAAAAGCAGATTAGAGAAAAATTAACTCATTTGAAATGTGGTGTTGGAGGAGAGCTTTGCACATACCATGGACTGCGAAAAAGACAAACAATTGGGTGTTAGAACAAATTAAACCAGAACTATCACTAGAAACTGAAATGATGAAACTGAGGTTATCATACTTTGGACACATAATGAGAAGACCTGATTCACTAGAAAAGACAATAATGCTGGGAAAAACAGAAGAGAGTAGAAAAAGAGGAAGGCCAAACAAGAGATGGATAGATTCCATAAAGTAAGCCACAGACCTGAACTTACAAGATCTGAACAGGGTGGCTTATAACAGACGCTTTTGGAGGTTGCTGATTTATAAGGCCACCATAAGTTGTAATCAACTTAAAGGCATATAACAACAACTAAGCAGTGATTCAGAGCCCTAAAAACACATATTTTTAAAAGTCGTATGAGATTTTTTAAAAAAACTTCAGTGCGCACCAGAATTATCCTAAAGAAGATGCCAAGCGAGACTCTCATACAGTAGCATCTATTAGCTTCACAAAAATAATATACAACATTAGTAATCTGAAACTAAAATTATTTATCATTTTGTTAAGAACTTGTATAACCCTCCCTGTTTCAGTATAGGTCTCAGGATGTGGTACAGAATAAAACTACATAAAAATCATATACATGAATCATAAACTATAAACAATAGTAAGTTTATTGTGCCTCTTGAGGTTATGGCACATTGCTGATGAGGTCCTCAGTGTTAATAAGGGATTCACTAGTTTGTGAAATCAATCTGATGTGCCTGTTTTAAAACCATCCAGTTGTAGGTACTGCATGTCTGATAAATTTTCCTTCTCCCATTTTGGTGAGATTCTGTAGGATCAAAGAACAGACTCCTGCCATTTTGGCACAAATTCCCTCTGTCCTCTCGTATCTCTCCTTGAAGGCAGCAGACTTTCCGGCTCTGTGCCAGGTTCCTCTGCCAAGGTCGAGGACAATAGCAAGCTCTGTCCTCCCGTGGAGCAGTCATGCCAAATAGCAGCAGATGGCACCATCCCATTCTGTACTCATTGCGCCACAGTTGGCGAACTGAAAAGATCAACCTCCCTGGTTAATTTCCTTTCTCCTGTCTCTGCACTTAGGCAGCCAGCACCTGGGCTGAAGAGGCTGTGGCATTTTTCATGATTACCCCCAGAGAGTAGCTTTTAAAGAGCAGATTCTCCCTTTGGCCACAAACGGAGTATGGGCTGAAGAAAAAGCTGCTTCAGTAAGTATGTGGCACTTACAATTACAGATCTTGGGAGCAGCAGACATCTACCTAAAATCAATAGGTCCTTCCCTATTCCTGGGGAGCAAATTGTTCCGTTTCAAGTGAGAGTTGCCAGTTTTGCAGGCCCTCTGGGGCTGGCAGGGCTCCAATTACCTTTAAATGCTTCCAACAAATGTCTTCTGTTCTATGCTTTTGGTTTAAAAAGTTGCCCTCATATTTCATTTTCAAAGGCAGCAGGTACAACCAATTTGTTAAGACTAGACAGAGGCTACAAGTCAATGCAAAGTTGATTGCCAAGAACACACTGTCAACTGTGGCTACAGTGTTTGTCCAGAGTTCTGCAATTATGTGTTCCTAACAGCTTTCCAGATTAATCAGTGCAACGACACAGAGATAAGAGAACTTGGTAACTGGTCACTAGATTTTCTTGTCATGCATAAGCCCAGTCTCAAATAGTATCACCAGTGGCTCTGTGCCTTTCACATGCATTACCGATTAAATTGCTGAAACCATGTACTATATCTATTATATGAGAGATTTTTAATGCAAATACTTGCAGAAATTGCAGAGGGCAAGCATTCACCTTTCTCTCTCACCCATCACCCAGGAGAGAAGGCCACTTCCCAATGTAGGAAGCCAATGATGTGAGGTGTAAGCAAGGCAAAACACAGCACACATGAAAGGGAAGGAGAGAGATACAGAACAGAGGCAGTCTCCTTTCAAGAGATTCGAAAATGAAGACAATAACACCAAAATTACAGTTGCAATGAATGCTGAGTTTTAGGAGGTGCTGGCCATGGACTGGAATCTGGGGCCAGTAAAGCCACATGTTGCAACATATCCCTAGTTAATAGACCTCACCTATAGAATTAGAGAATAGTAGAGTTGAAAGGAGCCCACAAGGCCATTGAGTCCAACCCCCTGCTCAATGCAGGAATCCAAGTTAAAGCATACCCGACAGGTGGCTGTCCAGCTGCCTCTTGAATGACTCCAGTGTTGGAGAACCCTCCACCTCCCTAGGTAATTGGTTCCATTGTTGTACCATTCTAACAGTTAGGATGTTTTTCCTGATGTTCAGTCAAAATCTGATTTCCTGTAACTTGAGCCCATTATTCCGTGTCCTGCACTCTGGGACGATCGAGAAGAGATCCTGGCCCTCCTCTGCATCACAACCTTTCAAGTAGTTTAATTATCCTTGTTGCCCTCCTCTGAACCTGTTCCAATTTGTCTGCATCCTTGTTAAAGTTATAGGAACTGGACGCAGTAGTCAAGATGAGGCCTAACTAGTGCAAAACAGAGGGGAACTAGTACTTCACATGATTTGGAAACTACATTTCTGTTAATGAAGCCTAAAATAGCATTTGCCTTTTTTGTAGTCACAATGCACTGTTGGCTCATATTGAGCTTGTGATCAACAACAATCCCAGGATCCTTCTCACATGTAGTATTTCTGAGCCCATCTTATAACTGTACGTTTGGTTCCTTTTTCCTAGGTGTAGAACTTTGCGCTCATCCCTGTTAAATTTCATTCTATTGTTTTCATTCTATTCATTCTATTGATTTCTGCAATGCTTCAGCCTAAAGATCCCTTTGGATTTTGTTTCCGTCTTCCAGAATATTACCTATCCCAATTTTGTATCATCTGCAAATTTGATAAGCATTTCCTGCACCTTCTCATCCAAGTCATTAATAAAAATGTTGAAGAGCACTGGACCCAGGACCAGGACCTGCGGTACCCCACTCGTTTCTTCCCCCCACTTTGACAAGGAACCATTGATAAGCCAACTGTGGATCCGCCTGATAGTTGATCCATCCAGCCCACACTTATCTAGCTTGCCAATCAGAATATCATGGGGCACTTTGTCAAAAGCTATCCTGAAGTTGAGATATATTATGACCACAGCATTTCCACAGTCTACCAGGGAGGTTACCTGTGGAAAATGATTTTAATTTTGTTATAAGTTGTTTGTTAGAATGTTAAAAAAGAAATAGATGCCCACATCACCCTGAGAGAAATGTCTTGAAGTAGCTCTTGTAGAAAAGCCTGTAGCATCAGGGAAGATGTGTGTCAAGGTCGCTTAACTTGCTTAGGCATCACATTCCTATGTTAGAGTAATGGCGCTTACACCCCCCACCAACGCCCTAACCTGAAGAAGAGAAAAACAACACCATATAAGGAAAATGGAAACTTAACAGGGGTCTTCCATGAGGGGAGAACGAAACTACACGTATGGGATTTCTTGTAAATGGGCTGATTTCTGGGAAATGGGCAGGGGCATATGCTGTACTTTCTATACGTAACTTTCCTGGGAGTAAAAAGGCTGGCTGCGCCCAGCCCAGGCAGAACTGGCCTGGCTATTTCTCCTCTTGCAAGAGTACTAATAAACTTGGCATATTTTACCTACTTGTTTCGTAGTTCCTGGGTTTATTGGAACCTTGTGATCTGGGAGCGTGCCTAAGCCTATCAATATTCCAAAATATTGAGGCGTTATTGTTTAATTGATAACATACCCAATCAAAAAATGAGATAATATTAGTTTGGCAGGATTTGTTCTTGACAAATCCCTGTTGGCTTCTAGTAATCACTGCATTGTTTTCAAGGTGCTTATAGACTGACCATTTTATAATCTGCTCCAGAATTTTCCCAGGGATTAATGTTAGGCTGACTGGACTGTAGTTCTGAAGTTCCTCCTTTTTTGCCCTTTTTGAAGATAGGGACAACATTAGCCCTCCTCCAGTCAACCATCACTTCGCCCATCCTCTATGATTTTGCAAAGATAATAGACAGTGGTTCTGGGAATTCTTCAGTCAGTTCCTTCAATAGTCTCGGATGTAGTTCATAGGGCCCTGGAGATTTGAACTCATTCAAAGTGATTAGGTATTCCTTGACCATTTGTCTATCAATCTCAAGCTGCAATCCTGCCACTTCAACTTTATGTTTGTCAGGAAGGTCATGGACCCTATTTTGAGAGAAAACTGAGCCAAAGTAGGAATTGAGCACTTCTGCCTTTTCTTTGTCATCTGTTATCATTTTGCCATCCTCATTGAGTAGCTGTACCACCATTTTTTTCTCTGTCTTTTACTATGGATATACCTGAAGAAAGATTTTTTGTTGCTTTTAGCATCCCTCACTAACCTCAGCTCATTCTCAGCTTTATTTATTTATTTATTGCATTTGTATACCATCCCATAGCTGAAGGTCTCTGGCCGGTTAGCCTTCCTGACACCATCCCTGCAATTCCATGCTACCTGTCTATATTCTTCTTTTGTGACCTGGCCTTCCTTCCACTTCCTACATGTGTCCTTTTTTGTTTTCAGCTCATGTCTAAGCTTTTTGTGAGGCCACATTGGCTTCTTTTGCTGTCTTCCCCCTTTTCTCCTTGTTGGAATTGTTTGCCATTGTGCCTTTAGAATCTCCTTATTTAGAAACTCTCACCCATCTTAGAGTCCTTTTGCCACAGAACCTTACTTATCATTGTTCTGAGTTGTTATGTTTCTGAGCTATAATTGGACTCTGCTTATTCAAGCTAGCCATTGATTCTCCCTGATATGTAATATGGAAATAATAACCTGTATTTTATTATTTCCACAATTTATATACACTCTAGTCTCTAAACGGTGTAGAATAAGGTTAAAATTATGCAATAAAAATAAAATATGTTAAAAATTAACCATAACATTAGAACACTTGCCTTAAAATGCCAGCTCTGTGCAATTGTTCATACTCCTTTTGGGAGGAAGGGCGGGATATAAAATTTAACAACAACAACAACAACACCTCACAGATTAATGATGGAATAGAATTCTGAAAGTGACATGATCTGGAAATAGATGAATATGTCTTCAGAACATGAGATTTCCTTGCATTTCTATATTTGGAGGAAGAACAGCAAAATCAACATTCATGACTTGAGGACCTGGTTAGCGCTTGGAACTCTTGGCCAGTGCCAGTTCTGTCAACCTAACAGACTGATATCGATACAAGTTCACTCTTTGTCCACTAGCCGCTGCTTTTACAGATCCGTTCCCTCCCCCCACAAAAATATTGATAATAATATCAATATTTTGAAAGGAAATATTGATATTTTGAAAGGAAAGATCAAATGAAAGAAATAGTGATAAAATTATTGTTCTTAATTTCAATATTTTAGAGGTGATTTTTTTTCTTTAAAAAGTCCGTTTTTGAAAATAGCCGTGGAAAATCAATACATAAAAATCTGATCCGCAATGATAGAGAATAAGTGAATTAATGGAAAATTTGGTATGAAATCCGAATTGGACAGAATTCTAGTACATCCCTAGACCGGGTGCCATAATTACAGCAGTTCCTGTACAAAAGTTTAACAGAGCTTGAGGCTGTAATACAACAAAAAAAGTCCTATTGCCATGCAGTAAATAACCTCCCTAGCTCACTGTACAAGACATCACAGGCAAAATTAGTTCTACTGAAGTATCACCAATGCCCTTGAGGTTTTGTGCTCCTGACGACTAATGAAGAGGCACGGCTGACTGTCAGGGAGCAGTGTGGGAGGCATTCATCTTTCTGGCAGAAGCAATTAAATCCACTAGGCTTTCCGAGCATGATGCGCATTGAAGGAGTTAAAACTCCAGCCTTTGTTTTCCTTTAAGAGTTGGTAAGGATAAGCATCTATGATGTGTCAAATATGCTTAGGTATCTCTTGATAGCTCTTTGAAACGGTGGAACAGGAGGGACCCATACATTTGTATAATGATACATTAATGTAAAATGACCAGAAGCAGCTTGCCGGATGGGGTAGAACTGCTATGCTAGCTTCCCAGCGGATGGGTCGCTGTTGCTGAAGCAGCAAGGCAGTCACTGCATGGCAAATGGCAGAGCATGGCAGAGCAGATTGGTGCTCCTATTGGTGAATTTGCACCATGCCAACCTTCCCAGTGCTTTACCCCTCCCTCTCCCTCTGGGTAAGCAATAGTGACCCGCACCACAATGAGATGAAAGAACAAGGAAGTATAAACCCAACCTACAGAAATGAAGAACAATACAGATTTGGGTTTGTATATGTGTCTAAAAATATTAATACTAAAGTTAATAAAATAAAGAAACATGCACAGCTTTAATTTCTAACAGGACAACAATACCAATAAATAAAATGTCCAAAAATTCTATGTTATTGACATGTATATGGAATATATCAAAATATCAACCGATATAGTCAATAACAGAGTTTTCAGAGATTTTATTTATTGGTATTTTTCCTGGTATTGTTTTCCCTATGTTGTAAATATATGTATTTGTTTGAGATTAAAGTTGGACATTTTTCTTTATTTTATTAATGTTGGTTTTAATATTTTTTAGACACAGATAAATAAACCCAATTCTGTATTGCTCTTCAAGCAGTAGTGAACCACCTGTCACGAATTTAACATAATGGCTCTGCCGAATCCTGCAAGCTGCTTCTGAAAATGATGCAGACATTCCGTCATTCAGCTGTTGAATAAATGACAGTGTGATGGCCTTTTATGCTAGGTACCTTCAGGCATTTGAGGCAAATGTGTGTGAGATAAAATTAGGGAGAGATGGGGCATGGACACAAGCCACACTCTCGAAAATCCCATGTACGCTGGCTGCACTTCAGACCTACCTGCATTGGGATTCTAATTCAAGTGAGCACACTGAGAATCTTCCTTGTAACTGGGAAATGCATTCAGCTGAACACTCCTAGAGACTGTCCCTTGAGCCCCACTATCCCAATGCAGGAGGATCTGAAGTGGAGACCTTTTGGCACATGCAGAGACTTTGTGGGTGGGGCTTGCTTCTGAAAATGACACAGACATTCCATCATTCAGCCTTGAGTTCTAATATCATAAAAGAGATTCTAGTATTGTGACTTTCCTATTAGTATATAGGATGTTTAATCTTATTTACACTGGTTAATATCCAATCAGTCACATTCTGAACCAACTGAAGATAATGGATGGCATTCAACTAAGTCATAGAGGAGATCCTTTAAAATTAGTGGAGTTAAGTTAGTCATGAGTAACTTAAGTGCATTAATTTCAAGGGTCTGCTCTGAGTATGACTTAGCTGAATGTGCACTGATGTGTTAAAAGTATGCTGTTTCTGAACAGTAGGAGAGAATGTTAGTTTCATGAAATAAGATCTCCATCATGAGCCAAAAGAAAATAATCTTGCTTTGCTGGACATGTTGAAACACTCTGAGGATTTTAGTTTAAAAACTAACAGACCATCACATCTGACATAGTAATTACTCATTAAACCCTTTGTGCCAAAAAATGCCCCATTTTTCCTTTTCTCACATTCTGAGCTCAGCAGAAATGAAAAAAAATATGTCTTGAGAACTGGTGTCTGGAAAGCCTGTCGAAAATAATCCAATGCATCATAGCCATACTCCGCAGGGCAGATTGCAGCATTTTGCATATCCTGCAATTAGCCATCATTTTAGAACCATATGTTTTCTCAATCACATAACCTTCTGCTTTGATGCTACCCTGGCATCCTGTTCCCAGACATACTGGGTGCAAGCCAGACAAAGTTAGCCTTACTTATATCTCCCTGAAATGAATGGTACTTGCAGCCAAATTTTATACTTGTTTCTGCAGAAAAAAGACCAATGAGTTCAGTGGGACTAGCTCACAAGTTTGTGTGTATATACATAAGAACATAAGAAGAGCCTGCTGGATCAGGCCAGTGGCCCATCTAGTCCAGCATCCTGTTCTCACAGTGGCCAACCAGGTGCCTGGGGGAAGCCTGCAAGCAGGACCCGAGTGCAAGAACACTCTCCCCTCCTGAGGCTTCCAGCAACTGGTTTTCAGAAGCATGCTGCCTCTGACTAGGGTGACAGAGCACAGCCATCATGGCTAGTAGCCATTGATAGCCCTGTCCTCCATGAATTTGTCTAATCTTCTTTTAAAGCCATCCAAGCTGGTGGCCATTACTGCGTCTTGTGGGAACAAATTCCATAGTTTAACTATGCGCTGAGTAAAGAAGTACTTCCTTTTGTCTGTCCTGAATCTTCCAACGATATATTAAACCCCAAACTGGGCTCTTAATGTTCCACTGATTTTATTCCCCACTTTCACTAGATTCAGTCCATTACATAGATTCAGTCCATTACATAGTAGCCCAGGGATGGGGATGGGGAACCTGCAACTCTCCTCATCCCATAAACCATTAACTATGCTGGCTGGAACTTCATTGTTGTCATACAGCAAGGATGGGGAACCTGTGGTTCTCCAGTTGTTGTAGGATACCATCAGACCCAGTGAGCAGGGCCACTGGTCAAGGATGATGGGAGTTGTTGGCCATCAACATTTGGAGTCATGGAGAAATATCAAGGTTGCAAAGCTCAAGATGTTAAAATATCTCCAGCTGGTGAAATGAAGACAGCATCCATCTATTCAGGTCCCTTGGCTTAACATTTTAACTAAACCATCAGGGCATCATCATACCAACAGCAAAGTGCTTCTACTTCATGTAACAATCATGCCGTATCTAGAATAGGCCCCAGGTGTTCACCATTTTACAGAGTGCTTAGAATACACACAAGCAAAAACAGCTTGCTGGTTTCCTTTCCCCCATACCTGTCCTTGAGATCAGAGTCTCAAGAAAACTAGTTCATTCTTTCCAGTGAAATTGAAATTTCAAAAGGGAGCGCAGCATCTTGGGAGAAAGACGTTGCTAGGATGAAGAAATGAAAACATACCGCACCAGTGGGAGCAACACAATTTGATATCAGTCTGTGAATACAAGAGCCAGAGCAGTAAAAAGATTAAGAAGAAAAACACTATTTACAGCCCACCTGGCAATCCCCCATGAGAGTTTTCAGGAGTTGGATGGTGTCAAATGTTTTTAAAAGTGCACCCACCTCCCTCATCCTTCCTGCCTAATGAAATAAAAAACATTTTGATACATCTCACAGTGCTTTCAATTGCTCATTTTTTTTTTTTACTGTGGAGGTGATTTAACAGCAGGCTGCGGTTGCTGGAAGTGAGCCATGGAGGGAGCCTGTGCCATTTTTATTCCTAAACTATGGAACTTTCTAAGTAACCCAGGGAAAGTAATGCATACTGAGCTAAGATAGGAAACTATTGCAGTCTCTTTTTCTTAGCAGGAAAGTGACTCCACACAGCAAGAGCCATAAAACCTTAAAGTCCTTGGCACCAAGCTACCTGAAGCACCCTCTCCTTTTATATGAAACTGCCCTGGGTGAGGTTGTCTTTCTCTGTATTTGTGTACCACCAGCAACTGAAGACATTCCCTTTTAAAATAAACTTTTGATTCTGTTGCTGCTGAATGTATTGATTGCTGCTGCTGCTGCTCTCTAGAGTCTTGCTTTTTTTGCACCTATTTTTAGTCTGATCATTTCTATTTTAATGGCTGGATTATTGTTTTTATGTCTGCTTTCATATTTGTAAGCTGCTATGAGCATCTCCTTTCTGGAGAGGAAAAGCTGTGTATAAATGTTTAAAAGAAATATCAAATAAATAAAACCTGAAATATGAATACACCGCCACATTTATGTAGCACAGGGGGCTTATTGGACTAAAAGTTGCACAGCACTCAAAGACAGAGGGGGCATCCTGGTCTGGTTTGAGGCCAGGGACAGCAAAGCTGGTCAGTACCATGGAGAGCTCCAAGTGAAGAACTTGTTCCTGCAGAGGCAAAGTGAGCCCTTTAAAGCCTCTGCCCCCAAACCCTATCTCCCAGGCTCCGCCTCCTCATCACGTCCTTAGTTTTTAAATGGCCAACCCGATAGCCTGAAGACAGGCACTCCTCCTACATTCCATGGCCTCCTGCCTCATGCACTCCCTGCACTACTGCACTGTTGAGTTATTGTGAGAGGGATTTGGTTCCTCAGGGGAAGGTGCCCATGAGAGCTCTGGCTGTGGCTCTACAGTTCCCAGTGGTTGTTATGTTGGCTCCTGTCGACCAATCTTCAGCAGCATTCTCAGAGCCCTGAACCTCTTCAGCCTCCAACCTCTTCAGCCTCCAACTCTGTACCATGATCATTGCTGGAGTCATGTAATAGGGCAACTCTAGAGTCATGTCATGGGGCAACTCTATCACTTAGTCATAATGTAGGCCAATGTGGGCTATTCTTGGCATCCCCTCCTCCCCCTTAGCCAATCAGTCAGGACTCAAGAACAGGGCCATGATTTCTGGGCAACAGTGATGCATCTGGAATCCCTACACACATGTACCAATGCCTACTTGAGCTTGGGATACAGAAAGCCTTGTGTATTTTGTTAATGCCCATTCCTGCTCACATGTGGACTCATACACCTTGGTTTCACTAATACATACATTAATAGTCATACCTGTCACCAATGAAACACAAGTTTTGGGGCCTATCCATGGTGCACCACAAGGAAGTTGTCTCTTGTGAACAGGGGGATCTGGCAATATTTGCTCTCCAGAGTGGGAGATTACTCCAAGACTCCAACAACTATCCTTATGTGACAGGGGAAGGGGTATAAGTGAGATGTTAAGCCTTCTGTTTTTCAGGGTTAGAGTTTAGTCCAGCTCTAACCATTGTTCTATAACATTGCTTGCTTTTGAAATTTTGAACTGATCGTCTGCTTACCCTTTAATATGTACCTTTCCACTCTGAATTTTAATTAGAGCACTGAAGTTGCCATTCTGAGTGAGGAGGGACCATAGCATCATGGGAGAGAACATGTTTTGTATACAGAAGGTCCCAGGTTCACACACAGATGGACAACCTACAGCCCCTGAGGGCACATGTGCTCTGACCTCGCTCCTGGCACCTCCTGAAGCTGTCCTATTCATCTGTCCTACCAGTGTTCCTTCCATTCATTTCCTCCTCATTTTCCTAGTTTTTAAAAGTGTTTCCTCCTCTTTCTACATAATTCCAGAACATTTTATCAACATTTAATTTGAAAAAGATGCATTGATTTTTTAAAAAACCTTTTCCCTAAACTGGGAGGGGAATTAAAATCTGGCAGTTGTTGAGAAAGTAAGATACAATAACATTTCTTCAGTTCTTACTGAAGTCTTAATACAGTTTCCAATTCTGAAATTTGAAGATATTATCCAGGTTGGCAACAATAATCTATTTAATCATCCCTCCTCCCCAGAAAAGGAAGGAAGGGGTGGGTTACAAGATCCGTTGCCTTGCATAAACAAAAGGTAGTGATCTCCCATGTTCCTTCCAGTTTGTGTAATCAATAAAATCAAACCAAACAGTAAAAAAGATGTCTCTCCTGCTTTGATCTCATGCTACCCACAATTTATGAGTTAGGGCACAATCCAACTCACCTTTCCGCCAGGCTGGGGTGAGTTGGATGCTGCAGAGCCTGGGCTGCACAGGCAGGCTCCTGGCTGTGCTGGGCTCCACTGACCTCTGCTGGCAGCAATTCTCTGCCGTGGCTGTGCCGTGGTGTCGCCAAGAGCCTGCTGGCGCTGCTGAGGGTCTGCCAGGAATAGCCAGCCCAGGGGACAGAGGGCTAGTGGAAGCTGGCAGGAGCCCTGAAAATGGGGTGTTCCAAGGGTGTGGCGAGGCTGGAGCCATGGGGGGACTGACCAAAAGGCCAGTGCAGTACAATAATTTTAATTATGTCCCATTGTGACCTACGGGGAGTGCTTATTCCCTAGGAAACCTGTTTGTCAGAGCTGGCACTTCTGGGCCAGCCTGTGCACGTGGCTTCTGCCAGAGCCGGCATTCAGCCAGGCCAGTGGTTCCTGAGTGGGAGGAGGACCCCACGGAACTTTCCACCAGCTCCTCCTCTGCCAGTCACCCCTCTGCCAGCTTCCCAGCATTTGGATTGCTCTGTAAGTTTCTCTAACAAAGCGAAATGCCACACATAATCATACCATTTATCCAACGAGAAATTGTATTATGGAAGACACATAGAAAGTTAATGTATTTTATTAGATGAAGTGGGGATGGAACCAACATAGTTTTTAAAAAAATCTAAATGGCTATTTAAAAATGTAAATACATTTTATGTGCATATTTCATTGCAACACAAAGGCTAAATTAATCCCCATTAACATATTTTGCTCTCTCTTTCACCCTCAGACACAGAATTCGAATACCACACAACAATCCAACTCCCTCTCACATTCTTAGAATAATTTACTCGTATCACCGACAAAGAAACAAGAAAAGGAGAAAATGTTTTTGAAGCTGCCCACAGATTTAACATACAGATGCAAGATTGTACCCAGTTGCCTTTGGAATGATAAAGGAAAGCACAACATTAATTGTGTGAACAGCGAGGAATTGTCAGGCTAAGAAAATCAAGTTTCAGTGCTTTGCCATTGCAATATAATGCTCTAGAATGTTGTTTGAGCTCTGCATCCCACCCCAATAAAATAAAATAATTTATTTAAACCATGTCTATACTGCATCAAAGTGGTTTGCAGCCTAAATTAAAGCATCAAATAAAGCACCACAAAATATCAAAATAAACATTACAGATAGACATCAAATAAAAAATACTCATTTAAAGCAGCATAATTAACAGGAAAACGAAATATTATCTCAAACATACAATATTATGGATAAAAATTAAACACAAAAATACAATAAACTCCACTAAACAGCATCATTGGTAACTAAACAAAATAACTGGAACAGAAATTGCACCCACACTTTACCCACCCAAACACAGATTGACACAGTAACCTTTTCCCAAATCCATCTTTACCAATCCTCCACATCCACATCTTGCTCTCATAAAGAGTGTGATTAAAATTCATTTGCCACTACCCACCCTGCAAGTGGAAATTTGGATTCCCTCCCTTTGGAAAGTGCCCATGCCATCTTACAAATGACGTTTTGGAAGCTCTTCCCCTCCCAAGTTTCATAAGTGGTGAAAGGTGAATTGACTTTTCTCTCTCTCTCCCCCACCACTGCTGCAATATGGCAGCAAGGCAGGCTCAAAGATCTCTGGGAAATGACAGTTTTCCTAGAGCATCTTGTTTATGCATTGCTGCTTGTAGCAGACAAGGGAGGGGAGAGGGAAAGATTCCTTCCTTCCTTCCTTCCTTCCTTCCTTCCTTCCTTGTGCTGCTACAGCTACCAGGAATGTAAGTGCATGAATGGGATGGAAGGAAGCAGTGCTGAGGCTTGTGGGTGAGTGGAAGAGAAGAGCTGAGTTCTTTAGCTTGAGTGCACTTTCTAATAGGAGGAGGAGGAGAGAAATGTGCAACACTGCATTCAGCATTTCATTGATTCAGCATATCCAAAATCAGGAGACCCTTGAAAGGAGAGCATGAAATATGAAAACACAGATGCTACCGCTTGCAAGTTCAGGTTGTCAGAACTGAAGCTGCAGGGAGTGTACAATGTTACCATGATGCATGGGTGCCTTTGCACACAAAGGGCTCATCCAGACGACTGCAAAATGTGTGACACGCACGCTATGTGTGTTTATTATTTTTCGGTCGTCCAAATGACGTCGCACGGTGTCACGCATTTTCACGGGTTAAATCTGCTCCTTCCAATACCGGCAAAAATGCGATTTCCTGTTTGAAATTGGGAATTTCATTGGGACATTTTTTTTCATTGGGAAACAGCGAACAAAAAGGCGAAAAGTGAGGACTATCAGCTGACAAACCGGATATGGAAACGGTGGATTATCCCGCTCCGTTTGGATAAGCCCATAGACTAGAATGATATGGCAGTATCCAAGTCACTCATTCCATTGGGGAACCCCTAGAACAGATTTAGGGGGCATATGTGGGAGCAGAGGGGAAGTTCCACTGAGCAAGTGGAAATTCTTCTACTGATGTATACGTTGGTTGCTATCCATAGATCATAAAATTGAAAGGGATCGCAAAGGTCATCGAGTCTAATCCCTGCTGATGCTAGAAATCTGCTACATAAAACAATCTTTGTTGTTGGGTTTTTTCCTTGGTGAAAAATAAAGCCAGTGGAGGAGGATGTGCAACGTTATGTAAGGATAATACTGCAAGACATCTATCCAGATAAGAAGAATAGTACAAAAATCCCGAAAGCAATCATCTTCTGCTACTTCCCAGTGCTACTATTAGTAACAGATTGCTGGCCTGGACAAGTCATGGAGAAACATTATCCTGTTACTACGCCATTAGGATCAATAAGGGACTTTTAAAAACAATACACCATGCACAGCAGTAGTGAGAGAATGCCCATCTTTGAATTAATTTGATTAATTAATTAATTAATTGAGCTTCCATCAGTGGCACCAGAGAGGTAAGGATGCTACGAATGGCTCCAGATGTGAAGCTACATATGTGTCCCCAAACAAGCTGTAGCAAGGGACAACTGGATGTGCAAACTGTTTTGCAGTTTAACCAACTACATGTGATAGCAACAATTATCCAGATTTGCACTGTGAAAATCCTGTTTGCTTTTGCAGATAAGCATCCTGAAACTTTGATGTCAGTGTCAGTGCACAGGAAGATGGATGTAAGGAAATACATTTTGTATATCTCCAAAGGAAGATATTTTTAAATCAGATTGTGTACATTTTGAATATTTAGCTATCTACTTTTAAAACTGTAAACCCATGCTTAGCCTGAAACCTTTTCATCAAGATTTCCAGAGTTAAGAGAAGTTGAGCAATTATGTCTGCTTTCAGAGTTAGCCGAGATTTAGGAAGATTGGTCCATTTGCTTTCTGGTCAACTTGGCAGTCTAAGAAAAAGCAAAAAAACTCAATCGAGGTTTGAGACATTATGTGATGCATATTGTTTTCTGTGCCAGCATTTCCTGCTTACAAAATGCTGCCAATACTCAGAACTGTATAAAAAACCAGGCTACATGCATGCTAGACTAATCCCAAGCATCCAGGTTTGGTGTGGGTATTTTATATTTGTCAATAGTACCTAAAATCAGCTCAGCTCCTGTAGCTACACAGAACAAAAAAAAGATATATTTATGGTCTAGGGACCAAAGGGGTTTTGCACAAACAGAAATGGGTTGATACTGATTGATGCACCAACCTGAGATTGCAAAACATGACGAGGTGTGGATGAGAGATGGCGCAGTGGCTGCAAATACAATTTTAATTCTGGATAAAAGGACTGGCGCCTCTGTGAGATGGAAGCTGAACAAAGGCAAAATTCCATTGGTGGTTCTCCTTAATAAAGAAAGGTATGAACATTATTGCTCTAAGTATAGAGATTAAATACTCTATAAGTGGATTTCAGGCCTGATTCAAATATTCATATTACTCCTAAATAGAAAGGTTACATAGTGAGCATGCTGGGCTGAAAAGGAGAACCACTGTAGCAACTGAGTCAGAATAGAAGCTTTGCAAGAGCCTGGGGTGCTGTCAATCTAACTCACATCAAGTTTTAAGTAGAGCTGTACACAAATGGCCTCTTGATATTCTCCACACTATTGATGGACAAAGAAACTGGAAGCTGATTTCACTGAATTTCTACACGAAGAGAAGATGTTCTCCAATAATTTTGTGGGGATGGAGCACATCATTAGCAGTGGTAGGTTTTTCTGTTGCCACTAAAAGTGCCAGATTTTTATTTTATTTTTTTCTGAAACTATGAGGGCAACCTGGCCACCATTTTACATCCTCCACAATACCCTAGAACCAACATTTTCAGGGCATTGTGGAGAGAAAAAGACAACCACCACAAAATGGTGGAGAATATTTGGAGAAAAATATTTGGGCTCCTGCTGGGAGGAAGGGCGGGATATAAATCAAATAATAAATAAAATAAATAGATAAAAATATGCCTCGTATAAGTTTAATTTGCCACAAGGCATAGCACATGTTCCTACTGTTGATCTGTAAGCACAGACACATGCGGTGATGACAAGACTCATGGTAACAGAATCCACAGCTAAACTAGGTGGTAAACATAGTCCCATATACCTTGCCTTAGAACACACTGGCTTTCTAGAGTAAGAAGTGAAAAGGAAATTATGCAAATCAACATTCAGTTAAAAACCACTGTCCTATCTATACATATCAGCATTCAAGCCATAAAAATACTGCCTCCATTGCTAGTTCAAAGCAGCCTAATCTGGAACATAGTTCCCACACAGAAAATTCTGTAATCATATGCCAAAATGGATGAGAGTGGAGGAAGCTGAACAAGGAAAACTGGATACGGTTTAGATCTTTCCCCCATAGTTTCCCCAGGGAAATAATAATCAAATGCATCTGACTAACCTCTCTGCCCTTCAGCTGCATCAATTAACATTTAGCCATGGATTCCACTCTTGTCCAGCCTACATTTGTCTGTATTGTTTTGCAAAAATATTTCAACTCTGGAATTTCATGGTTTTTAAACCTAAGAGGAGGTGTGTCTCTCTTCAACTGGCTTTTTAATATTTATTTTTTTACAAAACTTACACACAAACTTTATGCGCAAACAAATCAACATACAAATAGTGTTGATGGGGGACTATAAATGCTATAGGAGTCAGATTTTTCCTCCACTAGCTATGAAGAAAGCATAATTCGAGAACTCTCTCTCTCTCTCTCTCTCTCCCCTCCCCCCTCTCTCCAGGAAGACCCTGAACCACAAAGTGATGATGTGATGAATATTCTAAACTAGTACATATATTTAGCAACAGCTTCTAACTATATTCCCATCAGGAATCTCCTTCCCTTATCGATGGGCTCATCCACACGGTGATTTAGTGTATGTGTGCTGCTACTTGCATCCCCTTGTAATTCACATGGCTCACATGATGTTGCAGCAAGCAGAAGTTATCACACAGTTTTCCCCTTTAAATCCATATTAATTCAATCTGAAAATGAAAGGAAAAACCATCTCAGCTGTGCTAAGCTCCTTCTTGTAGATGCTTTGCTTCAAAGTTTTTTTAGTGGGCGGGCTCTCTTATGCCCCATCGCCCACTCCCTCTCTCTCTGCTACCCGCAAAAGTTGCCACAGCCACTGCCTACTTTGCCTTTCACTCACTCCCCCCTGTCTGCCTTTCACTCAGGCTTGGACAATGGAGAAGGGGAGGGGGGGGGTCTAGTCTTTTTTTTTTGTCAATTGCACACCAAGGCGATCTCCCGTCTTCAGCCTTGAATCAGAGGGAGTAAACATGTAAAATTAGAGGGCGGGGCCACAAAGAAACAGCAACACTAATCTTTCCCAGAGGAACGCCTACTAGTGTGAATGGAAAACAGAGGATTTGAAGCTACCATTGAGAATGAAGTGTGGACCTTGCAAATCTATCATGACAATAAAACCAGCGTCTTTAGTACAAAGGTAAGCTCCCGTATGGATAAGCCCTATGTTCTTCCTGGTCACAGCTGATGCTGCCATTGGACAAACTGAATATTTGTCCATTACGCTAAGCCTGCAGGGAATGCTAGAGAAAGACAGCTGCTGCCTACCATTGGTTCCAAGCTGGAGTGCAACAGGATTTCGATTTGCCAAGAAACTGCAGGACACACTAAGAATCTACTTCACCAGATAAGGTGCGGGGGGTGGGGGGTACCCATTATGGGGAACCATGTGTGAAAAATCATTCTCTGTTCAGAATGACCTATTACTTCACCCCAAATTGTTAAGGATGAGCAGGAAATGTTTGCTTCACTAGTATTGCTCTTTTATTTATGTGCTCTTTCCATTCTTCATCACGTAGTGCTACCATGTCTGCTGGTAAATGTACAGAATTATTATAAAATACCACAGGGGTAAAGCCAATCTACATAAAGTCTTGCCACAGGCATACCAAAAGGAGGAAAAGAGAGAGGGAGATCCAAGTCAGTGGCGCCTGGTGGCTCCATGTCAGTGGGGCAGTGGAATCCACTCCAGGTTTTAGTCTGAACTTTCAAGGTGCTGAGACTGCCACTTTTGTAGTGGTAGCCAAAGCATTAGTCCCACAGCCATTTCAAGCCTGCCTGCCTGGAGTATTGGAAGTCTGAGCCAGTTGTAAATTCTGACCATGTGATGTAGGGACATTATTCCCTGCAGCAACATTGGTAGCTTCTCAACAGAGGGAACTGTGCCCTCCAGACTATTTTCTAGTTTCTACTGCTGTCTAGCACCTTCATTATGGATGGACAAGGGATGCTACTGGAGCAATCAGCTCAGCAGAGGTCAGGTGACCTAAGAGGCTCATTGGATTCTGCCTAGCCCTAAAAAGGTTTTGACTCTGGGTTGCTTTTGAACATGAAATGTGTCACTCAGATACAGCTATGCTGTTTTCAAACTGTCTGTCCCTGCATAACTCCTTATTAACTTGATTGCTCATTTGCTTTCCAGATTGGCAGCCTGCTTTGAAAACTAGCCCTGGCCTTCTGATCCTACCCCTAGAATCATAGAGTTGGAAGGGAACTCAAAGGTAATCTAGTCCTACCCCATGATGCACCTCACCAGGGAGAGCATTCTACAAATGTGGAGCTGCCATTGAGAAGGTCCTGTCATAGGTCAGCGTCAATCTGCCCATTTTCTTTACAGCTAAATCACTGCGCTATTATGAAGTGCTTGCTTCACTTGTTATTACCTAATGTTAACACATCAAACTCTTTAAGGTATCTTTCAATGCCAAGAGAGTCTAGAAATCTAAAGCAACCTCTACTGTGATAAATACACACAAAAAAGCAAAAAAAGCAAACCTAAAACCCCAAACTGAATAGGAAAAAAGTGTAAATTAGCTTTATCATTAGCAATAAAATAACTGATCCCCCCCCTTCGTAAACTGAATCATTAATCATCTTCAGCATCTGTTAAGGCTGAATAAAACTGGTCATTAGTCAGTCAGTACAACATCACAACAGATTTATTGTGAATAAAAATATCCTACCTGGAATCACTTCAAAGAGGAACTTCCCTGGACTTTCATCATTGCAAGGATGCTCAATCACTCGATTTCCAGGCAAGAAAATTGTACCCTTAAAAATAAAAAAGAAAGATAGGATGAGCCCTTGAGATAAAAGTGATAAGCAGACTAAACCACCATGTGAAAACCCAGAAATCTTGCCAAATATCACATCTGGCTACCAAAACCTACCCCAAATAGTGTTATGCTCCTCCTGGAAGATGATGATTTATTGCCCACCCTTCACCCAAAGGTCCCAGGGCAGGTCACAACAGTATTAAAATACATCATTAAAAACAGTTAAAAATAGCCAGATGTTCTGGCATTGGTGACTCTCCAGGAGGTCACAGTTTATTTATTTATTTATTTATTACATTTATATACCACCACAAATTTTAAAACACAAAAAACAATTTAAAACACAATTTTAAATTTTTTAAAAAACAATTTAAAAACACATGCTAAAATGCCTGGGAGAAGAGGAAAGTATTGACCTGGCACTGAAAAGATAACAGTGTTGGCACCAGGCACACCTCATCAGGGAGATCATTCCATAATTTGGGGGCCACCACTGAGAAGGCCCTCTCCCTTGTTGCCAGCCTCCCAGCTTCCCTTGGAGTAGGCACCCGGAGGAGGGTCTTAGATGTTGAGCGTAGTGTACGGTTGGATTCATGTCAGGAGTGGCGTTCCATCAGGTATTGTGGTCCTAAGCCGTGTAAGGCTTTATAGGTTAAAACCAGCACCTTGAATCGAGCTCGGAAACATACAGGCAGCCAATGCAAGAGGGCCAGAATCAGTTGTATATGTTTGAACCATAACTGTCAGTTATGGCGCACCTACCAAGCATCTCTCTCTGTGCCTCAAACCAGAGCTTGGAAGATTACTTTTAAAAAGGAATAAATTACAATAACTCTTACATTGGCCCCAAAAAGGAATAAACTGTCAAGAAATATGGAAAACTAAACAATGGTCCACAGACTGGAAGCGTTCAATATACATCCCAATTCCAAAGAAAGGGGATCCTAGGGAATGTAGTAATTATCAAACTATTGCCTTAATATCCCATGCAAATAAAGTGATGCTTAAGATTCTACATCAAAAGCTCTTACCGTATATGGAGCAAGAAATGCCAGACATCCAAGCTGGATTTAGAAAGGGAAGAGGCACCAGAGATCATATCGCAAACATACGTTGGATGATGGAACACACCAAGGAATTTCAGAAGAAATTTACCCTGTGCTTTATAGATTACAGCAAAGCCTTTGACTGTGTAGATAACGAAAAACTATGGAATGCCTCAAAAGAAATGGGGGAGCCACAGCACTGGATTGTCCTGATGTGCAACCTATACTCTGGACAAGAGGCTACTGTAACGACAGAATATGGAGAAACCGACTGGTTCCCAATCGGAAAGGGTGTGAGACGGGTGTATTTTATCACCCTATTTGTTTAATCTGTAAGCAGAACATACACGGAAAGCAGGATTAGACCAAGATGAAGGAGGTGTGAAAATTGGAGAGAGAAATATCAATAATTTAAGATATGCAGACGACACCATACTACTAGCAGAAACCAGTAATGGTTTGAAACGAATGCTGATGAAAGTTAAAGAGGAAAGCACAAAAGCAGGACTACAGCTGAATGTCAAAAAGTCTAATGTAATGACAACAGAAGATTTTTGTAGCTTTAAATTTGACAATGAGGACATTGAACTTGTCAAGGATTATCAATACCTCGGTAAAGTCATTAACCAAAATGAAGACAATAGTCAAGAAATCAGAAGAAGGCTAGTATTGGGGAGGGCCACTACGAGAGAACTAGAAAAGGTCCTCAAATGCAAAGATGTATCACTGAACACTAAAGTCAGGATCATTCAGACCATGGTATTCCTGATCTCTATCCTGAACTGTCACTAGAAGCTAAAATGATGAAACTGAGGTTATCATACTTTGGACACATCATGAGAAGACATGATTCACTAGAAGATACAATAATGCTGGGAAAACCAGAAGGGAGTAGAAAAAGAGGAAGGCCAAACAAGAGATGGATTGTTTCCATCAAGGAAGCCACAGACCTGAACTTACAAGATCTGAATAGGGTGGCTCATGACAGATGCTTTTGGAGGTCACTGATTCATAGGGTTGCCATAAGTCATAATTGACTTGAAGGCACATAACAACAAGAACAAAAAACAATTACAGTTGTTCTGAAAAAAATTGATTACTTTACTCTTACTCAAAAGTAATCACTAAAATACACTTAAGTTACTTTTAAAAAAAACCTAGAGTGCCTAGAAGGTGCTGGCCTTGGCTGCTGCGCACTAAATCGCCTAAAACAACATTAAAATAAACACACACACAGAGGTAGAATAATTATTTTTATCCATAAGATAGCATTGGTGGTCTCTCCGCTGGTAAGGAAGGTGGGGAGGGAGGCAGAGGCCACTACTCAGATCTTTGCATGTAAAACCAAGTGCACCCCCCCACTCAGCCAGCAAGCATAATCTCTGTCACTCAACCACCTCCCAGACCCTGCCGTGCCACCAACTAAGGGACACCCACCCAAGCAAACATTTTCCCCTGAGTTGCAAAAAAAGTTTAAACACTGCAAATGCAGCAAAGTAGCCAGAGAGGGTGGTGGATGCCACTTTGTGTGCCAAGTGCAAACATAACACACACACATCATCGTCATCATCTTTCACCTCCACAGTTCTTTATCTCTATTCTGCTGCTGCCTCCTTCGCCTCCTTTATCCATGTTCTTGCTCTCTGGCTCCTTTCTCCCTCCATTCCATTCTTCTCCACCACCGTCCATTTTTTTAAACAATTGTTTTCTCCACTCTGCCCCTGTCTCACTCTCCACCTCCTCCCTTGTCGTCTCCTACTCACTCACAGAGCACGAGGGAAGAGAGATGCTGCACAGAAACCCAGTTTGAAGCACATGATTTCTATCTATCTGCTCCGCCCCCAAGTAATCCCCAAAAGTAATGCTGGAAACATTACAATTACTCCTCAAAAGTAATAAAATTACTCCTATTACATCAAAATGTAAAGGAATTACCCACTCGTTCCTCAAAAAATAATGAATTACAAGTAATTCGCTTTTTGTAACTAATTACGTCCAAGCTCTGCCTCAAATGTACTTGACACATTCAGTAGGGCATTCATGGCCATTCTTAAGCCAAGTGCAGACATAGTGCATAACCATATATAGTGCCCATCATGGTCTGTTGCTTGAACTCCAGTTTTAAAAGACCCCAAATGCACAGTGAAACCATGATTTGGCTTGCTGGTATGAGGCCTCCAGCCAGAGTTTGTATAAAGGGAGACATCAGTGAGATCTGCTTGCTGTCTTGCAAGCAACATGGTGCAAAAATCGTATTAACTATGGTTCAGTGCAGAAATCTTATTAAGCATGGCTTGCTTGGTGCAGGTAGAATAATAATACAAGGGTAACGCAAACTGTTATTTTCAAATTCATGTTAAACCACAGTTTCATATCCTGGTATGTGGAATGATGGTTTTGTATTCAGATCAGAAATAACATTTAGCCATGGTTAAGAAAAACAAAACATGATTAAGTATTATGTCTGCACACGTTTTTGATTGCAATGGAACATAGCGGGAGAGACTCTTCAGGCATGGATGGAGATGAAGGTTCCAACTTTATAGGTCAACACACAGTAGAGTACAGCTATAGGGTAGTTATGCTTCTCTGTAAATACAGCTAAGATGGACGCTGACTATCCATCTTGTTCTCAGCAGATCGATCTGAGACTTCTATTTCCTCTGCCACCTGCAGCCAGGGGGATGCAGAATACAGAAACTCATTACTAGCCTCATTGTTTCATTGAATGTTGGTTGGTATTCAGACCCTTGGCCTCTCAATTGTGGTGTGCCACAGGGCTCTATCCTCTCTCCCATGCTATTTAATATCTATATGAAGCCGCTGGAGACTATCATTAGGAGATTTGGGCTGCAGTGTCACCAGTATGCAGATGACACTCAGCTCTATCTCTCGTTTAAATCCTCACCAGAGTTGGCTGTGGAGACCATGTCCAAGTGCCTGGAATCCGTGAGTGGATGGATGGGAAGGAACAGGTTGAAGCTGAATCCTGATAAGAGCGAGGTGCTACTCGTGGGGGACAAGGGAAGGTTGGGAGACATTGACTTGATGTTCAATGGGGTGAAACTGCCCCTAAAGGACCAAGTCCGCAGCCTAGGGGTTGTCCTTGATTCCAAGCTGTCCATGGAGGCTCAGATTTCGGCAGTGAGCAGGGCAGCTTGGTATCAATTACACCTCATACGTAGACTGCAACCCTACCTCCCTGTTCATCAGCTCCCATTGGTGGTACATGCCCTGGTCACCTCTCGTTTGGATTACTGTAATGCGCTCTACGTGGGGCTACCCTTGAAAACGGTCCAGAAACTACAACTTATACAAAATGCGGCGGCTCGACTACTTACAAACTGTCGCCGCCGGGAGCACATCACCCCAGTGCTGTTCGATCTGCACTGGCTCCCAGTTGTTTTCCGGGCCCAATTGAAGGTGTTGGTATTAACCTTTAAAGCCCTACACGGTCTCGGCCCAGTTTATCTGATGGAGTGCCTCCAATGCCACCAATTATGCCGCCCGACAAGATCATCCACACAGGGCCTTCTCTCAGTCCCACCAACTAAAACAGCTAGGCTGGTAGGGACTAGAGAGAGGGCCTTCTCTGTGGCGGCCCCCGCTCTCTGGAACTCCCTCCCATATGATCTTCGGCATGCCCCTTCCCTGAATGTATTCCGCCAGGCCTTGAAGACCTGGCTTTTCAGACAGGCCTTCGGGACTTCTGGGGAGGGTTAATCTTTTTTACTAATTGCCTGCTACTCTGAACTGTCACTGTTCTACTGTTTTATTGTTGTACTGTATTTATTATGATGTATTTTAATTGAGTTGTACGTCGCCTAGAGTGGCCATTGGCCAGATAGGCGACTTATAAATTAAAATTATTATTATTATTATAACCTGACAGCTTCTAGCAATTCTGGTTTCAGAATATTCATTTAAAGACCTGGATGAAATATTTCTCTGTTCTGGGTGTCTCAAGCCCTAATTCCTCAAATCTAGTTCCTTCTTTCTCCCAGAATTCTTTTCGCAACACACAAACACACACGTATGTTCCCACAATTTGTTCCATTTGAGTCTCAGAGAGGTGAGTACATGGGTGGGGACTTCATATTTATCCACCTCACTAGAACTTGAGGCAGTAATTGAAATTAATTGAATAAGCTGGACAGTCAGCCTCCAGCTTATTAAAAGCCAGCCTCCTTTGGCCCATAGCAATGTTGCAAACATATTCATTTTTTTAAGTTGTACTTAAATTGTCCCATCTCTACAAGCCTTTCTCCAACCCAGTATCTTTTCTTGCCATGTCATCTCTCATTATTTATCTTCCACTATCATCATAAAAATTGGCTTAATTTTCAGATTTTGTAATATTCTCCTCTACAGTGTCATTCTCTTCCTACCTTTAATGCAAATCTTGATGAACAGTTCCTTAAAACGGGTTGCCTGATCTTGTAGAGTGGTGATGGAAGATGAATGAGGGGTGGAAGCTGAATGCTGGGGGGGGGGGGTTTGCATGAGATGGGGGTCTTGGGGTGCAGTCAGTGAAATTATTGCCAAACAGCCACAGTTGAGCCAGGAAATGAGGCACACCCAAAGGCTGTTTACAGTTTTAATAATACTTTTTCAAAGAGAAAATACTAGTGGGTGTGGCAAGTGGAACATGGAGCTGGGAGACCAGGGTTCAAATCCCTGCTCAGCCATGAAGCTCACTGGGTGACCTTGGGCCAGTCAGTCGTTGTCTCTCAGCCTAACCTACCTCCCAGAGTTATTGCAAGGATAAAATTGGGAGGGAGATAACCATGTTTGTATGCCACCTTGAGCTCCTTGGAGGAAAGACAGGATATAAATATACTAAAAAAAAATGGCCTCCCCCAAAGAATCCTGGGAAGGATAGTTTTTGAAGGGTGCTTTAATTTTGTTAGGAGACCCCTATTCTCTTCATAGAACTATAGTTCTCAGAGTGGTTATCAGAGTCAGTCCCTCTTCCCAGAAAACTCTGGGAACTGTAGCTCTGTGAGGGGAACAGGGGTCTCCCGGCAGCTCTCAGAACCCTCCTTCACAAGCTACCCTTCCCAGGATTTTTGGGGGGAAACCGTGACTGTTTAAAGTGGAATAATAGTGGAATAAATGTATGGTGCAAATGTGGCATTAGGGACCACTTCACTTATATGTACCTGCTCATGATTTAAGTTCATCTGGTTCTGGTCTCCTCTGCATGCCTGGAATGAAAATACTAGACTAACAGGCATGTGGAAGAGGGCCTTTTCAACCATGACCACCAGGCTTTGGAATATTTTGCTACCCAAAGAACCCCACTCCGCTCCCTCCTTGGTGATGTTTTAGAGACTTCTGAAAACCATCTTGTTTTGGAGAGCCTTTGGGAGGGACTGAAGGTAGAGCCTGAAACTGATTTTATTGCCCCCCCTTTCTAGTTTTACCTCTTTAGTCCCCTTTTAATATCACTCCCCTTGAATTGTTAACTGTATTTTATCTATTTTTATCTATTTTAATGTTTTTATTTACTGTGTAGGATTGCATTGTGGGCCGCCCTGAGTGCCCCACTGAAGGGCAGGATAGAAATATTTTAAATAAATAAAGTAAAATAAACAGTTGTACAACAGGATGCCTGTTTTTCCCCCTCTAGGACAGGGTTAGGGACCCTCTGGCCTCCAGGCTTAGTTAAGCCCAAGAAGTCTCCCCATGTAGCACACCAGGCCATTTTGGCCAAGTCATGCCCACCTGCCAATCACCTGACATCACATATGGTGCATGTGGGCAGGTAAAAAGGTGGCTGGGCCAAAAGAGGCTGCTGAAGCAGTGCGGGTCAGCTTCCTAGAGCCTAGGAAGTAAAATCCTGGTCTTGTTCTTAATAGCCAGTGTGGTGTAGTGGTTAAGGTGCTGGATTACAACCTGGGAGACCAGGGTTCAAATCCCCACACAGCCATGAAGCTCACTGGGTGACCTTGGGCCAGTCACTGCCTCAGAGGAAGGCAATGGTAAACCCCCTCTGAATACTGCTTACCATGAATACCCTATTCATAGGGTCACCATAAGTCGGGATCGACTTGAAGGTGGTCCATTTTCATCCCTTTACAAAGTTTTGCAGTTAACAATATAACATTTTTGTTAAGACTTTATACTGCTAAGGCATTAAATTTAATAATCCTGTATTATCACCTCAGGAAGCCTTGCAAGCTACATAAACTCACTGCACAATGTGAAAAACAAACAGCCTCTAATACCCAGCCTGACCAAATGGGAATTACCTGCAAAAGGTCAATGCATCCGTGAGGGTTTGGATCCAGCAGATTCTTTAGAATAATCCTTTCAAGAAAGAAACAGGCAGCATGGCCGGCCCAAGACATTTTGCTGCCTGAGGTGAAGGACAAGATGGTGCACCACCAAGCCCCCATTCCATGTACCAAAGCTGACTGGGCTGACAGTTGAATATTACTTCAACACTGGTGACAGGACAGTGTCCTCCAATGCATCTGAGGGAAGAAGACTAGTCTAGGAGAGTATAGGATCTGATGGGGCACTTTTGGTGGTTCCCTAAGCCCCTGAGGTTTGGTTGGCCTTTACTAGGGACCAAGCCTTTAGTGTCCCTGCCCTATAGTACTACATGCCAGTAGAGGTTCAGCCCAAATCATCCCTGCCTACTTTTAGACATTCAGACAGGCCTTTGCAACATGAATTTCTTTTTCCCACCCAGTATTTATTGATGTATATATTGTAATTTCTTAATGTGGGATACCACCTTGGTGTATTTTTAATAAAAGTGAGGTTGTAAATATTTAAATATTCCCATTAGTCAACAATTAACTAACCATTACCTGATTTTCAAAATATTCTATACAGATGGTACCTGCAACAAAATGTTGCAGCGTGGAGTGCTCCCATTGAGGGAAACTCATTCCATTTTCCCTCCCATCCAGTCTTTCATTCCCTCCACAGTCATCATTCAACAGTATGTGGTCAGTGAGCACGCTCGGTCTTCAATCAGTTGTTATTAGGGTCTCCCCCTTAGAATCTTTTTCTAAAGATTTTTCAAACTTCTGCAAACCCTTGGTGTTTCGCTGAGCCTTCTCATAGCTCCTTCTTTTGTGCGGAAGACACCATTTTCATAGGTGAATCTGTAAATTTCAGTTTCTCTCTGTTTCTTATTGTTCCATTTTTAAGTTCAGTTTAGTTCTCCACATTTCCACATCATTTTTGATTTTTTTTTAAAAAAGTCCTCATGAAAATATATCGGCCTCTGAGTGCAAATTTCTCCTTAGATACATATATTTGTATGCATTTTTGTCTAAAATGCAGTTTTACAAAGCAATTTCCCCTAATGCAATGCTTTTTCTATGTTTTTTCCACTAATATATGCATTAATATGCACAATTTACCTTAGTATGTGCAATTTATTTACACATTACTGGATGACTACATTGCAAAATTCAAAGAAGATTTCAAAGGATTGATGCGTTTTGGTTCACATATTGTTTTGGGAAGTGCAAATAAGGTAGGTTTGCCTTTAAATTGATACAGAGTGGCAATACTGAGCTAGATGAACCAATGGCCTCTTTGGTATAAGGCAGCTTCCTATGATGGCCTTATGTTTTACCTCTTGATTTTACCATCAATCATAAATTAATCACCACCAGAGCTTCCATTCCCTTGTTCGATTTCACCATAGTCATGCATGGCAACTGAGGAGGAGTCCAGGAGAAATATCCTTACTATGCTCCTCTCACAGTTACAATAGCCTTTCAGAGAGAGAGAGAGAGAGAGAGAGAGAGAGAGAGAGAGAGAGAGAGAGAGAGAGAGAGTCTTGATGGCTTCCATTGGTACTGTACATTTTTGTGCTGAAAGCACATGCAGTTAAAAATATTGAACTGTCTCTACCAAATTACACAGAATATAACATTTTCAATATAAGTCATAAACATCTAATATTAAGAGGGAGAGAATGAGAAAGTGGGGAGGGGAAATCTCCTTTCTTGATAAAGAAGAGGAAATGGGGAACACCTGGTGGCAGTGAAATAAACTGATCAGGCAATTGTCTTTTGTTAGAGTTTGAAGGGATCTTAAAGCTCATCTAGTCCACCTCCTGCTGACACAGGACATCCGCTACTGCAGTATCTGTTAGGTACCTATCCAGCCTCTGCTTTTTCTAATGTAGATGACTCCACCACTTTCAGATGCAGCTTGTTCCACTGTTCTAAAACTTTTTTTCTTGTAACTGAAACCCATAGGTCTGGGTCCTATCCTCTGGATATCCTCTTGCTCCATCCCTATGTGAAGGTCCTCAGAATATTTGACGATGACCATCATATCACTTTTGGGAAGGGCCACAGAGAGCACTCGTTTTGCAGGCAAAAGGCCTCAGGTTCTATCCTTGGGATCTCTACGTAGGGCTGGGAAGCACTGCCCTCTATAGTTGAAGAGCCACTGCCTGTGAGTACAGACAACACTGGAAGTAGATGGACCAATGATCTAATTCAGTGTAAGACAGCTTCCTGTATTCCTTCCACTGAGAAAGGGGATAATAATGCGGCATGCCACAATGGTCACTGGGGTGATCTCTCCTTTTCCCCTAGGCAATGTTCTTTTAACAATAGCTGGAGCTAAATGAGAATTTGTTAATCACCTGATCTGCCTTCCACTAAAAAATGGGACATCGCACTAGGCAGCTGCACACATCATCACAAAGTCACTAAGGCAATCTCTCAATTTGACACAGGTGCCAGAAAGAGGAGAGTACCCTTCTCCCAGCCTGGTGGCCTTTAGATGTTTTGGACTCTAATCCCCATCAGCCCCAGCTAGTTTAGCCAATATCAGGGATGGTGGGTGTTGTAGCTCAATAACATCTCAGATGGTAGAGTAGAACATGATTCTCTCATGCTCTTTTTAAGATGCTGCAACGTTCCCTCTGGAGCCCATCTCATCAGCAACAGCAAATGGATGTACCACGTAAAGATGCCACACACAATGAATCTTACGCTTGATCATAAATAAATGAAATATGATGGAGGGGAGTAAAAAGAGCCATAGCCTAAAGGCACATGCAGCAGCAGCAACCTTGCTGAAGCTAAGGTGACCAGGGCCCAGACAGGGACTGGATGAGATATCACCTGGGAGCTCTATGGACGTTACATGCCTGTGGACACTGTAACTATTGTAAATTTACAGAAAAGAAATTATCTTTTACAAACCCTTTAAATCAACAAGAATTTTTTCTATGACATTTTACCACTTGCACAACCACACAAGTGATATACATCATAGAATGCAGTTGCCCCAAATTATATGTAGGACAGACATCAAGATCCTTAAAAACAAGAATAGGAGAACATCTAAGTAACATAAGATGTAAGAGACAGGGATCTTCGTTGGCTGAACATTTTTCAGAGTGTAATCATACAGTAAAAGACTTTAAATTTTGGGGTGTAGAAAAAATATGAAAACAAGACAACAAACTACTCTTAAAAAGGGAAATGTGGTGGATTTTAACTTTACAAACTTTATCCCCTTCAGGCTTGAATGGAGATATAGACTTTCTTCCTCTTTTGTAAACATAAATGAATTGGGAGACGTTCCCTTTTAGAGAAACGCAAGCAATGGTCAAGGAATACACAAAACAGCTGAGCAATGATTCATATGCAAAACGAAGCCTTTTATAAGAGATCCTCAGATATTAGAATAGTAAGAACAAAGTGAATGACAGTAAGAAAGAGACGTCACTAGGAGAAGTGAAGTGTAAGTAATTTTAAAATGAAAAATATTTTGTCATTAATAATGTTATAATGTGTAAAAATATATTTTTTTAAAAAATGATATGTGTAAATATGTTTATGTCGTAGCCCCTGACGAAGGCTATTAACCAAAGCCGAAACGCGTTGGGCAGTGTTAGGTCCAAACCCAACACGCAAGTCGCCCTGTCAACCCCAACTCGCTTATTACACCCGGGAAGAGTGCGGAGTTGAGTGCAAATGAACCCACTATCAGAGATCAAGTAACACGAGACAAAAACCTTTGCAAAGGGGACCCAATACTTACAAGCCGAAGCAGGCCAGCATGGGAACCTCGTTTATTGGTGTCCAAGAGTTTATATAGGCTTACCCCGAAGTTTACAATATCGGGTTCACGTCATAAAGTACAAAAGAAGCAATTGCTAACTGTGATAGCTTTGGGGCATATGAAAGGAGGTAAAGGGGTACAGGGGGAAGGACAAGAGTGGAAACATTAAGACTATCTCCCAGACTCTATGTCTGCATACTTCGCATGTCCTTGAGATAAGCACTATGCAGAAACAGACAAAGGCAACTATCAAGGGGAGGCCCAGCTGCAACCGGGCGCCCCTAAACTGGAGACAGACATGATATTACTTTGCTTACATATCAAAGGAGTATTACAAGTCAAGGTTTGTGGGACATTGGAATAGCATTTGACATTTCTATGCAAGGTTCATTTGTAACAATAAGCAAGGCCATAAGCATAAATGTGATACAGAAATGCATAGTAGGGAAGTTTCCAGCTTAAACCGGCTTTTATTATGCAAGCCACTGGAATGTAGGTAAGGGTCAGGTCACCAGGAAATAAACCGACATTTTATATCAAAAGTCAAATAAAGGCCACTTTGGTTCTATTTCCCGTGAAGCCCAAGCTGGTTTAGGTAGGACAAGTGAATTATAGTTTTACAAGCACTGGGGGTTTCAATTTATCCCTAACAGTCCCCCCTTTCAGCCCTGAGAGACTGACTAGTCTCTCAGGTAGCTGTCTTTCCTTGCTTGAGTTGCCAAATCAGTCTCAAAGCCATCTCCATGTAAGTCGGTTGTGGTTTACGGGAAAAGGACAGTGTGAGCTTGCCCAAACAGACCGAGGCCAATTGCATCAAATTAGGAATACATTGCAAACAACAGCAAACAGAAATCAACAAAGCAAGTACCATAACAATGTAAGATAAAATTTTGTGCCAGTCAGGCCATGCAGAAAACCAATCAGAAAACCCAGAGAACAAAGAGAAATTCCCAATGCGCTCTACCTCATGATAAATGTTTCCAATATCATTAATGTGTTTAATGACGTCAGCTTTGCTGTCCGTAATATGGGTACAACATTCGCTTCCTATTAACGAACAGACCCCCCCGTGAGAGCTCAATAAAAAGTCCAAGGCGAGCCGGTTTTGCAAAACTACAGTTCTAATTTGTCCTTGTTCATTTGTAAGATCTGAAAAGGAAATAGCCAAATCATTCATAAAACGTTCAAAGGCTTGAGAAAGTTCTATGAGTTCCTGGTATGTTTTGGCTGCGCCATACATTGGAAAAAATCCTCTCAGCACTGCCTCCCCTGTGCCTCTCTTGTTGCGGTGGCGCAGAGTGGGCAGTGTGGGGGAAACCCGGAGCCCTGGCACCACCCTTCCCAGAGTGCAGGTCCAAGAGCCTGATACTGGTAGTTTCCTTACCGCTGAGTGTCCACAAAGCCACCAGAGTCCAGCTGGGGTTTGGTGGTCCACTAAGTCCGTGAGGAAAGGCACCAGATGATGGTCTGCAAAAGTCAGCCGCAACAGATGCTGCCAGATGGATAACCAAGTCAAGTCCTCTGCTCTGTGTGTTCCATTTAAAAATGTCCAATTACCCGGGTTTGTAGAGTAAATCAAGCCATCACACATCATCCCACCCGTTGGCTGGCTTCCGCTGCCTACACAGACTGATCTGGTGATGGGCCCGCTTAGAACCAGCCCCCCTTCTAGTTCCTGTGAGCTGGAATGTGAGGCAAAGGAAAGATATTCTTTCAATGGCAAAGGGGCCCCAGTCAAGGGGACTCCAGCCTGTCCATGTGGTGGTGTGTGTGCACAGACATAACAAGTGCCCTTCTTAGGAGCTGTTTTTTCCATTAAGGCAACAAACGTATTTCCATCCCACCCATCGCCTATTTTAGTATTTCTTTGTTTAAACCCGCCTAATGTCTTTATATTATGTGTAGCCTGTGTTACCTGCTTCTGTACGGGTTTCTGAGCGCTCAGTTTATCATTCAGCCACTCATAGCAAGATGGTATACCGATACCCACACAAAACCTCTGTTTTTCTGTTGTCCTGAGCTGAAAAGTAATTCTATTATCTTGTGTCTGAAAAGTAAGCATGTTATACTCTGCTCTTATGGACTTTACATCCACATTAGGGGGACAACCATAGTTAGGCATAGGGCAATATTGTCTGCACCGAAGTGCGAGTCTGATGGGCCATTCAATTTCCACACGGATACAATGTACTACCCAGCTGCCTGTATAATTGTGTTGCAATATAACAGCCGCTTTATGACATAACCGTCCCGCAATGTCGGCCTTCACCATCCCTTCCTTTATCTGGTCCACATCATACAGGAAGGGATCTGGATAGTCCTGGGTTTTCGGAATTGTTCATCCAAAATCTTTCAGATAATAATAGTCATTGTCACTGCATATTTTCACATTTGGGGGGCAACATAAGGGCCAGGCATGGTGAATCAAAACACCCACGACCCACAAATAGGCAGACATCCTCCATTCGTGTCGGAGCATTCCTGCGTTGCTGTTTACTCGATGTCTGTTTCTTGGAAAGGGAGTTGAGCCGCCTGCCACTGACCGGTTTCTTCGTTCCTCTGCAAACGTATTTTGGGGACCTGGGGAGGTGGAGGTGCCGCTACCACAGCAGGCTTTATGTGGGAATGATGTATCCACGACTTCCGTTCTTCCAGGAAGATGGCTGCTTGTGTAGTTAAAAGGACTTGATGTGGTCCTGTAAATCTTGGCTGCAAAGAATCGCCCCTCACGAATTTCTTTGCCCAGACAAAGTCCCCAGGACAGTATGGATGCACCTGGTCCTCAAGGGGCACCGTCTTGGTGGATCCGGCAGCTTTCCACAGTTCACGGAGTCTATTCTGCAGAGAAAGATACTGGGATACAGTTATGTGATCCCCCCCCAATAGTGAAACATCCACATTTGGCAAGCTCCCCCCTTTTGTGGGAGGCCTGCCATACATTAATTCAAACGGCGAGAGCCCTAAGTCTCGGGTAGGGCGGGTGCGCAACTGGAAAAGAACGAGAGGGAGTACCTGAGGCCACCTTAAACCTGTTTCCTGAGTATACTTAGCCAATGCCGTCTTAATTTCCCGGTTCTGTCTCTCCGTCGCCCCGGACGATTGTGGATGATAAACAGTGTGAAATAGATGTTTGATTCCCAGACCTTCTTTGACTTTTGCCAAAATCTGTCCTGTAAAGTGTGTCCCTCGGTCTGAGTCTATTACCTCTGGAACCCCGAACCGCGGTATTATTTCTTTCAGCAGCAATTTGGCCACCGTTGTGGCGGTGGCATTTGTGGTTGGGAATGCCTCTACCCATGCTGTTAAAGGACATACCATGACCAAAAGATGTTTCTTTCCTTCTGCTTTAGGGAGATCAACAAAGTCAATTTGAAGATGTAAAAATGGTGCAGCCGGTACAGGTCTGCCCCCTTGCGGGGCCCTGTTTGGTAAAGCTGGGCCGTTTGCTTGGCAAATGTGACATGCTTTCACTATTGCACCACATACTGGTTGAATTCCGGGAGCATACCAGAAGCGCGTTATCGAATCCACTAGCGGATGTTTACCATAATGACCCCCATGGTCGTGGAACCATTTCGCTGCTGTGTGGTACAAAGCTCTGGGAAGGCATGCTCGACCGTCAGGCATAGTCCATAACTGCTGTTTCAGGATCGCTCCTAGCTCGGTCCATCGCTTCAGTTCCTGTGGGGGTATTGAAACAGATAAGGCGGGACAAAAGCAGTGGTTGCCAGCGCCAAAGTTGGCATACTTATAGGAAGCAGTGCCGCTTGGCGCGCAGTTTGGTCTGCCAGGGCATTTCCTAGTGTCACAGGATCCTGCTCCTTGGTGTGTGCTTTGCAATGCACCACTGCTAGCTGTAAAGATTCAAGAATAGTTTGTAACAACTTTTGCACGAGTTCCAGATGTTGGATTGGTTTACCCCCTGCAGTTGTAAACCCCCTGTATTTCCACAAATGAATGTGACAATGTATAACCCCGAAAGCATACTTGCTATCTGTGAAAATGGTCACCTTTTTACCTGCTGACAATTGACACGCTCTGGCCAGCGCGTAGATTTCTGCTGCTTGCGCTCCCCACCGTCCTGGGAGTGCTGCCGCCTCTACCACATCCCATTGTGTTGTTATTGCAAAACCTGTGTATCTTACCCCATTCTGGTAGTAGGAACTGCCGTCCGTGAAGAGAATGACATCTGATTCCGGTAGCGGTTCATCAGACAGATCGGGTCTGATCTGCAAGGTGGATTGCAAAACTTCTACGCAGTCATGGTCCGGGAAGGGCGGAGGCAACTCGGGCAGGAGGGTAGCTGGGTTTAACGGTCCGCAACGTTCAAACCGCACATTAGGATCCTCTAACAGCTCTGCTTCCAGCTGTTGCTGCCTCTGCGCTGAAAACACTTGCGTGGTACCTTTTCGCAACAAAGCCGAAAGTGCATGCGAAGTCCAGACAGTAGTGGAATGACCGAGGGTCAATCCTTTCATCTTGGTCAAAAGTAAAGCCGCCGCTGTCAGCGTGCGTGTGCATGTGGGGGTCCCACGAGCCACATTGTCAATTTGCTGCGAATAAAACGCCACTGGGAAGTGACTGGGACCGTACAGTTGTGTCAGAACTCCACTAGCTACCCCCGACCTTTCATGAACAAACAAATGAAAGGGTTTACCGTAATTCGGCGGTTTCAAAGACATAGACGTGGCTACACTCTGTTTTAGTAATTCAAATGCCTTTTCATTGTCCCGGCTCCATTGTATCAAATCAGGAGCTTTACTTGCAGTAAGCACGTGTAGCGGTTTGCTCAATTCTCCACAGGATGGCAGCCATGGTCTGCAAAACCCAATCAGTCCCAGGAACCCTCTTAACTGTCTCTTTGTCTTTGGGAGCGGACAATTCTGTATGGTGGAAGCGCGCCCGGGATCCATTTGTCGCCCCTCTGGCGTTAAAATGAACCCCAAATATTTAACTTTCTCTGATAGCCACTGAATTTTCTTCGGGTCGATTTTATGACCCCTTGAATGCAAGTATAGCAGAAAAGCCTTACCGTCTTCTCGCAGCGCCCCCTGGTGTCCGTTCGCAATCAAGATGTCATCGACGTACAAAACAAGAACTGAATCCCCTTTTGGGGTGAACCCCTCGAGGTCGTCCCATAGACACTGGCTAAACACCCCAGGACTATCGCAGTATCCCTGAGGAATTCGGGTCCAAACGAAAGAGTGCTGGTCCCATTCGAACCCGAACAAATGCTGCGAATCTGGGTGGAGAGGGATGCTGAAAAAGGCATTTTTTAGATCAATGACGGTAAACCACTTCGCGTCCCACAGAATCTGACTGGTGATTGTCACCGGGTCTGGAACAACAGTGTGTAAAGGGATCACATACCTGTTTACCGCCCTCAAGTCTTGGCAAAATCTCCACCGGACTGGATCTCCGGGTTTCTTTGGGGGTTTCTTTATAGGTAAAATAGGCGTGTTGCAGGGGGTTCGCTGCGGCCGGATGACTCCTTTTGCGATAAAACCTTCAATTATGGGGCGTATGCCTTCTCTTGCTTCTAATGACAGAGGATACTGGGCAACGTTTGGTGGCAGGAGGAATGGCTTTACCTGAATTCTGACAGGGCTTACCGATCGCAACAATCCCACATCCGTATCCTCTGTGCCCCACAAGTCGGGTGGCAGGTCAATGAGATCTTCTGGTAAGCTGTGACCTATATGTTTGTGTTTAATTGTGTTCCCCACAGGCACCCCCAATACACTCATCAACAAACCCACCCCGTCAGGGGTGCAGGTTAAGGTAGCCTCCAGTTTACATAACATATCACGGCCCATTAAAGAAATAGGGCATGAAGCAGAATAAAGAAAAACATGGTTAAACATTTTATCATTGTATTTTACTTGCAATGGTAACGTTATGCACATAGGTGTGGGGTTTCCGTCTACCCCCATTGTCATTTTCACTTCTTTACTTAACCAACTATCGGATGCAACATTTATCAGGGAATATGTGGCTCCAGTATCCACCAGAAAAGTCACCGTTTGCCCCTGCATGTTTAAGGACAGTCTGGGTTCTTGGATTGGGAGAGAGAGAGAGAGAAAGAAACCTGCCAGAGACATAAGATTCATTAGCCCCGCTCCCAGCCCCTCCCTATCCACATTTAGTCATTGCTGGTTCACTGGGCGTCCGCCGTACTGGTCCCATGAAGCAGGTATCTGTTGAGCGGCAGGTGGAGGTGGGGGCGGAAAATCTGCGTTCGTACCTGTAAAATCTGGGTAAGAAGGGTTGTTAGGGGTATACTGCGCGTCCCCTGTCCTCCACGGACAGTCTTTCTTGAAATGAGTGTACTCTCCACATTGGAAACAAGCCCTATCTCCCTGCCATGAATGCCTCATCTGTCCCCTTCCTCTCTGGTTTCCAGCTCTCAGCCCCCTCGGAAAACCTCTTCCCCTGCCTCGAAATCCTCTATTTGGTGGCTGGCCTCTTATTGCAAGAGCCAGCATTTCAAAATCCTCCTTCTTCTCCTTCTTTCTACTTTTCTCCTTATCTTTGTCCCACACAAAATCTGCTACTTCTAAAATCACAGTCACAGCCTCCCCCCCCATCCGGGTCTGAAATTCAGAAAGTAATCCCTCACCGCTGGCTGCGCTTGGTGAACAAAATTGGCAATGAGGGTCGGATGGTCCAGCACGTTTTCTGGGTTCAAATTAGTATAACTACGTGCTCCCTCTAACAAGCGCGACCAGAATTTTCTGGGAGGTTCGCTGGCTTCTTGTTTGATCGCCATAAATTTAGCTTGGTTGGGGGGTTTCTGTGACATTCCCTCCAAGTGTGTCAAAATCCTATCCCTATCGGTCTGCAGCTGAGCGCGGCGAGGCTGCGTCCAGTCTCCCGCTGCCCAAGCTGCAGCCGTTTGCGCTCGGTCCGACCAAGCTCTATTTGTTGCCGCTTCCGCAGCCCAAGCAGTCTCCATTGTCCACAACCTGCTACGTTCTTCACCTGTCAGTACTCTTCTCAACAAATGCTCCACATCCGAGTACGTCGGATTGTGGCTTTCAAACAACCTGCCTAACAGTTCTCTGATTCTCCTTGGCTGTTCCCCGAAAGTTCCAGCCATTCTACTCCATTCTTTTAAGTCCCATTCCAACCAACTCTTTAGTTCAACCACCTCAGTACGCTGGATATCCCCGTGGCCATCCACGTACGGCTGATCATGTACAAGCAAAGGCATCTCCAACGCTTCTGCCTCTTTTCTTTTCTTTTCCTTTTTTTGCTTGCGCGTGTCCATGCCCCCTGAGGCCCCCTTCTCTTTCCCCTTTTCGTCTGTCTCATCATCTGATACAAATGAAAAGGCCCCTTCCTCCAGATTGGGATCCCTGCCCCCGGGAGCTGGTAGCGGATCCGGAGCAGACGGTATTATAGAATGGTTCAAGACCGTTCTTTTACTTGACGTGTCGTCATTAAAATAATGAGGAGGGGGTTCCTCAATGGACAAAGTTCTCACTGCCATCAAAGTAAGACTATCCCATTTTTGCGACCCTATTTTCCATAGGAGCCAAAATTCCAATTGATCCGGGTGGGTATCCCCAATCCGTCTCCGCACTCCCAGTAGCGGAGCGGTTTCAAAGGACCCACCCCTCGGCCACCGTTCACCCGGCACCGACACTGCAGTCATCCGCGGCCACTCCTCCTCACAGAGCTCTATCATCTTTTTCTTTTTCAGGCCTCTCCTTCGCACAGGCAATTCCTCCTCTTGCCACAGCATACACATGATTCCCAAAGGGCTGTCCTTTACCGGCGCACTCCCTTTATTTCCTTTTTTTTTTTCAATAATTTTTATTCAGATTTTCATAAAACATACAAGACAAAATCATAAAACATTCAAAGACAAAAAACAAAATCAAAAATAGTTAAACAAAAAGAAAAAAAGAAAAAAAAAACAGAAATAAAAAATAAAGAGTAAAATATTGACTTCCCATTTGTCAAAGATCAAATCAGTTATAAGTCTATAATATATAACAATCCTGTCTCTTAAGTCATATTATAAAATCACTTTCCTCCAGTAGTTATCTTACTTAATCATCAAATCTCATAAACATTACTTTATTCTTTCCACAAAAAGTCAAAGAGAGGTTTCAATTCTTTAAGAAATATATCTATCAATTTTTTTTTCCAGATAAGCATATCGATTAATCCATCTCATTACTAATTATGATAATCTTATTGTCATAACCATAGTCAAAATAAACATTTCAATTAATCCATCACATCAGAATCTGTTAGGTTCAGTAATTTCAGTAGCCATTGTTCTATTATCTCTATTAGTTCCATTTTCCATCTTCCATCTTCAGTAGTCTTGTTAAGTCCAGTAATTTCAATATCCAATCTTCCATTATCAGTATTCCATAATAATCTTGCTGTCAAAGCCATAGTCATATAGTAAGAGTCTGATGGGAATTACCTCTATCCCAAATATTTTCTTGCCATCCATTCTGAATAGGTTGCTGAAATACTGCTGTAAAATCATATCTCTGTTCTTTTTTTCAAAATACACTGGGTCATCTCTTAAAAGTTTTTCCATTGTCACATGGCTGCAGTTAATTCCATAGATTTTCTCTATATTGGGCTCCATCACATCATTCCAGTCCAGAAGATTATCCATGCCATTGATAACTTTATCTCTAGAATCTTCATTAATTTCTTCAGAGATAACATTGAGTTCCAAACAATAGATTTTATTTCTAAAGTCCATAGACTCCAAATCTTGTTCCTGTTCCACGTTGGTTCCAATCTCCGGGATCTCCTCTCTCACAGGGACCCCTATTCCAGTCTCCAGGGTCTCCTCTCTCACAGGGACCCCTGTTCCAATCTCCGGGGTCTCCTCTCTCACAGGGACCCCTTCCAGGGTCACCTCTCTCACAGGGACCCTTATATCTTTAATCTCCTGCTTCATTTTACTCAATTCAATTTTCGTTATCTCAATCTCATCCATTATTTTCTGAAACATAGTTATTTCCAGATTTTCAGCCACTTTCTTAATTGCCATTTTAAAAGAAAAATATAGAAAAACCACTTCTTATTTCAGCAACAATTGGGTTAATACTCCAAACTTGGTGACATCACAGTATAAACAGAGCAGACAGCCTTATCTCTCCAATAGTTAAGTAAACAAAATGCAGTTCCCAGGATCGAAACAATTAATGGCAATCGTCAAGAAACAGATTCGTCAAAATAAAATAGACCAAAAAGAGAGTAGTCTCAAAACAGTATAGTATTTTTCAAAATAAAAATCTGGAATAGAAATCTCTCTTCTGTGTATATCTTTAGAATGCAAATCCAGGACAGCTTTTTGCAACAAAAACAGAGATAAGCTATTAATTAGTGCGTAGCAGAGAGAAGTTATGGCTCCCCAGTGAGATGTCAAAAACCGATCAATCTGGCAAATCTCTTTTAAACAGCAACAATTTAAGTCAAGTAAAAGAAAAATATAGAAAGAAGGGTGCTTGCCTGTTAGTGCGTTCTCTCTTAGAAGATAAGATGAACGTTCGCTTTAACAGATAGAGCTTGCTGTTGAAAATCCGTCCCACCTTCGTCGGCTGGACCTCGTCCCATAAATTAATGAGATCTGGTCGTCCCAACAAAAATAGGCTTTGAGGTTAATCTCTTCGTTTCTCCCTACCCGGGAGAAGTTTAATCAGTCAAAAAAAAAAGAAAAAACTGACTGATATATCTGAATAAGCTTCTTTTGAGGCAGGAGCCCGTCTCAAAAGCAGGCACAGGCTAAGTCACCCTTCCCGGAAGTCCGCACTCCCTTTATTTCCCATGACGTCTGATAACGGGTTTTTCCTCAACTGTGCTTTATCCCCAAAGTGTCAAAGCTGCCCGCTTTTATTGATAACCGAGAAAATTCTCTCGTGGCACCTGTTATCAAATTAAGGGGTGCAATGGCAAAAAGGGGGTCCGCACAAGGGATCCCAGACGAGCCCCCAATTGTTAGGTCCAAACCCAACACGCAAGTCGCCCTGTCAACCCCAACTCGCTTATTACACCCGGGAAGAGTGCGGAGTTGAGTGCAAATGAACCCACTATCAGAGATCAAGTAACACGAGACAAAAACCTTTGCAAAGGGGACCCAATACTTACAAGCCGAAGCAGGCCAGCATGGGAACCTCGTTTATTGGTGTCCAAGAGTTTATATAGGCTTACCCCGAAGTTTACAATATCGGGTTCACGTCATAAAGTACAAAAGAAGCAATTGCTAACTGTGATAGCTTTGGGGCATATGAAAGGAGGTAAAGGGGTACAGGGGGAAGGACAAGAGTGGAAACATTAAGACTATCTCCCAGACTCTATGTCTGCATACTTCGCATGTCCTTGAGATAAGCATTATGCAGAAACAGACAAAGGCAACTATCAAGGGGAGGCCCAGCTGCAACCGGGCGCCCCCTAAACTGGAGACAGACATGATATTACTTTGCTTACATATCAAAGGAGTATTACAAGTCAAGGTTTGTGGGACATTGGAATAGCGTTTGACATTTCTATGCAAGGTTCATTTGTAACAATAAGCAAGGCCATAAGCATAAATGTGATACAGAAATGCATAGTAGGGAAGTTTCCAGCTTAAACCGGCTTTTATTATGCGAGCCACTGGAATGAAGGTAAGGGTCAGGTCACCAGGAAATAAACCGACATTTTATATCAAAAGTCAAATAAAGGCCACTTTGGTTCTATTTCCCGTGAAGCCCAAGCTGGTTTAGGTAGGACAAGTGAATTATAGTTTTACAAGCACTGGGGGGGTTTCAATTTATCCCTAACAGCAGTTTTATGAAGAAAAAGTTTTTTTATGAAGAAAGAAATAAAAGAAAATACAACAACGTTCATTATTTTTGGTGTATGATATTTATGGTTTTACAGCAAAACCCTCTTTTTCCTCCACTACCATTTGTTCTTTGACCACCATCTGCACTTTTTCATCAGCTTTTCTGGTCTGCACAATGTGGGAAAACACCCATAGTTACACCAAAGAGTATTTAGATCAATTACTTATGCAACCTTCAATATTTTCCACACAACGACAAGTTCTGAATTTGGATTCGGAAAGTTTAGAAAAACAACAAAAAGATCTAATTAGAAATGAATTGCATGCATCTACTTTACTGGAGTACTGTAGAGTACAACGAATACCTAGAGGTCTACGTATCCTTAAAGCACCAGGTATGTTTTCAGAAAATGAAATGTTTATGCAGAAATGGTGCTCTATCCTTAACAAGTGTTCACAAGATCTGATGATACTAATAATAGACACTTCTAAACAAATTAATGAACAACTTAAAGAAACAGTACGGACAACAATAGAAGATTTTAAAAAAACAGAAACTCCAGATATAATGCACAAACTCTCAAAATTAGATCAAGAATTAAAAAAAGTTCAAGAGGATACAAAGGCTTTTAAATACAAGAAATTTATACGTGACGAGAATGACTATAAACAACAAAAAGTGTATCCATGGCTTTATAAAAAACAGAAAAAAGTGACATTTTCGTTTCATGATGTATCCAGAGGATCAAATACAGACTGGGAAAACACCACGATGGAAAGTAGCGATACAGATAGTATGAGCCATGCGTCTTCCTCTTTTTTAGGAGAGAGAGGGAAGTATCGAAACAACAGCACACGCAATTTCCGCCAAAAACGCTCCAACAATCCTCGATCTCCACCGTACCGTCTACGCAAAAAACGTTAATTGTCAATCTATCAAAGAGAAGCCTCAACCATGCAGAAATAAAAGTTTTAGAAAGAGGACTAACATTTGTTCCCACTCCCAAATACGATCCAGTAGAGATTCGCCTTGATCTATTTCGCATTCTGAGAAACATCAAATTACGAGATCATTTTGGAGAGACTACAGCAATAACACCAGCCACCCCATTTAAGAAAAGATCTCTATTTATGCCACCTAATCCAACAGATCCAGCCATAGTCACATTCGAACGCATGATATACGAAGAATTGGCAAGAATAGAAAAGGAGACTCCTCGTCCCTGGCAAAATATGAGCAAAGAAGAACACTATGCTTTAACGACATTATCTAAAGACTCACAAATAGTTATAAAACCGGCAGACAAAGAGGGTGCGATAGTCATCCAAGATGCTACAACATACAAAACAGAAATAATACACCAACTATCAGATAATAATGCTTATTGTAGATCTTTAGCCGATCCTACTCGAGATATTTCAAATCTTATCCAGACAGTATTAGAAGAAGGACTGATTATGGGATATATCAATGAAGAAGAAAAAAGATTTTTGTACAATATAAATCCACGAATACCAGTTTTTTATACACTTCCAAAAATACACAAAGACAAGTTACCACCACCTGGAAGACCCATAGTTTCGGGATGCAATTCAATTCTAGAGCCATTGTCACAATTTGTAGACTTCTTTTTAAAACCTTTTGTGCAAGAAATTCCATCTTATGTAAAAGACACAACAGACTTCATTAATAAGATTAAAAACTTAAAAATTGAACCAGAAGACAAATTGGTGACTATGGATGTCTGTTCCTTGTATACAAACATTCCTCAGGAATCAGCAATAAGAATTATAGGAGAAACATTAGAAAAAAGATCTGTTAAACATCCACCATCTCACTTTTTGTGTACCCTAGCAGAAATAGCTTTAGAAAAAAATTATTTTAAATTTAACAACGACTTTTATTGGCAAAAGACAGGTGTGGCCATGGGATGCCCCATGGCACCAGAAGTAGCCAATTTGTTTATGGCAGACTATGAATGGGAGATTATGAATTCATGTGAATTTACATCAAATATAAAGAGTTGGTTGAGATATATAGACGACGTATTTTTTGTCTGGACAGGTGAAATACAAAGATTAGCAGAATTCTTCATATGGGTAAACAACAGACACCCCAATATAAAATTTGATTCTGTATATGATGACACCACTGTACATTTTTTAGATTTAGAAATAACTAAGTGTGGACAACAATTAATAACAAATATGTACAAAAAATCTACAGACAGGAATACGTATTTACATTATGAAAGCTCACATCCAATAACCATGAAAAATAATTTACCATATGGACAATTTCTACGCATTAAAAGAAACTGCAGTGACAAAAAAGATTTTGAAAATCATTCACAGTCCCTTAAACAACAATTAATAAACAGAGGGTACCCAACACAAAAAGTAGAAAATAGTTTCAAAGCAGCCTCACAAGATCGCAATATCCTTTTAAAACCACGAACTAAAGAAGTTCCAAAACAAATGCATTGTAGTTTGACTTATAATCATGTCACCAAACAACTACAATATAGCATTAGAAAATATTGGGATATTTTGAGACATGTTCCTGGATGTGCAGCAAAACCAATAATTTCATTCAAAAGAACAAAAAATATAAAAGAACATATAATCAGGAGTACATATACAGAACATCAAAAAATACAAACAACTATATTTGATGCTACAGTGCCCACAGGACATCATGCCTGTGGACACTGTAACTATTGTAAATTTACAGAAAAGAAATTATCTTTTACAAACCCTTTAAATCAACAAGAATTTTTTCTACGACATTTTACCAAATGCATTGTAGTTTGACTTATAATCATGTCACCAAACAACTACAATATAGCATTAGAAAATATTGGGATATTTTACTTGGTTTAAATTGTTGCAGCAAAAAGAGATTTGTCAAATGAATCAGCTTTAAAGAACTTCTGGGTGAGCTATAACTCTTCTCTGTTATTCACGAAATTAACAGTTTATCTCTGTTTCTATTGCAAAAAGCTGTCCTGGAAGTGCATTCTAAAGATATAAACAGAAGAGGGATTTCTATTCCGAGGAACATTATATTGTCTGGGACTATTCTCTTTTTGGTCTATTTTATTTTGACGAATCTGCTTCTTCACGACGCCACTAACTGTTTTGATGCTGGAAACTAAATTTGTTTTGCATTCTTGAACATAGAGAGATAAGGCAGGTTGCTCTGTTTATACTGTGATGTCATCAAGCCTGGAATATTAACCCAATTGTTGCTGAAATAAGAAGTGGTTCTTCTTTATTTTTGTTTTGCTTTGTTTTCGTGGTTTTAAAAATGGCAATCAAGAAAGTGGCTGAGAATCTGGAAGTAATTATGTTTCAGAAAATAATGGATGAGATTGAGATAACGAAACAAACCCTCCGACAGGGTAGTAAGGAGCTGAAAATTGAACTGAGCAAAATGACGCAGGAGCTTAAAGAAATAGGGGATCCTGTGAGAGAGGAGAATGAGATCAGAGATGAGAAAAGAAAAAATAAAGGGAAGATACAAGCCCTGGAGATTGGAACAAATGTGGAATTGGAAAAAGATCTGGAGTTTATGGATTTTAGAAATAAAATCTACTGTTTGGAATTTAACGTTATCTCTGAAGAAATTAATGAAGATATTAGAGATAAAGTTATCAATGGCTTGGATAATCTTCTGGACTGGAATGATGTGATGGAGCTTGATATAGAGAAAATCTATGGAATTAACTGCAGCCATGTGACAATGGAAAAACTCTTAAGAGATGAGCCAGTGCATTTTGTAAAAAAGAAGAACACAGATATGACTTTACAACAGTATTTCAGCAACTTATTCAGAATGGATGGCAAGAAAATATTTGGGATAGAGGAAATTCCCATCAGACTCTTATTATATGACTATGGCTACAACAGCAAGATTATTATGGAATACTGATAATGGAAGATTGGACACTGAAATTACTGGACTTAACAGGACTATTGAAGATGGAAGATGGAACTAATAGGGATAATGGAATAATGGCTATTGAAATTATTGGACCTAACAGATTCTGATGAGATGGATTAATCGAAATGTTTATTTGGACTATGGTTATGACAATAAGATTATTATAATTATTAACGAGATGGATTAATTGACATGTTTATTTGGAGAAAAATTGATAGATATATTTCTTGAATTGAAACCTCTCTTTGACTTTTTGTGGAAAGAATAAAGTAATGTTTATGAGATTTGATGATTAATTAAGATAACTACTGGAGGAAAGTGATTTTATAATATGATTTAAGAGACAGGATTGTTATATATTGTAGACCTATAACTGATTTGATATGTGACAAATGGGAAGTCAACATTTTATTTTTTTTTGTTTAATCATTTTTGTTTTGTTTTGTTTTTTGTCTTTGAATGTTTTATGATTTTGTTTTCTATGTTTTATGAAAATTTGAATAAAAATTATTGTAAAAAAAAGAAGAAAATATTGGGATATTTTGAGACATGTTCCTGGATGTGCAGCAAAACCAATAATTTCATTCAAAAGAACAAAAAATATAAAAGAACATATAATCAGGAGTACATATACAGAACATCAAAAAATACAAACAACTATATTTGATGCTACAGTGCCCACAGGACATCATGCCTGTGGACACTGTAACTATTGTAAATTTACAGAAAAGAAATTATCTTTTACAAACCCTTTAAATCAACAAGAATTTTTTCTACGACATTTTACCACTTGCACAACCACACAAGTGATATACATCATAGAATGCAGTTGCCCCAAATTATATGTAGGACAGACATCAAGATCCTTAAAAACAAGAATAGGAGAACATCTAAGTAACATAAGATGTAAGAGACAGGGATCTTCGTTGGCTGAACATTTTTCAGAGTGTAATCATACAGTAAAAGACTTTAAATTTTGGGGTGTAGAAAAAATACGAAAACAAGACAACAAACTACTCTTAAAAAGGGAAATGTGGTGGATTTTAACTTTACAAACTTTATCCCCTTCAAGCTTGAATGGAGATATAGACTTTCTTCCTCTTTTGTAAACATAAATGAATTGGGAGACGTTCCCTTTTAGAGAAACGCAAGCAATGGTCAAGGAATACACAAAACAGCTGAGCAATGATTCATATGCAAAACGAAGCCTTTTATAAGAGATCCTCAGATATTAGAATAGTAAGAACAAAGTGAATGACAGTAAGAAAGAGACGTCACTAGGAGAAGTGAAGTGTAAGTAATTTTAAAATGAAAAATATTTTGTCATTAATAATGTTATAATGTGTAAAAATATATTTTTTTAAAAAATGATATGTGTAAATATGTTTATGTCGTAGCCCCTGACGAAGGCTATTAACCAAAGCCGAAATGCGTTGGGCAGTTTTATGAAGAAAAAGTTTTTTTATGAAGAAAGAAATAAAAGAAAATACAACAACGTTCATTATTTTTGGTGTATGATATTTATGGTTTTACAGCAAAACCCTCTTTTTCCTCTACTACCATTAGATCTATGGACGTTGCCTTGACTTCCATCATGGAACCAAGGAGGGATATAAATATAATTTAGTGGGAATGAATGCAAGAAGCTGCAAACTGGGTCAAGCTGCTTATGCTCCAGTGCCAGAACTAATTTTTAAAATGATCTTAGTTAAATATGAATCCAAGGGGAGTGGAATAAAGGGTAGAGAACATCTGAGGAACCACAAAAGAATGGATCTGGAGAAAGCTGCTTATCTTAGTTGAATATGTTGCAAAGTTCCCTGGCAACTTGCTCATACCACGAAAAGATAGAATCTAGATTGCTTTGCATTTGTTTTAGAGTGTTTTTAGTGTTTTGTTTGTTGCCCTGGGCTCCTTCTGGGAGGAAGGGTAGGATATAAATTTTAATCATTATATCATCATCTGCATAACAACTAGCCATTGTGCAGGCCTCATGAAGAATGTGCACATAATCCATCTGTGAAGGGTGCACATTTCCTGGTCAATATACATAGTTTGCAACAGGCCTCAAGAAATGTGCATATATTGGCTGAATTTTGTATATTTTCCGGTCATTGTGCCATTCCTGACCCAGTCCACTACTGTCAAATTACCTGCCCTCTGCCTTTTGCCCTGGCCGGGATAAAAAGTACTCAGTAGCATTAGATAGATTTATTTATTTCAGTCATTGACCAGCTCATGTAAAACACAGTACTTAAAATCCAAAACAATATAAAATACAGTAGAATTTTACCACTAACATTTGGATTATGTGCACATTCGCCATGATGCCAGGTGAATGTGCACAACGGCCAGTTGTTATGCACATTAACCATTCAACTTACATTTATGTGTGTATGTATATATATTACATACAGTACATATTCATACACAGTCATGCTAGGTGAAATTGCATTAAATTTATCTGGTGCAATGCACTAGAAAATGCATATGAATCTTCATGCAGACTTTTTAAAAAAAGAACTGCAAAGTCATGTGGAAATGAGGAAAACTTGACTGGAAAAATGAGAAAGTGAGAGAAACTATTGACAGATCCCTCCATCTCTAATTTAGAACCATGGAGTTGGATGACAAACAGATCAAAATATTATTAATTCTAAAATTTATCAATCTGATTTCTATTAAAATTATTGCTCAAAAGCACCTGACCAATTTTTCTTATACCCTGCTTTTCCCCTGCGCAAAAGGAGTTGCTCAAAGCAGCTTATGAATAAAACAAACAAAACAAAATAAATGCAAGAATAACAGAAACAAAAACAGAAACAAAAAGACAAAAGAGCCGCACCAAAAATCAATGCATTAAACAGCAACAGAATTAAAAGCTTGCAGACGATGTAGCAGCACATCTACTCTGCATGCAGAAGGTCCCTGGTTCAGTCCCTGACATCTCCAGACAGGCCTGGGAGAGACTCCTGCCTGAAACCCTGGAAAGCCTCAATCCGTCTGTGTAGACAGTACTGAACTAGATGGGCCAATGGGTCTGACTCACTATAAGGCAGCTTCCTATGTTCCAACATTTAAAAAGTTTCCAGTCTTTAGTGGTACAACCCGGACAAAAATGTATGATCTCAAGTGAGACCAAGAGGAGCTCCTAAAGCTATAGCCCTAAAGAGGCTTAGGTGGCTGGTGCCCATTGGAATGGAAAGAGAGACCAATGGCAGGTGGAGCCCAGTGCTTCAGCACCATGGACAGCTCCTTGAAAGTTCGAACAAATACCTGGAGTGAATTCCACTGCCCCACTGACATGGAGCCACCAGTCACCGCTGGTGGAGCCAGAGCCCATGACAGGCTGAGCCAACGCATTCAAGTTTTGCCCGCTATCTTCCTCTCTGCTGAGTTCTACAAGGGCAAACTGGGACTATGGGTGAAGGAACTGACAGCCAGTGCACCACCTCCACAGGCAGGTTGCAAGAAACAAGGGAGGCAGGTGTGGGCTGGCTGAAGGCAAATTGGGTTTGGTGGGGCAAATAGACCAGCCTCCACTGCCAGAGGATAAGCCCATTTGAATGCAGTGGGACATTTCTGAATAAATATGCTTAGTACTGTCTTGCCAGATAAATGACAGCTGTTGTATTAAACCTCTTCCCTCCCCCCCCAAAGCCTCTCCCACTTAATTATCTTCAGATTTAAGATAATGCCGTTGATGTATTTCATGCATAGTTAGCATCTGAAACAGTCTGACTTCATGGGAAAGATTACTGCAAGTTGTGCTGGAAAAAAATAAGTATTTGGCTTTTGGAAGTAGGGATTTGAGACAATAATCAATTGCAGGGTAAATTAAATTACTTATTAAATACACACTGTGCCAACTATAGAGGCAGCCACTTGAAAAGCCCTACTGAAAGAAATGACTTGGCTAGAGACAAAGCTAGGTTGATAGTAGCTGCTACACAGGCAGATTATTTATAATTTATCTGCATTTATAACCAATTCCCAAAGGCTCAGGCTGAGAGACAATTAATCGATTAAACAAGATTAAGGGGGTTAAATAAAACTTGCACTGCTATGTTAATTCCATGCTCAACTTCCAGCCACTGAGAGCTGATCTACATGTTGAGAAAAAGCATGTGATACAGTCATCTCAGAAGGAAACCACTTCAGCAAGCAGCTGGAGGGTATCACGTGTTTATTTATTATCTTCTAAATGTATGAAACACTTAACGACCTGAGGCCATCAAATCAGCGTACAAGGTAAAAAGAAAAGAAAATACAAAAATAGCATATTCTAAAAACAATAACACTATGAATGTGCACTTCATATTTCATAAATGACTGGGTCATACCTCAGGAAAAGCCATCATAAATAAAAACTAGGGCTGTGCACAGCCCCACCCCGCTTGCCCTGTGGTTCCAATCCAAGGGGTCTTCAGGTCAACCCACCCTGGGTTATCTGTGGGACCACTCCCCTGTTTCGCCTTCGATTTTCTCCCGAATAAGTTTGGGGACAGGGCTACTGTTTAATTAGGGTTTTAAAACCCTAACTAAACATGCAGCAGGAAGAGTGGTGGAGACCTTGCGTCTCCTCCTCCTCCCCACGGCTGAGATGGGGGTCAAAGCTGCAGGGTGCCGCAGTGCCTCTTCCCACGATCAATGCCTCAGTAGAGGCATTGGGGAGGAGGCTTTGTGGCACCTGCAGAATTGCCCCTCCTCACTTTGTGTTTTCTAATTACAGTAAAGGCAGTGCAGCAGCTAGTTGACATAGCAAGTGCAAGACATAGAAAAGCCCACATACCTTTTTTTATTTATCGGGGTTTTGGGGTCAACCATTGGGATAGACTTTTTTTTCCCAATTGTGGCCCTTGAATTTCTCCCTCAGGCTCCATGTGCACTATACATTTAAAAGGTAAAGGTAAAGGTGTCCCCGCACTTATAGTGCAAGTCATTTCCGACTCTTAGGGTGACACTTTACTAGGCAGACCGTATATATGGGGTGGGATTGCCAGTTCCTTCCCCGGCCTTTCTTTACCCCCCAGCACATGCCGGGTACTCATTTTACTGACCACGGATGGATGGAAGGCTGAGTGGACCTCGACCCCTTTTACCGGAGATTCGACTTCCTCCTTCCGTTGGAATCGAACTCTGGCCGTGAGCAGAGCTTCGGCTGCGTTACCGCCGCTTACCGCTCTGCGCCATGGAGGATCTTCGGATACATTTAAAGCAGTATCATACTACTTTAAACAGTCATGGCTTCCCCCAAAGAATCCTGGGAAGTTGTAGTAGAGTGGTTTAATAATCAGTCCCTCTTCCCAGGGAAATTTGGGAATTGTAGCTCTGTGAGGGGAACCCTAACAACTCACAGCACCCTTAACAAATCACAGGATTCTTGGGGGGGGCAAACCATGACTGGTAGCACAATACTGCTTTAAATGTATAGTGCAAAGGGGGCCTCAGAAATGCCTGTTTAAATTGTCACTTTTATTCTTTTAAGTGGCCACCCAAGATCTTTTTATGTAGACTGACATTAGGCATGCACGATTTTTACTGATACTTTTGTCTCAGATGATTTTGATACTGGTCTTATGTTGTTTCTTTTCTTTTCTAAACCTACCCTGTTAGGGACAAGACTAAGATAGAAGTCTTCCCCTAACAGGATGCTAGCTTTCTGTGTAGATTTGTGGGGTTTTTTTTTGTATGTTTAATAATAGGAGCCACCCCTTACGATTTAAAATGGTACATCCCAGACACAGGTTTACCACCTCCATGAAAACTAGACCTTTAGGACCCCCCAAGGCAGGGGAGAGTTGGATTTCCTTTTACTTCTCCCTCAAATCATGCTTGACAATACAGAACCAAACTGCCAGCCTCCACCAGCCTGGTACCCTTCATATGTTTGCTGGAGTATGTGATGCTCCTGTAAATGTTGTACAGTAATTATGGTAAGTGTCGGTTTTGTAGGGTAAATGTGGTAAGTACAGTGAGTGAGAGGGGGAGTACATGTGTTGGAATGTTGAGGAATGCTGAATTGTGATTGGCTGAGCGTCTGGGTGGTTGAAGGTATAAATGAGAGAATGGCAGTTGGTTGGGTTGTTGTTGGTTCTGGGTTTTGGAGGGGTTGATTTGTGTTTAGGTGGGTAGTGAGGCAGGTTTAGGACTAAGCTATATAAAGAGAAATCTATTATATGTAACCACACACATGTTGACTCAACTTAAAGTAATCTTGTTTATTCCTTGTGTTATTAAATAAATAGTTTTGGTTTAACATCACGCCTGATCCTTGGTTGGGATATTACAGACCAGAAGGGTGGGCAAAGCAAATACCAAAGCTGGGAACAGCATCAATGGTGGCAGCGGTGAAGGGATAGTGTAATAGCAGCAGGTATCTAAAGCAACCCAGGGCTGTAATCTTTGAAGGCAGAAATATGCAGGGGGTGTGTGCACCCAGACACTACGTAGCAATCTGAGGAGGAGACTAAGGCACAGTCTCTGGGCAATATTGCGTTACAGAGTGTCAGGTGGTGGTGCCTAGTAGTGGGATCGTGAGAGACCTGTGCTAGAACCTGTGAGAGATATGTTATGAGACCAGACCCTGAGTAGGGGTCTGACAGAGTACAACTCCCAACAGCCTCAGCCAGCACGGTCAATGGTTAGGGATTATAGGAGTTGTAGTCCAAAACAACTGGAGGGCAGCAGGTTGGGGAAGGCATCCACAAGTACTATGGTGAACAGACAAACTAAGGAGAAATAAGAATTTGGAAATAGGAACAACATGTGTGGGAAGGACATGGAAATTATTTTTGCACCTGCCTGTGATTCTGACAAATTTTTCAATTCTACACACAATTAAAAACCAATGATGCAACTTCTTTGGAATGAAAAACATCAGTTGAGCATATTGGTAGAAGCTGCTCTGAGATAGCCCATGTAATTTACACAGTGTTCCAAATTAAGCCATTGAATTGAAAGATAGATGCCAGCACAGTGTGTTTTTCTGAGCAACAGCATTCTCTGGTGATTATTATAGCACAAAGATGAGGAAACTAAAAAGCAAATAAACTGGAGATGGAGGGAAAAAATGAATTAGGTTTATACCACCCACAGTCACCCAACCTTACTGATTCAGTTAAGAAATTCCCCTAACCGACCTCACCAGAAACTCCTAACATTTTCATTTCAAGGAATCAGGGATGGGTGAGAATTTCGATTCAGTTCGCATTTCAAGCAGAATTTATCAAATCCGCAATTTCCAAAACAATTTGAGAACCGGAACACAGCCATTCTTGAAAATTCACATTTATTAGAATTTTGGGATGCAGTTTGCCAACTGAACAACATTTACAAAAATGCTTATATTAGGGGAAAGTGTGCATAAAATTGAATACATGAGTGAAAATAACATGCAAAAAGGCATGAAATGTTGAGAAATGGCTTACAAAAATGTGTAGCTTTCTCCAAACTGCCTACAAAAATGTTTATTTGGAGAAATTCGCACTAAAATGGTGGAGAACTTTCATGACTTTTTTTTTTTTGATTTGGTAGACAGAGGACGCCTCTGGCAGAAACTTGGCACTACAAATATAGACAAACGGTTACTTCTACTCCTGCAAATTTTGTACTCTGACACATCCCTTAGGGTGAGACTAGGGGCTAATGGTCAACTTTCAGAGGCGATCCCTACCTATCGTGGGGTTCGCCAGGGCTGTTTACTAGCCCCCTTTCTTTTTAACTTTTATATAAACAATATCGTACAGGAACTTTCAGGCTCAATGTATTTTCCACCCTCAATTTTATCTGTTAAACTTTCTGTTTAACTTTATGCCGACGATCTGGCCCTCATCTCAACCACTCAAGTTGGAATGGGGAGGCTGTTACACAGCCTGGGCCTATTTTGTGCTAAGGAACGTCTCCTCATTAATTGCTCCAAGACGAAAGTGGTAGTGTTTGGGAAAAAACGAACCAAACACGTCTGGAGACTTAATAACAAGATTATACAACAGCAACAGAGTTACCGTTACCTGGGCCTTAATTCTACTTCCTATCTGTCCTGGAATTCCCATCTTGACTCTGTCAGGCTGAAGGCTGCCCATTCTATACATCAGCTATGCCGTTTTTTCACCCGCAAGAGAGGTAGTTTGGTTCCCCCTGCCCTGCAAATCTTTCGCAGGAAGATAATTCCACAGCTGTTATATGGGGCAGAGATCTGGGGTTATGGCAACATCTCTTCTCTTGAAAAAGTTCAGAACGCTTACCTCAGGTTTATTCTGGCTACCCCCCGTGGCACGCCAGCTTCTCTATTAAGGTTACAGACTGGCTCGCACCCGATAGAATCGCTGGCTCATGCCGCTTTGGCTTCCTACTGGTTGCGGTTTGCTGGCATGGATGATTCCTGTCTACCTAAAAAGTGTTTTCTCGAACAACTCCAATCATCTTATCACTCTACTTGGTTAAATCGAACCAAATCTAAATTGGCCACTTACGGGATCTCCATAGCCCTTTTACCTTCACACCTTTCTTTGAGGGCAAAAAAACTGCTGAAGGACAGGATCTTTTTATATGCCCAAAGATGGACGCTTTATTCAACTTCCCAAATGTCCTTCTCCTTATGGTACCCTTGGTACAAGACGACATTTAGTATGGAGTAATATTTTTCCTTCCTTTCTGTTCCATCGTTGAGGAGGTCTTTTACTGCCTTACGCCTCCAAACCATGCCCTCGGCTATCCTTGAGGGTCGTTATGCTAACATGCCCCACCACTCTCGAGTTTGTATATGTCATTCGGGTGAGGTGGAGGATGTGGCCCATTACCTTCTGAGATGCCCTCTTTATAAAGATCCCAGGTCTAAAATTTTATTTCCCATAATCCACCCTATGTCAGATAGGCCTGTGCCGGAACTAATATCCATTCTTCTGGCCGGTACGGATACTCATATAACATTTCGGGTCGCCAACTTTGCTTTGGCAGCCGGGAAGATCAGGGCTAATTATGTAAAACAATTAGAGTCGGTTTGATATTGTTTTCGTTGATTTAAATTTACATGCATACGTCTACTAACGTAGGTTTTTATGTATGAATGTATATATTTATTTTTGGATGTTTTTGGTGTATTCTGTAGTGTTTTGTGTATTTTATGCATTTTTGGTTTTTTGCGGTGGCTAATTGCTTTGAGCTATAAAGGTTATTACTTACGTACTAATTTTCATGAGGATTTTTTTTTTTAAATTCACAGATTGCTGTAGAAATGTAGAGAACTGAATTTAACACTGGAAAAATGAGAAACTGAGAGAACCGAAACAGACAGATCTTTCCATCCCTACAAGGAACACAGTCATGTTCCTGGTCCACCATCACCCATCATTTTTTGTCCATCGCCAAGAAAATCTTCAAGCAAGCCAAACCTAAAGGGGTCGATGCAACAAAGTCATAGTAGACAAGCTTCTCTTCCATAGCTCAATGAGAAAAGAAATCCTCAACAAGTCATAACTCTTTTTTCATAGAGACTGTTATGATATTACTTTCCTCTACTTGCATTATGAAAATATATCTATGGACACATTCAGATGTGAGTCTTTGTAATAACAAACTGGTCATAAATGTGTATCAGGCAATAATCTCAGATCATTCTCCATTTTTTTACATGTTTTAGACAGTAATGGGATGAGATCCCCAGAGATGCACACGTACATATTTTTTAAAAATTACAGTTGTATCCTACCCTTCCTTCTGGAAAGTTTGAGTGTTACACAGGAAGGGTGTCTCATTTTATCCATATGATAGTTACTTCCAGGGCTGCATAGTGAGTCTGTGGAGCTAACATTAAAGTATTTACTATGCAGTACAGCTGGGGTGGAACCTGCCGCCCTCCAAATTTTGCTGGACTGTTCCCATCATCACCGACCATTTGCCATGCTGGCTGGGACTGAAGGGAGCTGGAGTCCAACAGCATCTACAGGACCACTGATTTCCCATCCCTATAATAACGGGCTATTTAGCTCTAGAATGACTCCTCCCACCTAGGCCATTGGCTCCATTGACCTTGAAGGGCTATAAAGGCTTCCATTGTCAGGCTGGAATTGTATGAATTTACCTTGTATGATTCCTGATTCATTTGAGAGATAAATTAAGTAAATTACCCAAACCTCTAAGTGGTTTACATAACCACTGAGAGCCCATCAATAGTACATCATTCTGAAGTTTTGTGAGAGGGCAGTATATGAATAGTTTTTTGAATAAATAAATTGCTGTCAGTCATGGTAAGCCTATGGAGCTTACACGTTTAGAGGTAGTTTGTTAATGAATACGAGTTGTTGGGAAACGGCAGCAGTGGAGGATTATTGCCTTCATGTTCTGCACTTGTGGGCCAGTATGGGAAACAAGATGTTGCACTAGTTGGATCTTTGGTCTGATACAGCAAGACTCTTCTATGTTCTTATGTATAGGATCCACAAAGAGATCTGTGAAGGCTTTGAATCAGGCCTACCTGACCCCTTCCAAGCTTAATACTTTGTTCATTACACCATAGTACTTTTCTCCAATATACAATGTGCTTGCAATCCCTTTTCCAATTCCAACCCATCCCACTGTCTTTTTCTAGCAACCAGGCAGTTCAGTATAAAGGCACAAAAAGAACAAAGAATCCCACTGGATGCCATCTTCCACTTCACTACCCCAGCTCCAGAAAATCCTGCTGGATTATTGATGTGACCTCTGGACTTGTCAGCAACCTGAGAAAGATCTCACAAGGCCATTCAAGCATGCAGGTGAAAGCCCACTTTCCTGTTTGGGCCATGAGAAGTCTGCCATGTAAGCACCAAGCAGTATCAGCTCCCTTCCTTTCCCACCCCCACAATTCTAATTAAAAGATCAGAGTTGCCTCATCGAGCAGGTTTTGGGTAAAATGATTTCTTAGAAACTCCTGATTTTTTTTTTTTAAAAGAAAAGACTGCAGTGGAGGAAAATGACAGCATTAATTTGACTGGGTTACTCTCTCTCTCTCTCCCCACCTCCCAATTCCAGAGCAGTTCATTAAAATCCTAAACAGGTGGCATCTTTGGCAGCCCAAGTGTGTATATGCAGCAGACAGATTTATTATGCCTTTCATTTTTTAAAATATTTATGCAAGGATAGAGACAGTGAGATAAAATACCTTCCTTGTCTGAGCATCCTGTTCAAGGCTGCTGTGAAAACTGTCACATCAATCAAAGCAGGCCATAAAGATGTTATCGTCTGTTTTATAATTATCATCAATTAAGAACAAACTTTGGAACTCTCTCTGTCTCTGTCTCTCTCTTTGAGGGACTGTTATCTTATTTCACTTCCGAAACAAGCCCAGCCATTTGGCATTGACAGAGAAAGGAGATTCCATAAAACAGGGCATGTAACTAGAGTAGCAATTTGCAATAACTGACTATAAAGAGGTTCCCAAAAGGCACAGAACAGAACTGATGTGATGATGTATGTACCTTCCTTTTTCAACAAGCCTTTTAGAGACCTTATCTCAGTCTGTGTCTGTTGGAATTGCTTTTTAAGATTTTTTTTTAAGCTTTGTAAAAATATATATTTTAAATGATGTTTTGTTTTAATATATTTTAAAAGTCTGCTTTTATGATGTTTTGGAGTGTTTTTAGTGTTTTTGTTTGCCACCCTGGGCTCCTACTTGGAGGAAGGGTGGGATATAAATTTAATAAATAAATAAATAATATGCAGAACATCTATTGGTTCAAGACAGGCTGTATTGTAGTTATCTGATAAGGACAGGTAAGCGATATGGAGCATGATAAGGAAAGGCTTCTTTTGATTTGTAAAGCACTATATTGACTGGGGTTGGGAGGGGTACTTCAACAACCACCTTCTTCCATATGAACTTGCTGGGGCCCTAGTTCAGCTTCAGAGGTCCTGTTTCCTGTCCTTTGTAGGTTTGATGGGCAGGTGTGCAGAACAGCAGCTTTTGGGTGGCACTGAAATTGTCCTTCTGACGAGGTCCAGTATTCCCACTTGCCCTATCTTCCCTGCACTTTGGTGGGTTTTGAAAACCTATTTATTTGGATAGATACTCACTCCCTTCAGATCTCCCATGTAATGTTTTAACCTGCTGCTGCTGCCTCATTGTTTTATATATTGCTGCTATTAAAAAGCCCAGCGGAGCTTTTTAAAATTGTACGAGGGCTTTTACATTCTGGCCCTCGGGACATTATAGATTCATCTGTAGCCCGCTGTGATGAATTTGCCAGGCATTTTCAAGATAAGATCGCTTGCATTCGTCGGGACTTAGACTCCAATATTATAGCAGTTGGTCCTAATGAAGCATCCAGAGCATGGTCTTGTCCCCATTTATTGGATGAGTTCCAGTCGGTGCAGCTCGAGGATGTTGACAAGATCCTTGGACTGGTGCGGGCGACCACGTCTGTTCTGGATCCTTGCCCCTCTTGGCTGGTGAAAGCTAGCAGGTCCGGAACCGCCGACTGGGCCAAGGAGGTAATAAATGCCTCTTTAAGAGAGGGAGTGGTCCCTGACTGCCTAAAAGAGGCGGTGGTGAGACCACTCCTGAAGAAACCCTCCTTGGACCCAGATAACCTGAACAACTATAGACCTGTGGTGAATGTTCCGTTCCTGGGCAAGGTCCTGGAACGGGTGGTTGCCGGCCAGCTCCAGGGGCTCTTGGATGACACTGATTATCTTGATCCATTTCAATCCAGTTTTAGGCCCGGTTTTGGCACCGAAACAGCCTTGGTCGCCCTGTATGATGACCTCTGTCGGGAGAGGGACAGGGGGAGTGTGACTCTGTTGATTCTCCTTGATCTCTCAGCTGCTTTTGATACCATCGACCATGGTATCCTTCTGGGGAGACTCACGGAGTTGGGAGTCGGGGGTACTGCTTGGCAGTGGCTCCGCTCCTACTTGATGGGTCGTCACCAGAAGGTAGTGCTTGGGGAACACTGCTCGACACCCTGGACTCTCCGTTGTGGAGTCCCGCAGGGATCGGTACTGTCCCCCATGCTTTTCAACATCTACATGCAGCCGCTGGGTACGGTCATCAGGAGTTTTGGGGTGCGTTGTCATCAGTATGCTGATGACACACAGCTCTATTTCTCCTTTTCATCCTCTTCAGGTGAGGCTGTTAACGTACTAAACCGTTGCCTGACCGTGATAATGGACTGGATGGGGGCTAATAAACTGAAGCTCAATCCAGACAAGACCGAGACGCTGCTGGTGAGTGCCTTCACTGCCCAGATGGAGGATGTTCATCCTGTTCTTGATGGGGTTACACTCCCCTTGAAGGAACAGGTTCGTAGCTTGGGAGTTCTTTTCGATCCTTCCTTGTCTCTCGAGGCCCAGGTGGCCTTGGTGGCACGGAATGCTTTCTACCATCTTTGATTGGTAGCCCAGCTACGTCCCTATCTGGACAGTGATGACCTCGCCTCAGTTGTTCATGCTCTGGTAACTTCTAGGTTGGACTACTGCAATGCGCTCTACGTTGGGCTGCCCTTGAAGATAGTTCGGAAACTACAGTTAGTCCAGAATGCAGCGGCCAGACTATTGATGCAGACCAGACGGTCCGCTCATATAACACCTGTTCTGGCCTGTCTGCACTGGCTTCCTATTTGTTTCCAGGCTAAATTCAAAGTGCTGCTTTTGACCTATAAAGCCCTACATGGCATGGGACCGCAATACCTGGTGGAACGCCTCTCCCAATATGAAACTACCCGTACACTGCGCTCGACATCTAAGTCCCTCCTCCGATTGCCATCACATCGAGAAGCTCGGAGGGCGGTGACTAGATCCAGGGCCTTTTTGGTGGTGGCCCCCGAATTGGAATAGTCTCCCCGATGAGGTACACCTGGCGCCAATGCTGCTATCTTTTCGGCGCCAGGTGAAAACCTTTTTATACTCCCAGGCATTTTAAAATTTTTTAAATATTCTATTTTTTAAAAAAAATGTTTTATAGTGTATTTTAAAACAGTATTTCATTACTGGTATATTCTGATGTTGTTTGGTTTTTGTTCTTTGTTTGTTTTGCTTTTTGATTTTCTAATATTTGTTCTATTCATATATTTTCTTGTTTATCCTCTATGTACACCGCCCAGAGAGCCTTTTTGGCTTAGGGCGGTATATAAATTAAATAAAATAAATAAATTAAATAAATAAATAAAATTTTGCAAATCACACAGATCATTGTGGGAAAACTGGGGTGTACATTTCATAAATTATATAGCAAGTGAAACAAATTGTTGTAGCGTGGGATGCTCTTGTTCAGGGTTCTAGCCAGCCAGCAATGCCCTTTTCCAAGATACTCCATTTCATTCTCCCTCTCTACTTTTCAGGTTTCCCTCTTCAATAGACACTCAGTCTTCTATGGCCACTAAAGATGCTCATTCCTCATTGGGTTATTTTGGGTTCCCCCCTTCCTTAGGGTTTCCTCCCTTAAGATTTTCTCTACTCTCAGGTTTGGAGTCCCTCCAAACCTGCTGATACCACTCTCTTGTGCAGTTAAGGTAGAGACACACTTACTGTTGTGCTGGTTCCAGTGCATCTCCTCTGTTTGCTGAAAACAGAGGCACATGACAATAGTCAAACTCTACCCCTTTTTACTCTAAAACCTGGTCAGATCAGCTCAATTGTGTGTGTTTTTTTTAAAAAAAATTAGCTTCCGACACATTTTGCAATTGATTGGTAGATCAACCTGTTGCCGCTCCAGGTGTGGCCAATGGAAACGCTTTGCCGTAGGCTCAGGCAGAGACAGTGATTAGCTCAACACTTGGCTGTGGGAGGTCCTGAAAGGTCTGAAGTGAGCAGTGGGGAAGGGAGGTATGTCCAGCAGAGGGCAGAATCACTTCAAAACACAGGCAGAAAAAACATTCTTGCTGCTTTTGAAGCGACCAGTGTGCTGATGACAGCCTTAGGCTACATAGGGACAGGCACTTGGAAAATAGCTTTGTCATGAGTATATAGCTGGGATTCCCAAACTGTGATCCACATATCACCAGTGGTCTGCAAGTGTCATTCAGGTGGTCTGCAGCGTGTCTGCATTAAATATTCATGTTGAATTTTAATTATATTTGTATTCTTTTATTTCTTATATTTTATTGTATTGTATTATAGTTTGAATTCTACAGAATGCAAACTGTGATATAATAAAATGCAATGTAAGAGGCAAAAGAAGCAATGAAATCAATTAAAAACCACACCGCATCTAGCGCAGTGCATCGCAAGTGCTCCAGCAGGCAGAAAAATAACAAAGTGGTCTGCCAAAGCCATCAACAATTTTCAAGTGGTCCGTGGGGGAAAACATTAGGAACCACCAGTATGTAGGATAATAGTAATAAGCCAAGTCGAAGATTGTGCTCAACGGCTCATGGTCTTTTTTTTTTTTTTTTAATGCACTGCTTTCACTCTCTTGCATCAGCAAACTAAAACTTACTGTTATGGGTAACTTATCACAGTCAGTCATCTGGGTGGATACAGAAAGCCATTATGCAATGTATTCTACCTCACAGTTGCGCCTGAAGTAATAATTCCCTTTATCACTTGGCAGAGTGATATGTAGCAAACAAGCTCACCCAGGAGGTGAGGCTAGCAAGTTCGTTCCTTCTTCTGTTTAAGGAAAAGATCTCCAGATAGTTATGTGAAAAAAGAAAACAAAAACTGGAAATCAATCAATGCGATGCTGCGATTTGATAAGCTATAAATGTTTATTTCTATGGCTATTCCAATAAGCTAAGACAAATGCAGAAGTAAAACGGGAGACTTTCCAGAACCGAAAACATTAATCACGCCTGAGAGTCAGTGCAAGTTGGCGTTTCAAAGCTCCCTAGAGACTCGGTTGCTGCTTTACCAGGTGGATTCTATTTGATATTCAGCCTACGTCTCTGCTTCTCAAGACATTCACTTGATATTATGATGCTTCCTTTACATTTCTCACGTTCTAATATATATTCAGACCATTCTGCAATTAAAATAAAGTAGTGTTTGGAAGGCATGATACCAGGGCTGGCCCAACACACTTTGCTGCCTGAGGCAAAAGACAAGATGGACCTCCCCACTTTCAAGTATTTGGGCACCCTCTGTGGAAGCCCCTAAGCTGTGAAATTCCTTCCCCACAGCAACGTATCTGGCTTCTTCATTGCATAGCTTTCGGGATATGCTGAAGATGCACCTGTTTACCCTGGCCTTTGACACCCAAGACTGAGAGATCTATGGTTAGGATCCACCCTATTCTTCTAATTGTAAATAGTTTTGACTGATTTTTATATGGCGTTTTATATTGTTGTAACCCACGCTGGGGTCTTATAGTGAAGGGTGGGTCAGCAATCAAATACATACACAGGGTAGAGAGGTCAACTGGGTTACAACTGCACCATACGTTTATTTATTTCTTTATTACATTTATATACCGCCCCATAGTTGAAACTCTCTGGGCAGTTTATGGCAATTAAAAACATTAAAAACAAATATACAAATTTTAAAACACAATTTAAATTTTTAAAAAAACAATTAAAAAAACACATGCTAAAATGCCCGGGAGAAGCATTATTATGCCACTTTATACAGCCATGGCTTCCCCCAAAGAATCCTAGGAAGTGTAGTTTGTTAAGTTGTTAGATGCTGCGAGCTGTTAGGAGACCCTTGTTCTCCTCATAGAGCTACAGTTCCCAGAGTGGTTCAACAGTAAATCCCTCTTCCCAGGAAATGTTGGGAATTGTGACTCAGTGAGGTATACATCAACACTGGCAATGGGACAGCCTCTTCCATTGGGTCTGAGGGCAGCAAGGGACTCAGTGCAGGGTGCATGGTATGCAGCCAGTAAAAGCTGGTGGCTCTGATATCAGTGTGGCAGTGAATCCACTCCATGTTTTAATCCAAACTTTCAAGGATCTGTCTAAGATGCTCAGCACTGCCCGCTGACATTGGAGCCTCTGTCACTACCGCATGCAGCCCTGCCCTCCAATACCTTGCTGCTGCTCCAGGCCCACAGGGGCAGCCACCTCACTCTTCCTAAAAGTATGGTCAGCCCTCTGCAATCTGTTGTGGGCCACACATTATTAGTTCCACTGTGAAGTTCCCATTATTTTGCTGATGTAATCCTAGTCCGAAGAGAATCTTTGGTGAGATTTTCCTGTTTTGATCTGCCCATGTGGATATCTCCTATGTTAAAAGACAGTACATGTTTAGGTTAGCGTAGTTGTTTAATGCCAGATCGGTACACAATAAGACCACACTCATCATGGATGAGGGTGGTGATTTGGTGTGCATTATTGAGACCTAGGTGGGTGAGCTGGGAGGAGTTGATCTGATCCAGGTTTGCTTACCTGGATACTCAGTGCAACACCAGTACAGGCTGCAGGGACAGAGGGGAGGAGATGCTGTGGTCTACAGAATTTCCATCTCTGTCACCAGAAAACTGCTCTGTCTTGGAGTTGGCTGTGAGGGCCTGCACCTGGTGTTGAGCCAAGGAGACAGTAAACTAGGGTTGCTGCTGGTGTACCATCCACCCTGCTGCCCGGCAGCCTCTCTGACTGAGCTGGTGGAGGCCGTCTCGGCTGTGGTATTGGAGGAGCCCAGAACGGTAGTCTTGAGTGATTTCAATGTCCATGCTGAGGCTGCCTCTAGAGTTCCAGCTCAGGACTTCATGGCCTCCATGATGACTATGGAGCTGTCTCAAGTTGTCACCGGCCCGAAACAAAGGGCAGGGCACACACTTGACTTGGTTTTTGCTCCAGATGGAGGAAAGGGTGGTCTGGAGATAGGAATGGCAGTGGATGTCACTCCATTGTCATTGGCAGACCACTTCCTGGTAAAGTTGTGGACAGATTACGATGGTCCACCCCCAGAGACTAATGGAGTCCACTGGATTCCTGAATGCCCTGGGGGAGTTCCCAGTAGATAGAGCAGGTGACCCTGTTGAAGCCCTTGTCGTACTGTGGAACAACAAGGCACATCGGGCTCTTGACAAGGTTGCTCCTCAGCGCCCTCTCCAGCATTGTGGAGCCCAGTTTGTACCTTGGTACACCAGTGAGCTAAGGGCAATTGAACAGGCTGGACAAGGGCTAGAGCACAAGAGGCAAAAGACATGCTGTGAGGCTAATCGGGCATGAGCAAAACATCATAACCATGCCTAATGTGTGGCAGTGAGGGTGGCGAAGAAGGCCCACTTCTTTGCCACCACTGCATCCTCAAGTAGCCATCCAGTGGAGATTTTCCACTGAATTTTCAGGGATCTGTTCACATCAACTCCATGAAATGTTTAGACCCTTGGTCCCATTGTGAATTGTTTGCAAGGCACTTTGAGGGTAAAGTTGCTTGCCTCCGTAGCAATCTTGATGCCCCATCCACATCTACTGAAGTCTCCAGTGGGATGTCCAGTGCAATGTCTGCTGCAACTTCTTGGGATTGGTTTGAATTGATGTGGCCTGATGATGTGGATGAGGTGTTTGTGACAATGCAGTCAGCAATGTGTCCCCTCAACCCTTGACCTTACTAAAGCTTGTCGAGGGAGTTTGACTGAGTGGATCCAGGGTGTCGTCAATGCATTGTTGCGGGAGGGAGTGGTCCCTGCTGCCCTGAAAGAGGCGGTGATCCAACCACTCCTGAAAAAATGCTTTTTAATATGTTCTTAACCCTTCTTTTTTAAAATGTTTTTAATCTTAGATGATGTTTTGAAAGCTTTTTTTAAGAAATGTTTTTAAAGATGTTTTGTTTTAATGTGTTTTAAAGTTTGTTTTTTGATGTTTTAAAGTTTTTAGTGCTTTTGTTTGCCATCCTGGGCTCCTGCTGGGAGGAAAGGCAGGATAAAAATCAAATAATCAACAAACAAACAAATAAAAAACTGAACCCATTGGTCTGTGACAAATACCACCGGGTCGCAAATACCCCCTTTTTAGGGAAGGTGATTGAGAGGGCTGTGGAGCAGCAGTTGTAGGTACTCTTGGATGACACAGATTATCTTGACCCATTCCAGTCTGGGTTCAGGCCTGGTTACGGGACTGAATCTGCCTTGGTCGCCCTGATGGATGACCTTTATTGGGAGAGGGACGGGGGAGTGCAACCCTGTTATTCTTACTTGATATCTTGGTGGCTTTTGATACTATTGACCATGGCATCCTTCTGAGCTGACTTAGTGAGATGGGTGTTGGAAGCACTGTTATACAGTTGTTCCGATCCTACCTCCAGGGTTGTTTTCAGAAAATAGCATTGGGTGATTGTCTTTCTACCCCCTGGCAGTTGTGCCATCTTGTTCCCCATGCTGTTTAACATCTATATGAAGCCCTTAGGAGTGGTCATCATGAGATTTGGGGTGAGGTGTCTGCAGTACTCTTATGATACCCAGCTCTATGTCTCTGTACATCTGGATTGGGAGAGGCCGTGCAGGCCCTGGACCGCTGCCTGGAGTTGGTTGTGGGCTGGATGAAGACAAATAGAAAACTGAGTCTGAATCCTAGCAAGATGGAGATGCTGTGGGTTGGTGGTTCCTGAGTTCAGATAATTGGTCAGTTGCCTGCTTTGGATGGGGTTGTACTCCCTCTGAAAGAGCAGGTCTGTAGTCTGGGGGTGCTCCTGGATTCAACTTTGTTGCTAGAGGCCCAGATGACCTCAGTGGCTAGGAGTGCATTTTACCAGCTTCGGCTGGTAAGGCAGCTGCTGCCATTTCTGGACCGGAATAGCCTGACCACTGTTGTCCATGCACTGGTAACCTCCATGTTGGATTACTGCAATGTGCTCTAGGTAGGGCTGCTCTTGAGGTTGGTCTGGAAGCTGCAGCTGGTGCAACTGCTCACTGGGGCAGGGTGTTGCCAACATGTCATCCAGCTGCTGAAAGAATTGCACTTTTCCAAGGTTCTGGTTTTGGTGTACAGCTTGGGACCAGGATACCTGAAAGATTTTTACTTCTTATATACCCAGTTGAACACTATGCTCTGCAGTGAGGGCTTCCTGCAGATAGCATCTTATCAGGAGGTCCATTCTATGCAATAGAGGAAGTGGACCTTTAGTATAGTAGCAGCAACACCTTGGAATTCCCTCCCCTGACATATTAGACAGGCGCCATCTCTGTTATCTTTTCGGTGCATACTGAAGACCTTCCTCTTTCAACAAGCCTTTTAAGTGGAGACCTTATCCCAGTCTGCATCTGTGTTGGAATTGCTTTTTAAGATGTTTTAAAAAGACGGTTTTAAACATGTTTTGTTTTAATATGTTTTAATGTTTGTTTTATGATGTTTTAGAGTGTTTGAGTGTTTTTGTTTGCCACCCTGGTCTCCTGCTGGGAGGGAGGGTGGGATATATATTTAATAAATAATAATAGTTCAGTATTGCCAACACTGACTTGCAGAGGCTGTCCAGGGTTTCCAACAGGTTATTCCCCACCCTCATTGGAGATGCTGTGGATTGAACCTGGGACCTTCTTTATGTAAAACAGATGCTCTACTACTGAGCTATTGCCCTTCTCCTAATAGTTTAACAATCATAAAAAATATGGCAAAAAATAATAATAATAGATTAATACAAAAAGCTAAATGTATAAATGTGTATGATTCAGCTAAGATCATGTAAGACTGCAATTGATTCATTGTAAATACTTACATGAGAGTAATCTCCATTGCGCACAGCTGGGTGGGAACAGTGGAGTTTGAAATTTCTACGATTTCACTAGGAAAGTTTGGCATATTATTTACCTCTGGCTCTGTACACACCACATTTTATTATAGAATCAATGGAGATGGAGTTTGTGCTTTTTCTACCTAGTCCACACACAGTCTAGACCCACAGCACATTTTTTGCCCCTGAAAAGCGCTTCTTGACCAACTGGCTTCATTCTGAAAATAAAAGCTCATTGATTCTGCATTACCCTGAAAACAGCTGTAAGTGGTCCCAGCAGTGGGAAGAGGTGGTATCCACATATGCACATGGAGGAAAAGATGTGGATAACCTCATCAAGTGAAGGGTTTTCAAATGTGTATGAAGTAACCACATCTACTTATCTGGATGGAAGGATCATCTATAATCAATCTAAATTGAAAGTAGTATGTTGAGGATAAGCACTAACAATTCCGTACTGAGAAAAACTACATTGTTTTGCTACAAATGGGTAACTGTGTACACAGCCTCAAAATCAGTGGGACTTAAATATGCTCAGCATTCTGGATTGTGCCCACAGTGCTAAAAGGGCCATTCTTTATAACAATTTCAAATTAAAGGATATCCATTTAAACAGAATTATATCCCTCTAAAATTCCTTTAAGCTAGAGAGGGATGGCAGAGAGAGTGAGAGAAATAAATAGCATCTACCAAACTGTATCCAGTTTGAACAAGTGTGCTAAGACTTCCAGATTAAATGCTAGATGATTTTTGTTGTTGTTGTACATTGTTGGGTTCAATTCAATTTTTCTTTCCTCGTGAGCCAATACATTTGGCAGGAAACAACTAATAACATTTCTACACATAGCAACAAGCCAATGTTGTTCTTTGGGATGCTTATTCAGCTGAAAATACTGCTTTTATCTCAGATGTAATGGACAGTGGGGGATTCTCTTGAGTAGTCTACACTAAAAGAGCGATTTTTCCCCTCCCCTCCTCAGTCACAGGTTAATGAAAACTTTCTTGGATATTTTGCTTTGCTACTTGTATCAGCATGCAGGTCTTGTACACTTGTACCACAAAGGATCCGCTGATACAGTTGTTGTTTGTTAAGGGCTATAAACCCTGGTCTTAAAGGAAACAGTACAAAATCTTTGTTCCCGGATAACCAGGAAACAAAATTAGTCAAAGCCCCCTTTGCTATCATCTCTTCTATTTATGTTAAAATGTCAGTCAGCTGCAGAAAAATCATTACATTATAACTAGGGATGAACAAATCTATTTCGCTTTCTCTCAGTTCCTCATTTTTCCAAACATATGCAGTTTTCCCCATTTGTGATATTTTTTAAAAAAATCCTTATGAAAATGCACCAGCATCTTAGTGTGAATTTCTCAATATGGGCATTTTTGCAAAAGAAATCCCCTCATATAATGCATCTTTGCATATTATTTCTACAAATGTGTTCATTTTTATGCACACTTTCCTCTCATATAGGCATTTTTGTACTGATTGTTCAAACTCCAGTTTGTGCATTAGTTCAAAAATTGTGAATTACGTAATTTCTGATGAAAATGCAAAGAAAAAAAATTTTCTCCCCCATCCCTAATTAACAATGGCTTTGTTTCATAGAATTATCTCAAGATATGCAATTTTATCTTCAGATCTGTAGAAAACAGTATTTAAAGCACATGTGATTCATGTGTTCATCGACATTGCTCATGTATTTAGATGACATTTCTTTTACTCTTTTGTGCCTATCTCCCACTGTGCTGTGGAATTTAAAAAGGCAATGTATGCGTCTCTGAATTGTGAGCTGGTAGTGCTAAGCAGCCACCTATGATGCTGTAGCAGTGGATTTCCTGCAGGTGTTGGACTAGATCACCTTTCAGATCCCTTCTAAATCCATGATTGTGTGATTCTAGGCTAGGTGCCAGGAATCAAATCTAAGGAGAGTGTTCCTTGGTCAGGAGAGCACAACTGAAAAGGTCCTTTCCCCAGCCTCCAACTGCTTAATGTCTAGTGGCAGGGGGAGGAGAGCACCCACAGCAGAGCCTTTGATGCAGTCTTAACACATAGGCAGATTCACATGGAAAGATAGTATAAAACTTAGCCACAACAAAGCTCTTAATAGATATAGCATTTAGTTGTGTATGAGATTTGCTGTTTTATCTTGAGCATATCCAAGAGTAGATTCCCAAACTTTTCTGTATATCTTTCCTACTGATGGCTCTGATGTCAGTGGGGCAGTGAATCCGCTCCATGTTTTAGCCTAAACTTTCAAGGAGCTGTCCATGGTGCTCAGCACTGCTCCACTGACATCGGAAAAGGTCATATCCCTGTTGGCCAAAGTTTAGGCAAGTCATATACGCAGCTAAGGTTAAAAATAAAACAAAATGGGAAGGAACTCTCCAAGGAAAATTCTAACTGCAATGTTGGCTAGTCAACATGATGCGTCCAGATGCTGCTGGATCACAGTTCCCATCATCCCTAGCTTTTGGCTATGCTGGCTGGGGCTGATAAAATGCAATAACATTTGGAGCACACCATATTGGCTTCCCCTGTTTTACTGTTTTAAATTGGACCAAATGCCCATTTAGACTACTATCCTGTTTTCCACAGCAGCCAAGCAGATGCTGATGATACTAAATTGTTCAGGGTTCCTCAAACAAAAAGGGATTGCAAAGAGCTCCAAAAGGACCTCTCCAAACTGAGTGAATGGGTGGTGAAATGGCAAATTCAATGTAAACAAGTATAAAATTATGCTAGAGATCATTAGGAAATGTACTGATTAGGAAATGCTGATACCACAATGCTGTTATAGAAATCTATGGTGTGGCCACACTTGGAATACTGTGTACAATTCTGGTCACCTCACCTCAAAAAGGATGTTGTAGAGTTGGAAAAGGTTCAGAAAAGGGCAAACAGTATGATCAAGGGGATGGAATGACTCCCCTATGAGTAAAGGTTGCAACATTTGGGTTTTTTTAGTTTAGAAAAAAGGTGAGCCAGAGGCGACATGATAGACGTGTATGAAATTATGCATGGCATGGAAAAAGAGGAAAGAGAAAGGTTTTCTCCCCCACTGATAACACTAGAACTCATGGACATTCAATGAAGCTGAATGTTGGAAGGTTCAGGACAGACACTAGAAAGTACTTCTTCATGTAGTGCATAGTTAAATTGTGGAATTTGCTCCCACAAGAGGTGATGGCCACCAACTTGGATGGCCTTAAAAGAAAATTAGACAAATTCATGGAGGATAAGGTTATCAATGGCTACTAGCCATGATGGCTGTGCTCTGCCACCACAGTCATATAATCATAGAATAGTATAGTTGGAAGGGGTCTATAAGGCCATCAAGTCCAACCCCCTGCTCAATACAGAAATCCAAAACAAAGCAAGATGGCTGTCCAGCTGCCTCTTGAAGGCCTCCAGTGTCGGAAAGCCCACTACCTCTCGAGGTAATTGGTTCCATTGTCATATGGCTCTAACATTTAGGAAGTTTTTCCTGATGTTCAGTCAAAATCTGGCTTCCTGCAACTTGAGTCCATTATTCCGTGTCCTGCCCTTTGGGATGACTGAGAAGAGATCCCGGCCCTCCTCTGTGTGACAACCTTTCATGTACTTGAAGAGTGCTATCATATCTCCCCCCAGTCTTCTCTTCTCCAGGCTAAACATGCCCAGTTCTTTCAGTCTCTCCTCATAGGGCTTTGTTTCCAGTCCCCTGATCATCCTTGTTGCCCTCCTCTGAATTTGTTCCAGTTTGTTGGCATCCTTCTTGAAGTGCAGAGACCAGAACTGGATGCAGTACTCAAGATGAGGCCTAACCAGTGCTGAATAGAGGGGAACTAATACTTCATGCAATTTGAAAATTATACTTCTGTTAATGCAGCCTAATATAGCATTTGCCTTTTTTGCAGCCACATTGTACTGTTGGCTCATATTCAGCTTGTGATCAACAACAATTCCAAGATCCTTCTCACATGTCGTATTGCTGAGCCAAGTATCCCCATCTTATAACTGTGCATTTGGTTTTTCCCCCCTAAGTGTAGAACTTTGCATTTATCCCTGTTGAATTTCATTCTGTTGTTTTCAGCCCAGTGTTCCAGCCTGCCAAGGTCCCTTTGAATTTTGTTTGTGTCTTCCACAGTATTAGCTGTGCCCCGCAATTTTGTATCATCTGCAGATTTAATAAGCATGCTCTGTACCTCCTCATCCAAGTCATTAATAAAAATGTTGAAGGGCACTGGGCCCAGGACTGAGCCCTGTGGTACCCCACTTATTACTTGAGAAGGAACCATTAATAAGCACTCTTTGAGTATGATTCTGGATCCACCTGATAATTTTTCCATCCAGCCCACATTTAACTAGCTTGCTAATCAGAATATCATGGGGCACTTTGTCAAAGGTTTTGCTGAAGTCGAGATATATTATGTCCACAGCATTCCCACAGTCTACAAGGGAGGTTACCCAATCAAAAAACAAGATAAGATTAATTTGGCAGGATTTGTTCTTCATAAATCTATGTTGGCTTCTAGTAATCACTGCATTGTTTTCAAGGTGCTTACAGATTGACTGGTTTTCAGAAGCAGTATGCTTTTGAAAACCAGTTGCCAGAAGCCACAGGAGGGGAGAGTGCTCTTGTACTCAGGTCCTGCTTGCACCATGGGCATTTGGTTGGCTACTGTGAGAACAGGATGTTGGACTAGATGGACCACTGGCCTGATCCAGCAGGCTCTTTTTATGCTCTTATATTCTGGAAAGTGCATAAGCAGGATTTAAAGGCAACAGTAAAAGCAAATGGATATTTTGTAGCCTCTCTGAATCCAGAGGTTCTATATTATCACATACACAATTAATATTGATTGATTTGTATATTATATATTTTTCTTGTTGTAAGCTGCTTTGAGACTTAAATAGTTAAAAGCAGGATAAAATGTTTAAAATAAAAATAAATAGACTTATTCTTCCTAAAACTTACATTTAGTGTCATACTGCCCTTAAACATGAAAGTTCCAGATAGACCTCCCCTCCCTCAAACTGAACAAAATTTACATTTGTTCTTACATTTCGATGTCTTTTGTAGCCAAGAGTTTGATCAGCTCCTCCCCCACTCCAACTCTGTATGTACTATCTGCCAGAATGATAAAATAGCTATCAACAACAGCTGGAGGTTCTACTTGACTCATGTCTTTTGTAAACCACGTAGAGGCTTTTACAATCAAGTGGTATATAAATTTTGTTAAATAAATACAATAAAATTCCTCTTATACCTCATGCTCCTCCCTTCACCAGGAACGGGAGTATTTCAGTCAGTCCTCATGCAGTTATTTTCAGGATCTTCTCCAATCTAATCTGATACATCTAGGAAAAGTTCAGCCATTAACAGTACACCAGAACAACAGCAACAAAATGCTAGAGGTTGTGTCATTATCAGTTGCAGGATTCATGCAGGGGCTGGAGGAAAGTCTTTTCTGAAAATGCAGCCATAGTCCCCTGCATGCTCTGACTATTCAAAGCAGACAACCCAATCTGATGCTCCTGACTTTGCTTGCAAGTTAGAGTGCAATCCCAGTTGTATTACACATTTCCTAGGATTTTGCAATGCATTTTATGTGCACAAAAATACATATTTTACCTAAAAGATGTACTGGTGAATGCATTGAAAAACACTGGTGTGTGTATTTTCTCTAACAAGAGTGTACAGTGGACACACCGGCATGCAAGGGGATGAAATGGACCTATGACTGACTGCCAGCAAGACGACAACAGAACATAATTAGCTGCTCAGCCCACTTCACTCCAGCTCTGACTGTTCTAGGAATGATGAACTCTTTCCCTGTATCCAGCCATGCAAGCTTCCAAGCCCAATTCAAAGTGCTGGTTTTGACCTACAAAGCTCTTTACGGCTTAGGACCACAAAATCTTCTAAACACCTCTCCTGATATGAACCTAACTGAGCCCTTAAATCTTTTTCTGAGGCCCTTCTCCAGGGTCCCCATCTAAGGGAGACTCGGAGGTTAGTGACAAGTGAGAGGGCCTTTTCAATTGTGGCTCCACATCTGTGGAATGTGCATCCAAGTGAGGTCTGCCTGGCACCTTCATTGACATCTTTTCAGCACCAGGTAAAAATTTATATTTTTTCCCAGGCATTTGATAGGCTAAGATGATGTTTGTATGCTTGTGTGCTGCCAAAGCTATCTGTGGGGGGCTACTATTTTATTATTTTGTTTATTTCTGTTTTTAACCATGTTGTAAGTCACTTGGAAACCTTTGGGTAATGAGCAAATTATTATTATTATTATTATAGTAATAATAGTAATAATAATGGTGTTTTGACAGAGCTTTACTGTTCTATAAGCTCAACACTACCATTATGGAATGAGGACTTGGCATGTGGATGCAGCAGAGGAAGAGATGGGAAGCAGGACCCACTCAATAGACCAGGGAAAGCCAATGAGATGCCCTCCAGGCATTACTGGACTTTAATTCCCATCATCCTTATTGGCCATTCTGGCTAGGGCTGATGGGAGTTAGAGTCAAACCACATCTGTAGGCCACCATGTTGGCTACCCCTGCCATAGACTCTGCTGAAACACCAGCTCTATTTGGCTTACCTTTGCCACAAACTGTTTCATTCTAACAAACTTAGAACGTGGTTTTTCTGGTCACTGACTGACCCCTTCTTCCTGTAAGAGCTTGGAAAAGTTACTTTTTTAAACTACAACTCCCATCAGCCCCAGCCAGCATGGCCACTGGATTGGGCTGATGGGAGTTGTAGTTCAAAAAAGTAACTTTTCCAAGTTCTGCTTCCTGTTAGAGCCTTAAAAAGCAACTCAGAGTTCTATTTGACAAACACAATCAGGATATGCAAGTGGTTTTAATTGTTAAAGGTTTCAACAGCTTGGCTCCAGGTTATGTGCAAGAGATCCTTTTCATACATTCAGCTCAAAGGAAGCTGTATTTGCACTCACCTCATTTAGGTTAGGAGCAGTTACATCTCTGGCCTTCTCTGTGGTGGCCCCCTTTTTTGGAGTTCCTTTCCCAGATAACCTTTCCTGGCCAATTCCTTTGCCTGTTTTAGGAAATTAATCTAGACCTTCCTTTGCATAGTTTGTTGGAGTTAGAAATTATTTTGGTACTTTAACTTGTTGATTTAATTATGTTGTAGGTTTCATAAGTGTTGTTTAATTGTTTATTTTTCAATGCTGTTATAAACCACTGTGGGAGCTCGTGCAGGAGCTGGACATTTGTATGAGTAGAATAATGCTCCCCTGGGATACAATGCCTTCCATAGTATTGGCTGTGAGCAGCAAAGGTGCCTTGTTAAACTACTCTGTTTACACATAGGAAAGAGACAGAAAAGCTGGTTTTGCAAGCACTATCATGAACGGTTGTTCTAAAGCCATAGTTTTTAGGCAGACAACTTTAAAAGCTTAGTCTGACATGATTCACTTCAATTTAGCCATCCAAATGCTAATGGGAGGTGAAGATCCGTTGCTGAATAGAAGACATCAATGGCCCATAACAGAGAGGATTATTAGTTCGTTAGGGAGCACATTGCATCTCATTTGCATATCAAAGCACATGTTAGAAAATCTTTTCTCTGTATGTCCATGAGCCTGCAATGTTAATGGGAGCAGTGAATTTATTCAAAGTGGAGTATAATTCATAATAATCACTTCAAATGAGATTTCATTTTCACTCCAAAGAAATGGAGGCTAGTGGGTACACTTTACTCATGAAAAAATAAGCACTAAATGAATTCTTTATTTAAGTAATAATGATCAAACCTGTAGCATTTCGTGGAGATTAAGTGCCAGCTGTGAGATGATGGCTCAGACAGGCCAGTCAATGTCTAGGTAGTGCTTTTTAAGACCAAGATCATGTACATCCACCTTTGCTGAAATGTTTGCATGGTGGGTAGAAAAGTCTAGAACAAAGCACTCTGTACTAATATAATCAAATTAGCAGAGCCATGATCTTGGTGGCTTCTATATTGCAAATAGAGGATGAGTTGACAGCAGTTCATAAAAAAGGATCTAGGTTTTCCCCCAGAAACTACAAGCTAAATATGCCTTAGCTGTGTGATAAACTAGTTGAAAAATTTAAAATGCAAGCCTATACTTCTGTACCACAGATGTATAATGGCCAGATCACAAGACATGATGATGCCACTCTAATCTGTTTTGGGCAGACCTCATCTGGAGTGCTGTGTCCAGTTCTGGGCACGACAATTTTAGAAGGATATCAACAAAATGAAACGTGTCCAGAGAAGGATGATAAAGATGGTCTGGAGAACATAACAGCATAAGAAAAATCCTGCTGGATCAGGCTAAGGTCCATTTAAATTGCTGAGGGTCTTGGCAGACCAATTAATGATTTTTTTTTGGCCTGTTGTAGTGATTGTAATGCACTGTGCTGGATGCTGTGTTATTTTTAATTATATTTTTACAGGCATGCTGTAGACCACTTGAACGAAGCTCGCAGAACACTGATGATCCATGGACCACAGTTTAGGATTGCCTGCCCTAAATGGCTTAGATGCCAAATATCTGAAAAACTGCCCCCTTCGCTATAGACCCTCCCAAGTGTTAAGATTGGCAGAGGGGGCTCTCTGGGTAGTTCCATTGCCCTCAGCAGTTTGGAGAGAAGGCAGCCCAGGAGAGGGCATTCTCTGTGGCAGCCCCTACGCTTTGAAATCCTTACAGACGTGTCTGGCAACTTCACAGCATAGCTTTCATTGTATGCACCTTTACCCTGGCCTTTGACACCAGAGATACATATTCTTAGGACTTTCCCTATTCTCTTGACTGCAATTTGTTTTAAACTGAGTTTAACACTGTATTTTTAAATGGCTGTAAGCTGCCCTGGGACCTTAATGTGAAGGATGGGTAAGAAATCTAATTAATAACAACAACCTTTCCATCACAATATCCATTTAGGAGAGTAGCATTACAGGTCTTGTTCTCCATGTACCTCTCTGCAGACTGTAAAGCACCAAGACGTGCAAGATTGCCTAGATTTTCTAGAGGTTTTCCATGCTGAGCTTTAACTAATGGCCACCAGCCTGGTCTTTTCAATCAGCTGCATCTGTTCACTTTTCCCCTTCTGGATAACCTCAGGGCCACCAAATGCCCGCATTGCATCAGCAGCAGCAAAATGGATCAGCTTACAAAAGTATTCAAAATGGTACCTGTGCAGGACACAAAACATTGTGGCTTATGTGACAGAAATAACTGTTTAGGAAGCCAATCAGTCAAAGATGGTGTGTGACAGCTGTATCACATTACTCACCCAGGTACAGGGCTAGGAAACAGGCGGCAGACGGTGAAAGAAAATTAGCTGTCAGAATAATTATTTCTGGGATGGCAAATAATAAATAGCAGCTGTCACCTGCAACACCTGACCAATTCCCAGAACGCTGGGTTCCTGCATGGATTCTTTTGGGGTCACCTACATTTCCAGGTTATCATTGCTGCATAATGGACATGGGTTGAATGATGCGGCATGGAAATAGCATGCTGCAAACTGGGCACACAGCTCATTATGAACCAGGAGGTCTTTCTCCTCCGTAGCCTAACTAATGCACCGAGAGGCAGCGCTTGCCTACTGCAAATAACATTTTCTGTGAAATTTGGTGTACCTGTCGTAAGGCATTAAAGTCACTGTCCTGCTCATGATTTCTCCTTGATAATCAGACACCGTGGATTAGATTACATGCAGGGCCATGGAATATATATGAGCAACTGCCCAGGCTTATTCCCCTGAGCAACTGCCCAGGCTTATTCCCCTAAAATGCCATGGCCTCACACCAAAAGTTGCCACACCTCTGGAGTTTCATTAACAAATGCAAACGGCTCCACTCCAGTTAAAGGCATGGGGTCAGATTAATTGGGAGTATATTATACCAGTGCTCAAGGTATTATACCAGTGCTCAAAAATTGCCTTCCTATTATCTTCTGAGCTCAGCTGAATTGCATCCCCCTCCCACTCTGCAAGAACTCTGTTGCCACACTCAGTTGCCTTGGAACTACAGAGGTAAGGAAAAGGTCACTCTGACATCGTTCACCAACCAGGAGTAAGGATGGAGAAGAAATGTGATTTTGTTTGCATTTTAATAAGAAACTACCTAATTCACACTTTGTAAACCAATAAGCGAACCAAAACACAACCATCCTTTGAAATTTGCACTTCTCTGAATTTTGCGATGAAGTTTTTCAGACAAACAATATATATTAGGGGAAAATGTGCATTAAGATGCATATATTAGTTAAACTAACAGTAAAAATAATAATTGTATTAGGGAAAATTGCTTGCAAAAATGTATGTATTAGTCAAAAACAGCATACAAAAATGTGTGTATTCAGAGGAATTTGCACTAAAATCCTGATGAATTTTGGTGTTTTGTTTAAAATAATAAATTGCTGCAGAAATATGGAAAACTGAATTAAAAATTGGAAAAATTAGAGATATAGACAGCCAAAATTGACAAATTTATCCATCCCAAGCCAGAACAAAGATGACATTGCACTAGATTCATCCCTACCAGAATTCCAGCAACCTGGGCCAATGCAATAGAAATGCTTGTTAATAATCCATTTCTTTTCTTTTACTGTTGTCAAACTAGCCAACTCCCTCTACCTCTTCCCCTCACTCCCCTCACCATGGTGGCTACCCCTCAGTTTTAAAGTGTGGCTCTTCTGGAGAATCACCAAAACATCAAGGCCATACATCTTCCAGATGCTGCAGTTGTGTGTTTTATTCACATCAAGCTTTGGTTACCAGCCAGTGACATAGAGGGATACATATGAGGATAATTTCAAAAGCATTTAAGGGCTTGTGAAGAGAATGTAGCTGTGACTCTGCAAAATTTTCAACCCTTGATTTCCAGGACGCTGTTATACAAGTAATCCACCATGGAGTTGCCAGTGGCAATTGCGAAACAGTAGGTTCCTAACAAAAAAGAAAACAGTGCTTTCCCTGGTAAAAGATTTACGACCTACTCATGTAAGCAACTAAAGGAGTCAGCATATCATCAGAATCATCATGATATATACAAATAGGGCTCCTGCGGGGAGGAAGGGCGGGATATAAATCAAATAATAAATGAATAAATAAATAAAGTAAAATAAATAAATAGTGAATTCAATTCTCCACGTAAGGATCCTTATTTAGATAAAAGGGCACAATTCTTGCACAAGGGTAAGGTATCTGTTGCTTTGGGAAAGCTCCAAAGTTTGCAGACGTAAAATTACCATTTAAAGGGGGGGTAAGTGGGTGGAACCCACACAAAAACACAGTCTGAGTCTGTGTTAGAATTGCTTTTAATATGTTTTCTTTAATATGTTTTTAACCCTTTTTAAAAGATGTTTTAAAAGCTTTTTAAAAAAAATGTTTTTAATGTTTTGTTTTAATGTATTTTAAGGTCTTTTTATGATGTTTTAAAGTGTTTTTAGCGTTTCTGTTTGCCGCCCTGGGCTCCTGCTGGGAGGAAGGGCAGGATATAAATAAATAAATAAATAAATAAATAAATAAATAAATAAAAAGCATGCTCAGTGGGCATGGAATACTGACTGACTGTTGAAAAGGGGGGAAATGGAACACTGAGGGAGAGGCAGAATGGAATGGTGTATCCTAAAAGGATGTGTGGTTGGCTGTTTGGAGCCCAAAACAGGAACATCTTACACACTGTTTTTGCAAGTCCCACTTGTGATTCTTATTAAGAACCAATTCTTTTCTGTCCACCTAGAACAGAACATCCACCTCGCTACTGCCTACACAATTGGTGCATACAGACATAATGCAAAGGAATTTGAATGAAAATAAAACCATATTGGCAACAACCTGCTTTCTCAGGAGCAGCTAACAACCTGTGTTCAGAACACATCAATAACATAATTACAGTTAAGTGGCATGTCAAGACATTTAAAGTGAATGTTGTGTCCTGAAAACTACATGTACTATCTCCAGAGGGTGTTTTCTGGAGACGGTGGGTAAACAAAACCATTAACAATCAATTCTTAAGATGCTTCTAAGTGGAAACAGGAACTGTCTGAAAAGTTCTGTGGGCTACAGACATTCCCAGGAGCTGGACACAGACAATAGCTTAAGAGAATCAAAAGTGGCAGGAGACAGCCACTGTTGCCTGTGGAATAAAGATTCCTTTTTATTCTTCTTCTTCTGGTCCTGCTATAGACTCTGGATGAACAGGTGTTGCAGGTTTTGAAAGCCCTACAAAATTCTGCACAACTGCTTGCCTAGAAAAGAGAGTGGGTGGTATTCAGTTCTAGTCTTGCTCAAAGTAGACCCACTGAAATTAATGAACATGACATACTTAGGTTCTATTTACTTCAGTGGGTCTATTCTGAGTAAAAATTAATTGGATGCAACCCAGTGTCTTTTTCCAGTTAGTTTCATGGAAAATGGACAAAAGACAAAAACAAAGCACCCCACAATTTAGAGAAAATTCTCTTCCTTAGTTCTCAGGACATCTTCATTTATTGTGAAGTGCTTTGGGAGAATCTTTGGCCTTGAAAAGCAGCATACATGTTGTTGTTGATGATGATGTACAGTGGGGATTAAGAGATGGCAGGGCCAACAAGACAGAAACAGGAAAAAATGCCGCTTGTACAACCACCAGTAAACCCCCCGGCAATGTTTGGGCAATTTTGGTCTTACCAAAATCACTCGCCTGCTCTCTCTCCCCACCCCATTCCCTCTATTAGATTTTCCATTTGATTTTGAACTTTCAGTTTAGCCCTAATAAATACAGTTTTCTTTCGGTGATTGTACAATATACATGGCCAATGGCATCTACTCTTCACAAAAGTAATTTCCAAACTGTGCTCCATGAAAAATAGGTTAATCCAATAAAAACTGTTAGTGTCCCAAAACACCCACCTATATGACAGGGTGCCTACTGTCTCTCTGGCCTTTACCCAGGCCTCACCTGGCCTTGGGCAAGTACTTTTGCCATGCCTCTGCATCATGTAGGATTGGCTCAAAATTTTTTGATTCAGCTGTTACGTAAAAAAAGCCTACTAGATCGGGTTAGTGGCCAATCTAGTCTACCATCCTATTCTCACAGTGACCAATCTGAGCTCAAGAGCACTCTCCTTTCCTGCAGTTTCCAGTATTAGTATTCAGAAGCATACTGCCCCTAACCATGGAGGCAGAGGATAGCCATCATTGCTAGTAGCCTTTGATAGTCTTATACTCAATGTATTTATCTAATCCTCTTTTAAAGCCATCTAAGTTGGTGGCCATCACTACCTCTTGTGGGACTAATTTATTATTATTATTGTTGTTGTTGTTGTTATAAGATGTATTCATCACTCGTTACCTGAAAATCACTAAGTGACTTACAACATTAATAAAAGACAAAATAAGATAATAATAAGGAGGAGGAGAGGAGGAGGAGGTGTGGCCTGTGCCAATAGACTATTTAATTACCATTATCTTTGTACAAAATGTAGAGAAACAACCAGAATTGGTATTTAACTTCTCAGTAGCTTTTGCAATGCTTATTTTAGCAAGGTACTGGAAAAGGCAATCAGTCCTTTCAAAACAGGAGTGGGTCCCTAAAGTATAGAAGTTAATCTCATTAGTGAAATCAACAGCTTATCAAAGATCTAAAGTAATGTTTTTAGCATTCAAAAGTTTGGTCTCTAGTGATAGTATGTAGAGTGAATCAATTTTCATGGCTGGATAGAAAATAATGCAATATGACTGGCTCTTTTTTAACAGTCAGGAATGTATGGTTTGCTTATTCATATATATCCCGCCTTTAAAAATAATAATTAAAGATGGCATCTAAAAAAGAAACATAAAAAGTTAATTCAAACATAATCATATGTGCGAACAGCAAATTTATTCTCTAGTTGCTGATCTTATACAGCTAAATGAGCATCATCTACCCACAAGAGGGAGGGATTGGCAGGTGTAGGTATTAGCAGAAATATACAAAAGAATTGGGGGGGAACCACTAATGGGGAAAAACCCCAAACAGCCCAAAGAGGAGTGAGCATGCTCAGTACCTTCAGAATACTGTGTGTCTATGCTGGGGAAGTGAGAAGAGAAAACTGGGGAAGGGGAATAGAATGGTGTATCCTGGGAAAGGGCATGTTTGGCTAGCTGGAATCCTGAGCAGAGAATTGCAAACTGCAACATTTTGTTGCAGGCCCTACTAGTAAGTTTCCTACATTCAGACTCAATAAAATCAGTATAATGCAGGAAAAACAATAAACAACAGAAGAGGAAAATTTCAAAAGCAACTATACTGTTCATTAAAATCTTGAGCAAATGAAATCATTTTAACCTGACATGTAAAATTAGAGAAGGTGCCAAGCAAACATTTCTGGGATTGGGGTTTCACAATCAGGGCACCACCACAGAAATGTTCCTCCTTCCTTTTGCTACTCAGTTAACCTCTGGAGGCAAGGTTACTCCAGAGAAGGGCCTCTAAAGGAGATTTTAATGACTGTGCAGGTTTTTATGGGAGTGATTGCTCCTTCAGAAACCCAGGTCTCAAATCACAAAGCATTTTAAAAGGTCAACGACAGCACTTTGTATTGCATCCAGAAATGCACAAAAAGTCAGAGGAGATGTTTTAACACTGGTGAGATGTGTTCCATGGGGCTAGTTCTACTCAATAATCTAGCTTATCTAGACAGTTATACAAACTCTTCATTTGGCAAATATCTATATTTTCTTCATTTTTGGAACTTTATTTACAGTTTGTAAAGTGCAGTTTGTTACTAAAGTTTTATTTGGAAAGCAACTGACAGTTGCAAATCCTGGGCTAATTCTGTCATCTGGGCTACAGACTGTTGGTCAAGATGCAAACAACTCCTTCAGAGTGAAACAGCAAAGATGTAACAGAGGGCTTGCATACTTTAGCAGCAAGGATCTGGGCACCCATGGAGAGCCGCTGCCAATCAGACAGACCCACCTTCATCAAATAGGGGCCATCTAAATCCTTTGGACTAAAACTCCCATCAGGTGCAGCCACGTGGCCCATGGTCACAGATGGGAACTGTAGTCCAAAATATCTGGACGCTACCAGATTGGGAAAGACAGAAGTAGATAGATGCACAAACAGCCTGACCTGGTATAAGGCAATTTCCAATCAGGGCTGGCCCAAGGTATCTTGGCACTGGAGGTCAAGGACCGTGTGGTACCCCCTTTCAGTTCATCAAGGTCGGCTGGGAGAGAGGGAGGTGAGGTGGTGGGGATGGAAGTGCCAATCTGGGGCTTCCACCACTGCGCCCGCACTGTGCCAACCTCCCCACTGCCTCACCCCTGCCCATCTCCCTCCTGGTAAGCACAGTGACATGGCTGATGGGAGGCCACGTGCATGGAGCTGCTCCTCATCTCCAGCCACAGCTGCATCTCATGCGGATATGTTGGCCAGATTGGCAACTGAATCAAGATGCTGGTGATGAGACAGCATCTTCCACTGCACTCAAGGGCAATAAGCTAGTTTTGGGACCACATGGCAGGTCATATGGCACACGCTGCTCTGCCCTTCAATATCTTGCCACCACTCCCTGCCCATCAGCACCTACTGCCTGAGGCAGCTGCCTCATTCTGCTTAATGATAAGGCCGGCTCTGCTTTCTGTGTTCTCACGTACTCAGGTCTGCTAGTCAATGGGGATAGAAAGCCCAAATGGCTGGCGCCGATAAATCAGAGCTCTAATTCTAATCAGTAAATGGCACTGATGCTTTCAGTCCTAATTCACACATTGTTATTGCATGTCAAGCCAAAAGCATATGGCCAGAGCGATTAGATAGATAGATGATAGATAGATAGATGATAGATGATAGATGATAGATGATAGATGATAGATGATAGATGATAGATGATAGATGATAGATGATAGATGATAGATGATAGATGATAGATGATAGATAGACAGACAATGTATGCATATATATAAATAAATTCCCATCCTTGGAAGAAGAAAATAATCTAAAAATGAAGTAATATATTCTAAATAAATGAAATCTTGTGTACCTGGGGTAATTAAAGTACTATAACATCTGTTGTCTTGCAAGAGGAAACAAAATCTCATTTTAACTCCTCATGTTCTAAAACATTCATAAGCCCCCTAATGGCACCCTTGTGGTACTGAAGAAGAAAGTGGGGGGGGGGAGGAAACATATGGGCCCCTAGGAATTGAAATAGCAAAACTAAATAGAGTTGACAGATAGAAGCATTTAGCTGGGGCTGGCTGCGAGACGTGACTTTTATATTAATTAATGACACAGTAGACAGCCAGGCTGCATCTATATTGACAAAAGATAAGAAAAAAATAAGAACAGCAGAAACACCCAATTTTTTTAAAAAAGCTCCAAGACCATATGCCAGCAATTGTGTGTTCAGCCCCCACTTTATTATTCTCTTTTTTTCCTCTGTTACTAGATACAAGGGACCAGACAGTCCTGAAGGTATTATACAGCCACAAGAGTGGCTGTATACTACAGACAGCATGGATTTTTCACATTCTGTCATTTTAAATTGAAAATACCCCCATGCCATTCTACCGCTTCCGATAAGCTATTTCAAAACAAATCTTACAAAACATGTAGTCCTGAACTCAGAATCACTTGCTTAACAACCCTCTAGGTTCTCATGGTGATACACAAAATACCCAGAGAGAATCCAGAGTTGAAAGTCTACGAGAGTAGAACAATCCAGATCCCTGTTAGACTTTTTTCTGTCAGGTCCCTCTTAATATGTTGAAATTAATTAAAAATCAGTCATGTTCACAGAGTACTTGTAATCCTATTATTGACCTTGCCCCATACTCTGACCTTCACCTTCTGCAGTTTAAAAGTTAAAAAACCCGCATGGCTGATTTTTAATTAATTTAAGAAAATTAACATTGGAGTCTATGGTAGCGCAGGCATGCTCCGTAAGAACCAACTCAAGTGATCTAAAAGCCAGACTAACAGCTGTTTGGCTCGGCTAATCAGGGGACCACACCCACACCAGACATTTATTCCACTTTAAACAAATATGGCTTCCGCCAAAGAATCCTAGGAAATGTAGTTTGCAGAGATTTGTTAGGAGACTCTATTCCCCTGATGGAGCTCCAGTGGCCAGATGGAGCTCCAGTGGTTTAACAGTCAGCAGCCCCTCTTCCCAGACAATTCTGGGGACTGTAGCTCTGTGAGGTAACAACTCTCAGCACTCTTTGCAAACTACACTTCCCAGGATTCTTTCGGAGAAGCCATGACTGTTTAAAGTGGAATAAATGTCTGGTGTGGGTGTGGCCAGGGACGGCTTTGGTTTAAATTTGGGTGGGAGACTACATGTGTCTACTGTAGAATAAAAAAGTGGGGGAAACTCTGAAAAATAATGATACTGTTAACAATGTTTTCCTTTTTGAAAGGACAGGGGCTTTCTGTCTGCCCAATGCCCACACACCCAATGTCCTCCCCTTCCTACCTTTCTGTCCTGCTCAGGGTGAGAGCCACAAGTCGGAGACAAAGGTCACTACAATTCCCTAACTAAACTCTACACATGCTCTGCAGCGTATGGAGTAAGTTGACTCAGCACCCAAACCTAACAGATGCAGTCTTAAGTAGGAAAAGTCTGGGATCGTAATCTCTGACTCCTTCGCAAGCCCTGCCTCTGCCCTGTCCGTTTCTCATGGCGTTGAGAGCAAGGTGAAGGGGGGCGTGCTTCCAACTGCTCATCTGAAAGAACTGGCTCCTTAGCAACAGGCTCGAGGTCAGGGGGCAGAGACGCGTTTGAAGCATCCTGAGAGCCACTTAGTAAAGGGGGAGTCAGCGCGCGCTCCGAAACATCGCCTAACTGCTCTTCTGGCATGTCTGGGGGCTATGCGCTGTCCTCTTCAGAGGCAGCACCGTCTGTGGAAATTGGCACGAAGTTAAATTCACTCCCTTCCCCAAGGTCTTGAAGAGACTCAACAACTACTGGATCCTCCGCGCCTTCTAACTGCTGGGGAACCTGAAACTCATCCCTTTTCCCTCCCTGGGCCTCGTGAGACAGCTGGGGCTCAACACTTTCCCCCCTCCTCCTTGGTCCTCCCCCTCCCCTCCCCCAGTCAATTTCACCTATTCTCATCATAACTGCACAGGGGTAAACCGCATTGAACTCAATAACCATGCAAATGATCAAACCTTCCCTTCCATCCTCCTCCCTCCTAACCTTCCCTCCTGTCCCTCCCCTATCCTCTCCCCTCCTTCCCTCTCCCTCCCCTTTCCTTCCCCCTCTCCCTCCCCTTTCCTTCCCCCTCTCCCCTCCCCCTCCTCTTCTTCCCTCCCCTCCCCTCCCCTCCCCCTTCCTTCTCCCCTCTCCTCTCCCCTTTCTCTTCTTCCCCTCCTCACTCCACTCCACTCCCTCCCTCCCCCTTTTCCTCCCACATGGTCAGTTTTACCTATCCTGAGCATGATTGCATGGGAGTAAATCCCACTGAACTCAATAAGCATACAAATTATCAAAACTGCCTTCCTCTTCCCCTTCCCCTTTCCTCTCCCTTCCCTCTCTCCTCTCCCCCTCTCCTCTCTCCTTCTCTTCCCATCCTCCTCCCCTTCCCCTTCCCACTCCAGTCCCCCTTCTCTGGTCAGTTTCACCTATCCTAAGCATGATCCTAAGTGAGGCACATGCCACCAAATTCTTCCAAGCTACACAGGAAGTGGATTGGACTGTGAAAGACCAACCCAAATTGTGTTTGCATTTTGACAAATTTGTAGGGCAGGACAATATCTCAGAGAGGAGGTCAGGTCTCCTGCTCCCCTGATGCATTCACTAGAGCTGCCTAATTTCCCTGCTTTTTAAAGTTTGATAGAATAATCTGTTGGCTATAGGTACGTTCTTAAACCAAAAGTGAATTTTGCTGCTTTTCATCCTGTACCCAAGTTGTTAAGGGTCATGCAAATTGATACAAGAATCTAGCACTTGGTCTGGTGGCATATAAATAACCACTTTTAACCACTGGAGGTATATAGTCTCAGAGCTATAGTTCTCAGAGTACTGTGTGAAGAGGAACTGACTGTGAAACCACTCTGAGAATTGTAGCTTTGTGAGGAGAGCAGGGGTGTACTATCAACTCTCAGCACACATAAGAAACCACAGTTCCCAGGATTCTTTGGGGAAGCGATGGCTGATACTGCTTTAAATGTATAGTGCAGATGGAGTCTAAGACACCACCAGGGGTCTCAAATTAGGGATTCTAGCCAGTCAGCTGTGGTTCTTGCAACTTGCCAGAATAGGCAGCTCCTAGTCAGTTTCTTGCTGTGCTTGGCACCATCAAGGCCCCACAACTCAGCATCTGTCATATGATATAAGAAGCCAATGGGAATTCATCTGGGCCAACCCCTACCCTTCAGACTCTGCCTTGTCTCATCAATCTGAGCAGCTTTCTCTATACGCAACCAAAAACACAGCCATCCTTCAAAATTCACACTTCTCTGAATTTTGCTATGCAGTTCTTCAGCCAAGTAATGCATGTAAAAATGCATATACTAGAGAAAAATGTGTATTAAATACATATATTTGTGAAAATAACATATGCAAATACAGTATGTTAAGGAAAATTGCTTTACAAAAATGTGCACATTAGAGAAAATTACACATATGTGTATTGTAAGAAAAATGTGCGCTAAAATGCTGATACATTTTCATGAAGACTTTTTTTTTAAAATGCAGACTGATGTGGAATTTAAGAACTGAGAGAACTGAAATTGACAAATCCTTCCATCTATGACACAGAAAACATGACAGGACCAGGGATGGGCAATTCTGACCATATTGGTTTCTCTCATTTTCTCATTTTTCCAATGTTAAGTTCAGTTTTCCACATTTCTGCAGCAATTTGTGATTTTTAAAAAAATACTCATGAAAAGTCTTCCGCATTTCAGTGCAAATTTCTCTTAATAAACACATTTTTGTATGGAGTTTTGACTAATGTATACATTTTTGCATGCAGTTTCCCCATATATAATTCATTTTGTATGTTATTCTCACTAATACATTCATTTTTATGCACACTTTCCCCTAATATATGTATTTTTGTAAACATTGATTGGCTGGCAAACTGCATTGCACAATTCGGACAAGTGCAAATTTTGAAGCATGCCTGTGTTTAGGTTCTCATATTGTTTCAGAAAGTGCAGATCTCATAAATTCAGCTGTAAATGCAAACTGAATTGAACTGCTCCTCCCATCCCTAGACTGTGCCTATTTGACAATGTCCTTGTTCCAGACAGTGCTTATCTTGCTTAGCTTCCCAAGTCCACTGGACTCAGCCTGCTGCTTGCCCGACTTAGATGTGCAGGAGATGAGTTCAAAAGTGGGTGCTTAAGCGTCCTCTACTTTGTGTCAACCTAAAAGAGAATGTGCACACCACAGAGATATGTGTACTTTGATGGTGCTAGATAAAAAATGAACTCCAAATATGCCTGTTGATCTGCTGTTTTGTCTTTATTCTCTCTCTGAGAAAGCCTAAGCAGTGAATTCCTTCTAAACTGCATCCTTAACACAGTGCCTTTCCCCTCTGTTTCAGTATCTTGGTTAGAAAAGAAGCAATCCTCTCCTACTTGCATGCCTGGTGCTCTCTCTTCCTTCCCTCTCAATAGCCTTTACATGTCCCACAGTGATCCCTCAGATGAATCAAAGCACAGTGAGCTGTGGTAGACTCCTCAACCTCTTCCTGAGGGAGCCAAGGGAAGCCATAAAACCTTAAACCCCCGACAACAGGCAGTGAAGAGAGGAGGCATCACCTTAATGTTCTCAAGGACCAGGCCTACATTCATGAATTCCAAAGTGTTCAAGGACTGCTTTCTGGGAAATAGTAGTTCTTCAGAGTTGTGCAATGTAAAATAGTCTTCCTTGAGGATTTGCAAGACACTGGGGCTTGGCCAAACACAAAACTTTCTGCAGAATAAATTTGTATTCCAGGTTTCATTCTTCAGCTGCCAGCTGTCCTGTCCTTGGCACAAGCACTAATTAGCGAGCCAGATATTTATGGCCTTAATCGCTCCAAAAAGTTCTCACCTATCACCATTTGTTTTATTTGACAGCATTAGTCTGTTGTTGTATATGCAAGTTTAGATTTGCTTGTGCTCTCTTGCTGCTTTTGTTATCAAACAGAAGCCCATACTGATGAAGTGGTGAGACTGAGACGCCCCAATCAACCTCCAAGTTGGGCTCCTAATGCCCAGCTACTTTTCCCAGAACCTCAAAAATGAGCCCATACAGTGCTCCCAGTGATGTTGCTGGGAGTGTAACAGGACCAGTTCTCTCCAGTCCCTCCCTTCCACTTACGAAGCTGCTTCCATCTTCATCATGACCCATAATTCAGGGGGCCTTGCCATGTCTAGTGGAAGAATCAGATGAGGTGAGGTTCAGGCTACTTCAGGGCAGAACTTCTTGTACCTTATCTAGGGCCTTTCTGACTTTAGGACATAGCCCCCCCCAACATCCTCAAAGGATGAGTCCCCTGCATTACCTAGGGGTGGGGGAGCAATATGATTTTGTTTGCATTTCTATGAGAAACTACCTAATTCACACTTTTCAAACCAATATGCAAACTTAAACACAATGATATATTAGAAGCTCAACTGGAGTGCATACCGCAGATCAGAAAAGGTACTGCCAGGGCCAAGAAGATGCCAGCATGGTTAACGAGCAAAGTCAAGGAAGCTCTTAGAGGCAAAAAGTCTTCCTTCAGAAAATGGAAGTCTTGTCTGAATGAAGAAAATAAAAAAGAACACAAACTCTGGCAAAAGAAATGCAAGACAATAAGGGATGCTAAAAAAGAATTTGAGGAGCACATTGCTAAGAACATAAAAACCAACAACAAAAAATTCTATAAATACATTCAAAGCAGGAGACCATCTAGGGAGGCAATTGGACCCTTGGATGATGAGGGAGTCAAAGGTGTACTAAAGAACGATAAGGAGATTGCAGAGAAGCTAAATGAATTCTTTGCATCTGTCTTCACAGTGGAAGATATAGGGCAGATCCCTGAACCTGAACTAACATTTGCAGGAAGGGATTCTGAGGAACGGAGACAAATAGTGGTAACGAGAGAGGAAGTTCTAGGCTTAACGGACAATATAAAAACTGACAAATCACCTGGCCCGGATGGCATCCACCTGAGAGTTCTCAAAGAACTCAAAGGTGAAATTGCTGATCTGCTAACTAAAATATGTAACTTGTCCCTCGGGTCCTCCTCTGTGCCTGAGGACTGGAAAGTGGCAAATGTAATGCCAATCTTCAAAAAGGGATCCAGAGGGGATCCCGGAAATTACAGGCCAGTTAGCTTAACTTCTGTCCCTGGAAAACTGGTAGAAAGTATTATTAAAGCTAGATTAACTAAGCACATAGAAGAACAAGCCTTGCTGAAGCAGAGCCAGCATGGCTTCTGCAAGGGAAAGTCCTGTCTCAGTAACCTATTAGAATTCTTTGAGAGTGTCAACAAGCATATAGATAGAGGTGATCCAGTGGACATAGTGTACTTAGACTTTCAAAAAGCGTTTGACAAGGTACCTCACCAAAGACTTCTGAGGAAGCTTAGCAGTCATGGAATAAGAGGAGAGGTCCTCTTGTGGATAAGGAATTGGTTAAGAAGCAGAAAGCAGAGAGTAGGAATAAATGGACAGTTCTCCCAATGGAGGGCTGTAGAAAGTGGAGTCCCTCAAGGATCGGTATTGGGACCTGTACTTTTCAACTTGTTCATTAATGACCTAGAATTAGGAGTGAGCAGTGAAGTGGCCAAGTTTGCTGACGACACTAAATTGTTCAAGGTTGTTAAAACAAAAAGGGATTGTGAAGAGCTCCAAAAAGATCTCTCCAAACTGAGTGAATGGGCGGGAAAATGGCAAATGCAATTCAATATAAACAAGTGTAAAATTATGCATATTGGAGCAAACAATCTTAATTTCACATATACGCTCATGGGGTCTGAACTGGCGGTGACCGACCAGGAGAGAGACCTCGGGGTTGTAGCGGACAGCACGATGAAAATGTCGACCCAGTGTGCAGCAGCTGTGAAAAAGGCAAATTCCATGCTAGCAACAATTAGGAAAGGTATTGAAAATAAAACAGCCGATATCATAATGCCGTTGTATAAATCTATGGTGCGGCCGCATTTGGAATACTGTGTACAGTTCTGGTCACCTCATCTCAAAAAGGATATTATAGAGTTGGAAAAGGTTCAGAAGAGGGCAACCAGGGAATGGAGCAACTCCCTTATGAGGAAAGGTTGCAGCATTTGGGGCTTTTTAGTTTAGAGAAAAGGCGGGTCAGAGGAGACATGATAGGTGTATAAAATTATGCATGGCATTGAGAAAGTGGATAGAGAAAAGTTCTTCTCCCTCTCTCATAATACTAGAACTTGTGGACATTCAAAGAAGCTGAATGTTGGAAGATTCAGGACAGACAAAAGGAAGTACTTCTTTACTCAGCGCATAGTTAAACTATGGAATTTGCTCCCACAAGATGCAGTAATGGCCACCAGCTTGGACGGCTTTAAAAGAAGATTAGACAAATTCATGGAGGACAGGGCTATCAATGGCTACTAGCCGTGATGGCTGTGCTGTGCCACCCTAGTCAGAGGCAGCATGCTTCTGAAAACCAGTTGCCGGAAGCCTCAGGAGGGGAGAGTGTTCTTGCACTCGGGTCCAGCTTGCGGGCTTCCCCCAGGCACCTGGTTGGCCACTGTGAGAACAGGATGCTGGACTAGATGGGCCACTGGCCTGATCCAGCAGGCTCTTCTTATCCTTTGAAATTTGTACGTCTCTGAATTTTGCAATGCAGTTCTCTAACCAAGCAGTGTCTACAAAAACACATAGTTTAGGGGAAAGTGTGCATAAAACTGTATATATCTGTGAAAATAACATACAAAATACATTATTTTAAGGGAAATTGCTTGCAAAAATGTGTATATTTCTTAAAACTGCATACAGAAATTTGCATTGAGATGCTGATGAATTTTCATGAAGATGTTTTAAAACACACACACACACATTGCTGCAGAAACGTGGAGAACTGAATTTAAGATTCAAAAAATGAGAAACAGAAACCAACACTGACAGATTCATCCATCCCTAACTGTACTGCTAACTCCCCAGCCACGCACAAGCCAAAAACTGCAAAATAGATCAAGGACCCTTTAATCAGCTTCTCCAGGGAGGCAGAACATACCCCACTCTGCAAATGATCAGTGTAAAGCTTCAGTTGACTCTAGTTCCTTGTGTTTATTTTATTTTTATTTATTTAGAAAATGTATAAACCACTGCTTAAAAAAGTTTGCAAGCAATGTATAAGTAAAATTGTATATAAAGGATGACTAAATTCCATAAGCCAATTAAAAACAAATATACATAAAACCCTCATTAAAGAGAAAGATAAAATCAATAGAACTTTTAAAATTATTTCATAACCAAGGTTGCAGTCCAATACATTACTCGGAAGTAAGCTCCACTGGGTTCAGTGGGACTTCCAGTTAAGTGTATATTGGATTGCAGCCTAAAGCATCTAAAGGCAAGCAGTGAAGGATACCAGCCGAATTTCAAGAAAAGAGAGTTCCAGAGCCAGGTTGCCATGACAGAAAAGGCCCACCCTCCATTCCATTGCTGCTGGAATAGGAATTAGGTTAGCGGATGAGGGTCAAAGAGGAAGGATTTAAATTCTTCTCCAGCTCTAATTAAGAATTAGAATAAAGAACAGAGATTAAGGTCACATCCTTACTGTACATTTAAAGCACATTTTATCCCTCAAAGAATGCTGGAAACTGTAGTTTACCTCTCACAGAGCTATAATTCCCATCACCCTTAACACACCACAGTTCCCAGGATTCTTTGGGGGAAACCTTGTGATTTAAATGTGCTTTAAATGTATGGTGTGGATGTGACCTAACACTTTCTGTGATGCATTAGAAGTAAACCCAACATTTCCAATATTTACACTGAGTATTCAGCAATGTGGCTTTTTAATTTAGGCAAGCGTCATGTAGTGTTTTCAAGACTACATCAAGAACAGGGAATCTGTGACCCTCTGATGTTGCTGGGCTACAATTTCCCATCATGTCTAACCATTGGGCATGCTGGCTGGGGTTGATGAAAGCTGGAGTCTGACAACATCTGGGGTGGCACAGGCTCCCCATTTCTGGGCAACATAGAATCTTTGAGGATGAAACTAAGCCCACAAAAATGCATATGCCTACCAAACAGAGTTCATGTGGCACATCGTGAGGTCTCACTTTACTTATTTATTTCATATGCTATTGTTGGAGCCTACATTGATCACTTTCTTCTTCACCCAAAGTTCTTAAATGCATTAATGTTCTATTTGAACAAAGTCTTGGAAGGGAAATTATCTTTGAATGGTTTTGTGAAATTATTTCCTGACATAAGCCAAAGTGATTACTGTAAAATTGCTGTTGTGTTTTTTAAATAAATATTTCTATTTATAAACACCCCTGCTGATTGTTCAGAAGCTTTAACTGATGGAGACAGTTATATTTCATGTTTCTTGTTTTTGTATAGTGCTATTTTATTATGAAGTTCTGACCTTTAATTATTGAAAGCTGCTCTGAGTACTACACATGCATCAGAAGGGTGCCATATTTAATTTATTAAACTTTTAAGCCACCCTTTATCTAGAGCAGCCTTTCCCAACTGGTGTGCCTCCAGATGTTGTTGGACCACAACTCCCATTAGCCTCAGCCATTGGCAATGCTGGCTGAGGCTGATGGGAGTTGTGGTCCAACAACATCTGGAGGCACACTGGTTGGGAAAGGCTGATCTAGAGGACCCCAGGGCAGTTTAGAAAAGATGTTAAAACAAAAAAATAATGTTATGAGATCAACATTAAAACAATATTTTAACAACCAAGATTAAAAACAGCAGCTGGCAAAAATTCCTATATCTACCTTCAAGAGACTGACCAACTCAGCCAAACGCCTGAGTGAACAAATATGTTTTAATTTGATATTGGAACTCCAACAAGGTAGAGGCCACCTGCGCCTCCAGGGTAGGAAATTCCACAGTCAGGACAGAAAAGGTTCCTCCATCACCTTGTAGTGAGCAATCCTGGCCAGTGGGACAATGAGAAATTCTTATATAAATAAAACAAGTAAATATCCCATTAAGCAGCTTGTGCACATAACCATGCAAATGAGATGAGTACAGTGCTCTATTGAACCATAAGTGGATCATGTGCATTGTATGAAGTGGAACCTGGGTTCCTCTAAGAGAGGAATGGGGAAATTTGTTCAGCCAGAGGACCACATTCCCTCATGGGAAACCTTCTATAGGCCATATACCAGTAGTGGGCGTGGCCAGAGGCAAAAAGTGGGTGGAGCAACAGATGGAACCCTTGCTGTTGTACTGTGCGCCATGTTCAAGCTATGCAAAATGTAGAGGGTTTTTTTTTTAAAAAAAATTGAGGTTTCTAGAGACAACTCTCCACCTAGGCAAGCAAGAAGCGTTATCATAGTTCAAGGTCACATTCCACCCAGGTGAAAGCAGAGTTTGGAAAAGTTACTTTTTTGAACTACAACTCCCATCAGCCCAATCTAGTGGCCATGGGTGAAAGCACTCAACAGCAGATTGGAGCAGGGCCAGTGAGGGGCATGGCATGGGAAGAGGTGTGGTGAGAGTCCTGAGGGCCATACAAAGAGGCCTGAAGGACTGCATTTGGCCCCCAGGCCTGAAGCTCCCCACCCTTGCTCTAAGATGCGCCTACCAGTAGCAGCTGGTGTGGTGGGGCAAGAAGGCTGCAAGGTCAGGACTGCACTGGTGCACTGGCAAAGCCAAAGCAGTGCTCCTGCTGGTGCATCTGGGCATCTCCAGTGCTGCCAGGACCCCACCCTACCCCAGCACAATCCAGGCTACCTGCGGCAATGGTGGTCTCAGGAGGGTGGCTCTGTAGCTCCTCCCAGTGGAGGCTGGTGACTCTGATGTCAGTGGCACAGTGAATCAGCCCTGGTTCTTAGGCTGAACTTTCAAGGAGCCATCCAAGGTGCTTTCCCGGAGCAGATTCATGGCCCCACTGACATTGGAGCCACCAGCCTGCCCTGGCTCCTCCACAGCACACTGGTCGCTGCTGCTGAGAACTATAATACCTACAGGTCAACATATTGAAGAGAGCTATTGAATACATTCAGCACTCCACACACTCTACTTTTTAAATCCTTTGTCTCCACAACAAGTGTTGCAAGGACGTTAGTGCAAGCTTCAGCATGATTCATCACACGGGTTCTATGGATGTTTTCTGCAGTCTAATATTCAGTATGTAAAATAGCCGGATCTCGTCTGATCTTGGAAACTAAGCAGGGTCAGGTCTGGTTAGTACTTGAATAGGAGACCGCCATAGGATTAGAGGAAGGCAATGTAAACCACTTCTGAATACCTCTTACCATGAAAAACTCCATGAATACATCCAAAAGATTCACAGCATCACCATAAGTAGTAATTGTCTTGAAGGCATATAACAACAACATATCCCACTCAACACACTAAGTTCAAGTAACTACCCATTAGCTATCAGAACCCAGAGAGGGACCCACAGAAAAAAAGTTAGGGAAGTCAGTGTTCTCTTGCACCTATAATGGAAGCTGATACAATGCCAGCTGTTTTGTTATATAATGCTGAGGCTTCGACATTTAATGTAATTCAGTGCATAATACTTATAAACATGGAAGTAGAGGGTGAATACTGTATTAAACAAAGAAGTTCTGAAAGGCTGTTCTGTGTGGAACAGGGGCTCAAATTCTCCATGGAAACTTGCATCATAAAGAAAAAGGAATAATGCAAGTCAACCTTTAAAATAAAATAAAACACTTACATTTGGAGGAGAAAGAGAAGAGTATAAGAAACTCATGACATTGTCCCCAATTCACTTTTTTTGCATTCCAGATGTCCCATCATATAATCCCCACAAGGAGCAAAGGATTTAGTAGCAGAGCTAAAGCAACATTATTTTATACCTGAAGTGTAAAGAGAAAAGGTTATGTACATACACAGAAATTAGAGAGGAAATAGGGTTTAAGCAGGGGTTCCCCACACACCACTGAGGAAACAAATTAAGGACATACCTTAAAAATTACTCTTGGAACTCCCTTACTGGCCTTGCTTCACCCTCTCCTTGAGGGTTTTTTTTTTTTTTGCCAACTTGGAACATGTATTTGAACTCAGATAATGCCTCTTACTTACCTGGATGGAGGATGGAGATGAGTGTGTGTAGAAACTAGAGCACAGGTAAAATTAGCATAAATTGCCCCACCCACTTTTGCCTCTGGCCCCACCCAATATTGGCACGTGGCCCCTAGAAGGTTGCCCAGAAGGGAATGCAGCCCTGAAGCTGAAAAAGGTTGCCCCCCTACATAGAGACAGATTTAGATGGTGTAAAGCCAATCCCACCCACATTTTAATTCAGAGCAAAGAGCAGCGGAGGTGTCTGATAGTATTTCTGTAAAAAAACAAAAACCCACTGGATTTTCTGAAATATCAGCCCAGCTTGCAATCCTGAGGCAGTCCGTGTAGAATTACAAAAACTGAATGAGTTAATATAGGGCTCATGTCTTAACAACTGCTCACCGGGAGGAATCATGCCTTTAGATTGACAGAACATCCCTCTCAGAGCAAGAACTGCATAAAATGCACCCTGCAGATTAAGCAGGAGGCAACAAGCAGCTTTGAATCAATTATGTATTCTGAGACAAAGATTTTCAAAGCAGAGCTGATAATGGTTAGTTTCGGGGTTGACCAATGGCCAAGTTATGGGAACAGCCCACCATGCACAAAACCTTTAATAATGCCAGCAGTTGAGAGCAAGCCTTCAACACCTTGCACTAGGAATGGTCAAGCAAGGAAGGGCCATAGCTCAGGGGCAGAGCATCTGCTTTGCAAGCAGTTCTTCCAGGTCCAAGCTTCAACATCTGCAGGTAGGGATGGGGAAAGACTCCTGCCTGAAATCCTGGAGAGCTGCTGCCAGTCAATGTAGGCAGTATTGAGGTAGATAGTCCAATGGTTTGACTCAATAAGGCAGCTTCCTGTGTTCCTAACCTATGGCCTTCCAGATGTCATTGGACTACAACTTCCTGACCATTAGCCATGCTGGTTGGGGCTAATGGGAGATTGGGTCCATCAATATCTTCCTTATAAGCCTTTTAGGTTGAGAGCTATCCCAGTCTGTGTCTGTGTCAGAATTGCTTAATATGTTTTTTAATAATGTTTTTAACCTTTTTTAAAAAGTTTTTAAAATGTTTTTAATGCTGTTTTGTCTTAATGTATTTTAAGATTTTATGATGTTTTTATGATGTTTTAAAGTGTTTCTAGCGCCTTGTTTGCTGCCCTGGGCTCCTGCCCTAACAGAAGTCCTGTTCTTACCTTCCAAATCCAGACTGAAGAGGAGTAGGTCCATTTCTGCTAGGTCTTCAGCAGAAGGTAAGAATGAGCCCTACATATGTGCAGCCAGACACATGTTGTTGTTGTTATATGCCATCAGGCTTCCGAATTGTGCATAGAAACCCAACACCTGGAGACCCTTTCTCATCTACTACTGCATGGGCAGGGAACCTTTGTCAGTCCAAGGGCTCCTTTCCTTTTTGAGCAACTTTGCAGAGGCCACATAACAGTGGTGGGCAGGGCCAGCGGTGGAGCAATGAATGCAAATGTTATCTTGGTATGGTAAGCTAGTTTCTACACACATAGTCCCCTCTCTATCCTCCATCCATCCATCCAAGCAAGCAAGTCATCACCAGACTTGAAAGATACATTCCTGGCAGACAAAAACTCTCAATGACGATATGGAGAAAGGCTGGAGAGGGGCTTGGTCTGAGGTGAAGTGGTGTGTGGGGATAGTTCCAAGGGCCAGATAGAGAGGCGTGGAGGGGTGCATTTGGCCCCTGGGCCTGAGGTTCCCCACCCTTGTTCTACTGGATGCATAGAGGTTGGAAGCAGGGCAGTGACATCAGGTGCAATCCTGCATCCCTGTCTGTGAATCCAGTCACTGTATTCTGAAGCGAGGAGAGGGCTTGTGTTCCTCTGCTCTTTGATATTATCATGCCCACGTCTTTCAAAAGCTGAAATGCATTCACTGGTCTTCTGATGTGTTGTAAATCCATTTCCTAACTGATGTCCGCCATATCCAGTCACCACCTTCTCATCCACAAGGAAGACTACAGGGGTCTTGCTTTCAGCTTGTGTTGCCCGGTGTACAAAAGTCTCTGATATGAATCAGCTGTCAGACAACTGTTTACTAGACGAGGATAATAGTGGAAGGAAATGACCTGATAGCAATACAAAGAGGAAGGCTGGTGCTCCTGGTCTGCTGGTTTTGGAATGCAAGCATACCATTAAAGTTTAATTAGAACAGAAGGGGAAATCAGAAGCCCTGCTTTCTTCCTGTAGCATCAGCATCAGCAACAAGGCAGCCAGGCTACAGGAGATCATGATGTGGCAGTTTCCATTTACAGTGTGGCTGACCATGAAGAGATCAAATGCATCCATAATCCCTAGCAGCAGCAGCCAACATGCAAAAAAGAAAAAGAAAAAAAAATGCCTCATTCCCAGCAGCTATAAATCGAACATTAAGGATTCCCATGACTGCAGCAATTCATTTATTTGGCCTGCCTTATGTAGGTAAACATTTAACATCACCATCAAATGCCAAAGACTTCGCTTGATGTTCCAGAAAGGCTAACTCAATTTTCATACTTTCTTTAGAAATGTCATTTTCTTCTAGGAGGCCTCTCAGGCAATTATTCATTGCAAGCTCTCTCTCAGGAAGCAAATAATCTTTTCCACTACCCTGTCCCTTTAAGCACTGTACTCTTTCTATATTAAAAGGGGATAACCTAATCCTAACAAAATGCCCAGGAGAAGATTTATTTTGACTACATTGTCTTTGCCTTCAGTGAAGGAAAAGATTGCTTCAGGAGAGATGATATTAATATGCAACCTCCCTCTCTATAATCAAACACCAAAAGCATGAAGGGGTTTTTACTTCTATTTCTTTTATTGCAAAGCTAATTTGCTCTGCACATAACATTGCTCTTAAGAGCTGTCAATCAAGATTCCTAGTCTCGTTAACAGGAATTCTTCGATCAGCCTTCATTTTTTTCCAGGCAAAGGGGGCCACATACTTTTCTCTACAGTGTAGATTAGGGATGGGAAAATTGTGGCCTTCCAGCTATTGTTGGTCTACAACTCCCATCAGCTCCAACAAGCATGGTCTCAATAGATGGGATGATGGGAGCTCAAGAACGTCTGGAGGGCAACAGGATCCCATCCCTGACATAAAGAAATTTATTAAAGACCTTGATAATTTGTGTTGCATTTGCTGCAATCCCGTACACACTTACCTAAGAGTAGGCCCCATAAAATAGGCCAAACAGGAGCCATTTGACACTGTACCTGTACAAATTACAGCTGTGTTTTCTTCATCCCACACCTTCCTAAAAAGAAATATCTTTACTCATTTCTAAAGGTGAACAGAGACTGACTCAGATGGGTCTGAACAAGGGTTGCAAGGTTCAATCCCTGAGACTGATCCTGTATCTTTAGGAAAAGAGAAAGTCAGCCAAGTGCAGGTGTTCTTGCAACCCTGTAATGGGAAAAACCACAAGGTGGAATTCTGCCTTCCCCCTGCACAACTTTTAAAGATACAGAAGACCTCTTGGTTGCCAAGCCCAGCCTCCAAGAGGTCTTCTGTATCTTGAAAAGTTGTGCAGGGGAAGGGGAGAATTCCACCTTGTGGTTTTTCTCATTACAGGGTTGCAAGAACACCTGCACTTGGCTGACTTTCTCTTCTCCTACAGGATCAGGCCAGGAACCTGGCAACCCTACCTCAGCAGGTGAAAAAAGACAACAAGGCACCTGTTTAATATTTAACAGGAGGGAATTCCAAAGGGTAGGTGCCACAAAACTAAAAGCCAGGTACCTATATTTTGTGGAATGGACCTCTTGATAAGATTGTGTCTACACCTGAACAGTACAGTTATTGACTAGGTAGGAGGGGTGAAACAATCTTTCAGGTATAGGGCTTTGTAAATGCAAAACAGCACCTTGAACTTCACCTGGTAACTAATTGGCAGACAGTGAAATTCTTTCAGCAGAGGCATAACATGGTGGTGATGTCCTGAGCAATAGAACCATCACATTTTGTACTAGATGCAGCTTCCAGAATACCCTCAAGGGCAGACCTACTTAGACCACATTGCATAATCCAACTTGAAGATTAATCTTCACAACTGGGGAGAATGTATTGATCTGAGAAAAGGCATTCTCAATTTTTTCCGAATTTCAAGCTATGTAGGTGACAACTAACAGCCTGAATCATACCTGCAAATCCACAGGAATTTCCAAAAGCATGAGAAATAACACCAGGCACTCTTTCCAACCAGCTATCTCACTAGGAGTAACCTTGCCATTCCCAACCCACATTTGGAAGCTTTCAGAATCACAGTACACATAAGCTAACCAGACCCTGAGCCAGCTGCATGTAGAACCAATCACACATCTGTTTCAGAATGTGGCTAGCTGTAATGTGTACATCCACATCTTGGCATATACACTTGGTGATCTGAATTGGCCTTCCACCACATCTGGTTTCATTCCAAGTACAAATGGAATAGAGGTGAGAGCAATATTATCATTTGAGAAACATGCTTTACAAAATGTTGAAAGCTTAATGACATGTTATGGAAAACTGGACCCCCCCCCAATCTTCTGATTCGGAATGTTTCCAGAAACAGGAATTCACTTTCAAGAATGGATAGCTGATCTAAATCTGAAACAGGTTTCTGGCTTGCATGCTGTATGTTGAACTTGACCTTGCACTTTAAGAGAGCAATGTCTTCCTTCAACTGCTTTTATGCACAGAGTCAAAAGCCATGGGGGGAAATGGATTACAAGATAAACATTCAAAGAGGAGAAGTGACTAGAATAGGAAAAAAGAACCAGCAGGTTTGCTATTACAGGCAATCACCTCCATTTGTGACCTTCAGGAAATGCTCTATAATATTTATACATCCAAAGCGTTGCTTCATTTATCATAGTGAATAGGGGAAGGATTCAAATATATTTTTCACCATAGCCAAAGATGCATCAAACCTTCCAAGGAAATATGCTGAACTATAGTACTATTTGGTAGCTTCTATTGAAGATGGTATTATTATAAAAGCCCTTGATAATTTATGCATAAGCTCTGCAGAACACAGTGGGGCTGATCAGGCTCCCAACCAAAGCAGTAGAGTGAGGACTAGAAGACCGGATTTTCTGCATAAAGCTTTATTCAGGAGGTGATTACAGGAACATAGCATCACACTTTAGGCACCAATAAGAATACTGGAACATCTTTCAGGATACCAAACAATCTAGGCTTTTCCCAGGAACAAGGCATGGAGGTGACAGCAAGAAGTTGCCACAAAAGCACTAAACAGGCATTACCAAACCTTTCAATCAGAGAGGGACAGGGACTTACTTCTGCATGTTAATTCTAGGTTTTTCTAACTTTTGTTACAAGGCGAAGACCCTTTCTAGGAGCTGAAAGCATCTTCTGAAGTTGTCTCTTATCTAATCTCCTTGACGTTGGTGAAAGCATAAACTCTAGCTCGGACTGACTGCTTTCACTTTGCTCTCAGCTGTTCATTGAGTTTTAAGTGTTCCATAGTTAAATCTGGGCTGTGTGCCTGGGCAGATTCATCATTAGATGGTTCACGAGAAAGAAGGAGGGGTTCTGGGCTTTTCTCAGTAATTCTATTAGCAAGCCCAGATGCTTGTGAAGACCTTTCCCCTGTGTCTCCTTTGTTACTTTCCACAGTACTAGCAACTCCTTCCCAAAGTTAAGTACCCCACTCTTCCCACTCTTGCCAAAGGTTCTCCTTGGGGCCAATGACAGTGGCTAACCTCTAAGAAGACATACTTTGGATCATGCCATTGGTTTTATAGCAACCTTATGAGGTAGATTAGGCTAAAAGTTGATTTTCCAAGGGTTGCCTAGTGATTTTCTTCATGGCTAAGCAAAGATTCAAACCCAGAAATTCCTGCTGACTCAGCCCAATATTCTATACAGTATACCCCATTGGCTCTCAACTTAATCATTCAGAAGATGTTTTGTTTGCAACATGGTAAGGGGGTTTGACTCTCAAGATGAAAGCCTATGGGGTACAAACCAAGTCTGGAAGGGAGCTGTTCTGCAGGAGAAGGCATTCAGCAACAGCAGGTAGGTATCAAAGACCAAGTAGCTTGGTATCGTTTGGCTGCTCAGCACCAAGGAGATCTCCCAGGAAAGGCAGGAGTTGCTTTGATAATGGTGAGAATTCAGCTGAGCTCCTAAACAGTGAGGCAGGACTGCAGAATGCTCTAGCCCCACCACTCAGTTTAATGCAAGCAAGACTTGAAGCTGTGCACTTTAGTGTGTTTTGAGATAATCTGTTTATTGAGCATTCATCCAGATTTGCTTGCAGAAAAATTAGATGGCATTGGCTATTTAATGAGCATTCATTCTGATTTGTTTGTGGAGAAATTAGAAGACATTGTGTAAAAGCAAGTGTTATTCCACACTGTTCACTTTGCACAAAACATCTGATCTTTTGAAGAAGCGGGTTGGTTACACAAGACCTCCCAATCAACTATAATTGCACAATCTGAATCTGTTGCTATGCAATTGAATCCCACCTGAAAATGGCAATACATCTTTCCATTGGACAGGGCTGGAGGATGTAAGGTCTCTGAGGTACACTCTTCCTGAGGACAGGGACACAACTCACTACAGAGAGGCAAAAGCCGTAAGAAATGATCAAATGCAATTGAGCAAACATATATTTTGCAGACATGAAAGAAAAGCCCAATGAGGGAAGCTAGCAAATAAGTCCTGAAGAGAAAGGTCTAGAATGGGGTTACAGAACCTCAGACCTGGGGGCCAAATGTGGCCCCCTAAGCCTTTATATCTGGTCCTTGGGCCACACCTCTTGCAGGGCCTGCCGTAGGCCCTCCTTATGTGCTTTTGCCTAAGTGGAATATGCTTACTCTCCTAGATGTATTATGGAGAGATGAGAGATGTAAGAACAGCTGATGTTTATGTGGCTGGAATGTAGTAAACTGTACAAAGGCAAGACTCACGCTTGTTGCTCTGCCTTCCCCTTTTGATTCTGGCCATGCTCACTTTGTTGCCCCTGGACATGCAGCCCACAAAGGTCGTCCATGTAGGAATGCATCCCTTGGACTGAACCCAGCTCCAGAAGAAAGTGCACTGCTAGAGGACTACAGTTATGGAAGCGAGGCACAAGTTACTTTAAGCTCAAGCTGTTTCCCACCTTATCTCTACTTTTTTTAAACTTTCAAAAATGCAAATAGGTTTAAGATCTCATTGCATGCTTCATACAAGGCAGCTTTCAAAAACTCAGATTTGACCCACAGTCTTCTGGGAAGAGAGAGAAAAAGCAACTAGACCAGGTTACCAAATTAGATTTCAGTTGGACACAAGGATTTTAAAATAAAGAAAAATGGCAGATGCAAGGAAAGTACCCAGAATAAACATGGAATGTTTTAGAGGATGTTTTTGTTTTTTATATATTTGATATATTTCTGCAGGACTTCCACCAGTTAACACACTGTAATTCTCTTAATTACTTGCTGTTTCTCTCACACTAATTTCTCCAACACTGGAGGCGTTCAAGAGGCAGCTGGACAGCTACTTGTCGGATATACTTTAAGCTGGATTCCTGCCTTGAGCACGGGGTTGGACTCGATGGCCTTATGGGCCCCTTCCAACTCTACTATTCTATGATTAATGAAAGATGGCAAACATGTTTTTGAACTGCTAAAACATTATGGAATATATAAGCTTTTAACTTCATGTCAATAAATTTTCCTTTTCTAATTGGAGCTAAGGACAACTAGATCTTTCTCAGTAGGATTGATAAGTGGCACAATCCTTATGTATGCTTACTCACAAGTCTCATTGTGTGTTTATACACACTTACCTGGCAATAAGTCCTATTGAGCTCAGGGACTTTACTTCTAGACCTGTATATGATTGTATGATAAACCTCCAACTTTTTAAATAGAAAATCTAATAACACCATGGTGGTGGTAGTAGTGGTGGCAAGACCAGGACTCATGGTGCCAATGGTGGCTGGTGGTGCCATGTCAGTGGGGCAGTGGAATCTGCTCTGGATTTTAGTATGAACTTTCAAGGTGCTGTCCACAGTGCTGAAACTTCGGCATCTTGGATAGCTCCTTGAAAGTTTGGATTAAAGCCCAGAGCGGATTCCACTGTCCCACTGACATGGAGCCACCAGCCGCCACTACATGGTGCTGTGTGTGTGTGTGTGTGTGAGTGAGTGTGAGCGTGCATGTGTGTGTGCATGCATGTGTGTAAGGGGGAGTAATCAATTTTCTCCATGCGATTTTCCTAATTGAAACTGTCATCTGAAGCTGTTTGCCCCTTGGAGGAAAATGCACAAGTATCTTATGGGTACATGTAAGTTTCTCCTCTCCCCACAACCCTCCATGGGCAAGCAGCAGCTTCTTTAAAAGAGAGGGCAATTTTAATCCAGAAAAGTGTCACAGAGAAGAAATTGTTAATTCCCCCCTCCTCAACCAGTGCAGCCCCCCCATCCCGCAGGATGCAGAAGATCCTAATTACAGGTCTCCAGCATTGTGGCTAATTGAGCCCTTAGGCTGCAATCTGATGTAGTCTTTTCTGGCAGTAAGCCCCATTTGCACACAGTGGAGCTTACTTCTCCATAAATGTATATAAATTAGGCCGTAAGAAACCTTATTTCCTTTGCCTTTGTATAACAAGAGCTGCCAGGGGCTTCCCCAGCTACCCAGCTCCAGTTTGATTCATGTAATTAATGTAATTATCACATTAATTTCTATTTTACAGATCCATTAGAAATTTTAAATTATTTTAATTAAAACTGAGCTGAACTCTGGTGGTTGTGCCCCATTAACTCCTAACAGATGTCTTAAATGGACTTGTCTGCTAATGAATTTTTTACGCAAATTAGATTAGATGGAAAGTACATATTTTGCCAGAATGAAGGGCTTGTAAAACCTGCTTTGTATCTAAAAGGTAGGCTTCTCACATAAGGACATCTGGTGAACTGCAGATTAATTTTAGGAGCAGACTATGTACTTCTAATCAACAGTGGGCTCAAGTCACCAATGCAGGATTTGGATGTAGCATTTAAGGATCGTAACAGTCATAGCTATTTGGAACTGAACATCCCTTCAGAGTCTTTGCCACACAATTTTTATGTGCACATCCAAATTTAAGCCTGGGGTGCTTTTAATGCTACTGTCAACTGAATATGAATTGTAACTGAGTCCAAGATTACTCTGCTTCCTGCGCTTTGGATTTTGAACCAATTCAGGAAGTACTTTTTAAAAAGTGCAAAGGGGGGGGCTTTTAAAAACCTCCGGAAGAAGTAAGCATTAAAAGGTATTATGGCTGGACACTGAAGCGAGAAAAAGTTTTGAAAAAATATAACCATTGCACATTGTCAAAGAAAATGGTGGACTCTCCATCACTGGAAATTATTAGACCAAGGCCTGGTTCACGCGCGCCTATCACATATGCTCATCACTTCGTGAGTACTATGCCAAGGGTTCACCTGCATATGTCAGTGAGCTATCATAGATCTAACACCAGAGTTACAGCAGACATATCACCTTAAGTATAAAGCTTTTCCATGGAGCCACTTCAGGTGAACTGCAGAGAACTGAAAGTAAAAGGTAGCTGGGCTGGCCCATAAGGAGGGAAAAGTTCTAAAATTCATGTTAGGGCAATACATTTATTAGGCCAACCAAAATGTCTCGGAATAGCTTGCAACTTGAAAGCTTGCATACTATTTGGTGATACTTTGGTTGGCCTAATAAAGGCATTGCCCCAATATGAATTTTGGAATCAAGTACAGAGTAATCAAGTAAGGCAAATTCAAGGGATGAACACACATGTGGGAAATACTTCTGCCCTCCTTCTGCCCCACAGACTACATGACTCAACAATATGCTCCAGTTCTGAAGTGCCAGAACACGGATTCATTAGACCTGATTTCTGTTGAATGCACCTTAAGTTTTATTTATTACAATGTATAACCTTTCCTATATCTGAAAACAATTATCCTATCCTAAAATATCACAAACGTTGTATGCAAATGTTCAAGTTCTCCAGAACTCTTCCATTAGGATAAATAGAAGAATGAAATGATGCTGCTGATAATACTGTGAGTCTGTATCTGGTAAGACTCTGAAAGTAGAATGTGGGAGGAGGCAGCAGACATTAAAATGAGGCTCTTTTAGGCAAAGGGCAGGTATCAGTTTGCACCAAGGCCTACTGGGAAGAATCATAATGATGGCTGATTCTCCATCTCTGGAACAACAAAACTCAGCTGTTACCTAGGTCTGTATGGTTCCCAAAGACAATATGCAAATAACTCGACCTCCCTGGAATGTCTCAATGCCCAGACAGGATAATGTGGAGTTCAGAAATGATGGCACTTGGAACTTCCAAGTTAACCACAAGCCAAGCCCAAACTTCACTGAAGTTAGGGCTCCATGTATAAATTGTTCGATCCCATGCACCACTGGCATTTACTTAGCAGCAGCAGTGGCACTGAGAGGAAGAGTTATTGTGGCAACCTTTTATTAGGGTTGCCATATTGCCCGGATAGCCAGGTTTTACCTGGATTCTATGCATGCCACCCGGCACCCGGCTAGCCCCTTACGTGGCCCGGATTCTCAGCTTTAATTTTTTTAAAAAATTAAGTTTCTAGGTGGTCCGGTTCTCGAGATATAGATAAAAACGTCAGCCACCCCCTCGACTGTTAAATCTTTCTTTAAACAGTATTGTACTATAGCAGTTTGTAGCTTTAACCCCGCCCGTTCAGCATTGCAGCCAATCAGGGATTGTGTTTCAGTTTCATTGACCTAGTGTCTAGAAAACAAAATGGTGGTTTCACCCACCCACCCCCGTTTATCTGAAAATCTCATAAATTGGGTAAGTATATACATTTCAGTTTTTTTTTCCTCTTGTGTGCAGGAGTCAGAGCTTGGGCAGTGTTTTGAAAACCTTCCCAATACTTGCTTTTTGTAAAAGCAATGCTAATCCCATATGCCCAAAGTAAATCCCATTTAATTCAATAGGACTTACTTTGAGTAGACATGGTTATGAATGTGCTGAAGATCAATGGGACTTTGGAGTGAATGTAAAAAAGAATTATGTTTGTGTTCAAACTCTTTCTGTCTCCAGTCCAATTTTAAAGCAAGTAGGCAGGGCTTACATAGGTATTACAGTTTTTATTCTGTAGGAAAGTAATACTGATTTTTTAAAAAACTAATACTGGTTTTTCTGCAATGACCAACTGGTTTGACAATAAACTATTATATGGGCTGTATGTATTTATACATCTGCTGTGTGTGCGTGTGCGTGTATGGAGTCTTGCCAACACCCCTGTGAGGTAGGGTTGGAAACCAATGCAGCTCACAACAAGAAATAAAGCCATTTAAAATCCAATGACCATAAAACAAGTATAAACAGTTGCAAAACAGCGTAAAGTGGCATGATTCGGAATTTTGGGTTGTGTGAATGAAGTTGCTTATCACTTGAGGTTGCAGTTTTGTCCCTGTTTGAGTAAGCCCCACTGAATACGCTGGGACTTGCTTCTGAATAAATAAACTTAGGATTGCACTATAAATATCTTTACAGTTTGTGTAAATAATAAATATATTTGATAGTCATGCTTATATACATATTTCTTCATTTATCATATTTTTGGTTTTTGGTTAGGAATCCTGACTGGTTGTGAGATGCTTAGTTTTTTGCCTTACTCATAGGAATCTTGTTGTGGTTGGTATGGTATAACATTTAGGAAAGTGTTACTGCCTTCTGTGTTTTTTTTTCCTATTTGCATTTCACTTATCTTTAACACTCGGTTACAGCCATAGAAGCAACAGCAGCATATACAAGATAATTAACTCCCATTAGTGATAAGAACAAGAATTTATAATTATTATTTCAATTAAAACAAGAGGCTTATCAATACTTTGAAGAGGACCAGATATTTATTTTCTTTCTGAGGACTGGGTCTTTCATGATGCCCGGTGTGTGTAGGGGAGCAGGAGAGTAGTCGATAAGACAGACATCCTGGCATTGGTCATCTAATTAGCAAGGTATGTGTGGGGTTGTTGCACACTTCCAGGCCCAGTTTCATTTTGAGTATGGAGGTGGAACCTGTGTAGATGTGGTTGAGAAATTTTGAGTTAAGCAAAGCTCTGCTTTTATAAAACCTAAGAAACATACAGATACTTTGAATGTCTGAGTGTCTGCACCAGTGGAATACTGGAGGAACTTGTAAAACTTGCTGCAACAGTATTTGGAACCGAGCATGTGGTGTGAAAGACTCCTTTTCCTAACATTTTGGCTTCTTTTTCTCCACCCACCACATCTCTGAAATATATTGTATATGTTATGGTTAACCGTGCTGCTGCCCTGACTTACTTTATGTTTGTTGCTATTTTATGTTTTTATTATGTTTTTATATTGATTGTGTATTTTTATTGTTTTTATTATATTTGTAAGCTGTGCTGAGCTCTGTTTTTAACAGCAAAAGGGCAGGATATAAATTCTCTTAATCAATCAATAAATACTCCATAGTGTTGGAAACTAGAGTCTAGGCATATAAGGCTGAAAATGTTGCTTTAAAAAAAAAGATTTCTCACATCTTTCCCCAGTTTTTGGTGGTAATTCCTAGGCACAAAAACAAAACAACTGGACAATCCAAATATTAATATGCAAATATTTGCATAATATGCAAATAATATGCAAATAATTTGCATAATATGCAAATTAACCTGCCCGGATTTGTGGAACTGGAATATGGCAACCCTACCTTTTATAAACCCTGAGCAGCATTGCAGGTGTCACGATCACTGAGTTTTGTAGTATCCCAAGAGTTCGGAGTTCTTATTAAGCCCTGAAAAACTACACCCCCCTTCTCACCAAATTATATAAAAAAAACATGCTCTGCAGCAGCCTGGGTGTTAGGATTGCTGGAAATTGTAGTCCCCTCATCAGACTCTTGGGTTGCTATTATTTCTTGCAATCCTCACACTCTGGATGCTGCAGGGATAGCATTTGGACCTAATCAATCTTTTCTTGTTGCTGTTCCTACCAGATAAATGGAAAAGGAAAGGGGGCAATGAGCAGGATCATGAGATGTTTGGGGAACTTATACTGTATTTTAAATTTCTGTGGCCCACCCTGGGACCTACTGGTGAAGAGCATCATAATCATCATCAACAACATCCTCCAGTTGGAGGCAACTGCTCGTGTATGGACTAGGAGGAGGGGAGGCCTTAAAGCCTTGTGTTTCTGATAACATCACTTAAGTTTGGGATAGAATAAGTTTAAAAGGAATCATAGAACAGTAGAATTGGAAGGGGCCTATATGGCCATTGAGTCCAACCCCCCGCTCAATGCAGGAATCCATCTTAAAGTATATCCAACAGATGGCTGTCCAGCTGCCACTTGAATGCCTCCAGTGTTGGAGAGCCCACCACCTCCTAGGTAATTTGTTCCATTGTCACTGCTCTAACAATTAGGAGGTTTTTCCTGATGTTTAGCTGAAATCTGGCTTCCTAGAACTTGAGCCCATTATTCCCTGTCTTGCACTCTAGGATGATCAAGAAGAGATTCTGACCTTCCTCTGTGTGGCAACCTTTCAAGGAAGTAAATTCAGACTCAGTCTGAATTGTGTTCATGCCAGATACCAAGTGACAAGCCACAGGCATTCCTGTAACTATCTGAAAGACTACCTTTATCCCTACAGACCCTCTTGGGTGTTTAGATCAGCAGAGAGGGCTTTCTTGCCACACTCAGAAGTGTGGAGAATGGCAGCCAGGGACAGAGCTTTCCCTGTGGCAGCCCCAAAATGCTAAAAGTCATGGTGTGTCTAGCATTTTTATGATATACATTCCATCCCATGCTAAAGATGCACCTTTTTGAAAGTTAATGTATTTTTGTAGGGCCCCCTCTTCTGTTTCATTTAATCTACACTGTACTGGAATTGCTTTACTTGTTTTTATAATTGTACATCCAAACCATTTTACTTCCGTTTGTTAATGGTATGATTGTATTGCTGTATCCTACTCTGGAACCTTACAGTGAAGGGCAAATAGGAATGGGAGAGAAATTTGATTCAGTTCACATTTAAAGCTGAATCTATCAAATTCCCACTTTCCAAAATAAGATGAGAACCGAAACATAGCCATCCTTTGAAATCCACACTTACCTGAATTTTTCAGTACAGTTTTTCAACCGAACAATGTTTTACAAAAATCCATATGTTAGCGGAAAGTGTGCATAAAAACAAATGAATTAGTGAAGATAACATACAAAAATGCATTATATGATGGGAAATCGCTTGCAAACATGTAATACATTTGTCAAAACCGCCTACAAAAATGTGTTTATTAGGAGAGATTTACAGAAAAACGCTGGTGAATTTTCATGAGTTTTTTAAAAATGCAAATCACTGCAGAAATGGGGAGAACTGAATTGAAGATGGGAAAAATAAGAAACGGAGAGGACAACGCCTGATGGCTCCTTCCATTCCTAAGGGCAGTTATGTAATCTTATGAATAAATAAATAAAATAGTGGCAGCTGGGAAAGGTTCACAGTAACATTTTGCCCTGCAGTTGCTGGTCTACATCAGGTTGGGGCAGAGGAGCTCACCTCACCTCTGGTTGCTGATGTGGTTGCTGCATACCAGGATGGAGATGGAGATGGGCGAGGTGGCGGCAAGGCCACCACAACGCAGAGCCAATCCAATGCTTCCATTGGTGTGTTTGCACCACAACAGCCTTGCCACGACCTTCCCCCTCCCCCTCCTGCTGTGCAGCACCGGTGTGGGCGACCAGAGGTCAGGTGGGCACTGTTGCCCCACCCTGCCATCAACTACTGATGACGCAGCAAAGAAACAAAATGGCTGTTCACATGTATGTGACCCAGACCTACATTAGAGACATCCTTCATGCCAGCAGCCTTTGTTCCTTTATAGTCCTTTTCTTAACTAAATGCAAAAACTCTGTGTGAGCATTCAGTCTGCAAGCATTTTAGAAATGACCACAAGAATGCATTGCGGCACAGCATGGGACACTGGCTACCCAGACATGCTGGGGAAAATGTCGGTTTCACTCGAAAACAAAGCAGCAAGTGGGAAATGCCTACTAGCCAACGGCAGTCAAACAACAGTTGCATTATGAAACTGAGGGATGTTGAATGTTGGTTGATCTCTTTGGCTGGATGTTTGACCTTCAAAGCTGGCACATGGACAAAATGCAAATAACCTCTGGGAGGGATACATGAATATAAGACAGCCCAGGATACTAACAAAGAATGGATCATTTCCCATATGGAAAAAGAAAAATGAATTGGAAATCAATCTAATGACATGTCAGTCATTCTTGAGTTGACTTGTGACCGCGTTGCATTAATTTGCTTTTTTATACTAGCAGTTTTCTTCCCACTTTCTCTCTGGAGCAAGCAAGGAAGCACTATTTATAAGCTTACCTGCTTCTTTAACAGATCACGCCTGTATTTTCCTTAGCAGTCCTCAAGAGCTTTCAAGAGCAAGAGGAAGGAGAGAGATCCTCTTTGACCAACAAACAGTACATGAAATGTGGAAAGTCTCTTGCGCTTAGCAATAATAAAGCACTATTGTTCTTGACTATGGAGGAGGGCAAAGCTTTGGGGTAGTGCAGTCCCCCTAGAGCTGTGCACACTCTCCTTTGTATGTTTCAAGATGGAGGAAGTGATACCAAATTGCAAGATTCATTGAGGACAGGGAGGTGGAACCTGTCACTCTCCAGATGTTCCTGAATGACCCCTCAATCATTCCTGACTATTGGCCATGCTGGCTGGGGCTGATGGGAGCTGGAATCCAGCAACATTGGGAGGGCCACAGGTCCCACATCCTTGATTTCATGGCAAGAATAGCTTGCAAAGCTCAAAGGCAACAGTTGCTAGAGAACCAGGGAGCAGAGTAGATGTCCAGGCTTCCAGACCAGTTAGCGGAGAATAAGGCTTCTGGGCTCAGCTCAGCTCTTTCATGAATTCCTTAGAATCTTTCCCTGTATACTCATAAAAAATGGCCCACTATCTAAGGACCAGCACATGCATACACCATTTACTCCAAAAGAAGTTACTACACTTTTTTTAAAAAAAACGTTTTTGCTCAGGAATAGTTTCAGGCCTTTGACTTGAGGCCAATATCAACCTTTTTTTCATAGTATTAATAGTAGTAGCAGTAAGGAAAAAATCCTCTTAATTATGAGGCTGTTGGATTTTGGAATTTTACTATCAAGATGTAAGACAATAAATCTTATTTGAAAGGTATAGCAATATTGGGCAATATCCAATTGAGGTTGCAATCCTAATCCCACTTACCTGGGAGCAAGCCCCAATGAATTGGATATGACTTACTTTTGAGTAGATGTTGCTATGGTTGTGCTGTCAGTCAAATGGACTTAAGTTACCTATGCCCATTGATTTCAATGGGTCTGCTTTGAGTATGGCTAACGTTGGATATCAGCATTGGCTTTTTGGCAAACAGATCCTTCACATTACTGCCTACTCCTCCTATACTTAGATAAAACACATAACTAATGAAGTCCTGGGGTCATAGATACCAACGTAGTCTCAATTTTAAAAAAAGACAAAAGAGTATATATGAAATGTTTGTTGTACAGGAATATAGTTTATACAAGGAAGATCTCTAAAGTCAGCAGTGGCTGCTGAGGCAAAGTGACTCCACAGAGGCAAAGAAACTGTACACAATGGAATGATATACCAGAAGAATCCATGGAGTACAAAGTGGCACAGGTTGGGGGAACATATTTTATAACTTTTTTTTGCACCTCTTTGGGGTCTATTATGATCCCAAATGTGTAGAAGTATTAACGCTGATCAACAAAATGAAAAGTTCTCTGAAATCATCCCTCAATGCTGATTTTTTTTTAAACAAAAGCAAATCCAAGCCAATTTTAATGCTGACATTTTGTTAAATTTCAAATGTGTCCAAAATTTCATTTTATCTTCTGCCCTATGGCAGTGCCTCACTACCTAAACAAGCCAGAACATTTTAAAGTGGTGCTGGGATGTTTTGTTGCAAACTTCCAACTCCCTTCTCTGATCGGGTTGTAGACCAACATGTTCTGAGCTGGCCAAACCAAAAGAGAGAGGCAGCCCTGTCTCCCTCACAAAGCCAAATGCTTGCAGATTAGGCAACGACAATCACGTTGGTAGCCATCCTTGTGCTTGAAGCATCTGCCAAAAATAAAAGCTGCATAGACTGATGCTCAGAATGAGTTGCTGAACTTGGTTGAATTCTGTCCCTTTTCCCTTCAGCTCCCTTTTCTCTGTCCCCCTCATGTCACCCACCTTGAACCATCATCTACACTTACCAAAGGTTTGGTTTCATCCTCATCTTTGAAATAATAGAGCTGCTCCCCTTTAAGAACAAACCAGCGTGTGTGCCAAGTCTTCACAAAGCCTCCTTGCTTCCTCAGCCACCCACACTTAATGGCAACGTGCCGTCCTTGGCTCAGCTGGGGACTCTCTGCAGAGCCATTGTGCTCTTCCATAATGAGGCTAGCAGACTCTCCTAGTTAGAGGAGGAGAAGAAGGGGTGGGAAAGAGGGAAAATAGCCATATTAGTCTATCATCCAAAAAGCAGCCTGTCACTTTCCAGTGGGATAGAAAAAACAAAACATGACCTGGACTACTCAGATGTGCATCTTAGGCTGCAGTCTTACAAATCTGATGCTCTTCCCCAATCAGATGCCCTCCAGATATTTTAGCCTACAACTACCATAATCCTTGACCACAGGCCATGCTACCTGACTGTAATCCAAAACATCTGGAGGGTCCCAGGTTTGGGAAGGCTGCTAGACAACCTTACCTAGAAAACAATGAGGCTCATTGATTGCATATGCACAGAGAGTATGAGGTTTGGTTTCCCAAGCTAGTTCTTATGTGCCTAAATGTTGATTTGCCATGACCAGGGAAAGCTTCAGTTGAGCTAGGGTGAAGTGAGTCACAATCCAGAGAGCTGCCAGATCATTTTCAATAGCCGAATGTGAGAGGACTTCAACCAGATACTCTAGTAACAAGGCCCAGGTGTTTTCCTCTCTGCAACACCAGGGCAATTCCCAGGCAGAGGGAACAGTTGGCCTGATCTTTGTTGTGTTCAGATAACAGCCAGACAGAGAGAGGTGCTGTGACTCATCAGCACAGCCAGAACAGGTGATCTGGTGAGCCAATCAACACCTGGCTGCTTCAGGCTTGCTTCTTCTTCTCAGCCATACAGACTCCTGGCTATGCCTCACCTTGCCACCTTTGAAAACTGATAATCTGCTTGACCTGCTTTGGATCTCTCTTGCTGCTATGGCTCCTGACTTCATCCTGGCTCTTGCTTCCAGGGCTAGGTATCCTGAAGATGTCAACTCAGATTAACTTCACTGTCTTAAAACTGGTTGTGTGAAATGTTCCTAACTTTTTTTGGAGACAAATGAGGCAACTAGGAAGCTATTATCTGTGTTATTTCTATATTTAAAATACTTATGTGTTGCCTGTCAGGGCAAAGCCTTTCCCAAGGCATCTTGCAAAGGATCATGAAAGCCACTGAACAATTTTTAATTACAAATAAAACTATCAAATTTAAAAATAGAAATCAATACTTTTTTCCCTTTTAGGTCTGGCCAAGGCATATTTTCTAAATTGGGTAAGCAGCATCATGTGTGTCAAAGATGTTATGAAACAAATGGCTGTGGCTGATATCTTAAAAATACTTGTTTAAGTGGGGGGAAATGGTTACTTGAATTTGTGTTATATTCCTTAGCAAAGCCTGTGGTCCTTTTTGAGGTCTGCTTGGCACCCTTGATCTCTTACCAGCAGCTGACACACGTTTGGGGGAGCAAGCTGTTTCTTGTTTTCATTTTTAGCTCATTTCCTGAAGCTAGATACCGGGGATGGTCAACAAAGATGGAGGAGGAGTCAATTTAAAATGGAGAATGCTGGGATCTGCTGTGGCACAGGAGTGTCTATCAATGACTTTGATCATTGTCCATGCTGGCTAGGGCTGATGTGAGTTGGAGTCCAACAACCAGTAGTGTCGTGGCAAATTCAGAAGTACAGGGTCCCTTCATAATAGCCACAGTCACACCCACTCCTCCTTTTCCTTGCTGGGTTGAGAATGTGATCCTTGATAATAGCTTCTCTCACAACAGAGCCAATAAGCATGAAAGGGGAGTGTTAGCTACTGAGAAGAGTCTTCTCAATGACTGACTCACCTCCTTTCACTCTGGCTCCAATCAGCAGGAAAAGACAAGGAAGCATGTTAAAAGATTATTCTCAGTGGCTAACACACTCCTCTTTCATGCTGACTGGCTTGTAGGATGCTGGAGAGAGAGACCCTGCTGGGACCCTGCTCCCCAAAAAGTAAGAGGACTAAGACCCCCTGAGACCCCAGAAACTGCACCCCTGCCAACAACATCTGGAGGGCAACACATTGACTTCCCCTCCTCTAAAGAGACCTTGAAAGAAGGAGCATAGAAGCCTATCTGAACTGAAAAGGTATCTTTGGGATAAGGGCGTGTGCGTGTGACAGACTAGCAGCTGGCTCATTTGAAGCCAGAGATCTGGCAGCCATAAGGACACCCTGGACTACTTTCCTTTAGGGTAAGGGCTGTAGCTCAGTGGTAGAACATCTGCCTTGCATGCAGAAGGTCCCAATTTCAATTCTCAGCATCTCCAGGTAGGGGAACTGGTATTTAGAAACATACTGTCTCTGACTGTGGAGGTCACAGCCTTCCCTGCTAGGGTGAGAGGTATTTCTATTTAAATTGTGGTAATTATTTCTAAATGTGGATCTATGCATATGTGACCTGCCCTTTGAGGATGCATTCCTCTTTTTATTATTTGGTTTTTTTGGTGCGTGTGATGCCACCTTATTCTGTATGTCTGACTGTGGCCTTGAATAGTAGTTTTTGAAGTTGCGCTGAGTCTTATTGCTGCATGGCCTTAGGGCAGGTAAGTTGGAAGGTCATCTGACACAGAGAGAGTACTCTCCTCTATACTCATGGAACTAGAGGCACCAGCAGCTGTAGCCTTGGCAGGTCTATGCACCATAGCCTCCTATGTGTGTTGACGCAGGAGCAGCAGGAGCAACTAGATATTTACATTTCCATGTCGCTTATTTTCCACTGTTTCTGCAGGGCTCAATTTCTGGAACTTTTGAGGATACCTTTTCTACATCTTGATTTCCTTTTTGGTTTGTGCGAGGTTAAGCCAAAATAAAATCTATTCATTCAGCATCTTAAGCAACAACAGGCCACTTGTCCTTGATGTGTGTCCAGGTGACCATTGGCCAAATATGGAAAGACTACTCAAGAAAATACACGAGACTTTGAATTTTGACAAGATGTCCATTACACAGCCACGTTGTGCCTGGTTTGATTTCTACCTTCCGCCCCTTAATTTAGTCTGGCTTCCTGAATGAAAGGAATTGCACATATGTTTGCCGCATGTTCCTAGCATTTGTGGTTGTTCTCTGTGAAAGCATTCTTCAACACCAGTGGCAGCTGAGCAGGAGCAACTAGCAATTCTTTTGACATACCGCTAGACAGTATTGAAAATTTGGGCCCTAATGTAGTACAGCAAAGATCTGTTTGTTCCAAGAAATTTAATTACATCTTCTAAAGGATAAGCCAGAAGATGACCTTTCCAATAAGACTGGCAAAAGCATTCTCTGAAAATCATATATATATATATGCACCAGTATCGGCTTTCACAGTAAAAAAATATCCAAATACAAGTTAAGCCCCTGACTGAAACACATTGGATTGCAAGGGCTGCTCTGTACTTCAGGCTCGAGTGCTGCCTAAGAGCAGTGAAACTAAATCCAAAGATGTTCTTTGTCTTCTGCATTAGTGTCTGCTAGAGCAGGGATGGGGAACCTGTGGCCCTCTAGATGTTGTTGGACTACAACTGTTGTCATCCCTGACTGTTGGCAGTGTTGGCTGAGGCTGATGGGAGTTAGAGTCCAACAAGATCGGGAGGCTCACAAGTTTTCCGTCCCTGCACTGGAGCTTGGGCCGACAGGGGCATGAGAAGCTGCGCTGCAGAGATGGGGAAGCTGGGGCCTTATGTTGCTGCAGGCCAATTCTGCAACATCTGGAGAGCCACTGATTCCCTTTCTCTAGCTTTTGAGCAAGGGTGAAGTATCTTTAGCTCTCTAGACATTGCTGAACTACTCCCATCATCCCTCACCATTGGCCATACTTGCTGCGCTGCTGGGAGTTGTAGCTCAGCAACATCTGGAGGGCCAAAGGTTCCCAATACCTACTTTGGGAGAAGATCTTAAATCGACAGACTGGCTTATTTGGGAGATGGACCATCTTCTATCTTGGACCTAGGTTGCTTAAAAACTTAAATGTCTTCACTTGCCCTTTGAGTTGGGCTACATCAGGACTAGTCAACGTGGTGCCCTCCAGATGTTGCTGGACTACAATTACCATCATCCCTGAACATGGGCCATGCTGGCTGGGGCTGATGGAAGCTGAAGTCCAAACAACATCTGCAGGGCACCACATTGGCTACCCCTAGGCTCGAAGAATCTTTTGCTGCTCTGTGCATTTGGTCCCATCACTGTTCCCCCCAATCCAAACCTGTTATATTCCCTTGGAAGCAACAAGGAGGAATATTGAAACTGAGCACATCACTTCTGTACATAGTAGCCAATTGTCTATACAGGCTGACTCAAACAAAAGCTATCTTTTCATCATGGAATGAGTAGTTGTTTTGCCTCATGAATGGAGTAACTTCTAAGGTCTATATTTATGCACTTCCGTATGGAGCAGTAATGCTTTTGAGCTTGTTCAATAAAGGGGAAAATATGTCACCATGGAAAGACATATATTTATTGACTTTGGGAAAAAGCCCATAGGCAGGATCAAAATAATGTTTCCTAGACATCAAAGTCTCGTCCAGACAGAACCATTAAGATTCAGCTTCTGCGAGAGCTATGTCCCAGAAGTTTCCAACAGGATGAAACAGGGCAAAAACTTAGCAAAACTACTATACAAAGCTGTAGCAAAATTCACCTTTGTACAATTTTCAGGATCAAATTTTCAAAAACAATTTATAAGACATGCACACATGAACATTAAAAAGATGCACAGCCTGCCTTTCCTAGTACAGATACCAGGGAAGGGTACAGCATAAAATAAAATTAAAAAACCAACAGACAGATAAACACTACAGAACAAGCTCATCAAAACCTACAGAAGCCCAGAGCACCCTAGTTCAGAACATTTGATAACATTCTAGCACAAATAGATAAGTCTGGCAACTTCTCCAAGAACTGTTTCTCTGAATGTACTGCAAAATTGGGGTCCCACAACATTTTGGCTGGCCTTGATAGCCAAACCAAAGGTTCCAGTCAAGAAAAAACCACCCCAACCTTGTTCCTGTCTGCATGCCTCTGTGTGAGGGCAGGGATAATCCTTTATTCCCTGCCTCACTTCCAAGCTTGGAGCTGGAAAGGAGACTGAAGGTCATCCCTGCAGTTGTGCTGTGTTTGGGAGGTATTGGCAATTAAGTGCCCAAATGGCTAGCTCTTTAGCTTGGATCTTGAGAGAGGCCTGGGGATCTTCTTTATAAGTGTGCTGGGCAGGGACAATCCTATCCCCTTCCCAGCTCCAAGCTGGAGAAGAAGTCTGGGGATTCTCATGCCATGTTTGCCGAAGACTGATGGAGCACTTCGCATGATTAATGGGATTGTGGTTCCTTGTGCGAAACATATACCACCTTGTGGCGATGCTGTCATGTAATTATCAGGTTCCTGATGAACAGTCATCAGGAACCTGATAATTACATGACAGGTTCCTGATGAACAGTCATCAGGAACCTGTCATGTAATTATCAGGTTCCTGATGACTGTTCACCCAGCTTCTAGGTGAACTGCCATTAGCGTGTATAATGGAGGAGGAACTGACCTCTTGGTGTAGCCTTTCTGGAATGGATTCTCCTCTTCTGATGCACAGTGACACAATGAGGGTTTTTGCATAAAACTTGTCCAAAAGAGATTCTGTGTTGGTGCAATGACCTAAGAAATACCAACAAAGACTCCTCTCTCATACCAGAGCAAATACATATGCCCCTCTCACTTTCTTCAAAAACAAGCTTCATCTCTTCCATGGACCTTTGGGCTTTATATCTTCAACTGAAACAAAGTCTAACTGTAGCCCTTTTCAGATGTTCGTATTGTAAACAATCAACATACTAAGGAGGGGGAGAGGAGGAAATAACATCATAAGAATATTGGAATCCCCTTGCTAGATTAGACCAAAGGCCCATGTAGTCCAGCATCTTGTTCTCAGAGTGTCCAACGACATGCCTATGGGAAGCCTGCAAGCAGGACATGAGTCTGCTTGTGTCTGTTCTCCAGCAACTGGCATTCAGAGGCATACCACCTGCAATTGTCATGGTAGTGCAGAGCCATCGTGGCTAGTAACCAAATTTGTCTAATCTCCTTTTAAAGACATCCAGGTTGGTGAACTCTTGTGGAGGTGAATTCCATAGTTTAACTATGTGCTGTGTGAAGAACTTCCTTTTGTCTGTCCTGAATCTTCAACGTTCAGCTTCATTGGATGACCCCAAGTTCTAATATTATAAGAGAGGGAGAAAAATTTCTCCCTATCCATTTTCTGACATCATTCATAATAGTATACACCTTTGCCTTGTCCCTACGGCCATACTACCCTGAACACACCCAATCTTGTCTGATCCCTGGCTAGTCTTTGGATGGGAGACCGCCTGGGAATACCGGGTGCCGTAGGTTTAGAGGAAGGCAATGGTAACCCACCTCTGAATACCTCTTACCATGAAAACCTTATGAATACATCCAAAAGATTCATAGAGTCACCATAAGTCGTAATCGACTTGAAGGTATATAACAACAACAATGGCATTGCCCCACCTTGCTCATTTTTTTCTGAACTAAAAAGCCCCAGATGTTGTAACCTTTCCTCACAGGTGAGTTGCTCCAGCCCCTTGATCATTTTGGTTGCCCTTTTCTGTACCTTTTCCAATTCTACAATACCCTTTTTAAAGTGTGGCGATCAGAACTGAAGACAGTATTCCAAGGGCAATTGCACCACAGATTTGTATAATGTCTTTGAGGTATTGCTTTTAAAGACATTTTTAAAGTTTTTTTTTTTAAATGATGTCTTTAATATGTTTTATTTATTTATTTATTTATTTATTATTTGATTTATATCCCGCCCTTCCTCCTGGCAGGAGCCCAGGCAGTTTTGTTTTAATAAGTTTTTCAAGATGCTTTGTTTCAATGTATTTTAAGTCTTTTGTTTTTAAGATGTTCTAAGGTGCTTTTAGTGTTTTTGATTGCCACCTTGGGCTCCTTCTAGAAGGGCGGGATATAAATTAAATGAATGAATAAATAAATATCGCCAGTTCTATTTTTAATTCCTTTCCTAATGATCCCTAATACAGAATTCTCCTTTTCCATGGCTACCACACAGTGCATCGACATATTGATCCAGCAGCCACCCGCAACTGACCCTTTTGTGCTCAGTCATTGTTGGTACTGACCATATCAGCATATATGGGAAGTTAGAATTTGTTTGCCCCAATGAGCATCATTTTACACTTGCTTACATTGAACCACATTTGCCATTTTAACGCCCATTGACCCAGTTTGGGGAGATCCATCTGAATTATCCTTTTGTTCACTAGGGCAGCAGTCTCCATCCTGGCTGTCACACTTTTGTTTCCATATCTGAAACAAAGCTATGCACTGATGCTTGCATGTTTATAGGCTCATTTCACAAAAACATGAAAGCTGGGATGGCTGCTGTTGTGATGCTTTCCCTTGCTGATACGCACTTGATCCTCCAGAGTCAGGGCCTCTGTCAAGAGCTCATATGTAACTGAGGGATGGGGGAGAAATTGGATTCAGTTCACATTTAAAGGCATGTCTACCTAATTCACGCTTTTCAAAAGAGTATGAGAACTGAAATGCAGCCAGCCTTTGAAATTTGCACTTCTCTGAATTTTGCAATAGTTTGCCAGCCAAGTAACGGGTACAAAAAATGCATATGGTAGGGCGAAGTGTGCATAAAATGCATATAATCATGAAAATAACATTAAAATGCATTATATTAGGGAAATTGCTTTTTGAAATAGGTATGTTAGGCAAAATTGCCTACAAACATATGTATGAGTTGTATTTGACTAAGTCCTGCTCAGAGTAGATACAATGAAATGAATGAACCTAAGTTTGTCATGTCTATTAACTTCAATGGGTCTACTCTGAGTAGATCTAATACTAAATGCCACCCTATATTAAGAGCAATTCACTAATGAATATTCATAAGGACATTTTTTTTTAAAAAAAATGCAAAGTGTTGTGGAAGTATGGAGAACTGAGCTTAAGACTGTAAAAATGAGAAACTGAGAGAAACCAAGACTGACAAATTCACCCATCCCTAATGTAACTGCATTTCCTTACATTCCTCCTTTGTTGCCCTTCTTTATCCTGTTCTCCTCCCTCCACCCTGTCTAAATTCAGAGTGCAGGTTCCTCAGGGCACAGACCTGCCTTTTCTTTATGTTATTCTAAAGTGCCTCACCCACTGATGTTATGCTATAAAATTTTTCAGGAGGAAATAACATGAAAAAAAAAGTAGCAGGGAAAATTAATCTCATTCTGACCCTGCTGAGTAGAAAATCAACCACCATCACCCTCTGCTGCCGTGACCACCATCATCCCTCTTTCCTCTACCACTGCCAATAATAATAATAATAATAATAATAATAATAATAATAATAATAAATAGGAACTATCACTTTAACAAGATCCCAGAGGCTAGCTAAAGACATTTATTTTCCTATTGAAAAGAAGATGGGTAGGGGGTGAGGTTGAGAAATGATAGCACTGTCATGAGGCAGAAAACCTGATAAAAGCAAAAAGAAAACTGGCTCTGTGAGGCTTTTGGTGGCTGGGGAGGGAAGGCTGTTGCCCACATTAAGAGCCACATTAGCATCATCCTTATGAGGAGCGCTACCCCTGGCAAAATGGAACTCCTGGGAACATGGGCACAGAGAACGCTCTAATTATCTAACATGGCAATACTTTTTTCCAGAGGTCATACTTCCAACAGTGTTGATCGCAGGGGGGAGTGTGGCCCGCATGCTGTGATGTGGGTGTCAAAAGAAGTTGCCTCTGCAGCTTTGCAGCTTATCACTACTTAAAACATTAATGCACATCCTCATATCTGATATACCTGGGAGACGGCCCTTCTGTTGCATTAAAGGAACTTCACAGGACGCTGCCTTATACCAAGTCAGACCACAGATCCATCTAACTGAGGATCTACGTTTAAAGCATCATCATACCACTTTAAACAGTCATGACTTCCCGCAAAGACTCCTGGGAGCTGTAGTCTGTTAAGGGTGCTGAGAATTAGTAGTACCCCCCCTAGTCCCCTCACAGAGTTAAAATTCCCAGAGTGGCACAAGATAAACAATCCTGCACATTTAATGGGGGAACACAATATGGGGATGCAGTTTTTAGCAGCTCTATGATGAGGCTTAACATATAGCCCCACTCTGGGGTGTGAAGCTGGATAGCTGTCTTCCTGCTTTAAATGAAGGTGAGTCTCAGGGACAAAATTGAACTAGCTGTGGCTATTCATTCTAGGTCAGGGAGCAATGCCCTCCAGAAGTAGCTGGACAGCAGCTCGCATCATTCCTGATTATTGACCATGTTAGCTGGGGTCCAATAACATCTCAAGGGTACCACATTGGCTACCAATGTTCAAGGTGGTGATGGCAGATCAGTTTGCAGGGGCCCTGGACTGCAGAGGCCTGGACTTTGGCCCTGAGGTCAAGCCCTAGCTGCACCAGTGGCCCTGACCTCTAGAAGTCTCTAGTTCAAAACCATTTGCCATTGTCAACCAAATCCCATTACAACCATTACAATAAGGCTGCTTATTGCATTAACTTAACTGATTTAAAAAGTAGCACTTCTGTCCTGATTTCAAAAATCCGTTTCAAACTGCCGTACCTGTTGCGTTAAGGAACAGCAGCTTTTTCAGCTGATATACTGGCATTTCGCGCAACTGTTTTTCACACGGCTTGTTTTTGCTCCTCATCCGTTATACACATGTGCCCTTGTTCTCCACTGTGTAGGAGGTCTAAGATCTTGTCCCGTCGGCAAGCAAGCCCTCTCCCTTTAGAATCGGATTTTAAAAATTATTTTAGTTGTATCAACACGGGTGTGTGGGGGAAATGCTGCTGCTATCTGTGCTAATGCTGGAATACCGGTACAACATTCATCAGGCAACCCCCCCAAAAAAACCACGACTAAAGGGCAGGAATGTACTGTATGCTGGGATGGTTGAGTGGTTGCAGCTAGAAAGAAACTCCTGCAATCTTCTGGGTTCCCAGCCTTGATAACAGATTATTTATGGTATCATTTATCACAGAAATTTGTGCTAAACTTCCACTACATTCCATTAGAATTCTGGAGCTAGCTTGTGCATTGTATGAAAGATGAAACATATTGCACAAATTACCAGGTAAGAAATGATAAGAATAATGGAATAAAATGCAGTGTGAAAGTAGTCTAAATTAGTTTGAGAGAATGTGTGGCAAGTATAAAGAGGCTGCCTAAATATGTGAAACACTAATATCACTGCTGGAGTCTCTAGTTGCTACCTTAATATAAACAATTAGCTGAAAAATAGTCTGTAGCTAAGAGCCCAGTGATATCCCACAAGCAACTTTGACTGCTGTAAGTGTCAGCAATAGCCCAGCAAGATGCTGAGTGTTAAGATCCATAAAATATGCGGAATAATAAAAATCTGTAACTTTTTATCTTCAGAAACAAGCTGGTTACGGTTGTTACAGCCAGCACTGGATAGAGTCAAACATCATGTTGATATGGATTTATTTCTTTTTCTTTCCAAGCATTCTGGAGTCTGTCCAAAGTTCTCAAAATGCAAATGTGGATCGTTCCTTGGAGGAAGCCAGTTAATAAGTCCCATTGCTTTGTAGCTGACACTGCAGTCTCATTCCTAGAGGAAGGGAACATAAGCGACAAAATCTTCCCCTTCCACTTGCAAGAGTAGGAGTGAAGATCTGCTTGGTCACCTCAGATAATGCCGGTGAAGGAACAGCATGCCTTCAGTTTCCTGGTTAAGTTCATTCATGAATTACAGAACCCTGAAGTCTCATAGAAAGTGTTAGTATCATACACACCTTCCCACCCACTCTTTGCCTTTGCCTTGCGCCACTATCCATCTCCTTACAAGTATGTAGGGATGAACAAATTTTGGCTTCTCTTTGTTTCTCATTTTTTCCCATCTTATGTTCAGTTCATCAATGTGCATTTTCAAAAAATTGTCCTCACAAAAATTCAGCAGCGTTTTATTTATTTATTACTTTGCAAATGTATAAACTGCTTCATAACCTGAGGCCATCAAAGTGGTGGGCAACAGGACAAACCATAAGGCCCAAATGCAAATAATACACATTCTAAAAAGAGTCAAAACCATTCCTACAAACTCTAAGAGCAATAAAACTATTCCTACAGATGTACAGTTTGTTTCATAAATGACTGGGCCACACCATAGAGAAAGCCTTTTAGTCTGCATTTCTCTTAATATACCCATTTTGATATGCATTTCTGCCTAATATGCATATATATTCAAGCAATTTCCCCTATTATAATGTATATGTTTTGTAAGGTATTTTCACAAACATATTTATTTATTTATTACATTTATACCCCACCTTTCTTTCCATGATAGAAACTCAAGATGGCTTCCATATGGTTCCCAGGCGGTCTCCCATCCATGCACTGACCACACCTGACCCTGCTTAGCTTCAGCAGGGTACTGGCCTCATGTGCCTTCAGACCACAGCCTGGGACATATGCAATTTTCATGCACGCTTTCCCCTAATAAACATTTTTAATGCATTTACCAATTGGAGAACTGCACTGAAAAATTTGGAGAAGTGCAAACTGTGAAGGATGGCTGCATTTGGGGTCTCATAATTGTTTCAGGAAGTGCAAATTAGGTAAATGCGAACCAAACTGAAATGCTTAACCATGCCTACCTGCTTCCCCCCAGGTAAGCACAGATCGGGTAGTGTGGGTTATTCTCCAACAGGGGCCAAAGTGTAATGATGCCATCATATGCTGGAAAAACAGCACTATCAGTGACTCTACCAGAATCAGCATATTTCCTCCCATTGGATGTCATGACTGCAGAAACGCTTTGCACTCCATGTGTATGAAGGGATGATAACAAGGTATGTCACACTCCATGTGCTTAGGCCCTATGAGAGTTGCCAGGTAAGAAGCATCCCAAACCCTGAGCTCTCAGGGCCGGGCCTAGTGATGTCATGGAGCAGGTCCTTGGAGCCAGCTGCATCCCAACAGGGGTGGAGGAGCAAATTCCTGATCCTCACCCCCCTGATGGGATGCAATTAGTTCGTAAGCCAGGGGTGTGACAATTTGCCTAAATCTCCAGCCTGAGAAGTTCCTTCTCGCCCCTCCAACTGAATGCAGCTGGCTCCAAAGCCAGGGGGCACATCAACAGCCTCAGATCTCCCTTTCCTGGAGTCTTCTTATTCCCTAGACTCCGGGGAATTGCTTGTAGCCACAACAGTGGTTGTGGGTGGCAGCAAGTGGTGGTGCATGCACAGCCAGGCAACCAGTACATACATGCGCAGCCAGGTGGCTGACCAGAAGCCCGGAGATTGGGATGACTCGCCTGGAGTCAGAGTCTTGGGGTTTGGGGGTGGTGGTGGAATGGAGTATTCTGAAAGAAGATATGGCTGGCTGGGACCCTAAGCAGGAAAGTTCTCCCACCTGTAGAATTCTATGGCTCATATGCCACAGTTGAGCATTTTTATCTGCCAAACTAGCCTATAGCAGAGTAGGTGCTGGGAGCACTTCTGTGGGAGATGCTTAAATCACTCTTTAAATTTCTAGAGTTTCTGCAACAACCTAACATCAGCCTGCATCATGCATGCTCTGTCTGATGTTAAGGTCTCCATACTTCTTTTGTACTTGTTTTACACTCTTTAGCATAGGAGAGGTCATGCCACTGGAAGAATAGTGCAGATGCGTCTGTTTTTCTCTGGGGGAAAATGACAATTAGTGAGTGACATTGATTATCTTTGAGAACTCCTTAGTTCACAGCAGCAGGAAAATATGTTCAGAAGATAATTCATATGAAATAGCACAATACCAGGAACTGTTATCCAAATTAAAAATGGTCATTGCTCATATCACAAATTGCATCAAGCATATTCACAAATTCAGAAAAGCTTATATTACAGAGGAAAACCATCTTCTTAGAGTTCCTTATCCAGAAAGACACAATGATCACCAAGATACACAGTAGTATCATATACACTAGCCTTCCCACTATGTAGTACCCTCCATATGTATTGGACTATAGCTCTCATCAGACCTGGCCAGCATGGACTATGGTCAGGGATAAGGATGGAACTGAAATTTGATTCAGTTCACATTTAAAGCTGACTCTTGTCAATCTCACACTTTCCAAAACAACATGAGAAAACATAGTCTTCCTTCAAAATTTGCACTGATCTGAATTTTGCAATGCAGTTTTCCACCCAGTGTTTACCAAAATGCATGTACAGTATAAGTGGAAAGTGTGCATAAAAATGAATATATTAGTGAAAATAACATACAAAAATGCATATTAGGAGAAATTGCTTGCAAAAAAGTATGCATTAGTGAAAGCTACATACAAAAATGTGTTTATTAGGAGAAATTCGTACTAAAATGCTGAAGAATTTTCATGAGTGTTTTTTTAAATGCAAATTGCTGCAGAAATGTGGAGACGTGACTTCAAGACTGGAAAAATGAGAAACTGAGAGAACCAAAATTGACAGATCAGGGATGATGCGGGTGTTCACAACATCTAGGAGACACCAGGTTGGGGAAGGCTACTGTATACTAATAATGAAATGGTGCTTTCTATAAAGAGTGGGCTAGAATTTTTTTTAAGTGTCCAAGTGCCAGTTCTTATGTAACCAAAATGGCACCATCCATGCACAAGAGGGAGGCATCATGAGCCTTGGAAGAACTCCAAGGTTTGCAGAAACACAAAGTATCTTTAGTCCAGTGAAGACTGCACATGTTCAGTGGCCCCAGAGAGTGGATGCTGGTCCATTAGGGCAAGCAGGGTGCTGCCCCACCAATCTCAGTCTGCCCTTGGCTAGTCCCTCTCTGCGGTCTTACTTGCATCCAGTCCATGGGGTGGAACTGCCCTTAGGCTTCCTCCTCCTCAGTATCAATGTTGCTTTTATACAACTCCATAGGGGGGAGGATGTGGACCAAACTAGAATTACTTGGCATTGCCTGTCATTGACTCTGCCTCTGCCTTCTGTTGACCTCTCTGCCTTTGCCCCACCAGTTCCAATATTCACCAGCCACCACTGGCCACAGAAAGTATGGCTGACTTTTTTTGTTTTTTGGAGGCGATGGAATGGAGTAACCTGGAGGAGGACATGGTTGGCTGGAAACCTGAAAAGGAGCACTTTTGTTGTAGGTCCCACTTGTAATTCATTAACTGCTGTGTCTGTTATCTATATAGCCCTTGAAAATCAAGAAAAGTGCAGGGTCTTGGGAGACCTCTTGAGGCCTTGGAACTGCTTGCCCCAGTGCCACGATCTCTCCCTCTCTGTCTCTCTCTCTCTAATGCTGTGCTCGTGACAAATGGTTAAAAATCAACAGCCTTGAATATAACCAATTTTTAAAAATAAGAACTAGGGTGGTATTCAGTGCTAGTCCTACTCAAACCAGACCTGTTGACGTTAACAGTCATGACTCACTTAAGTTTATTCATTTCAATGTATCTACTTTGAGTAGGACTTCATTGAATACAACCCCATAGATATAGCAAGAAGGGGAATCCTATATGAGTATGAGCAACTCAATCCAGTAGTTAAAAGGATTCATCTGGTCATTAAAGAACTGTATTCAAAAGCCCACCTTTACTCAAGACTCTGGCCCCATCTGCACTATACATTTAAAGCATTATTATACCACTTTGAACAGTCATGGCTTTCCCCAAAGAATCCTGGGGACTGTAGTTCATTAAGGGTGCTAAAAGTTACAATTCCCAGAGTGGTTTAACAATCAATTCCTCTTCCCAGGGAACTTTAAGAATTATAGCTCTGTGAGGGGAACAGGGGTCTCCTAACAGCACTCTTAACAAACTACATTTCCCAGGATTCTTTGAGGAAAGCCATGACTGTTTAAAGTGGTATAATACTGCTTTAAATGTATAGTGCAGATGGGGCCTCAGTGTATAATAGCTAATGAGTCACTAATGTGGTGTCCACAGGCTCACATGCACCCACAAAGGCCTTTCCTGGTGCCCATGGGTCCTTCTCCCACTAAAATTAAACATGAAAGGAGCTTTCTATTATAGCCAAATGAAGGCTTTTTTCAAGTCTAATTGCTGGGAGGGGGTGGGAAGAGTATTTATATGTGTGCATGATTGTGTATGTGGGGTGGGGGGTGTTTTTCCAGTTCTCCAGTTTCTCCAGTTAGCAAATGTGCCCCTGGGCCCAAAATATTTGGTGACCCTTGGTGTATAACATCAATATGCTATGCACTTCCTCCTTTGTGGGAGAGTGGAAAAGAAATAGCACAGCTGTGAAGAGGACTATCATCTCTTATTCTTAATTGGCAAAGAGTTGCCATATTTATGATGCAAGTAGTTGTAAACTAAAATCAGATTCCCATCACTTCCTGCAATCTGTGACTTCAAACGCAGAAAGCCACATTCTGCAAGCCCCCTTCAAGTTGGTTGCGATTCGTGCAGGTTTCTTCCAAAACACATGGCAAATGAGTTTTTTGCCTGCACTGTGGATTCTGAAAGAAACAATTGTGTTGGCTGAACTCTTAACATTTCAGCACTGAAGTAGCCAAAACACAGTATGAGACACAACACCCAAGAGCTAATTGCTATAAATATGGCTTGGAGGAGCTGTTCTCTGATTTTTCATGAGTCCTTCTCCAGAGATCAATTAGAGCTGAACTTAGCTGTAGAACTGAACATCACAGAGATTTTATAAAACAAAACATGTGGGTTTTAACCATGTGCAGTCATGAGCCTTACCTTTTACAGACCATCTGTGCAAAGCAAACGACAACAACTATGTTTTCTACATGTCCATCAGACATGCTGAGATCCTCAATTATGCTGCTGGCAATAATAGCATGTTTCTGTTTCCATCTCTCTAGCCAAATTTTCCCACAATCTTCAGCTCTGTTCTACCCTTCTCTGAGCTCATGGGTTATATACCAGAGATTTCCTGTTCTCAGGACATGCTAGCTGACTGAAGATTTAGGCAGATTCAGAGTCCAAATGGACATCCCATTTCCCCCAAACCATGGGGTTCTCTCTCTCTCTGTGTATACTTTGCATTTATCATAGAATCGCAGAGTTGAAAGTTAACAGGGAGAAAATGAATATTGTGGTCTATTGATCTTTAGTCAGTGAATCACCTGGTTTAAAGTGAGGTCACACCAGCTGTATCACCACCATTTTTTGGAAAGGAAGGAAGGAGAAAGATGGATAGTAAGAAGAAAGACTGGCATCAAGGATCAATATAATTTGGCATCTGCAGAGGGCCCATGCCCCAGCAGGGGAGGGGATCATTGATGAGAGCCCCATGGACCTGCTGCAGTGAGGGGGTAGACTCATGGAGGGAGGGTTGCTCAAGAGGGAAAGTCTTGCCTAAGGACCCTCCAAAACCTAGATCAAAGCTGGCGCTGGCTCTTAGAGAAGAGGACAAAAGAATTAACTCAGAATATAAAAATATGATCTTGTTTGGTATTAGTAAACTTTGACCTCTGAATCACAACAGGAAGCTGTCACCAGGGTCACTGGGTTCATCACTAGTCCTTTGTTCTACCACTGGCAACACACACACACACACACAAAATTACTCTGTGTTAACTGATCTATAATGACTACCATCTCCTAGTTCCCTACTAATAGTCATGACAGTGGTTAGAATCCTCACATCCACCATAACCATGTATTGAAATGATAGGGAAACATACTTGTGTCCATTTATGGTTATGAGTCCAAGGATGACAGGTTTAAATATGTAGAACAAAGCCAATGTGTTGCCTTCCAGATGTTGTTAGACTCCAATTCCCATTAGCCCCAGCCAGCATAGTCAGAACTAATGGGAGTTCTGGTCCAAAAACATCTAGAAAGCAGCACGTTGGCCACCCCCCAAACTAGGTGACTTTGGCACTCCAGAACAAGTAATATGGAGCACAAGACACTCAACACCGATCTCCACATCCTTTATTTGTCCTGTTATCTTCACCTTGATGCGCTTCTCTGGCAAAATGCCAACTAGTGATCAGGTCATTTCTGCATTTTCTCTCAATTTTCTTACCGTAGTTATTTGAGCCATATTACTGCCCGCTAGTTTCAAAAGTTGATTCAAAAGCTGAAGAAATTCAGTGCAGAAAAGGACAGTCTTGCTCCCCCAAACCTTCAATCTATCATCCCAGATTTTTTTAAGAAAAAAAAAACCCCAGCATCTTTAATCCATGTGGTTCACTCAGCTCACTGAGAGGCACACAGTTGGCCACGTATCCTCCAAAGCAAATTCCCTGCACTGATGGTTGGAGCCCTCACAGCTGACATAAAATAATTAAATGAACAAAACACTGTGAAGAATATGTCTAATGTAACCCTGCTTGCATTACCAAGCTGGCTTTTTATTTAACTAATAATTTACAGTGCAGAACCTCTGTGCATCCCAGGCAGAGCAATTTGTCATCTTCATTCATGTGTCTTATTAGTATGGAAGAGCAGTGTTAATATAACACACACGGTTTCTCTTTGGCTCATTTCGGCCCGTCATTGCTCGAGTGTCTGCTTGGAAATCCCAGGAAGTTAGTGTGGCCTGACATGAAAACACTTTCACTCTCCATTTCATTTAACTCAGTAGAGTTGGTGGCACTGAATCTTTTGGGATTTCTGAATTGCCAAGTTTGCATGCAAATGCGAGACCAGGGGTGGACAACCTCAGGCCCAGGAGCCAAAGGGGCCCTCCAGGCCTCTCTGTGTGGCCCTTGGAACTCTCCCTGGGTCATGCTCTTCCACAGGCCACACCCTGCTCACTGATCCTGCTCCACACTCTCCCTGAGTCCTTTGGGCTGGCTGGAATGTGTCCTTGAACTGTGATGATGTCTCCTGCCTGCCTGGATAGAGAGATGTGTGTGGATAAATCTCTGGTTTGTACTGTACAAAGGTAAAAGTCACATCCATTGCTCTGCCCATTTTTGCCTCTGATCCCAGTCAGTTTTCTTCCTCTTGTGCATAAGCGCTTGTGGTCCTCCACATGTTGTTGGACTCCAACTTCCATCAACCCTGAGTCTTCTCGACCATCCCAGAGTGCAGGACATGGAGTAATGGGCTCAAGTTACAGGAAGCCAGATTTCGACTGAACATCAGGAAAAACTTCCTAACTGTTAGAGCGGTACAGCAATGGAACCAATGACCTAGGGAGGTGGTGGGCTCTCAGACACTGGAGGCATTCAAGAGGCAGCTGGACAGCCACCTGTAGGGTATGTTTTAAGTTGGATTCCTGCCTTGAGCAGGGGGTTTGGACTTGATGGCCTTATAGGCCCCTTCCAACTCTACGATTCTATGATTCTATGATTCGTTGGCCATGCTGGCTGGGGCTGATAGGAGTTGGAGTTCAGCATCACCTGGATCGCATATCATCAGCATCTATTACCCGCCCTACACCCAGAGGTCCTAGGGCATTTACAACATTTTCAAAACATAGCATTAAAATCAGTTAAAATAACCTAAAATCACAAAATAAGGGGAGTCTCAGGTGACAAAGGCGAGTGCAAAGAGGTGCATCTTCAGCATTCACCTAAAACTGTACAGTGAAGTTGCCACACATACCTCTGTGGGGAGGCACAGCTTAGGGGCCACCACAGAGAAGGCCTTCTCCCAGGCCACAACCGCCCAAGCTTCAAAGAGTGGTGGAACTACCAAAAGGGCCCTCTCTGCTGATGTCAACACCTGACAGCACCTGTAGGGAAGGAGGCAGTCTTTCAGACATTTGGGTGCTAAGTTGTTTAGGGCTTCAGACACTAACGTGAACACAAGATAAGGCACCTTGACACAGTTAGCAGAGGTCTGGGGTATCTTCCTCCCCATAGCAACTCAGTGTTGGAATGATAAGAAAATTGCCCTCTCTGTTCTTCAGAGATCAAAATGAAGAGCAGAGTCAATATGCCAATCCCTAATGCAGGCCAGCTTTTCTCCTTAAATGAACCAGGGAGCTTAATTGTCATTCTTGGCAACAACCCACTGCCTGCACACACACTCTTCCGGAACAATAAACATACGAATGAGAACTGTGACACTTGTTACGAGCTCAGATTGAGTGCTAAGATTGTTGCAGAAGCTGATCTGGCAAATAAGTTGCTGTTGGTGGAGCAGGAAGCCCAAGTTTACAGAAGCCAAGACAATCAGTGGAAATGATGGTGATGACCAATGGTGCAGGGGCTCCTTGATGCGACAAGAGGGCAGCAACAGTGTGTATTCATTATGTACTGAATAAGGAATTGAACTGAATAGGGTTCATTCAGTTCAATTTTCATTCGTTGTGAAACATATGCCATTAATAACCAATTGGCTGGAGGAGAGCCAATAAAGTGAACTGGAATCCTAACCAAGATGGTGATGCTGTTGGTGTGTGGTTCCTGGGAATTGGGTGGATGACCTAGCTGTGAGTCACACTCTCCCTTAAGGAACATGTATATAGCCTGGGACAGAGCTTGGAAAAGATACTTTTTTTGAACTACAACTCCCATCAGCCCCAGCCAGCATGGCCACTGGATTGGGCCGATGGGAGTTGTAGTTCAAAAAAGTAACTTTTCCAAGCTCTGGCCTGGGAGTAGTCCCAGATCCACCATTGTTACTGGAGGCATAGGTGGCTTCAGTGGCAAGGGGTGCCTATTTCCAGCTGTAGCTGGCTTGTCAGTTAAATGAATGAAACTGTGAAGAATATGTCTAAAGTAACCCTGCTTGCATTACCAAGCTGGCTTTTTATTTAACTAATAATTTACAGTGCAGAATACCTGGACCAGATTAGCCTTGCCATAGTCATCCATGCTTTTGTAACCTCATGCAGATTACTCTAGTGTGCTGTGTGTTAGGGCTGCCCTTGAAGATGGTCTGGATATTGTAACTAGTGCAGAATGCATCCGCTAGAATTCCCACTGGTGCATAGAAGGATACAGCACTGATTCTTCAGGACCTATACTGGTTGCCTATATGTTGCCACATCCAATCCAAGATGGGAATATTGTTATATAAAGCCCCAAATTATTTGGGACCCAAACACTTGATGGAGCTCTTCTTCCCTATATCAGTTAGCCAGGACCCAATACCAGCAGCAGAGGCCCTTCTTGTTCCACAGGTTCACGTAGTCTCTTCTGTGCTGACATGGGACAGGACCTTCTCTGTAGTGGCACCATGTCTGTGGAATTCCTCCATCCTGGAAGCATGGATGGCCCTACTTTAGTGGGCTCTTAGTCTCATGTAAAGTCACATCTGTTCACCTAGGCCTTTAGTGGAAATTGATCTTACAGCTCGGATCAGGTTTGATGCCTGCTGCTTTATTTATATCATGCGGTAATGGTTTCTATTTTACTTTTTTGAATACTGGTTTAATTTTTTATTTATTGGCTGTTTATTTGAGTTTTATTGTTTTAGCAAATATATTGTAAACCACCCTGTGTTCTTAAACTGATGAAAGGTGGTTTAAAAATTGAATGAATAAATAAGCAGTGGCTATAAATAGGTTCCTGTTCATTACCTGTACACATTCATCACTCATTAGGAATTTTTTCTCACTGGCAGAAGCTGATCTGGCAGTTCCTTCTGGTGGCCACCTTTTCTTTTCCTAGAATATCCCAGATGTTGCAGTGTTCTGAGGCATTCCAGGGGGGAAATGATGTCTGCTAGTGGGGAGGCACCATTTTTATGTGACTACTGCAATTTTCATTTTTGAATACTCTAGAATGACACGTTGGACATGTTCTGGGGGAAATAAAATGGTTGCCCCAGGAGATGGTGTCCAAACTCTGCTCTGCAATCAGTATGAGTAGTAGTTATTATGCAGGAAATGTTCATGAAAATGGGTCCTTTGCTTTCCTTATAGGATGAAGCCTGTATGATAAATTTAAGCTCATGGTTGTTTCTGAGTTTATTGAGCCATGCAAAATTTAGCAGCCTTTGTTTACGTCAGGGTTAGGGAAACTTTTTCTACCTGAGGGCCACATTCTCTTCTAGATAACCTTCTAGGGGCCAGAAGCCAGTAGTGGGCAGGGCCAGAAGCAAAACTGGGTGGAACAACAGATATTAAATTTACCTTTGTGCAGTAGGCTTGTTTCTACATACACTCACACATCCCTCTTATCCTCCATCCAGACAAGCGCCATCAGAGTTCAAGGACACATTCTATCCAGGCATAAACACTCAAGGAGGCATTCTCTCAAACACCTTAGGGCCAGGTCTGGAGTGTGAGGCTCCCAATCTAGTTACTTCAGAAATCAAAGATACTGAAATGCATGGGGAAATGTCCAGGAGAATCAATGGAGTCACACTCTTCCATCTCTCTTCTAAATGTTGGTTGTCCAACAGGGCAACCAAAGCACTCTCAGTACTGTACCCTGGCCTAAAGCTGGACTGAAATTGATCTAGATAATCTGTTTCATCCAGAAATGCCTGGATCTGCTCAGCCACCACTCACTCAATGACTATAGCTAGGAATGGAAGGTTTCTTCAATAGTGGCCTTACCCAAGACATTTTGTGGCCGGAGTCAAAGTAGAAGATGCTGCTCCCTTCATTTCCATGTCCAGAAATTGACTAGACTAGTAGCCAAATTTTACTTTGGTGATGGGCCTGTGTTTTTCCCTGCATAAGGTTAGCTTAGGAGACACAGGATAGACCAGATGGCACTCAGTTCTCTAACACCTCACTGCCATTCCCTGCCCTCCCAGTATCTGCTGCCTGAGGCCACTGCATCACTCTGTCTATTGGTAGGACCATCCATGTCTTCAGACCTGATAGAACTAAAGAATCACTCCATACATTATCATAAAAAACATGGTTCTCAGATTTTTTTCCCCCTGGTTGCTAGAAACAGCCAGTAATGGAATAGGTCAAGCGGGCAAGTTGAAAACAGTACGGAAGCTTAATATTGCTAGTATATCAGAAAAGAGGAAAATTCTCTATTGAAACTAGGATTGCCAGGTCTCCGGTTTCACCCGCAGACTCCAGATTTTTGAGGTGCTCTCTGGGCCTCCGGGTGAGTCACCTTAATCTCCAGACTCTCAGCTTCCATTAAAGAAAACATTACATGTCTAGGTGATCTGGTGCCCAAGATATACACCAAAACATCAGCTGCCATCCAACCCACAACTTCAGTTAGATGAGCTCATAGCTGGCTGCTCTAATCAGGGCCGGTCCCAGGTATGTCAGGGCCCTTGGGCACCAGCCTGCCCTGGGCCCTGGCATACGCATGCATGCACCTACCAACCTACCTACCAAGTGAGCAGAGGAGCGGGAGGTAGGGCAGTAGGTCGAGCAAGCGAGCAGGCAGAGGGAGGGCGAGGGAGGGACCCGGTGGGGACGGAGGGCGAGCAAGCAATGGAGGGAGAAGGGGGTGGGCAGGCGGAAGAGCAGGTGGGGGAGTGAGCAAGTGGGTGGGGGGGAGCGAGCGAGCTGGCAGGCGGGTGGGGGGCAGCGAGAGGGTGGGTTGGGGGAGGGAGCAAGCAGGTGGGCAGGCAGGGGGAGGGAGGGAGTGGGCAGGGGATGGAGCGAGAGAGCAGGCGGGAGGGAGGGAGGGAGTAGGCAGGCAGGGGGAAGGGAGGGAGGGAGCAGGTGGGGGAGGGATGAGTGAGCGGGCGGGGAGTGAGCGATCAGGTAGGCAGAGCGGGAAGGCGCGGGTGGGCCAGTGAGCGGGTAGGCAGCTCCCTCCCTGCACTACTCCCCCTCTCTAACAAGGGGCCCGCAGGATGGCAGGCAAACAAGTGAGCGGGGAGCAGGATGGCAGTGAGTGGGGAAGAAGGCAAGCGAGCAGGCGGGGCAGAGGGCAAGCGGGCACGGGAAGGTCAGCGAGCGAGCGGGCAGCTCCCTCCCTGCGATCCGTGGCAGGCAGCCTGCTGTGGAAGGGGAGCACTACTTCCCCACCATAATGAGGGGCCCTTCAGGGGCCCCTGTGGGCTGCAGGGCCCTCAGCCAGGGGCCCACCTGTCCACCCTTTGGAGCCAGCCCTGGCTCTAATCCCTCTCTTTCAGGTTTATAGCCAATAAGTGAAGTCAGGGTTGTGATTGTCAAGGCAGTTAGAGCCCTTTGCAAATCAGAAAACTTGTTTTTTCCTGCTTTTCCGAAAATCTCATAACTTGAGTAAGTATATAGCTTTCAGTCTTTTTCTCTCTTGTGTGCAGGAGTCAAACAAGTTTAAATTTTCTGGACTGTTGAAGAGGGCACTGTTTTGAAAACCTTCCCAATATAAAGCTTTAATCCAGTACTCGCTTTTCTGGGAGTAAAGCTGCAATGCTAATTCCACATACCCAGAGTAAACCCCACTGAATTCAATAGGGCTTACTTTTGAGTAGAGATAATTAGGATTGTGCTGTAAATTGATGGGACTTTTTAGTGAACAAGCAAAGAATTGTGTTTGTGTTGTAAATCTTTCTCTCTCCCTCCAATCCTATTTTTAAAGCAATTAGGCAAGGCTTACTTAGGTATCACTGCTTTTATTGTGTAGGAAACCAATACTGATTTTATTTTTTTAACGTTCTGCAATGACCAACTGGTTTTGACAATAAACTATTATATGGGGTGTGTGTATTTTTACATCTCCAGTGTCTGTGTGTGTGTGTATGGAGTCTTTCCAACAACCCTGTGAGGTGGGGTTGCCAACTGGAAACCAAGGCAGCTCACAATAAGAAATAAATCCCTTTAAATTCCAATAACCATAAAAACAAGTATAAACAGTTGCAAAACAGCTTAAAGTGGTTCTGAATTTTGGGTTGGGTGAATGAAGTCCCTTATCACTTGAGGTTGCAGTTCTCTGCACGCTTCCCTGTTTGTGTAAGCCCCACTGAATACATTGGGATTTGCTTCTGAGGAAACAAACGTAGGATTGCACAATAAATATCTTTACAGGTTGTGTAAATAATAAACATATTTGATAGTCATGCTTATGTAAATATTTCTTCATACTATGTCCTGATCTCATTGCACACTATGGATGTATAGTATTGCTGCCTCTACATTTTCAGTGTGCCTTTCTTCCTTGGGGTGTTCATGGTTCCCCTCTGTTGTTTTCATCCTGAGGGGCAGATTAGGCTGAGAGATGGTGAGTAGCCCATGGTCACCCAGTAAACTTTATAGCTGATCTCCATTTTTAAAAATTAATTAAAACTATTTATATGCAGGCAAAGTTTATTAAGTAGATCCACACAATACATTTAAAGCACATCCAATTTGCATTTAAAGCACATGACTTCCTCTAAAGAATCCTGTAGTTTCTCCTTCACAGTTATAGTTCCCACCACCCTTAACAAATTTTGTGGTTGTGATTCATGTGCTTCAAATATGTGTTGAATGTGCTTTAAATGAATGGTGTGAATCTGTACTAGGTATGATGTGCATTCATTAGTGAATTGAAAAGAATAATTTTTAAAGATTTTTTTAAACAGGAGAAGGGTTGTAGCTCAGTGGTAGGGCATATGCTTTGCATGCAAAGGTCCAAAATTCAATTTCTGGAAAAGACTACTACCGGGAATCCCAGACAGCCAATGCTAGTCCATGCCATTAGTACTGAGCTAGATGGTACCAAATGGCCTGAGTCAGTATAAGGCAGATTCCTTTGTTCCTAAAAGTGGAAGAGACTCAAGGGTCACAGTGATTGCAAAATTTATTTATGTATTTTATTTACAACATGTATATACCACTTTATTGTAAAAAATCTCAAAGCAGTTTACAGAAAGAATTAAAACAATACAATTACTGGCAAAAACAGTTAAAGACAGGTATTTAAAAATATTCAAAATAATAAAACCAACAATGAGTTAAAAATAGATAAAAACACAATAACTTCTACATGCCTGGGTAGGCTTGCCTAAACAAAAATATTTTCAACAGGTGCCAAAAAGAGTACAATGAAGGCACCTGCTAATGTCAATAGGCAGGGAGTTTCAAAGTGTAGGTGCTGCCACACTAAAGCACTGATTTCTTACAAGAGCAGAATACTATGTGGCACCTGTAACATGGAAAGCACACCTTGAACTTGGCCTGGTAGTAAATCAGCAACCAGTGCAGATTTCAGAGCGGAGGCATTATGTACTAATAAGGTCTCACTCATGTCAGCAATTGTGCCACAGCATTCTGCACTAACTGCAGCCCCCAAGTCAGGTTGTGCTGCATGGGGATTTCTGTGACCTTGGCTAACTGGCTGCCAGGATGTTTTTAGTTTTGGCTTTTGGTTAGGAATCCTGACTGGTTGCGGGATGCTGAGTTTTCTGCCATACTCATAGGAATCTTGTTGTGGCTGGTATGGTATTGCATTTAGGAAATCATCAGTGTCTTTTCTTTTTCTATTTGCATTTCATTTACCTTTATCCTCACTTGCTTTCATCCATAGAAGCAACAACAGTAGTTCCATGCGCTCCACTCAATCTACTTAAAAATCCCACTGATGATGCACCTTATTGGTTATTTCTTGCCCAATAGTGGTAAAAGGTCATTCACATACTGGGCAGCGTGACTGCAACTGTTGTTGTTCTCAAACTGCTGCCTATGAAACCAAACCATTTGTGTTTTCTCTCTGTCAGTTATTATTCACTGGAATTGGGTTGGCTATCAAAGTGAGTTTATAGCAGCCCACAGGCTGGCAGGAAAGGGTAGAGAATTTGGAGCAGCCATGTTAAACATTAGGGTCAGGGCATTCCAGCCAGGGGATTGCCAGCCCTGCTTGGATATATTTGCAGAGGATCCCTAGTCAAACTTTACCAACAACACAATCCAAGCCATATCTACTGAGAAGTAAGTCCTATTGAGTTCTATGGGGCTTAGTCCCTTAGTAAGCGTGTTTAGAATTGCAGCCCTTTGGGGACATCCATCTTTACTCCTGAGCGCTCCCATCTAACATCTGCACAACACTACGCTCCTTTTTTTCCTACAATGGCCTTCTGGTGACTGCCCTGGTCTGATGGGACTTAAACCCTTTTTGCCAGAAGCAAGTTGGCTAGATTAAATGTTTCCTACCCAGACTCAATCTTTTAACTAAGTTACTTTTGAATCAGAGAAATGTTTTGTTAGAATTGTATGCTCTAAGCAACTGTGGTTGATGCTTAATGTATCATGCTTAATGACATCACTCGGGCCTGTCCCCGTGACATCACTAGGGCCCACTCCCAAAACCTTAGGGTTTGGGATGATTCCGACCTGGCAGCCCTAATTGAAACTTAAGGATTGCTTAGCTGAAAAACCCAGGCCCTCTTTCACTTAGTGTAATTCTGTTTGTTCTGTGAAATCTAAAGTGGTCATTTTCTGTGACTAATCTCTGAAACAGAACAGCTAAACACATCCAGCTGAATGGAAAAAAACTGGGATCAATTTGGGTATCAAGCAACCAGATCTGCCCTCATCTGTAAGTAAAAGCGTGTTTATCAAGAAAATAAGCTTTTAAAGGAAGAATTGTGGACTTGGACATGGTTCAAGCCTTAACTAAACTTCCTGTCCCAGATAATTAAACAATGTTTTTTAAAAAGTTATCAAAGGCATATTCTCAACAGTTCCATATTATCAACTTGCTTTATACCTACTTTCATAAATATCCCAGATGGACCTGGCCAATTTATTATTTTCTATCTAATGTTACATATTCAACAAATGGCAATGGATGAAATGGAGGAAACCAAATATAAATTTAAGTCATGAATGAATCCCTTTGAATTAACTATTGTGCCATTTATTCATTTTGTTCTTTATATATTGAGATATACATATGCAGATCCTCACTATGAAGAGCCAACAGAGTGATATACATATGGCTGGATCCTAAGAACCATAAGCAAAATGAAAAGAATCACTAGTGCTGTTTTGCAAATACTTCATTCCAGCAGAAGAGTTCGCACACTGGTATAATAGAGAGGTCGTACAGCAGAGTTCATGCTTGTGGATGCTCTAGCACAGGGGTACAGAACCTGGTGTCCTCCAGATGTTCTTGGATTCCAACTCCCATCAGCTATAGCTAGTACAATCAATGGTCAAGGATGATGTGGACAACATCAGGAGGGCCACAGGTTCCCTGTCTCTGCTCTAGTGCAAACTCTTGCACAACTGGAAGGATATCTGTGGATTTAGTTTCATTTTTCTAACACAACCCTCTAGTGCAAAATATAAAACACCATTTTCAGCCATGAACAGAAGACACTTTCCAGATGCAGAAGGGAATCTCTGTGCCTAACTTATAGAAAGGAGTAAGTTTTAAAATATATTTGTGCTTGGATGCAGAGAAAGCATTTAGTGTTTTCCTTTAAAAAAAAATGCTACAGCTCTCGTATTCCCCATTTTGAAGGAAGGAGCCCATATTATTATTTTTTTTAATGGAAGTTTATTACAGAAAAAAAGAAAAGGGGAAAAGAAATGAAAAGGAGGAAAGAAAAAACAACACACATATAAACAACCACCAGCACATTAGCAATACAGTAAACATCAATACATCCATCTTAGTTTACACAAACAGATTGATGTATGCCATCTTTATGCCCGAATAAGTATCCAGGTGAAGTTGGTGTTTATAAAAAGTACATTCAAATGTAGTAAGGTTATTAAGGTCTTTAGACTTTTGCATAATAGATGGTGGCTATTTATACATCCAGGAGCCAGTGTAGCGTAGTGGTTAAGGTGTTGGACTATGACCTGGGAGACCAGGGTTTGAATCCCCACACAGCCATGAAACTCCCTGGGTGACCTTGGGCCAGTCACTGCCTCTCAGCCTCAGAGGAAGGCAATGGTAAACCCCCTCTGAATACTGCATACCATGAAAACAGTATTCATAGGGTCGCCCATAAGTCAGAATCGACTTGAAGGCAAACCAACATTTATACTTCCAGGCTCAAAGCATAAGTCTCTTAGTGACCACAAGAGCTCGTAAAGTCCATTTTTGTTGTTGTATTGCTAATCCCCATACCAAATCCCCATACCACATTAATATAGTTTAAAAGTACACGAACATCAGCAAATATCAAGGATTGCACCAATGCAATACAGACAACTTAAGTCAAAAAAGAGAATATCACTGGGCATGCCCAAATCATATGCCTCATTTATAGCATTAAACCCCAGGAGGAATCCTATTATTATTAATAATAATTTATTAATATAACAATAGCAATAATGAATTAGATCATGCCCTTCCTCCCAGAAGGTGCCCAGGGCAGCAAACACTCTGCCTTAAAACACTCTAAAACATTTTAAAAACAGACTTTAAGATGTATTAAAACAAAACATATTTAAACACATATTAACACGAAGCACCTTTGAAAACATACTAGAACAAAACATCTTTTTAAAAAAGCTTTAAAAATATATTAAAAAACAATTCCAACATAGACACAGACTGTGACAAGGTCTCTGCTTAAAAGGATTGTTGAAAGAGAAAGGTCTTCAATAGGTGCTGAAAAGATAACAGAGATGGTGCCTGTCTAATATTTTAAGAGAGGGAATTCTAAAGGGTAGGCACCACGATATTAAAGATCCACTTCCTATGTTGTGCAGAATGGACCTCCTGATAAGATGGTATCTGCAGGAGGCCCTCTCCTGAAGAGTGCAGTGCTTGACTGGGTAAATTAGATTGTATGATCTTTCAGGCATTCTGGTCCCAAGCTACATAGGGCTTTTTACACCAAAACCAGAACCTTGAACGTGGCCCAGTAGCTAATGGGAGGTCAGTACAGTTCTTTCAGCGGCGGAATAACATGTTAGTGATACCCTGCCCCAGTGAGCAGTCGCACCACCACAGTTTGCACCAGCTGCAGCTTCTGGGCCAACCTCAAGGGCAGCCCCATGTAGATCGCATTACAATAATCCAGCCTGGAGGTTACCAGTGCATGGACAACAGCGGTCAGGCTATCCTGGTCCAGAAATGGATGCAGCTGTCTTACTAGCTGTAACTGGTAAAAGACACTCCTAGCCACTGAGGTCACCTGGGCCTCCAGCAACAAAGATAGATCCAGGAACACCCCCAGACTACAAACCTGCTCTTTCAGAAAGAGTACAACCCCATCCAAAGCAGGCAATTGACAAATTATCCGAAGCTGGGAACCACAAACCCACAGCACCTCCATCTTGCTAGGATTGAGAGTCAGTTTATTGGCCCTCAACCAGCCCATCACAGAACCCAGGCAACGGTCCAGGGCTTGCACGGCCTCTCCTGATTCAGATGTTACAGAGAAAAAGAGCTGGGTATCATCAGAGTACTACTGACACCTTGCCCCAAATCTCCTGATGACCACTCCCATGGGCTTCATATAGATGTTAAACAGCATGGGGGATAAGATGGTACCCTGTGGCACCCTACAGCACAACTGCCAGGGGGCTGAAATACCATAGCCCAATGCTATTTTCTGAAAACAACTTTGGAGATAGGATCGGAACCACTGTAAAACAGTGCCTCCAATACCCATCTCACCAAGTCAGCCCAGAAAGATACCATGGTCAATGGTATCAAAAACTGCTGAGAGATGAAGTAAGAATAATAGGGTTGTACTTCCCCTGTCCTCCTGATAAAGGTCATCCATCAGAGTGTCCAAGGCTGATTCAGTCCCATAACCAGGCCTGAACCCAGACTGGAATGGGTCAAGATAATCTGTTTCATCCAAGAGTACTTGCAATTGCTGCACCACAACCCTCTGAGTCACCTTTGCACCGCAAATTACTTAATTAATTTATCAGTACCAAAATATAGGAAAGCTTTTATGTTAGCCAAGCTTAATGTCCTGCCTTCTGCCCTCCTTGAAGGCAGATTTAAGAGCGTGTCCTTCCGGGAGCAACTGTGCCCTTGTGGGTCAGGGGAGGTGGAAACAATTCATCACGTGTTGTTTTATTGTTCCTTTTACTGTGATTTTAGAGTTATTTTTATTACTACGATTTTAATAAAAATCCCAAGTAGATCGGATTTATTTTACTTAGAGTATTTGTTGTCTGACTGGAACCCTCAGTGGTTCTCAAACTTTTTTGGTTTGCGGCACACTGTAAAACATATTAAAAGTTTCTGGCGCACTTCGTGTACAAAATTAAAAATATATTAATGTATTTTAAACTATGAATAAAAATAAACTATAGAAAACTATTGCTTACCCTGTACAAATGGGTTTCTTCTCATTTTTAAAATATACTTTCATAATATTTGAGGCACACCTAGCCACCTCTTAGGGTGCACCAGTGTGCCTGGGCGCACCGTTTTATAATCACTGCCTCAGATAACAATAAAAGTAGCCAGCTTTTTTGCAGCAGCCATTGATTGTCAAAAAGTAATGATTAAACAATTCTCCTTTTAATTTTAATATTTTAATTTTATTGTTTTAATATGCAGTAAGTTGGTATCTCACAAGAGTGATTATGTTTAATGCTTCTTTTAAGTATTGTTGTGCATTTATGTATTTGTAAATGTTCAGTTTGGTCTATGACTGTAAATAAAATCAATCAATCAATCACCTTCCCTAAGAATGGGGTATTTGCAACCGGGCGGTAATTGTCACAAACCAATGGGTCAAGGGTGGGCTTCTTCAGGAGCACTCGAATCACCGCCTCTTTCAGGGCAGCTGGAACCACACCCTCCTGCAACGATGCGTTGACCGCACCCTGGATCCTCTCAGTCAAATCTCCTCGGCAAGCTTTAATAAGCCAAGAAGGGCAAGGGTTGATAGGACACATTGCTGGCCGCATTGTCGATTTTGTATATTCTGGCTGTGAGGGAAACATGGGGTATACATTTTGACTGTTATTGACACTAATTTTCCGTCATAATTTATGAGACAGCAGGAGGCAGGCAGAATCCATTTACGTGCCTATGAATTCCAGAAAGAAATACACTTGCCAACTCTCTGATAATTGGTTCACAGTTCTAGATAGACTTCCCGGATTCTATCAGAAAATAGAGAAATTCTTTCAGTAGCAGAGAAAGGCCTAAAGGGTGTCTGAAAATCCCAGCGATCTAAGGCCTCACACATTATTTTTGAAGATGGGGGGGGCATCAATGCAAAAGGTGAGGCAAAGACAGTAAATCACACAGCAGCAAATTGATGGTTGCTATAGCAATCTTGATGTTTGATTTTTCTTCCTCTTTATGATCCTGCTCTACTAAATGAATTAAATATGAAGTCAATAGCACTTTCTTCCAACCTTCCCTTCTCTTCCCTCAAAGCTCTTATTTTACCTCTGACCTGAAAGTGACCAAGCAGGAAGCTCTGAACTGTTAAGAAGTGTGTGTGTGTGTGTGTGTGTGTGTGTGTGTGTGTGGTGCATGCATACGCTGGTCTTATTGTACAGCAGCTCTGACAAGCAACAACCTGCTTTAGAACAGTCTGTTCTAAACAAGGGTGGAAAACCTTTTTTTCTGCTTGAGGGCCACATTTCCTCATGGGAAATCTTCTGGGGGCCACATGGCAGCGGTGGGTAGGTCTAGAGCTATGGATGTGACTCTTAGCTTTAAAAATTAGGCTACATACATACCACAGTGGTGGCCGCTACCCATTGGGACTGGTAGGGCGGAAGTCTGGGAAACCAACCGTAGGTAGAGCCACAGCCAACTAACTTTACTTTTGCCCCCATCCTCCTCCCCACCATGTCCTACAAGGGCAAAACTGAGACTAAGTAGGAGGAAGCCAACAGGACCACCCCCTGGACTGGTTCTAGGTAAGAAGGCAGGCAAGTGGGCTTAGAAGAATCTAATGGGCCAGTGTCCACTGCCATGCCAGCCATGCAAAAGGCAGAGGTTTCTATACCACCAGCACCTCACATACCCATCCATCTAGACAACCAAGATTTTAGTTGAAGGATGCATTCCAGCAGCCAGGCACATTCACTTGAGGGTTACTTCAGGGGTCATTTCCTCCTGGTTAACATTTGGAGGGTCACGTGCCAGCAGTGGGTGGGGCCAGAAGTAAAAAGGCAACAGAGCAACAGATGTGACTCTTACCTTTGTGCACTAGGCAACATTCCAGGTTTACACACACACACACACACACACACACACAATTCACCATCCTTCATCCAGGCAAGCAAGCACAGTTCAAGGTCACATTTCAGTTAAGCAAACATACTTGAGGAGTGCACAGAGCAGAACTAGGTGTGATATGAGCATGTAGACAGGGGAAGGACAGAAAGAAAGGCCTAGGCAGACTACATTTGGCCCTTGGGCCTAAGGTTTCTGTGATTTTCCTGCTTGTAGGGTAAATATGGTAAGTGCTGTTTATATAGAAGACATATGGTAAGTGGAGTGAAAGAGGAGGGGGGAGTACATGAGCAGTAGAATGCTGGATGATTGGCTGAGCGTTTGAGTGGCTGGGAGTATAAATGGAAGAATGACAGTTGAATCTGGGTGGATGTTAGTAGGGTGGAGAAGAAGGTGTTTGGTGGTGGATGTTAGTAGGGTGGAGAAGAAGGTGTTTGGTGGTGGATGTTGGGAGTGTGGAGAAAGAGGTGTTTGAGGGTGGAGGTCAGGAGTGTGGAGAAAGAGGGAGTTGGAGTTCTGATTAATAACAAGTCAAGTACAAAACAGGAATAGATGAAACCATACGCTTGTGAAACATTCTAAAACTAATCTTGTTATTTCTGATATTTAATAAATACTTATTTGGTTTACCAAAGGCCTGATCCTTGGCTGGGGGATATACATACCAGAAGGGAGGGCAAGGTAATTACCAAGGCTGAACAGAAACAGTATCTAATGGTGGCAGCGGTGAAGGGAGGATTAATAACAATTCAAGTATCCAGAGCAACCCAGAGTTGTATGCGTTATCTATAAAGATACAAGGGGGTTGGGAACAGCATAAGCACGCAGTCACAAAAGTAACCAGCTAGAGAGAGACTCAGGCAAAGTCTCTGGAAGTATTGGTTATAGGACGTGACTGGTGGTGCTGCCTAGCAGGGGGATCTAGTGAGATCTGTGCTAGAGCGGAGTGAGAAACCATATAAAGGACGGTCCGAACTGGTGGTATCCCTGGTGGTGTCTAGTGAAAGGCAGTAGCCACAAGCAGGTGGGAACCTGACAGGGAGAACCAGGGAAGGACGTCACAGTTTCCCACCCCTAACTTACACCAAAGCCTTCAGATGAGCCCTAGTTGGATTGCTCCCAAGCCTTAGTCTTAACCCATTGTACTAGCAGGTCCGGAGGTTGCAGCTGGTGCAAAATGCTGCAGCTAAACAGTTGATAGGAACATCGCTCCGGTGCTTAAAAGCTTGCACTGAGTGCCCATATGCTACTAAGTTCAGGGTTCTTGTATTAATTCACAAGACCCTTAACTACTTGGGTCTAGGGTACCTCAGGAACTGCCTGATCCATTATATCCCTGCCTGATCAACGAGGTCTTTTGGGGAGTCACTGTTAGTGGTCCCCCATGGCTCAGACGCATGGCTTAAATCCATCAGAAGCTGTGCACTCAGGAGTGTGGGCCAGATTTTATGAAACTCCTGTCCAGTTGAGATCAGGCAGGCCTGCTCCCTGTTGAACTTCCAGCACTTACTGAAGACTTTTTTTTAATTCCAGCAGACTTTTTAATAGAATTCTGATTTTACAACTGTAACTCATTTTGTTCTGTGATTGTATTGAGTCTCGTGTACACTGCTTAGAGATGACTGTAATTAAGTGGCATATAGAGTGTCAAAGATAAATAAATACATAAATGACCACAAACATATGTAAATCATCTTATTAATATGTAAATCATCTTATTAATATGAAAACAAATATGATGGCCAGCTACAAATCTTTGGCTTATTTTCCTAGAAGCCCATGTTGTTGAACAAGTTATTTGCTTTTGTCTTAAAAAAACTGTTTGCTGTTCTCTCTTTTGCTGAACGCAGGCATGCCAGAAAGACCAGACCTATAACATGTAAATAACTAGATACAATAATAGAGGAAGAGTCAGACAGCTGTCATTTCACACTTGTTGATATCCCCTGTCCTATTCTGTATATTTATATGTATACAACTGCAACCATACATTCCAGCCCACACATAATTCAAACAGTGGTTGAGTTAATGCTTTCCTCCTACAGATCTTTCTCTCTCTCCCTCTCCATCATAGTTTTATTCCTCTTGAGGATTTCTCTTTCAGGCACTTTAACAGATTCTAAATCATAGGCATGTGTGACAACATTTCCAGAAATCAAATGCAGAACTGATATTAACCAGCCCACGAAACATCTCTGTGCCTCCCCAGCATAAATCTTTCTACAATTCAGAGAAGGTTTTGCAAATGTAACAACTGTAATTTCATGCCGTGCTACAATATGTTTAGATATATTATAAAACAGTAGAAATTAAAGTGTATTTCCCCTCCTTAAAACAAGTACATTCAAATAAAATCAGTTTGTTGTGTGATTTATCAGGATAACTTCTACTTTTGTTGAAAAGCTAAGCTACATTTCGGAAAAGGGAAACAAAGAAAAAAAGTCAAGCATGCACACTTATAAGTCAAAAGCAAACCCAGGAATTCCAAAATGGAATCATATCTATCTTCTTAACTCAAACAAAGCTGACAAAAAATCAATTCCAGCCTTAGATATTTTTCAGCTAAGGCCAAAACCACAAGTCTTTCTCTCACACACACCTACTTACTGGGCCTCTGTTTACATCAGGTACACAGACTGAAATCAGGTCAGGGCCAGCCCTACTGTTAGGCAGAGTGAGACATTTGTCTCAGACAGCAGATGCTGAGCAGGGGCAGCGATGGCATCCCCCTGGCCTGGCTGTTCCTCCTGAATTCCCTGGCCATTCTCGGATATTGGAGATCAGAGCTGGGTGTTCCACATGACCTGCCTTGCACCCCCTAAACTATCCTGATGCTTTCAGGTGTCCCTTTGGAATGTGTTGCTCAAAGCAGACTGTTCCATCATTCACTTAATGGGGGGGGGGAGGGAGACAGAATCCTGCTAAAAATATCTTTAAGAAGAACTTCATTAAGCACAGCAGGAAGAGCAAAAATTTCTAGGAATAGTGTTGGAAGTTGTCCAGGTAACGCTTCTATGTCAAGGGATCGGAAGGGTGGCTCTTGGTGGCAGAAGTTGTACCTGGTAGAAATGAGCCCAGCCGAGTTGCTACAGAGCACTGCACCAGGAGATAGTGATTCCGTTTCCCCGGCAATGAGGCAGGATGTCTGAATCCCAGTTGAGCTAGGGAGCGTGGAAAATGCTGCATCTGTAGGGACATGGTCTCAGCTCCCACAAGATCCTTCACAGTTAAGAGAGGGCAGGAAAACCTATGTGGTTTATGGGGCCACATTTGAGATCAAAGGGCTTGTCAGAAGTATGGTCCCATCTGCACTATATGTTGAACGCGGTATCATACCACTTTAAATAGTCATTGTTTTCCCCAAAGAATCATGGGAAGTGTAGTTTGTTAAGGGTGCTGAGAGTTGCTAGGAGACCCCTATTCCCTTCACAGAGCCACAGTTCTCAGAGTGGTTTAACAGTCAATCTCTCATAGGAATTGTAGCTCTGAGGGGAATAGGGATCTCCTAACAACTCTCAGCACCTGTAACAAACTACAGCTCCCAGGATTCTTTGGGGGAGCACATAACTATTTAAAGTGGTATGAAAAATGGAAATGGACTGCCTTCAAGTCGATTCTGACTTATGGGCGACCCTATGAATAGGGTTTTCATGGTAAGCAGTATTCAGAGGGGGTTTACCATTGCCTCCCTCTGAGGCTGAGAGGCAGTGACTGGCCCAAGGTCACCCAGTGAGCTTCATGGCTGTGTGGGGAATCAAACCCTGGTCTCCCAGGTCATAGTCCAGCACCTTAACCACTACACTACACTGGCTCTTTAAAGTGGTACAATAGTGCTTTAAATGTATAGTCCAGATGAGGCCTATGACAACTGAGTCATCAGCAATTGTAGGTTGCTGGAACATGGGAACAATGCAAAAGAGCCTGAGGGCCACAAAACGTGAAGAGAATTTTACTAAGCAATAGATCACCCCACAGCACTTAAATTATTGGCCCCTGGCTACCATTATTGCAGGCCAATCAGATGAAAGGTGGCCCATATGCTACTTTCAGAAGAATGGCCTGAAGGAACTCTTTTCCTATCAAAACTTGGTATCTCTATGAGTTAGAGAGCAGAGTTAGACCAGAGTTAGAGTACAATGCCAGACAGCCCCAGGTCTGGGGAAAAGTTACCTGACAAAATTAAGCAACATGATCCTTCAGTCGGGTCAGGTGCCCCTCCTGCTCTGCTGTTTTCAGCGGGACACAAGAATGCCACATTGGCTCTACAGACAATACTGTTTTTCAGTACTGTTTCCTCTGTAAACTTTGAAATGCATATTGTTCTCGAGGTTTAAAATGCCAGCAAATCAATACAATTGCCCTTCCCCCCCCCGATTATCTGAGGCAAATTAATAATGAATAGCTCAAGTGATGTGCCCTTTCATTATTTATAGGGACACCGGCAGCTCGTGAATAGCAAAATGAGCCTCAGTGTCTTTCCGTCTCTTGCTAATATTTCTCAAATAGCCATTTTTCTTTCTGCTCCAAATGTTCAGGAGACATGCATAAAACTGTGATTCCCAAACTCGGGGGAACCGAGTGCCACATCAGCATTAGGCACAGTTCAATGTAAGGGGCTGTGAGGTTTATTTTATTTATTTATTTCATTTATATACCGCCCCATAGCTGAAGCTCTCTTAGCGGTTTACAACAATTAAAAACATTAAAAACAGATATACAAATTTAAAAACACATTTTTAAAAAGCAATTTTAAGAAAGCTATGTTTATGTGTCCATTTGTTTATTCCTCTTACAGGACAGGTGTTGTTGCAACTAGAGCTACACTGTTTATTTAATCCATTGCATTAATTGATCCTATGCATGTCTACTCAAAGTAAGCTCCACTGAGTTCAATGAGGCTGACTCCCATGTAAGTACATATTCAAATTCAGCCACATTCAAATTCAGCTACAACATTGCTTGAAGAGAAATCCGCTCTTCTTCTTCTTTGTCAGCCTCTTTGACAGCCTTAAGGGGAAGGAGCAACTCCCCTGTAAATAAATCTGGGGCTTTCTAATCTAGAGTAAAGGTGAGCAAGAGGTGACACGGGAGAGGTGTACAAAATTATACCATGGTGTGGAGAAAGTATAATAAAGAAAAGTCTTTCTCCCTCTCTCAGAATACATTAATTGAAGCTGAATGTTGGAGGATTCAGTACAGACAAAGGAAAATGCTTCTTCACACAGAGCATAATTAAACTATGGGATTCCCTGATGGCTACCAGCTTAGACAGCTTTAAAAGAGGATTAGACAGGTCCCAGGCTATGGTCTGAAGGCACATGAGGCCAGCTCCCTGCTGAAGCTAAGCAGGATCAGGTCTGGTCAGTCCGCCTGGGAACCATATGTAAGCTGCCTTGGGTTTCTATCATGAAGAGAAAGGCAGGGTATAAATGTAATAAATAAATAAATAAATAAATAAATTCGTGGAAGATAAGACTATCAATGGCTTCTGCCCACAGCAGCTATGTTACACTTCTACTGTTGGAGGCAGCCTGCCTCTGAATGCCAGTTGCTGGGAATCACAAGTGGGGAGAGTGCTGTTGCACTCAGGTCCTGCTTGGGGGCTTCCTACAGGCATCTCATTGGCTACTCTGAGAACAGAATGATGGACTACATGGCAGGGCTGAGTGCAGCCCCCCAATCCACCCCAGCACCCCATTCTGTCCCCCCCATCAGGCTAATCTGCCATTGGCTGACCTGGGGACCAACTGCTCCACCGTAGATCTGGTCCTAGATTAGTTTGGGGGTGGGGTTAATGTTTATTTTTAAAAAAAACACACACACCCTAATTAAACATATGGCTGGGAGAGGGGTAGGGGAAAGAGCATGGCATCTCCTTCCCTCCTTGACTGAGAGCAGGGTTCTTCAACCTGCAAGGTGATTCTTCACAAGCAGCTACTCTGCAGGAAGCTGCTTGTGAAGGATCACCCTGCACCCCACAGGATCGATGCCTTCGCTCAATAGCCCCTTCCTGAGGTGGTGAAGCAACAGACAGGAAGGAGAGTCAGGCAGTGTTGGTCTCCTACCTTTTGCCTTGAAGAAGCTAAGTCTTGGGGTTTGACAGGTTTCCCCCCTCTTCTTCCTACCTGATGCCCCCTGATCTCCTGCCCAGAGTCCGAGAGGCGAGACGGAGACGAGACTGGAATTAATTCTTGTTTTGAGTAATGGTTACATCAAAAGCAGTGCGCCTCATAGATCTATCTGTGCTGACTCACTACTGACCCTAACTAGGCTACCTAAGCTTGCTCTGCAGCGTGTGGAGTAAGTTGACTCAGCACCCCAATTAGGGGGGCACCACCTTAAATAGGAAAGGTCTTCACCCATAATCTCTGACTCCTTCGAAGTTCCACCTTCTGACCGACCTGCTTCTCATGGCGTCTCACACGGGGTGAGGGGGGCAAGCCTCCACTTGCTCATCTGACAGTGTAGGCTCGCTAGGTGCCGGCTTGACTTCAGGGGGCGGGGAAGTGTTTGAAGTGCTAGGTGGGGAGTCCTGGGGGGTGGAGTTGGCGCACATGCAAGGTCATTCCCCAACTGCTCTGTTGGGGCACTTGTATTGACGGGAGGACTGTCTGTGGGAACTGGCGGGCTGTCGACTTCACACCCTCCCTCAATGCCCTCAAAAACCTCACCCACCTCTGGCTCCTCTCCCTAATCTATCTGGGAAAGCCGGGGCTCAACCAATTCCCCTCTCTGCTCCTCCTGGACGAGTTGGGGCTCAACACTTGACAGCTTTGGATCACTCTAGGCCACGTTGCAGCAACCCGGAGTTCTCTCAACGAAACTCGACCAATGCTGAAAACCCACCAAATTGGCTTGACTCAGTTCAGGACTCAGGACTTGGCCACATCCAGTGCACAGTCCTACCAGATAGGCCTCTGGACTGATTCAGCAGGACACTTCCTATGTTTATATAAATCCAGGGCCAGCCAAAGGCATTTTCCTGCCTAAAGCAAGGGAGATGGGGCATCCCCATTCCATGTACAGAAGCTGGACTGTCCATGAATCATACATCAATATTAGCAATGGCAAGGGGACAGTGCACCCAAGGGCAACAGGCAGAGCGGGTACAGTGGCCACTTACAAATTGATACCGCTCCCAAAAAAACCACGCATACAAAGAAAAAAATGCATGACTGCAAAATTGCTTTTTTAAAAAATGTGTTTTTAAATTTGTATATTTGTTTTTAACGTTTTTAACTGTTGTAAACTGCCCAGAGAGCTTCGGCTATGGGGCGGTATACAAATGCAATAAATAAATAAATAAATAATAAAAGAGGACCTATACTGAATAAAATTTGCACATGCTAATTCAATTGGTTTTGATGGGTCTACACTGAGTATGACTAACACTGAATAATATCCATGCGGCAGACAATGATCAGTTGACCTGTAAGCTTGCTCACTCTGCTGTCCTGGTGCTAACTGCTGAGGGGCAAGTTCAAGGCCTCCGATTTCCCTCCTTATGGGTCTTTATCTTTAAACCAGACTTGGGGACAGACAACCCTGCTTCAAATTGAGGACTGTCCTCTAAGGATGGGAGAGTTGGTTAATTTTGATTTCTCTCAGCTTCTCATTTTTCAAGTCTTAAGTTCAGTTCTCCACATCAGTGGAATTTTTGTTCCTTCATCGGCATTTTGGTGCAAATTTCTGCTAACATACACATGTGTGTATGCAATTTTCCCCAATATACACATTTTTGCAAAGCAGTTTCCCCTAATATAATGCATTTTATGTTATTTTCACCAATATATGCATTTGTGTGCAGACTTTGCCCCAGTAAATGCATTTTTGTACACATTATTTGGCTGGAGAACTGCACTGCAAAATTCAGAGAAAAGCAAATGGCTGTGTTTTGGTTCGCATATTATTTCAGAAAGTGAAAATTAGGTAGGTTTGACTTTAAATGCAAACTGAATCGCATTTCTCACCCGTCCCTACCTTCAACAGACAGGACAATTGGCCATGCTAAAGGCATGCCATGGAGCACAAGCAGCTCTGTCCTCCAACATCTCACCGCTGCTACTTGATCCCTCCCCTCAGCATCTGCTGCCTGAGATGGATGCCTCACTCTGCCTATTGGCAGAGCTGGCCTTGCTCAATACTCAAGAGAAGGAGCAAACCAACTGTACCCAGTTTTTGCAACTAAGAACCCTCCCCTGTGATACAGTAAGATAATAAGAGACATGCTCCCAGCTGTGGAGACTACCCGTTTACCCAGAATGAGAAAATGCTTTACCACATCCTCTAAAATGTTCTGTGTGAAGTTAGCAGGGCAAAGCGGAGTGCCAACATCTGTGTCTCCATTCCATTGCAAAATCCCTGCCATTCACCCCTGCCAACTTCCACTTGTTACTCTAGCCCACTTACCACTGGATTTTGCTAAAACTAAGGTGTCATTTGGAGTGCAAGGAACAAGTGAGAACTATGGTTGGTGTGGCAGCTAAGGCTACAAGCCTAGCCCCATTTACATGGAAGTAAGCCCCACTGAATTCAGTAGGACTTCTTTATCATTTATTAGCATTATTTATTATTACATTTACACCCTGCCCTTCCTCCCAAAGGAAGCCCAGGGCTGTAGGACTTACTTTTGCATAGGCAGGAGGTAGCATTGTGCTGTAAGTGTGGTGTGATTCTTGTAGAGTGAACCCTGTAAGTTGTTCTGGTCTGTTGTGATCTACCATGTTTGTTTATTTGTTTAAATATTTATAAAATGGCACTTTCATATAAAATATCACAAGGTGGTATACAACCTATAAAAGCACAGTAAAACCCATTTTTAAAATGTCAAACACATTAGTAAGAACTGGTTGGCAAAGGGCTCATCTACACGGTAGTTTACTGTGTGTTTAGTGCTTCTCAAGTGTCCTTTTAATTCACATGGTTCACATGATGTTACTGGCAAGCAGAAGCTATCACGCAGTTTTCCCCCTGTAAATCCGTACCAACTTAATCCTCTGATAATACGAAAAAGGAAGGAAGAAATATCTTCACACCATATCTCTAGTGCTTGCAGACACTCTGATGCTTTTAGGTGGGTATGTCAATCATTCCCCTCTCCACACCCACCTTTTTTTAAAGGAACCCACTGCAGCATGCTTGGTTTGCAAGCAACCAGAGGGAATGGAAATGTTAAATTAGAGGGCGTGGTCATTAGGAAACTATGTGATTGATCCTTCCCCTCAGTGTGAAAAGAAAATGCCATCTTTGCAGCTGGCATTGAGCCCTTATTGTGGATGGTGCAATTAGAAAGCGGAGGTAAAAACAGCATCTTTAGTATGATGTAATGCTCCCATGTGGATAAGCCCAAAGAATCTCAATTTTGAAAGTCCTGACTGAATAATGCAGTTTTTTAGACATCTAAAAATGAGCAGGGATGACTCCTGCCGAACCTCTGTTGGCAAGGAGTTCCACAAGGCAGGGTCTGCCACACTAAACGTTTGGCTCTTTGTAAAGGCTAGCCAAACTTCAGTGGCTTGCAGGACCATCAAAACTGCCCCATCAGAAGACCTGAGCCATCAAGGTGGAGCATAAGGAATCAGGAGCAGAGCTTGGAAGATTACTTTTAAAAAGTAATAAGTTAAAGTTACAGTTACATGGCCCAAAAAAGGAGTAATTACCATTACAATTACAATTGCTCTGAAAGTAACTGATTACTTTACTTTTCCTCCAAAGTAATCACTACAATTACATTTCAGTTACTTTAAAAAAAGCCTACAAGGTGCTGGCCTTGGCTGCTGCACATCTAAGTAGCATTAAAAATAAACATTAAAAATAAACAAACACATACAGAGGTAGTAGAATGATTATTTTTATTCATAAGATAGCAATGGAGGTCTCTCCACTGGTAAGGGTGGTGGGGAGGGAGGCTGAGGCCACAACTGAGATCTTTGCACGTCAAACCAAGTGCAACCCCCTCACTCAGCCAGCCAGCATAATCTCTCTCACTAAACCACCTCCCAAACCCTGCCCTTCCACCAACTAAGGGACACTCACTCAAGCAAACATTTACCCCTGAGATGCAAAAAAGTTAAAATACTGCAAATGTAGCACAGTAGCCAGAGAGGGTGGTGGAGGCCACTTTGTGTGCCAAGTGCAAACACAGTATTCATTCTCTCTCTCTCTTTCTCTCATGAGGCACATGATTTTCATCCACAAATCAGAGGAGCAGAAGACTTCCCCTGCTCCCCCCCCAAGTAATGCCCAAAAGTAATTCTGGAAATGTTACAATTACTCCACAAAAGTAGTAAAATTACTCCTAGTTCTATTACAATCAAAATGTAAAGGAATTACCCACTCGTTACTCAAAAAAGTAATGAATTACAAGTAATTCATTGCTTGTAACTAGTTACTTCCAAGCTCTGATCAGGTGGTCCTTAAAGTACTTTGGGTCCAAGTTGTTCTCCTATGTCCTGCTTCTACAGAGGTTTCACTGGCCTCAACAAGGAACAAAAGCCAGACAGCAGTTGACTAAAAGCTTCTTTGAAAGACCATGACTGATCAGGGATTTGAACCAGGTCCAAGTCATCTCTCATCTGGATCACACACTAGATCATTCTGTTTCTGCTGCTGTGCAACTAGAAGTCCAGCTGCCCCATTCTTCCGAGTGAGGGCCGCTTCCCTGGAGTCTTTATTTTAGTGAACAAGAGAAATTTGATGCATTGAGTCAGCAAGGTCTTGATTGTAACAAAACCAGTCTCTAGAGCCCTGAGTCATCAAAACCTCTCATTAGCAATAAGTGAGTTGACATCTTAAATAGAGACATGGCTTTTACAGCTGTAATCTGAAAGTGACGGAAGATCATCATGCAACTCATTCAGAATTCAAACTAGTTATTAAGAGCTAGTAAGAGCTGCTTTTTCCTTTTTTTAATGGTACAAAGGCCAAATGACTGCTCACCCGGAGAAATTAACACCAGCACTTCTATCATTAAAAAGGATGTTAATCCTTATGAACACCGTAAGGCTAATCACAAGGCAAGTAACTGGCCAATCCAGAGCATGCCTACTTGAAAATAAGTCCCATTTAGTTAATTCAAATGAGGCTTACTCCCAGGACAGTGGGAGCAAGGACTGCAGCCTAGGAATATTCCACAATTCCAAGGTTTAAATACAATGCACTAAAAAAAAAACAGCAAAGTAACAACCTGATCTGCCTTTTCTCTTTCTACTGTATTGCATGCATCCATCCTTGACATTCACCAAAGTCCATTCTTTAGAGCCAGGAATTCTGGGCAAGGTGGCCAGATGGATGCCTGCATCACTGCTGCACTTTGCCACTGTAGTTAGAAAGGCTTGTAGATTTTTTTTTTAAACAACCTTATTGAAAACTCTAACTTTAAAAAGCTTTCCTAACCACCATAGGAAACTGCAGGCATTTTGCTGGCCACCTTGCCCAGAATGCCTGGCTCTGAGATGAAGGATCCCCTTGGCCCTTTGTCAGAGGCTTCCATGTGAGGCAGGGAGGTGGAGGTGGGAGACTAGCACCTGTCACTCCCAAGTAAAGAGGTGCCTGCACTCAGTAGCAGCTAACGGAGCTGCATGGTCCAAATACCATGCATTGCTGCTGGTTACCAAAAGGAGGAGGGGTAAGGCAGGGGAGAGCTTGGCATGGTGCAGGCACAGTAATGGAGGCAATGCAGCACTTCCAAACCTGCATCCACACCAGGCTGAGCTCCCAACTGCCTCTCAGTAACTGGCAGTGACTTGTGTGGCATTCAGAGAGGAAGAGTGCAATCCAGTCCCACCCATGCAGCCCTGCCAGCCACCACTGCTTGCACTCCACCACTGTGACCCAATATCAGGCCAGTGGGGGGCCCTTCTGAACCCTGGGGCCCTTAGCCAGTGCCCAATCCGGCCAATCACTGGCACCAGGCCTGAATACAAAAGCACCTCCAAATTTCCTTTATATATTATTTATTACATTTATATATCACCTTTTTATATCATCTCTGGAGCTTCTTCCTCTCTGAGGTCAGTCTGGGACAACCCTGTGGATTGCAAGTACTGGTTAAAGATGAACCACTTTGCTCAGGTTGTTGGAGAAGGGTAGTTACTGTAACCAGTTGCTGACTGTGTAACACCTGCTGTTTAATGAGTCATCACTTTTAGAGATGATTCAGAAGCAGTATTCCTTTGAATACCTGTTGCTGGGAATCATAAGTGGGAAGTGTGCTGTTTGTTTATTTATTTTTATTTATTTATTACATGTATATCCCACCTTTCCTCCAAGGAGCTCAAGGTGGTGTACATGGTTCTCCCCTCCCCATTTTATCCTCACATCAACCCTGTGAAGTACGTTAGGCTAAGAGGCAGTGACTGGCCCAAGGTCACTCAATGAGCTTCATGGCTTAGTGGGGATTCAAACCCTGGTCTCCCAGGTCAGAGTCTATTACTCTACCCAGTATTCCACACTGGCTGTTCTCCTACGAAACACAGACACTTCCCAGATAGTGCCCCTCCAGTGAAAGTTTGGATTAAAACCTGGAGAGGATTCACTGCCCCACTGACAGCGGAGCCACCAGTTTCCACTGGTTGCTGTGTTTGTTACCTTGTCTTTTATGTTTTATATGCAAGCTCAGTTTCTCAGCTTCAAATTCAGATTTTATTGCTCTGTGTCTTTCTCTACCGGGCAATGTTTTATCGTTTTACTTTTTGTGGTTCCCTAGGTGCCCACCTCCTCCTAGCACAGTTATCATATAAATAAAAATATTACCATAAAGAAAAAAAGAATATAAACTACAAATATTCCAGAGTAGGTCCCTAGTGACTTGTATCAAGCCTGCTGCACTTGTGAATACTTTATTTCAAAATTATGGCTATTGCTTGCTTAAGAGAACACTGCCTGTGTTTGTAGACTCATACCAATAACTCCTTAAGTAAAAGTTTTGTCGAGTTATCCTAGCAAAATGTTTGCTGCAGCAATGCCAACACTAAAGTCAGGCTCAACCACAACCCAACAAATTCCCATAATTAGGCATTTAGTGGGTGCAAATGGAATCTTCAGGGCAATATCCTGCATTGTTCTAAAACTAATGAATGGGGCTTGCCCAATTTGTTTCCAAATAATTTTGGCCAACTGTGGGGTTGCCATTTCTTTTACTCCACCTGCTTCTGAGCTATCACCAGAACCCTGGCATGCAGGCATGTAGCGTGCAAAGCTTTTCAAGGTACAAGGGGTTAGCTAAGCAATTCTAATCAATCTGTGACACTTCTCTGTATCATATTTGTCTTACAGGCCAAGGCCTAGGCACCCCTACAGACCTGTGAAATCTTCCAAGGCATCAAAGGATGGAGACTTTAGATATTTTGTTAAGGGTGAGTTGAGAATTCAAAGCAGGGGTGCTTGACGATGTGAGTATCCTTGATTGAATCAGTGTGAGCAGTATCAAGGCAAGGAGGCATCCCTCATGGATTCTACTCACCACCTTTGCTGCTTGCTACCCCACACTCCTCACACGAGGAAAAAAAACCCTCACCTTGGAATACGGGGTTCTGGTAGCAAGTAACAAAAGGCTGTATCATTAGGATGGCCACTTACATATCACCAAATAAGAGGGCACAGATTTGCACAAAATTTGCATCCACTAATTATATATACAGATGCAAATCCATTTAAAAAATTTCTGTGGTTTAAATTAAAAAAATACAATACATCTCATCATAGGGAGGAAGTCTGTGACCAGGTGACCTTGTGCCAGTCTGCTGTTCGGGTGCTCACTGTTGATGGGCAACTTCAAGGCTTCCTTCTTATGAGTCTTTATATTTACAGTGGACTGGATTAGACAGCCCTTCACTTAAGAGAACACTTTCAAACAAAGCGCTGTCCTCTGTTAGTAGCAACTTACAAGTCAGACAGACATACCCATGGTCCCCCTAGGAGTAGGCAAGGGATGAAGCCTGCATGGCGATACTGGAAGTGTCTTTTATACTGGAATGCTTTTGTAGTGGCATGCTAAAGATACACCTCTTTACCCCAGGCTTTGACACGTGAGATGCATATCCTTAGGACCCTATTTTTGTGATGTTTGTAAGTTGTTTTAAATTGCTTTTAAGGATGTATTTTAAACTATTGTAACCCACCCTGGGACCTCAGGGTGAAGGGCTGGTGATGGACGAGGATTCCAGGAACCTTGTGCTTTTAACAGCTTCAGGACAGAGGCATTTAGCTGGAGAATCTCTCCATGTCACTGTCAGATCAAGCCAGTGGTCCATCTGAGATTGGCTTTGGATAGAACACTGATATAAGAGGAAATCACAGCACAAATATCTCTACCCACAGTTAGGGGGGCATCTTCTATACCTCAGGATGTTGGGGTGGGTGGGAGAAAAACCTACTTCAAATGAAGTGTTGAGGTACCTGCAGTTCCCTTCATCTAGCATCTATGTCCTGTCCAAAGCCATCCTAATAGCTTTTTGCCTTTTCAAAGTAGGCAACCAGGCAGATGCCAGAGGTTCACAGAGGGCATCTTCTTGGTCATATATATCCACAGCTGCTAATCCTCAACATGCGGCAGTCAGACACATTCAGTGTGTGAAGGTGAAGACTGCAGACTTTGTCCTCTACATATCCCCCCTTTAGTACCACTCCCTATATATATATATATATATATATTGTATTTTATGTATTTTAATTGTATTTTATGTATTTTAATTTATTTTAATGTTTTTGTGATTTTATTGTTTACAATTTTATTATGTATGTGTTTGATTTTATTTTTGTAAGCCACCCTGAGTGCCCTATTATAGGGTAGAAGGGCAGGATAGAAATATTTTTTTAAAATAAATAAATATCGAATCTAACTTTTTCAAAAAGCCATTTATATTTGGGGCCATTGCAGTGTTCTGAAGCAATGGTTTCTCTCTCTCTTTTGTTTGCGGTCATTTTTTGTTCCCCTTTTCACTTAACAAAGTAGTGAAAGCTGCTGTGTCATGGCATTCTCAGCTAAACGTTTTGCAGGATGTGTCTTTTTGAAAAAACAAAACTTTTCATTGCTAATTTTCTAGTGTTGCTCATTGTTCTGGCTTAATTGCCAACTCCCTTTCTTTCACTTCTCAGAATTTCCAATTAAAACTTCTTGGAGAAGGAAAGAGGAAGAGGATAGGCCGGCATATCCATTATGCAGGAAATATTTCAAGCTGTGCACAAATGGCCTCTCAAAATTCACCACACTACTGATGGGCAGGGAAATTGGGGAGCTCTTTTTACAAAATTTCTCCAGGGGAGGAGAAATTCTCCAACGGTTTCACGGGAGTGGGAATCATCTTTATCCATGAGAATAGCACGTATTCTTTCTTTTTCTGATGGTTCTATTTGCTGCCACTGCAAGTGACAGCAACTGCAAATATATTGGCATCCTGGCTGCATTTTGCATCTTCCACAAGGCCCCAATGGGTGAGTGGCGGCGGCAAGGAATGGCAGCCATCATAAAAAAAAATAACAAAAATGGTGCAGAATATTTGTTAAAAATTCTGCAAAGTGGCCTTCTCTTCCTTCTCTCTCTCTCTCTCTCTCTCTCTCTCTCTTTCTCTGTGTGTATGGAGGGGGATGCTTAACCTCAGAAATTCTCCCAGAAAAAAATGTTTTAGAGAAAAGTTTGTTTTAATATATGTTTTAAAGTCTTTTGTTTTTAAGATGTTTTAAAGTCTGCGTCTGTGTTGGTATTGCTTTTTAATATGTTTTTAAACCTTTTTAAAAAAACAATGTTTTTAATATATTTTTTAAGATGTCTTGGAAGCTTTTTAAAAAAAGTTTTTAAAGATGTTTTGTTTTAATGTATTTTAAAGACTGTTTTTATGATGCTTTAAAGTGTTTTTAGTGCTTTTGTTTGCCACCCTGGGCTCCTGCTTGGAGGAAGGGCAGGATATAAATCAAATAATGAATGAATGAATAAATAAATAAATAAAGTGCTTTTAGTGTTTTTGTTTGCCGTCTTGGGCTTCTTCTGAGAGGAAAGGTGGGATATAAATTCAATAACAATTTTTAAAAATCAGATGAGTTCTACTTTCAAGGTTTTCTTTCATTATAAACTGCAAGGAAAATGTGGAATTACCCAAATACTTTTATAAAGTGAAAAATCTATATTCCTTCTTATAACACACACAAAATTAAACATTATGCAGCTTCTTTTATTTAGGCAACATGTTATAGGCAATCCTATAGTTGCTTACGGGAAAGCAAGCCCCATCGTACTCAATGAGATTTACATCTGACTGGACATGTACAGGATTGCACTGTTTAGGAGGAGGAGCCTTTCTAAGTGCTTGTTATTATTGCATGAAATGTGCCACCAAAGTCATGAGGGGATTCAGTCTTTTTCCCTCAAAAGAAGAGTAGATTTTCCTAATTCTCAAATAACCATGCTTTATTGCAGGAGAAATGCAGGATTTCCTCTGCCTATTTCACCTACAGTGAATGTTGCAAAGAATGTTGTTGAGCAAGTATCATGAGCATCTATTGGCTAGTACCCCTGACATCATTAGTAATGAGTGCCCCCCTTCATACCTGTATCATTTGATGATCTTTTAAATCTGTTGTTTTATTATACAGCCACAAGAGTGGCTGTATACTATAGCCAGTGTGGATTTTTCATATTCCACAATGTTAAATTGAAAATACCCCCAAGCCATTCGCATGCTTCCCATAAGCTCATTTCAAAACAAAACCTTACAAATCATATAGTCCTGAACTCAGAAACGCTTGCTTAACAACACTCTCAATTTTCATGGTGGTACATTAAACAGTCAGAGAGAATAAAGAGTTCAAAGTCTAAAAAGAGAGAAAAAAACCACAGAGCCCTTTTGGACTTTTTTCTCTCAGAGTTCTCATAATCTGTTGAAATTCATTAAAAATCAGCCATGTTCACAGAGTACCTGTAATCCTAATACTGGCCTTGCCCCATACTCTGACCTTCATCTTCTGCAGTTGAAAAGTTAAAAAAATGCCTGGCTGATTTTTAATTAATTTAAGACATTTTGGCTGGCACCTATGATAAAGCGGGGCATGCTCAGTAAGAACAAACTGTCAGTGTTCTAAAAGCCTCACAGCTGCTGAGCTTGGCTAATCAGGGGGCCACACCCACACCAGACTTGATTTCACTTGAGACAGTCATGGCTTCCCTCAGAGAATCCTGGGAAGTGTAGTTTGTGAAGGGTGTTGAGAGGAGACTCCTATTCCACTGAGAGTGCTTCAGTGGCCAGACTGGTTTAACAATCAGCCACTCTGAGTGAAGGTCTGTGAGGGGAACAGGGTGTCTCCTAGCAACTCTCAGCACCCTTCACTAACTACACTTCCCAGGATTCTTTGAGAGAAGCCATGGCTGTCCAAAGTGAAATAAAGGCCTGGTGTGGATGTGGCCAGGACAGCTTTGGTTTAAATTTGGATGGGAGGCTACATGTGCCTGCTGTAGAATAAAAAGGTGGGGAAAATGCTGAAAAACAATGATACTGTTCACAATGTTTTCCTTTTGGAAAGGGGCTTCCCTTCTGCCCAGTGCCCACCCACCCAATCTCCTCCCCCTCCCCTCCCTGCCCCTTCCTCACATCAGTGTTGGACTATGACCTGGGAGACCAGGGTTTGAATCCCCACACAGCCATGAAGCTCCCTGGGTGACCTTGGGCCAGTCACTGCCTCTCAGCCTCAGAGGGAGGCAATGGTAAACCCCCTCTGAATACTGCTTACCATGAAAACCCTATTCATAGGGTCAACATAAGTCTGGATCAACTTGAAGGCAGTCCATTTCCATTTTCAAACATGATTGCACAGATATAAATCCCATTGAACTCAAAAAGTATGCAAATGATCAAACCCATCCTCCCTTCTCCCTCCTATCCCCTCCCTCTTGCCCCTCCCCTCCCCCTTCCTTTGCCCCTCCCTCCCCATCCCCATCACCTTCCAATACCCTCCTCCCCCTTCCCCCTCCTCCCCCTCCCCTTCCTCCTCCCCATGGTCAGTTTTACCTATTTTAAGCATGATTGCATGGAAGTAAATACCGTTGAACTCTATAAGCATGCAAATGATCAAACCTGTCCTCCCCTCCCCCTTCCTTTGCCCCCCTCCGATATGCTCCTTTCCCTTCTCCCTCCCCTTCCTCCTCCCCCATGGTCAGTTTTTCCTATCCTAAGCATGATTGCATAGTCAATCCCATTGAACTCAATAAGCATGCAAATGATCAGACCTGCTTTTCCCCTCCTTCCCCTCTCCTCTCCTCCCCTCTTCCTTCTTCCTCCTCCCCTGCCCACTCCAGCCCTCCCCCTCCCCCCGGTCAGTTTTACCTATCCTAAGCATGATTGCATGGGAGTAAATCGCACTGAATTCAATAAGCATGCAAATGATCAAACCTGTCCTTCTCCTCCCCTCCCCCTCCTGCCTGCTCCCATCTCAGTCCTCCCCTCTGCATTTCCTCCCCTCCCTCCTCCTCCTCCTCCCCTCCCCATCCTCTGTGGTCAGTTTCCCCTATCCTAAGCATGATTGCAGGGGAGTAAATCCCACTGAACTCAATAATCATGCAAATGATCAATCCATTCTCAGCAAACTTGCACAGGATCCCATTTCTTACCTCCTGGATTAAAAAGCAGGGAAATTCACTAATAGGCAAAAAACCTTGCGGTTTAAGAATGTAGCTATAGCCCACAGATATTTCTATCAAACTTTAAAAAGCAGGGAAATTGGGCAGCTATAGTGAATGCACCAGGGGAGCAGGAGACCTGAACTCCTCTCTGGGATATTGTACTGCCCTACAAATTGGTCAAAATGTAAACACCATTTGGGTTGGTCTTTCACAGTCCAATCCACTTGCTGTGTAGCTTGCTAGAATTTGGTAACGTGCCTCAGCATATGGTGAGTGGTGGCAACACCTGCAATCAGCCCAAATAATAGAAAGAAGACATGTGCTTTGCTGATCTTGTTTTAGCAGGGAGGAAGCAACATTATTAAGACAGTTGATATAGTTCAGATGGTCACTTTAAATTTCTAATTTACTTTGCAATCTTAGTGAAGTTTCCTATAGGAAATCATTTTCTTTTGTTTCTATTTCTGTGAGTATGTGAAGTACAGCAACACTGCAAAATTTACACTAAAAAAACTCCAAACATAATTGTGGAATAATGGCACTGAGTTCTGCAGAATAGTCTCCAGTGGACCTCAGGAGTGTCTCAATTTGCACAAGATAAAACAGTGGGAGGAGAAATATATTCTAGCAAAATTCTAGGTGTGCTCTATGTTTTTAATTGACCGTGCCCACCTTGCCTTAAATGAAGTGGTTTAAACATAGCAGGCTCAAAACATGCATGCTTTTTTCCCCAACAGCTAAGAGTCATTGCTGAAGTAGCAACATATTGTAATCAGTCTGATTTTACATCAAACTGCAGTTTCAGATTCAACTGTTAATGCACCCAAAATAGAAATAGAACATAACCTCCAATTTGAAACACAAAAGGCTGTCTGCACCATCAGACATTTGAAATTAATAAAAATAAATTTGACACAGATTTCTAGGATGAATAATGAGGGAACTAAAATTTTCTAGTTTAGATACTCTGTAGAAACATTAGTAACACAGGAAAGAAGCAAAGTAAGAAGAACACCAACAAACATACAAAAATATAATTCTCTATCTTTGGAGATGGCAGGTGTTGCCACCACTCACCATATGCTCAGAGGCACATGTTACCAAATTCTTGCAAGCTACACAGTAAGTGGATTGGACTGTGAAATACCAACCCAAATTGTGTTTGCATTTTGACAAATGTGTAGGGCAGTCCAATATCTCAGAGAGGAGTTCAGGTCTCCTACTTCCCTGGTGCATTCACTATAGCTGCCCAATTTCCCTGCTTTTTACAGTTTGATAGAAATATCTGTGGGCTACAGCTGCGTTCTTAAACCGCAAGGTTTTTTGCCTATTAATGAATTTATTTACTTGATTATTCAGAAGCCACATGTGCTACGCTGCTCACACCACTCACATGCAGGAGTTCTCCATAATGTCATTTTTGACAAAAGAAAGCAAGAGAATGTACCAAGTACCAGCAGAGATATTCTGCCATCCAGTGGTGGCTAATGGCTCCATGTCAGTGGGGCAGTAGAATCTGCTCTGAGTTTTAGTCTCAACTGTCAAGGAGCTGTCCAAGGTGCTGAACCTATAGGTGTGAAGCATGTTCTCTCCCACTGAGATGTGGGCCCTTCCCAGCCACCAGAAGAACTGTCTAAACCATTGTCTTTAGAACTGGATCTGGACACTCAGGGCCCCCCAGATGGCCCTGGTAAAGGATGAAGGGAGTTGTACTCCAACATCTGGAGGACCTTAAGTTCCACATCCTTGCTGTAGAGTGGCTCAATTTGCATCCAGCATTTTGTTTGCAAATGTGTTCCGTTGATTGTGTGAATTGCCTGTAACTCCTCAAAACAAAGAGTGGACAAACATACTGACTCTACGCATAGCCCCAAAAAGACTAGCAGTGCATACAACTTACAAATGCCATGAATATTTCATCTGGACATGTTGAATAATGGATATGTTAAAAATTGCAATTTGTACGTGGGCATTCTGTGGCTGGAATGTAGCAAAACCCATTGTATGAATTATTCACAAAATTCCAAACTATTTGCTCTGCTTTCATTTCTAAATTCTTGTCTTTTGAAGTGGGAAAAAGAAAGAAAGAAAGAAAGAAAGAAAGATTCTCAACACCAAGTGGGTTATTTCAATTTCAATTGATTGTTCGCAATGGATAACTTTAAAAAAATATATTGACATATTTTGAGAGCCACCACTGTTCACTGGTTGGTAGTGGGAGGGAGAGGAAGATGTTTGTTGCAGAATTGTGCCTGTTAACAAACTTGTGCTCTAAGCAGCTAGCATGTTCCCCATTTAGCAAAGAACAAGGGAGAAGCTTGAAAAGCATCCTAAAAACAAAGGGTGGCATTCAGTGCTAGTCCTTAGGTTTATTCATTTCAATGGGTCTGCGACTCTGCGTAGGGCTTAGTTGAATGCAACCCAGAATAATATTTCAAATAATTGTCATTTTGTGATTAACTTTTTCACTGATCAGCAGACATGGGATATTCAGCAGTAATCCTCTCTATTTGTGATCTTTTGCTTGGCTTGCTAAATATAAGAAATCAAGTTGGCAGGTACTAATGTGTTTATCAACTCTCATATTTCTGGGAATCTGTTAAAGGAGTTTCACATTTCACCAAATCAGTGTCTAGTCAGTGAGGATTCCTAGAAAAATTTTGCAGCATGTGATCCTGACCTGTCCGTTGGGACTGAATCCCATAGGTTCTTTCAGGCACTTTTTAGTGACTTGGTTCCCCAACCTTGCAGCCTGATTGTTCACTGGGACTTTTTTCCAGACTCCTAGGAAATTCATGGAGTTATTGCATCAGGTACTGGGGCTGTAGGCATACATTTCCAGGCTTCCAGTTACCCATCTGCTTGTTTATTCCTGTCTGCTCTCTGGAATCCTTTCTGTCTGCCTGGCTTTCCTGCCAGTCTTAAGAGAGCTGAAATAGTGTTCATAGGACTGCAGTCTATGGAATATCACATTTTGCTCCTCCAGATTTAGTTGGGAGTGCTGGGAGTTTTTTTTAATCAGCCAATGGTTCTAAATAATCCCATTACAGCACATAAAAACATTTAAGAGATTACGACATTGAAAGACATTGCAAGCAAATGTTCTTGTGACATTATTAAGACTGCAATCCTATGGTCTCTGGGAGGATGTCCCTCTATAAGGGCAGAGAGAGAGAGAGAGAGAGATCCACTCTTGAAGAGGGAGATTCAGCCTCTTATGCCTCCTCTTTGAGGCTGTGGAAAGGTTTGCAGGCAGTGTTCTCATGCTAGAGCTTTGTCACTGGAGAGGGCAAAAAGGAGGCATCCTGAAAGAGGCTGTGGATCCAGAGGCTCCAAAGCTGTATCATTCCTTTGACATGTCCCTGGAATGAGGGACAAACTGCACCAGCACTGGCGCTGGCATATTTTCCTCCCAGTGGAATCAGTGGGAGGAAACTGTTTTTGAGAAGAAATGGAAGAAAATCAAGGAAAAAGACATGCACACTCCTTCTGCCCTGCCTGCACAAGCCCAGCAAGGCATATAAAAAAGTACTTTATCCACTTTCAGTTCTCTCTTTTTGGATTGCTCTGTAACACCATAACATTAACCTTCAAGTGGTCTCTGAGTTTTAGCTACACCTGATGACATACAGCTACTTTTTTGCTGTCTTTTTTCCCCTTTCAATTTAAAGACAACAAGCTTAAGTGTCTGTACTTTAAACCAGAAAACTAGTCCAATCAACAAACAGATCAGTCATTCCCCACCACCACCACCACCAATCTGCCCACAGAGATCACTCTTGAGCAAATGAGAAAGATTTTCTACATGCAGATTCATATTGAGTTTTACTAAAATGCTCTGCTAGCACCTCTATATATGTTCTTTGAAATGTCAGCAATGTAAAAGCCTTTCTCTAAGAAGTATATCTTAGCTCATGCAGGTACTCCCTAAGGCGGGTTTGCCTGCATAAGTTGGGACCTGTCAAATCAAAGGCAATGCTTGATATCTCTCTTTTAAGTCCAGCAGGCAGCGAGACAGGAAGTTGCTGGGGCCCTGAGAGAGAGCCAGACCCACTGCAAATCAGTCAGAGATTTACCAATAGATCACCAAAGATTTCTGACTCCCAATTGTTTAACGATAGCAACAATCCCCCCCCCACCTCAAAAAAAAATAGGATACTGAAATGCAGAAAGTTTAGGAAAAAACATGGAATTGATTTTTGTGTGGAAAAGCAATGGGCTCAGTTCTGCTACTGAAAACTACTCCCTGGGCTGAGATTAGGGATGGGTGACTCTGTCAATTTCAGTTTCTCATTTTAAGTTGAGTACTCCACATTTCTGCATCAGTTTGCATTTTTTTAAAAATCCTCACGAAAATTGGTCAGCATTTAGTGCTCTGTTTTCCTAATGGGCACATTTTTGCAAGCAGGGGTGAGACTACTGTAAGTGTGAGACTGTGCTGGGACCCTCAAGCCTTTCCACCTGCCTTGGTCTCTCACTGCTGTCCTTTCTGACATCTTTCTGGGGATGGCCTCTTACCAGGAAGATGAATGTATTTGGTTTTTATTGTTTAGTTGGTTTGGCTATTTTTATTGTTGCTTTTTAAAAATGTTAATATATTGTTTTAAATTTTTGTAAACTGTATTGTTCTTTTCTTACTTGTATTTTGTGTACACGTTTATTTTTTGTGAGCCACCTTGAGGGTGTTTTTGGTCAAAAGGCGGCATAGAAACGAGCCATAACATAACCATAGCATTACAATTTTCAGTAACATAATGCATATTTGTATGTTATTTCCCCCAATATATGCATTTTTATGCACACTTTCCCCTATTATACACATTTTTCTGCTCATAATTTGGTTGCACTGCATCACCAAATTCAAAGCAGTGTGAATTTCGAAGGATATGTGTGTTTTGGTTTGTGTATTGTTTGAAGAAGTGTAAATTTTATTTATTTTTTTATTTTTATTTTTAAAACTTATATACCGCCCGACTAGCAATAGCTCTCTGGGCGGTGAACATAGATACAATAAAATACAATATGGTACAAAAAACTTCACAGTCTAAAATCAAATATCACAGTCTAAAACAGCAAAGGCTCAGAATCAAGTTTCAGACATTACAATACATTAACAAAAATTAAAATTAAAAATTAAAATTAAAATGTCTGGGAATAAAGGAAGGTTTTAACCTGGCGCCAAAAGGATGACAACGTCGGCGCCAGGTGGACCTCCTCAGGGAGACTATTCCACAGTTCGGGGGCCACCACTGAGAAGGTCCTTGATCTTGTCGACACCCTCTGGGCCTCCCTATGAGTTGGAACCCAGAGGAGGGCCTTCATAGCAGACCGTAGTGTACGAGCCGGTTCATAGCGGGAGAGGCGTTCCGACAGATATCGAGGTCCCGCGCCGTATAAGGCTTTATAGGTTAGTACCAACACTTTGAATTTGGCCCGGAAGCATATTGGGAGCCAGTGCAAGTGGGCCAAGACAGGTGTTATATGGTCAGACCGCTTAGTTCTTGTTAGCAGTCTGGCTGCCGCATTTTGCACCAGCTGTAGCTTCCAAACCGTCTTCAGAGGTAGCCTTACGTAGAGCGCATTACAGTAATCCAAACGTGAGGTTACCAGAGCATGTACTACTTATGTAAGGTCCTCCCTACTCAGGTAGGGACGTAGCTGGGCTACCAATCGAAGTTGGTAGAACGCATTCCGTGCCACCGCGGCTACATGAGCCTCGAGTGAGAGGGAAGAGTCTAGAACGACTCCCAGACTACGAACCTGTTCCTTCTGGGGGAGTGTAACCCCATCCAGGACAGGATATGTATCCACCACCTGATTGGAAAATCCATCCACCAACAGCATCTCAGTCTTATCAGGATTGAGTCTCAGTTTGTTAGTTCTCATCCAATCCATTGTCACGTTCAGGCAACGGTTTAGCACATCGACCGCCTCACCTGCAGAAGATGAAAAGGAGAAGTAGAGTTGCGTGTCATCAGCGTACTGGCGACAACGCACTCCAAAACTCCTGATGATCGCACCCAACGGCTTCATATAGATGTTGAAAAGCATGGGAGACAAAACTGAGCCCTGCGGGACCCCACATTGGAGTGCCCACGGTGTCGAGCAGTGTTCCCCAAGCACTATCTTCTGGAGACGGCCCGCCAAGTAGGAGTGGAACCACTGCCAAGCGGTGCCTCCAACTCCCAACTCCGCGAGCCTCTCCAGAAGGATACCATGGTCGATGGTATCAAAAGCCGCTGAGAGATCAAGTAGAATCAACAGAGTTACACTCCCTCTGTCTCTCTCCCGACATAGATCATCAAACAGGGCGACCAAGGCCGTCTCAGTGCCAAAACCGGGCCTGAAGCCCGATTGAAATGGATCTAGATAATCAGTTTCATCCAATAGTGCCTGGAGCTGGTCAGCAACCACTCGTTCCAAGATCTTGCCCCAAAATGGAACATTTGCCACTGGTCTGTAGCTGCTGAAATTCTCTGGGTCCAGGGAAGACTTTTTCAGGAGTGGTCTCACTGCTGCCTCCTTCAGACAGCCAGGGACCACTCCCTCTTGTAAAGAGGCATTTATCACTTCCCTGGCCCAGCCAACTGTTCCCTCCTTACCTGTTTTTATAAGCCAGGAGGGGCAAGGATCCAGTACCGAAGTGGTTGCATGTACCTGTCCAAGTACCTTAGGTAGGTTCACATTATAACTTGAATCAAACAAATTTTCTCCCCTGTCCCTTGCTGAGATACACTCCAAAGTTCCTTGTTCCTTAATTCTAAGTTTCATTTCTCACATTCTTTCAGAAAGTACAAATTTGATAGATTCAGCTTTAACTGCAAACTGAATTGAATTTCTCCCCCATTCCTAACTTTCATTGAGGGAAGAGACTACAACTCAATGGCAGAGCAAATGCTTTGCAAGCAGAAGGTTCTAGGGTCAGTCCTTGGCATCGCTAATTACAAAGATTAGGCAGCAAATTAGAGATGCCAAGGATTGACCCTCCAAAACAAGATGTGCTGATAATCATGGGGGACTGGAATGCAAAAGTAGGGAACAGAGAAGAACTAGGAATTGTGGGGAAATGGGGCTTAGGAGACAGAAATGAAGCAGGAGAGAGACTTACTGAATTCTGTGAAGCCAATTATTTGTTTGTTGCAAACACATTTCTTGAGCAACCAAAAAGACGACTGTACACGTGGACATCACCAAATGGTCAATATAGGAATCAAATTGATTATATAATTGGTAGCAGAAGATTGAGAAGTTCCGTACTTTCTGCGAAAACAAGACCAGGAGCAGACTGTGGTACAGATCATGAACTGGTTGTATCAAAAATCAGAGTAAAGCTAAACAACAACAACAAAATCATCATAATGTCAAAATACAATTTAACTAACATCCCAGAAGAATATAAAGATCAAATAAGGAACAGGTTTGAGGCTTTAAACTTAGTTGAGAGAGAACCAGAAGAACTGTGGAGTGAAGTCTGAGACATGATCAGGGAAGAATGCAAAAAGACAATACCGCTAGTTAAAAAGAGAGAAAGACCTCAATGGATGACTGAAGAAACTCTTCAAATGGTTAAAGAGAGAAGGAAAGCAAAAGCAAAAGGAAATAGAAACACGGTTAGAATCCTAAATGCAACAATACAGTGACTAGTACTTAGGGACAAAGAGAACTATTACAATAGTTACTGTATAGAAATAGAGGACAAGAAAAAGGGAAGAACAAGAGCCCTATTCCAAAAGATTAGAGAAATGAAAGGGAAATTTAAACCAAGAGTAGGGATGTTGAATAATCAACATGGGAACACACTGACTGACCGAGATGAAATAAAAGGAAGATGGAAGCAATACACTGAAGAACTCTATAAAAGAGATGCAAGGATGACAGATTCGTTCACGGAGGAACCATATGATGAAGAACCAGAAATTTTGGAATGCGAGGTGAAAGCTGCTCTTAAAATACTTGGAAGAAACAAATCACCAGGAACAGATGGCATACCAATAAAGTTGCTACAAGCTACTGAGACTGAATCGCCGAGGAGGAAGATGGCGATGAGGGCGGCTGCTTGGTTCTGAGCACTGCAGCTGGTACAATAGTTTTCAAATCTTATGGTCATCTTTCTGAGACTGAATCTGTCCAAATTTTGACAAAACTCTGTCAAGAAATATGGAAAACTAAACAATGGCCCACAGACTGGAAGCATTCCATATACATCCCAATTCCAAAGAAAGGGGATCCCAGAGAATGCAGTAATTATCGAACTATTGCCTTAATATCCCATGCAAGTAAAGTAATGCTCAAGATTCTGTAACAAAGGCTCTTACCACATATGCAGCAAGAAATGCCAGATGTCCAAGCTGGATTTAGAAAGGGAAGAAGCACCAGAGATCATATCGCAAGCATACATTGGATAATGGAACGGAGCAAGGAATTTCAGAAGAAGATCACCCTGTGCTTTATAGATTACAGCAAAGCCTTTGACTGTGTAGATCATGAAAAACTATGGAATGCTTTAAAAGAAATGGGGATGCCACAGCAACTGATTGTCGTGATGCACAACCTATACTCTGGACAAGAGGCTACTGTAAGGACAGAATATGAAGAACGATTGGTTCCCAACTGGAAAGGCTGTGAGATGGGGTGTATTTTATCACCCTATTTGTTTAATCTGTACGCAGAACATATCATACGGAAAGTGGGATTGGACCAAGATGAAGGAGGTGTGAAAATTGGAGGGAGAAATATCAATAATTTAAGATATGCAGACAATATCATACTATTAGCAGAAACCAGTAATGATTTGAAATGAATGCTGATGAAAGTTAAAGAGGAAAGCACAAAAGCAGGACTACAGCTGAACGTCAAAAAGACTAAAGTAATGACAACAGAAGATTTATGCAGCTTTACAGTTGACAATGAGGACATTGAACTTGTCAAGGATTACAATACCTCGGCGCAGTCATTAACCAAAATGGAGACAATAGTCAAGAAATCAGAAGAAGGCTAGGACTGGGGAGGGCAGCTATGAAAGAACTAGAAAAGTTCCTCAAATGCAAAGATGTATCACTGAACACTAAAGTCAGGATCATTCAGACCATGGTATTCCCTATGTCTATGTATGGATGTGAAAGTTGGACAGTGAAAAAACTAGATAAGAGAAAAATCCACTCATTTGAAATGTGGTGCTAGAGGAGAACTTTATGGATACCATGGACCACGAAAAAGACCAATAATTGGGTGTCAGAACAAATTAAACCAGAACTATCACTAGAAGCTAAAATGATGAAACTGAGGTTATCATACTTTGGACACATCACGAGAAGACCTGATTCACTAGAAAAGACAATAATGCTGGGGAAACCAGAAGGGAGTAGAAAAAGAGGAAGGCCAAACAAGAGATGGATTGATTCCATAAAGGAAGCCACAGACCTTGGCTTACAAGATCTGAACAGGGCCGTTCACTACAGATGCTCTTGGAGGTTGCTGAGTCGTAGGGTCACCATAAGTCGTAATCGACTTGAAGGCACATAACAACAACAAGGTAGCAAATGATGTGAAAAGCCTACTTGAGACCATAAAAGCTGCCACCAGTCAGAGTAGACAATACTGGGCTAGATGAATAAATGGGAAACTGTCTTACACTTACTATGTTTTTACCCTAGCTCAGGTTAGCTAGAAATAATACAGCGGAGCAGAAATGGATTAACTCTTTCCTTCCTTTCCTGAGCAAACAAGTCATGCTAGAGGAGTAGTTGGTTATATGCACATAATCTTAGCCAGAACACACACAGAGAGAAAAATAATAGTGCCTGCTTCGAAAGAACATTGCGAATCCCCACTTGTATCCCAAGAATGTCATGTTGGGCTGATCCCATGAGGTGTCAAGAGGTCTCCACCAGCTGCTTTCTCAGAACATATATCAAACAGCTGGTGCAATAAGTACATAAGAAGAGTCCTGCTGGATCAAATCCAAGGCCTATCTAGTTCAAAGCCTGTGAATATTGCACTGCGAGGAAGAAGCTCCATGCTGCAGTTCTGGCAGCTCACCACATGGGGCAGCTCCACAGAGAGCCCAAAGATCTCAGTTCTAACCCCAGTACCTCCTAACAGGACTTGTTTGCAAGACTGACTTATGGTGACATTTCCCTGTAATGAAGAATCATGTCACCTTTTAGGCTGCAATGGAGAACACTTTCAGGTGTGCTTGTTTGGACTGGGGTATGAGTATGACACCATGTGACTTGGTTATATAATTGATCAATTCAGATCAGTATTTGAATACATTTCATTCTGCCATTCTGTATAGAATAGCTTCTAAGGCAGCAATCCTGTACACATTTAGCTGGGAGTAAGTCCCCTTAAACCAATTAGGGTAGACATATATTGGATTGCACTGTTATGAGACTTTGCATCCGGTTCCAAACAACTAAGCCCAACTTATATACTGTACAGTAAATCTAAACTGAAGTCATACAATTTTCCACTCTATGGTAAGTAACAAATTAGGTAGAATTCATTTATATAATAAGGGCATGTAAGTTAATAGAGCTACATGAAAGAGTAAATTCAGTACATTTTTTCCAGGAGTTCCAATGCCTTCATAAATAAATTATACAGAAAGAAAATTGAAAAGAGAGCTACTTGCCTTTGCCAAGGAAAAGGGAAATTTTTGACTTAGCAACCTAGATCCCAGAAGCTGCAGTGGTAGAACTAGGTCATTACTTGATATTCTGCACTCAGATTGTTGCCTGGATCCACAATGGGACTTTAATATATGGCAAGCAGCCAAAGGTGATTGGCCTGTGATGACTTATATTGATCTCACCTTCCCTTTGTATGACAGATTGAAGTTGCAATCCTAAACACCCTTGTTAGCCCATTAACTCTTGAAATGCATTGTCTCTCTGTGTGTGTGTCTTTACAGAAACTTCCATAGGGCCATAAGATTAACTGGGACTGGGCATATTACACCTGTGCTTTGTCAGCAGCATTGCCTCCCAGTCTGTTTCTGGCCCTAATTGGAAGTGCTAATGTTAATCTTTAAAGTCCTAAATGCTGCAGCGGCTGGTCCATATGGGTGAATGGGGCTCTGTCTCACCAACCTCAGACTGCCTTCTTGCTTATAATCAGTTAGGGGGTGACTCTGCCTGTCATTGGCTCTGGCTCTACCTACTGTTGGTCTCCCCTGCCTTCCACCCCATCAGTCCCAATGGGTACCAGCCATCACTGCCTGAATGACTTGGGACCCGGTTACTTGAAACAAGTCACTTTATCCCATATGTACCCCCCTCTCCTTAAGATCCTCAACAGAGGCCCTGCTAAAATTGCCTCTGGCAAATAAAATGAGACAGGTGGTAGCACCTACTTTCTCAGTGGTAGCACCTCCTCAGAAACACTTGCCAAGCACCTTCCTTATGGTTTTTTTCGGTGCCAGGTGAAAAACTATTTTTAGTCACCCAGGTCTTTTAAACTACTTGTGTTTTTAATCTGGCTCTACCAATCTTATGATTTCATGTTTTATTATCTATCTAGATGGAGGAAAAGGTGGATGTCATCCAATGAAGCAAATAGGTAAGAAGGGGGGGCACCCCAGGATGACGAGAACGCTTGAGTGAAAATAGATGTGTAATTTCACAAATTTTTATTCCAATTTTAAAGATAAAAATAATCTGCGAAAAAGCCCTACGCGTTTCGGCTAATGTTGTATAGCCTTCATCAGGGGATGACTGTCTATATTTTTTCTTAAATCAAAGCTGTAATGGATCAGATTCTTTCCACAGGATTGTTGAGAATCAGCAGCACATTTGTCAGGGCAAATCTGAAAAAATATAGACAGTCATCCCCTGATGAAGGCTATACAACATTAGCCAAAATGCATTGGGCTTTTTTGCAGATTATTTTTCTCTTTAAAATTGGAATAAAAATTTGTGAAATTACACATACATTTTCACTCAAGCGTTCTCGTCATCTTGGGGTGCCCCCCCCTTTTACCTATTTATTATGTATCTGCCAGGAAGGACAATTGTTATGCTGCTTTTATTGCTCTGCTTGGGCCTCCTACTGTCAGGAATGAGCATGGAGCTGCTTTGCTAATCCAGATTGACCAAAGGCAATGTTGACGCCAATGAGAAAAGGTGCTCTGTACGTTCCTTACAGGGAAGAGGCAATTTTGGTGCAGGTGCATCTTTAGAGGGAAGAAAAGCTGCACCCATCTGAATTCCCTCTTCTTACAAATGTGCTGCCACCCTTCACATCTGGTTGCCATAGGAAGGACATTTTAACCAGGGTTGGGGTGAGTAACTGAACTCAGTGACCTTGAAAACACAGAGCCTCTTGTTCCAATGGATTCCTGCCATTTCACATTTGGGTCAGCTAACAATGGGCAAATCTGTCCATTTTAGTTGCTATTTCTCATTTTCTCAGTCTTAAATTCAGTTCTCCATGTTTCCATGTTAGTTAAAAAGAAAAAAAAAGTCCTAAAATTCATCAGTATTTTACTGCGGATTTCTTCTTACAAATTCTTTTCAATTTTGCTTAATATACACCTTTTTGCGAACAATTTCCCCTAACATAATACATTTTGTAATCTTCACCAATGTATGCATTTTAATGCAGACTCTACCCTAGTATGTCAGTTTATTAATATACTGTGTGGCTGAAGAACGGCACTGCAAAATTCAGAGAACTGCAAATTTCAAAGTATGACTCTGTTTTAGTTTGCAGATCTTTTGAGGAAGCCTTTAAATGTGAACGGAAACAAATTTCTCCCCCATCTAGGATTGCCATGTCAGAAGCATCCCAAACCCTGATATTTCAGGGGTGGCCCTATTGATGTCCTGGAGGTGGCCCCTAATGATATCATTAAGCATGGAACATTAAGCATAAACCACAGTTGCTTTGAGCATGCCACTCAAACAAAGAAATTTCTCTGATTGGAAATTAAGATAGAAATTTTAGGTAAATGAGGGTGTTCCCAGATGCAGCAGAAGTAATGTGATCATTCCTTCTCACCTGCTTAGGGAGCCTGGGTAGGGAACATTCAATCTGGCCTACTTGCTTCTGGCAAGAAGGGTTTAAGTGCACTCAGGTCAGGCAAATCACCAGAAGGCCATTGTTGGAAGAATAGAGCCTAGCATTGTTGAGATGTTAGATGGGAGAACTCAGGAGGAAAGTTGGATGCCCCTGAAGTCTGCAATTCTAAACACACTAAGGAACCTAAGTCCCATAGAATTCAATAGGACTTACTTCTGAGCAGATACGGTTAGGATCATGCTGTTGACAAAGCGTGACTAGGGATCCTCTGCAAAGTTATTCATATCTAAGTAGGGTTAGCAACCTCCTGCCTGGAATGCCCTGCCCCTGCCTTTTAACGTGGCTGCTCCAAACTTCTTTACAGACTTGACCCTTCATTGTACTCTTTCCAACACCTGGTAAAAATATTTTTGTTTAGGCAAGCCTACCAAGGCATGTAGAAGCTATCTGTTTTTAGCTCATTGTTGGTTATATTATTTTGAATGTTTTTAAATAATGTCTTTTTTGCCAGTAATTGTATTGTTTTAATTCCTTCTGTAAACTGCTTTGAGGGGTTTTTTTTTACAATACAGCAGTGTATAAATGTTGTAAATAAAATAATAAATAAATTTCAAAGTCAAACTGGCCTCTTTCCTCTTTTAGGAACAAAGGAATCTGCCTTATACTGACTCAGGCCATTTGGTACCATCTAGCTCAGAACTGATGATATGGACTAGCATTGGCTCCTCAGGATTCCAGGCAATAGTCTCTTCCAGAGATTGAATTTTGGATCATTGCATGAAAGCATGTGCTCTACCACTGAGCTACAGCCCTTCCTCTGTTTAAAAATTATCTTGAAAAAATGTTCTTTTCAATCCACTAATGAATGCACAGTATACCTAGGGCAGATCCACACCATTCATTTAAAGCATATTCAACACAGATTTGAAGCACATGAATCCCACCACAGTATCATGTAGTTTGTTAAGGGTGGTGGGAACTATAACTGTGTGGGAGAAACTACACTTCTCAGCATTCTTTGGAGGAGGTCATGCACTTTAAATGCAATTTGGATCTGCTTTAAATGTATTGTGTGGATCTGCATTACTTCATAAGCTTTGCCTGCATATAAATAGTTTTAATTAATTTTTAAAAATGGAAATCAGCTATAAAGTTTACTGGGTGACCATGGGCTACTCACCATCTCTCAACCTAATCTGTCCCTCTGGGTGAAAACAACTGAGGGAGACCATGGCCACCCCAATAAAGAAGGGCACACTTAAAATGTAGAGGAAATAATAATGTACAACCATAGAGTGAAATCAGGTATTTATCAAGAAATAGAATAAATATTTATATAAGCATGAGTCTCAAAGATGTTTAATATTTGCACAACCTGTAAAGATATTTATAGTGCAATGCTGTGCATGTTTACCCAGAAGCAAGTCCAAATATATTCAGTGGGGCTTACTCAAACAGGGAAGTGGGCACAGGAGTGCAACCTCAAGTGTTAAGGAACTTTACTCACCCAACCCAAAATTCAGAATCATGCCACCTTAGCTGTTTTGCAACTGTTTTATTCTTGTTTGATAGTTATTGGGTTTCAAATGGATTTATTTCTTATTGTGAATTTCCTTGGTTTCCAATCAGCAACCCTAGCTCACAGGGCTGTTGGGAAAACTCCATATATGCATACACTGCAGATGTAAAAATATATACTCTAGGTAATAGTTTGTTGTCAAAACCTGTTGGTCATAACAATTTTTTAAAAAAATAAATCAGTATTAGTTTCCTACCAAATAGAAGCAATGACACCTAAGCAAGCCCTGTCTAATTGCTTTAAAAATAGGATTGAAGGGGAAGAGAATGATTTAAAACACAATACTTTGCTATGTTCACTCAAAAGTCCCAGTGATTTCCAGAAGCTGTCTACTCAAAAGTAGGTCCTATTTAATTCAATGTTTACTTCCATGTATGTGGGATTAGCATTGCAGGTTTACTCCCAGAAAAGTGAGTGTAGGATAAAAGCTTCATATTGGGGAGATTTTCAAACCAGACTATGAATTAGATAGATAAACTGCCCTCTTCAACAACTCAAGAAAATTTAAACTTGTTTGACTCCTTATAATTAGAAAAATATAACATGTAATGTGTTGGGTCAGCAGGACAGACTGGGGATTCTGTTTGTGTACTGCCCACCCCGCTGCCCAACAGACTCCCTAACCGAGCTGGTCTCGGGTGTACTGTTGATATCCCCCAGACGGTCAGTTCTGGGGGAAGTCAACATCCATGTCGAGGTCACCTTATCTGGGGCGGCTCAGGATTTCATGGTCTCCATGACAACCATGGGACTGTCCCAATATGCCATTGGCCCAACACATGTAGCAGAGCATACTCTACACTTGGTTTTTGCAACTGGACATGGAGATGGTGATCTGAATGTGGGGGGCCTTACATCAGTCCCTCTGTCATGGGCAGATCACTGCTTGCTGAAGGTTAGACTTACAGCGGCTTTTCCTCTCTGCAAGGGTGCGGGACCTATTAAGTTGGTCCACCCCCAGAGACTAATGGATCCAGAAGGTTTCCAAAGGGCTCTGGGGAGTTTTCCAGCTGATAGGGCTGGCTCTCCTGTCGAAACCCTGGTTGATCTGTGGAATACAGAAATGACCCGGGCGGTTGACATGATTGCTCCTGAGCGTCCTCTCCTGTACAGAGCTCATATGGCTCCATGGTATACCCCAGAGCTGAGAGCGATGCAACAATATAGGAGACAGCTTAAGTGCAGATGGAGACGAACTCCTGGTGGATGCAATTACACATTGGTAAGTGCCTATGGTAAGCTGTATTTAGGGGCAGTGAGGGCAGCAAAAAACCAATATTTTGCTGCCACTATCAAATCATCAATTTGCCGCCCAGCGGAGCTCTTCAGAATTGTCCGGGAGCTATTACATCCTGGCCCCAAGGACATGGTAGAACCATCTGAGGTCCGCTGTAATGAATTTGCTAGGCACTTCCAGGATAAAATCTTTAGCATCTGCCAGGACTTAGACTCCAGTGTTATAGCAGGTGAATCAAGTGGGGTATCCATACCACAACCTTGTCCCGATTTCTTGGATGAGTTTCAGTTGGTACAGCTTGAGAATGTTGACAAGGTGCTTGGACAGGTTTGTGCAACCACTTCTGTGCTAGATCCTTGCTTTTCTTGGCTAATAAAAGCTAGCAGGGATGGAACAGCCAGCTGGGCCAGGGAAGAGATTAATGCCTCTGCGAGAAGGGGTGGTCCCTGGCTGCCTGAAAGAGGTGGTAGTGAAACCACTCCTGAAGAGACCCTTCCTGGATGCAGAAAATCTTAATAACTATAGGCCGGTAGCAAATGTTCCATTCCTGGGCAAGGTCCTTGAACGAAAGGTGGCAGGCCAGCTCCAAACACTCTTGGATGAGAACAATTATCTGGATCCATTTCAGTGGGGTTTCAGGCCTGGTTTTGGCATGGAAACAGCCTTGGTTGCTCTGTATGATGACCTCTGTCGGGAGACAGGGGGAGTATGACTCTGTTGATTCTCCTTGATCTCTCAGCGGCTTTAGATACCATCAACCATGGTATCCTTCTGGGAAGACTGGCTGAGTTGGGAGTGGGAGGGACTGCATGGCGGTGGTTCCGGTCCTACTTGGCAGGTCGGCTCCAGAAGGTGGTGCTTGAGGAACATTGCTTGGCACCCTGGGCTCTCTAGTATGGGGTTCCGCAGGGGTCAGTTCTGTCTCCCATGCTGTTCAACATCTACATGAAACCATTGGGTGCAATCATCTGGAGTTTTGGAGTGTGTTGCCATCAGTATGCCACAGATAATAAGTATGTGCTGCTATCAATGTGTCCATATTTCAATGCAAACTAAGGGAAGTTTTCATTTTTAAATTTTGCCATTTACAGATGTCACATTTCCACTTTTTAAAGCAAGTCTCCAACAGCCCCTGCTCAGGGATGGCCCCAGACTTTTTACTGTCAGAAGTGAAGGAGAAAATGGCACCCCTTCCCCATTCCAGGTATAGAAGCTGACTGGAGTGGCAGTTGCCCCTCAGCATCTGCCACTTGAGGCAATTGGTTCATGCTGCCTAATGCTAGGGCTGGCCTTGCCATTGCTGTAAAATTGTCACTGCCAAAAAAGACTTTTTTTTAAAAAAAAAAAGAAAGCTAGAGGAAATTAGAAGTGTTTTCACAGCAGACATTTTCCTCATAGCACATGCCACACTAATCAAGAAAGCAGCAGCAACAGAAAAGAAACCTCCTCTTTTGTACCATTTCCCAGAACCAAGGCTCAAAGTGTTTGCTAATCATTTTCCAGGTGAGGGTGAGGAAGGGAGAGCATCCCAATTCACAAGCAAAAGTGTCACTCCAGCAGGACCTTGACTCATAATCCACTCAAGTTTTGAAGGTGTCTGGGACTGGGACTGACTCATTTTGTTCTGCCTTCCCCAGTGTCTCTTACTTTCAGTCTGTTTTCACAAGCAATATGTAACTTGGGCTTTGCATTTCCAGGGCCTGCACACTGAAGTGAAAGATCAACAACAATATCTGGAAGGTTTGTCTATTTTTCGAAACAGCTCTCTTCCACTAGACCGCACCATTCATGTAAAGGATAAAGACCAACAAATTTATGATGACATAAGCTTTAATGTATTCCAGTCAACTTCATAAGATGTATGAAGTAGTATCCTCAGTTGTGTGCTTGTGTGTGTGTTTCACACAGAGAGAGAGAGTGTGGTGGAGAATTTTAAACAGAGTTCAGAGAGAAATAATATTCACAAAAATACGGATAGTGATAATTTTGCAATTAGGAATAGTCATTCACAAAACAGTTGTGAATGCCACAAACGTCTGTGTTATCAACAACTATTTTGTGAATGGCAACTACTAATTGTATATTCAGGGCCACTGACAGACAGGGGAAAATGGTCCATTTCTATCAGGCCCAGGGCCAACAAAGAGCCCATACTCTTAGCTTTCATTTTTTTTAAAAAAAAGTAAGTTTTAAGTGCTCTGGAACAAAAGTTATACACCACAATGTGAGCCTCACCCCTCCTGCAGTTTCTGTGAAATGAGCTAGCAGGCTGCTCCAATCCCTGCCCTTTCAGGTTGTTAGCCAATGAGTGAAGTCAGAGCTGTGATTGACAAGGGATTTGTTGAACAGAAGGCAATAATTAGAAGCTACTGCAAGTGCTGAAAAGAGCTGCCTTTTTCTGCTTGTCTCCACATATTGGTTAATGTTGTGTGTGTATGTGCGCATTATGTGAGTTGAGTAAGCTTTCAGCAGCAGCACATGTGCCTGCCTGCCCACTTTCCTCTCTGTGCATAACCAGCACAAGGTCCAGAAGATCAAAGAAGCACACATAGGACAGCAAGATCTTGGTAGGCATGCAGAGTAAACAATTTCAGTGATTATGATAATAAAATAAAAATGTAATATTTAAATTGTTTGCCAAAAATAGCATATTATACATATTATCTATCAAATAATTTAGAGAAATAAAAAAGTATACATGCAGGTTATGATGCCATTACAATGTGTTATAGTTTTCTAAATATAAGGAGTCATACAAGTTTCCATTTTCCCAAGCTGCTGAACTGGGCAGTTTATTTGTTTAATCCAAGCCTGTTTTGAAAAGCTTCCCTACAAGAGGCTTTAAGCCTATACTCACTTTTCTGGGACTAAAGCTGCAATGCTAATCCCACATATCTGGGATTAAACCCCACTGAATTCAATAGGTCTTACTTTTGAGTAGACATGGTTAGGATTGTGCTGTAAATCAATGGGCTTTATGAGTAGGCATAACATAGGATTGTGTTGCAAGGGATGGAGGGTTTTTTTGTAGTTTGCTCTAAAAATATCAGGACTGTGGGATGTTGCAGTTAAAGCAATGGGGGATACCTTTATGCATGTTTCCCCCTCCTGCATTATTTGTGAATATGACATGATATATTTGCACCTTGCTTTTCTTCCTGGGTCCTCTTTTATCTTTGTTACAACCCTGTGAGGTAGGTTAGGCTGAGAGTTGGTTCAGTCAAGCTGCACAGGTTTTTTGCTGTTCCTATTTTTTAATATTATTTTAATGTTTAAATGTTATTTAATAATCATATAATTATGGTTTTTGAACTATTTATAACTGCTGTAAAATGCCTTGTGAGGGCAGGAACTCTGAAAGGCAGCTTAAAAATCTGTTAAATAAATACATCTTAAATCAAGACTGTGGATTCAAAATAACTGTTTGTATCAGTAAGATATGTACAGAAGCAGCAGGTCTTGCCAATAGATTGCTGGGAAGTGGGGTGTGGGTGGGAATGTAGGGGGCCCAATCTACATACAGGCCCAGGAAATCCTGTTGGCACCCCTGTGTTATTGTCTGTACTTTTCTGCATCTCATTTCTCTCTGACTTCATTGTGTACTCCCCCCCCACACCCCACACCTATGTACACACATGTGTAACTCCAGATAACCCTTCATGCATCTGATGAAGTAGACTGTAGTGCATAAAAGTTGATGCCCCAATAAATTCATTCATCTTTAAGGTGCCTCAAGACTCTGTGTTGTTTTTGCTCCAAGAGACTGACACAGCAACCCTTCTGAAAATTCACATAAAAGCTACCCTTTGGCACACATTACATCAGAGGTAGTCAATGTGATACTCTCCAGATGTTGTCAGACTACAACTCCCAGCATCCCTAGTCATTGTTTATGCTGGCTAGGGCTGATGGAACTTGGAGCCCAACAACTTCTGGAGGGCACCAAGTTGGCTACCCCTGCATTACATATTTTTATGATGATACCAAAGCATATTACTGTAATGTGTGCATGCTGCAAATATGTATTTCCTAACTGTGTGTATCAAATAGAAGCACAAGCCCCAGGAACTTTGGATCAGCTGTCATTCCCTGTAGCATGAAGCTATGGTTGTCAGTACCTTTATTGCCACTGCATAAAACTTGAAGTAGTCTTAAAGTCACTTGTGAAAGCCAGAAACAGTTAGCTATCTCAAAATGCTGTCTCTCCAGGTGACACAGATGCAAATACAGTAGTTCACATCACAGTACCTGATATCACTTAACAGTAGCTTCAGTTCTCAGAGCTGGCAGTCTCCTGTGGTTCTGCTCAGAATCTGATATGTTATTCCATTTTTGGATCCATGCAAATTTATAGAGGTAAATATCTGTCCTTTACAATTGCAAATAGAGGTTTTGAAGCATGCAAATCATGCCTTTAATAAACTCCATTGTCTGCCCCTCCTTAATGACTGGAGGCTATGTATTGCTCCTCACTGATCTATAATTTTCTTGCCACAATACTAATTCTTTCTGCCCCCAAGAAGAGAGAAGAGGGGGAAGGAGAACCTCCACAAAACCTCCAAGAATAATGGATGCAAGCTGAACACATTTGTGCAAAATAAGCACATTTGAATAAATGTTATCAATTTGTAGGAATATAGAATTATAGGAATGAAAGAAGCAGAAAAGACGTTAAAGATCATCCATATATTAACCCACAGAATCCAGACCATAATTGCAAGCAAGAGGACCATTGCTCAGTGACAGACTGCAAGGTTTGCATGCAGAAGGTCCCTAGGCTCAGAAAGTACCTAATGGCATCCTGTTCTTTCATTGTGACTTAGCATCTTTTGTACCTGGCTCTGGTTAGATGATCTTGGGGTTCTGGTAAAAAACAAAAACAAAGCAGGTCCCACAAGCCTGAAGTCCCAGTTCCAGGTCATGAGTCCCTCCACTTTGTTCCATTACTCATGATATTGGAGGGAGGGGGAGCACCTTAAGTGCAGCTTATTGACTGTCAACGCTGGACTAAATCTCAAAGCACAACGATTTCATTCTGATTCTGTTTAGATGCAGTTTTCAGCACTGCAAAATCAGAAGCACTGTCATGAACTTGGAATAGGGCCCCAAAACAGCTTTGCCCAGAATGTGGAGTACTATGTCCCCTCCACAGTGAAATAATAAAGCAACATCTGACCAAGTATTTCTGTCAACAGTTTAGGGTTAGGGTTACACACGTCTGTGTATTTTGTTTAGTTAGCACACCTCTTGGATTTTTGATTAATTGCTTGAGTGACTGAGTCAACACCGAGTCAATCTGTCCAGAAAGGTAACATTGAAAGACTCCTAGCTCTCCAATACATCACAGAACGTATAAATCATGAGTCACTTCCAGACATATTATTTGAATGTTCTGGCCACATATCAGCAGTGTTCACTGATAATATTAAATTGGGAGCCTGTGCCAGAATAGGATTGCATAAGGAAGGGGCTTGTATGCATCCATTAAGAAGGACACTTTCCCCATGTGTGGGCAGACTGGCAAATGTCATTTTGTCCCAGGACTACATGAGTCATAAACTGAGAGCTCAGTCAAAGGGCTGCTAAACTGAAGACACATTTATTTGGTACTCAGGAACTTGTGAACGTTTAGGGATCCAGCCAGACAAGCCTCTGAGGAGTAATAAATTAAGTCTTGGGATTTGTGGAAATCTAGGTTCAGGCCTGGCACCAGCACATGGCCAGATTGGGCCCTAGCTGAGAGCTCATGCAGCCCACAGGGACCCCTGAGGGTGGAATCCATTTTGCAGGAGCTCCCAAGCACCCTCCCATACAGGCAGCAGGGGCTTAAATAAGCCCACCTGCCTCACTTACTTGTCATGTTAGTGCATCAGTGTTTGTGCCCCTAAGGGGTTGACACCCCTGCCGCCATCTTGGGTGATGGCAGGAGTGTGCATGCAGCAAGCACACACTGATGCCAGAGGTAGGTGGGGTGGGTGGGCCTATATAAGCCCCACACCGCCTGTATCGGGAGGAGGTGCTGAGGCAAACAGCACTGCAGGCCCAGGCAGGCTAGAGCCCAGGGGCCCAGTCATGCCTGGTGCCAGCCCTGTCTAGGTTTAAAGTTCTACTCAGCTGTGTAGGTCACCTCCAGCTCTCTCCCTAAGCTATTGCAGACTCTTGCTGTGAGGATAAAATGGGATAACCACATGTATGTCATCCTGAACTCCATGGAGTAAAAAAATACACAAAAATGTATTTAACACAAATGTGACATATAAAGGAACACGGTGCATTGCCCACACTGGTCTCACGCTCACTGCTATTGGGTGCATGGACCAGATCAGACTATTGTCCATCAAGCAGTTCTTTGGGGGCTCAAGACGAGTCTTCCCCATCCCTGTTACCTGATCCTTTTCATAAATTGGAGATAACTTGGAGGGATTGAACCCGAGACTTTGCACATATGCAAAGAATGTGCTCTATCACTGTCAGAACCCTGACCCTAAGCCACAGCAAGACACTGACACAGAGACAGAGAAACCAGATAGATCAGGAAGACCAGTGAGGCAAGCTGCAGAGATGTAGACCTCAGACCTCAACACTGTGCCGGAGGCTATGAGAGCTCAATTCCATCCCTTTTCAGAGCAAGGTGTCTCCTTGGAGCTATCCAAGGTCCTGCAATTCCAGCTGGATGCTACCTGCCTGAGTAAGCCACACTCAGGCACCCATTGTACCTATCTCTCATGGTGAGGTATGGATTGTCAGCTATTGTTAGGACAAGACAGTCACTAAGTGATTAATTTTCTGAACTATGACCACTTTATCCACACGTTGTTGTTATATGCCTTCAAGTCAATTACGACCCATGGTGACCCCAAGCACCCTTTCTGGATATATTCATAGGGTTTTCATGGTAAGAGGTATTCAGCATTGCCTTACTCTAAGCCTACGGCACCTGGTATTCCCAGGTGGTCTCCTATCCAAGTACTAACTAGGCCTAACTCTGCTTAGCTTCCGAGATCAGATGGGATTGGGAGTGTTCAGGGTAGTATGGCTGTAGGCCATTATCCACACATACATATCAGTAAACAAAGGAACAGAAAGTGCTTTCAAGTAGTGCAAGTGGCTGGTAATACCTTCATCAGCCCTGAAATACTGCGAGCCTGGGTGTTTGCCCTTGTCTGTTAACAGAGCAGTGCCTTTAACCTGTTGCACTTCAGATCCTTTTGGTGGTATTCAACACTAGTCCTACTGAGAGTAGACCTATTGAAGTTAATGGACATGACTAGCTTATAGGGTTGCCAGGTTCTTGGCCTGAGACTGATCCTGTATCTTTAGGAGAAGAGAAAGTCAGCCAAGTGCAGGTGTTCTTGCAACCCTGTAATGAGAAAAACCACAAGGTGGAATTCTTTCTTCCCCCTACACAACTTTTAAAGATACAGAAGACCTCTTGGTTGTCTTGCCCAGCCTCCAAGAGGTCTTCTGTATCTTTACAAGTTGTGCAGGGGAAAAGGAGAATTCCACCTTGTGGTTTTTCTCATTACAGCATTGCAAGAACACCTGCACTTGGCTGACTTTCTCTTCTCCTAAAGATACAGGATCAGTCTCAGACCAAGAACCTGGCAACCCTACTAGCTTAGGTTCATTAATTTCTGTGGGTCTACTCTGAGTAAGATTTAGTTTAATACAGCCCTTTACTTTGGCTACAGCTACAGACTAAAGGTCAGGCCTTCAGCTACAGCAACTGACCACGAGGAGCCTGGTATAATTGCCCATAGTCCTGGCTTGACTCAAACAAAGATGAAGCATGGGAGCATATACCGCCTAAAGAGGAGGCGCTTGCCTCCCTGGAATGAGGTCTCACTTGAGCCAAAGGCAGGTGTATATCTTTCTAGCTACCGCTTATAACTTTTGAATCTTCTGTAATGCAGAACAAGTAGAAGAAAGAGCTAGAGGATTCCTCCCACATTATGGAAAGGGCTGTAGCTTACTGATAGACCGTCTGCCTTGCATGCAGAAGGTTCAGTCCCCTGCATCTCCAGGTAGTGTTGGGAGACACACTTGACTGAAACCGTGGAGGACCACTGCTAGTCAGTGTAGACAGTACTGAGCTAGATAGACCAATGGTCTGACTCATATAAGGTAGCCTCCTATGTTGTTGGGAATAGAAAGTTAGCCATGCCTATTAACTTCAGTGGGTCTATTCTGAGCAGGACTAACACTGAATATCTCCACTGATTAGTGGATGGAACCACTGGCATAGGAACATAGGAATCCGCCTTACAAAGAGTCCAACCAACAGTCCATCTAGCTTAGCATTGTCTATGCTGACTGGAAGTGGGTCTCTAGGATTTCTGACAGGGCTCTCTCCCAGCCCTACCTGGAGATGCTGGGGATTGAACCAGGACCTTCTGCATACAAAGCAGATGCTCTACCACAGAGCTACAGCTCTTTTCCAAAGGTACATATGGTTCTTGCATGTGGATGGCTTAGTCAGGCAGGAAGCATCTAGGTTGCTTGGGTTGGGTAAAAATATCCTATCGGTGCCTAGGAAATTAGAGACAGGGGATTCTCAGCCCATCCCTATTCAGGAGGCTCCATCTGTATGCATTCATTCATTCATTCCTGTTTCTAAATCACTTTTTAAAAATCCCTAAGCGGTGTACAAAAATATACCACCACCACCCCCAGTTAAACAGTATCCTCAGAACTGTAAATCAACATTATAAATACAGGAATAGGTAGAAACAGGAACTTGGAACCTAGGATAGGGATGTGAGGGAAATCCGTAGTGCCCTCCAGATGTTGCTGAACTACAAGTCTCATTGTCCCTGCTAATTGGCCATTCTGGCTAAGGCTGGTGGGATTTGGGAGTCCAACAAAATCCAGAGAGTGACAGGTTCCCCATCACTGACTGAGCACCCCTACAGAGAGCCAGGTAGATGGAGGGTGGGCTTAGATGGCAGAACGTATCACTCCCTGAGTGGAAAGGATGTCAAAAGTACAGTAACACCTCAGTTAACGAAGTAGATGCGTTCCTAGACATTACTTCTTTAACAGAAACTTTGGTGCTGGAGGTAAGAATAACATGGAAAGAATAGGGATAGATTCCTACACCTGCTAATAGATGGTGGAGGCAGTTTCAACAGGGGTTTTAAAGGGTGTCTACCCAGCAGCAACCCATGCCCCCTCCTTCCCCCTCCCCTCCTTCACCTCCTCTGAATCGTATTGGATTCTTCCCTCCTCAGCCCTGGAAGAAAGAAAAAGATCTCTTTAATGCAAAGCAAATAAACATGCTTGTCAATTTCACCCCAGCAAAGCAAAGGCACATGCTTATCAGTTTATTCATAGAAAAGACACAGGCTGCTCAGTTGCACCTTAAAGCAAAGGCACAGACTTGAAAGTGTATCCATAGCAAAGCAAAGACACAGGCTGCTCAGTTTCACCTGAAAGCAAAGACACAGGCTTGAAAGTTTATCCATAGCAAAGCAAATCTCGTCAGTTTCACCTTTAAAAAAGCTTAGCTCCTGGAGGATTTGTTAACTGAGGAATTACTGTATGGGGATCCCAGGGCAGGCTGGATCCCAAGGCCAACAACCCTCTAATGTGAGCAGGAAACCTCTTCTGGCTAGTGGGCCAGATCCCAATCTCCCTGACCCCACCCACCTGTCGATTACCTGATGTCAAAGTGCCATCAGCTGATGCTGTGCTTTGAAGCTCCGATTATCAGGACTTCAAAGTGCAGCACATGGGCTTTCAAACGCTCCTTTGTAAACATCCCTGTGCTGCTTGCTTGCTTAATCAGAGGCTCAGTGTGGAAGTGTCTGAAAGCCCTTTTCCCAACAGACCCAAGCTGCTCCTTAAGCTGGTACAGAACGCGGCGGCACGTCTGATCAAGAACAGCCGCCGCCGAGACCATATCACTCCAGTACTTAAAGATCTGCACTGGCTACCAGTTGTTTACCGGGCCCAATTCAAGGTGTTGGTTTTAACCTTTAAAGCCCTACACGGTTTTGGTCCAGTTTATCTAAAGGAACGCCTTCAGCATCACCAGATAGGCCGCCAAACGAGATCAGCCTCCCAAGACCTTCTCTCGGTCCCACCAGTCAAAACAGCTAAGCTGGTGCGGACCAGAGAGAGGGCATTTTCAATTGTGGCCCCCGCCCTCTGGAACTCTCTGCCTTATGATCTCCGCCATGCCCCCTCCCTGACAGGCTTCCGCCAAGAACTGAAAACATGGTTTTTTAGGCAGGCATTCGAGACCTCTGTCTAATTTAGTTTAAATTTTTGTATGATGGGGGTAGGTTTGGATTGAGTATACTTATTGTTGTTTTGTATTATATGTTATATTTTACTCTATGTTATATTTTAGTCTATGTACGCCGCCTAGAGTGGCCGTTAATTCGGCCAGATAGGCGGCCTAGAAATAAAATTGTATTATTATTTATTATTATTATTAAACCACAGTGCTCCTTAAACCACCACAGCGGCTGTTTGGGAAAGGGCTGTCAAACAGCTGATGCTGCCCATTAAACCTCGGGGTCTCTGGAGGTTCAAAGAGCAGTGATGGGAGGTTTCCACTGAATGGAAACAGCTTCCCCCTCTTTGAGCATGGCTATACTCCCACCACCACCAGTTGATATACATGAGGTGCAACCTACAAGTCTGGCACATTTGAAATGGAGGCATCTGAAATATTTCCACCACTGCCACCCCAGCACTGACAATCACTTGGTATATGATTTGTTTCACACATTCAAGTTATCACATGATGATTCCTCCTGGTGTGTTGCCTTTTATAATGTTCAGCACTTACTGATCAAGGAGCCAAGCTGGGTGTGATAAGAGGCATAGCACAGCACGACAACATGTCATGAATGTGTCCTCTGTTTCTCCATAGCACAGGCACATAAGATGTGATTGCATTGATGTATTGCTTCTAGTTTAGATGTCCCCAACCTGGGGGTCTCCAGAAGGTTTTGGACTACAGCTCCCCATGACCTCTGACAATTGGCCATGCTGGCTAGAACAGATGAAAATTAGAGTAGAAGGCTGCTATAGTCTTACTGAGAGTGGGATTGCACATCACCATAACACAAGAGAGGCAGACGGTAGGACTCTGTCCCATACCATTGCTGCCCTGGGCTCCTACTGGGAGGAAAGGCGGGATATAAATCTAATAAATAAATAAAATAATAATAAATGATACCATGGACAATAGGCCCTCATGCTCCACTCTAGGTATCAGTGGTGTCATGGAGGGGGAACACAGGGGAGCCCAGCTCCAGGACTTTTTTTGTCTGAGCAGGAACCAGGAAGTCGACTGCTGGAGCACCTGGATAATTGATGGAATCTCCTTGCTCTGGCAAGTGAATGAGGTGTTAATAAAGCTTTCAAGCTTGTTGGTGACACATTAGCATAGAGGTAGCCTGAGAATAATCAGGCAGAGGCTGGATACTTCTTCCCTTTCCTTTGACAGGGTTCCTATTTCCAGCTAGCAGCTTAAGAGGAACAACTTCTTTGCAAGGTGGTTTGCATTTCTAAGGAAAAGCTCAAGGTTACATTTCAGTGGTCTGAAGATCTTTTGTTGAAGCTCAGTTTGTTCTACCTGCTAAGTATGTGCAGTCAGAAATAGGCTTCGCTGGATTCAGCGGAGTTTGCTCCCTAGAAACTATGCACAGAATTGCAGTCATGCTGATTCTAATCAGCTGGGTATTATGCTATGTACTGCTGCTCTTTGGTGTGAGTAACAATGGATCAGCACACGTACCTACATTTTCTCCTTCGGCTTATGGCAATGGGAACTGTCATGATTAACTCATGATTAACTTTACCACTACACTACTGCTACTTCCCACAATATTGCTAATTCCCACAATATAAGTGCCACTCGTGGCGCCTATATAGCATAGGCTGGTCCACCCAGAAGTCATTCAAATTCTACAGTGCTCTTTGTCAGGTCCAATGTAGTGTACTTGATAAAGTGAAACATTTGGATGTGGGAGGTCAAGTTTTGATTTCCTGCTTGGGTAGGAAACTCACTCATCGGATTTTTGTGAAGATTAAATGAGATAAGACCCGAATGTCACATTATACAGTGAAATATGCCATAGAAATGATGAATAATTGCATGAATGCTGCCTCTCCCTTCATCTCCAGGATCTATTCTTTCTCAGAAGATGTCAAAGAAAAGACAGGCCCCATCCTCCATAAACTGTGGAGTGCCTTTTCCATCTTGTCAGAACTTCCCCTGCCTTCAGGCTAGAATATATGTGTGCTTTCTGCCACTTGTTATCTCGCAGCACAGCAAAAGGCAATGTTGTGTGTGTGGGGTTTCTAGTCAATGCAGCTATGCACCTGATGATAAGGATGACATTTTATCACTTTGCCAAGACAATAATAATATTGTAGATATAAAAAGGATGCTACTGCTGGGTCCACAGGATACCCGGCCTTGGAGCATAAGCCCTGAGACTTGAGGACTCTTCTGTATATGCATATAAGAGTAATGATCTCCTGCCAATTACCAACATCTGAAGCAATGCTGGGATTCCCCGTACATCACTCTATACATCAGCTTAGGAAAGGGGACCTTCAGATGTTCTTTTCATTGTGCATTCATGATGAGTTGTGCTTATGATGCTTTCGGGGCAGTCATGCGCATTCCCACTTTCAGTACTGTCTGCACCTGCAAAAGTTTTGGAGTGGTCACACTGCTTCATTTCCAATCAGTGCATATCCCATAACTTCCAGCTGAATGTTCTGGTTTATTTTTGTCCTGCTTTTGTTGTGCTGTAACCCCTCTGGGCAGAAGTCGTGTAGTAGCATTGGAGGAGCATCGCAGTACAAACTAAAGCAGAATAAATCCACCACTAAGGCACTATTATTGTGTCATGCATGTTGCAGGACACACCCGCAACAAAAGACCAGTGTGGAAGGGTGGTTAGGTTTGTGGATTAAAGTGGGTTAAAGAGCTCTGTCACCCTAACACAACAAATCCACTTTCTTGTCTTTCTTTTTTTTTAAGACTTTTCACAGTTAGGAAAGTGATGGGGAAATCCACTAAAAATTGTGGGATGATGAGTGATGAATGGGAAGATGTATAAACACCCCACAAGCAAATCAGGAGGAATGCAGGATGAAAGTTTATTGCCGTATAAGCTCCCCACAAACAAATCAGAATAAATGTTCAATAAAGACCAAACTTGGTCTAGTCTCTACATAAAATAACTACACAAATAAGGATGGATGCTCAATAAACAGGAGGTGCTCTCTGGCAACATTTGGTCCAGAAATCATTTAAATATGTTTTCTTTTATGAAAATATGCAGAGTAACTCAGCGGTCTGAGCTTGGAGTGTGCCAGTGTGTGTATTTACCTAGGAAGCAGACTTTTATTCTGCGTTTAGATCACTGAGACTTAAGACTTTGTAAAACAAGAAAAGCTACTTTATTTATAGAAATACATAGTAGATAGGAAAGGCATACCTACTTCTAACTAACTAACTAAGTTGAAGGTGCAATGCCCAAGTTTGGGTATTGCCCTCATCACTCAGGAGAGAGAGCAAAGACAGTGATGTCTCCTCTCTCCTTGGACAGTCAAAGAAGAAGACAAAGGAAGGAAGGGCATCAGCTTCCCTGAGCATATCAGTTTACAAAAGAAGGAAGTTAGGTAGAGAAGAGCACAGGTAAAGGTAGGCAAACTAGCCAGCTGGAGGACCCCAACTCTATCTTCCTTCTGGAATACAAACAAAAGAACCCAAACAGGAGTTGCTCTTGCCCCACTTCCAACAATTTGGTTCAAATCTGGCTAGCTGGCAGCTTAAAGGGACAGGAAACCTTTCTCATCACCAAACAATGTTTTTTAAAAACCCACACAAACCCAAAATAGAATTTGACCAGCAGTAGAAGTACTTAAGTCGGAATTGACTTGAAGGCAGTCCCAGAAGTACCTGTAAGAAAAGCAAAGACGAGAGCTGGTAGCAGGGGGGGAAAACACCAACACCAGGCTGACCAATGTTGTGACTTTAAAGTCATCATCAAGAAGAAGAACAGACTCTGGGCTAAGTTAACCCAGAGGAATCTTTTGGGTCAGAGCTGAAGGTGCACTGATGAGCAGCAGTACTAAAATTCTAGTGCCACATTTCAGGGACCCAAGCTGCAATGCTGCAGTCCAAAGTTCTTATTAAGGGGTGAGTGGTTAGAATTCTGCTACTATTGGGCTCTCTTTCTTTGCCCTACTCCATACAGGAAACTACAAACAGCTTTCATAAAAGCTAAAAATAATGAGTAAGCATGAGAATACCAGTCTTCTCAGATAAAACAGTTTAGCTGCCTCGACTGCCTGTTTTGTCTCAGGATTTTATGCAGTGCCGAATTGGATCAAAATAAGATAAAGGCTCTTCTTCCTTCTGTGCATGTGAATTGGGGTGCCAAGTAGAGCATGCCGCGCAGATCATTAAAGAACTAAAGGCTTTAAAAGCCTATTGTGCTGGTAGGAGAGACGGCAAGCATTGCAGGAAAAGAAAACTCTTTAAACGATCACTTCTACCATGCTACTTCTAGCTGCAGAAGCCTTTGAAAGACTGGAGAGTGTCTACCCACTGAAGAGTTCTTACCAGATTAGGCCATTGACCTAATTGTTCCCCAGAGCTACAGCCAGTGCGGCGTAGTGGCTAGAGTGTTGGACTATGATCTGGGAGACCAGGGTTCAAATCCCCACACAGCCATGAAGCTCACTGAGTGACCTTGGGCCAGTCACTGCCTCTCAGCCTCAGAGGAAGGCAATGGTAAACCACCTCTGAATCCTGCTTACCATGAAAACCCAGATGGATGCAATTATGCTTTGGTAAGTGCCTCTACTAAGTCGTACATAAAAGCGGTAAGGGCGGCGAAGAAGTCCTACTTCGCTGCCTCTATCAAGACATCTCTCTGCCGCCCAGCAGAGCTTTTTAGGTTTGTACGAGGACTCTTACATTCTGGTCCTCAAGATACCATTGAAACATCTGAAGCTCGCTGTAACGACATTGCAGGGCACTTCCAAAATAAAATCGCATGCATCCGTAGGGACCTAGACTCTGATGTTACGACAGATGAATCCACTGAAGTGTCCAGAACACGGTCTTGTCTTTCATTATTGGATGAGTTTCAGTTGGTGCAGCTTGAGGAAGTGGACAAGGTGCTTGGAATGGTGCGGGCGACCACGTCTGCTCTAGATCCTTGTCCATCTTGGCTGGTCAAGGCTAGCAGGACTGGTACCACCGGCTGGGCCAAGGAAGTGATAAATGCCTCCTTGAGTGAGGGAGTAGTCCCTAGTAGCCTCAAGGAGACAGTAGTGAGACTTCTTTTGAAGAAACCTTCCTTAGACGCAGATAACTTGAACAATTATAGACCGGTGGCAAATATCCCCTTTTTGGGCAAGGTTCTGGAGCGGGTGGTTGCCAATCAGCTCCAGGTGCTCTTGGATGAGACCGATTATCTGGATCCGTTTCAATCCGGTTTTAGGCCTGGTTTTGGCACTGAAACAGCCTTGGTCGCCCTGTACGATGACCTCTGTCGGGAGAGGGACAGAGGGAGTGTGACTCTGTTGATTCTCCTTGCTCTCTCAGTGGCGTTTGATACCATCGACCATGGTATCTTTCTGGGGAGACTCGCGGAGTTGGGAGTTGGAGGCACTGCTTGGCAGTGGTTCCGCTCCTACTTGGCGGATATTCGCCAGAAGGTAGTACTTGGGGAACATTGCTCGACACCTTGGACTGTCCATTGTGGAGTCCCTCAGGGGTCGATTTTGTCCCCCATGCTTTTTAACATCTACATGCAGCCTCTGGGTGCCGTCATCAGGAGTTTTGGAGTGCGTTGCCACCAGTACGCTGATGACACGCAGCTCTATTTCTCCTTTTCATCTTCTACAGGTGAGTCTGTGGATGTGCTGAATCATTGCCTGACCGCGATAATAGACTGGATGAGAGCTAATAAACTGAGACTCAATCCAGACAAGACTGAGACACTGTTGGTGAGTGCCTCCCCTGCCCAGATGGTGGATGTTCACCCTGTTCTAGATGGGGTCACACTCCCCTTGAAGGAACAGGTTCATAGCCTGGGAGTTCTTTTCGATCCTTCCTTGTCTCTTGAGGCGCAAGTGGCCTCGGTGGCAAGGAATGCGTTCTACCACCTTCGGTTGGTAGCCCAGCTACGCCCCTATCTGGACAGGGATGACCTCGCCTCAGTTGTTCATGCTCTGGTAACTTCTAGGCTGGATTACTGTAATGCGCTCTACGTAGGGCTGCCCTTGAAGACAGTTCGGAAGCTTCAGCTAGTGCAAAACGCAGCAGCCAGACTGCTGACGAGGACCAGCCGGTCAGCACATATAACACCTGTTCTGGCCCGTTTGCACTGGCTACCTATTTGTTTCCGAGCCAGATTCAAGGTGCTGGTTTTGACCTATAAAGCCTTACACGGCGTGGGACCGCAATATCTTGTGGAACGCCTCTCCCGCTATGAAACTACCCGGTCACTTCGCTCAGCATCTAAGGCCCTCCTCTGGGTACCAACCCATCGAGAAGCCCGGAGGACAGTTACTCGATCTAGGGCCTTTTCTGTAGTGGCCCCCGAACTGTGGAATAGCCTCCCCGAAGAAGTATGCCTGGCGCCTACGCTTCTGTCTTTTCGGCGCCAGGTTAAGACCTGGCTATGCTCCCAGGCATTTTAAGCGTTTATGTTATAATTTAAATTTTTTCTTTTTTCTTTTTTCTTTTGTTGCTGCTTGTGTTTATTGATTGTTGTCTGATTTTATTGTTGATATTTTGTATTTTAACCTTTTTGTACACCGCCCAGAGAGCCACTCGCTATGGGCGGTCTATAAATGAAACAAATAAATAAAATAAATAAATATTCATAGGGTCGCCATAAGTCGGGATCAACTTGAAGGCAGTCCATTTCAATTTTTCTCCAGTGCTACAAGTTACCAGACTTTTTTAAAGGCACCACTACTTATCTTTCAGCAGCCTTCCCCAACCTGGTGCCCTCCAGATATTTAGGGCTACAACTCCCATCAGCCCCAGACAGCATGGTTTTGCTTGTGGAACATGATGATCTTCATTATATGGGTTAACCTATGACAGACTACGCAGAGAGGATCCTGCTATTTAGCACGGGGGGAAGAGCATGGGCATTGTGCAGCAGGGCTAAAATTTAGAAACATTTGGTTTTCTACAGCAGGTTCAGGAAAGATTTGCCATTTTGCCAGGATTAGAAATGCTCAAATTTGGATCCAATCTCTGAAAATTATGCTGCTTCATTTCCACATTTGCTGGACCCCTACAGCCTAAGGAAACGTCACAAATCCAGCACTACAGGAGTAATATGATTGTCCCAGCAACCAACACAGAGTCCTCTATTGTTGCTGGCTTCTTCTATTGTGTGTATAAGTTTGCTTCTAAAAAGCTTGTCAAACTTTCTGAGCTCTTATAGGTAACCACACTTATTGGTAACTGGGCACCATTTATCACACACCTATTTCAGGTATTACTAGACTATTTGCAAAATAAGATGAGGAAGAAGTGAAAATTAGCATTATGAACATATAAAGATGCCTTTACAGCAGATGTGGAGAACTTTTGGCTCTACAGATGTTGGTGAACTACAACTCCCATCATCCCTGGCCATTGGTCATGGTTGCTGGGGCTGATGGGAGTTGAAGTTCAGAACATCTGGAGGGCCAAAGGTTCCACACATCTGCTTTATAGAGACAAACCTTTGATCTCTTTAGCCTGATGTTATCCATCAAGATTGGCAATGGGTCTCTAAGACCTCAAGGAGGAGTCCTTCCCAGCTCTGCTACCTGAGATCCTTTCTAATGTAAGAAGCCAGGAGTAGAACCTGGGACTTTCCACAAGCAAAGTACACACTCTCCTACTGAGCTATGGTCTGGATGCACTCACTTTGTAGGTGGAAATCTAAGCGTCCACTATTGGGTTTGCAATATTTTGAGCTGATTAATTTAAAACAGGGCTTTGGAACCTCTGACCCTCCAGATGATTCTGGTCTCCAACTCCCATCAGCCCCAGCCAACATGACCAATGGTCAGGATAATGGGAGTTGTAGTCCAGCAATTTCTAGAAGGCCACGAACTCCCCACCCCTGGTCTGATTACGATAAGAGAAAGAAGACATTCTTCCAAAAGTAAAATGATTCCCATTTATCTGTTATATGAAGAGGACAGTTTATAACAAACTCGAGCCCAGTGTTTTCTTTCCTGATTAACTGGGAAACTTTTATTAAAACAGGGAAAACAGTAATAATTTTCAGCATTCGTCTGTAAAATCTATTTTTGTTGAGACTAGTGTACTAACTCTACAACCTTGTTTACCAAAAGGGATTGGTTTGGCAACACCTTTTACAGATGTAAAAAAAGTAGCATTTTGGCTTGCTGCTTACCTGTGATGATCTACAAGAGGTGACTAGAATCGCTATGTACTGCAGTCCCTTTGAATAACATTCCAAGGGCTTGCAACATATTTATTTGGAACTTCCTTATTGCACATGTGTTTCAACAAGCCTATGCCTTGGCCTCCAGGTACCCAGGGATGCTGTCCCAGGTCTACCTGGAGTCACTGGGGGTTAAACCTGGGACCTTCTGCATGCAAAGCAGATGTTCTACCACTAAGCTACAGTCCTTCCCAAAATCTAGTTCAGTTTCCATTTGTTCTGAAATAAGTGCAACGAAAAACAGATGGCTGCAAATGGGCACCTTTTTAAAAATATCCTGTTTGTACTTATTTGTCATTCATTCAGGGATGAAGTTGGCTTAACTTTCTCTGGGAGTGATCGCTGCAAAGCTTATTTTAGTAGCCATTCCTAGTGGCTGTCACTTCATTCCCCAGAATGCCCTGGATGTGCCATTTTTATTTGATATTCTAGGAAGTCAGCTAATGAGAGGGGGGAGCAACATTTTTGTGAAGGGGGAGCTTTTTCCTGGAATCCCCTGGAACAATGCAATATTCAGTGCATTCTGGGAAAACTAAAACTATGACCATTAGACACTGAGCGGATCTCCTCTGCTGCCATCATCACCACAGATGATGGACAGGGGAAGTTAATGAAAGAAAGAAAATAAGCAGAGTGCAGATGTGACTGAGCATATACAGGAACACAGAATGTTTGCAGTTAACTACCTGTTTAATTTTGCAGTGAAATACATTTTTAAATATCTACTTTTGGATGTACTCCTACCAAAACAATGCACTCCTAAATGTATTTTTCTTGCATAGTATACATTTTAAAATGTATTCTGGTATGTTTTTTTAGTTGAGGACTGCACTGCAAAATCCGAAGGAATGCAAAATCCAAAGGATCGCTTCTGCTTCGCACATTATTCTAGGAACTGACAATGAGGCTGGGTCATACTGGAATCCAGAAAGCTCAAATTCCTCAAGCTTCCCTACTGGGATGTTCTAGGAAGTTTGGAGCCATTATTTTCATTTCCCACAATATCCCTAGAACCACGACGTATCAATCCAGGGCACAGTGTGAAATTATTGCAGTCACCGGGTAAAGCCCACGGATTCCCACTAACGTAAGAGGGGTCCCACCAGATAACTCCTTGCCTTGGCTTCCCTCAATCCTAGACCCAGCCCTGGGTAATACCTGCTTAATCCATAGCAGGGGTAGTGAGGGCCATATTCCCTTCTGGTCAATGTCTTAAGGGCCACAAGCCAGTGGTGGACAGGGCAAGAGGCCAAAGCAGAGAGAGCAAGGAATGCAAATGCAAAGGAATGCAAAGGAATGAGCTAGTGTCTATACAGATTCACACACCCCTCTCTGTCCCCCATCCAGGCAAGCAAGAGGCTTTATTCAAGGTCCAAGAACGCATTCCAGCCAGATACAGAGGCCAGGAGGGCCACATTTTGCCACCAGGCCTGAGATCCCCTCCATGCTACAGAATTGGCATGAAGGATTCCTGAGATGGTGCGCAACATGCTTTGAACACTTCAAAATCTGCAACATCTTCAGAAATCTGCAGATTAACACATCTGTCCGGCGTACACCTTTCAGTCCTCAAAAGGCTGTGCCCCCCCGCCCGCCCGCCCGCCTGCCTGCCTGCCTGCCTACCTACCAACAGATACAGCCTAGCAGACTGGCTCGCAATAAAATCCTCACCACCCTGGCGTCCTTGCAGTTCCATTGAAAAGGGCCTCTGAGCTCGCTTTAAAAACACACACACACACAGCTCAACAACCCTTCCAAATCCCAAGGCAGGCTGGTTTCCAACGAGATCAAAGCCTGGCATTTAGGAAACGATTAGAAGTTTTCAAAGACGAGAAGGCCGAAGCAGCCAAGAGCTCAACTTGTCAGGAGTCAGGCAGGGATGTTGTTTTTCGAAAGGTACTTCTATCGAAACAGAAAGAGAGCGACGGAGTGCTAATGAGTAGCGGGGAGGCTGTGCAGGGGGGGGGGGAAGAGGGAGCTTTTCAAGCAGACGCCCAGTCCTCCAGCATACAGATGCCACCTGCTCGTTTGAGAACACGGGAAGCTAGCAACGCTTCACGGCTGCTCTCTTCCACGCACACGATCCTAACCAGGACTCTGGCTCGTCGATCCAGAGCGCAACTCGGGCGGGGGCATCTCCGAGAAAAGTGGCCTCCGCCCACCCCGGTCCTTGATTGACAGGAGCATCACATCGCTAAGTCCCATCTGTCTCTCTGGGGGGGGAGTGAGCTGCCCACTCCCACCCACCCCTGAAACGTCTCTGCCGCAACCACCGTTGCCATTTCGCTCCCTTCACCTGCCCCCCCAGGCATCGAGCGCTGGAGGATGACAACATATTAGGCAGGGCACCCTTTGCCAGCACTCAGCAAGGGGGACACCGCTCAATCCCCGCGGCGTGCTCCGTCTTCTCAGGCTGGGCTAGGATGCCTCTCCACCCCCGCCCCGCTTTGCCTTCCCTCCCACCCGCAAGGAAACACGAGAGAGGCAAACTCACGCTGGGCAGCTTTCCCCGTCCGGCCTCGAGGATGAAGATTTCGGGAGGGTACGGGCGGGTCCCAGGAGTGACACTCTCCGACCGCGCGTCAGAAGGGAGCCGGAGCATTTAGGGTCTCTCTCGTGGCATGTAGCCGGGAGGAGACGGACAAGAACGCGAGACACACACACACACACCCCTCCGCCACCAGCAAACTACCGCGATGGACTTTGAATCGGCCGGCGAGCAAGCCCGGTGGAGCAGCCCGCTCCTGCGTCCGACGGCAGCGGGGCGCGCGGGGGCTTCGCCTCGTCGCGCTGGAGCAGTCGCCGCGGCCACATGTACCCCGATGGCAGACCCTCCGCTGGCTGGCTGGCTGGCTGCCGGAGCCCTGCGCCGATGTCAGCGGAGAGGCAAGCCTGCCCCCTCCCCACGAGGCAAGCGAAGCGGGGAAAGGCGGGAGCGTCCACGTGGGGATTCTGCACACGCGGAACAAAAGAGGACTCGGCGGCGGGCAGAGCGACAGCCCTGCGCTGGGGCAACTGTGCCGCGCTCGGCTCTCCGCCCAGCAGCCGGCAGGACCCTTTCTGCCACTCTTCCCTTTCGCCTCCTGCCCTCTTTCTCTCTCTCTCTCTCCCCCCTCCCCTCGCGGCAGCCTTCCCAGAATGACAGCCGGGAGCATGCCTGGACTTCCCAGGAGTTCATATACCCAAACACTGTCAGCACCCCATCGCCTCTCCTAGGGGTGAGGGGTGAGATATAGCTCAAGGTTCATGGGGGGGGGAGGCGTGTTTCCCTCCCAAGATCGGCCCCAAGCGGTTTACATAACCGAGTTTACCGGAGGAAAAGCTTCCCTCCAGGGATTCCCAGTTATTGAACAGGAAAGAAGGGGTACTGGTACTGGACACACACATAGACCCGCCAAAAAAAGTTACCCTTCTCACTTTACAGTGCATTTGGCATTTGCCCAATCTTACAGCTGGTATAGCCCAGTGGGGAGGAGAGCCTGGCTGGGAGTCCAGAGTCTGTGAGTTCAAATCCCCACTCGTGTCTCCTGGGTGTAAAGGGCCAGCTAAGGATCACCCCCACAGTGAGTGGCTCAGGGGTTACGTGCCCTGCCACCTGTGCAGCCGTGGGCAAGCTGCATAGTCCCAAGGAGCCCAGTTGCCCCCCCAGCTGGCAGTTGCTGGCAAGGAAGGGGCTGGCTTGTGCAGCTGTGGCAAGCTGAGCAGGCCCTAGCCAGCTGGGGAGGACTAGCCTCAGAGGAAGGCAATGGTAAATCCCCTCTGAATACTGCTTACCATGAAATCCCTATTCAGAGGGTCGCCATAAGTCGGGATTGACTTGAAGGCAGTCCATTTCCATTTTTCACAGACAGGAAGAGCACACCTTCTCCCGCTTTGGATGCCACTAGGGAAACAATCGCCTCATTCCCGGCACCCCTTCCCTACTTAAGAAAGAAGTGGGGGCTGGGGGCTTAGCTGTAAGACAGCAGGACGATTAAGTGCAATGCTAAGCACACCTTGGCCCATAATTTCTATGGGAGCCACAGCTCTGACAGCCTTTGGGGGCAGAGTAACTGCAAGAAGGGAGAAGGAACTAGGACAAACGCACATGGTAAGCTCTACAGTAGATCATCTGGGGAAATTTGACGTGGTACTGCACCCAACAGAATTTCATAGGGTGATGAAAAATGGGCTTGTTCCACTATTGCCTCTGCACTACGGCATGCCCTTCCCTCTGCATATGGTTCTCCTCTCTCCATTTTATCCTCACAACAACCCTCATAGAATCATAGAATAGTAGAGTTAGAAGGGGCGTATAAGGCCATCAAGTCCAACCCCCTGCTCAAGACAGGAATCCAAATCAAAGCATTCCTGACAGATGGCTGTCCAGCTGCCTCTTGAATGCCTCCAGTGTCGGAGAGCCCACTACCTCTCTAGGTAATTGGTTCCATTGTCGTATGGCTCTAACAGTTAGGAAGTTTTTCCTGATGTTCAGTTGAAATCTTGCTTCCTGCAACTTGAGCCCATTATTCCGTGTCCTGCATTCTGGGATGATCGAGAAGAGATCCCGGTCCTCCTCTGTGTGACAACCTTTCATGTTACTTAAAGAGTGCTATCATATCTCCCCTCAGTCTTCTCTTCTCCAGGCTAAACATGCCCAGTTCTTTCAGTCTCTCCTCATAGGGCTTTGTTTCTAGTCCCCTGATCATCTTTGTTGCCCTCCTCTGAACCTGTTCCAGTTTGTCTGCATCCTTCTTGAAGTACCCTGTGGGGTAGGTAAGGCTGAGAGACAGTGACTGACCCAAGGTCACCCAGGGAGCTTCATGACTGAGCAGAGATTTGAACTCTGGTCTCCCAGGTCATAGTCCAACACCTTAACACTGTATACCACACTAACTCTCATTACACCACACTGTTGCACTCATGTCCTCCTTGTGGGCTTCCCAGAGGCACCCGATTGGCTGTGAGAAGAGGATGGTGGACAATCCAGCAGGGCTTTTCTTCCGTCCGAATGCATTGTTGTCTTTAAGTGTTTCAAGGTATTTTTATGCTGGTGCTGGGCTGTTTAGTTCAGTTCTGCTTTTTGTTGTAACCTATTCTGGGATCAGTATGATGAAGGATGGGCTTATACATATAACGAAATAAAGAAGAAATTTTAAAATGATATATCCTTGCCTAGTTCAACAGACAAGAATATGCAATATTGCACATAGCCATCCTCCTATCCTCCACACCTTAAACTCATTTCATTATTTTCTTCACGTCCCTCACTAGTCCCGGCACAAAATAATGGAAATCCAAATAGAAATGATGCAAGCCTAAACAGGAATGTGCACACGGCACATGGGCTTCACTGCTGCTGCTGCTGCCACCCCCTAACTTTAGCAGGAGCCTGAAGCTTAACGCTTCTTCCGATTCCCCCCCCCCCGTCATGGCCTGTAAGAATGCAAACACCTTAAAGACATGAATGTCAACTTACACTTGGGTTTTAAAGAGGAAGGAAAAAGCTCCAGCAGACCTATGGTAACAGCTGCACAAATATTGCCAACAAGAGGTGTCGTTTCAGGGTCCAAATCTTGCTGGGCTTACAAAACAAAACAAACCAGAGGAGGACAGGGGAAGCAACCAGCCAAGCCACTTTTCAATGAAAAGCCTAGCGGTTGTTCATGCATGCAAGACACATTGATCTTCTTCCCGGTGAAGGAGGCAAACCCTTAATTCAAGCTCACTCGAAGAACGACACACCGCTAGAAGGCAAAGAGGCCGAGGGAAACCAGGCTTTGGGGTGTAATTCTTCACAGAGCAAAAAGACTTTCTTGAGCCGCTTAGTTTGGTTTTTCAGTGGAGCAACAAAAATGCCCCATTGTGGAACTTCTAAGTCCCAGCAGCTGCACAATGAGATATCGCCCACTGTCATCATTGTACAGGGCTAATGTGTTTCTGCTGCACACCATCCCAGTAGTTTAGATGACACAAGAGGGATCTGCAACAGTTTTTGCATGGTGGACGGCTCCTGTACAGTGTCCCAGTCAGTCAGCTCTGCCTTCCTCCAGGGTACTCCATTCCATTCCCTTTCCCACCTGGCTTTCCATTTCCAGCTTCAGTCAGCATGCTCTGTCCTCATTAGACTGTTTTAGGTCCCTGCCCCCTGTACCTTTCCCCCCCTAAAGAGTTTTTGAACTACTGCAGACTTTGTCCGAACCTGCTGATATCTCCTTCTTGTGGGTGGATGGCATAAGAACCAGCACTCAGCTCTGACCACTGACGGGATAATGCATGTGTGTGTATTTGTATATAAATAAATATATGAAGAGAAATGGAGAGAAAGTAGCACTTTCCCTATACAAACAATTGTTGACTTATTGCCTATGTAAATAGGTTGGAATGTATGCACATCTAAAACTGGCTGCTGTTTTAATAATTAGAAACAACGAATATTCTGATTTTAATTTCTGGGAACAAATCCTATATTTGCAGATCTGATCTGGATAATTGTCACAGATCGACATGAAAGGGACAACAAAACAGCAGTGATTTGTTGCATGAAATGTCATGGAAACCTGTCAGCTGAGGAAGCTGACTTACAGTGAGTCTAACCATCGACCTATCTAGATCAGTATTATCCTCACCTGAGGTAGCCAACATGGTGCCCTCCAGATGTTGTTGGACTACAACTCCCATCATCTCTGACCATTGGCCATGCTATCTGGGGTTAATAGGAGTTGTAGTCTGACGACTTCTGGAGTGAACAACTGCCTGACAGCAACTCGTCAGGGTTTCAGATCCTAATAAGGATCCAGCCCGTGGAGCCAAAAGTGTTTCCCACCCCTGTTCTATATACTGTCATATTTTCAAGTTCAAAACAATTTTTTAAATGACGTGTTGTCTTTGCAATATTCATTAGCTGGATTCTAGCTAACTTCAAAACTATTCCACCTCTGTCTTTTCTCCTTGTTTCTTTTGCAATGAGTTTAAGTTGGATTCCTGCATTGAGCAGGGGGGTTGACTAGATGGACTTATAGGCAAGGGTGTAGTCATCCAGGGTCTCAGGGGGTCTTAGACCCCTTACTTTTTTGGGAGCAGGGTCCCAGCAGGGTCCGTATGTCGCCAGCATTGTACAAGCCAATCAGCATGAAAGGGGAGTGTGTTGGCAGCTGAGAAGAACCTTCTAACATGTTTCCTCATCTTTTCCCGCTGATTGAAGCCAATCAGAGTGAAAGGAGGTAAGAGAGCCACTGAGAAGACTCTTCTCAGTATCTAACACACTCCCCCTTCCATGCTGATTGGCTTCCAGGGAAGGACTGAGGAGTGTGGAGATGATGACGGAGAGCAAGCAAGCGAGTGAGGGGGCATGGCATGACTTTCATGAAGACCCTGCACTTCTGGATTTGCCACTACACTACTGCTTATAGGCCCCTTCCAACTCTGCTTATACTGAGTCAAACCATTGGTTCATCTAGCTTAGTACTATCTACACTGACTAGCAGTAACTCTCTAGGATCTCAGAGAGTTTTACCCATCCCTACCTAAAGATGCCGAGGATTGAACCTGGGGCCTTCTGCATACAAACCATGCGGTCTGTCACTGAGTCACAGCAACTGAGTGGGGATTGCATTAAAAGCACAAGTTAGTCTAAAAAGCAGTTTATGTGGTCCCAAGTGCTGGTCTTAGGTTTCTTTCCACAGATGACGCTTCAAGAGCGTGCAAGTGGCTCAAAGGCAATTTCTGTTAATACCTGATCCTAGTCAATGCAGAACTTAAAGCGGAAGAGAGGCATTTGCTCTGCAAATGAGTGTTCTGGCTGGCAGCAGCTTTACATTCATAAGACACAGTGATTTTTGAGCAGCATGCCCGAGCTCCCTTGCATGCATCAAAATGCCCTGAAGACATTGTTGTACCGGAAACAAGAGTGGCCACTGACTTCTGCCTAAAGCAACACTAGAGGTTAGTCTGAAGGTTCCTGTTCCTGCAAGCCATGTTTACGGGTTTTTCAAAAAGAATTTCATTAAGAGGCTCTTGAAAATTACATGCATTTCTCCAGCTGAAACAACAAATGACCAGATACTCACATGTACTGTTTCCTGCAGTTACTGGCCTAGACAGAAGCTCATTGGCATTTGTTGTTATTAACAACAAGCAGAGAAAAGGGTGCCAGAATATTAGATCACAAACACAGAGCCCTGATATCATATCATGGTTAGTCTAGCCTTTCTGGAAGGTTGAGAACAGACCCTGGCAAGAATGAATGTTTGTTTTCATACATTTTTTCAGTAGCATGTCAGCGCCACTTGGCTTTCCACCATCTGCACAGTTGGGTCAGCTGTTCTGAAGGCTGTTTACCATCATATGCAGAGGGGTCATGCAACAGCTTTGACTTGCTAAAATGCAAAAGGAAACATCTATGGGCTTGAGGGAATACTTCCTCCCTGCTCCTTAGTGGCAATATGGTCAGACCCATGTGGAATACTAGGCTGTCTGACCATCCCCGACAGATGGGCCCTGTGCCACCAAGGGAGCATTCTCAGTGCTATATGGATCACATCAAGGGCCATAGCTCAGTGGCAGAGCTTCTGCTTTGCATATAGAAGGTCCCAGGTTCAATCCTTGCCATGTCCCCTGCCTGAAATCCTGATGAACTGCTGTCAGTCTGTGTGAACAATACTGAGCTAGATGTAGGACTGGCCTGATTTAGGGTTGCCAGGTTCAATCCCTGAGACTGATCCTGTATCTTTAGAAGAAGAGAAAGTCAGCCAAGTGCAGGTGTTCTTGCAACCCTGTAATTGGAAAAACCACAAGGTGGAATTCTCTCTCCCCCCTCCACAACTTTTAAAGATACAAAAGACCTCTGGCTGGGCCTGGCAACCAAGAGGTCTTCTATATCTTTAAAAGTTGTGCAGGGGGGAGGGAGAATTCCACCTTGTGGTTTTTCCCATTACAGGGTTGCCAGAACACCTCCACTTGGCTGACTTTCTCTTCTCCTAAAGATACAGGATCAGTCTCAGGGATTGAACCTGGCAACCCTAGCCTGACTCAGTACAACACAGCTTCCTATGTTCTTAAGATGAGCCATGCATTCACATAACTTAGTTTCCTATATCTGTTTTAAATATTGTATGGATGATTGTTTTCAATAATGAGGGTTCCATGTGTGAAACCATAAACAAATGCACAGAGAGAGATGTTTGTAATGATAATGGGTTTATGTATATTTGTTTTTCACTGGATTGTGTATTTCAACTATATTTTATCTCCAATTTTGTTTGTACATGCTTGGAGAGGTTTTTGATCAAGCGGTTTATAAATCTTCTAAATCCCTGGAGAAATGAACACATGGCATAGTTTTTTTCAGCGGAAACTTTATCCCACTCTGCATCTGTGTTGGAATTGTTTTAAGGCTGTTTTTACAGTTTTTTAAAAAAGATTTTTAAACAATATGTTTTGTTTTAAATATGCTTTAAAAGATGTTTTATTTTGAATATGTTTTATACATGTTTTAGTGTTATGTCATTTCTTTGCTGCCCTGGGCTCCTTCTGGGAAGAAGGGTGGTATATAGATTTTTAATAAAAAAATAAGTCATCCAAGATCAAGGCTAGCTGGCTCACAATATGGATTTGTTAGTTCTGAATATGCAGATATATTTGGAGGTGGGCTTCTTTGCCCCCAAAAGTGTTCACAATTAAAATCAACAATATTACAAGCTCAGAGCCCTATTTTGTGCATGTGTGTTCTGCCTTCATCAGAGCAGACACTCAAGAAAAGTAGCCACTGTGTCGGTGACTGGTTGGCAAAAGTTTGTTCAGTGCCAAAATTGAGTTGAACTTTAAAAGAAAAATACGCATGTAATGTACAGAACAACCCCGGATCCTGGATTCTGATTAAAGCAATCAGTTTGGCTGGGCATTTACAATTAAGAGGAGGGAACACTTCACATATGCCTCGAGGGCAGGACATGCATCATGTAAATGTGACCTTTCCAAAAGCAAATAATGAATCTTACTGTTGGGAACACAACAAAACTAGGTCCTAGGACATGTTCTAACAGTATGAGATAAAGCACCAATGCTGAAGGTAAGTAGGTCTAGGTCTGATCAGAGGCTGTATGGGAAATTGCTGGGGAACACCTTTGCACAGAACTTTGAGTTCCATCAGTGAAGAAACACATTTATTACATGTTTGAATGTAATAAACAAGTGAATAAATAAAATAACATATACCTCTCACTATTTCAAGGGAAAACCCCTATCTAACAAATGGTAAAGCAACCAAGGATTCCCCCCACTCTCCCCCCCCCAAAGAGTGGCCAAAACAGGCCAAATATGGTGCAAGGCATCATGACATATCTAGAAGGAAGTAGAGCTGAGCCAACATTTCTCAGAAGAGATTTTTTTTCTGAGAACATATTTGAGATTTTTCTTTTTCTTATCTCCTTGAAAAAGAAGACCACCTGGCAGAATTTTCTCAGAATATTTTCTCTGCCATTTCTTTGTGGTGGATACCATTTTCTCCTCATAGTCCTCTGGAACGGTCTCTGGGGTATTGTGCAGGATATAAAATGGTGGCCAGTCTTCCATCACAGTTGCTGCTGCCAATTAACTGCTCCCCCCCCAAAAAAAACCTTCAGAAAAATGAAAGAAGCTGTTCTGCTGCCACAGCTAATGGTGAGTCCCCACCCATCCACTGAGAAACTATTGGAGAATTTATCCTCCTGCTGGAGAAATCAGGTGAAATAGTTCCTACCTCCCAATTTCTCTGCTCACAAATAGGGAGGAGAATTTCCAGAGGCTATTTGCAGACAGGTGTAAAGCAAAATGTCAAACAGTTGCCTAGACAATGTTCTTCCTCAGCCCACCCCTTGACAATTCCCAAGATGCAGTAGAAGAATATGAATGAGCATGCAGTTTGAGCTGAGTGGGTTTTGTAGATCTCTAGCATGGATAGGGAAGTGTCACTATGGCTCAACTACATCCTCTGTTAATTCATTGGAACCATGAATATGTAAATACATTCTATGTAAAATGCAGGGTATCTGACTGTGCAAGGAGACCTATGTGCACACAAGTTGTCCACTTCCAAAAGGTTTGGATGAACGTGTGGAAGTTGGACGAACACAGGTGTTTGCATGGACAGGGCTCTAACACCTCTGCATGTGAGGAAGAGCACACTGGTCATAGCTTTAAAAGCAGAAGGCAGATGAGCCAATCCATGAACATAAGTTGATTCCCCCCCCCAATGGCTTTTGATGGATTGAAGTAGCTTTTGTGCATGCTTCTTCAATGTTTATACCATTACTTTACACATCCAAAATCAGCTCTTATAGCTACAACATGGGCAAATATGAAAGCATTTACGAGGCTTGTTCAAAGTGCCAAATCAGGAAGTCGGTTTTAACCCACTGAAAATTGTGTGAATTAGCTCAAAAGAAAGGCCACTGTGCATTGGAGTGGATGGATTCTTGGATTTGGACGAGGAGTCCTGGGTTTGAGTCCACTGCTCAGCCTTGAAGCTCACTGGGTGACCTTGGTCCAGTTACACTCACTTGTCCCAGCCTACTTCACAGGGGCATTCGGAAAATGAAATGTGATTGCCCCATGAGGAAGAGCTATAGCTCAATGGCAGGGAACATGCTTTGCATGCAAGAGGTCCCAGGTCCAATCCCTGGCATCTCCAGAGAGGGCTCGGGAAAAACCCAGTACAAAACCTTAGAGAGCCACTACCAGTCAGTGTAGACAATACCAAGCTGGATGGACCCAACTGGGCTGACTCAGTATTCAGCCAGCTTCCTCTCTTCCTATGGATTCTGGAGCACTGCTTCCATTCAAAAAAGACAACACTTGGCTAGATGGTCTAATGAGGAGTGACCCATTATGGTAGGTAAGGGGAACCTTTGGCTGAACTATAACTCCCATCAGCCCCAGCAAGCTTAGCCAATAGCCAGGGATGATGGGATTTGTAGTTCAGTAAAACATCTGGAGTGCTAAAGGTTCTCCACAACTGAAGCATAAGGAGGTTTCGTAGGGGGCTCACCCAGGAGAAAATCCACTGTCCATACCCTTTGAACCTTTACAGCTGCAAATATCCGTTTGAATACCAAGCTGGATGGACCTGGGGAAAGGACCTTAGCTCAGTGGTAGAGCATCTGCTTTGCATGCAGAAGGTCCCAGGTTCAATCCCCAGCATTTCCAGATAGGACTGAGAAGGTCCCTTTGCTGAAACCCTGAAGAATTGCTGCCAGTCAGCGCAGACAATACTGACCTACATAGACCAATGGTCTGACTCAGTAAAGGCAGCATCCTGTGTTCCTATGAACATACAGTTTCTAAACTCTGACAGGTGCCATCCTGTGCTTTCCTGGAAAGCTAGCAAGGGAGAAGACTCTGCAACTTTGTTATACCACTATAGCATTCTACCTCCTCCAGTTATATGCCCACTTGCCCATTAATGCCATGCTCAAGCAACAAGCAGGAGCACCTATCAGAATAATATACAGTATCTTCTCTTCTTTTTTTGAACAGATAATTAAGTGACGTTGGGCAGATGCTCTACAGTTGCCTTTTCCAGCTCCTGCCCTTCCCAAGGGCAGCCACTGTACGTAATGTAAATTTTGCTAAAATGCCTCTATGCTATCCGCTGGCGAAGGAGAGCATCAGCCACCTGTTCTAATTGGGACACACAACATTATACCAGGCAGAAATGCCATGCAGTGAACAGGGAGGCCCTCACATACAGAGGGAGGGGGGCTGAAAGTAAAAGTACCAAGGCGAGAGGAGGGAGGGTCACTTTATGCTCTAATCCGAAATGCCTCACAGCACAGGTGCCCTTTAAATGTTCTCCCACCCATGTGGGAAATGTGGATCTGACATGGCTAAGAGAATGTTTAAGGACATCCATGCTCAGATGCAAAAGGGGTTTTAGGGCATTGAAATGCCAAGCTGTATGGCTTTTCACCAATAGTGGGTCCCCCCCATTCATGTCATAGAGAGCCTGGGGGGGGGAAGTATTAATGAACATCTGAGTTCATTAATAACTCTGGGGATAACGGGTCCTTCAGAAGGCCAGATGGTCACCTTAGGCTAGGAGAGATGAATGCTGTGAAAGGACATTTCTCATGAACTCCAAACAGCCAAATGTGAAGAGCACAGGAACCATAGCATGCAAATCACCGTCTGCCACCTGCTATGAACTACTTCCCCTTTTGTTCATTTTTCCCATCATTCATTTTACATCATAACACTGCATTAAACAAAACATCTCCCACCACAAAAAAAAAACAAAAAAACCCACAGAAATCCCCTGGAAACTATGCATATTCTGCATACTTACAGCTACAGATCTTTTTCATGAGAAGGCTTTGTGCTATCGTTGTTCCAGAAGAAGGAACAATCTTGCCAGGAGTTCTTCCTAGAATTCTTGCTAGATTTCTCACTAGACATGACACCATTCATGCAATTAGCAATTGTGCGGATGTATGGTTTTTTTTAAAGCAGGCATGGTGAGACTGGGCTGTAGGGACTTTAAGCCTTTGTCGGTCTTGTGGTCCCAATCCAAATGGGTCCTTCTGCACCTAGAGATGTGAAGGCCTGGAAAAAAAAAATTTTGGGTGGAGGGACATTTCTTTCCCATTATTTTTTCTTTTCTTTTCTGGACGTTCACATCTCTATCTGCACCTGAGATTTGCATTGGAAGGAAATCTCCCATTCAAGCCATTAGAAGCTTTGTTTCCAATACAAATAACAGGAATGGGGTATCTGATATAGATTGGGACTGTGGTGGGGAACAGAGGGTTAAAGCCCCACTGTCATTGCCACCGCCACCACCAGGGTCCAGATCTTGAGAAGCCCCCTCCTCCCAGAACTTGCTATTTCCTTTTTTTTAAAAACATACATGTCATTGCTTACCCCCTTATGTTTAAGCTTTAATCTGTTTCTAAAGCTTTTAAAAATGTTGGTTTAGTTTAAGATCATTATAAATTATTTGCATTTGCATTTAAATGAATTGCTTGTAATATTTACAATTCTTGAATTAATATTATTATTAACTAACAAAGGCAATAAAAACAGCTAAAAAGTTAAAAACACAGAAAACATCTCTCTCTCTCTCTCTCTCTCTCTCTCTCTCTCTGTGTGTGTGTGTGTGTGTGTGTGTGTGTGTGTGTGTGTGTGTGTGTGTGAAGTAGATATGCATGGCACAGACCCATTCATCCAGCTGTGAAGCCTTTTGGGAACAAAAATGTCTTCAGTTGCTTCTGGAAAGTGCTGATAATTAAATGGAATTCATGTCTCCTGTCACATGTTCTGTGTTCCCCTTAGAGCAGGGATGGGGAAGCTATGCCCCTCCAGATGTTGTTGGACTACAACCCCCATCATCCTCTACCATTGCCCATGCTGGCCATGGCTTCTAGGAGCTGGAGTCCAACAACATCCGGAGGGCTACGCAGAGCTTGGAAAAGTTACTTTTTTGAACTACAACTCCCAGCAGCCCAATCCTGTGGCCATGATGGCTGGGGCTGATGGGAGTTGTAGTTCAAAAAAGTAACTTTTCCAAGCTCTGGCTACAGGTCCCCCACCGCTGCCCTGGAGAACACCAGAGTAAATGCAGCAAACTGCCAAAAAGTGTGAAACGGCCCATGAGTGCTAGACCACGAATGTCTAGGCCAGGGATCTGAAACTCTTTTGTATAGGATCCAGTAGAGCACACGATTTGTAAGCAGAACGCTTCAGGTTCAAACCCTCACATCTCCAAGTAGATCTGGGGAAAAGCTCTGTTTAAACCCTCTGGGGAGCCACTGCTAGCCCGTGTGAACAATACTGAGCTAGATGGACCTATGGCATACGGTAGCTTCCTATATACGTGAAAGGTTGTCACATAGAGGAGGGCCATGATCTCTTCTTGATCGTCCCAGAGTGCAGGACATGGAATAATGGGCTCAAGCTACAGAAATCTGGATTTTGACTGAATATCAGGAAAAACTTCCTAACTATTAGAGCGGTACGACAATGGAACCAATGACCTAGGGACATAGTGGGCTCTCCAACCCTGGAGGCATTCAAGAGGCAGCTGGACAGCCACCTATTGGGTATGCTTTCAGTCAGATTCTCGCATTGAGCAGGGGGTTGGACACAATGGCCCTATAGGCCCCTTCCAACTCTATGATTCTATGATTCTATGTTCCGATGCAAGCGAGCCTCAGGTGCTCCACAGCAACTGAGTATGCTCAGCAGGTGACCCTGCAAGCGTCAGCTCATAGAGCCAGTTCTTAGAGGTCGGGGCCTTGAAGGTGGTCCTTGGAGTATAGGGCAAGCCAGGTATAATGGATTTGGAGGGAATGGGAGATTTGCCAATAAGGAAGCATTCAGTCTGGGGTGGGGGGAGGGAGTCCCACCCAGGAGTCCCACCCGGGAGTCCCACCCATCTTAGGAGCACCTTTCAACAATGGGCTCCTTCACATGTAACCAAATTAAAACACAAGTGAATGAGCATTTGTCTTCATCTACCTTTTCCCCCTTTAAGAGGAATTCCTGAAAGTCTTTGAAGGGAAAACTATCACCAGCAGGTTGGAAAGTATCATCATCATCATCATTATCTGCCCTTCACCAGGGCAGGTTACAGCAGTTTAAAATTCAGTATTAAAAATAATTGTGTGTGGCAGGGAGCACACAGTATCTGGCAGACAAAACAATCTCACAAAAAGGGGAAGTGCAGAAAACAATCACATCCAAAGGAGAAACCTACAAGTTTGCTTCGCTTTTCCGTAGCACGTTAATTGGTAAATATCACAAGATTCAAATGAACTTGTCTCAGAGAGAGCAACCTTTATCAAGAAATCTCTCTGCCCTCACTTAGTCTGCATTTCTGCTTCTCCTTGAAACCAGAGAAAATGAAATAAAAAATTATGTCACAATGTAGCAAAAGAAAGGGCGATCCTATGCATTATTAGTTGGGGCGAGCCACATTGAACATGAAAATGGAGTGCCTTCAAGTCGATTCCAACTTATGGCGACCCTGTGAATAGGGTTTTCTTGGTAAGGGATAGAGAGCCAGTGTGGTGTAGTGGTTAAGGTGCTGGACTACGACCTGGGAGGCCAGGGTTCAATTCCCCGCACAGCCATGAAGCTCACTGAGTGACCTTGGGCCAGTCACTGCCTCTCAGCCTCAGAGGAAGGCAATGGTAAACCCCCTCTGAATCCCGCTTACCATGAAAACTCTATTCATAGGGTCGCCATAAGTCGGAATTGACTTGAAGGCAGTACACAGTCACAGCGGTAAGGGGTATTCAGAGGGGGTTTACCATTGTCTTCCTCTGAGGCTGAGAAGCAATGACTAGCCCAAGGTCACCCAGTGAGCTTCATGGCTATGTGGGGATTCGAACCCTGGTCTCTCATAGTGGGACTTTATTCTGAGCAAACATGCATAGGATTGTGCTGTTGGGATACCCCTGAACATGGATGGAATGAAATCATTAATCACCAAAGCCTATTTTGTCAAAAAGAATTCTCTTTATTTACTTGAAAGGATTCCCATCCCCATGTTAGATACTTACTTACTATCTAACTGCATCTCAGAATAATCACCTTACAAAGAAAATCCTTTTTTATTATATATAGAGAGAGAATTCATAATCTGTATTGTACTGCATTTATTCTGGAGATTTAACAAGGAAAATCATTAAAGGCAACTACTACCATTCTCACACCGAAAAACTGAACTATTTAAGATGCCTCGGGATTTTTGTGATTTGCAATCGAAGGGGTTATTAGAAAGCCTAACCTAGTGATCCTGGTGATGTCAGATAGTCTTACTACAGACCGTCCTTTCGAATAAGAACATGCAAAGGAAACTATTAGGAACCTGACAAGGTTTGTTAACATGGGAATTTCAAGACACAAAAAGAGTACAGATTTCTCTCCCCACCCCCAGTTTAAACATGCATTCTATTTTTAAACTCCAGGAGACGAGGTGTGTTGTTACTACGTTTCTCATTAAAACATAGATCACAGAGCGGAATCCTTTAAGCTACTCCTCTACCTTCTCCATGTCAAAAACGGGATTGTAAGGCAGCAGTTGCTGCTGCTGCTTCCTGGTCTGCGATAAGCAGAGTCTCGCCTGTCAGAAGATCATCACCTCTTGTCGAGGTTTTGTCACTAAAGCCAATGGTTTGTTAATGCCACCTACCCTGTTTGCAGCTTCTGCCTTGATCCACGCCAGCAATAGTTCCAAACTGGAGACTCCACCATAAACCAGTGGGGGAGGGGAGAGGAAGAGAAAGCCCTGAACTTTCCCGAGTTCACAATAATATTCAAATCTGTGAACTTCTCTGTAACTCCGACCAGGCAGTTTCAAAAAGGAAATGTAGAAGTGACTAAATTAAGCTGTCAACTGTTGCTTTCCTCCGCCTCTCTCTTGAATGCGGAGACCATTTGTGGCTTTGCAGATGCCTCTAGCTCCTGCGACAATCAGGCCACCAGTTGTACTTGACCAAAGGAATAAGTCCTAGAATTTGGAACAGGCAGCCGTGTACAAAATGTGTAAATAATACACACAGTCCAAGAGGCTGGGAAAACGCAGAAGGCCAGCCCTCAGCAATGAAAGTTGGTGTCAGATTTCACCCAGCAGCTGGTGAGCTTCGCAATGTGCTGGCTGTGGTGCTGCGGAGCTGGAGAGAATCCCTTCTTGGCCAAACTGCTCACTCCTCAGATATCTCTGGAACCCGGAACGACACAGCACCTCAGCTGCGCCAAGTGTCTCAAACTTGCTGATCCCTTCACCGCTTAGCTCCACTTGCTCGTGCTGGATAGCTTTGTCTTAACAACTTCACTGTTTCCCCCCACCCCACCTCAAAGCAGCTTGGCCTGTTTTCCCCAACACTAATGGAAGTCTTCCCAACTCCATGCCTACCTGTGCAACCTATTTTCCTTTGGGTACCTGTTGATTTCCCAGAGCATCACAGCATATCTCAGATGGAGACCCCAGATGCCCAGACAAGGCCCTTGAGACACATTTGGAACACTGGGGAGATGCAAACCTAGTCTAGTGAAGCCCAGGCAGGATTCACTAGACCTTAGCACTAAAGGGCATTACAGAGCATGCAATGTCACGGTTTTCTCTATGAAAGAGGGGGTTAAGAATTAAACAGATATTCACATGGGACCCCCCCGGAAGGCTAAAAATCAGTATCGTCAGAGAGCAGCAAAACCATCAGTCCACCAGCAGAACAGCAGCAGCGTAATAACAGACTGCACCAATGTTATTTAGAGGTCAAGGCCAGGGATCCTCAGCCCTGCAGACCAAAGGTGGGCCTCCAAGACTCTCTATCAGCCCCTTAGGATTCTCTCCAATCCATGTCCCAGTTTCTTGCTTGAGTGCTTTTGCCTTTGGCTGAAATGTGCCCTTGAAGTGTGATGGTGCCTCTTGTTTGCCTGCAGAAGCAGCTTACCAAGTAGAGCAGAGCCAGCTTCCCATCAGATGTCTCACTTCTGCTTACGGGGGACAGTGGCACAGTGTGGGTGCATTGGTGGGAGTGCTGGATGAGGTCTTCCTATGTGCCCACATGGCCCCGACCTCCTCACCTCCTCGCCTCTGCCCCTCTCCCTCCCTGTAAGTGGCATTGACACACCTGCTGGGAGGCCAGGTGCACAGCACCATCTCTCCTACATGACTACTCCTTCTTGTCTAGATGGAGGATGGAGTGATGTGGGTGTGTGTATAGGAACTACTGACTTCTCTGTGGCTGGAGTGTAATCTGTTGTACATGGGTAAAAGTTGTATCTGCGGCTCTTAGGGAAGGGATTCAGCCCACATTTAAAGCCGAACCCATGGAATTTGCACTTACCGAAATAATGAGAATCAAAACACAGCCATCCTTCAAAATTCACACATCCAAATTTTGTGATGCAGTTCTCCAACCAAGCAGTATTTACAAAAATGCATGTATTAGTGTAAAGTGTGCATAAAAACGAATGTATTAGTGAAAATGACATACAAACGTGCCTTAGGAGAAACTGCTTGTAAGAATGTGTGCATTAGTCAAAATGCATACAAAATTTGCACTAAACTGCAGAAGAATTTTCATGAGGATATTTTTTTTAATTGTGAACTGCTGCAGAAATGTGGAGAACTGATATTACGATTGGGAAAATGAGAAACCAAGAGAACCAGGATTGACAGTTCCTTCCATCCCTGGTTGCTCCTCCCATGTTTGCCTCTGTCCCCACCCACTCTTTGTCTCGATCCACTCAGCAGTGGCATGGGTCCCCAAAAGGTCCCCCATGAAGGAATGTGGGTTTTCGGCTGAAAGGGGTTCCCCACCCCTGCTACAGATTAATCAAATTCAGGGGACTTCAAGGTGATGCCAAAATGAGCTTCAAGAGATAATCTGCTTGATCTCACCAGGGCAAAGAGTTCCATGGTCTAGGCACCATCAACAAAAAGGCCTTGTCATGTGACTTAGTATTCTGCTCCTCAGCCAACAGGGGCACAAAAAACAGAGCCTCTCTGGACAACTTTAATGTATGGGTTAAGGATCATTATGTTCTAATTTGCACATTAGACCAAGCGAATGTAGATCAGGTCAGTTTGCATCAAAATTGACAGAAACTGAATTCCGCAAGCATCCATACTGAGGATAGTATTTCATGCATTTAACATAGTGGGCTCTAGTTCACAAAACCTTATGCCACCGTGAATCTGTTAAACTTTAAGATGCCACAAGTCCCTTTTTAAAGAAGGCTTTTTTTAAAAAAAATTGAGGCACGATGGTAGCAGCAATGTAGCACAGCTGTTTATGCAAGCTCGTTTCCATTATTTCTTCTCAAAGAAAACCTTTTTGGAGCCAATCTAAATATCATACCACCATGTTGATGAAAAGCATTGCTCTGGGGCAATATGCGTCACATCAGGCATAATGTTTAAGGACGCAATCCTTGGCATACTTATGGACAGAAGGACACCATTGTTTCTTTTTTTTTTACTCATCTTGGAGGTGCCTGTGACGCCCTTCCCTGGCTCTCCCTGTCAGGTTCCTACCTGCTCGTGGTTACTGCCTGTCTCTAGGCACCACCAGGGACTCCACCAGTCCGGACTGTCCTTTTATATGGTTTCTCTCCCCGCTCTAGCACAGATCTCAACAGATCCCCCTGCTAGGCAGCACCACCAGTCACGTCCTATAACCAGTAGTCCCAGAGACTCTGCCTGAGTCTCTCTATCTGGTTACCTCTGTGACTGAGTGCTTAAGCTGTCCCCAATCCCTTTGATTTACTCAGACTGCTTGTGGTGTTATTCTCTTCACCACTGCCACCATATGTTTCCTTTCAGCCTTGGTATTTACCTTCCCTTCCCTTCTGGTCTGTGAAACCCCAGCCAAGGATCAGGCCTTTGGTAAACCAAATATATTTATTAAATAACAAAGATAACAAGATTTCTTTAAAAGGCACTTAAGCATATAGTTACATCTATTCCTGAGGTACTGGTCTTAGTATTAATCCGAACTCCACCCTCTCCTCTCAAAACCCACCAAAACAACCCTCTCAAGTCCACCAACGTCCACACCACATTCACCCAGATTTACCTGACATTCTTCCTTTTATACTCTCAGCCATTTTAAACATTCAGCCAATCATCCAGCATTCTACTGCCCATTCACTCCCCCTCCTCTTTCACTCCACTTACCATGTATCTTCTAAACAAACAGCACTTACCCTATTTACACTAATACAGGATCATCACATTTCCCCCCCCTTAAAACAACGGCAGAGTATTATTCCTGTTCCAGGATTTATACGTCGCGTTAACAATATAAACAAGTCTCTATGGGGAAAATGTCTTTCTTTGTTCCTCCGTCTGGTCACGTCACTGCAGTCCCAGCCACTTGCCTGGAAAGTCCATCGGCCAGTACATTGTCCTTGCCTTTTATGAACTGGAAGTCCACTTGATAGTCCTGTAGGGCCCAGGACCACCTCTGCAGCATAGTGTTATGGTTTTTCATAGTCTGCAACCATAACAAGTAGGGTTGCCAGGTTCATGGCCTGAGACTGATCCTGTATCTTTCGGAGAAGAGAAAGTCAGCCAACTGCAGGTGTTCTTACAACACTGTAATGAGAAAAACCACAAGGTGGGATTCTCCCTTCTCAATGAACAACTTTTAAAGATACAGAAGACCTCTTGGTTGCCAGGCCTGGTCTCCAACAGGTCTTCTGTATCTTTAAAAGTTGTGCAGGGAGAAGGGAGAATTCTACCTTGTGGTTTTTCTCATTACAATGTTGCAAGAACACCTGCACTAGGCTGACTTTCTCTTCTCCTAAAGATACAGGATCAGTCTCAGGTCATGAACCTGGCAACCCTAATAACAAGGCCCGATGATCCGTTGTTACCGTGAATCTTCGTCCCCACACGTATGGGCGCAACTTGTTCAGTCCCCACACGACCGCTAGGCACTCCTTCTGGACCGACGAATAGTTTTTCTCCCTCGGCGTCAGCTTGCGACTCAGATACGCCAATGGATGTCTGGTGCCTTCTCTCTCCTGCAGCAAGATGAATCCCAGCACGAGGTCTGACACATCTGTAGCCACGATGAATGGTTGCTCATAGTCTGGTGCTATTAATATGGGTCCTTGGCACAAGGCTTGCTTCAGTAGATCAAAAGCCTTCTGACATTCATCCGTCCATACCACACGCTCAGAACACGTCTTCTTGGTCAATTCATGCAAGGGGGTTGCTATTTCCCCAAATTTTCTCACAAACTTCCTATAAAAACCAGCCACACCCAGAAATGCCCTTACTTGTTTTTTGGTTAAGGGGACAGGCCACGCTTGTATTGCCTCCACCTTGCTCCATAAGGGGGTGATTTTCCCACTCCCCACCTTATGTCCTAAATAGGTTACTTCCTTTAGCCCAAACTGGCATTTCTTAGCTTTTATTGTGAGGCCTGCTTTTCTTAAGGCCTCTAATACTGTTGTCAGGTGTTGGACATGCTCAGGCACCGACTTGCTAAAAATGGCCACGTCATCGATATAGGCCACTGCAAAATCTGACATGCCTCGCAACACAGTATTGATTAGCCTCTGAAATGAACTTGGTGAGTTCCTTAGTCCCATGGGTAAGGTCACAAACTCATATAACCCATCTGGTGTACTGAAGGCAGTTTTGGCTCTGGATTGCTCGTCTAGTTCCATTTGCCAAAATCCTTTACAGAGGTCTAACGTAGAGATAATGGTTGCTGCCCCCAATAACTCTAACATAGCGTCTACCTTAGGCATAGGATACGCATCTGGGACCGTGATTTTATTGATTAGCCGATAATCAATGCAAAACCTTGTCGTTCCATCTTTTTTCGGAACCAGGACAATACTTGAGGCCCAGGGATTGATGGATTCCCTGATCACTCCTAATTCCAGCATATCTTCCACCTCCTTTTTGATCTCACTCAAAACTTTCCCATTCACACGGTATGGCATAGATCTGATTGGGGCATGATCTCCAGTATTAATGGAATGTTTGGCTATACTGGTTCGGCCAGGTTTATTACTAAAGAGATTCCCATAGTTTTTCAGAACTATCAGAATCTCTTCTTTTACTTCCTCCTTCACCTCTTCTGACCATTCCACTTCATCTACCCCTCCTTTGTCTTTGCTTTCCTGTACCAAATCTGGAAGTTCAGGCCCACTTCCCTCAGGGAATAAGGTAACTTGCAACACCTGTGCATCCCTGGTATGGTAAGGCTTTAACATATTTACATGAACCACTTTGTTTTTGTTTAATTGGTCTGTGGTAATTACATATGTCACTGTGTCAAGCCTTTCTCTGATGGTATATGGTCCTTCCCAGTTAGCCTGTAATTTGTCATGTTTCCTGGGTATGAACGCCATAACCATATCTCCCACATCATACACACGTTCCCTGGCTGTTCTGTCATACCAGTAACTTTGCTTCTGCTGTGCTTGACTCAAATTCTTTTTCACCACCTCCATCATTGATGTTAATTTATTGCGGAATTCCAATACAAAATCTACTACAGATGTTTTGTACTCTCCCAGAGTTCCTTCCCATGAATTTTTTAATAGTTCTAAAGGTCCCCTCACTTTTCTAGTGAACATCAGTTCAAAGGGTGAGAAGCCTGTTGACTCCTGAGGGACTTCTCTGTATGCAAATAAGAAGCATCCCAAACGTTCATCCCAGTCTTGTGGGTGATCTTGAACATAGCTTCTTTTTTTTTTTTTTTTTTTTTTCAATAATTTTTATTCAGATTTTCATAAAACATACAAGACAAAATCATAAAACATTCAAAGACAAAAAACAAAATCAAAAATAGTTAAACAAAAAGAAAAAAAGAAAAAAAAAAACAAAAATAAAAAATAAAGAGTAAAATATTGACTTCCCATTTGTCAAAGATCAAATCAGTTATAAGTCTATAATATATAACAATCCTGTCTCTTAAGTCATATTATAAAATCACTTTCCTCCAGTAGTTATCTTACTTAATCATCAAATCTCATAAACATTACTTTATTCTTTCCACAAAAAGTCAAAGAGAGGTTTCAATTCTTTAAGAAATATATCTATCAATTTTTTTTTCCAGATAAGCATATCGATTAATCCATCTCATTACTAATTATGATAATCTTATTGTCATAACCATAGTCAAAATAAACATTTCAATTAATCCATCACATCAGAATCTGTTAGGTTCAATAATTTCAGTAGCCATTGTTCTATTATCTCTATTAGTTCCATTTTCCATCTTCCATCTTCAGTAGTCTTGTTAAGTCCAGTAATTTCAATATCCAATCTTCCATTATCAGTATTCCATAATAATCTTGCTGTCAAAGCCATAGTCATATAGTAAGAGTCTGATGGGAATTACCTCTATCCCAAATATTTTCTTGCCATCCATTCTGAATAGGTTGCTGAAATACTGCTGTAAAATCATATCTCTGTTCTTTTTTTCAAAATGCACTGGGTCATCTCTTAAAAGTTTTTCCATTGTCACATGGCTGCAGTTAATTCCATAGATTTTCTCTATATTGGGCTCCATCACATCATTCCAGTCCAGAAGATTATCCATGCCATTGATAACTTTATCTCTAGAATCTTCATTCATTTCTTCAGAGATAACATTGAGTTCCAAACAATAGATTTTATTTCTAAAGTCCATAGACTCCAAATCTTGTTCCTGTTCCACGTTGGTTCCAATCTCCGGGATCTCCTCTCTCACAGGGACCCCTATTCCAGTCTCCAGGGTCTCCTCTCTCACAGGGACCCCTGTTCCAATCTCCGGGGTCTCCTCTCTCACAGGGACCCCTTCCAGGGTCACCTCTCTCACAGGGACCCTTATATCTTTAATCTCCTGCTTCATTTTACTCAATTCAATTTTCGTTATCTCAATCTCATCCATTATTTTCTGAAACATAGTTATTTCCAGATTTTCAGCCACTTTCTTAATTGCCATTTTAAAAGAAAAATATAGGAAAACCACTTCTTATTTCAGCAACAATTGGGTTAATACTCCAAACTTGGTGACATCACAGTATAAACAGTGCAGACAGCCTTATCTCTCCAATAGTTAAGTAAACAAAATGCAGTTCCCAGGATCGAAACAATTAATGGCAATCGTCAAGAAACAGATTCGTCAAAATAAAATAGACCAAAAAGAGAGTAGTCTCAAAACAGTATAATATTTTTCAAAATAAAAATCTGGAATAGAAATCCCTCTTCTGTGTATATCTTTAGAATGCAAATCCAGGACAGCTTTTTGCAACAAAAACAGAGATAAGCTATTAATTAGTGCGTAGCAGAGAGAAGTTATGGCTCCCCAGTGAGATGTCAAAAACTGATCAATCTGGCAAATCTCTTTTAAACAGCAACAATTTAAGTCAAGTAAAAGAAAAATATAGAAAGAAGGGTGCTTGCCTGTTAGTGCGTTCTCTCTTAGAAGATAAGATGAACGTTCGCTTTAACAGATAGAGCTTGCTGTTGAAAATCCGTCCCACCTTCGTCGGCTGGACCTCGTCCCATAAATTAATGAGATCTGGTCGTCCCAACAAAAATAGGCTTTGAGGTTAATCTCTTCGTTTCTCCCTACCCGGGAGAAGTTTAATCAGTCAAAAAAAAAAGAAAAAACTGACTGATATATCTGAATAAGCTTCTTTTGAGGCAGGAGCCCGTCTCAAAAGCAGGCACAGGCTAAGTCACCCTTCCCGGAAGTCAATCTTGAACATAGCTTCTGATCATGCCCTTCAAAACGCCATTGAATCTCTCTGTTAACCCATTAGTGGCGGGATGGTAAGTAGTGGTCTTTAGATGTTTTAGACCACAACATTTCCACATACATTGCATCACTTCTCCCATGAATACACTGCCTTGATCCGTCAGCACTTCATGAGGGAAACCCAGCCTCATAAAGATTTTTAATAAAGCCTCTGCCACTACAGGGGCTTCTACAGATCTCAGTGCTTCTGCGTCTGGGTACCTGGTGGCAAAATCCACCACCACCACTAGATATTTCTTGCCATGCGTTGTGGGTTTGGAAAAAGGGCCCACCAAATCTATTCCCACTCTATAAAAGGGTTGTCCAATTATAGGAAGGGGCTTTAAGGGTGCCTTAGTCTTTACTCCACTTTTTCCCACCTTTTGGCATATTCCACAAGATAGACAATGTTGTTTTACATCTTTGGAGATGTTTGGCCAATAATAGTGTGCAGCCAATCTCCTCTTGGTCTTTTTTATTCCCAGATGTCCTGCACATGGGACATCGTGGGCTACCTCTAGCAATCTGGTTCTGTATTTGCTAGGTACTATCAATTGCTTCACTGGTTCACATTCATCCTTTCTCTCAGCAGGCATCCACAGTCTATATAAAATCCCATTCTCACACACAACTTGATTCCTCAGTTTGTCAGTGAAAGGAATCTGTTGGGTCAGGGCTTGTTCCTTTATTTGATTCAAACTGGTATCCTTATTCAGTTCTTCTCTGAAATGCTCTGTCTCTTCCCCAGAGACCAGCTGATACAGTTTGTCTCCTTCAGCAGGCCTGCTAGTGGTTGTCATGGCGACCTGAGGCTCGCTAACAGTTTCCACCCTGTTTGCTTCAGCCCCCCTTAACATGGCTTCTTTTTCTCTGCCAAGTTGCTGTCTGGTCACCACATATATTTTCCCTTGGGCTCCCATAACATCTCTTCCCAATATCACTGTTTTTTGTTGTTGGGCATTAATGCCTACTTTATATCTGCCCTGTCGGCCTCTCCACACCATTTTCACCAGGGCCACAGGCAAGCTTTCTGGTTGACCCCTCACTCCTTGGATAGTCACTGTTTCCTGAGGTAATATTTCTTCAGATTTTATTAAATCTGGCCTCAGTAATGTCTGAGCGGCACCAGTATCAAGCAATGCCCAATAATTTGCCCCTTGTACACTCACTTCCTCTCTCAGACTTGAATCAAGGCCTGTTACGTCTGTCCAGTTTATCTGGCAAAACTGAACCTTTTTCACTGTTTCTAAAGCCTTGGGCTCTGTTTTCACTGCCCTTGTCTGAGCAGGATTACTAATGGGGTTGGCAACCTCACATTGAAAATGTAGGTGCCCTGGTAAATGTGGTAACATTTGTAGCATAATTTCTCCTCTGTTTTAGGGTACACAGATCCACTCTGGGGTGTCCTGTGCCCTTCAGATTTTAATGGAGGACTCACTCGCTGTGGTATCACATCCCTTCTGCCAGCATTATATGGTCTGGGTTTAAAATCTCTTAATATTTTCCCCACCCAGCCAGTTCTATTGGAGGCGAAGTGATCCGCCATCTCTGCGGCCTCCTGCACAGATGTAGGGGAACGGTCTTTGACCAGGAGCCTTATTTCTGGTGGTAACTGATGGTATAATCGATCCAGTATCATGAGGCTTTTCACCTCTTCCACTGACTGAGCTTTGGCACTACTCATCCACTTTCCAAATATATCCATCAATTTTGCTCCCAGTTCCACAAAAGACCTCCCTGCTTGGATCTGACAGCTTCTGAAAAGCTTTCTAAAGTAGTCAGGTCCCAGTCTGAACCTTTTGTATACTGCCTCTTTAAACTCAGCATAGGTGATGGGCTTGTCTGAGGGGAAATATTGGTATACCTCAGCCAATTTCCCTTTAATCAGGTTTGATAAATACTGCATGTATTTATCTTCAGGTAGCCCCCACAACTGAGCTGCCTTTTCAAAGGTTGTGAGATAAATTTGAGGATCTTGACCAGGCTCATAGACAGCAAAGTCCTTTGGAGTAATTTTTATTTTTGCTCCATCTCTGTCTTTCCTTGTCTCATCAGAATGAAACTTCTCTCTTTCAAATTTTAACTTTTCTACCTGTAATTCTGCATCCACTCTCATTCTCTCAAATTCCAACTCCCTCTGTTTTTCCTTCTCTGCACCTTCCATCCTCAATCTCTCAGTTTCCATCTTCAACTTCTCAATTTCTAACTCTCACTGTTTCTCTTTCCCATCAGCTTCCATCCTCAATCTCTCAGCTTCCAACTCCCTCTGCTTATCTTTTTCCTCAGTCTCCCTCCTCAACTTCTCTCTCAAATACTCTATATAAGTGGGATTGCTTAAGTATCCTTCTGGGATCTCTTCCCTGACAGGTTGTTTTTGCTGGGCAGTTGCAAATCCTATAAGTGCTACCCTCAATTCATCTACCCCTTTACCCTCATGAGGTAAATTGAATGTTATGCACTTCTCCACCAGCTCCTCTCTTTTCATTTTTATATATTCAGCCATGGTGTTTGAGTTCACTCACTCTTTGCCACACACTCTTTGCCAGTCACTCTCACAAGTAATCTTGTTTTGTTATTTCTGTTTGCCACACCACTGGTAGGGATTCTCTAGTATTCGTATCTCACTGCTACAGCCAACACCTGTGACGTAGTTTCCTTTGTCACCACGTGTCTTTGGGACTCTCTTTGGTTCGTATCTGGATTCTCTGTTGTTCGTATCCCACCTCTACCACCACATGTGACGCCCTTCCCTGGCTCTCCCTGTCAGGTTCCTACCTGCTCGTGGTTACTGCCTGTCTCTAGGCACCACCAGTGACTCCACCAGTCCGGACTGTCCTTTTATATGGTTTCTCTCCCTGCTCTAGCACAGATCTCAACAGATCCCCCTGCTAGGCAGCACCACCAGTCACGTCCTATAACCAGTAGTCCTAGAGACTCTGCCTGAGTCTCTCTATCTGGTTACCTCTGTGACTGAGTGCTAAAGCTGTCCCAATCCCTTTGATTTACTCAGACTGCTTGTGGTGTTATTCTCTTCACCGCTGCCACCATTTGTTTCCCTTCAGCCTTGGTATTTACCTTACCCTCCCTTCTGGTCTGTGAAACCCCAGCCAAGGATCAGGCCTTTGGTAAACCAAATATATTTATTAAATAGCAAAGATAACAAGATTTCTTTAAAAGGCACTTAAGCATATGGTTACATCTATTCCTGAGGTACTGGTCTTAGTATTAAGCCGAACTCCACCCTCTCCTCTCAAAACCCACCAAAACAACCCTCTCAAGTCCACCAACGTCCACACCACATTCACCCAGATTTACCTGACATTCTTCCTTTTATACTCTCAGCCATTTTAAACATTCAGCCAATCATCCAGCATTCTACTGCCCATTCACTCCCCCTCCTCTTTCACTCCACTTACCATGTATCTTCTAAACAAACAGCACTTACCCTATTTACACTAATACAGGATCATCACAGTGCCCTTTAAGCTCCTAGCATAGGTACCATTTTGTGCCCTATACTGAAAGAAATCAATCAGTGACCAAAATGCTAGTGCAGCCAATTCCATTACTCATTAAACATTCACACTGGCCACTTCAAGATGTTTTTCAAGAATGGCACCTCTCTTCATCAGTCAGAGACTCCTGAAACTGATTCGTGCCTATATCGCCTCCAATCTAGAGCAGCAAATTCAGCTATTTTCTTAGCGTCCTCCTACCAGCAGCCATTGATTGCTGTTATTCAGCTGGTTCATTAAGAAATTAATGGGGTCTTTTTTCTTTTGAACTATATTGAGATAATAATCCATTGAATAGATAAAAAGATTAGCAAATTATATGGTTATTGCAGCAAGATTAGCATACACAAAACAGTGGAAGTCTTAAAACCTACCTTCATTAAAAGAGTAGCTGAATAAAATTTGGAAGGTAGCCATTATGGTGAAAGGCCGTAGCTCAGTGGTAGAGCATCTGCTTTGCATACAGAAGGTCCCAAGTTCAATCCTTGGCATCTCCATATGGGGGGGGGAGATCCCTGCCTGCCTGAAATCTTGGAGAGTTGCTGCCAATCAGTGTAGACAGTACTAAGCAGGGCTGTGCAGTCAGAGTTGGAGTCGTGGAGTCAGAAGCAATTTTGGGTGGAGTCGGAGTCAGAGTCGGAAAAAATGTACTGACTCTGGCTTCAAAATAAAATTAATATATTAATATTAATATTATTGTATTAATATTAATAAATTAATATACATTTGCCATTTATGAAGGAGTCGGAGTTGGGGTTGGACAGTAGAAAAATAGAGGAGTTGGAGTCGGAGTCGAAGGTTTGATGTAACGACTCCACAGCCCTGGTACTAAGCTAGGTGGACTCATGGTCTGACATAGTGGAGGCAGCTTCCTCTGCTCAACTCATTGCACAAGAAACAAGCAGAAAAGACAGAGGTGGAATAGTTTCAAAGTTAGCTAGAATCATAGAACAGTAGAGTTGGAAAGGGCCTATAAGGCTATCTAGTCCAACTGCCTGCTCGATGCAGGAATTCAAGTTAAAGCATACCTGACAGGTGGCTATTCAGCTGCCTCTTGAATGCCTCCACTGTTGGAGAGCCCACCACTTCCCAAGGTAAGTGGTTCTATTGTTGTACTGCTCTAAAAGTTAGGAAGTTTTTTCCAGATGTTCAGCTGAAATCCAGTTACTGAATATTGCAAAGACAACTCCTATCATTTTTTATTGTTTTGAACTTGAAAATACATCAGTATATAAAACACGTTATCGGGATATGAAAGTGTCGGTCATAGAAATGTAATGAATTGCTGTTTTGTTGCCTATGGGTTGTATCCAATGCTGCATGTGTGTGAGGAACAGGGGGCCCCCATCACTCAGTGAGACTTCCCTCCCCCTGTAGCCCTCTGTCCATCCTCAAAATCTGCTCCAAAGGTTTGGAGGACCCTTTGGAGAAGATTTTGGAGGTGCAAGGGGGGCTGCAGAGGGGAGGAGAGGAAGGGGACATAACACTGGATTCCGCCCTAGGCATCTGAGTTATGAAAAACAAAATGCAAATTTAACAAGTAAAAAAAAAGGGATAATTGGGCCCAAGTGTTATGATTAGGGGGATTTTGATGTTTAAACGCTAGATATCCCAGCAGATTTGTTTCATTGCAACTGTGGGGAGGGGAGAAAAACAGTTCAAGGAGAATTTTATATAAATAGTTTACACAGCTTCTAGACATTTGCGATATTATGTAAGTCAACAGAAATTCTGTTGCTCCCCTTGCTCATTTTATACACAACTTTCCCCCTTTCCAACTGACAGTCTTCCCTTTGGAGTGAGTCTGGCATGACTGCCAGAATGTATTTATTCCTGTTGCAGTTTCTCACAGTGAAAACACCCACTGAGGAAGGATTGAATTAACTGTTCGTTTCAGGAAGTCTATTCTAGCCAAGTCCTTGAGTTCACCTGCTCTGTTTTTATTCTTTTTAAACATAACTATGAAACACTGCTTAATGATCTTTCAATTTCTCACTGAAAGCACTTGTATGATAGTGAGGGGAAAACAGGAAAGGGCTCCTAGCCATGGCAAGAGTACATGCCTCAAAAGCAGGCAGGCAGGCAGGCCTGCTTTGATCCTCAGCATCTCCAGTAGGGATGGAATGATCTGTCAGTTTCAGTTCTCTCTGTTGGAAAGATATCAGTTTCAGTTCTCTGGGTTTCTCCTTTTTCCAATCTTAAATTTAGTTCTCCACCTATCTGCAGCAACTTGCTATTTTTTAAAAAAAATCCTCATGAAAATTCTCCAGCTTTTTAGTGCAAACTTGTCCTAATAAACACATTTTTGCATGCAAGCAATTTCTCCTAATAGAATGCATGTTTGTATGTTATTTTTCACAAACATACTCATTTTACACACACTTTGCCCTCATATATACATTTTTGTATGCATTGTTTGCTTAGAGAAATGCATTGCAAAATTCAGACAAGTGCAAATTTCGAACAATGGCTGCATTTCAGTCCTCATATTGTTTGGAAAGTGTGAATATGATACATTTGGCTTTAAATGTGAACTGAATTGAATTTCTCCCCCATCTCTGGTAGCAAGGTAGGGAAACCATCTCTGGCCAAGTCCTGCAGAGCTGCTGCTAATACCAGGCTACATGGATCAATGGTGTCAGGTCCTAGCCAAGGGAGCCCTCATCGGGGGAATCCTCATCAGAGGAAGACCTGGAGGCTCTGGTCTTGGACCCAGCCATGGGTCAGGCTCCATCTCATGCTGAGGAAGTAGGGTCCTGTGACAAGGCCAAGGAAAGGCCATCTGCACCCAGAGCAAGTTCAGCCTCTGACAGTGAGACTGAACAGATTCCAGGTCCATGGGGGAGGCGTTGCCTCAAACACCAGCTGAAGAGCTGTCCCATCTAGAGGAGCGCCCGACTGTAGGCCCAGACTCCTTGGGGAAAAAGGACTGGCTGAAGAGGATTTATAGGAGTCAGCTGAGGTTTGGGATGTGGTTCAAGCAGCTCCAGCTCAAAGACTCCAGTGTTAGACTGGAAGGGCTGCTGAAACAATGGCTATGCCAGCCTTTCCCAACCTTTGGGCCCCCAGATGTTGCTGGACTACAGTTCCCATCATTCCTGACCATTGACCATGCTGGCTGGGGCTGATGGGAGATGTAGCCCAGCAACATCTGGGGACTGGGCTTGTCTATACAACTACTTCTGTACCTGACCTGCCTGCTGATTTTCTGTTGACTCCAGACCTGACCTTGGACTACCCTGGACCTGTCTCTTGTCTTGCCTTTCACCTGTTTTGCCCATGGACTGCTTGGATCTTAACCTTAGGTTGCTCTCACTTTGCTTCTTGCCAGACCCCTTTGTTGTGGTGGTCTCTGTTAGGACTCTGACTTTGGACTGGCCCTGGATACTGCCTTGGTGTTACCCTCAGCTGTATTATTGCTGAGACGTCTCTTGCCTCCTTAGGAGCCTGGTGAAAACAGGACCAATGATCTGACCTAGCCCCCAAAGAAGGAAGCTTCATGAGTCCATAGAGCCTTCTAATGTTAGGGCAAGGGATGGGCTAAGCAATCAATTCTGTCCTGTTTGAGCCTTGCTGGCACTCAGTCATAGGTTCCTTCTATCTCATTTTGTCTTGCCCAGTGATATATTTGTTCTGGTCTGAAGGGGACATCTGTATTAATTTTGTGCAAATGAAATCCTTGATATTTGCAGACATTCATGTGCTTCTAAATTATATTCTAATAGTATGAGGGTTAACAGGAGGACAACAAAAGTGGACTTTGTGAGGCCTTTTGGTTGCTAAGAAACTCATACCTTGAGCCTGGAAAGATAAATACTCATCATCTACTACTCAATGGACTGAGAACCCACTGCTCTGGCTACATCTGAACATTCTTCATATAGATGTCAATTTTGAGTGGATACCTATTTGGACAGCAGAAGGGATTATATTAATTTATATGCTTACCCACCAGTACACACATCCTGAGTTATGGTATTTATCATGTAAATGGATGGTGGATTGTTGTCATTATTAGCGTTCATATGTTTTCTTGAGTTTTTTGTATCTTCAATATTTATTTATTTATTTTAATTCATTTTTCTTTGTTTTGTTTTTCTTTGCTTTTATTGTTAAATTTGCAAATAAAAAAATCAATTTAGAAATCAGAATGCAGGAAAAGTCCACTGTATGCATTTTGTGTGTGACATTTACACAAAAGACAGACTTTTAAAAGTAGAATTAGAGGTGGGTGCAACTGTCAATTTTTGTTTCTCTCATTTTTCCACATTTCTACATCAGTTTGTGAATTCTTTTTTTTTTTAAAAGTCATCATGAAAATTCGTCAGCATTGTAGTGCAAACGTCTAATATATACCTTTTTGTACACAAGTTTGCCTAATATAAACAATTTTGCAAGCAATTTTCCCTACTATAAGGCATTTTGTGTATTGTTTTCATTACTATATGCATTTTATGTATATTTAATATATGCATTTTTGTACACATTATTTGGTTGGAGGCCTGCACTGAAAAATTTGGAGATGTGCAAATTTCAAAGGATACGTGTATCTCGGTTCATGTATTGTTTCAGAAAGCGTGAATTAGGTGGGTTCACCTTTAAATGTGAACTGAGTTGAATTTCTCCCCCATCCCTGGATAACATACATATTTTTCAATGCATTCATCCATAAAATGCACATGTTGTATGTGTCTTTTTCATAAAATTATATTTGTGTGAATTTTCTGCACACCAAGAATGCACTGTAAAATCCAGAGAAATGCACAGAGTTGCATTCTAATCTGTAAGCAAATTCAGGAGAAGCAGCTGGGGTCAATCTGCAAAAACCAGACCAAATGAATACCCATCCCTAGTTAGGACAATATTAGCGCAGAGGTTACAAATGCAATCTCCCAGCTGTAGTTAAAAGAGTGAAGGGTACTGTAGGAAATGTGTTCTTTACCTAAAGTAAACTGCCCCCCCCATCTTATTTCTACTCACATAAAGGATATTATTTTAACCTTAACTGAGATTAAAATGCTAACCAAGTTCCCTCTTAATCATGGTTTGTTAATCAACTTTAAACCCTGCTCTCAAATCATAAGTAAGCAGAGACTGAATCCTGAAAGGATGTCTGCCTAGGAACAGATTTCCTCTGGAGCTGGTGAGCTCTCCTTTGCTGGAAGCATTTGAGTAGAGATTGGTAGCCATCTATCAGATATGCTACAGGTCAGCAGTAGGATATTTCTAGCCCAGCCTTTCCCAACCAGTGTGCCTCCAGATGTTGTTGGACCACAACTCCCACCTTTCCTGACCATTGGCAATGCTGGCTGAGGCTGATGGGAGTTGTGGTCCAACAACATCTGGAGGCACACTGGTTGGGAAAGGCTGCTCTAGCCTGTGTGCCTAATTAGGCTTGCTAGGCCTCCCCATTTGACCCACAAGACCATTTCAGCAAAACCATGTCCACCTGCCTCTACACCTGATATCATATAGGATATCAGGTGGGAGGGGGCAGATATAGACACAGGTTTGTGTCTATGTCACCAAAAGGGTCTGTCTATAAACCAAAAGCAGGTTTGAAGGTACTGTTGATTAGCGAACCCTGCAAATTTCTAAAATGGGGGGCCTCACAAGTGCCAGTGATCAGCTGATTGCTGGCGCTGGCAAAGCACAGAGCTGTGCTTTTACCCACAAGCAAAAACAGGTCAATTGATGTCATTGTGATGTCAGGTGACTAATAGGCTCATCAGCAGGATCTAGTTCCATACCCCTGCTTTAGTTGCATTCTGCATTGAGCAGTGGGTTAAGATAGATTGTTTCTAAGATCCCTTTCAGAAATTTTAGAACCATAATTCTGTCTTCCAACTTTTACATAATCCATAGCATCTGAATAGTGTCCTAGCTTTGGATGGTTGCATTTCCAGTACATTTCTCATTGGCCTTTTTTGTACTTCTGTTTCTACAAAGCATAATGTGATGTTCCTGCTTATATTGTAAATATGGTAAGTGCTGTTTATATAGAAGACATATGGTAAGTGGAGTGAAAGAGGAGGGGGGAGTACATGAGCAGTAGAATGCTGGATGATTGGCTGAGTGTTTGAATGGCTGGGAGTATAAATGGAAGAATGACAGTCGAATCTGGGAGGTTGTGGTGTTGAGAAGGTGTTTGGAAGAGGTGAGTTGAGGAGGTGAGTTGAGGAGGTGAGTTGAGGAGGTGAGTTGAGGAGGTGAGTTGAGGAGGTGAGTTGAGGAGGTGAGTTGAGGAGGTGAGTTGAGGAGGTGAGTTGAGGAGGTGAGTTGAGGAGGTGGATGGTGGTTGGTGTTGTTGTTGAGAATGAGTCAGAGTCAGAGTTCTGAGGCAATTAGTAAGAAGTAAAGTACATAACAGAATATAGATGAAACCATACGCTTGTGAAACATTTTAAAAGTAATCTTGTTATTTCTAATTCTTAATAAATATATTACTTGGTTAAACATAAGCCTGATTTCTTCAGCTGGGAAACACATACCAGGGGGGAATAGCAAGTAACCAAGGCTGAACAGTTCTATTGAATGGTGGCAGCAGCGGATCGGAGGAAAGTGTATCCAGTCCCACAGAAAAACCCAGGGCTGTATGCTTCAGTGCAAGAGGCTGCAGGGGGGTTTGGGAATTACCTATACCCATAGACACAAGGTATCGAGATAGCCTGGCAGGGACTAAGACACAGTCTAAAGGTTATAAGAGATACAGATTGTGGGGTAGTAAGGCCTAGCAGGGGGATTTGTTGAAATCTGTGCTAGAGCTGTAAAGGGTAAGAAGAAAACCTGACGTTCCTGTCTGCTGGTAGCCACAAGTGAGAGCTTCACTGGTGGTGCTGGGGAAGGACATCACACATGTCATCTTAAAAACTATGCTGCTTTAGCTTCTCCCTCCCCCATACTCACATTTACCACTGCCACGGTGACTCTACTGTTTTGAGCTGGACCTCTTTCACAAGCAATTGTGTGCAGGAAACTTTATGAAGCCTCCCCCTCAAAGTGATTACCTAAAGCCCTGGGCTGTTCAAGACTAGGCAGAATCGGACAAACCGCCTTTGCAAACTGTAGCTTGTACCTGCCGATTGTATGTTAGAGAGATAATGATTTAAAGCAGTTGACAAAAGTAGTCTTTAAATAGTGTTTACTGTTGTTCAGCCACCTTCATTGTTTCCTTTTGGTTTTCTTACAAGTCTTGTTCTTTTCATTGTGCCATTCTTGTCTGTTGGGGGGGATGAAATCCTGTAAATGTAATGCAGTGGTTTGGAGTACTTATTTTCATCCACAATTAGCATTCTCTATTCATAGCATTACCTACACAAAGAAAGAAAAAGAGAAGCAAAGAGATAACAGCACAATATGCAAAAGCAGATGTGGCGATGGGAAGCACGCTACAGCAATGTCTCTGCTGTTCCGCCAGTGCTTTCTTTCAATGCAGTTCCAGCTGGATTTCCCTAGGATTTCAGGTAGGGCCATAGCTTAATGGTAGAGCATCTGCCTTGCATGCAGAAGATCTCAGGCTTAATCCCTGGCATCTCCAGACAGGGCTGGGAGAGGCTCCTGCCTGAAACCCTGGAGTATTGTCAGTGCAGACATTACAGAGGTGGATGGACTAAAGATCTGAGTCCGTATAAGGCAGTTTTCTATGCTCCTAACCAGGGCACAAGCCAGGAAGTCCTTCTGTGCCTTTAAATGCACTGCATAATTGAAAGAGAGCCAGTGTGGTGTAGTGGTTAAGGCGCTGGACTACGACCCAGGAGACCGGGGTTCGAATCCCCACATAGCCATGAAGCTCCCTGGGTGACCTTGGGCCAGTCACTGCCTCTCAGCCTCACAGGAAGGCAATGGTAAAACCACCTCTGAATACTGTTTACCATGAAAACCCTATTCATAGGGTCGCCATGAGTCGGGATCGACTTGAAGGCAGTCCATTTCCTTTTCAAGCATGATTGCACGGGAGTAAATCCCACTGAATTCAATAAGCATGCAAATGAATCAAACCTGCCCTCCCATCACCTCCCTTTTGCCTCTTCCCTCCCGCTTCCTTCACCCCTCCTTCTGCTCCCCTGTCCCCCCTTCCTCCTTCCCTCGACTCTCCCCTCCCACCATGGTCATGAAAAAAGCTACATGCTGTAATTCATCAGTCACAAAACAAAACAGGTAAAGAAAACATTTCATTAAGAAAGGTATAATAAATTGAAACAATACCCTTATAATTCATAATAAGCTGCAACAATAGAATACAAAAACATAATCACAATAACAGCAAGAATGACTCACTTCCAGAATTACATTTTGGTCCAAAGAAAAGCCCCTAAACAACACCCCACAGTGAAGTGGATCTCTAACATCTTTAGATAGCAGCAACTTTTATAGCCGCCGCCAGTCAGGGCCCCACCCTCCCAAGCCAGGCGGAAAGAGGCCAGCAAGAAGGGAGAATGTCTCGTAGCACTCACAGTCAAGGTGGTCTTTCAAGATGAACCTATCAAGTTCACACTTTGCAAAACAATGTGAGTACTGAAACACAGCCATCCTTCAAAATTTGCACTTACTCGAATTTTGCAATGCAGTTTGCCAGCCAAACATTAAAAATGAACGTATGAGGGAAAATAACGTACAAAACGCATTATATGTTGAGAAATGGCTTGCAAAAATGTGTACATAGGTCAAAACTGCCTACAAAAATGTGTTTACTAGGAGCAATTTGCACTAAAATGCTGGAAAATTTAATGAGGCGGTTTTTTTAAACATTAGCCAATTGCTGCAGAAATGTGAACTGAATTACAGATTGGAAAATTGAGAAACTGAGAGAACTGAAACTGACAGATCTTTCCATCCTACTCTGAATATCAGTTGTTCAGAATCACAAGTGGGGAGAAGACTGTTGCTCTCCGGTCCTACTTGTGGGCTTCCCATAGACCTCAGGTTGGCCACTGTGAGAACAGGATGCTAGATTCAGCTGGCCTTTGGCATGATCCAGCAGGGATCTTCTCAGTGTTAGGACTGGACTATGGGCAACACTCTGGGATGAACTAGGAGCCAGCCAGTAGGACAAACAGGGAGGCTGGGTTGAAAACAAAGCCAAGCATCAGGACCAAAGAATACTAAAGCTCCAGTAAAACACTGCGTCTCAGGAAGACCTTTTTACTCAAACAAGGCTTAACTGCAACTGGAAGCCATCTTTTACTTCATCTTGTCCAGGAGGATCCAATGGGTGGGCAGCATCACTCCTGGGCCAGAAAGTACTTCACTAAGAAGCTACCACCTACAGTTCAATGGATTACCACACAGGGGAGCTGCACACAGATCCAGCAACTGCTGATGTTTGGGGAGGAAGTCGATGGTTTGGACTGATTTGTACGGTCTTACAAACTGTTCAATGAACTGTTAAAGCCATTCATTTTAAAGACTGCTGTTGTGATGGTTATGTTTAAATGTAGGTGCTCCTGAGGAATAAACCCCTTCAAAACACATTTTTGTGCGGGAGGGGGACTGGCATAGTACAGTGGAGAAACTGACTGGGAGAAGTTGTGGCTGCATCATTTGACAATTCACCTTTGAGTTTAAAGGAACTGGTGGTGCATTCTTCTCACAGTGAGTCACGGTGGAAGGAAAAACATAGGCATAAACCGTGGCATTTATTCCACCATTCCTTTTCAGTGAGGCATGCTTGCTTTTCCCACTTCTGAAAACCCTGCCAGGCACCGTCTCTACATTAAGACTGCTAATTATTGCACAGATGATAGGAGTTTGGCATGGGCTGCTTTTCAAATCCCTGCAGTGCTGTGACATGACAAGTTGCACATGCTTACTGAAATCCCTACCCATTCACAGCTACAAGGCCTCAATAAGGAGATATCACATAACTTTAGAGCATCATAGAGTTGGATAGGAGCAGTCATCTAGTCCAACCCCTAGTTGATGCAGGGGAACTGCTTCTAGAGCATCCTTAATAAGCAACCATCCAACCTCTTCTTAAACACTAATGATGGAAAGATCACTCCTTTCTGGAGTAGTCCATTCCAAGGCTGAATAGCTTGCACTGTCAGGAATTTCTTCTTTAATATTTAATCTAAATACCTTTCTTGTCATTTGAACCAGTTGGTTCAGGTCCTACCCTCTGGAGCCAAAGAAAGCAGCTGAACAGCGGTGACAGCAAGCCCTGGTGGGATCAGCTGCACTAGCACAGCCAATCCCTGCCCAAAGCTGGGCTTGCTGGAAACACCAACCAGCTGATCAGCAGTGACAGCAAGCCCTGGTGCGATGGGCTGCACTATGAAGTTCCCAACTGGGAACTCTGTAGCGCAGTTGATCTGTGCCCAAAGCAGGTTTGCTTAATGTATTCCTTTGGATTGTTGGCTTTAATGCAAGCCAGCCATACAAAAGATATTTCTCAGGAGGCCTGGCTGGACCCAAACCCACAAAGAAAAAATATTCCTTTGCATTGTCAGCTTGAATTGATGCCAACAATGCAAAGATTCTTCCCCTGAAGGCATGTCTTGAGCCACACCCACAAAGGAAGCATTCACTTTGGATCACCTGATGTCATTTGGGCATCAGGTGGCTGACAGATGGGCAGCCCCACCCACCTATCGAAATGGCGCACAGGGTGTGTGGAGGTCAGAATCTGACTCAGTGGCTGGATCCTGTTTCCAACCCCTAGAGTTAAGGGTTCTTTACAGAAACACACGTTCTCCACAACAACCATGTGAGGTAGGTGACTGACCCAATGATGGTGACTAATCCAAAGACATGCACCAAACTTCATGGCTTCAGGGGGGTTTGACCGCTGGTCTCCTCAGAGGCCTAATCCAAGACTGTAACCACTATGCGACACTGGCTCCTAGATAGCAGAATGATCTCTGCATTGACCTGGAATAACCCTACAGCCATAGGTCACACAGTGAAATTCTGCTTTGGAATTAAGTGTTGTGGCACCCCTAGAAGAATCAGTTTTGAGTTCTAAGGGGTTTTGTTCATTGGTTTATTCGTTTGCAATGGGGAAAATCTTGCTTTGGGACAATAATTGGTGTTCTCCCAGAGAAAACTTCTGAGAGCCTACAGTACTAGTAACATGGCATTAGGGATAGGGAGAAATTCTTTTTGGTTCTCATTGAAAGACGAACCTACCTAATTCACACTTTCCAAAACGATATACAAACCAAAACCCAGCCATCCTTCAAAATTTGAACTTTTCCGAATTTTGCAGTGCAGTTCTCCAGCCAAGTGATGTGTACAAAACACATATATTAGAGTAAAGCTGGGATAAAATGCATATATTCGTGAAAATAACATCAAATGTATTATATTAGGGGATAGTGTTTTGCAAAAATGTGTATATTAGGTAAAATTGCACACAAATGTGCATATTTAGAGAAGAGAGCTAATGAGTTTTCATGAGGATTCTTTCTTTTAAAAAATGTACAAATTATGTGGAAATGTTGAGAACTGAAATTAAGGTTGGGGGAAATGAGAAACTGAGAGAAATCAAAATTGACAGACCCCCCCCCTTCATGACATATATAGTTTAGAAATATAGATATATTTAAATGCTAGCTTTTCTGATCGCCTGACTTTTCTCTACACTGCTACACGAACAGAGTGGCTCAACACAGGTAAGACTATATTCTTCCATTCAGTGTTGTTTTCCTGCTGTGTGTTTGCAAAGAGGTAAAAAACTGCCAGAACTCTTGACAGGAAAAGGCCATGACCCACCCTCCTCCTCCTCCAGCCTGCAAGTATTCTGCTGTTTCTGGCATGAACCTAATTACCAGGAGCTGTAAATTAACCAAACCGCTATCCCGCTCCAATTATAAAAGAGTCCTTCCTTAGGCCATTTGTCTTATTTGACCTTCAAAACACAATCGTACCTCAGTACTTCTGCCCTAGCTGGAAAGCACTGCAAGAGATGTGCGAGCCAGACAATTAAGATGGGGGGGGGGCTGCTTTGGAAAGCTATTGTTGTAAATTCTGTGGAAGGCTTATTGGAGTGGTTATCGATGCAAACAAAACCCTGCCAAACCTACCTACCCCGCAGAAATCCATAGCAGTATAAGGTGTTACCATGAATACAAGACATTCCTGAGGTTTACAGATGACCGAAATGAAAAGAGCTTGCCCTGCATTTTGTGAACCTCTTGTTAATTGCCAGGGTGTGACTTGGCTCACTTTCCTTTCTTCCCATCTATTTGGAAGCTTTGCCAGATTTATTTGAGTAGTCTCACAGGAACATAAAAAAGTACCTAATACCGAGTCAGATAACTACAGCCATTCTACCCTGAATACTCCCGATGTTGTCTAATCTTAGAAGCTAAGCTGGGTCAGGCCTGGTTAGTACTTGGATGGGGGGAGACCACCTGGGAATACCGGGTGCCGTAGGCTTAGAGGAAGGCAATGGTAAACCACCTCTGAATACCTCTTACCATAAAAACCCTATGAAGATATCCAGAAAGGATTCATAGGGTCGCCATAAGTCGTAATTGACTTGAGGACATATAACAACAAATATCAAGTCAGACTACTGGGCCATCTAACTCAATATTGTCTACATCACGGGTGGGGAGCCTCCAGCCCATGGGCCTAATTAGGCCTGCCAAGGGTCCCAATTTGGCCTATGAAGCTGTTTTCCTTATGTAATGCCCACTTCATGTCATATGAAACCAGGTGTGGGGCAGGTACAGCCGTGGCTGCAACAGTACAATTGGGAGCATTACCATCTGCTCCCACTTGTTCCTCTGCGAGTGGGACGTGCCGTCTCAATGCATTTGGTGCCACTCGGGAGCTCCAGAGTGCAGTTGATCCCTGCTTACAAGAAGGGCTTGCCTTTAGCTGCTCAATTCAGTGCACCTAAACCTGCCACATTCACACCTCCCAAAACAATATGTGAACTGAAAAGCAGCTATCCTTCAAGATTCGTACTTCTCCAAATTGTGTAATGCAGTTCTCCAACCAAAACATAGGTGCAAACTAGCATATATTAGGAGAAATAGTGTTTGGTTCCACTCAGTCTGGCTTACCTTCCTTCCCATATATTTGGAAGCTTTGCCAGAATGATTTGAGTAAAGTACATTCATACGAACATTGGAAGTTGCCTTATATCGAGCGAGTATAATGCATATATTAGTGAAAACTGCATACAGAAATGCGTTAGTGAAAATTGCTTCCAAAAATGCATATATTAGGAGAAATGCACACAAACATTTCCATGCAGACCTTTTAGAAATGCAAAAATGGGGCAAACTTTACTTAAAATAGGAAAAATGAGAAACTGAAACAGACAGATCCATCCATCCCCAAGGCTATGTCACATACTGTTGCAGCAAAATACCTGGGTCAATACAAATATATTCACCTATGTGGTGTAGTGGTTAGAGTGTCAGACTGGGACCTGGGAGACCAGGGCTCAAATCCACACTCAGCCATGAAGCTCACAGGGTGACCTTGGGCCATTCACGGTTCCTCAGCCTAGCCTACCTCACAGGGTTGTTGTGAGGATAAAATCAGGAGGGAGAGAACTGTGTTTGTACCCCATCTTGAGCTCCTTAGGGGAAACATCCGATATAAAAGTAATTGTTAAATAAATAAATAGTTGATAGTGATGGCACTAGGCACATCTCATTTCACAATCAGGGAACCACCACAGAGAAGACCCAATCTCTTGTTCGCACCTCCCTCAGAGGAAGCACACAAAGAAGGGCCTCAGATGACAAAGGTCCTGGTAAGTTCTTGCAGGGAGAGGCTGTCCCTAAGGTATTGGGGTTCTACATAAGGCCTTATAGGTCAAAACCAACACCTTAAATTGAGCCCAGAAACTAATTGGCAGCCAATGCAGTTAGGATCTGTGCTTCTCCCATTCTCTATATTTTGTGGTTCGTTTTTATTGGATTTTATTGTATTTTGTATTGATTTGTTGTTCACCGCCCAGAGAGCTATGCTAGTCGGGCGGTATATAAATTTAATAAATAAATAAATTTATGATCAATCCTCTTACTTCCAGTTAACAATCTGGCCCCTGAATTCTGCACTATAGCTGCAGTTTCCAAACTGTCTCCGAAGGCAGCCCCCTTTATAATGGAATGCAAAATATGGTGTAGGACTGGATGGATCTGAGTCCAACAACACCTGTTGTCCCTATCTTCAAAAAGGGCAAAAAGGAGGAACCTGAGAACTACAGACCAGTGAACTTGGCATCAATCCCTGGAAAAATTCTGGAGCAGGTTATAAAGTAGTCAGTCTGTAAGCACCTTGAAAATAATGCAGAGTTTACTAGAAGCCAACACGGATTTATTGAGAACAAATCTTGCCAGACTAATCTTATCTCATTTTTTGATTGGGTAAACTCCATGGTATACTGTGGGAGTGCTGTGAACATAATATATCTCGACTTCAGCAAAGCTTTTGACAAAGTGCCCCGTGATATTCTGATTAGCAAGCTAGCTAAATGTGGGCTGGATGGAACAATTAGCAGGTGGATCCACAGTTGGCTCCAGAATCGTACTCAAAGAGTGCTTCTCAATGGTTCCTTCTCAAACTGGGGGAGGTAATGAGTGGGGTACCGCAGGGCTCGGTCCTGGGCCCAGTGCTCTTCAACATGTTTATTAAAGACTTGGATGAGGAGGTGCAGGGAATGTTTATCAAATGTGCAGATGATACAAAATTGGGAGAGATAGCTAATACCCTGGAGGACAAAAATAAAATTCAAACAGATCTTGATAGGCTGAGCATTGGGCTGAAAACAGAATGAAATTTAACACGGATAAGTGCAAAGTTCTACACTTAGGAAAAAGAAACCAAATTCACAGTTATAAGATGGGGGATAATTGGCACAGCAATACTACATGGAAGAAGAACCTTGGACTTGTTATTAATCACAAGCTGAATATGAGCCAACAGTGTGATATGGCTGCAAAAAAGGCAAATGCTATTTTATACTGCATTAATAGTATAGTTTCCAAATCATGTGAAGTATTGGTTCCCCTCTATTTGGCACTGGTTAGGCCTATCTTGACTACTGTGTCCAGTTCTGGACATCGCTCTTAAAGAAAGATGCAGACAAACTGGAACAGGTTCTGAGGAGGGCAACGAGGATGATCAGGAAACTGGCAACAGACCCCTGTGAGGAGAGACTGAAAGAACTGGGCATGTTTAGCCTTGAGGAGACTGAGGGGAGATATGATAGCTTTCTTCAAGTACTTGAAAGGTTGCCACACAGAGAAGGGCCAGGATCTCTTCTCAATCGTCCCAGAGTGCAGGACACGGAATAATGGGCTCAAGTTGCAGGAAGCCAGATTTTGACCGAACATCAGGAAAAACTTCCCAACTGTTAGAGCAGTATGACAATGGAACCAATGACTTAGGGAGGTGGTGGGCTCTCCAACACTGGAGACATTCAAGAGGCAGCTGGACAGCCACCTGTCAGGTATGCTTTAATGTGGATTCCTGCCTTGAGCAGGGGGTTGGACTCAGTGGCCTTATAGGCCCCTTCCAACTCTACGATTCTATGATTGCATGATCTGGAGAGCCACAGATTCCCCATCCCTGCTCTAAGGCTGGACCATCAAGCCTGTCTACACTCTGAAAACCTTTGATACTTTTGTAAAAACCACAAGAAAAGGAACACTTTGTGAGTAGCATCTGAAATCCACATTAGATATGTCTTTATTGTGATGGATGGAAAAATAAAATAAAATAAACACCGACATAGTAAAGTAGCAATATACTGGAAGGTTAAAAAAAAAAAGAAAAAAGGAAAGAAAAAAGAGTCTCCGTAGCAATTTTGACTGCAGGAATAAATGCTTCAGACTTGATTAATTTTTAATACGGCAATGTTGACAGATACAGAATTCAAAGGATGCCTCTATAATGAAGGTGGGGAAAATGTCATCAAGTCTCTCCTTAAGAATACTCAAACCTTTGGTTCATCTCTTTGAAGAAGGTACTGTCCAGAGGGTAGTCATTCAACCATCTGTCAGGGTTCATCTCTCAATAAATGGGGGGAAATGAAAAGGAGAGGGAAGCACAGTAGCTGTTTTATTGGGGTGGTGGGGATTATTGCACACACACATACACGTAGCAGACCAGTGACATTTTCATATAAATATACATGCAACCCACTCCATGTGTGGAAAGGTGTGGATAGGGTTGCAGGGCCATGTGGACACTCACCCCCCCAGCAGGCCATCCCCAGGCATTCCCAACATCCACTTGTCAATCTATCATCCAACCAGGCAAGCAAAAAGAGTTAAAGGATACATTACAGCCAGGCAAAGGAAGGTGTGAAACATGGCCAGTGAGGTGTGTGGCTCATGGAGAAGGGGTGTGGCCTGGGAAAAGCCCCAAGGGCTGAATTTGGCCCCTGGCCCCAAGGTGCCTCACCATGACCTAGTCCTGTTCAAGGATCTGCACCACACCATGGCCGTCCTGAGTCAGATGTGGGGAGGGAGGAGTGATCATGATGGTAGGATATATGATGATATGATATGGACTGCCTTCAAGTCAATCCTGACTTATGGCAACCCTATGAATAGGGTTTTCATGGTAAGCTGTATTCAGAGGGGGTTTACCATTGCCTTCCTCTGGGGCTGAGAGGCAGTGACTGGCCCAAGGTCACCCAGTGAGCTTCATGGCTGTGTGGGGATTCGAACCCTGGTCTCCCAGGTCATAGTCCAACACCTTAACCACTACACCACACTGGCTCTCAATGGTAGGATATGGGTATCATAACTCAGACGTCCTTTTCCCAGTTGCCAATGCAGTGGGTGTCATCAAAATCTGCTCCTCCATGTTTTAGTTCTATTTCACATCAGTGAGGTATGAAAGCTCTGGTAATTGTGTTGTCCAGATCAGTTACTTCCCACACAATTAGTGGACTTCTGTGGAACCTGCTGGATCATCTGTGAACCATAGTGTAGTTAGGAACTTTTGGACTCTGGGCTTAACAGACTTATGTTCTCCCACTCTTTAGGTGATAATGTGCATTACATATCACACTCTGTGATATGCCAGACCTGTTCTCTTTTGCGGCTTTCCTGTTCATTTTGCTGAGTGGGGCCCCAGACATCTGCCCTAAAAGCCTGCCCTGGTGGCACCTCTGCCTGTGCCATTGAAAATTCCAAACGTTAGCACTACAATATGGAACTGAGCTACAGGCTTCAGAATCTTGGACAGCTCCTTGAAAGTTCAGACTAAAACCCAGAGCAGATTCCACTGCCCCACTGACACAGAGCCAGCATTTTTCATGGAGCTCCCATGTCACATTGTTAACATATTAATTAGACTGAAGTTTGAGCTATCCTGGCAAAAATCACAACCTTCTCTTGCACCGATACAATGTTGTAACTACAAAATAGAGGGTTAAATTGAAAATATAAATGTCAAGGCCAAAACAAGACAGTGTGGTGAAGTGTTGAGCTAGGACTAGGAAGACCCAGCTTCAAATCTCCACTCTGCCATGAAGTTTGGAGGCAACTGCTGCCTAACCTACATAACATAGCCATAAAATGGAAGGGGAACTATCTTGTATGTAGCCTTGAGCTCCTTAGAGGAAAAGTGGAATATAAGTATAATAACTATAATAATAATATTCAGCACGGCCAATGGTCAGGGGGATGGGAAGTATAGTCCAGCAACAACTGGAGGACACCACATTGGCTGATCCCTGGATTAGAGTAATGCATAAATAAAAGTTAACATTGTTATGGTCTTAGAAATTCCACTCTTTTCTGGTTTATAAGAATTGCCATGTAACCCCTGAAGGAGGATCCTGTTGCCAGAGTCCTCAGATGAGGATGCTGAATTGCTATAGTCCTCATCCAGGATTTTTGACGTCTTGAGCATTGTGGATGGGCCAATGCCTGCAAATTACAAAAGGAACATCCAGTTCCAACAACCCCCTATTCCTTGCTGTGCTTCTGCTCACTCAAGGAGATTATCCTTCCTGACTTCTTCTCTCAACATCTAGAAAAGGTCACCGGGAAGACACAGGGCACCCTGGAAGATCAGAATGCTCCAAAGCCATTGCAATCTGTTTTTGCATATATTAGGGACAGAGCATTAAAAAACAATCCATAGATAGTGTTATACCCCAGTGAGAATGACATGCATGCTGAGCCCAGGGTCCCCAAATGTTGAAGGGTTGCAATCAATGGGGCACTTATTTTCATCTGTGGTGGGAGTGTCTGCAAGTAGTACAATTTTTGGGTGAGGTACTCAAGGAGATCAAAGCTGGGCAAACAATTGTTAAAACATCAGAATTAATGCTACTTTCACTATTTGACATAGAGGGGGCAGGAATGTAGCATTTAAGGACTTAATAAGGCCCCATCTGCATTATTCATTTACAGTAGTAAACAGCAATGACTTCCCCCAAAGAATCCTGGGAACTGTAGCTTGTTAAGGGCGCTGAGAGTTGCTAGGAGACCCCTATTCCCCTTACACAGCTCAGTGGGGGAAGCCATGACTGTTTAAAGTGGTATCATGCTGTTTTAAATGTATAGTGCAGATGTGGCCTCAGATTCATGTTAGTTACTGCCAAACTTGTGATAACACAACTGTAGAAGAGCAACAGGACTCCTACTATAGATCTCTAGTACAGTAAATAGGAACATAGGAGGCTGCCTTATACTGAATCAGACCATTGGTCCATACATCTCAGTATTGTCTACACCAATTGTCAGCAGCTTTCCAGAATTCCAGGCAGGATTCTCTCCCATTTCTGGGAAGCTTGTACATGAAATCCATATCATCAAGGAACAAGCAAATTAGAGTGCTTTTTTTGGCAGAAGGGAATTGATTTCTTTTTCATACTAATAAGACTGACAGTGCAAGGACACTTCCAGCCCAATCTGCCACAGCACGGGAAAAATAATTAATGATTCCAGTGTCTGCGGAATTATCCACTAATGTTCTTTATTGTGCCTTAAGTCCTTCCATCTGACAAATATGATAACGGTGATTGTCTTCTCCTACATTAGACCCGTAATGAGAGAGACTATTATGTTAGCTCAGCTGTCATGCTATTGTAAGTCAGGCCTTTTTGGTGGTCTGGAGTTTTATTTGTTTATTGTGGGAGGGGGAGGAACTCCTCAAAGAGTGAAACTCAAGCAAATAAGGATTTGCAGACATGAGCCGCTAATGGCATGCTTCGAAAAGAGGTCCGGTCAGGGATGCAGCAGGTCACACACACACACAAACACACACAGGCTCTTTCTGGCTCTGATGATTGCTGGTGCAACAGCACAAAGGCTGATCTCCAGCATCTGCCTCATGAGCCTAGCGGTGCATTTATTTATTACATTTATATCCCACCTCCAACATAGGTCAGGGAGCTCAAGGTGGAGCACCTGGTTCTATTCCCCTCATTTTATCCTCAAAACAATCCTGTGAGGTAGGTTAGATCAAGAGACAGTGACAGTGACTTAGTTGAGTTTCATGGCTGAGTGGGGATTTGAACCCGTGCCTCCCCAGTCCTAGGACGGACACTCTAACCATTACACCACACTCTCAATGGATGTTGCAGGATGGCTCCTTGTGCCCACCTCTAGGCCTTCACATCTGCTTCTTATGCTTAAGCAGCTCTACTTAGCACTCCATTCAGGCTTGAGCAACTGCTGCCCGGTTGAAGACACCAGCTCTCTAGCACTCCCAGCTTGGATCTGCTTCCATGCTGCAACCTGTCCCTGAACTGAAGCCATATCTCCCAGAGCAGAGCCAGGGTGCCAATGATTTCCATATTAATAACCGCAATTGGGGGTGGATAATGCACTTTCTTAAAAACCACATCTGTTCACAAGAGCTGGAAAACGTGCATCCACCAGATCATTGGAATTAAAGAGAGGCTCTTGCTCAAATTAATACAGGCAGTGTCCTGTGTTTCATGCTGCATTAACCCAATTTACAATTTTTCTCCTTTTAAAAAGTGCATACATTAGCATCATTTGTTTGAGCAACCTTCAGCATAGGGAGCTTCTGTGAGAAATTGTCTATCTGAAGTATAGAACAAAGGCACTTCAGTTTGGGGCATATACTCTTGTTACACATTAGGAGCCAACAGAAAATAACAATAGCATCACAACAACAATATTGACCTTAGACAATTTTTTAAAAATCACAAATACAGAATTTACAATGGCATAATTAGATCTCGTAACCAACATAAAACAACCAAATCCCTACATTATACAAAACTAATATATAAAAGAAAAGATCCTTGTGATATTCCTATATATTAGTGTATATATGGTAAGTGCTGGTTGTTTAGAGTATACATGGTAAGTAGTGAAAGAGGAGGGGGAGTGAATGGGCAATAGAATGCTTGATGATTGGCTGAATGTTTAAAATGGCTGACAGTATAAATGAAAGGATGACAGGTAAATCTGGGGGAATGTGAGGTGGTGAATTGTGGAATCTGGGGGGAAGAAGAGAAAGAGTGGATTGCTTGGTGGGGTTTAGAGAGTTGTTTACCAGGAGGGAGGTGGAGTTCGGATTAGTATTGAGTAAAACCATATGCTTATGTGCCTTAAGAAGAAATCTTGTTAATCTTGTTAGCTTTGTTATCTGTAATAAATACTTAATTTGGTTTACCAAAGGCCTGATCCTTGGCTGGGGTTTCACAGACCAGAAGGGAGGGTAAGGTAATGACCAAGGCTGAAGGGGAACTGTAACAAATGGTGGCAGCGGTGAAGAGAATAACAATACCAGTATTCAGAGTCTCTGGGAATACTAGTATTGGGACGTTACTGGTGGTTGCCTAGCAGGGGGATCTGTTGAGATCTGTGCTAGAGCGGATAGGTAAACCATAAGAGAGTGCGGTCCGGACTGGTGGAGTCCCTGGTGGTGCCTAGAGACAGGCAGTAACCACGAGCAGGTAGGAACCTGACAGGGAGAGCCAGGGAAGGACGCCTCACATGTGGTGGTAGCGGTGGGATACGAACAACAGAGAATCCAGATACGAACCAGAGACAGTCCCAAAGACACGTGGTGACAAAGGAGACTACGTCACAGGTGTTGGCTGTAGCAGTGAGATACGAATACTAGACAATCCCTAATAGTTGTGTGGCAAACAGAAATAACAAAACAAGATTTCTTGTGAGAGTGACTGGCAAAGAGTGTGTGGCAAAGAGTGAGTGAACTCAAACACCATGGCTGAATACATAAAAATGAAAAGAGAGGAGCTGGTGGAGAAGTGCATAACATTCAATTTACCTCATGAGGGTAAAGGGGTAGATGAATTGAGGGTAGCACTTATAGGATTTGCAACTGTCAGAGAAGAGACCCCAGAAGGATATTTAAGCAATCCCGCTTATATAGAGTACTTGAGAGAGAAGTTGAGGATGGAAGGTGCAGAGAAGGAAAAACAGAGAGAGTTGGAAGCTGAGAGATTGAGGATGGAGGCTGAGGAAAAAGACAAGCAGAGAGAGTTGGAAGCTGAGAGATTGAGGATGGAGGCTGAGGAAAAAGATAAACAGCGGGAGTTGGAAGCTGAGAGATTGAGGATGGAAGGTGCAGAGAAGGAAAAACAGAGGGAGTTGGAAATTGAGAGAATGAGATTGGGGTTTGAGGAGAGGGAGAAGCAACGAGCATTGGATGCTGAATTACAAGTAGAAAAGTTAAAATTTGATAGAGAGAAATTTCACTCTGAGGAGACAAGGAAAGAGAGAGATGGAGCAAAAATAAAAATTACTCCAAAGGACTTTGCTGTCTATGAGCCTGGTCAAGATCCTCAAATTTACCTCAGCACATTTGAAAAAGCAGCTCAGTTGTGGGGGCTACCTGAAGATAAATACATGCAGTATTTATCAAACCTGATTAAAGGGGAATTGGCTGAGGTATACCAATATTTCCCCTCAGACAAGCCCGTCACCTATGCTGAATTCAAAGAAGCAGTGTTTAAAAGATTCAGATTGGGGCCTGATTATTTTAGAAAGCTTTTCAGAAATTGCCAGATACAGACAGGGAGGTCTTTTGTGGAACTGGGAGCAAAGTTGATGGATATATTTGGAAAGTGGATGAGTAGTGCCAAAGCTCAGTCAGTGGAAGAGGTGAAAAGCCTCATGATACTGGATCAATTATACCATCAGTTACCACCAGAAATAAGGCTCCTGGTCAAAGACCGTTCCCCTACATCTGTGCAGGAGGCCGCAGAGATGGCGGATCACTTCGCCTCCAATAGAACTGGCTGGGTGGGGAAAACATCAAGAGAGTTTAAACCCAGACCATATAGTGCTGGCAGAAGGGATGTGGTACCACAGCGAGTGAGTCCTCCATTAAAATCTGAAGGGCACAGGACACCCCCAGAGTGGATCTGTGTACCCTAAAAGTGAGGAGAAATTATGCTACAAATGTGGTAGACCAGGGCACCTACGTTTTCAATGTGAGGTTGCCAACCCCATTAGTAATCCTGCTCAGACAAGGGCAGTGAAAACAGAGCCCAAGGCTTTAGAAACAGCGAAAAAGGTTCAGTTTTGCAAGATAAACTGGACAGAAGTAACAGACCTTGATTCAAGTCTGAGAGAGGAAGTGAGAGTACAAGGGGCAAATTATTGGGCATTGCTTGATACTGGTGCCGCTCAGACATTACTGAGGCCAGATTTAATAAAATCTGAAGAAATATTACCTCAGGAAACTGTGACTATCCAAGGAGTGAGGGGTCAACCAGAAAGTTTGCCTGTGGCCCTGGTGGAAATGACTTGGAGAGGCCGAGAGGGCCGATATAAAGTAGGCATTAATGCCCAGCAACAAGAACCAGTAATACTGGGAAGGGATGTAATGGGCGCCCAAGGAAAGATCTATGTAGTGACCAGACAGCAAATTGGCAGAGAAAAAGAAGCCATATTAAGGGGGGCTGAAACAAACAGGGTGGAATCTGTTAACCAGCCTCAGGTCACCATAGCAACCACTAGCAGGCCTGCTGAAGAAGACAAACTGTATCAAGTGGTCTCTGGGGAAGAAGCAGATCAATTCAGGGAAGAGCTGCATAAAGATATCAGTTTGAAGCAGGTAAAGGAACAAGCCCTGACCCAACAGATTCCTTTCACTGACAAACTGAGGAATCAAGTTGTGTGTGAGAATGGGATTTTATATAGACTGTGGATGCCTGCTGAAAGAAAGGATGAATGTGAACCAGTGAAGCAATTGATAGTACCTAGCAAATACAGAACCAGATTGCTAGAGGTAGCCCACGATGTCCCATGTGCAGGACATCTGGGAATAAAAAAGACCAAGAGGAGATTGGCTGCACATTATTATTGGCCAAATATCTCCAAGGATGTAAAACAACATTGTCTATCTTGTGGAATATGCCAAAAGGTGGGAAAGAGTGGAGTAAAGACCAAGGCACCCTTAAAGCCCCTTCCTATAATTGGACAACCCTTTTATAGAGTGGGAATAGATTTGGTGGGCCCTTTTTCCAAACCCACAACGCATGGCAAGAAATATCTAGTGGTGGTGGTGGATTTTGCCACCAGGTACCCAGACGCAGAAGCACTGAGATCTGTAGAAGCCCCTGTAGTGGCAGAGGCTTTATTAAAAATCTTTATGAGGCTGGGTTTCCCTCATAAAGTGCTGACAGATCAAGGCAGTGTATTCATGGGAGAAGTGATGCAATGTATGTGGAAATGTTGTGGTCTAAAACATCTAAAGACCACTACTTACCATCCCGCCACTAATGGGCTAACTGAGAGATTCAATGGAGTTTTGAAGGGCATGATAAGAAGCTATGTTCAAGATCACCCACAAGACTGGGATGAACGGTTGGGTTGCTTCTTATTTGCATACAGAGAAGTCCCTCAGGAGTCAACAGGCTTCTCACCCTTTGAACTCATGTTCACTAGAAAAGTGAGGGGACCTTTGGAACTGCTAAAAAATTCATGGGAAGGAACTCTGGGAGAGTACAAAACTTCTGTAGTAGATTTTGTATTGGAATTCCGCAATAAATTAACATCAATGATGGAAGTAGTGAAAGAGAATTTGCGTCATGCACAGGAGAAGCAAAGTTACTGGTATGACAGAACAGCCAGAGAACGTGTGTATGATATGGGAGATATGGTTATGGCGTTCATACCCAGGAAACATGACAAATTACAGGCTAACTGGGAAGGACCATATACCATCAGAGAAAGGCTTGACACAATGACATATGTAATCACCACAGACCAATTAAACAAAAACAAAGTGGTTCATGTAAATATGTTGAAGCCTTACCATACCAGGGATGCACAGGTGTTGCAAGTTACCTTATTCCCTGAGGGAAGTGGGCCTGAACTTCCAGATTTGGTACAGGAAAGCAAAGACAAAGGAGGGGTAGATCAAGTGGAATGGTCAGAGGAGGTGAAGGAGGAAGTAAAAGAAGAGATTCTGAGAGTTTTGAAAACCTATAGGAATCTCTTTAGCAACAAACCTGGCCGAACCAGTATAGTTATACATTCCATTGATACTGGAGATCATGCCCCAATCAGATCTGTTCCGTACCGTGTGAATGGGAAAGTTTTGAATGGGATCAAAAAGGAGGTGGAAGATATGCTGGAATTAGGAGTGATCAGGGAATCCATCAGTCCCTGGGCCTCAAGTATTGTCCTGGTTCCGAAAAAAGATGGAACGACAAGGTTTTGCATTGATTATCGGCTAATCAATAAAATTACTGTCCCAGATGCGTATCCTATGCCTAGGGTAGACGCAATGTTAGAGTTATTGGGGGCAGCAACCATTATCTCTACACTAGATCTCTGTAAAGGATTTTGGCAAATGGAACTAGATGAGCAATCCAGAGCCAAAACTGCCTTCAGTACACCAGATGGGTTATATGAGTTTGTGACCTTACCCATGGGACTAAGCAACTCACCAAGTTCATTTCAGAGGCTAATCAATACTGTGTTGCGAGGCATGTCAGATTTTGCAGTGGCCTATATCGATGACGTGGCCATTTTTAGCAAGTCGGTGCCTGAGCATGTCCAACACCTGACAACAGTATTGGAGGCCTTAAGAAAAGCAGGCCTCACAATAAAAGCTAAGAAATGCCAGTTTGGACTAAAGGAAGTAATCTATTTAGGACATAAGGTGGGGAGACTTCCGGGAAGGGTGACTTCGCTTGTGCCTGCTTTTGGGACGGGCTCCCGCCTCAAAAGAAGCTTATTTAGATATAAATCAGTCAGAACATTTTTTTTTGACTGATGAAATTTCTCCCGGGCAGGGAGAAATGTAGAGATCAACCTCAAAAGCCTGTTTTTGTTGGGAGGACTGGATTTCATTAATTTATGAGATAAGGTCCAGCCAACAATGCCGGACGGACTTCCGAACAAGCTCTATCTGTTTAAGCAATACGTTTATCTTTTCTTTAAAGAGAGAACGGACTAACAGGCAAGCACCCTTCTTTCTATTATTTTTTTTATTTGGTTTAAATTGTTGCAGCAAAAGGAGATTTGTCAGATTGATCGGCTTTGGACAACTTCTGGGTGAGCTATAACTCTTCTCTGTTATTCACGAAATTAACAGCTTATCTCTGTTTCTGTCGCAAAAAGCTGTCCTGGAAGTGCATTCTAAAGATATAAACAGAAGAGGGATTTCTATTCCTGATTTCTATTCCGAGGAATATTATATTGTCTGGGACTATTCTCTTTTTGGTCTATTTTATTTTGACGAATCTGCTTCTTCACGACGCCACTAACTGTTTTGATGCTGGGAACTAAATTTGTTTTGCATTCTTGAACATAGAGAGATAAGGCAGGCTGCTCTGTTTATACTGTGATGTCATCAAGCCTGGAATATTAACCCAATTGTTGCTGAAATAAGAAGTGGTTCTTCTTTATTTTTGTTTTGCTTTGTTTTCGTGGTTTTAAAAATGGCAATCAAGAAAGTGGCTGAGAATCTGGAAGTAACTATGTTTCAGAAAATAATGGATGAGATTGAGATAACGAAACAAACCCTGCGACAGGGTAGTAAGGAGCTGAAAATTGAACTGAGCAAAATGACGCAGGAGCTTAAAGAAATAGGGGATCCTGTGAGAGAGGAGAATGAGATCAGAGATGAGAAAAGAAAAAATAAAGGGAAGATACAAGCCCTGGAGATTGGAACAAATGTGGAATTGGAAAAAGATCTGGAGTTTATGGATTTTAGAAATAAAATCTACTGTTTGGAATTTAACGTTATCTCTGAAGAAATTAATGAAGATATTAGAGATAAAGTTATCAATGGCTTGGATAATCTTCTGGACTGGAATGATGTGATGGAGCTTGATATAGAGAAAATCTATGGAATTAACTGCAGCCATGTGACAATGGAAAAACTCTTAAGAGATGAGCCAGTGTATTTTGTAAAAAAGAAGAACACAGATATGACTTTACAACAGTATTTCAGCAACTTATTCAGAATGGATGGCAAGAAAATATTTGGGATAGAGGAAATTCCCATCAGACTCTTATTATATGACTATGGCTACAACAGCAAGATTATTATGGAATACTGATAATGGAAGATTGGACACTGAAATTACTGGACTTAACAGGACTATTGAAGATGGAAGATGGAACTAATAGGGATAATGGAATAATGGCTATTGAAATTATTGGACCTAACAGATTCTGATGAGATGGATTAATCGAAATGTTTATTTGGACTATGGTTATGACAATAAGATTATTATAATTATTAACGAGATGGATTAATTGACATGTTTATTTGGAGAAAAATTGATAGATATATTTCTTAAAGAATTGAAACCTCTCTTTGACTTTTTGTGGAAAGAATAGAATAAAGTAATGTTTATGAGATTTGATGATTAATTAAGATAACTACTGGAGGAAAGTGATTTTATAATATGATTTAAGAGACAGGATTGTTATATATTGTAGACGTATAACTGATTTGATATGTGACAAATGGGAAGTCAACATTTTATTTTTTTTGTTTAATCATTTTTGTTTTGTTTTGTTTTTTGTCTTTGAATGTTTTATGATTTTGTTTTCTATGTTTTATGAAAATTTGAATAAAAATTATTGTAAAAAAAAAAAAAGGACATAAGGTGGGGAGTGGGAAAATCACCCCCTTATGGAGCAAGGTGGAGGCAATACAAGCGTGGCCGATCCCCTTAACCAAAAAACAAGGGCATTTCTGGGTGTGGCTGGTTTTTATAGGAAGTTTGTGAGAAATTTTGGGGAAATAGCAACCCCCTTGCATGAATTAACAAAGAAGAAGTGTTCTGAGTGTGTGGTATGGACGGATGAATGTCAGAAGGCTTTTGATCTACTGAAGCAAGCCTTGTGCCAAGGACCCATATTAATAGCACCAGACTATGAGAAACCATTCATCGTGGCTACAGATGCGTCAGACCTCGCGCTGGGAGTTGTCTTGCTACAGGAGAGAGAAGGCACTAGACATCCAGTGGCGTACCTGAGTCGCAAGCTGACGCCGAGGGAGAAAAACTATTCGTCAGTCCAGAAGGAGTGCCTAGAGGTCGTGTGGGGACTGAACAAGTTGCGCCCATACGTGTGGGGACGAAGATTCACAGTGACTACGGATCATCGGGCCTTGTTATGGTTGCAGACTATGAAAAACCATAACACTATGCTGCAGAGGTGGTCCTGGGCCCTACAGGACTATCAAGTGGACTTCCAGTTCATCAAAGGCAAGGACAATGTACTGGCCGATGGACTTTCCAGGCAAGTGGCTGGGACTGCAGTGACGTGACCAGACAGAGGAACAAAGAAAGACATTTTCCCCATAGAGACTTTTATTTGTTAACGCGACGTATAAATCCTGGAACAGGAATAATACTCTGCCGTTGTTTAAGGGGGGGGAAATGTGATGTTCCTATATATTAGTGTATATATGGTAAGTGCTGGTTGTTTAGAGTATACATGGTAAGTAGTGAAAGAGGAGGGGGAGTGAATGGGCAATAGAATGCTTGATGATTGGCTGAATGTTTAAAATGGCTGACAGTATAAATGAAAGGATGACAGGTAAATCTGGGGGAATGTGAGGTGGTGAATTGTGGAATCTGGGGGGAAGAAGAGAAAGAGTGGATTGCTTGGTGGGGTTTAGAGAGTTGTTTACCAGGAGGGAGGTGGAGTTCGGATTAGTATTGAGTAAAACCATATGCTTATGTGCCTTAAGAAGAAATCTTGTTAATCTTGTTAGCTTTGTTATCTGTAATAAATACTTAATTTGGTTTACCAAAGGCCTGATCCTTGGCTGGGGTTTCACAGACCAGAAGGGAGGGTAAGGTAATGACCAAGGCTGAAGGGGAACTGTAACAAATGGTGGCAGCGGTGAAGAGAATAACAATACCAGTATTCAGAGTCTCTGGGAATACTAGTATTGGGACATTACTGGTGGTTGCCTAGCAGGGGGATCTGTTGAGATCTGTGCTAGAGCGAGGAGAGAAATCATAAGAGAGAGCGGTCCGGACTGGTGGAGTCCCTGGTGGTGCCTAGAGACAGGCAGTAACCACGAGCAGGTAGGAACCTGACAGGGAGAGCCAGGGAAGGTCGCATCACAATCCTCATACCAAAATTACCGATGTAGCAATGGCAATAAATGCCATGAAAACCATCAGCTGCAAGGAGGGTGTTTGTTCTAAAACTGTAAAACTGTGATCCTGCTAAATTAATAAAACAATTAAAAATCACTGGACATAGAATCATAGAATAGTAGAGTTGGAAGGGGCCTATAGGGCCATCAAGTCCAACCCCCTGCTCAAGGCAGGAATCCAAATCAAAGCATTCCCGACAGATGGCTGTCCAGCTGCCTCTTGAATGCCTCCAGTGTCGGAGAGCCCACTACCTCTCTAGGTAATTGGTTCCATTGTTGTATGGCTCTAACAGTTAGGAAGTTTTTCCTGAAGTTCAGTCGAAATCTTGCTTCCTGCAACTTGAGCCCATTATTCTTTGGTCCTGCACTCTGGGACGATCGAGAAGAGATCCTGGCTCTTCTCTGTGTGACAACCTTTCACGTACTTGAAGAGTGCTGTCATATCTCCCCTCAGTCTTCTCTTCCCCAGACTAAACATGCCCAGAACATTACCGAAGAGCCTGGCGGTGGGGTGTGTGTGTGTGTGGAGTGGGGAATGTTACAAGACTGTTATATATGCCAAAAGTGCTTTAATTTTACTTTAGGCAGTGGAGGCTCATCCATTAGGCCTAATGTGGCACAGCCCTACCAACCTCTGTCTGCTCTCATCTGGCCCGCACCTTGCCTGTCTTCTTATTATAACCAGTGCAGGGGGTAGCACTGCTACTCACCTTCCTCCTCAGTCCCAGGGTTGCCTTTGCAGAACACAGCAGAGAGAAGGATGGGAACAAAACTAGGATTAGCTGGCTCTGCTTCTCACTGCCTCTGGCGCCACCTCCTGTTGGCCTCCTGACTTCTACCGCATCTGTCCCAGTCAGGTGAAATTTGTGTGTCAACTCAACTACGAACAAGACAGAACTCCATTCACATTGTGTTGGCCTCTCCCTGGAAGAAAAATGTCTAGGATAAACCTCATCACTTGGCATGAGTTCCTTGGAAGTGCTGAGACTCATACTAACTGGCCTTCCTAGAATTAACAATATTTGCTATCTCTAAAAAGAATATTCATCATCCAGTTCCTGAGCACTAAAATTTATGCTGCAACTTTGCATATACTTTACAACCTGACAAACTCACATTGGTGGGTTTTTCCCCTTGCACGCTAGTTCAGCAAATCTTTATAAAACATGCCATGCCTGTGAATAATACGGCTATTTGGCTTCTTCTGTTAATCTTTCACTGATTTCCATTCTTTCAATATATATAAAAATGGTCCCAGCTTTCTTGATTTGTTATTCATAGTAGCAGCCATTTGTTCATTTTCTTGCAATTCTCATAGGATAGCCAGCCCATTTCTCTCAGTGCAATGACTGCATTGAAGATATTCCACAACTAAGCAGGATTTCATTATTATAGTAGGATTTCGGGGGAAACGTGACATGAAGAAAAATTCATGAGCGAAATTGTACCACATTTACTGTATACTGAAGCTTCATCTTGGCTCTGTCATCTTACAGTGCAGTCCTATACATGCCTGCTCAGAGGTAAATCCCATTGAATTCAACAGGCCTTACTTCCAGGTAGGTGTGTATGGAACAGCAACCTAAACTTGCTAGTAGAAGAGCAGTCAATGTGATGCCTTTAAGCCATTGTGAACTTCAACTCTCATCAACCTTGATCATTGGCTGGGGCTGATAGGAGTTGGAATCCAAAACTTCAAATTATTATTTATTTGCCAAGTTGGTTCTTGTTTAGTTTGCTCTGACTGTTTTCAGCTGCCCTCCATTTATTTATTATTATGTTCTATTGTTTTGTTTTCTTGTAGGGGTGGGGAATCTTCTTCTCAGTCCAAGGGCTACATTATTTCATAGCCAAGCTTCTGGGGGCCACATGCCAGTGATGCACAGGGCCAGAGGCAAAAGTGGGTGGAGCAACAGATGGGAAGGGAAGTGTTGTCACTCAGTGGTAGAGTATCTGCCTTGCATGTAGAAAGTCTGCCAGTCAGTGTGGACACTATTGAGCTAGATGGACCCAATGAACTGACTCAGTATAAGGCAGCTTCCTATGTTCCTATGACTCTTTTCTATGTACAGGAGGGTACATTACAAACTTGTGAAAGTCAGGGGTTTATACACACATACCTTACCCTCTACCTAGGAAAGCAAGAGGCATTATTACAGTTCAAGGACATATTTCAGCAAAGCAGAAGTACTTGAGGCAGGTCCAGAGGAAGGTTGGTGGGGGGGTCCTGAAGGTGCATGGCCTGAAAAAGAGTCCTGAGGGCCAAACAAAGAAGCCTGGAGGGCCACATGCAGAGCTTGGAAAAGTTACTTTTTTGAACTACAACTCCCATCAGCCCAATCCAGTGGCCATGCTGGCTGGGGCTGATGGGAGTTGTAGTTCAAAAAAGTAACTTTTCCAAGCTCTGTAACCCCCCCCCCGACCTGAGGTTCTCCAACCTTGTTTTATTGTATTATCCTGATGTGCAATAATAGGAGTCAAGGCTCCTTGTGCATTTCATGCTCCCTCCCTCTGAATCAGTTGATACTCCACCGCTAATCAATCACACATTAATTGCAACCTAATATCCTCCAAATAAAGCTGTGCAAAATATTGATTTTGTATATTTCATCCTATGGGAGATTGATTTCATATGTGAGATCAATTTAAATTAGCTTGGACTTTTCTTGCACATTAATCAAGGGTTTTTTTAATTAACTGCATTCAGTAAACATATTTAAATCTTACCAGAATCCCAACATTATTTGCCCAGAGCTCAACTGGATATGGCAATGGGAGATCCCTGATTGAAGTTCCCACTGTTTGTTTTTTAAGTTTAATAGCAGCTCTAGGGGAGCCTGAATCTGGCTGGGATCATGATGCTTAGGGAGGAAGAAGTTAACCCTTTCCCTCCCCAACCCATTTTCCTGGTGACAGCCTCCTCATATGGGGGGGGTGCAATTGTAACTGGAGAAATGGCCCTGCAGTTCTGTTTTGAGATCTGCATCTCCTTAACCTGCTATCAATTTTTTGAATAAACCATGGGAGATCCATCACAGATACCAGCTACACTAAAACATAAAGCAGTGAGCAAGCTTTGAAGTTCACCAGAACTCTCCCCTCATGTTAAGTTTCCCTCTCCAGTCCATCTAGCTGTGAAATTTTGGGATGCTTGAGGAATGTAATCTTAGCAAATTCCAATACATGCTGACCTGATCCATACCACTGTGCAGACTGGAATTTAGTGAGAGAACTAGAAAAGGTCCTCAAATGCAAAGATGTATCACTGAACACTAAAGTCAGGATCATTCAGACCATGGTATTCCCGATCTCTATGTATGGATGTGAAAGTTGGACAGTGAAAAAAGCAGATAAGAGAAAAATCAACTCATTTGAAATGTGGTGTTGGAGGAGAGCTTTGCGCATACCTTGGATTGCGAAAAAGACAAATAACTGGGTGTCAGAACAAATTAAACCAGAATTATCACTAGAAACTAAAATGATGAAACTGAGGCTATCATACTTTGAACACATAATGAGAAGACATGATTCACTAGAAAAGACAATAATGCTGGGAAAAACAAAAGGGAGCAGAAAAAGAGGAAGAAAAAGAGATGGATTGATTCCATAAAGGAAGCCACAGACCTGAACTTACAAGATCCGAACAGGGTGGTTTATAACAGATGCTATTGGAGGTTGCTGATTCATAGGGTCGCCATAAGTTGTGATCGACTTGAAGGCATATAGCAACAACTATCACACCTCCCAAATGTTCCAACAAAACTCTTGGCTCTAAACAAGTTAAATGTATTTCTAAATACATTTGGAAATGTGTATGAGAAAATAGTTTTTGAAATTAGTATTTAAATACGAACTTTGATGCAGATGGGGTTTTTTATAAAAAAAATACAGATTAATACAGAAATTGAGAGGATGGACATTTGGTTGAACCTGTGTAAGTGACACAGCCTGGAAATAGACAGTCACCCATCCCTAGTAAAAGTGAGCAGCATCCACTGTCTGTGGAGTCTGTTACGTCCCTGTCCTGCCAACACTCCACCGTTAGCATGGCTTCCCTTTTCTTCCACCACCCTTTGTAACAAAGCTATTAGGGACTCTGCCTATTTCCCCTAGCCCTTGTAATAAACATACAGGCTTCCAGTCAAGCCTCAACCCAACGCACCACGGTGTATTGTTATGACTCTCAAAGATAACAGCCCTGGGTTGGTCCTCTGTAACCTACTACAGGTTCTTTCTCAGGTACTTCACTGCCACCATTGATACTGGTTTTCCCTTTTTTGTTTATGTTTTGCCACCCTTGTAGTCTTGTAATAGCTGGCCCAGAACCAGGCATGTTTATAAAGAACAAATAAGTTTATTTGTTTGACAGACGTTTCTTAAGCAAGATGGTTTATGTTTCAAGCCCTCAAGCCTGTGGTTTCTAAATATGTGCTTATTCAGTTCCAACAGTCTTTACTGTTATTGTCAATTAATATTAACCTGCCTGTATAACCCCCTCACACTCACATACACCATCCAGCCCTCTCCCTCCAAACTTCCAGCCCTCTCCCTCTCCAACTGTAATCCCTATCCAACTCTTAACTGTCAAACTTTTCAAATATATATCAGTCATTCCACATTCACCCAGCCAATCAAGCGCAGCATTCACCAACATTCCATACTCTCATTCCCCCCTCCCAACTCTCACTACTTACCTTACTCACCCTATTAAAATCTCACATACCATAAACATTGAAATAAACCCACAACAATGATTGACGCAGAAATGTGGAACACCACAGAGTCCACCTCTACCAAAGTGCTGCTCTTCTGTACACGATGGTGGCAACATGTTTCAGAATACCAGCTGCTGGGAATCGCAAGTGCGGAAAGTACTGCCGCACTCAGGTCCTCTGTGTGGGCTTCCCATCAGCAGTGACCTCAAGACTTGATTTCTGTAACAGACTTTATGCGAGGCCAGAAACAATATCTAGTGCAGAAGACAGCAGCCAGACTGCTTACAGGAGCAGGCTACTGGCAACATGTTATTCTTCTGCTGAGAGAGCTGCCCTGGTTGCCAATTTGCTACTGAGCCAGGTTCAAGATCCCTGTGTTAATTCACAAAACCGTAAAAAACATGGGCCCACAGATCCAAGGACTGTCTGATCGCTTGATCACTGAGATCCTCTGATGGGGCACTTCTAGTGGTTCCCCACACCCCTGAAGTTTGATCAGCCTTCACTAGGGACCAACCCTTTAGTGTGGCAGATCTGGCCCATGCAGCCAAAAAAGTTCTGCACCCCTGTTTTAGATGTCACCTTAAAATGATGTTATTTATACAGGCCTTTGAAATGTGAATTTCCTTTTAACCAACCTGTATTTGTGGATGATATTTTCTGATGATCAGCCAAGATGGCAGCAGAGGCTTCAGCCCCTTAAGGAAACCTCGGCTGCCATCTTTATCAATGGCAAACCTGTGCGCTGCAAAAGACAACGGAAAGGTAGGTAAAGCGGGGGGATAGCGGGGGGATGGTGGTCTGCGGATGCTTCCGCAGATTGTGGAAGGAGAGCGGAGGGCTCCCTGTAGCTCCAGGGGCCCTCGGGCCAGTGCCCCACAGGCCCCCAAGAGCTCCGGGCCCCTAGGCTTCAGCCTACTAAGCCTAATGGATAATCTGGCCCTGCATAGGCTACAATGGAGAATACATATAATTTTACTGTGCCAGCCTTTTGGCCTGTGGAGTTTGTAGGGGGATTGGGACCCGGGGGAGGGGTCTGAATTTGAGGAGGAACTTGCATAAGCTCCTCCCCTGCCACACCCCCAGAATTCCCTGTTTTGGGGGCTTCTGACAACTTTTGTTTGCCCTCTATCCACTGGGCTGGCAGTCCCTGGTGGGCCCCTGGCAGTGCCGGCAGGGTCCTGGTGGCACTATGGCTCAGCCGCAGCAGAGGGCTGCAACTGGCAGAGCCTGGCACAGCCAGGAGCCTGCCAGCGCGGCTCCGCAGCATCCAACTCACCCCAGCCTAGCGGAAAGGTGAGTTGGATTGCAGCATAAAGCTTTCTTTTTCCAAGAAAGGTACGCACAAACAGTACAAACAACACAATCACGTTTTTTGGCTAAAACAATTTCCTTATTAAAATATCTAATTATTTTTTTTTAAAAAAACAGCATTATTACAGCAAGGAAATAACTTGAGTTCAGAATAGATCATATCACTTACTAGAAGATTAGTGCTTCAATGAAAACTTGAGTATCTCAATTTGGTCAGAAAAGGGATCATTTATTATATCTTCATTTTCATATATGGAAGACTAGGTCATTATCGAGCCTATATTCCAGCACACAAAGCAATTCAGTGGGTTCGTGTTGAATAACACGAGAAGAAAACAAGGGTATTTGGCTTTTAAGGGACTGGAAATACATCGGTATCACCCTGTGAGAGTTTTAATTTATTGCAACTATCAGAGATCCCATTTAATCAACAGCATTATCTCAGAACTCAAACCCACAATAAATCTTGAACTGTTACCTGAAGGATGTAAGGGATGGAGTCAGCTTGTGTACAACTACCCAGTCTTGGTCACAGGAAGGAGTTATTAGGACTCTAACCACCATTTTATACCAATAGAACAGGTCAGGTGATCCTCCATAACCTCTTTAAAAAACAGTGCCATGGGCTGTATAAGTAGAAGACATGCTCTAGCTGGCTATGGACCACCTGTGCCCTACTCTCAGCTTTACAGGGGTCAGATCTGATGGGTCCAGTGGGGAAGTCAAAATCTTCTTTCTGAACAGAAAGAATTGACTCTATGACTGTCAAGAGAACCGGCTTTCAAATCCTTGGGCTTCCTTGCATAAGAAGTGGGTGATTTATTAAGCCAATAACGCTCCCCACTCCCAAATAAAAGCCACATACCTTGGACCTGGCTGCATTGCTCATATGTTCCTCACTGAGCAAGAAATCCCAAATTTATTTTAGTAGCATTCCCATCATCCCCAACAGGCTTGGCAAGGCTTCAACCTGTGAAATCACTGTCATGTTTCATATTTGTGAGTTAATGCTTTATGCTTGTGTATTATAATGTTTAGGGTGAGTGGTTTATATTATTCAAGGTAAGTAGTGAGCGTTGGGAGGAGGGAATGAGTGAGTAGAAGGTTGGAATGTGCTAGATAGTAAGAGTGAGAGTAAGAGGTTTATATTTGAGTGTGTGACTGTTTTGGCAATTAGGGATTGTTAGGGATGGCTGGAGAGGCTTGGGCTTTTAGTGTTAGAGAGTGTAGAATCGGAGTTGTTTGTTATTTTTGGATTAGTTGGTGAGAGGGTGGAGCTGGTGTGGGAAAATTAGAAGGGTAGGCCAGGTAGGGCTTAAAAAGTGTGTAAAGCACATGCAATAACTTAAGTTTAAGAACTTGAGACAATTTATAAAACCACATGCTGATGAACAACAAGTGAACTTGCTCCTTTTCAAATACATGTTATCAAATAAAGATTGTTTTGTGTTCACACAAGCGCCTTTTCATTGGCTAGCAGTTGAGCCAGATACTTTATGTCTGTGATGACAGCAAATCCTTGAAGGAGAGTTTAGTACTGGGTTACAGAGACCCACGTCATAGCTGTGAGCTTTAAATGGACGAAGTGTCACAGGGGAGTGGAGGCTTGCCTTTCTAGCTGAGCCATTTAGCAACAACACTAAAGGAATATAGAAGGCAGTCCCTGAATAGCATTGCTTTATTGGGTAGTGTGAAGAGTAAAGAAAAACCCGCGTCCCCCTCTCTGCTAACAGAAGTAGGTTGGTGAGGGAATAGGGCAGAACAGTCACTTTATACCAAAGCAGACCATTGGCCCATCAAGCCCAGGATTGTTTACTATGACAGGCAGCAGCAGTCCAAGGTCTCAGCTGGAAGACTTTCCCAGTCCTGCTAATTGCAATGCCTTGAAGTGGAGATTCCAGGGCTTCAGCATGCAAACCACATGTTCTACCACTTCTTTGTTTTGTACGTTGACTTGTATATGTATTTCTTTATTTATGTCGGTATTTGGATGACACTTTCCAACCACCACACAAATGCCCTGGCAGCAGTGCTGGATTGGCTCCACCAGTGCTTTTGCACTGTGCTAGCCTTGCCACTTCCCTGCAACTTCTCCCTCTATCTCCCAGTAAGCAGCAGTGATGCAACTGATTGGAGGTCAGGTGAGCAATGGCACCTTACCATGCCATCTGCTACTGACTCTTGCATGTTGAAAACTGGCTCTCTCATGGAGTTGCAAATAAAAATAGCCACAATACAAAAACAACATCCCAAAGTCCACCTTGCCATGGCAGAATGGCCACCAACTTGGACGGCTTTAAGAGGGGATTAGACAAATACATAAAGAAGGCAACCAATGCTCACTAGCCATGATGACTATGTTCTGCCTCCATAATCGGAGACAGCATGCTTCTGAATACGAGTTGCTGGAAACCGCAGGAGGGGAGAGTGTTCTTGTGCTCAGGTCCTGCTTGTGGGCTTCCCATGGGCATCCCATTGGCCATTATGAGAACAGGATGCACAACTGGCCCAGTCCAGCAGGCTCTTCTTCTGTTCTTAGATATGATTATTGATCAAAACCAGAGTAGAAACTACTCACTATTGCAGATGAGAGAATATTATGCAAAGAAGTTTACTAGAAAACTACTTCCTCATCCAGTCACAACTTTTTGGGAGTCTTGTCATCTAATTAATAGATGACTCTAATATGCTTCTTGCTAAAATAATCCTAGACCATCTTCCTGCCAAATCAAATCTCTGAAAACATTATTACATTGCCAGCTGACATGTTTTACAAATAACATGAAGATTATGTGAATAAAATATGAATATATTTTAGTAAAACATTTGCCTAAGTGAATTTTCCGCTCTGTATTATTCTTGGGATATTCTTCTTCTGCTGAATGATTGACAGGTGAGCTGCTTGCCAATAAAACAAATCTTACGAGTGGCAGAGGAAAAAAGGGGGTGGAAAGTTGGTGCAGCACTTTATTTATTCAATGTATATTCTGCCCTTCCTCCAAAGGAGCCCACTTCATCCACATTTTTCTGACAATGCACTCTCAAAGTGGCATACAGAACTTTAAAACACAATCTTCATAATGAAGCGCTGGGATAGGGGCGGCTAACTCCAGACTTGCTGAACTGCAACTCCTACCAGCATGTCCAATGGCTGGGGATGATGCACATTGTAGTTCAGCAACATCTGGAGGACCACAGGTTTCCCCATCCCTATATGAGGATAGGAAAGGCTTGAGATGTGATGCTGGGGGATGCAGTGGGAGAGGAGGATCAGGGAGAGGCAGATCTGTATGAGTGGAAACTAGACAAGGGGCAAAGACAGTGGATATATAGATATAGTTTAAACCCGTCCTGGGCCTTGTGAGATTTAGTGCCTGGAGGCTGATCAATGACAGGCCAGTATCCCAACAGGAGTTGTGTCCTGTCCAATTAAAAAGTCAGCTGATCAATAAGTCCCCACTAGGGAGGGAGATGTTGAGCTGCTCCAATCAGAACCAAGTATAGGGAAATTTAAACTCTTGTGCTGGGTTGCATCAGGAACAAACAATCCTTAGTCTATGGGCAGGGAACCTGTGGCCCTCCAGATGTTATTGGATTCCAATTCCCATCAGCCCCAGCAAGCATGGGCAATAATCAGGAATGATGGGAGTTGTAATACAACAGCATCTGGGAGGACCACAGGCTCCCCACCCCTGTCTTAGTCAATGGAACTAACATGATTTCTTTCCAGATACTTCAGCTTACTGGGGGTGCGGACAGGGCTTTATATGGTCAAGAAGTATTAAAGTGAGCATCAGGAGCAATATATGTATAGAAGGTATAAACTTAACTAAAGGAAAGAGGTTTGTGAGGGCACAATCAAGAAGTTGCCCTAGAAATGGTTGTCTGAAAGAGTGATGAAGGCACAGCAGCAGCAGCTGACTCTCTGAGCGATGGAAAGAGATGTGCAAACATTGGATCCCTTGCAAAGCGGATGGAAAGGCAAACTGCTGTGAAACATCAGAGTTCTAAAGAGCATTCATGCCTTTGTGGGCCTGCATTCCTCCCAAATGCTACAGCAACACCCTCTGGCAAAAGCAAATATTTTAAGGGGGAAAATACTAGTGGGAAAGACCCTTATTGTTTCAAAAGGCATCTGAAGTTGCAAAGGCCTTTGCTAATGACAGTTTAAAGTTGGCACTTTCCTCACTTTGCAGCTCTGAAGCTCAGGGCTGGCTCTAGAACAGGGGTAGCCAATGTGGTTCCCTTCAGATGTTGTTGGACTACAACTCCCATCAGTTCCAGACCACATGGCCAGAAATGTGGGATAATGGGAGTTGTAGTCCAGCAACAACTGGAGGGCACCCTGTTGGCCACCCCTATTCTAAAGGATGCAAGACCAAGGAATTGTTGGAGCCTTAAGGGTGGCAACGAGACTACAGCTCTAAAAGGATCACCATCAGTGGAGGCTGCTCAATTAGGGCAAATGGGGCACTGCCCCACCAAGCTCAGTTTGCCCTCCGCCAGCCACCACCTGCCTGCCTTTCTATTTACAACCAGTCCAGGGGTGTTGCACTGGCTGTCAGCTTCCTCCTCCTCCTTAGTCTCAGTGTTGCCCTAGTAGAACTCAGGAGGGAGGAGGAGGGAGAGAAAGCTATAAGAAGTTGGCTCTGCCTGTCATTGGCTCTGGCTGTACCTACTGCGTGGGCTCGCTGCCTTCCGCCCCACCAGTCCCACTGGGCATCAGCCACCATGGGGTGAGCTGGAGCGCTGCCATCGGCATGGAGATGAAAGGTCCTCTCTTCTCATTTGTGGGGGCATCAGTGCTAACAGCCCAAGGCTTGCACCCCAGAACAAGGCTGGATATTACATCATTGACCTACACCAGGTTTCAGCTGGGAACTCTGGACAAGGGGGACTCTGGAGATATTCTGGCAGCCTGGTATTATTTCCACATCAGAACACGGGGGGTTGTGAGTATGACGATAGATAACTCAAGTAAAAAAAACATGTTATTTATGTATTAGATTTCTATCCCATCTTTCCTCCAAGGACCTTAAGGCCACAAACGTGGTTGTCCCCTCCCCCATTTTATCCTCACAAGAACCCTGTGAGGTAGGTGAAGCTGACAGAAAGTCAGTGGCCCAAGGGCACACAGTGAACTTCATGGCTGGCTGGGAATTTGAATCTTGGTTTGTTAGTCCTACTCGGATACTATACCGCTTTAGCTCTTGCCTCACTTACAAATAGCTCATATTAGTTGCCACTGTCTCCTTTACACTATACATAACCAGTGGGCCTCTTTATATAGGTAATAATATCAATGTGCATGGTAAATTACAGAGTACAACAGAGCAGGTCCCTACCCTGAGGAGTTTACAATCTAAAACTTGACGCTAGGAATGAAATGATCTGTCATTTTCAGTTCTCTTGGTTTCTCATTTTTCTAATCTTAAATTCAGTTCTCTACATTTCTGCAGCAATTTGGATTTTTTTTAAAAAAATAAGAAATCCTTCAGCATTTTAGTGCAAATTTCTCCTAAAAAATAATTTTTGTATGCAGCTTTGACTAATATACACATTTTTGCAAGCAATTTATCTTAATGCATTTTTAATGTTATTTTCACAAATATATTCATTTTGTGCACACTTTCCCCTCACATATGCTTTTTTGTAAAACACTGCTTGGTTGGAAAACTGTATTGCAAAAAGTTGGATAAGTGGAAATTTCAAAGGAGGGCTGTGTTCCAGTTCTCATATTGTTTTGGAAAGTGCAATGTTGATACATTCAGCTTTAAATGTGAACTGAATCAAATTTCTCACCCCTCCCTACTTGACATAGAGGGGCTCAGAGGAGGAACAGGGAGGAAGCGGAGGAAGGGATAAACAGGGAAGAATATGTGATGATTTCAGATGCACATTCTCAGTTACAGGTTTAGTTGTAATAGAGTAACTAAAGATGTACCTCTAGATGTTGCTGGGCTACAACTCCTGTCATCTCTGATGACTGGCCCTCCTGGCTGGGGCTGCTGGGAGTTGTAGTCCAGGAACATCTGGAGGGCACCATATTAGCTATACTTGGAATAAGTGATGCAAAGCCCAGGAGACAGATGTTAGGTCCAAACCCAACACGCAAGTCGTCCTGTCAACCCCAACTCGCTTATTACACCCGGGAAGAGTGCGGAGTTGAGTGCAAATGAACCCACTATCAGAGATCAAGTAACACAAGACAATTCCTTTGCAAAGGGGACCCAATACTTACAAGCAGAAGCAGGTCAGCATGGGAACCTCGTTTATTGGTGTCAGAGGGTTTATATAGGCATACCCCGAAGTTTACAATATCGGGCTCACGTCATAAAATACAAAAGAAGCAATGGCTAGATATTATAGCTGTAGGGCATATGTAAGGAGGTAAAGGGGTACAGGAGGAAGGACAAAAGTGGAAACATTAAGACTATCTCTCAGACTCTATGTCTGCATACTTCGCATGTCCTTGAGATAAGCACTATGCAGTAACAGACAAAGACAATCATTGAGGGGAGGCCCAGCTGCAACCGGGCGCCCCCTAAACTGGAGACAGACATGATATTACTTTGCTTACATATCAAAGGAGTTTTACAAGTCAAGGTTTGTGGGGCAGCGGAACAGCATTTAACATTTCTATGCAAAGGCACATTTGTGACAATAAGCAAGGTTATAAGCATAGATGTGATACAAGAGATACATAATAGGGAAGTTTCCAGCCTAAACCGGCTTTTATTATGCGAGCCGCTGGAATGTAAGTAAGGGTCAGGTCACCAGGAAATAAACCGACATTTTATATCATAAGTCGATTAAAGGCCACTTTGGTTCTATTTCCCATGATGCCTGAACTGTTTCAGGGAAGACAAGTGAACTATAGATTCTACAGGCAACTGTGGTTCAAATTCAATCCTAACACAGACAAGAGCTTTCAAACAATGTGTAATGGGAGAGAGGGATGCTCAGGATATGAACCATGGTGTGGACAGATGGGTGTTTCAGATGCTCAGGAGAGTCTCTGTTTCCAGCTGAAATGTTAGACTACATGACAAATCCAACCTCAAATTCATAGTAATAGGCCTGGATTAAGAGAACCATCTGTGGTGGTGTGGGAAGCTGAGGGGGGAAAGAGGGATCCTGTAAAATCAGGTGGAAGCTCAGCTCAGGTGGTCTGGTCAGGTGGGAGCTCTGCTTAATTTGGGGGGAATCCCTCCTTTCCCCTTACAGTCCACCACATCAAAGCCCATCCCATTCATCAGGGTTCCATGTCCCTTGACGGAGTCTTTTCAGGGGACTTCAGGATGGATGAGAGAGCAGGGAAATCAGCTTCCACCAACTCCATTTTCCGCATGTTTCCCAGGATGCAATCCATAGTGTCTTCTTACAATGATGCCCTGGAATGCTTATCTTGCTTTGGTCCACTGAGAGGTGCTTCATCTTAACCCAGATGCTATGCTAATTGCTCCCTTAGATAGACTCTCCCATTTTTCACAGGCTTCACACACGCATGGCTTGACAACAATAAATGGTACTTTTTCCCCATCACCACCATGACTTCAAAAATGAAAAAACAAGCACTGGGATAAGTTGTCTCAACAGCTGGTTTTGGCTGTTTACCTTTCCACAATGCAATTTTGAATAATTACTGTAATCCTTCCAGATTCTTCATATTGTTTCATCTTGCTGCAGAGACCAACAATTTTTGTTCAGCTGAGAGAGAGAGAGAGAGAGAGAGAAAGAGAGAGAGAGAGAGAGGTGGGGGTAGGGAAGATACAAAGAGGCCACACAGATGATTCTGTGCAAAAAAAATTAACAGAAAAGACTGATCAATCAAAAGAGTTCTGGTTAAAAATCTTATCTATCTATCATGTGTGAAGGCTAAGTATCTAACAGCCACTGTCTTCAACTGTGACTGACAACAGATTGAACATGGCTCTCCCAAATACAATTTATGCCCTCCCCCTGAAATACAGTGGATGTGTTGTGTAAACATGCATATCTCTCCTCCTTCATCCTGCAATCACAGAATACAGCTGCCAGGTGGGGTTTTCTCCCCTCTGTTATTTACTTGGAAAGTATTCTTGGGCTGAAATCTTCTGCATATTTACTTGGCAGTAAGCTTTATTGAGCACAGAGGGACTTATTTCTTCCTAAACAAATATGCATTGAATTGCTGCACAACTCTTCACTATACAGACATGGATTCCCTCCAGCATATCCAAGGAGCTTGGTGCACCCAGGGACTTTCCTGCTGTCATAATGATCACCACAATAAGGATTTCCCATGTGCTTCTGGAACACTTCTGTGGTAGAAAAGAAGTCTGATCGATACAGGTCTTTTGATTGCATCATTTTTTATGTATGGCATGAGGTTAAAGGGTGTTTTATTGTAGGGTGGGTGCTCCTCAGTCATGCAGTATCCACACACACACACACACACAATCCAGATTTACCCTTTCCTGGAAAAAAATTTAAAACTTTTTTTTAAAAAAAACTGTTGACAACGACCCATTTGTCATTAGGGTGTGCACTGACCACCACATTTGAGTTGTATCTGTAGCTTTGGGAAGCAACCTGATTTGTTTTAAAGTCACTTCATGGATTTCCAATTTGAGTCATTATTTGAGTGCACATTCGATGTGTTAAAAAACAAAGGTCTGTTTTGTTCCATTCTGTATAATGGGGAATCTAAAAATGACTATAATTTTTTTTTCCATTTCACAGAAGTGAATGAAGTTTGCAGGCATAACATCCTCTCCAGAATGGATTAACCCTGTCAAATTGTAGACAGATGCATTCAGGAGTTTTTGTGCAAGGCACCTTTAAATCTTGATATTTTAAACAAGGGAAAAGTTTATTTATTCATTTATTTCTTTATTATTTGATTTATATCCTACCCTTCCTCCAAGTAGGAGCCCAGGGCAGCAAACAAAAGCACTAAAAACACTTTAAAACATCATAAAAACAGACTTTAAAATATATTAAAACAAAACAGCTTTAAACACATTTTTAAAAGATTTTAAAACACAGATGCAGACTGGGATAAGGTTTCTACTTAAAAGGCTTGTTGAAAGAGGAAGGTCTTCGGTAGGCATCGAAAAGATAACAGAGATGGCACCTGTCTAATATTTAAGGGGAGGGAATTCCAAAGGGTAGGTGCCACTACACTAAAGGTCCATTTCCTGTGTTGTGCAGAACAGACCTCCAGATAAGATGGTATCTGTAGGAGGCCCTCACCTGCAGAGCGCACTGATTGCCTGGGTATATAAGGGGCACGATGGTCTTTCAGGTATCCTGATCCCAAACTGTATAGGGCTTTGTACACCAAAACTAGAACCTTGAACGTAGCCCTGTAGCTAATAGGTAGCCAATGCAATTCTTTCAGCAGTCGGGTGACATGTTGGCGATATGCTGGCTCAATGAGTAGTCTCACTGCTGCATTTTGCACTAGCTGCAGCTTCTGGACCAACCTCAATGGTAGCTCCACATTGAGCACATTACAGTAATCCAGCCTGGAGGTTACCAGTACATGGACAACAGCGGTCAGGCTATCCCGGTCCAGAAATGGCTGCAGCTGTCTTACCAGCTGAACCTGGTAAAAGGCACTCCTAGCCACTGAGGTCACCTGGGCCTCTAGTGACAAAGATGGATAAGGAGCACCCCCAGACTACTAACCTGCTCTTTTAGAGGGAGTACAACCCCATCCAAAGCAGGCAACTGACCAATTATCCGAACTCGGGAACCACCAACCCACAACATCTCCATCTTGGTAGGATTCAGACTCAATTTATTGGCCCTCATCCAGCCCGCCACAGAGTCGAGGCAGTGGTCCAGGGCTTGCACAGCCTCTCCCAATTCAGATGTTACAGAGAAATAGAGCTGGGTATCATAAGCGTACTGCTGACACCTCACCCCAAATCTCAGTTTCATTTCATAGGGTGGAGGAATCGTAGAGAGAATGGTTGTGGGTTTTTTGGTTAGTCAAGGCCATAGAGCCAGTTGGAAGCTTAGGGAGTTCCTGATCCAACTCAAGATGAATGCACTAACTCAGAAACATGAGAAAGTAATGTCGTTCACCTCATAATTTGGAGTACATACAGCCTATGTACACCCCTAGTTTGTGGTTTCTGAATAACTTGTTTACAGTATTGGTTATCCACTTAATTTCAATGTACCAGGCAGCTGCTAAAAGTGCAGAAACAAGTCAGACCCCACCCACTGCTCCGGAAAGGAAGAGGAAAAACTGTTAATAAATGGCTCCCAAATTCAAAGTGAGACATTGAAACTCATTGGCTTACAGAGCTACAGGTGTACAAAATTCCTGGTTCTTTTGAGCATGACCTTCCAAGTGTCTACGTGTCTGCAACTTCACATCAACTTTGCAAAGGGTCTTTGAATTCAGGGCCTCCTGGGGAGAGGATAACTCAATTGAACACTTGACAGACACATCCATTTTTATTTCGGTTGCATTCCAGGCATCTCTCCTCCACAGAGTGAAACTGTTACGAGACCAGCTGTTGCTGAGTTTTAACTACAAAGGAAATTGCAGCAGGTGTTCCATATGGGAGGACTAATGGATCATTGTGCCACCTGCGCTCCTTTGATTGCTGACATAGCTGCTTGCCTTGTTCAGTTGTGCTGAAGTGCAAGGGATCATCAGAGCAGGAAGGGGGAGGGACAGCCTCTAAGAAGAAGAAGGTTGTTGGGTAAGAGGAAAGTAGGATGGCACAACTTATGAATGAATGCAGGAGTGCCCAGCCCCTGACAAACTGTGATTGCGATCATCAGGCATGTATGTATGTATTTCCCGCCCTTCCTCCCAGTAGGAGCCCAGGGCAGCAAACAAAAGCACCAAAAATGCTCCAAAAACATCACAAAAACAGACCCTAAAATATATTAAGACAAAGCATCCTTAAAAATATATTTTTTAAAAAAAGTTTTAAAAACATATTAAAAAGCAATTCCAACAAAGAAGCTAATTACGGCTTCCTTTTCCTGTTATCAAGACAACAGCATTATCTAACAGACATTAACATGTGATAATACCTATCACCATATTGTGAAAATGCTCACTAGCTTATTTCTGCAGATCATTCCACTTAAACATTCAATTAAAGACAGGAGAGAAAATGGGGTCTTTTCTCCCTCCAATCCACCCCTCCAATTGGCCACCCCAGGAAGGAAAGACAGGAAAAAACCAGTAAGACAGAGATGTCAAAAATGCATGTAGAACAGGGGTAAGGAACCCTTCTCAGACCAAGGGCTGCTTTTGCTTCTGAGCAACGTTCAAAGGCCACATGCCAGTGATGGGTGGGGCCTTTGACAAAAATGGGCAGAGCATTGCATGTAAATTTCACCTTGGTACAGTAGGCTAGTTTTTGCATGCATTCACACTGCCCTCGCTATTCTCTATTAGTCAAGAAGGAGGCATTGTCAGAGTTCAAGTCCAGCCAGTCAAAAAAACCTGGAGCACAAGGCAGAGCCAGTGAGGGGTGTGCCCTTGGGAAGAGTTCTGAGGGCCAGACAGAGTGGCCTGGAGGGCCATATTTGGCCCCATGGCCTGAGGTTGTATATTACAACCTTCGCAGTTTCTTACCACCAAGCAGTTGTTAAATAAATAAAATTATATATAGCCTGAGGTTTTATATTTGGCCCAATGTCTTTCAAGGGGTAACTAGAACAGAGAGTAACAACTTAAGTTCAATTCTATCACCTGCTGCCAAAATCAAGAAAATCAGTTGCTATTGCCTGCTACAGATGTTAATAAATTTATCAGTGCCAGGATGTCTGTGTTAACACCACCAACACTGCTTTGTGAATGGTCACTGTGCTTATTTTAGTTAGATTTATGCTTGTGTCCCAGTCCATATTTTTTGCATTTCGTTTCCCATGATCTCACTGTTTATCTTTTCCTCTCTAAAACCTTGTGTATATAACTGAGAATTAACACTTCACATGAAATAGATTCTAAGTTGCAAAGTGCTGAAATTGTTATGTTCAAGAGTGTTCCTGAGGAGTATGAGGGCTGGTTCACACGGGAGCTTAACTTCATAGTAAATATGCACCTTTTGCCATCGCTATAGCTTTGGAAGGTTTACACTCCCCAGCTTCCAATACAGTTTTTTTACTTTAAATTCACATGGCATTCCTCTGGAGAGGGTTAGTATCACTGTTTCCTTGTGGCCCTGCCCCCAAATCTGCATGTTTACTCCTTCTGGAGTATTGCCAATGGAGAAGGGGAGGGGTTTTTTCCCCATTGTTTCCTGTCAATTGGACCCTGAAGCGGGAACAGCGTGGGGGGGAACCACCCCTTTTCAAAGTATTTATGAACTGCAATTTTTAGTGGATGTGTGTGTGCGCACACACGTGGGTGTGCGCCTTCTGAAGCCTCTAGTGACTACCCAGTCCTTATTTACTCAGAAGTAAGCCTCAACAGTGCTTACCCTCTGCTCAGGGCTCATCACTGATAACCATAGAGAGGTTCCTCCTGACAGATAGACCGTCAAAGTTGTTAGTTGTTATGCACTCTGGGCTCTCCCAAAGTCATTACTACCCTTCTCTCTAGATCTTGCTATTGAAGAGAGGAAGGTTTTTTTTTGTCAGTTCCATTGTTTCTTGTCAATTACATGCCTCTCTGCAGGGGGGGAATTGACATGAAACATGGGGGGAGTGAGTGAAAGCAAAGTAGGGCAGCTTTTGCAGGCGGCAGAGTGACAGGGAGCCTTCTCCTTTCATTCCTGCTTCTGATAGTGAACTGGGGTATTCCTCTCACATCTGTTTTTTTAAAAAAATATACTATTTTGCGATCAAACATAAAATCAAATGTTAAATGAATAATATTTCCACAAGGGCAATTTTGCAATATTACACAAACAAAGTTTAGAGGAGGTTTTTAACAGCTTCCTTGGGCTGAAAAGCCTCTCTTTTCCTGCCCAACAGCTGATGAGGATGGGAGGGGGAGCTAAAAATCCAGGAACATAAGGATGGGGAAATCAGGTTCTCTTCCTCCAGGCAGACAGATCTCTCTCTCTCTCTCTCTCTCTCTCTCTGTGTGTGTGTGTGTGTGTGTGTGTGTGTGTGCATGTGTGTGCGTGTGTGTGTGTGAGAGAGAGCGAGAGAGAGCGAGAGAGAGAGAGCGAGAGAGAGAGCGCGCGAGAGAGAGCGAGAGAGAGAGAGCGCGCGCGCGAGAGAGAGCGCGCGCGAGAGAGAGAGCGCGCGCGAGAGAGAGAGCGCGCGCGAGAGAGAGAGAGCGAGAGAGAGAGAGCGCGCGAGAGAGAGCGAGAGAGAGAGCGAGAGCGAGAGAGCGAGCGAGCACACTATAACTTGTGTTCTTTTCCTCCCAGCCTGAAACAACCCATACGTTTATTTTGCTTGCACTTGGGAAGGGCATTAACATTGTCCTTTTGCACACCCACAAACCTGTGTTAACATTACAGAGGGGGAGTGAAGGGGTGGAAAGGAAGGCTAGAGTGGCAGAAGTGGCCGGCTAAGCAGACAGAAATGAAATGGAGTTGATGGGGAGTTTAGTGGATGGAGAAAGGGGTGTTTCTGCAAGTTACGATCCACCCACCCCCAGCAGGAAACATTGAAATAAGGGACTACATAAGCAGGACGCAGCGAAACAGAGGCGGTTTTTTCCTTACTATTTGGTTTTTCAGCAGACTGGTTTGATTCACATTTAAAGGGAAATGCAGCGGCTTGCCTTCCCTTTCCAAAAAACGTCATGCGATCGCTGCAAATTAAAAGGGTATGCAGCCAGCCTCAATTTCATATTAAATTGCTGTGTGAATGAGCCCTGACACATCTTGAGCTCAGTAACACTTTTTTTCTTGGACCCCTTGAGGTTCTTTCCCTTCTCCTGTAATTGGTAGCACTTTCCCACTTTTCTTTCCCATGAAAGCTTGTGCCCATAGTAAATTGCTTCATCTTTAAGGTGCCACAAGTCTATTTACTGTTTTTGCTGCAAAAGCTAACTCTTATGTATGCAGGTGTGTAGTCCTGTCACGATGTGTTAGGATGCCGTCCTGTTACTTTTTTGTAGTTGGCCCCCTCCACCACCCCTGCCACCATGGAGAAAGAAAAGACAGGAGAGGAGGGGCCCCTGAACTAAATGGAGGACTCAGCAACAGCCTCCTCAGCAGGGCCAGACCGCAGAGGAGGAAGAGGAACAGGAAGTGCCACACCACAGGGCAAGAGACAGGCTGTAAGCTGGGGTGGGCGAAAAATCCACTGCAATTCTGACTGCAGAGAGCATTGGAGTTAAGCAAGATATTCACCCACTCCAGCCTTCAATGCGTCTCTTGCCCTGTGGTGTGGCACCTCCTCTTCCTGTTCCTCTTCTTCCTCCATGGAATAGCCCTGTTGGAGAGGCTGTTGCTGACACCTCCACTCAATCATTTGGCCCAGGGGGCCCTCCCCTCCTGCCATCTTCTTCTCTATGGGGGTGGGAGTGGTGGCAGAGTTTAATCCAGGTATGTTACACAGTCATACGGTACAGTTGTGTTTTAAAGGCCTGCTTGATCCCTATTTCCCTGCAACTCCAACTCAGCTGTAACACAGCTACTCATACAGGTTTACTTTTCACATTGTTACCAGTCACTTTTTATATCACCTAAGGTAATACAACTTTTGTGTAACTTGAATTTTGAATTGCCCAATGTTAAGAACTGTATTGCCAAATGCCTAGCCCTGGCCAAGCACAAGACAAAGTTCAAAATTTCAAAAGGACAATGAGGATTGCTGGTGGTGAAGAAGTTAAATGGTTTATTAGCAAAGCTGTATACATCGAACTGTCATTTGCAAGAAATAAAATACTAAACGGAAACTAATAGCTAGCAGGTCTCTGCCTCCCCTCTGCCTGTCTTTGCTCTTATCTTACCTGTGCTGGCTGGAAGCCCCACGAACAGCACAGCAAGGATTCTTGTCTGGGAGGGGTCACAGCTCTTAGGTCTTAGGTTTCCTGGAAGCTTCTTCAGCCCCCTTGAGGCTTAATCTCCCCAATCTAGGGGTCCTTTATTTATACCTAAAATACCCTCTGGGAGGAGGCACCCTATCCCTATGATAGGGGTGAAGGACCTATTAGAATGGTCTGCCCCAGGTGCCTGATGGATCCGGATGGATTCCTGACTGCGCTAGGGGAATTGGAACCTGCTGAAGGTCGCCCGGTCGAAACCCTGGTGAAGGAGTGGAATGAGGGGATCACCAGGCATTAGACCGGGTGGCTCCGAAACGTCCTCTCCCCCTGAATAGAACTCAGCTAGCACCATGGTATACACCGCGGTTACGTAGTCTGAGACAGGAGGTGAGACGACTAGAACGCCGGTGGCGGAAATCCCGCTCCGAAGATGTCTGGACGCAGGTTAGAACAGCAGTAGCTGCCTACCAAGTGGCAATAAAGGCAGGAAAGAAGGCTTTCTTTGCTGCCTCTATTGCGTCTGCGGAGTGCTGTCCCAGGAGGCTGTTCCAGGTGGTCCGAAGCCTGGTCAGTCCAGTTGCTCAGGAACCCTTGGAACAGTCAAAGGCCTCCTGTGACTTATTAGCAAAGCACTTCGCTGATAAAATTGAACACTTACGGAGCTCGATCCCGTGCGCCGTGGATACAGTAGATGAACCAGAGTTGGCCAGTTGCACGCCGGTAAGTTGGGATCGGTTTCAGCTTCTCCCTTCTGAGGAAGTGGACAAGGTGCTTTCGTCTGTGAAGCCTACCACTTGCCTTACTGATCCTTGCCCTTCGTGGCTCCTTATGAGCTGCAGAGAGAAATTGGGCGAGGGGATCAAAGCGGTGGTAAACGCATCCTTGAAAGAGGGTGTGATGCCATCAGCCTTCAAGGAGGCAATTGTAAGGCCCATCCTAAAGAAGTCCTCCTTGGATCCCCAAGTTTTCAATAACTTCCGCCCAATTTCGAATCTACCATTTTTAGGCAAGGTCATTGAGCGAGTGGTGGCCAACCAGTTGTCAGCACACTTGGATGAAACGGATTACTTGGATCCATACCAATCAGGTTTCAGGACTGGTCACGGAACTGAAACAGCCTTGGTCGCTCTGGTAGATGATTTGAGGAGGGCATTAGATAGGGGAGAATTCACCTTTCTTGTCCTCCTCGATCTCTCAGCGGCTTTTGATACTGTCGACCACAGTATCCTTTTACTTCGCCTGGAGGGATTGGGAATTGGAGGCACTGTATTACAGTGGTTCCATTCCTTTCTCTCCAACAGGTACCAACAGGTAGCATTGGGGGAGGAGGTTTCAGACCCTTGGCCTCTCAATTGTGGTGTGCCACAGGGTTCTATCCTCTCTCCCATGCTATTTAACATCTATATGAAGCCGCTGGGGACAATCATTAGGAGATTTGGGCTGCAGTGTCACCAATATGCAGATGACACTCAGCTCTATCTCTCATTTAAATCTTCGCCAGAGTTGGCTGTGGAGACCTTGTCCAAGTGCCTGGAATCCGTGAGTGGATGGATGGGAAGGAACAAGCTGAAGCTAAACCCCGATAAGATCGAGGTGCTGCTCGTGGGGGACAAAAGGAGGTTGGGAGATGTTGACTTGAAGTTCAATGGGGTGAGTCTACCCCTGAAGGACCAAGTCCGCAGCCTTGGGGTTGTACTTGATTCCAGGCTGTCCATGGAAGCTCAGATTTCAGCAGTGAGCCGGGCAGCCTGGTATCAACTACACCTCATATGAAGGCTGCAACCCTACCTTCCTGTTCATCAGCTTCCACTGGTAGTACATGCCCTGGTCACCTCTCGTTTGGATTACTGTAATGCGCTCTACGTGGGGTTACCCTTGAAAACGGTCCGGAAATTACAACTTATACAAAATGCGGCGGCTCGACTACTTACGAACAGTCGCCGCCGGGATCACATCACACCAATGTTGTTCGATCTACACTGGCTTCCAGTTGTTTTCCGAGCCCAATTCAAGGTGTTGGTATTAACCTTTAAATCCCTATACGGTTTCGGCCCAGTTTATCTTACGGAGCGCCTTCAATGCCACCAATTATGCCGCCCGACAAGATCAGCCACACAGGGCCTTCTCTCAATCCCGCCGACAAAAACAGCTAGATTGGCGGGTACTAGAGAGAGGGCATTCTCAGCAGTGGCCCCCACCCTCTGGAACTCCCTCCCACAAGATCTCCGGCACGCCTCTTCCCTACATGTATTTCGGAAAGCCTTAAAGACCTGGCTCTTTCAACAGGCCTTTGGGGTCTCCGGGGAGGGTTAATAGCAATGAATGAAATGCCTCCTGCCCTGTTTTAATATTGTTGTTGCAGCTGAATTGCTTTTATACTGTTTTTATATTGTATTACTGTATTGTATCATATTGTGTTTTAACGATTTGTACGTTGCCTAGAGTGGCCATTGGCCAGATAGGCGACACAGAAATTAAATTTATTATTATTATTATCATTATCTTCCCATCATCTAGGTTGCTGGTTTCCCTCTCAGGTGATGTTTGTTGATCTCTCCTGACCCTGTGTGTGTGAGCACTTGGTCTGGGAGTGCAACTTTTCCCTCCATAGGCACAATTGCCTATTTTGACTGTCAAGTGCTTTGTTTATGTAAGCAGACTGAGAACATTCATAAGCCAATTAGCTCACTGTCCCTTCAAAGCTTGAGAAAGCCATGAACAATCTCACATAGCAGAGCAAAAGTTGGGACGAGCTGAATTGTTTTGATTAACTGAATAACTTTTCCCAAATGCTGTTTCACAGACAGAACGAAGCATTTCTCAACAGACAGCCTGCATTTTGAACTCTCCAGATTCCAATACATTGCAGTTACAGTATGCCAAGCAATAAGCACCCCAACAGATCAATCGGGGTATGAAGCATGAATTATGGGACAGGGGGCATGCACATGCCATTTCTAAGCCTCCTTGTACAGCAAGATTCTTCCAAAGATTAGCAATACAAGAACCTAGGAAGCTGCCAAATATTGAGTCAGACCATTGGTCCATCTAGCTCAATACTGTCTCCACTACCTGGCAGCGGCTCTGCAGGGTTACAGGCAGGGAATCTTTCCCAGCCTTACCTGGAGATGCCAAGGATTGAATGTAGGGCCCTCTTCATGCATGCAGATGCTCTACCACTGAGCTATACTATGACCCTTGTTTTTGAGGTCCCCATTTTGGATCTGGCTGTCCATTTAAAAAAAAAATAAAGCCCTGCCCTGCCCTGCAACTGTCAGTTAGTCATGTTTGCAGGCTGACAGCCAGTAGTGCAGGATGTAAGACATCAACACATGATTGTTGGGTGCCTGGATCAAGACACAAACACCCTGTGCCTTACATTCATATGCTACATTCATATACTATTAGCTGCAGATGCCACAAATGAAGAAAACCACAGGAAAAGATGCCCCTTGTGAGAAACATATTGGTAGATCCAAAGCAGGTGACTGAACTGATGACCACTTCCTAATCTGTAGTTTGTCCCAATCATCTCAAAGGGAGGTTATAACCACTGCAAATTGTCCTTGGATTACCTTCTAAATATTCTTCTTTACATTAGTCCTTACTGGTGAAACCTGTTGCTGATTAATTTTATCCCATTTCTTATATGATATAGAAGGAAATTCCTTTCTTATACAGTCTGGTAACTGACAATTAAATGCTCTTTAAAATTTAATTACCAACTTCTATTACTAAAGTCTTTTGGTGCCTACTGAAGACTTTCCTCTTTTAACAAGTTTTTAAAGTAGCGATCTTATCCCTGTCTGCATCTGTGTTGGAATTATTTTCAAGTTTTTTAAAAATGTTTTTTAAAAAGATATTTTGTTCTTAAGATATTTTTAAGATGTTTTGCTTTTATGATTTTTTAAAAGATGTTTGGTTTTTTATAAATAAGTTTTATAATGTTTTTAGTGTTTTGTCATTTGTTTGCCATGCTAGGCTCCTTCTGGGAGGAAGTATAGGAAAATTAATAATAATAACAATAACGATAACAATAACAATAATAATAATGCCTTAGGTAGGGCTAACAATGTCAGAATCTCACTTAAAAATGGAAATGACCTTGAGGCATATGGTCTTTCCAGTTACAGCTGTAAAGGCTGTCCTTTTAATATACCACTGGTGTAATTAAAAAGAACAATGCCAAGCTGAAATCTGTTCCTCTAATGAAGGGCGCTATCAAAGTCCTCTTTCACCATGTTGAGCAATATTTTAATATCATTTTCAGACATTTGAAAGCATTCCTTCTTCCTGTTTAATTCAGACAAAAAGGTTAGATAATTATGACACAAGCAGATTGTGTAAACAATTCTAGATGGTGTAAAACAGGGATGGGGAACCTGTGGCGCTCCATATCCAGCTCCCATCAGCCCTAACCAACAGGACCAGTGATCAGGAGATGATGGGAGTTGTAGTCTAACAACAGTAACAACATCTGGAGGGCCACAGGCTCCCCACCTCTAGTGTAAATAATTAGGAGGTGAGTTCACATATCACACATTTTGGCATGCCAGTGGTACAGTATATAAATTAAATAATACTAATACTCCAAAGGGTCCACTGGTAAGGACATTTCTAGAAAAATACCATTTCAAGTATAAAGACTTAGGAACCTGTGATTATTACAACTGTCCAGTAAGCAATCAGATGTCTGAACATTTTAATTGGTCAGACAATCAAAGGTCTCTGTGCCAGTGATAGACATCTTAAAGGAAACACACTAGACAACCGCCTCAAACATGCAGAAAACTCTATTCTCTAGTAAATGTGTGATACTTATGAGGACACTCGATGCCCCTAACGCTTACTCACTACACACAAGAGTGGTATGTTAAGTAGGATCCACCTCAGTGTACATTGCTCTCCATCTCCCTGAGTCTTTATTTTTGGGTGCCTCCCAATAGGTGTTTATTGGGGGATCAGTGCTCCTCAATGCATGTAATGTCCCCCCCCCCAGTATCTACATGATACCGTTGGCATCAAAATACCAGCTGATATTCTCTCTCACACACACACACACATACACACACACTTTTCATCCCAATTTACTCTTTCCAGGGGAAATCTGGTAAGTGAAGTGAAGTAAAACAAAAATGCTGGTAACAATCCATTTGTCATATCTCAATTTGCAAATTAATCTCACACATGGGAGCACCCTTTCCATCACAAATGGTGCAAATGCACCCTCTTTCACCACTTGAAGAACCTGACTAAAGCCAGAGATTTCATGACATGAACAGAATTGCTAAGAAAAGGACAGGGTAGAGAAGACTAGGGCTGTGCCAAAACTTGTCTACTGATGTTGCAAAATTCTTCACTCGCTCACTCGCTCACACATACAGACATGCCTGTGAAAGTGGCAGACATTTTTCTGCCTCTTGTGGGGGGCAGAAGAATTTCAGTGACATTTTTAGGAGAGTTGGCACTTCCCTTAATAGTTAACATGATGAAGTGGTGGAGAGGTATGAATGTTCTTCCTTCTAACCTTTTTTAAAAAAAACAAATTATCTTCCTGCTGTCTCATGCTCTGCAGCCTCCCTGGCTGGCGCACTTTCTAAACAGTTAATGAGAGCATTGTGGGCACATTCCACAAAGTGTGCTGGAGGGAGATTTCTTTTTTTAAAGATGTTAAAAGGAAGAGTGCCCACACCCCTTGGCCACCTTGTAACGTTCATTATTAAGACAAGTGCCAAACTGCCAACCAGCAGCTCCCCTAAATCACCCACATTCTCCCCTTTTAGGGAACAAATTCTTTCCACCCCTCTCCATATGAACCTCCCCCCCCAAACAGCTCTAGGCAAAATTAGGGGTAAAAAACTTGAATAAATAGCAAAGTATGTTGTTGGCTGGAGACACACCCATTCAAGCAGGCATTCCCCTTGATCTCTCAGCCTAAGCCTTCTGTTTTAATTACTGTGTTTTAATGGGATTGTTTTAATGCACGTTTTAACTGTGGATGTTTTTATTTTAATGTTTGAATGGGGTTGTTTTATTGTGCATTTTAACTGTGTATTTTAATGATGGGTGTTTATATTTTAATGCTTGTGCAACTGGGTTTTATACTTGAAAACAACTTATGAGGCTGTGTTGGCATGAAGCGGTACATAAATAAATGAATAAACTATTATCAAAGTGAAGGAGCAAAATTAGGACTCTTGACTACTAGGAAGGTACAGAAGCTCTGTGACAGCTACTCAGCTTAAGTGATATGAAACAGGTATAACCTTCATAGATTCCCTCAAAGACTCCTGGGAATTGTTGGATACAATGCTATGCATTCTCTGTTCCCGCTTAGGAGTCCACCCTGGCAGAAGTACAGTTCGCAAGGAAGATGAAACGTAGATCAAAACAGTTTTATGCCTCTCTAGGTAAGATATACCCAAAATTATGTAGATAAAGACCTGCTTTTTACTGAATGGATTATCCATTTAAACTGACAGTTCCTCCAAGGCACTTAAGCCAGCAGGCATCATGGTTTCTTTCCCTGTTTTTATCCTGCCAACAAACCTATGAGGTAGATTAGGCTGAATGACAGTGACTGGCCCAACGCTATCCAGTGAGGTTCACGGTTGAGTGAGGAACTGAATCCAGATCTTCCTCATTCAAATCCACTATTCTAGCCACTTACTCTTTGTGGGGGAGAAAAATCCTACCATCATGAACACAAGATCTTATACCCAATAAAATAAGGATTGGTTTTTACAACCAAGCTGCTATAGTGGCGCATGAGTTGAGATGATCATAGTGAAGGAATCTTGTGATTAACTGATGCTGGAGCCAGATTTTATCATCCTATCCAGCAACACTTCTAAATATAGCTTTGGCAATGGCATAATACAACCTGGACATGCAGTGCCATAATTGTGCAAATATTTCACCAGAAGCTTGCTATCAGCCTGGATACCTACCCAAATCTTAGTGTGAGGCTGAAAAGTGGATTAGACAATTACATGAAGGATAAATGGCTACTAGCCATGATGGCTATATTCTACGTCCACTGCCAGAAGTAGTTGCTGGGAATCACAAGTGGGGAGAGTTGCTGCAGCTCTCAGGTCCTCCTTGCAACCTTCTCATAGGCACCTGGTTTGCCACTGTGAGAACAGGACGCTGGACGTGATGGGTCTTTGGTTCAGATCCTGCAGGGCTTTTCATATGTTCCTTTTAACTGGGGCAATCCACACTGAATTTGCCACTCACCATGAATATGAGGATATCTAGGTCCACAGATAGTTAAAGGTTGTTTGTATTTGAAATGATGCATATTTTCTCCTTTCCAAATCCAGGTGCTCTGGTTCATGGAGGCAAGTCTCTTCAAGACAAATACAGATTAGCTGAATTCAAACAATAACTTATGGGTAAACAGGATTTGCCTGCTCTTTTGTATCATAAGGTAGGAAGCTTACCTCTGACAAGTTAGAGCTTACAATGCATTTCTTGGCTCTAGGTTTGGTGCCCCTCACCTGCCCTTTCTTGTTTTATTTTACACATGCGTTGCAAACTCTGTACTTTAAAACAATGGAATTCTGTGTTATGCAAAGAAAAAGAAAGAATCTGTTATTTTAGCTGCCTAGGAAGATGGAATGGAGAGAAACGGAGCACTCTCAGATGGGGGCCATGAGTGAAGCAGACTTCTCAATCAGCAGAAAGTCCTCCCAGCTTTTTTTAAAAAAACAAATATACACTCGTACTTTTATACTTTGTGGATTAGGTAAGTTTGAAATGCTCGTCATTTATTCATGTAGTGGCCCAGTTTAGGTTATACGAATGAGCCACAATGAGCCATGAGCTTGCATGCTTTCTTTGCCCCTCTTCCGGCACAGCCATAAGGAGATTGGAAGCTTCCACGTCCATTTTTTATAAACCACAGGTTATCACAACATCCAAATGCTATACTGTGCTTAGTCTGAACTATAGTTTGTTGAACCAAGCCAGCTTCTTAAGCTATAGTTCAAAATTAACTTGTTTCAACAAACAATAGTTAAAATTAACCAGTGTTTGTTGAGATTGGACAACATAGCAAGCTTATATACCCTTATATACCCAGTCGATCACTGCACTCTGCAGGTGAGGGCCTCCTGAAGATACCATCTTATCAGGAGGTCCATTCTGCACAACACAGGAAATAGACCTTTAGTGTGGCAGCACCTACCCTGTGGAATTCCCTCCCCTTAAATATTAGACAGGCGCCATCTCTGTTATCTTTTTGGCACCTACTGAAGGCCTTCCTCTTTCAACAAGTCTTTTAAGTTGAGACCTATCCCAGTCTGCGTCTGTGTTGGAATTGTTTTTTAATATGTTCTTAACCCTTCTTTTTTAAAATGTCTTTAATCTTAGACGATGTTTTGAAAGCTTTTTGCAAGAAATGTTTTTAAAGATGTTTTGTTTTAATGTGTTTTAAAGTTTGTTTTTATGATGTTTTGAAGTTTTTAGTGCTTTTGTTTGCCACCTTAGGCTCCTGCCAGGAGGAAGGGCAGGATATCAATCAATCAATCAATCAATCAATCAATCAATCAATCAATCAATCAATCAATCAATCAAATAAATAAATAAATAAATAAATAAATAAATAAAGCTGTAGTTGTAAAATAGAAGGAGGAAGATGGAGTCTGTGAGCCCATGGTTCACTCTTGAATGCTAAATAATAGTTTGGTGTTATTTCTGAACCAGCCCAGTTAATCCATAGGTTTCAATTTATGGTTCAGTTTCTCCGTTGTTTCCAAGCAAGTGGGAATGTGTCAAGATATTTCTTTTCTCAATCCAGCTGATTTTGAGATAACTCATAAAACAGCTGTTGTTACATTTATGTCATGGGATGAAAAATACCTTCTCTTGCATTCGAAAGAGAGGAGAGATCATATTATCATCATAGAATCTATTTTTGTGACACTTTAGCAAACGATTTAGCCATTAAGGTTAGAGAGTATGGGTCAGATCTTCATGTGACATGGATTGATGACACTTCTTGATTTCCCACCAAAATGGATTTGATTGACCTGTGTAACTTTAAATCAGCTAAGAAAGGAATCCTATGCACAATTACCTGGGAGTAAGTACCACTGAACTTATTGCAGTTTACTTCAGACTCTGAGTAGATATGTATAATGTTACAGTGCAAACTGGGGATGGGGAACCTGTGGCCTTCCAGCTGTTGTCAGACTCCAACTCCAATCAATCCCAGCCAGCATTGCTAATAGTCGGGGGCGATGGAAGTTGGAGGACCACAGCTACCCCATTCCTACTGTAAATAAATGAATTCATGTTGCTGTTTGTATTTTGTGTATTAACAGAAAGCTCTTGCTTCCCCGCTAAACCTTGCTCTGGAATTAACATTCTTCATTCATTCTTTTTTTCTTTCTAAAAAGGGAACCCATACATCATCATTGGCAAGTTGACACATTCCAGCATTTTCTGTGTTGTCCTCCTGTGTTTTTTCAGTCTTGATCTGTGGCTAGTCTTTTTTAACACTAGCTACAGCCTATCCTGGATACATAAGAACATAAGGAGAGCCTGCTGGATGGGGCTAATGGCCCATCTAGTCAATATCCTGTTCTCACAGTGGCCAGCCAGAAGCCTATGGGAAGCCAACAAGCAGGAGCACTCTCCCCTCCTGCAGTTTCCAGCAACTGGTATTCAGAAACATGCTTCCCTGACCATAGAGGCAGAACATAGCCATTGTGGCAAGTAGCCATTGATACCTTCATGTAAGCCATCCAAGTTGGTGGGCCATCACTGCCTCCTGTGTGAGTGAATTTAACTTTAACTATGCACTATGTGAAGAAGACCTTTTTTTATTTGTCCTGAACCTTCCAACATTCAGCTTCATTGAATGTCCATGAATTCTAGTGTTGTTAGAGAGGGAGAAAAACTTTTCACTGTCCCCTTTCTTCACGCCATGCATAATTTTATACACGTCTATCATGTCACCTCTTCCTCGCCTTTTCCCTAAACGAAAAAGGCCCCAAATACTGCAAACTTCCTCATAGGGAAGTTGATCCATTCCCTTGATCATTTTGGTTGCCCTTTTCTGAACCTTTTCCAACTCTGCTCCTTCAATATCAGAAGCAGCAGAAGTGGCTCACGAGGCAGGGCAGAGCCGCTATGCTACCCACTTGCCAACAGAAGACTTCCTGTTGCTTACCAGGAAGAAGAGGGGTTGGGAGAAGTTGGTGTGGTGCAAACACACTGCCAAGAACACTGGATTGGCTGTGCATTTGCACTGCACTGACCTTCCCACTGCTTCACACTTTCCCCTCTACCTTCCAGAAAGTAACAGTGACCCATCTGCCAGAAAGCCAGTGTCGCAGCTCTATCCTACCCAGAGAGCTGCTCCTGTGAATTCCATTTGTTAGGGATCATGAGTGGGAGGGTGCTGTTGCGCATGCATGTCCTGCTTGTGACTGTTCCCTGTGGTTAGCTGCTGTGAAAAAAGAATGTTGCACTAGATGAGCCTTTGGCTTGAACCTACAGGGCTTTTCTTATGTTCCTAAGTTCATTATCTGTATCTTAGGGAAAGTAGTATGGGAGCTTTCCATTCTTGGGCTAGTTAGCAAGAGCTTGGCAAATGACTTGAGCCTGTTGTATTCTCTCTGGACTGGCTGGGACTAAGGATTAAACTGCAGGTTGCTGCTCCTGTTTTTGCTTAGCTGCAAAGGCCAAGGAATTGTGGGCAAGAGGCAAGAAACCCTTGATGGTTTATTTATTTTTCTATCTTCAAAGAATGTAAGTAGCCAAATACATCAGCTAGTTTGAGTACCTGCAGCCTACTGGGACAAGACAAATGTTGCTTTTGTAATCAAAGGATATTGTATTTGTATGTCCCATTTAACAGGCTTTCAGCAACATACAAACAAAATTAAGAAAAGATCTGTTTTGCACAGCAAACCTAAAGCAAATTTACCTTCATTCTTCTCCAATATTCTCAACCAGTTGTGATATTTAATGTTCTCCAAAGATTTAGTACTTGTCTGTGACATACAGTATTTGATCTTTGACCATTCCAGAGTTGGAATGTTTGAGGAGTTTGAGCTTTGTGAATTCTGAAACAAACTGATCCAATCTGCACTCCTGGAAGAACTTTCTAACTTTAAGAATGCCTGGACTAATATTGTAAGACCTTTGTAACTTTAAGAAGTGCTGAGTGACCATCCGTTTTTGCCTTGTGCTTTGTTGATGTGTACACTGCTGGGAAAGCTTAAGCAAACCTTGAAACAGGAATTTGTAGCCCTGTTTGGGTCTCGCAGAGGACACCTCTGGAGGCCATCTGTACCACTTGCGAGATCTCTTTTGGCATCATAATAAAAAGTTCTGAAATTAAATCATTATAGCCAAGCTGGAGGGGGAATGGAGTATGTTTAAGCTCCCAGTTTTTTAAAAAGGAGGGTTGTAAATACTGACAGTCTCATAGATTAATTGTTCTCACATTTATACTTTACATGTTCACATTTGAAAAGTTTACTGGGGAAAAGGTAAGGCAGATGGGCAGACAAACAGACTGACGGAGAAGCTAGCAACTGGCTGAAATTACAAACAAGTGACTTTTTGTTAAACCCTGGGGAAGCCTAAGAGCAGCACACCAATGCACTGAAATGTCCTAGGATAGTTGCAGAATCTGTCTTGAAGGTTTTGAAGAGTCTGGGAAGGTATCCACAGCAGATGCTTTATACCTAGGATATTCTCTCCTAGAGGAAAAGCTTAGATGTACGGGCAGCATTCCTTATAATACTCAGATTCTTCAGTACAATTGTCAATCATCACTCTTCAACAGAAGGAGCTGTTGATGCTGAAAAACCACAAGCAGGAAATAGGAAGTAGTAAATTAGATTTACAGGATCTGTATAATCCACTCTCATATAAGATCAACTCTGCATATTAAATTATGAAAGAACAAGAGGACAGTAGGAGCAATGTCACTGGTCTGGCACAGTAAACTGAGAAACCTACTGTATTTTAAAGCAAGCAAAAAGTAAAAAAAAAAGGGTCTTCTCTCAGATACATCTTTCATCCATGACATCAATTTAGCAAGAAATTGTTCACTTTTTATTTGCCATGTCACACCTACCTTTTGTGGGCTCAGGGGTGGGAGAACTTACACAACTTTTCTTTCTTTTTTGTGGCTTGTGTGTGTGTGTTGATCTCTTTACAAGTCTTGAGGATATCAAAACAGACAATGCTGAGATTTCCCAATTCTACACTCAAGCGCATTTCCTTCAGTTGATGCGTGTGTTCACCCGTCTAATCAAGTTAGCCAAAATTACCCAGCCTCCAAAAGTCAAGAAAGGAAGCCCTATCTTTAGGTTGCAACCTAAAGATACTTCCTTTTGCCTTTCAGTGCGATGAGAGAGCCATGTCATCTCCCAGCCCCCATTCCTGTCAAATCCCATTCCCTCTGTGCCATACCTGGCACCTGGGATTCTGCTCATTAGAGCAGGTGGGGGAGGGGACATAAAATGAGACTGGAGAAATACGCAGGAGAAACCATGGCTGCCTTCTCTTCTGATCCAGCAGCATATTTAAGGGTAAACAGGAAATTCCCCGAGTTGCAACCTTAGCAACCCTAGCAGTCTGAACCAAATCTTTCTGATGCATAACAAAATTATTGATCGGAACCTGGATTTCTTCCCACATGCAAGTAAATGGTTATGCAAAGTAAAAAGACCTATCCTCAGCAAAATATCCTTTGTTGGAGACCGTCTTGACTCTGCCTGAGACCAGCTCGACTGCAAGGCCTGCAAGACCCCCTCCCTGCTTGCTCGCCTCTTTCCATCTAGCCTGGGAGGATGAGGTCCTGACTAAAACTATAAACGCTGCTAGTACCTGAAGTTGCCAGAGACCATCTTGTCTTATTTAAGGGCATCTGTATGGGCCAAAATTTAATTCTGGTGGTCAATTATTTTTGCTGTTATTGGGATTATGTTTTTGTATTTTATTGTGGGACCTTATTAGGAATTATAATGATGTTTCACTTTATTGAATGTTTCTCAAAATGTTTTCTTTAATTTATTGTTTTCTTTTTTTGAATTTTGTTTTGTAACAGTGAATTATGTCACCTTTTCATGTTCTTAGCTGCCTTGGGCATAGTTTATGATGGAAAGGCGGCATACAAATAAACCGTGATGATGATATATGTAATCTTTTGCCCGAGGTATATAGCCCAGGCCCCTTTTAAGGAGGAACACTGGGGTTTCTCTAGGGACATCAGAGAATTTCATCAGAAATGGAAACTGGAACAGAAATTGTTCCAATTTGCACATTTGGCCAAGGTCAGTAACAGAAATTAAGAAAGTGAATACAAGTGGTATCATTGGTTTTTAGCCTGCAAACGTTGCATAAATAATTCTGTTATTTTGTGCATTTTGGATATTTCCCTTCCCTTCCATTACAAAAAATTAATTACATAATTGTGTTAGTTTTGGTCATAGTGGCTAGCAAGATGATTAATGTAGGTTTTAGAGGAAACTGAACTGTAACAGAATGGAAACAGTGGTGACTGTGATGAACATAGGACGGGATGAAAATCGCTGCCTCATTACATCCCTAGGGCTGACAGCTGGAGGGAGCCACATCAATATTGGTGTTACTGCACTGTTGCTAACTCCACGCCCTTCCGAATCCCTCTGCCATGACTACCATAAATCAACTGGGAGTGAGGGGTGGGGAATCACAAAACAGCTGCTGGAGTGGAGCAGTAGCGCCATTTTGCCAAGACAGCATGAGCAACTGATGGTTGTAGCCACAGGCAGCTCCAATATCATCCAACTGTGGAAGAAAGAGAGTTCTCCAAATTATCCCTTATGAAAAAAAAATTAAGATCAACAGTGCAGTTAAGACTGTCAGCATGAGCTGTGCTCTCTATAGAATGGGATCTCCAGAGAAAAAAGTCTGTTGATAATCTCATATCTGAAATTTGCTGCCAAAAAATGTAGAAAAAAGACGGAGAAAACTTTTCAATGACTGAACATAGTTTTAGCCATACATGTGTAACCATCAACTTTACTGATGTTCGTATTAGTGGCCACACCATGAAAAGAGGACCCCATATGCAGAAAGACTGAAGGAGAGTTACACATTCAGCCCATATCAAGACTGGGGCCAGATGGGGCCTGGTCCCCAGAGGGATGCCTCAGGGCCCCAGCCACCAGTTGTGCATCCATGCATGTCAACAGTCTGACAAAAAGAAAGCAATTGAATGGACCAGTTGTGACCTTCCTGGCTTCCAGCAGCTACTCATTCTCTTGGACATAGGGAGGAGGAGGCTTAGGGCCTTCCCTTCTCTCCATTTTCTCTTACAGACTGCCCTACTGTTCTCTCCCCCTCCTTCTTTCTAATTGGCCCTGTAAAACAGGAAGAGGTGGGGCATTGCTTGCTGGCATGACAAAGAATGCAGCTGAATGGCATGGTGCATTCAGTTATTGTATTTCTTAGTAACTTTCCATGAGACAAAGAAGCTTACAAAAATAATGTGCTAGAACAAAATATTTAAAAAAAACCCTAGTACACTATACAATACACCAACTCTAGGGATGGGTGAGGAATTTGATTCAGTTCGCATTTCGAGCCGAATCTATCAAGGCCACACTTTTTGAAACAATATGAGAACTGAAACACAACAATCCTTCAAAATTTGCACTTTGTCAAATTTTGCAATGCAAGACCAACCAGTGTTTAGAGAAATGCATATGTAAGGCAAAAGTGTGCATAAAAAGGAATATCTGAATGAAAATAGCATACAAAAGTTCATTATATGATGAGAAATGTCTTGTAAAAGTGTACATTAGTCAAACGTGCCTATAAAAATGTGTTTATTACAAGAAATTCCCACTACGCTGCTGGATAATTTTCATGAAGATTTTTTTTAAAAAAAGAAAGTTTGCAAATTGCTGCAGAAATGTAGACAACTGAATTTAAGATTGGAAAAATTAGAACCTGAGAGAACTTAAAGAGACTGATCTTTCCATCCCTAACTAACACATAATACAAGGAAGAAAGTTTTTATTAAACACAGGTAACACAAAAGCTAAGGTGATCAGGCCCCAAAATTAAAAACCAACATAAGCTTGACCACCAAGAAAAGAAAAGCACCATCTGCTGCTGCAGAAATTAACACTCCAGTGTCCTGGGAGAAGAGAAACATCTTAACCCAGGGCCAAAAAGATGTCAATGTGAGGGCCAGGTAAATCACCCTGGGGAGAGCATTCCATTAATGAGGGGCTCCATAAGAACATAAGAAGAGCACCGTTGGGTCAGGCCAAATGCCAGTTGTGAATAGTGAGGTGTGACGGCACCACTCCCACCTGATCGCCAGTCAGTTGTGTTGCTGCTGCTTAGTGGGAGGTAGAGGAGGAAGGGTGAGGTCAGCATGGTGCAAACACACTGGTGGTGCCAATCTAGTGTTCCTGCCAGTGTGTTTCCACTATGCTGACCTTGCTGCTGCCTCCCCCCTCCCCCTCTGCCTCCTGGTAGGCAGCAGCAGCTTGCCAGACCAGAGCTCAGGTTAGTGGCAGAATCCTACCACACCATCGACAGCTGCCAAATGCCCTTCTAATCTCACAGTGGCCAACCAGATGCCTATGGGAAGCCAGCAAGCTTGAGTGCAACAGCACTTTCCTTACTTGCGATTTCCAGCACCTGGCATCCATACTAGGGTTGCCAGGTTCAAGGCCTGAGACTGATCCTGCATCTTTAGGAGAAGAGAAAGTCAGCCAAGTGCAGGTGTTCTTGCAACCCTGTAATGGGGAAAAACCACAAGATGGCATTCTCCCTTCCCCCTGCACAACTTTTAAAGATATAGAAGACCTCTTGGTTGCCAGGCCCAACCTCCAAGATACAGGATCAGTCTCAGGCCATGGACCTGGCAACCCTAACCAGGGACTGTGCCTTTAGTGTGGCAGGCCTTGCCCTGCAGAACTCCCTACCAGTAGAGGTTCGGCAGGAACCTCCCTCCTTTCTTTCAGGCGTCTCCTGAAAACTGAACTTTGTAAACAAGCCTTTTGTATGAATTTTCTTTTCCAGCCACAGATGGATGCTTTTAATGTTGTTTTTAAGGATGTTCTTATTGGATTTTAATTCTGTTATGTTTTTGTACATTGCAATGCCGTCTTGATATACTTTTATGAAAAGTGCGGCCTATCAATATTATAATGAATAAATAAATTATCCCAGCTCAAGGATCCATGCCAGTCTGGCAAAAGGTGTGGAGCAGGGCCAGGGAAGGGGGTGGCCTGGGAAGGGGGTGTGGCCTAGGGAGAATGCCAAAGGCCAGATAAGCGTTAAGCTCTGGAGCCTGAAGTCCCCGACCCCCATGTAGATGAATGGCCATCATATGTGTCACCTGCAACTGCATATTTCTGAAAAGCAGCCTTGGAGGCAGTCACTGGGAGCAAAAGAGAGGAACAAGGTGGGACTGGCTACCCCTTTTCCTCACTGCTGTTTGTCCCCATATCACCACCACCCCAAGCAGGAAAGCAGCTAGGAGGAGTGGACAAAAGGGCAAAGGTCCAGCAGTTCTTTTACCCGCTGCTCTTCCACTCGTGACAGTAGCCCGCAAGGCTGTTTTTCAATTTAAACACGCACACACAGACACCAGAGATTAGACATTCACACCTCTGTAAAAACAAACAAACGTTTGGGCTCTGGGAGGGGACATAGGGGTTTCTAAAATTACAAATGGGGAGAAAGGGATTTTCCCCCTCCTCTCATAATATCAAAACATGAGGTCGCCCAATTTAGCTGATTGGCAGTTGGTCCAGGCTAGGCAAAAAAGGAGCGGAAGGTGCTGGTGGTTTAGCAGCTAATATCTTTTCCAGACACGATGATCTAGGAAACAACATAAAGGCCAAGAAGTATGTATTGGGAGTGTGCATTGGTTCTGCATGCAGGCCAAACGATGAGGCAAATCAAGATGACTCAAAGGTCTCCTCTCCCCACCCCCCTGAGTCAGAGCATCATATCAATCCTTCCTCCAAGTCATATCAGGGCCCCCACAAAACCACAGAGTGCCCTGTTGCTGTTTTGCTGCTCTTCTCTGTCGGTACATCTCTGTATTTTCCTATATGCTATCTCTTACGTTTCGCTAGGTTTTCATGGGCTTTGCAAGAAGTGAAACTGTGGGAAACGTCTGCAGAGCAATGAAGAGCTTTGGATTGCATGCACAGCCTTTGGGGCCTTTCGAAGCTTTGTTTCTTTTTTTAAAAAAGTTTGCTTGATGGCTTGCAAAGCATTGTGCACAGTGCAGTGTCCAGGTCTTCTCAGCTGATAGGCGGTGCCTGCAACCACCCTGTCAGCTCAGCCATATCCTTACTTGATGTCAGGTGTAGGGCACGTGGGTGTGGCTTGGCTTGGCCTCACAGGCTAAATGAGAAGGTTTGATGAGCCTAATTAGGCCCGCAATCAGAAAGTTCCCCACCAAAGATTTCACTTATCGTAATTATTTCTAAATGTGCATCTTCCTATATTTGTTCGCATACACACCTTTTATGCAAATCTGTGTCCTTTTTTGCCCTCTTTTTTTTTGGTATTGCATTTACTCTTTCTGTAAGTATCCACTCCCACTGCCCTAATTGGAATTGCCCTCCTGCCTGCTATTTGCAACTGGAGGAAAGCTCCCATTTTTGGTGGGGATAAAGGGTTAAAGTCCTCTCTCCCCACACTCCTGATCCATCTCCAATACCTTCCCCACACACACACATACACACCAGCTGCTTGTTTAACAAAAATCAGCTTTGCAACGCCAAACAATGTGACTAACAGTTGTGGGCCTGGATCCAAAAAATCTCACAATCAATTCCTTGTGAAAACAGGAGCTGGGGGGGCGGTGGGGAGAGAGAGAGGCAGGTTCTGTTTCTCAAACAGCAGCCTCTCTATGCCACACAGCAAACCACTTTTGAAACCGGGAGGGGGGGACTTTCAGCAGCTAACTGTGAAACAGGAAAAGCTTCCTAATTGTTAGAGCCATACGACAATGGGATCAATTACCTAGAGAGGTGGTGGGCTCTCCAACGCTGGAGGCATTCAAGAGGCAGCTGGACAGCCATCTGTCAAGTATGCTTTAATTTGGATTCCTGCATTGAGCAGGGGGTTGGACTTGATGGCCTTATAGGCCCCTTCCAACTCTACTATTCTATGATTATGGGGGACCGCTGATCGAAGAAAGACAGGCAAAATTCCCACTGGGCCTCCCACTGTCCTTGAGCATGTATTTTTGTTCAGTTCATTCCCCCCCACCCTCCAAGCTTTCTGCCCTATGGCTTTTTGTCCTCAGGAAGCCTACATTTCTACTAAAGCTTTAAAAGCAGGTTTCTACTTTCCATGCAATAGGACCCTCTTGCAAAATCAAATCAATACTTTGGACACCAGATCAGTTGTTTATAGTTCCGCTATGAATGGGACCTCTATGAAGTGGATATTTTATACTAAAGACCACATAAAAAATTGGCTGTACTGAGAAGGAAACAAAATACTTATCCTAGCAATGTCCTGTCCTGACACCGTAAGTGAAGTATTTTTTTGTTAATCTTTTCTAAATGAACCAACTGTCAGCAGTAAATAGACAAGCAGAACCACCTTCTCCAACGTGGTGCTCTCCAGATGAACTCCAGCTCCCATCAGGAATGATGGGAGTTGTAGTTCATCAACATCTGGAGAACATCAGTTTGGGGAAGGCTGCCTTCAGAGGTCTTGTTCAATTCAGCCGCCACCATACTGTTGATTTTACTGTTTAGTTTACAAACATATTCAGTGACACAAAACATACCCTTGGGAATGTTCATGCTGTGTGGTTTGTTGAACTGTTTTAACTGTTTTTAAATGTTTGCATTGTTTTTTATATATGAAACTGTTTTCATTTGTTTCTATACATGGAACAGTTTTTCATTGTTTTACACTTGTTTTATGGTTGCAGCTGCTTGATTTGTTTTCTAGTTGTATATTTTATTGTTGTAACCTGCCCTGGGACCTTGTGGCAGGTAAGAAATCTAATACAATAAATAAATACATAAATAATGGTGAGGTTATCATGTCAGAACAAAGCATGAAAAGGAAAATATTTTCTCATTAGAATTACTGTTACATACGCATCGATGGTTGTTTGAATATTCCCCAAGACCTGTTCTGCACCACCTCTCTAGAAACATCACAACATGAGTCCTGTTCAGACATTCAGGAACCATAGACCACAGAATTTTAGAACTGGAAGGGATGCTGGAAGTCATCTAGTCCAATCTAGTCTCAATGCAGAAATGTTGCAACTATAGCATCCCTCCAGATGCCTGTCCAACCACTGCTTAAACATCTGCAGCAAAGGAGAATGTAGGAAGAGCACTGCTGGATCAGGTTAAAATCCCATCTAGTCCAGCATCTTCTTCTCTTAGTGGCCAACCAAGTACCTAAGGGAAGCCTGAAAGCAGGGCATGAGTACAACAGCACTTTACCTCCCAAAGCAGGCTGGCCCACTATCAAACAGCTCTTGCCTTTTGGAAGTTTCTCCTTATGTTTAGCTGAAATCTGCTTCTTTGCCATTTCCATCCATTAATTCTATTCCTGCCCTCTGCAGAAATTAAGAACGAGCCTGCTGCATCTTCTACACAATAGCCATTCAGACAGCTATCATGTCTGTCCTTCATCTTCTCTTCACCAGGCTAAACATTCCCATCTCCTTCCACTGTTCCTCACAGGATTTGGTTTTTCAGACCACCAGCACCATCTTGGTCGCCATCCTCTGGAAGTGCTCTAGTCCAGGGATAGCCAACATGATGCCCTCCAGATGCCAAGGACTACAATTCCCATCAGCCCCAGAAATCAGTCATGGCCAATGGTCAAGGATGATGGGAATTGTAGTCTACAACATCTGGAGGGCACCACATTGGCTATACCCACTGGAGACTGGTGGCTCCGATGTCAGTGGGGCAGTGAATCCACTCTGGGTTTTAGTCTGAACTTTCAAGAAGCTGTCCAGGGTGCTGAAACGTGTTCCCAAAATATGTTCCTTGAAAGTTCAGACTGAAACCCAGAGTGTATTCACTGCTCTACTGATACTGGAGCCGCCAGTCTCCACTGGCTACACCTGCTCTAGTTTGTCAATGGCCTTCTTAAAACACCCAGAACTTGAGAAAGTACTCCAGATGAGGTCTGATGGGTGTAGAATAAAGCACATTCATCATCCCATCCAGGGCTGTGCATGGATCCCCTGATTCAATTTGTCGCTCTGGTTTATAAATACAGATCAGGTCTGATCCAATCTGGACAGATTCATACTCAATCTGACTCGATCTGGATCTGAAGCCAGATCACAATCTGGATATTATAAATCTCTGGAAATCCCATTAACTCGCATTGCAAAACAAAAATGGCCACAAGCTTCTTGCTTTTTGAGATAGGGACATGACGTTTGGGGACATGGAAGCCCCTATAGAGGGGATTAGGTGGGTAGCTCCAGGGGTTTCCATGCTGGCCACCTTTAAAGTTTAAAATATTTTAAAATTAAAATGGACATAGCAGTTTTGTTTTTTCCCATAGTGACTTGCGATTTGGCGACATGGTAGCCTCTGCAGAGGATATTCTACCTGCCAAATTTCAGATGGGCAGCTCCAGGGGTTTTCATGCTTCATGCCCCTGACAGCCTTGAAATGCACATTGACACATAAGATGGAGGCTGGCCCATTAGGGCTAGTGGGGCATGGCCCCACCAACCTCAGTCTGTCCTCAGCCAGCCACCAGCTGCCTGCCTTCTTACTTGCAAACAGTTTAGGGGTTGGCAACTAGCTGACTGGACCCCAGCTGGCCTCCTTGCCTTCTGCCCCACCAGTCCCAGTGGACTGCCATCGCACATAAGCATATCAGCAGAATGCCATGCAATCTGGAACCCCGAAAAAGCAGGGTTCCTTATCACATGGAGCTCTGCCATTGTGTGCATGCTGTATGTATGGGCACATGTTACAGATGTGCAATTCAACAACCAGGCTGTGTCTGTGTCTCTGAGTGTGTGTGTGCACCCAGCCTCCTCCGATGCACTCATCATACATGGAGAGAGAGAATGCCTTCTGCACGGCTTGTGTGTCTTTTTAATCAGGGAACCAGTAGCCAGCTTTAACACCACCTAGTGGTAATTATGTGCCAGTCCCCATAGAGGACAGTCCTATCAATTTTGCCTCAGACAATATAGGATTAAAATAAATATTGCCATATGCCTTCTCACTAGAGCAAGGTTTGCTTTGGTGGTGGATGGAAAGATAGAGTTTCAAGGTCTACCATGTTTAACTTTTATAATTAGCTCTTAAGAACAACACAGCTCTCAAGAACTCTGTGGAGGCAGCTCTGATATCAAAGTCCTACGGCATCATCTCTAATTTTTCATATTTTGATGAGGCAACTCCATAGAGGATACTGGAAGCCGTTTCCCTCCCTGCCAGACCAGCCTGTCGGTGTAATAGGTTGGTATTTTACCTTGACCCTGTCCTTCAAAGGCCCTCCGTAAATATGCCCTCAACAAAATGAGTCTGTTGACCCCTTGGCCTCTTCCACTGCTTCTCAAATAGATGTGATATTACAGCCCCCACAACTTGTAATTTAGTCCAGTTCCCTTCAGTGGGCAGCTTCTTTCAAGGAGAGGGTTTTGCCTCACTTAATATGGAGGCTATATTACTTCTGTATTTTTACAGGCTCACCCTTCTGGCCTCTCTTATTTCTGGGATGACCATCCAGTTATGTCCTGCCTTGGCAGTCTCAGTTTCTGTCTCTCTCTTTGCTTTTTGTGAACAATTGCCTCTAAGTTATCCCGCCCAAACCCAAATAATCAACACAAGGTGTTTTTTTTTTAAAGGAGCACATTTATATCATGACTCTCAGGCCTTGCCCATGCAAGCCGCATGTCTTGCTTCGTGTATGAAGTGCTTGGTTGTTTTATAGAACGCGCTTTCCTTGCAGAGCAGACGGGGGGGATCTGAGGCTCTTGGGCCACATTCAGCCCTCAAGCTAATTTTAAAAAAACCTTCCTCTGGCAATCAGTTCAGACCACTGGCAAAAGCGATATGCCGCTCTCCTGAAGATTGCCAAGTTGGGAGGATGGAGGAGATTGAGAATGAGAGAGGGCGGGGATGCTGAAAGAGAGAGAAAGGGATCACCCATCCATTTCTGACTCTGGCCTGGTCCAGTAGTAGCTTCAGCTCTACCTTTTGCAGGCATGTCTCTCCAGAAGAGATTACCCCCAAGGGAATGAAACTCTTGGAAGAAAAAAGAATGTCCACTCCACTTGTACACATGATAGTTCTGGAATGCAGTATAGTGGTTAGAGTTGGACCAAGACCTTGAGGAGTCCTAGTTCAAATCCCCACTAAGACATGAAGTTCAGTGAATGACCTTGAGCCAGTCTCTCTCTCTCTCTCTCTCTCTCTCTCTCATGGCTGGGATCTATCTTCCCTCACAGGGTGGTTGTGAGGATAAAACAGTTGGGTGTGGGAAGAGGAAGAACCATAGAATCATAGATTAGTAGAGTTGGAAGGGGCCTATAAGGCCATTGAGTCCAACCCTCTGCTCAATGCAGGAATACAAATTAAAGCATCCCCAACAAGTGGCTGTCCAGCTGTCTCTTGAATGCCTCTAGTGTTGGAGAGCCCACCACCTCCCTAGTCATTGGTTCCATTGCTGTACTGCTGGTTCATCTTTAACCAGTGTTGACAACCCAATAAGGTTGGCCCAGACTGACCTCAAAGGGGAATGAGCTAAGGTGCTACCACAGAAAAGCCCCTGTCTCATGCCAACACCCCTTGTACGTCCTCAGGTGGTAGAACAACAAGAATGGCCTCCTCTGTTGACCTCAACATATAAGCAGACAGGTAGAGACAGACAAGTGTCATTTCAGGCCCCAAGTTGTTTAGGGGGTTATATATCAATCTTAACTATGCTTGGGAATGTGCAAGCAACCAGTACAGGCTAATGGAATAATAGAATTATAGAATCATAGAATAGTAGAGTTGGAAGGGGCCTGTAAGCCCATCAGGTCCAACCCCCTGCTCAATGTAGGAATCCAGATTAAAGCATCCCCAACAGGTGGCTGTCCAGCTGCCTCTTGAATGCCTTTAGTGGTGGACAGCTCACCACCTCCATAGGTAATTGGTTCCATTATCAAACCGCTCTAACAGTTAGAGAGTTATTCCTGATGTTCAGCCAAAATCTGCTACTTGTAACTTGAGCCTATTGTTCAATGTCCTTATATGCCACCTTGAGATTCCTGCAAGTAACAAGGAACATAAGTACAATCATAATGTGGTTTGATTGGGAATACAAGACAGGTTCTGGATCTGACACCTTCTTCATCAAATGGGTCCCGATGCGAAACATTTATTTCCTTCCTAAAACTCTTCCATCTAGCCACCCCTACCCTCATCACCTTGGTGTACTCTCTCTCCCTACCTTCCTGCCCTAGCTTCATGGCTTCCATTCTTCCTATCTCAGCCACCCACCATTTCTCATATATCTTTGCCTGTCCTAGCCAAGGTCACTCAGCGCAGCTCCTAGTAGTCTTATGATCCCCAGTTATGCTTCCTTGCATCGTTAGAGTAGCTCATCCAATCCCTGTAAAGGGCTCCGCCCCTGCGGCATCCACACCATTCCGTGGTGCATTGCAATATCACAGAGAGGAGTCCTGAGCATTGGGAGGCCTCTACATTTCTTGCTTTTGCCCTTGAATAAACTATATGATTTTGTTGTGGGTTGTTTTGGCAGCTGATTAGTAAGAGGCTACATTATTGTGCATGCTATCACAGTTCTGAAGATAAGTTTCTCTTTTGGACTCCTAAGAAATGTTTTCCCATGGCCAATGTGGGAAAACAGAATGTTCTGCAGCAACACAGTGCCTTGCGCACCCCTGTGACCTGCTCCCCCAGTTTGATATCTGCATCCATAAACCACCCATATTTTAAGATTGCTCCATCAGATGCTTTACCATACTGCTTCACATTGAGCAATATGGAGCAGCCAAAATTTATTTTTTAATTAAAAGAGAAAGTTGTGCAGCATCTAATTATTTTACCACCCCTGGGAGATTTTACCATTAAAAGGTGGGAAAAAGCTGCCCCTCTATAGCCTATGCTGGCATCCAGTGCTAGAACCTTGAAAGGACGATGGCAATGAGAGTAGGAGTGAACAGCTTTGTTCCATCAAGAGTTGGATTCCCTTTTAGATAATAATCTGCAGGAGGTGGGTGGGGCCAGAAATGGCAGTGGGTGGGACTTTCTGGTTAGTCCTTCTGGGTAATCTTTCCTTGCTGGTTAATTCTTCCCTCCCCTGCAATCCCAGTGATGACTGACCCCATGCTGCTATTAAGCCATTTCATAAGAGTAAACAGGTGGTATAGCTCAAGTGGTTTACATAACCGAGTTTACCGGAGGAAAAGCTTCCCTCCAGGGATTCCCAGTTATTGAACAGGAAAGAAGGGGTACTGGTACTGGACACACACATAGACCCACCAAAAAAAGTTACCCTTCTCACTTTCCAGTGCATTTGGCATTTGCCCAATCTTACAGCTGGTATAGCCCAGTGGGGAGGAGAGCCTGGCTGGGAGTCCAGAGTCTGTGAGTTCAAATCCCCACTCGTGTCTCCTGGGTGTAAAGGGCCAGCTAAAGATCACCCCCACTGGCTCAGGGGTTACGTGCCCTGCCACCTGTGCAGCCGTGGGCAAGCTGCATAGTCCCAAGGAGCCCAGTTGCCCCCCAGCTGGCAGTTGCGGACAAGAAAGGGGCTGGCTTGTGCAGCTGTGGCAAGCTGAGCAGGCCCTAGCCAGCTGAGGAGGACTAGCCTCAGAGGGAGGCAATGGTAAACCCCCTCTGAATACCGCTTACCATGAAATCCCTATTCAGAGGGTTGCCATAAGTTGGAATCGACTTAAAGGCAGTCCATTTCCATTTTCAATAGAAGTATGGGAGGCAATTTTCATTAGGATCATGGGACGGAAGGTTGAAAATTTTCAGGATCTTAGTGTGAACTTTTCCTAATAAATAAATTTTTGTATGTAGTTTTGACTAATGCACATATTTTTGCAAGCAATTCCTCCTTAATATAGTTTTAAAAATATTTTATATGCTATTTTCACTAAGATATTTATTTGTATGAACATTTCCCTGTAATATATGCATTTTTGTAAACATTGGTTGGTTGGAGAACTATATAGCAAAGTTAGGATAAGTGCAAATTCTGAAGGACGGCTCTGTTTTGAAGGATGGCTCTATTTTGGTTTTTACATTGTTTCAGAAAGTCCAAATTTGACAGTTTCGGCTTTAAAATGACCTCAATCGAATCCCCCCCCCATCCCTAAAGATCAGGAGAACCTAATGGTAAAAGCTGTTTGACAGTGGAACAGACTGCCTCAGACAGTGTGGGCTGTCCTTCACTGAAGATATGTAAGCATCTGACAGATCCTGTATTGATCAGTGAGGTGGAACAGATGGCCTCTAGTGTCCCTTGTGACTCTACAATGTTCCATGGGAAGATTTGAGCACAGGGAGATCAAAGTGTTCTGGGATGAAAGATCTGTTTATCTCCTGCCTTTTGCACTCCTTGGGAGTTCCTCTGATGACTTTTGGAATGAGCAACTTTGTATAAACCTCACTGAAGTGACAGCTTCTGAAGCTACAATGTATGATTCATAAATATTCAAGAGATGTCATTGGTTTCATCCAGAAAACTTGAACACCTGTCATCTAATTAAAAATAAACAAATAAATGATGTTTCCTTATCCAGGATTAAATTAGCCTATATTTACCATAAAGTGGCTAAAGAAACTGTGTTACCATTATCAATGACCTTGCCATCATTTGGGGCAGCTATCACTGTTAACTTACAATACAGTCAGATGAATGATTCCACTTAACTACCCCTGGAGTCCTTTCAGTGCACACAGGTTTATTGCAGCACGGCCTGTCTTAATGTTCTCATATATGTCTGTACTTTTAAGACAATATCTAAAATTTGAACTGGCTCAAAATCCGATAGGGAGGAGCCACACACTATACTACGGAATTCCCTCTTCACAGAGGTGTGTTTAAGCATCTCCATTGTGTAACTTTCATCATGTGCTGAAGATATATCTCTTTATCCTGGCCTCTAATGCCTATTGGTTACCAGTTCATTTCTGGGCCCAATTTAAGGTGCTCATGCTCAGGGGTGTAGTTGTCTGGAGTTGCGGGGGGTTATAGACCCCTTAATCTTTTGGGAGCAGGGTCCCAGCTAGGCCTCTATGTGTGATCCAGTCAACATGAAAGGGGAGCATGTTAGCCACTGAGAAGACTCCTTGTCCAATCAGAGTGTGAAAGGAGGTGAGTCAGCCACTGAGAAGACTCTTCTCAGTAGCTAACACACAAACTCCCCTTTCATGCTGATTGGCTCCTAAGGATGTCTGTTGTAGTGGAGGACAATAACAAAGATGAGGGAAAGTGCGGAAAGGGGTGTGGCCATGAGTGGGCATGGCATTACTATCATGAAGAGACCCTGAACTTCTGAATTTACCACTACACTACTGTTCATGCTAGTGTTTAAATCTTTAAACAAATTAGGCCCCAGAAATCCTATACCATCTTATCAGGAGGTTTGTTCTGTACAATATAGGAAACGGACCTTTAGTGTGGCACCACCTACCCTGTGGGATTCCCTCCCCTTGAATATTAGGCGAGCGCCATCTCTGCTATCTTTTTGGTGCCTTTTGAAGACTTTTCTTTTTCAACAAGCCTTTTAAGTTGAGAGCTATCCCAGTCTGTGTCTGTGTCAGAATTGCTTAATATGTTTTTAATAATGTTTATAACCCTTTTTAAAAAAGTTTTTAAAATGTTTTTAACCCTGTTTTGTCTTAATATATTTTAAGATTTGTTTTTATGATGTTTTAAAGTGTTTTTAGTGCCTTGTTTGCCGCCCTGGGCTCCTGCTGGGAGGAAGGGCGGGATACAAATTAAATAAATAATAATACTAATAAAAATCTGAAAGACTCTCCTTCCCTACATTCCCTCTTGGGTGTTAAGATCAGCAGAGTGTGGTACCACAACCCCTATAAGTTTGTGGTGGTGGAAGTCCGGGAAAGGGCATTCTCTGTGGCAGCTCCTAAGATGCGGAATTCTCTCTCCACAGAGGTGCATCTGACACCTCAGTTACACAGTCTTCATTGTATGTTGAAAACACACCTCTTTATCCTGGCCTTTGACACTGAGATATTTAGTGTTACACGCCACCCCAATTTCTGAATGGTGCGAAACTTCTAGGTGTTCCTGCACTTACCCAGGGTTTGGTTTCCTTGGAAATAAGGTCAGCAGAGACGGTAGTGTCTTCATGATAGATGGTTTATGTAGACATATTCACAGCCAGAGTGTAAGATGGAGGGGGCTGCAGCATTAGCAGTCCAATAAATCTTGCTTATCAATCAGACTTGTAGGGAGGCACCCCAAAGCCATGGTGCAGAGAGCACTTCCTAGTTCCCAGCTTCTCCAGGTCTCTCTTTAGCTCCAGGTTTGGGGAGTAGGAGGCCTGTCTCCAGAAGGAGTTCCAATAGCAGCAGGATCTCTCTGTGCTATATTCCTACATATGCTAATAGTGGCCACTTGACAAATCCATTAGTTCAGAGACTAACTTAACAAAGGAAACTAGTCTGACCAGTGGAGATGATTTCTTCCTTGCATATCCCAACTTCCAGATACAAAACAGGCCTGAAGTGGACCCAAATAAACCATCTATCTCAACCCCCAATCCCAATCCCTATTCTTATTATTGTAATTTGTTTTCACCTGTTTTAAATGTTGTATTTTAAATTGTTGTTAACTACCCTGGGACCTTATGGTAAATGGCAGTAAATAGTTTATTATTATTATTATTATTATTATTATTATTTTCACACTACAGGCTGCATCTATGCAACAGGGGCAAGGAATCTCTAAAAGGCATTCTCAGGATCTCACTACAATTTCTATGATTCTTTATAGGAAGTTAGGATACCTACATGGGTACAGAACTGACCTAAACATATTGGGTACTAAGGGCCGAAATGCACAGGAATTCTGTCCTGTGAATCAGACAGTCTTGCACACCAAAATGCAAAACCAAATGCCAGATCACGCAGAGTACTTGTTAATATTTGTTTTTCTATAGATTTCAGTTGAGCTCAGTGAAGAACACACAGAGAGAGAGAGAGAGAGAGAGCTGCTACATCCCGTACTTCAAGCACAGAAATAGTTTGGAAAGGTTGTAGCGTTCAATCAGCTGTTTCAGATAACAAGTGCAGAAAAGAGAAAGTTTTGCAAAGCTCTCATTCCACTGGTGTTTCAAGAGGGAGATGAAGCAATGGATGTTGTGTATTTTTATAGCCTGGGGCTGAAGAGGAATATGATTCGGGGGGGGGGGGGGTTTCATATGTGATGGGAGAGAGAGAGGCATCTGAAAAGGCCAAGTGATTATCTTGAACTCTCTAGACACTCAAGAGGGTCTTGAAACATATTCAACAGAGAAGTTCAGCTGTTCAGAGTTTCCCCTCCCCCTTCTTCTGATTATACTTAGTGAGCAAGTGACATAAAATAATCTGCAGGGCACATGCAAAGTACCCTCCTGTACCCTAGTTTCCCCCATCCAAGGAAGACAAAGGAGCAAACAGCCCTAAACATTTACTTGTTCAGATCTCCCAGCCTCTTCTTTGAGCAGGTGCAAAAAAACTAAGAGGAACAACCAGGCCAAGCACGATGGGTGGCTAGGTCAGGCACTGGCCCAAGGGTCCAGGAGCTCCCAGGGGCTGACCACCCACCGGCGCTGGGCCTGGCACTTCTTCTGCTGCCCATCTTCATTGCACTGCTACCACCTCCATCTCCTCCATGCTCGCTCACCCATCCCTTCATTTGCTGGAGGCTCCAGGTCCACCTTCATGAGGCCTTCCACAGCCACTGTTGCCAGAAATGCATTGGGCCCTGCCCTCTCATAAGTAGCTTCCATGGCATGGGGAACTTCTCCTCGCTCCCATGGTGCCTTGCGTAGTGGCTACATTGTCCCAGAAGTGAAGTTTCCCATGTCATGGAAGCTGGTTCTGAGGGGATGGGGCCCGATGTGTTTCTGATGGGCGAGCGAGTGTGAAGGAGGAGGTAGTAGTGGTAGCAGTAGTGGCAGGTCCCTGCAGCAATGAAGACAGGCGGCAGCAGGAGGTGAGCTGGCGACCCTTTAGGGAGGGGGCTGAGGAACCCTATAAAACTGCAACCAGCCCTGGGATCTACCATTTTATGATCCAATCTACACTGCAGGAGAGTCATATTGTGAAGTGCTTTCTGGACTGTAGCACTCCAGACTGCAAGTAGGGTGGCTCTGGCTGACTGCAGCTGTAAAAGCTGCTGCTACAAAGATGCTAGACCACGTTCGCTGTACCAGAGACCACCTTGAGTTTGAGGAGTGCAAGACCCTCTCCCTGCTTGCCGGCCTCTTTCTGCCTGGCCTGGGAGGGTGAGGCCCTCACTGACAGCAGCTGTAAAAGCTGCTACTGCCTGAAGATGCCAGAGACCATCTTGACTATGGGATGTTGCTTAGGGGTTTTTGTTTGGCCCAAAATTTAATTCTGGAAGTAATTATAATTGCTGTTATTGGGATTATGTTTTTGTATTTTATTGTGGGGCCTTATTATGAGTGCCCTGTTGTAGGGTAGAAGGGCGGGATAGAAATATTTTAAATAAATAAATTATGAACTATAGGTGCAATGTTTCAATTTACTGTATATTTCTTAATGAGATGTTTCTTTAACTCATTGTTTGGCTATTTTGAATTTTGTTTCCTAACAATGAATTATGTAACTTTTTTCATGTTGTGAGCCACCTTGAGCACAGATTATTATGGAAAGGCAGCATACAAATAAACCATGATGTTGATGATGATGGCCATGTGTCCTACTATCCAGAGGACAGCTTTATTTGAAGGACCCTTTATCTGAAGGAAGACAGTCCTCTATCTGAAGGGTTGTCTGGTTTAAACCCAGTTTAAAGGTGAAGAACCTGAAGGAAGAGCAGGAGGGGCTTTGACATTACCCATCAATAGTTAGCACCTGGATAGCAGACTACCCAGCAGACTGAGCAGGAGCACAGGTAAGGATGTAAGGAGGCAGCAGTTTTGGTCCATCCCTGTGTTCATCGCAATCAGCACTGTTTCCATTCTGTTGCAGTTTGGCTTCCACTAAAACCTACATTGTCTCACTCTCCACTATGGCCAAAATTAAGGTAATTCATCCACTACATAATTAATGTCAATGCATTTCAGTGGAAGGGAAACGTCAAAACAATGCAGAAAATAACACAATTATTTACATAACGTTTGCAAACTAAAAAAAAGACAGTGAATACAGCTTGTATTCATGTGCATGGTTTCTGTTCCTGACTTCTGACAAACATGTGAATTGCAGCAACTTCTGCTCCTGTCTGATGGAATTCTCTGTTGGAAGTCTTCTCAATATGATGAGATGAATTGTATTTCTATTTTCATGATAAGAATTACTTCTAAATTTGTGGCTATACATATAAATTGTCATATGCATCCCCCCTCTGCAAAGCTGTGCCCTCTTTTGTTCTTATGGCAATGCATAAATTGCCACCCTAACTTCAGGTAAGGAATCTCGTAGGGGAATGTTCCCCATCGTGGGGGGAGGGTGATACTGCCAAAGCCAGCTCCCTTCTCGTGAATACACAGGGTCGCGGGTTCTTGCTTCCTTCCTTCCTCTGTATCTACAGAGTCCTTGTATATCAAACGTTAGTTCACCTATGCTCACAGGTTATCAACAGCAGTCGTCAAACACAGGCGGAGGATAGAGGAGACCCCACTCAATATTTCTTGAGTCTTGGGAGATACCAGAAATTTTCTATTTGGGAGTCAGACTTCAGACAGCAAAATAATCTTTATAATATATGCCATCTATTCATATATTGCACACTACAAGTAATAAAATGCATTCTAGGTGGCCATAGCCAACATTGCAGAAACAGAAAAATAGGAATGCATATCAGCAAGACAGAAGTTGCTGGATCGCCATTTAACATCAAAGTATAAGATTTCAAAGGCACATCTTAGTTAAAACAATAGATGAAAGATGTGAGTTAAACTCTAAGTCATATTACAGAGCCAAAGTTACAAAGTACATGTCATTATACATCACCCATCAGATGTCATGGATGGAATAGATGGATGGTTCACCTGCTTTCTTCAACCCCCACTGCAGCAGATGGGAGGATCATGAGTGCTATAAAACCTGGCATGTTATACACTTTCTTATCTAAGGGAAGGCATGTTCCCACGGCCTTATCAGCTACTGCCTCTTGCTGTGTCTCTTCATGCAACTTCTTTTGGCTCTTCAGGTTGTTAACCAGACTCTCCTCATGGAACTTCTGTCCTCAACTAGTTTGCTTAACTTCACCATATAAGGAACTTGCTTGTTGATACAGCTGGAGTGTTGGCTAACTGCCTTATCACTTTGTACTCTGCTTCGTAGCAAAACATTGCTTTGTTTAGAAGGGGGGCATCCAGAAGCCCATTTTTAAAAGGAGAACGTGTTTCCTGTATACAACGCTATAAGCTAAGCAATATAAGCAAATATAAGCAAATGTAAATGATTTCAGCACATTTTATGCACATTTTAAGCCAATATCTGGGCTGACCCATTACCCACATATAAAAATAAACATATAAAGCCAACCTTCCCTTTTTCCTTTATCTTAGTGATGATGCTGTTTTTCTTTAATTTCCTTTCAAAGTGTAGTGCTAAGATCCCCCCACTCCCCATTTGCAGTGGTGTATTTTATGACCACCCCATAAAGCAATTTAGAATGTGGCCGCCAAAATATGTCAGTCAACCCCTTTGACGTAGCTGGTGAGATGGATTTCTAGCATAAGTGAATGTCCCCAAAGAACAGGGCGGAAAGACTCTTATTACAGCTGACACTTGACAGCCTTTCTCTGCCAAGGACAAAATGTGAGGTGCCCTGAAAGAACAAGCTACTCTTTTGCCGTTCACAAGTATTGACAAAGTGATGCTAAAAAGCAGGCAATGCTAACATCCTTCTTATTCCCTCTGGTTTACTGAGAGCACTGTGGCTTCCAAAGCACTCAATCAATAAATTTCCATGAATGCTAACTTTGATTTCCTTTTTTTTCCTTTATGCAGTAGACTCTCACAAGAGGGCCTTTGCACAATATTCAAAGACAGAGAACATTGAGTTTGCTATCATGGCACTGCTTGTGACCCTCATGATGGAGTGTGCCACCACTTCCATTATTATAACCCCCATTTTTCAGAGGTTAATAACTTTGAATTGTAAAATTCTGCAGCTGTCTGAAGCTACACATAACATCTCACATGGAAGAGATTTTATATGTATATGTAGAGCCGGCACCAGAGGGCAGCTAGGTTGGGCCTTGGCTGTGTCCCCTCCTTAGGCTGGGTGGGTTGCACTCCCTTCTGCGATCCGTGGCAGCGTCGGCTCCTGATCCTGCCACAGATCACAGAGAGGGAGCTCCCAGGCATCCCCTCCTACTACAGTGCAGGCCTGCAACACTCGCCTGCATGCCCCACCTACCTTTCCTTTGAAGTAAATGCTGGCCTTGCTGCAGGCGCATGCATGCCATCAACCAAGATGCCAGCAGGGGCATCAGCCCCTTAGGAAAGCTTCGGCCACCATCTTGGTTGATGGCCGGCATGTGCGCACAGCACGACCAGCATTCACTTCAAGGGAAAGGTAGGTGGAGCAGGTGGGTGGGTGCCAGGGCCCAGGGCAGGCTGGTGCCGGCCCTGTGTATCTGTATCTGTATATATTCCCTTCCTACTGTCAGGTGTGGCTGACTGAGATGAAAAGCATTTACCCCTGAGTGCTGACACCAGATATTTAAGGAGGGATGTCATTTAGAGAAGTCTGGGTTTGGGGACAACCCATACCATACCATTTCACTGAATCATTCTTAATGGACAGGTCTCTAGACAGCTCACTAGGTCTTTACTCAGAATGATGGGCAGAGCAGTCCTGTCTTATGGTGCAAGGGCTGTGGCTCGGTGGTATGGCATCTGCTTTGCATGCAGAAGGTCCAAGGTTCAGTCCCCAGCATCTCCAGATAGGGCTGGTAATGTCCCCTGCCTGAAAGTGAGCTCAATGAAAGGTCTGACTTAGTATCAGGGAGCTTCCTATATTCTTATACTTCAATATGCTGCAGGAGAAGTACACAGTCCTTATCCCACCACAATGTCCACCATATCCTGTAGCCCAGGAGTGGAGAGCCTTTGGCCCTCCAGATACTGCTGGACTCCAACTCCCATCAGGCTCTGCCAGCATGACCAGTTTTCAGGGGGGAGGGGAGTTGTAGTCTAGCAACTCCTGGAGGAGTGCAGATTCCCTCCAGAATCTTGCCAGAATGTTTAGTTTCAAAGGTTGTGTGATCACCAGGCTGGATGTCTGAAGAAGCCCCACATCTCTCTTACAGTTATTCTGGCTTTCTGCCTTCAGCAGAAGATACTCTAGTAAACACCAGAGCACCAATTTGTTGTCTAATATTCAATCATATGCATGTGGTATATTGATTGTACAGTTGGGTTTGTATGGAAGTGACAATTTATTGATTACAGCTGCTTATAGGACTCTTTGCTGTTTAATCAATAATTTATTGATTTTGTGTAATAATTTATTGATTGTTCAGTTGAGTTTGTATGGAAGTGACAAATAATTTAATGCTGTCTTTTCCTGTTGTGTCTTAGAGTTACGGAATTGTTTTTATTATATTTGAACTATATCTTACTGTATTGGTTTTATATTTTTATTGATGTATACCACTCTGAGGCCTTATCTGCAAACAGCAATATACAAACTGATTGATGAATGAATGAATATTAAACTGGCAATCAAGATGCCTAATACACAGGTTTTGTGCTCCTACTGGGAGGAAGGGCAGGATATAAATCATATTAATTAATTTATTATTATTATTATTAATAATAATAATAATAATAATAATAATAATGCGTTTGTATATGTATCTTGGCTGGAGAACTGCACTGCAAAATTTGGAGAAGAGTGACTTTCGCCAGACGGCTGTGTTGCTATTCCTGTATTGTTTTGGCAAGTGTGAATTAGGTAGGTTCACCCTTACAGGTGAATCGACTCGAATTTCTCCCCCACTCTTAAAAGACATGGCCACGATTGTATTTTTAATTCTTCCAAAACCCTGCTCCTGCCACCAAACTCTGGATAACAAAGAAATATGATAAACAGGCTTACCCCAGCAAGTCTTCCACCAGGTTTTCTAAGAAGTTTGGCTGGGATGCCAAATTCATATCCATCAACACAGGAAAGCCCCATACCTGGAAAAGACATAGTGCCGTTCAAGTAGCTGGAAGGAAACCGGTCTTCTTGCCATTCCATGTCTTCAGGGTTGGAATCAGCCATGGCACGTCAAGTTTACTTAAACCCCAAAGAAAACTAAGCAGCCATGTTGGAGAGTGAGATGAAAGGAAATCTCTGTTACAGAGCTTAAACTGGATTCAGTTAAAAAACAAGGGAAGAGAACAAATTTATCTTTTAATGTCCTTTGACAATAGAACTGCTTGGACTAATTACACTTAAATGTGGTCTGGCATGGATTTGGTCAAGAGATAATTCTGAACAGGCTCTGAATCTCACATCTTTATTTCAAAGGTCAGTCCCATTTTGCTGGGATTTACTGCCAGAGAAGTGTATATGCTAGGGCCAACTGTTTAGGGCGCCTCTGCTGTTGTGCCTTTCGTGGAGGCTTGTGATATGCAGGAACAAGCAGTTGAAACTTCAGAACATGGCAAGAAACCATGCCACCTGCTAATTGCAGCAGATCAAGCTGCTGTTAAAAGTACAGCTGCAGGGACTGGTTGAAAAGTCGGCAATCCCTTAGTGAACAATATTGTACTAAACTCTTATTTGCAATAACCCTCTGGCAGGGGGAAGGGGGTCAGGCATCGTGTGAATTGAACAGCTCTATCAATGGATGTTAAGGGAGCCACGTCAAGTGGGGCTTCCATATTTACAGGCACCGTATGTTTAACTGCTGGGGTAAAAATGATAGGGCTTTAGTTGCTGCTAAAAGCAGCCTATCCTGCTCCTCTTCAACAGTAGCTTGATATGCAGAAATCAGCATGAGAATGCTTTTGGACTCCATTAGCCTCAGCCAGCATGGCCAATGGTTAGGGATGATGGGGGTGGTAGGCCAACAGCATCTGGAAATTACCACATCGGCTAGCCCTGCCCAACATGCATCATGCCCTTCCTATGAGCTTCCAGAGGTGTTTGGCTGGCCACTGGTAGAGCAAAAGGCCTGAATAAACGAACTGTTCATTTGCCCCAGGCAAGACAATTCTTACAATCTCAGCTCAATCTGTTGAGCTGATAGAAACCTTGCAATATTGATCTAATAGAAGGGCTAGATAAAAAAAGGGGGGGGGAATTTATGATCTCTAGACCATTTGGCTTGCTCTGAACTAAATCATTTGCATTATGATCAATACTCCTCTGAAGTGGAGTTTTTGCCACTTGTGGAGGATGAAAATCCCCCTTCAAAAAGAAAGAGACAAAGCTTAAAGGAGGAGCTGCAGCTGAGAAGGGCAGCCAAATGTATCAGGTCAAGGCCCCAGAGCCAGTATATAGACATCTACTGAAGCATTGCACAAAAGCTTTGCACATAAATAGGAGTCCCTTTTGTTTGAATCGCTTCCCAGCTCTTTTTAATTGTTCACTTTATCTGAGCTTGGGGCTGCCTAAACAGGTCCTGAGGAATATTCAAGCAGCCACAGCTGTGTAAGTCACAGCAATTATTAAAAAGGGGGAGAAGGTTCCCACTTTCAAAATTCACAAGGCCTTGTCAATTTTTTTTTTAAAAAACCCCAAATTATTCCCCCAAAAGAATAAGCTCTGCTCAATGGGGACCAGCTTGTAAGATTGGGTCACTGTTTCCTTGTAAACTCAAATATCCCTGCAGATTAGGGTTGCCAGGTTCAGGGCCTGAGACTGATCCTGTATCTTTAGAAGAGAAAGTCAGCCAAGTGCACGTGTTCTTGCAACACTGTAATGCGAAAAACCACAAGGTGGAATTCTCCCACCTTGTGGTTTTTCCCATTACAGTGTTACAAGAACACCTGCACTCGGCTGACTTTCTCTTCTGCTAAAGATACAGGATCAGTCTCAGGCCCTGAACCTGGCAACCCTGCTATAGATTTAGAGTGGGAGATCAGAGCAGTACAGTCCTCCCTAGTCGGGTGCCTTCCAGATGCCTTGCCCAAGAGGCAGTGATGGCTATCAACTTGGATGGCTTTAAAAGAGGATTAGACAAATTCACGGGGGACAAGGCTATCTGTGGCTAGTAACCAGGCTATGTTCTACCTCCACAGTCAGGAGCAGCATGTTTCTGAATACCAGTTGCTGGAAACTGCACTGTGGGAGGAGACAAAGCTGCCTCAGGACTAAATCTAGCCTCAGGGCAGCCGGTTGGCACTCCTTGTTTTGTACAATCACTTCACTTAAACCCTCAGCTTCCATCCACACCTGTCCACCTGCCAGTCCATCTGTGCACCTGTCCAATTGTTGTCCTATATTTGTAACCCAACAGGCCAGGTGGAAGCAGCACTGCTACTCTGCTAAATGCTCTTCGTTGCTGTCCTTTAATATCAATATTATAGTATTACTCAGTTATTATTGTATTATATTTGCACTCAGGTCCTGCTTGCGAGTGTCCCGTAGGCATCCGGCTGGCCACTGTGAGAACAGGATGCTGGACTAGATGGGCCATTGGCCCCATCCTGCAGGGCTCTCATTATGTTCTTATAACTCTCATCAACCTCAGCTAGCATGGTTGATGGGAGCTGTAGTCCAAAACAACCGGGAGGCACCAGGTTGAGAAAAGCTGGCATCTCACATCTTAGCCATGAACTCGCTTGAGCCCCTTTCAGGCATGCTGCAATGGGTTCAGTGAACACACGGAGAAGGGAGCAGAGCTGTTCCTCCAAGGAGCATATATTACTCTTCTTTCCTCCCCCTTTTAGCCTCACAACACCCCTATGAGCAGTACCAGCTGGTGGCTGCATGTCAGTGCTCCATGGATACTGCTTTGAAAGTTCAGACTAAATCCCGGAGTGGACTCCACTGCCCCACTGACATGGAGCCACCAGCTACCCCTGTCTATGAGGTAAGTTAGGTTAGAGAGAGTGACCAGCCCAAAGTCACTCAGTGAGCTACATGGATGGGTGGGAATTTCAACCTGGCTCCCCCTGCTACCAGTTGGATATTCTAGCCACTACTCTACACTTTATATCTCTATCAAGGGTGTAGTCCTCCGGGGATTTGAGGGGTCTTAGACCCATTACTTTTTGGAAAGCAGAGTCACAGCCGGGACCCTATGCCTCCAGTGTCCTACAAGCCCACAATCCAGAATCTTCTAACATGCTTCCTTGCCCTTTCCTGCTGATTGGAGCCATTCAGAGTGAAAGGACATGAGTCAGCCACTGAGAAGACTCTTCTCAGCAGCTAACACACTCCTCTTTCATGTTGTTTGGCTCCTAGGGACATATGTTGTTTTGGGGGAAGGCACATGCAGGAAGGACTGAGCAGTGTGGAGATGACAATGGAGATCAAGCAAGCACGTGAAGGGGCATGGCTGTGAAGGGACCCTGCACTTCTTAATTTGTCATTACGCTACTGAATTCTCTTCACATTTTGGCTTGGATCCTAAGCTAAGTTAAAGAAGTTCATGAAAGGAAGGCTTCCCATCCCATCCTTCCCCTTGCAGCCACCTGCAGTCTCCCCAAAGCATCTCCATGGGATTGGAAGAAGCCTCCTGTAGGGTGGGATGTGGTGGGGGAGAGGGAGAGAGAGGGGAATATTTACTCCTGAGAACTTCCTTAAGTGAACTAAAGACCCAAATCTGATCTAGGATGATACTTAGGAATGAGGGAGAAATTCAGTTCAGTTCACATTGAAAGGCAAATCTATCTAATTTGCCCTTCCTGAAACAATACATGAATTGAAATGCAGCCATCCTTTCCAGTTTGCACTTCTCCAAATTTTTTCAACGCAGTTCTCCAACCAAATAATGTGTGCAAAACCGCATATGCTAAGCGTGCATCAAAATGTATGCATTAATGAAAATAACATACAAACACGCATTGTAGCAGGGAAACCTTTTGCTTTGCAAAGATGTACACATGAGGCAAGATTGCATTCAAAAATGTGTATATTAGGAGAAATGTGTTCATAAGGATTTTTTTTTTAAAAAAAGGAATGCACAAACTGATGTCGAAATGTGGAGCATCGAGTTAAGACTGGAAAAATGAGAAACGGAGAGAGTGCAAAACTGATGGATTCCTGATGCAATCCCTCCCTTCTCCATCAGCCTTGTGCACCCCATTCCTCTGGAGATTTTTTGGGGGGTGGATGCCACAGGTGGCTTTATGGGGGGATGGGAAACTTCCCTTCTGCGATCTTCTTCAGATGAATTTATATTTGGATCCAAGTCTTTGCCCCTGGGGCTTTTGAGTCTTACCAACCACAATGACATACTGAAGTGATCCTCTGTTCTTGCTGATCCGTCCCCACCCTGTGCCACCTGCAAGACTGGCATAGTAACACTGGGCTGCCTTACAGGATTGCTATAACATATATGAAACATTTGGATTACCTGAAATGTGCTTAATATTATATGAGTAGCAGTGCCCGGAAAAGCTGCTAGCAAGAGCTGGCGGCGATATATATCTCATGGCCCATTCCTGGCACAGAAATCCAATTCCGGGGCTGCACCCTATTGAACATGTTTTACTTTGGGCTATTTATATTCTGGGCTTTTGAAAAAACAAACCCTCACAGTTCCAGAGTGTAATATTCCTTTAGATTTAAAATGGGTGTTGATTTGATTCAACAAAAATGGATGTTTTGGATTCCACAGTGTCTTTATAGAAAGGTATTGACTAGTTCAAAAAGGTGCTGGTGCTGTAATGCCGATAATGTCTCTTTAAGGCATATGTTGTGAGCATATCCTGTGATGTCCCCTTTCTGGTCAGAAATTGTTGATCGTATTAACTTTGCCTTGGAAGAATCCTGGATATTTGCAGATGTTTGCACTGTTAAATTATATTCTTGTGATGTGAGGACTCACAGATCGACAATGAAAGCATTTTCTTTGAGCCCTTATGGCTACAAAGAGACTTAATACTTCAATGTTGGGATAAACACCCACCATGCATTCCTCAATGATCAGAAGTCTGAAGATCTTACTACCCTTTCTACATTTGATTATATATCTTATAATTATTCCACCCTTCCAGTAGGAGCTGAGGGCGGCAAACAAAAGCACTAAAAGCATTCTAAAACATCATAAAGACAGACTTTAAAATATATTAAAACAAAACATCCTTATAAACATATTAAAACAAAACATCTTTAAAAAAAATCTTTAAAAACATCTAATATATATATTAGGATCGATGGATTCTTATTATTTGAGCTGACATTGTGCTGACGTTTCTTTCTTGTTTCTTTCTCTTATGTTTGCAAATAAAGTTTTTTTAAAAACAACACCACCATTTTGGGATATCTAGCAAGATAAAAATTCAGGCTGGAGCTCCAAGGAGAATATGCAAGCAACCAGCTCCCCAATTCCATTACAAAAATTAGGAATGCCCTATTTACCTTGCTGTAAAGAATCCTGGTGAGAGAAATGGGCCCTTTGCAGGCTATTACTCCACAGGATTCTCTCTGTTATGCACTCAGAAACATTTAGGCATCTGCAAGGCACACAGTTATCGAGTGCTAAAGCACACTGGCTCACCACACAGAAGGAATCTAAGATTCATTTTCATCAGATGGAGCTGAAGCACCTCTAGGTCAAAGTTCCAACTACTTTAAAAGCCTGGCTTATGTAACAAATATGTTATTTGTAATATGTTGACCCAGAAGGCTGTTGGAATAAGTGGGAGTCCCTCTAATGCCACCTTTGCCAATCTGGTGTTCTCTAGATGATTAGGGCTACAACTCCCATCAGCCCCAATCGTCTGGATGGCACCAGGATGGCAAAGGCTGCTGGAATGTGGAAAGATCAGCACTCAAGAATGAACAGAGTTTCCTAACCAAACTTTCAAATATTAAGAATTTCTCTGGATGGTATACTGGTGCTGGTAGATTGTGAAACAGGGAATCATGTTGTTTAATGGTAGATAATGGCAATATTATCTAAGGCTTACTTAACTGTTTTATTAGTAATTGCTGCTGCTTTATAATAATTACTTCTGCTTTTTTTAAAGCTAAATTTTGACAACAAATTTTCCCATTGGTGAGATCTTTATTGTTCTTAATGGTATTAGCCACTCGTGTTCTTTTTAAATATGCTGAAATATTTTAAAATATATATACAAAATGACTTTGAAGTTCTAAAATGATTTTTTTTAAAAACAAACAAACATTGGCTGGCCTGCAAGAGTCACCTTAGGGAAGATGGGGTTCTCATACCTTTACCTCTGTAAAAGAAGAACCTTTGACAGCTACAGCTTTTCTACTACAAATGATGGCCAACTTTTTTACTGGTCTTGATCCTCCACTGCATAGGAGCAGAACACCAGTTTTTAAAAGTTGGCAACACTAGCTGCGATGATTGTGGGAAGTGTTGCTGGCTGTTTTGTGTGTAAATCCTGATTCATCTTTATGGTTTGTCATCTGATTATGGTGTCAGGACAGTTTTAAAGGTCAGAGGCTTGAGCTGGGTGATGTACAAATGTTTGATACATATCAGGCGTCCTCCCCCCTCTTTCTTTCAGTGACTTTGCTACATTCCACTAATTATGATGTGGTTATCAAAGCTGTGCAATGTCTGTCACACATTTTTGACAGACCACTGCACTAATCTCCTGTTCACATTTTTGGGATTAAGCCAGCATGAATAAGGTCTAGTGCACCGAAGACAGAATTTGTTGGAATTTTGCTAAAAGTCATAGAAGCCAAAAAATTAACCATCTGTTTCCCTGAAACCTTACTTTCCCACATGTGCTAAAATTCAGCCAGGGTCACAATAATACAAAACTATAACCTCTTTTAAAACCATACACCAAATCCTCTTCTAAGCACTAGTGTTGGATTTATCCTGGATCGTCCACACATCACCCCGCTTTATGTCGTTGTTCTGTGCTGCTTCCCCAGTTTTATTGCATTATTGCCATCTGGAAGGGCACTCGAACCCTGTAGTGCAACAAAAGTGGAATAAAAAGAAACCAGAACATTTGTGGTATAAAAAGTTACAGGACTTCATCAGGAAGTTACGGGGCATGCAGTAACTGGAAACAAAGCAGAATGTCTACCCTGAAACTTTTGCAGGTGCAAACAGTATTGAAAGTAGGGTTATGTATAACTGCCCCAGGAACATCATGATCACAGATAATCATGAATGCACAATTAAAAAGGATGTCTGGAGGGGCTCTGGGATAGATGGACAGTCTTACCTAGTCTAAGGCGAAGGCATCCACACCAATTTTCACCCAGGTCATCTCTTTTACGGTGCAGTTTTTGAATAGATGAGAAACAGCAGGAACTTCATCTGAGCAGCAAAAGAGGTCTCGTCCACATTTTGCACAAATAAGAGAAGTCCTTGCCTCTCTCCCAAGCCATGTCTGTGCAAATGGTGGGCTAGTAAGCCAAGCAAACATTTATTGATCCAAGTGTTGCCAAAGGTTCCCTTGCCATTTTAAGGATGCCCCTTGCACCTTGACTCAAAGATCCCCCATTTGATTGGGAAGCAGAGACTTTCCTACCCAGGATAAGAAAGCAGCAAGCATACCCTGGCTGTCCTCAGACTCATTATCTGTATACAGGAGGCGTGAGACCTCCAGAATGTGCATATGCCTTTCTCCCTGCTTGGTTCCTAATGCAATCATATCAGCTGAGCACACCCATTAATAGGCAATCCAGAGCCCTGGAAAGGGATAGCACCATGCACGAGGCACTGGCAAATACATTAATATGCAGATCACCACACAGAACCCCTCTTGCACTCCATACAACATTGTACTCATCATGGGATGAAGATGGGAAAAAGAGAAATCCTACTGTCACTTTCCCTCCTCTGTGTCAGGAAAACCCCTCCCGAACATTACTAAGGCTTGTTTAGTTGGACAGCTCAACTTGAATCTTCTGACTAAAACCCGGAGCGAATCCACTGCCCCACTGACAGTGGAGCTACCAGTCTCCACTGTTGATAAGGCAGCTTCCCATTCAATTCTTTGTTATTACTGTCAATGACCAACATAAAACAAAGACATCAAACTCTCAAATATACAGGAGAATAAAATACAGTAACATCTGATAAAACGGAATAAGATAAGATTGTTAAAACATCAATATTTAAAATTCCAAAAGGAAAAAAAGAAATTTACAAGATGGCTGGGATCAATTCCTGGTGAGTTTTGCTCGCTGCAGAGCAAAATTTGGCAACACTAAAAGTAGTAGAAGTATTTTGGTCGGAAAGGAGTAAAGAAACATAGAATGCATCTGATCGTCCTGGGGATTTCAGCAGGAGAGGTTTGATTAAAGTTCTATGTAAATCACAATAGAAAGAGCAGTAGAGGAGCACATGGGTCACTATTTCCACCTCTCCAGAGTCACAAGGGCATTTATGGTCATGGTAAGGGACTTTTTGATATCTTCCCTCCTAAATTGCTGAGGAATGGCCATTAAAACATTTCTCAGCCTTTTGGCTAAGATCAAGTATAGGCAGCTTCCTATGTTCCTAGCCTGCAGCCTGCCACTCTGGTTTCATGCCCACTATGTTACACAATTCCTGCAGCTGAATCTGAAATTTTTTAATGGCAATACCATTCATGCAGCAGATTGGAAATCAAAGTTAGCTTGAGTTGAACATCAGGCGGGAAATGATATTGCCTGCATTTATTAAACACACCTTTCCAGGACATTCCCTCCCCTTTCATTTCTGCCCCTCTCCTGAATTTTAGACATGTAGAAAAAGTAAAAAAACCCAGCATGCTAATATTTGGTTCTGAACTTCTTTTGAAATGAAGCAATCCTTCAATAATCTTCTGGTTATCCGCTCATTACCTTGCATACAAGATGAATTCTGATGAGATCATATGAATGTTTTAAGTGGAACAGATACATCATTAGGAAGCAAAATCAATTCACCTGTACATGCCTATGCAAGCCACATTCTTTTCATCTGTCAGGAATAACCTTGTATCTGAGGATACAAAAAAAATTGAAGTTTCATAAGGAGAAGGCTCTGAAAAAGAAAACAGGGTTGAAATTCCAAGAGTGGCCCCTGTGCAGGTGCATAAAGGAGAGAGGAGAACATCAATGGTCTATTTACCCAACACCATTAGTGCCATATTATCTTATGTTGCAGCTATTTGTTTGTTTCTCTGTATAATATTATATGTTTTATTGTTTTAATATTTTATAGTGCTGGTCTTTGACTGTAATAAATGATTGATTGATTGATTGATTGATTGATTGATTGATTGATCTATCAAATGGGATCTCCAACAACATGTAGCAGTGTAGAATGTTCCTATTCAGTGCCCTCCTCCAGGATTTTCCATCCTCTCCCCTCTCTAAACAGTCATTCAGCATCTATGGAGATGGAGAAATGGAGTAGGAAGAGTTAGCAGATGGGAATATATGAAGTCAGGGATGGGGAAAATTGTGGCCATGCAGATGTTGGACTCCAACTCCCTTCAGCCCAAGCCAGCATGACCACTAATCAAGGATACTGGAAGCTGTAGTCCAAAAACATCTAGAAGGCCACAGGCTCCCCCATTCCTGGATGCTGGGATGAAGAAATGCATGGTCACAGATTCCCCAGACTCCATCTTTTTTCAAACATGCTTATGAGGTTTTACATACAAACAAACATAGCTAAGAATGATAGCAATGATATGTTGTCAAGAGAGTCGAGGTGGTAGAACAACAAGATGACAATCAAGAGGGCAACTTTCAGTCCTGGAATGAATCTGTCACTTGTTCAATTAACCAAAAGCATTTCTTCAGAGGTTTCTGTGTGAGAGATGGTGCGAAATTACAAGGTGTATTCAATAAAGAGATATAATTTATTATAAAGCAATACCTATTTACTTGGAAGGAAGACAGAACAATCACAGGTCATTCCAATACAAGCAGAAAGAAATAAAATACAGTAGAGACTATGGATGAGAAGGACACTCCAGTGGTGGTGATCTGCAAGGCGTGTGCAATGTTTGTTTTCTTGCCTGAGAACAACATGGCATATACATGCAACAAGTGCAAGCTGTTGGTGCTGTTGGAAGAAAAAGTGAGGAGCTTGGGATGGCGGGTGGCCACACTGAAGAGTATAAGAGAAGACAAAGAGTTCTTAGACAGAACACTGGAACTTCAGCAGCAAAGACAACTACAGGAGGAGGTGGAAGAACAACAGCAAGTTGAAGCAGAAGATGAGACTGTTGTGGAGAACAACAATGAAGTAGAAGAAACTCCATGGAAAAGGGTGACAGGAGTAGAAGAGCTAGAAGACACCAAACATCTCTTCTCGATCGTCCCAGAGTGCAGAACACGGAATAATGGGCTCAAGCTTCAGGAAACCAGATTTCAACTAAACATCAAGAAAAACTTCCTAACTGTTAGAGTGGTATGACAACAGAACCAATGACCTAGGGAGGTGATGGGCTCTCCAACAGTGGAGGCATTCAAGAGGCAGCTGCACAGCCGCATGTCGGACATGCTTTAATTTGGATTCCTGCGTCAAGCAGGGGGTCTACTATTATATGATTCTGTTTCTGCAAATGTCTCAGATTCAGTTCCTTTCTTTATAGCTCTCAGACTATACGTTAATTTCCCCATCAATGTTGCAGTCCACATTTCTTGATACTAGATGTCCAATAAATTTAGGTGTGATGTTTTCCGATCTTTTGCAATTGTTACTCTAGCTGCTGTTAGTCATATAGTAGCCAAATCCTTAAACATAATTCACTAATAAGAAAAAACCTTGCGGTTTAAGAACATACCTATAACCAACAAATATTTCTATTAAACTTTAAAAAGCAGGGAAATTGGGCAGCTACAGTGAATGCACCAGGGGAGCAGGAGACCTGACCTCCTCTCTGAGCTATTGTCCTACCTTACAAATTTGTCAAAATGCAAACACAATTTGGGTTGGTCTTTCACAGTCCAATCCACTTCTTGTGTAGCTTGGAAGAATTTGGTAACATGCCATTTATTTCACAGACAGAAAGAAGCCATTGAGAAATAGCTGTTGCAGGAAGCCAATCTGACCCAACAAGGTAGGAATCTAAAACTATCTCCCTGCTATAGTTTGATTTACACAATATGTATACACTTCTGACATTTTTTTAAAAAGTTCTCCAATTCTTGGCTGCAGTTTTAAACATCACCATCATCAGAATATAAGAACAGCCTTGCTTGGATCAGGAAAAAAGCAGCATATTTTCTCACAGTGGCCAACCAGATGCTTATGGGAAGCCTGACCTGAGCACAACAGCACTCTCCTCACGTATGATTCCCAGCAACTAGCTTTCAGAGGAAGCGCCAGTGTGGTGTAGTGGTTAAGGTGTTGGACTACAACCTGGGAGACCAGGGTTTGAATCCCCACACAGCCATGAAGCTCACTGGGTGACCTTGGGCCGGTCACTACTTCTCAGCCTCAGAAGAAGGCAATGGTAAAACCACCTCTGAATACCGCTTACCATGAAAACCATATTCACAGGGTCACCATAAGTCGGTATCGACTTGAAGGCAGTCCATTTCCATTTAGCTTTCAGAGGCATACTCCCTCCAACAGTGCAGGTAGAACATAGCCATCAGGGCTAGTAGCCATTGATAGCCTCATCCTTCATGAACCTGTCTAATCCTCTTTTACAGCCATCCAAGTTGGTGGCCATCACTGCCTCTTGTGGGAGTGAATCATAGTTTCACTATGCACTGTGTGAAGAAGTATTTCCTTGGATCTGTACTGAATCTTCTAACAGTACATGAGGCCGCATTCTGGTATTGGGGGGGGGAGACATCTTCTTCCTATCCACGTTCTCCACAACATGCATAATCTTTTACAGCTCCATCATGCTCCCCCATATTGCGCACCATTTTTCTAAACTAAAAAGCCCCAAATGTACGGCCCCATGATCATTTTGGTCATTCTGTTCTAAATATATATATATATATACAGGTCTACAATGTCATTTCTGAAGTGCCGCAAGCAGAGCTGCACACAATATTCCAAGTGCAGTTGCATCGCAGATTTGTTTACAGCATGATGACATTGGCCATTTATTTCCAATCCCTTTGAGAAAGGGTTGCTTGTAGCTGTATGTTAACATGAAATAATACAAGGGAACATACAGGATTATGAGAAAAACAGGTTTCTACAATATGTTTCCCAGTCTGGCATTGCTTGGACATTATATCAAACCTGAATAAAAACAGATTTTTTTTTAAAGTGCCTACGAAGCGGATATTCAAAAGCTGCATACTCTAGCGTACTGTGCAAGGCTAGGGGCGTAACTAGAGGTTAAATGAGAAGTAGGAACAGTAGAGAAATTTGATTCCATTTGCATTTAAAGGCCAACCTACCTAATTTTCACTTTCCAAAACAATACGAGAATCGAAACATAGCCACCCATCAAAATTTGCACTTCTCTGAATTTTGCAGTGCAGTTCTCCAGCTAAGATGTACAAAAATCCATGTATTAGGGTAAAGTGTGCATATATGTACATGGTTTGCACACCCCAATCTACGAGCAGTGAGAGACTTCCAGGGGTTCCAACACTTACCCAAGATTCAGTTTCCTTGGAATGAGGGTGACTGGAGACCGTGGTGTCTTTATGATATATGGTTTTATTTACACATATATACAATTGGAGCATAAGATGGAAGGGCTCCCAGCATTAACACTCCAAGAGATCTCGCTTCCCCATTAGGCTTCTAGGGGAAGCTTCCCAAAGCCATAGCTTCGGAATCAGCACAGAAAGCAAGGCAAGCCTCTCGGTGTCTTTCCAGCTCCCACCTCTACCTCAGACTAAAAACACCGAGGCTACCTCCTGACCTAGGATGTTGGCAGGGGTGAACCTACTCCAGTTGTTGCTATGGCAATACATTTGCTCTTGATCAAGTCTTTAGACATGTAGATCAGATACTTGACAGACCCATTAACTTAACAAAGAAACTGGCTTGGCCAGTTCAGAAGGTTCTTTCCAGATATAGAATTAGAGGCTTGGAGGGGACCCAAAGACATCATCCATATCAACCCCCAATCCTATAACAATATATTAGTGAAATATATTCTGGGTGGAAGGGAGGGATATAAATTTAACAAACAAAATGCACTGTAGTACGGGAAATTTTGCTTTGCAAAAATTTCTATATTGGGCAAAATTGCATATAAAAATGTGTATATTAGGAGAAATTTGTACCCAAATGCTGATGAATTTTCAGGAGGACCTTTTTTTTAAAAAAAAAATAGCAAACTGATGCAGAAATGTGGAGAATGGAACTTAAGACAGGAAAAATGAGAAACAGAGAGAGACGTAAATTGACAGACTCCATAGGCGATTCCTCAATCTTCCAGCAGCCCCGTGCATCCCATCCCTCTGGAGAGGGTTTTTGGGGTAGGGTGCAGCAGATGGCTTCATGGGGGGGTAGAAGAGTGGACGGGACACTTCCCTTTGCCCGTCTCTGATCAGGTAGGGCTGGGAGTGTCCCCTGTCTGAAACTCTGGAGAGCCACTGCCAGTCAGTGCAGACAAAACTGAGTTAGTTGGACCAATACTCTGACTCATTCTAAGGTAGCTTCCAGTGTTCCAATGTTACCACCTACGTCAGTGCCAGAAAAGGCTTTATCTGCTAAATGTCTGTGAAGCATGAGCTGGTCCAGTAAAAGAAAAGGAAAAAGTGGCAACCCTCTGTTATGGCTGGAGTGCAGAACATCTGTGATACACACTACCAAACAACACAGACGCATCTCCCTGCTGTAGTTTGCAAGACTCATCATGAAACAACTCATTGGTGTTCTGGGCAAAAGAGGAGACGGAAGTCTGAATGGGGAGCAGCAATGTCTTGCCATGCTCCGAGAAACGGAAGAGCACTTGGGGATGACAAAATTAATATTGTCTGCATTGTAGGCCATGTAATTGAATTGTCAATTATGTTTTTTAAAATTGTCAATTACACCCAGCCCTCCCAAATGGATGAAGCGCTGCAAATTACAAAGCAATCTCTCTCTTCTCTGTGGCCTCTTAATAATAATCTATGGCTCCCAAAGGCTCCTGGTGCCCGTGTCAAGGAGCCAAAGACCGTGACTGGATTTTTAAAATGGACCGTGCAATTTTATGGCCATTACTTACATTTGCATCTAAGAAAGTGAAGGGGGCGGGAAAAAATAGCAATCAGTTTCTCATATGTAAAGCTGTAAACTGCAACTGATTGCTATTCATTCCACTGCTGCTCCCAGAAATAAATACAATAGTTCATGCATGCATATGCATTATATGGCAAGCACTAGGACTGGAAGGGAAGGCAGGGTTGCCATTAAAGGGGATGTAATGAATCCTGATTCACATAGAATATAAATTAGCCCAGCATTGGCGCTTTCAGAATAGTACAGAAATCAATGCATATTAAGATGAACTTTCTAAGATCACAGCACTGGCTCAGTTGACTTGTGAGCACCACACATTGTGTAGATTTTGACCAAGATCCTTTCCACACCCTCAGTTTGGAATCTTCCTTTTTCAGATTGCGGGATGGGTCCTTTGGGCTTTTTAAAGAACATAAGAAGAGCTCTGCTGGATCAGGGCCACCTAGACCAGGATCCTGTTCTCACAGTGGCCACACAGATGCCCAGGGGAACCCTGCAAGCAGCACCTGAGTGCTTGATATACTTCATATGCAATTACAAGTGATTGATGAATATTTATTATTGCTGTTTCTTGCAAAGAGGCTATTCAAGGAGCGAATCAGAAGCTATTCACCACTAATCCCTTAGTCCCAGTAGGGAGTGGGGGGGGGAGGAGAAGAGAAATTTGGTTCACATTTCCCAAATAATACGCAAACTAAAACACAGCCATCCATCAAAATTTGCACTTCTCTGAATTTTGTGATGAAGTTCCCCACCCAAGTAATGTGTAGAAAAATGTGTACATTACAATAAACTATGCAGAAAAAATGCATATAGCAGTGGAAATTATATACAAAAATGCCTCATAACATTTGCAAAATATGTATATTAGGCAAAACTGCATACAAAAATGTGTATTTAAGAGAAATGTGCTCTTAAACTGATTAATTTTCATAAGGACTTTAACAACAACAAAAAAGATGTTAACTGAATGTGAAAATGTGGTGAACTGACAGAAAAATGAGAAACTAAAGTTGACAAATTCCTCCATCCTAAAGGCCAAGTCAACAGGAAGTAATAAAATGGGTTGGACCTGCAAACTGTCAATTAGCATTTGGCATTTGTGAGTAGATATTATAGAAGGATCTTGGCCATGGAGAATAGTGGTGTACCAAGTGATGTGTATGTTAACAAAGCGACTGGAATAAAGCAGGCAGAGTCTAGAGAGAAAAGAAACTGGTAATACTTTTGCTGCCCTGGGATCCTACTGGGAGGAAGGGCGGGATACAAATCAAATAATAAATAAATAAATACTTAGTCAATTGAACAAGAATAGCGTATAACTTGAGGAGAAATAAACAAGAGAGATTTGGTCTTTCTTGGTAGTTCAGGCATAGTTTATAGTAGGAAGGCATACAGGGGGAAACTCCTTCAAAACTACTCCACCAATCAGAGCTCAAATCACCTTAGCAAGGATCATGCCATTCTGACTGCTTGCTTAGCAACATGTCCACCGCGACCCCCTTGGTTGGCTGCCTGTCAACAGAATTAACCCTTAGGTTACTAAATGAAATGAGTGGTTGCTGCTGTTGTACTTCCAACAGTACAGAACCTCCATTGTAATTCCACTTCCACCTAATTACAGAAAAGCAGTGTCTCCGCTGTACTAAATGGCTCTAATGTGGAAGCAACCCAGGCGAGGCAGAAGCTTTTGATGGGAACTGTGGGACTCCTGAAACATCTAATCCTGGCATAACATTACAATCAGGAGGGGGAAAAATCTAGGGAAATGTACTCACTGTGGACTGCAGCATTAATGACTGCAAAAATGTGGAACTTTTTTATTTGTAGTTTGAGTGTTTAGATAAACTCTTCCACGATATTTTCAAAATTGCAACAGGGAGAGGGGAAACAGGGATTGGTCTGATTTAGCACCAAAAACCCCAGGTGCACATTTAAATGTGATAGATAGGATGATTTTGATTGCTTGTTTATTTAGAGGACTGGAAATTGCAGATGCCACTCAACTTCTCAAACTGAAGCATTTTAAAAGTAGCAGAAACGTGAATGGGGTCTAGTTTTGTGATAGGCTACAGTGAAACAGCTTGCATGATTTCACCTTGAAATCATTAATCAAAATTGTACCAATTACAAAATGCTGAGTTGTGAATACCCAGCTCTCTGACTGACATGCTATAATGCAAGGTGAACTTCCCAGAGCCATCTGATTAGCAACTGTGATAGGCAGAATCTGGACTAGATGGACCCCTTGTCTGATCATCAGGGCTCTTCCTATGTTATTTTCTCCTGAAAGTCAAATGCACATACCAACCCCCCTAGCCCTGCACCCAGCCCACCTCCACCCTCCTGCACGTGCAAAAGCCATGCCAAACAGTTGTCATCCCAGAGTGAGTGTGCCACTGTGCACTAGCTTGTGGTGTGGCAACACCCAAGGCATTGATTCAGTTCCCTGAGCTGCAGCCACAGTCTAGGCATGAATGCTGCATGTGGTAGGACCATGAAGAGGATCTAGCCAGAGCACGCCGGTGGCAGGGGAGTCTGATGGGGAGCTGATGGCAAGGAGCAAGAGTTTGGATGCATCTTAGTCTGATGTCTCAGCTTTGACCATTTTGGGTGCCCCTGCTAGAAGTCTAGCCTCTTGGTCTAGACTCCTGACGGCATTGCAGCATACTAAAGTCAGAAAAGAATTGTTTCCATTGGCTTTCCAGATCTGTTGTACTAAAAACAATGCTCTGTATATTTATTTAAGAGTCACTCTGTCTAACCCAGTGGGGCTTACTTCTGAGGAGACCTGCATTGTTGTTGTTGTTATTTGCCTTCAAGTCGATTATGACTTATGGCGACCCTATGAATCAGTGACCTCCAAGAGCATCTGTCATGAACCACCCTGTTCAGATCTTGTAAGTTCAGGTCTGTGGCTTCCTTTATGGAATCAGTCCATCTCTTGTTTGGCCTTCCTCTTTTTCTACTCCCTTCTGTTTTTCCCAGCATTATTGTGATTTCTAATGAATCATGTCTTCTCATGATGTGTTGAAAGTATGATAATCTCAGTTTCATCATTTTGGCTTCTAGTGACAGTTCTGGTTTAATTCTAATCTGAAGTAGCTGTGGTGAAGCAAGGCAGTCTTTATTCTTGATTAGTTCATCTACAACACTTTGGTCTTTGTAGAGCTTGGAAAAGTTACTTTTTTGAACTACAGCTCCCATCAGTCCAATCCAGTGGCCATGCTGGCTGGGGCTGATGGGAGTTGTAGTTCAAAAAAGTAACTTTTCCAAGCTCTGGCTTTGGCTCTACCTGTCATTGGTTCCGGCTCTGCCTACCATCAGAATGCAGCCCCTGACACACTACACCTGAGGGAATGTGGCACTTGATGGGGAAAAGTTTAACCATTCCTGCTGTAAGGTTGCAGACTGCATCATGTTCTGAGTTATTTAGAATGCTGCTGTCACATAAAGTATGAGCTAGGCTAGGGCCTTTTTGAATGGGACCTAGTTATGCTCAGGTGTTGTCATGGAGACCAAAGTTTATGTATTATGCCATGCGTGCTGGAAGGATGTCACACAAAGGCTCTGATCGTGCAAAATTGGGCAATGGTGTGCACATTGAGACTACTCTGGTGAAGATAATGGATGAAAAAGAAATCTGTTCTGATTGCTTTTTCAAATGCCCTGCTGCAAATCTCAGCTACGGGTCTTGGGCTGGATCAGCGCAAGACTGGTTTGCAGAGCTCTGCAATGGCATAATTGAAGCTGGGATTAATGAGTTTTACGTGAACACAGAAACTCATTTTCTTTTATCCCTGGGAACAGACAGCAAGACATTTGCAGGAATCAATGATCTGTGGTGCTCCCTCACAAGCAATGCACATCAATTGCCACCTAGTAGCGACCTACTTTTCCATTAGGAGCATGCCCTGAAGATCAACAGGTATGAAGGGTAACACATCAGTTTGGAGCTTCAGAAAGGAAAGTATGGTTGTAAATGGGAAGCACAAAGAGCCCACTCTTCTAAAGCCTTGGTTTTCTAAACAGAAATGTTACCAGCCTATTTATTTACAGTATGAGATGTCTATTTCACATTCCACTCCAAGCAACAGAATCAGTGTAGAGACTAGTGACTCCCAGAGCTTGGAAGATTACTTTTAAAAAGTAATAAATTACAGTTACAATTACTTGGCCCAAAAAAGCAGTAATTACCGTTACAATTACAATTGCTCTGAAAGTAACTGATTACTTTTTCTCAAAAGTAATCACTACAGTTACATTTCAGTTACTTTTTAAAAAAAACTCCTACAAGGTGCTGGCCTTGGCTGCTGCACATCTAAGAAGCCTAAAACAATATTAAAAATAAACACACACACACAGGGGGTAGTCGAATAAAAAAAATTATCCTTAAGATTAACATAATGGCATAACAGAATCTCACATCCCCCCAAGCAATGAAGATACCCCAACTCTTGAAATCAGATTTTACACTTGAAATGCTTTTATAATATGTTTCTGTTATGTCTCAAAAGAACAAGATGCTCAAAGAGCATGTCAGACAAGCAATGTCTTTTTACAGTCATTACATTGCCACCAGTACTGAACAGGCGTTCTACTGTGGCGCTTGAAGGCATGCCTGTGTTGTGCTGCAAAAAACACCGCAGCACACGTGGAAAGCCATGGAGTGATGACACTTCCCTGCTGGGAGACCTCAGGTACCTCACCAGTTCCTCCTCAGCAGTGTCCACTGCTGACTTCTTGCCCTGGGGCAGAAAGTTAAAGAAGTCATCTTCTAAGTCATCTCCTTCCTGGTCTTTATCTGAAGACTGATCACTGTCCTCATTAAGTACACCCATCTTTATTTCAGCTTTCAACAAGGCTTCCATTGTGTATCTAAGAAAGAGAGAGGATATGTTAACACATATATGTTAGGAAACCATCATCTGCTCTTCATTTCCTGATGCTTGTCATGTCCCCTGGTTCAGGGTCCAGCCTGAGCCTGTGGATGATGACATGGAAGGTAGGAAGGTGACCAAGTCACCACACTCATGGGGCAGCACAGCAGACCCTTAAGGATTACCTGCAGCAACCCAAGGTTGTGATGAGGAGCCCCAGGAAGAAAAGGCCCAGCCCCTGCCTACCACCTTAAGCCCTCTGATGCCTCCCTTGAGACAACATTTCCCTTGGAGTAATCCACCCAAAGGGCTTCCCTAATGTTCTTACTTGTTGGTATGGGTGGTGGCCTGACACGATTCCAGCCGATCTAGTTTGAAGCGAGGATGTACGCAGGCTGCCAGAAGAAGCAGGTCCCTGCCAGATCCCCACCTCTCAAGGGTTGTCTGCTGCTGCTTCAGCATTTTGGGAGGAGGGGTGTCATGCATTGGTTCAGGAAGGCCACGTCTCCTTGCCTTTATTGCTTCTTCAATTGCTCTCAGCTTCTCAGGGTGTGCCCTCTGAGGAAGAAGAACAAAGCATGAATCCAAGAAAAAATGGAAGAGGAACTTCACAATTTAAACATAAATAGACAATGGACACTCTTTGAGGACCAGCATGACAAAGGCTTACCTCAAAATGTTTCTTCACATTGGATGAGGAGGAAACAGCTGATGTCAGATTTTTGATCCTTGGAAGGCAGTAATTGCATCGTACAACAACATTTTTCCCACTCTGGCTCACAAATGTACAAGCTTTCTCAAAGCCAAACCATGGTACTTGCTGTTCTGCAGATGTGGCTGTGGGCAACTGGCACTGCTTCATGCCCTCCTCCTCCTCGTGCACAGGGCCTCCTTTCTGAACCTCACTTTCTAGTTTTGCTTCCTCAGGATCAACAAGATGTGACGCAAGTGGCCGCACTAACTGACTGCTGCTCTCAGCAGCAAAACCTGCAACAGGCGTCTCTGTAATAAACAAGAGATAATGCTCCTATGTGGGTGAACTTCAGCTGTGATGTGCCCCCATCTCTTCCCCATGCTGCAAGATCCCCCAGTCAGAGTGGAAGTAAGCAGGTCGATAGCACAATTAAAAGAGATCCTATTTGCATCATTTTTGCTCACTAAATAACCCTGCCTGGACCAGTCTAACAACTAGCTCACAGGTTCTAGAACACAGATGAGCACAAAATGAGACTAGGGTTCAAATCCCCACAGCCATGAAGCTCACTGAGCCTTGGCCAGTCACTGCCTCTCAGCCTCATGAAAACCCTATTCATAGGGTCACCATAAGCAGCATTTCAAATTAATTCTGGATGAGGTATAAAATGTAGACAAAAATACTTTTGACAAAATGCCGTTTATATTTTATATATATGAGCCTGGGTAGGGAACATTTAATCTAGCCTACTTGCTTTCAGCAAGAAGGGTTAAGTGCCTTCAGGCTAGGGCAGTCACCAGAAGGCCACAGCAGAGACAAAGGAGCCTAGTGTTGTGGAGATGTTAGATGGGAGCTTTGGGGAGTAAAGATGGAGGCTCCTGAAGGATGCAATTCTAAACACACTTACTAAGGGATTAAGCCCCATAGAACTCAACAGGACTGACTTCTAAGTAGATATAGTTTGGACTGTGCTGTTGGTAAACCTTGACTAGGGTTCTTCTGCAAAGACATCCATATCCAAGCAGGGTTGGCAACCCCCTGCCTGGAATACCCTGCCCTTATCTTTTAATGTGGCTGCTCCAAATGTTTTTACAGATTTGACCCTTTACTTCAGAAAGAGGTCTGAAAAATGAGTAAGAGTAAGAAGTATCTTTTAAAATTGTTCTTTTCAATTCACTCTTGAATGAACATCATACCTAGGGCAGATCCACACCATTCCTTTAAAGCACATTCAACACCCATTTGAAGCACATGAATCCCACCACAGAATCATGGGAACTGCAGTTTGTTAAGAGTGATGAGAACTATAACTGTGAGGGGGAAATGACACTTCCCAGAATTCTTTAGGGGAAGTCATGCGCTTTAAATGCGAGTTGGATGTGCTTTACACATATTGTGTGAATCCGCTTAATAAATTTTGCCTGCATGTAAATTGTTTTAATTAATTTTTCAAAATGAAAATAAGCTATAAAGTGTAGTGGGTGACCATGGGCTACTCACCATTTCTCAGCCTATCTGCCCCTCAGGATGAAAACAATGGAGAACCATGAGTACCCCAAGGCATACTTAAAGTGTAAAGGAAGTATTGTACAACCATAGTATGCAATTGGATACTTATAGGGACACAGCATGACAAAACTGGGTGGAAGTAAAAGTTCTACACTTAGGAAAAAGAAACCAAATGCACAGTTATAAGATGGGGGATACTTGGCTCAGCAGTACGACATGCAAGAAGGATCTTGGAATTGTTGTTGATCACAAGCTGAATATGAGCCAACAGTGTGATGTGGCTGCAAAAAAGGCAAATGCTATATCAGGCTGCATTAACAGAAGTATAGTTTCCAAATCATGTGAAGTATTAGTTCCCCTCTATTCAGCACTGGTTAGGCCTCATCTTGAGTGCTGTGTCCAGTTCTGGTCTCTGCACTTCAAGAAGGATGCAGACAAACTGGAACAGGTTCAAAAGAGGGCAACAAGGATGATCAGGGGACTGGAAACAATGCCCTATGAGGAGAGACTGAAGGAACTGGGCATATTTAACCTGGAGAAGAGAAGACTGAGGGGAGATATGATAGCACTCTTCAAGTACTTGAAAGGTTGCCACACAGAGGAGGGCCGGGATCTCTTCTCAATGATCCCAGAGTGCAGGACACAGAATAATGGGCTCAAGTTGCAAGAAGCCAGATTTCGACTGGACATCAGGAAAAGCTTCCTAACTGTTAGAGCCATACACCAATGGAACTAATTACTAGAGAGGTAGTGGGATCTCCAACACTGGAGGCATTCAAGAGGCAGCTGGACAGCCATCTGTCGGGAATGCTTTGATTTGGATTCCTGCGTTGAGCAGGGGGTTGGACTTGATGGCCTTATAGGCCCCTTCCAACTCTACTATTCTATGATTCTATGAAAATATTTATATAAGCATGACTATCAAATATGTTTATTTATATAACCTGTAAAGATATTTATAGTGCAATCCTATGTTTGTTTACTCAGAAGCAAGTCCCAATGTATTCAATGGGGCTTACTCAACCAGGGAAAACTGCAGCCTCAAGTGATAAGGAACTTGTTCTTTTAACAAGTCCTTTAAGTTGAGAGCTTATCCCAGTCTGCGTCTGTGTTGAAATTGCTTTTTAATATGTTTTTAAACTTTTTCTTAAAAAAAATGTTTTTAAAGCTTTTAAAAATGTTTTTAAAGATGTTTTGTTTTAATATATTTTAAAGTCTGTTTTTATGATTTTTAAAGTGTTTTTAGTGCTTTTGTTTGCTGCCCTGGGCTCCTACTGGGAGGAAGGGTGGGATATAAATAAAATAATAAAAATAAATAAATAAACTTCATTCATTTTTTAAAAAAATGAGTATTAGTTTCCTACATAATAAAAACTGTGATAAACCCTGCCTAATTTCTTTAAAAATAGGGTTGGAGGGAGAGAGATTTACAACACAAACACAAGTCTGCACTTTACTCACAATCATGAAAGGGCGGGGTTGCAGCCAGAGCTTTGAAAAGTTACTTTAAACTACAAATCCCATCAGCCCCAGCCAGCATGGCCACTGGATTGGGCTGATGGGAGTTGTAGCTAGAGCATGATCTGTTTTAAAAAAAGTTGTGCAGGGGGGGTTTACGTTTTGGTGTATATCTCGGGAATTAGACCACCTAGAAACTTAATTTTTTTTTAAATTGAAGCGGAGAGTCCAGAGAGTAAGGGGTGGTAGCCAGAGAGCCAGAGCCCCCCCCAAAACCGGAGACTCCAGCCGAAAACACACACACCGGGGCGCACACACACACCGGGGCACACACACACACACAAATCATCGTCACTCACCTCCACAGCTCTTCGCCATTCTGCTGCAGCCTTCTCTTCCGTTGTTGTCCTTGCCCTGGCTTTTTCCTCCGGCGTCCATTTTTTCCTCTCAGAGTCAGACGCTAGCAGGCTCCCCCTGCCTATTCATCTCTTCCCTCGTGCCTCCTAACACAGATCACGAGGGAAGAGACAGTCTGCGCAGAGGTCCAATCAGTGTGAGGCACATGTCTTGTGTTAACCAATCACAGCCAGGAGCTGACTTCCCCTTGTTCCCGCCCCCAAGTAACGTCCAACCTAACGTGGAAACGTTAAAGTTGAAGCTGAAAAGTAGGCAAATTACTAGTCGTTCCGTTACTTGCCAAATGTAATGGAATTACCCACTCGTTATTTAAAATTGTAACGAATTAAAAGTAACTCGTTAAAAATAACGAGTTACTTCCAAGCTCTGCTAGATTTCCCCTTATTTTACCATCACAATTCTGCAAGGTTGGCTGAGAGGTAGCGATTTGCCCAAGGTACCCTGTAAACTTGATGGCTTGTCAGAATTGGGGGGGGAGATTCTTTTGATACCCCTAATTTGCACTTTCTGAAACAGTAGAAAATGCAGTTATCGTTTGAAATTCACATGTCTCCAGTGGAGCCTGGTGGCTCTGATGTCAGTGGGGCAGTGAATCCACTCTGGGGTTTAGACCCAACTTACAAGGAGCTGTCCAAGGTGCTTTCAACTCGTTGAAAGTTCAGACTAAAATCCAGGGTGGATTCATTGCCCCACTGACATCAGAGCCACCAGCCTCCACTGCATCTCTCAGAACGTTGCTATGCAGTTCTCCATTCAAACAATGTGTTCCAAAAAAGCACATATTGGGGGAAATTGTACACAAATATGCATTATATTAGGGGAAATTGCTTGCAAAAATGTGTATATTATCAAAATTATGTGCAAAAATGAATATATTAGGAGAAATGTACGCAAAAAGTGCAATAACTTTGATGGGGGCTTTAAAAAAAAAGTAGACTGATGAGGAAAAGGGGTTACCTGAATGAAGATTGGAAAAAAGATAAACTCAGGGTGCTACCAGGCAGGACTTTACTGTGGGATTGGCGCTGCTCATGCGCACACTATTTCTTGCATCATCCACATGATGTCATCATCAAAATGCCAGTTTGCACTTTTTCTTTGTTTAATCTTGATTTACCTGTTCCATGGAAAATCCAGTAAGTAAAAATTGAAAGACTGTCTTCCCTTCCATTGCCCAGCAAGGGCATTAAGATCAACAAATGGACCTCAGTTAGTTTTGCCATGACCTGATGATTATCAGCTTGTGGAAACCCAGAGGAGGGCTTTTTCACTGGTGGCACCAGTGCTTTGGAAAGTCTTTCCTGCTGAAATACGAGAGGCCCCATCCATATTGGCATTCCATCGGCTCCTCAAGACACGCCTGTTTAGGTGAGCATTTCTCTGATCTCCTGACTTGAACCTCCTGCTTTAATTCTTGGGCTGTTTTAATGGGCTTGTTTTATTGCACATTTCAACTGTGGAGGTTTATTTGAATGTTTTGAAAGACTTGTTTTATTGTATGTTGTAATTGTGTGTGTGTATATATATATAGATACAGATATATATTTGCAATTGGTTTTATACTTGAAAACTGCTTAGAAGCCACTTTGGCAATTAAGCAGTATTTAAATAAATAAATACCTCCACAGTCACTGCTAGTGTGGAAGCTGCTTAGCACTTTTTTGGGGGGGGGCAGTTTGTCATGTGAGTGGAGACATTTCAGTGGGTTACCTAAGTTGCTACACCCTCATTTCTGTTTCCTCCTCACCTGAGCACAGTCCAGCCATTTTGTCTCTGGTAGCCCAGACAATACAAGTGTGACTATTTCCATCGATGGCTGCATGTTGAAAGCACGTCTGAATTTCAACAACCCAGTTCAGAGGAACTGTTCTTTCCGGACCTCCACGCAAAAAGAGGAAGGCCAAACAAGAGGTAGATTGATTCCGTAAAGGAAGCCACAGACCTGAACTTACAAGATCTGAACAGGGTGGTTTATAACAGATGCTACTGGAGGTCTCTGATTCATAGGTATAGCACAGTGGAGAGAAGAGCCTGGCTGGGAGTCCAGGGTCTGTGAATTCAAATCCCCGCTCGTGTCTCCTGGGTGTTAAGGGCCAGCTAAAGATCACCCACACAGTGAGTGGCTCAGGGGTTACGTGTCCTGCCACCTGTGCAGCCGTGGGCAAGCTGCATAGTCCCAAGGATCCCAGTTGCCCCCCAGCTGGCAGTTGCGGACAAGAAAGGGGCTGGGTTGTGCAGCTGTGGCAAGCTGAGCAGGCCCTAGCCAGCTGAGGAGGACTAGCCTCAGAGGGAGGCAATGGTAAACCCCCTCTGAATACCGCTTACCATGAGACCCCTATTCATAGGGTCACCATAAGTCGGAATCGACTTGAAAGCAGTCCCAGGGTCCCCGTAAGTCATAATCGAAGGCTCATTAGCAACAACAAAACACACCGTACGTAGGAGTGTCTTGGAGACTGTAATCACATTACATGCACTAGGACTTTTTTTAAAAATGACATAGAGGTCTTGCCTAAGAATGCCAGTATTTCATTGCTGCTGCAGTTTTTTTTGATTGGGTGGGAAGAAATGCATGGTTTTGCTGTTAATGGTTACAGAAGCCTACGGGGCATTCTTAATTTTTAAATACATATTGCCACCACCCGCCACCACCCCTGCCAAATCAAATAGCAGAACAACATAGCTAAATATCACTCTTACATAAGACCTCAGTATTAAATAAATAAATACAACAGAAATTGATATTCTCCCCCTCATCCCCAAAGCACAGACCTCCATTTTGCCTGTTGTTTTCCTTCTCTTTTTCCTTTCTCCCTCTCCCTTAGCAAGTAATGATTGTACAGGGGGAGGGGCTGGAAATTGTTATCAAGTGCCAATGCTTTCCACCATATTTGATTAAAAAAAATCTTGGATAGGGAGTTGTCCAATGCACAGTGGGACTTGAAGGCGGGGGACTTAATTCCAACTAAGCTTGTGTAGTAAGAATGAATAACTTGTGGCCCTCTAGATATTGTTGGACTCTCACCATCCCAACAAGCATGGCCAACGGTCAAGGACATTGGGAGTTGAAGTCTAAGCAATATCTGGAGGGCCACAGAGTCTCCATCCTTGTTGCATAGGATTGGGGTGCATGTGAAAAGTGGGGAAAGTTCTCTTTATTTTCTAAAGGTGCAGAGGTATAGAACTACCTGCGTGCATGCCCAGAATGGAAAAAGTTAGCAGAAGGTATTGGACGAGTGATGGAGGAGAGAGACAAAATGATAGGTGCAGAGATACATTCCATCATGCTCCACTCAGTGGTTTGGACATCAAATGACTGAATAACAGTGAATATCCAAATGGAAGGTGTGGAAGCTAATGTGCCAATCATGCACACTGAGGGTACTTCTGGCGTGTCGCTATTTTGGGGTGAGATTTAATCAAATACTGGCAAGTTCAGGTTGCACAATTCAAGCTAATTTGGTGCTCATGTAAAACAAACCCGCTTCGCCAACCCAAAGGATAAAGTTTTTGTGATAAGGAAACTGACAGGAAATGCACTGGCAAGTGTAGGGTAATGTTTGCTTTGATGCAATTTGTCATCTAACCTCCCAGCAAACAAATCAGGATGAATTCTCAAAGCAGCCATAAAAACTGGATCAGACCAGCTGTTTGAGATATAAAGCCCCTGTCTGGAAGCACCCTGAGGGAAACCAAAACTGACAGATTTGTCTGCCCTTATTTATTTATTTATTTATTTATTATTTCAATTTATATACCGCCCTTAGCAGAATGGCTCTCAGGGCAGTGAACAAACAAGATAAAATACAATATATCATAATAAAAATCATAAAAACATATACAAACAAACAACAAAAAACACTACAAAAACACAATACGACAAAAATTAAAAATACGGATTAAAAGATTAAAATGGTTAAGAAAATTAAAATGCCTGGGAGCATAAAAAAGTCTTTACCTGGCGCCGAAAAGATAAAAGTGTAGGCGCCAGGCGTACCTCTTCAGGGAGGCTGTTCCACAACTCAGGGGCCACCACAGAAAAGGCCCTAGATCTAGTAACCACCCTCCGGGCTTCCCGATGGGTTGGTACCCGGAGGAGGGCCTTAGATTCTGAATGAAGTGAACGGGTAGGTTCGTATCGAGAGAGGCGTTCCACAAGGTATTGAGGTCCCACGCCGTGTAAGGCTTTATAGGTAAGAACCAGCACCTTGAATCTCGCCCGGAAGCAAATAGGAAGCCAGTGCAGAGGCGCCAAGACAGGTGTTATATGCGAAGACCGACTGGTCCTCGTCAGTAGTCTGGCAGCTGCGTTCTGCACCAGCTGAAGCTTCCGAATTGTCTTCAGGGGCAGCCCTAAGTAGAGCGCATTACAGTAATCCAATCTTGAAGTTACCAGAGCGTGAACAACGGAGGCGAGGTCGTCCCTGTCCAGATAGGGGCGTAGTTGGGCTACCAGACGAAGATGGTAAAACGCATTCTGTGCCACCGAGGCCACTTGGGCCTCAAGAGACAGGGAAGAGTCGAGAAGAACCCCCAAACTACGTACCTGTTCCTTCAGAGGGAGTGTAACCCCATCCAGAACAGGGTTAACATCCACCATCTGAGCAGGGAAGGCATTCACCAACAATGTCTCGGTCTTGTCTGGATTGAGTCTCAGTTTATTAGCTCTCATCCAGTCCATTATCGCGGTCAGGCAACGGTTCAGCACATCAACAGACTCACCTGAAGAAGATGAAAAGGAGAAATAGAGCTGCGTGTCATCAGCATACTGATGGCAACGCACTCCAAAACTCCTGATGACTGCACCCAGCGGCTGCATGTAGATGTTGAAAAGCATGGGGGACAAAACCGACCCCTGAGGGACTCCGCAATGGAGAGTTCATGGTGTCGAGTGATGTTCCCCAAGCACTACCTTCTGGTGACGATCCGCGAAGTAGGAGCGGAACCACTGCCAAGCAGTGCCCCCGACACCCAACTCCGCGAGTCTCCTCAGAAGGATACCATGGTCGATGGTATCAAACGCCGCTGAGAGATCAAGGAGAATCAACAGAGTCACACTCCCCCTGTCCCTCTCCCGACACAGGTCATCATACAGGGCGACCAAGGCTGTTTCGATGCCAAAACCGGGCCTGAAACCGGATTGAAACGGATCTAGATAATCGGTTTCATCCAAGAGCGCCTGGAGTTGGCTGGCAACCACCCGCTCCAAAACCTTGCCCAGAAAAGGGACATTCGCCACCGGTCTATAGTTGTTTAAATTATCTGGGTCCAAGGAGGGTTTCTTTAAAAGAGGTCTCACTACTGCCTCCTTGAGGCTACCAGGGACCACTCCCTCCCTCAAGGAGGCATTAACCACCTCCTTGGCCCAACCAGTGGTTCCAGCCCTGCCAGCTTTCACTAGCCAAGATGGGCAAGGATCCAGAACAGACGTGGTCGCCTGAACCATTCCAAGCACCTTGTCCACTTCCTCGAGCTGCACCAACTGAAACTCATCCAATAAAGAAAGACAAGGCCGTGCTCCGGACACTTCAATGGATTCATCTGTCACAACATCAGAGTCAAGGTCCCTGCGGATACATGCGATCTTATCTTGAAAGTGTCCAGCAATTTCATTACAGCGGGTCTCAGATGTTTCCATAGTATCTTGGGGGCCAGAGTGTAAGAGCCCTCGCACAACTTTAAAAAGCTCCGCTGGGCGGCTTAAAGATGATCTAATAGAGGCAGCAAAATAGAGCTTCTTTGCTGTCCTTACCGCTTTTGTATACAACTTATTGGTGGCACTTACCAAGGCATGATTGTATCCACTGGGAGTTTTCCTCCATCTGCACTCCAGCCTCCTCCTCTCATGTTTCATCGCTCTCAGCTCCGGGGTATACCACGGAGCTGTATGAGCTCTACAGCGAAGGGGGCACGCGGGAGCGATCGTGTCAATAGCCCGGGTCATTTCTGTATTCCACAGTGCGACCAGGGCCTCGACAGGAGCACCAGTCCTATCAGCCGGAAAATCTCCCAGAGCCCTGTGAAAACCTACAGGATCCATCCGGCTCCGGGAGCGGATCAACTTAATAGATCCTCCACCTTTGCAGAGGGAAAGAGCCGCTGTAAGTCTAAATCTCAGCAAGCGGTGATCTGTCCATGACAATGGGGTAGATGAAAAACACCCCACCGTCAGATCACCATCTCCATGTCCAGTGGCGAAGATCAAATCGAGAGTATGTCCCGACACATGTGTTGGGCCAGTAGAAAATTGAGACAGCCCCATTGTTGTCATGGAGGCAATGAAGTCCTGAGCTGCGCCAGATAAGACAGCCTCGGCATGGACGGTGAAATCCCCCAGTACCAAAAGTCTAGGGGACCTCAAAAGGACCTCCGAGACTATCTCTGTCAGCTCAGCTAAGGAAGCTGTTGGGCAGCAAGGTGGACGGTACACCAACAGTATTCCTAGTCTGTCTCCCTGGCCCAACACAAGGTGGAGACATTCCAAACCAGTCGCCGTCTGGACAGGGTGCTTGGTGAGAGGAAAAGAACTCCTATAGACCACAGCGACCCCCCCTCCCCGGCCCTCAGATCTACCACAGTGCTGAACCAAATACCCGGGTGGGCAAAGCTGGGAAAGAGCAACTCCTCCCTGATCAGTCACCCAGGTCTCGGTTATACATGCCAGGTCGGCACCCTCCTCCAGAATTAAATCATGGACAAGTGAGGTTTTATTATGTACTGACCTGGCATTCAAAAGCAGCACTTGGAGATCCAAGAGCTGGCTGATAGGACAACCAACAATCCTGTGGATATGAGGAGAACTGGAACAAGGCACAGACACAATTTGTCTGGGATGAGTTCCCCTTACCTGGCCTGTTCTCCTCCTAACGCCATACCTCCCATTACCCGTCACTACGTTAATCGGGGCCCCTGAGAGCCCCCCCACGAAGGATGGAATCTTATCTCCCTTAGCAGGGATTTGAATCCAGGTTGCTTTAATTTGTGTGCCATGCTCAGTCACCCTGGTTTAAACAGTTTTTATTGAAGAGGGTCAAAACTAAATATTAATAAGAAGCACAAAATTTTAGTGTAGCAACCATTAATGGGCTTATACAGAAATCAGTGATTCTCCAACGTGCTACTAACTTCCATCAGTGAGACTTACTTCTGAATAAACATGGAATGGGCTGTAGCTCAGTAGCAGAGCATATGCTTTATATGACAAGGTCTTGGCTTCAACCCTCAGCATTTCCAGGAAGGGATGGGAATATCTGGAGCCAGTCAGAATAGACAATACTGAGCTAGATGGACTAATAATATGTCTCGGTATCAAATGGCATCCTATGTTCTTCCTAACATGTTGTGTCTTAGCATTTTAGCTACAACTAGAAGGAGATCGACAGCAGCAAGCCAATCTTATGCACGCTTACTTGGAAATAAGACTCACTCTGGGGTTTACTTACTCCCAAGCAACTGTGTATAGGATTGCTGCCTAAGGTGCCTTTTCAAGTCTTGGCATCACGTGGATCTTCAGCTAAGTTCACTGTCTAAAAGTCACCTTGTAATGACAAAATTGCCCTCTGAATCCACTCTTAGTTAAGGTCAGTCCCATGATTTAAAATTGACATGAGCTATGTGGTCTGTTCAATACACATTACAGCTGGCCATATCAGCTGCTCATCTGCTTCATAGTCTCATTGATTTTCAGTGGGGATTGGTGAACCCCATCAGTTCTGGTTCAGAAATTATTCAGATTTATGGGATAGTTTCCCTTGATATTCACAATGTCTGGTTAGCTTGTTCTGATTGTCCAGTTGGCTTGCCTAGGCCCTGGAACAGGCTGATAATGCTTTTCATGCATGGCACAGCCTCTGGCCACTCATTGAACAGGAGGCTGATGGGTCTGTCCTAAAATTCAGAGTGGATTCTACCCAGCTCTGGAATTTCTTGAGATGGGTAGCAATCCATGGTGAGGTTTGGAGAAAAATGTAGTTTTCCTTCTTGTGGACTTGAAAATAAATCTGGCAACATAAGAAGAGCTCTGCTGGATTAGGCCAAAGTCCTATATCCTGTTCTCACAGTGTCCAACCAGATGCCTCTCAGAAGCTCACAATGAGGACCTGAATGGAACAACACTTCTCTCATTTGTGATTCTCAGAAACTGGTATACAAAGGCATGCTGCCTCCAACAGTGGAGGTACTACTTAGCCATCATGGCTAGTAGCCATTGATATCCTCCATGTATTTGTCTAATTCTTTTTAAAAGCCAATCAAGTCGATGACCTTCCCTAGATGAATAGAGATGAAATCATATGACCAACAGGATGAAGGAATCACATGACCATTTGGCTGCATTTGGACTGCATGACTAGTCATCTATTTGAAAGGCTATCAGTCTTTTATTTTAAGGTATTCCCTATTGGGAGGGCTGTCCTGTCTTAAGTCTGGTTTAAAGATAAATAACCCAAAGAAAGGAGAGCAGGGCTTTGAAGCTGCCCATTATCAGTCAGCACCTGGACTGAACGGCATACAAATCAATTGCCCAACTTGTATTTCTACTAAAATTATGGCAATTATTTCTAAATTTTCACTTAGGGACACTAAGATGGGCGACCACATCTGCTCTGGACCCTTGCCCATCTTGGCTGGTGAAGGCTGGCAGGACCGAAACCACCAGCTGGGCCAAAGAGGTGATAAATGCCTCCTTGAGAGAGGGAGTAGTCCCTGGTAGTCTCAAGGAGGCAGTAGTGAGACCTCTGTTAAAGAAACCTTCTTTGGACCCAGATGTTCTTAACAACTATAGACCGGTGGCGAATGTCCCTTTCTTGGGCAAGGTTTTGGAGCGGGTGGTCGCCGGTCAGCTCCAGGCGCTCTTGGATGAAACCGATTATCTGGATCCATTTCAATCCGGTTTTAGGTCCGGTTTTGGCACTGAAACAGCCTTGGTCGCCCTGTATGATGACCTTTGTCGGGAGAGGGACAGAGGGAGTGTGACTCTCTTGATTCTCCTTGATCTCTCAGCGGCGTTTGATACCATCGACTATGGTATCCTTCTGGGGAGACTCGCGGAGTTGGGAGTTGGGGGCACTGCTTGGCAGTGGTTCTGCTCCTACTTAGCGGATCGTCGCCAGAAGGTAGTGCTTGGGGAACATTGCTCGACACCCTGGATTCTCCATTGTGGAGTCCCTCAGGGGTCGGTTTTGTCCCCCATGCTTTTTAACATCTACATGCAGCCTCTGGGTGCGGTCATCAGGAGTTTTGGAGTGCGTTGCCATCAGTACGCTGATGACACGCAGCTCTATTTCTCCTTTTCACCTTCTTCAGGTGAGGCTGTTGATGTGCTAAACCGCTGCTGGTTTTATTAATGGACTGGATGAGAGCTAATAAACTGAAACTCAATCCAGACAAGACTGAAACACTGTTGGTGAGCTCTTTCCCTGCCCGGATGGTGGATGTTCATCCTGTTCTAGATGGGGTTACACTCCCCTTGAAAGAACAGGTTCGTAGTTTGGGGGTCCTTTTTGACCCTTCCTTGTCGCTTGAGGCTCAAGTGGCCTCGGTGGCTCAGAATGCATTTTACCATCTTCGTTTAGTAGCCCAACTACGCCCCTATCTGGACAGCAACGATCTTGCTTCAGTTGTGCACGCCCTGGTAACTTCTAGACTGGATTACTGTAATGCACTCTACGTAGGGCTGCCCTTGAAGACAGTTCGGAAACTTCAGCTGGTGCAAAACGCGGCAGCCAGGCTATTGACGAGGACCAATCGGTCTGCGCATATAACACCTGTCCTGGCCCGTTTGCACTGGCTACCTATTTGTTTCCGAGCCAGATTCAAGGTGCTGGTTTTGACCTATAAAGCCTTACATGGTGTGGGACCACAGTACCTTGTGGAACGCCTCTCCCGCTATGAACCTACCCGTTCACTTCGTTCAGTATCTAAGGCCCTCCTCCAGGTACCATCTCACCAGGATGCCCGGAGGATTGTTACCAGATCTAGGGCCTTTTCTGTAGTGGCCCCCGAATTGTGGAACAGCTTACCTGAAGAGATACGCCTGGCGCCTACGGTGTTTTCTTTTAGGCGCCAGGTTAAGACCTGGCTGTACTCCCAGGCTTTTTAATGTTTTTAATGTTAATGTTTATGTCTACGCTTTATTTTAATATTGTTGTTGATATATGTGATTGATTTTATTATAATATTGTATTTTTAATCTGTTTTGTACACTGCCCAGAGAGCTACTAGCTACGGGCGGTCTAAAAATGAAACAAATAAATAAATAATAAATAATAATAGTATCATATGCAAACTTTATGTAAATCTGTGCACAAAATTTGCATAGCAACATAAGCAAACCTTATGCAAATCAGTGTCCTTTTTTGTGACGTATTCCTCTTTTTGGCAATGCTTTGGAGGCTACCACACTGCAGGGTTATCTGTAATAAGATCTGAATAGGTCTCACTACCCAGATTGATTTTTTGTTGTGCAAATCAGCCCTCAGGGAACCACGGGGCATGCTGAAAATGTACCTTAATGCAACTCTCATATTCCATGCCTTGGCTTTTTACCTTCAAAGGTACCTGCCTTACACCAAATCAGATCACTGGAACATCTGACTCAATGTTGCCTATACTGACTACCAGGAACAGTTCAGGGATTCAAATAGGAATCTTTCCCAGCCCAACCTGGAGATGATGAATGTTATTATTTATTCGATTTCTTACCTATTATTATTATTATTATTATTTATTGAATTTATTAGTTGCCCATCTGGCTGGCTGTCCAGCCACTCTGGGCGATGTACAAAATAGGCATACAATACCTAGACATTAAAAATCTAAAAACAATGAAGATAAAATCTAGCCAACCCCAAAAGCCTGCCTGAAGAGCCAGGTCTTCAAGGCCTGGCGGAAACTCATCATGGAAGGGGCATGGCGGAGATCATTTGGGAGGGAGTTCCACAGGGTGGGGGCCACAACTGAAAAAGCCCTCTCCATGAGGTCTAAGGGTGGGTTACAGCAGTGAAGGCTAGTGGCTCCATGTCAGTGGGGCGGTGGAATCCACTCCCGCTTTTAGTGTCAACTTTCAAGGTTTCCATTGCCCCACTGACATGAAGCCACCAGCTGCCACTGGCTTACAGCAATTTAAAAATGCAAAATTAAAATCAATTAAAAGAAGTATAGACAAGAGAATAGGGTGGGGTCTAAAATGTATATCTCAGGTGTCAAAGGCCAGGGCAAAGAGGTGCATCTTCTGCATATGACAAAAACTGTATAATGAAGGTGCCAGATGCACCTCTGGTGGGGGGGAGTTCTACAACTTAGGGGCTACCATGCAGAGAATGCCCTCTCTCTGGAAGGAGTCAGCATTTCAGCTTTTTCAGCTTCTGAAAAAGCCCACCCTGGACCCATTGGTCTGCGACAATTACCAACCGGTCACAAATACCCCCTTCTTTGGGAAGGTGATTGAGAGAGTTGTGGCACAGCAATTGCAACTGCTCTTGGATGAAACAGACTACTTGACCCTTTACTGTCTTGGTTCAGGCCTGGTTATGGGACTGAATAGGCCTTGGTCACCCTGATGGATGACCTTTATTGGGAGAATGACAGGGGGAGTGCAACCCTGTTACTCTTACTTGATCTCTCAGAGGCTTTTGATACCATTGCCCATGGGATCCTTCTGGGCCAACTTGGTGAGATGGGTATTGAAGGCACTGTTTCACAGTGGTTCTGATTCAATCTCCAGGGTCGTTTTCAGAGAATAGAATTGGGTGATTGTCTTTTGGCCCCCTGGCAGTTTTGCTGTGGGGTGCCGCAGGGTACCATCTTGTCCTCCATGCTGTTTAACATCTAGATGAAGCCCTTGGGAGAGGTCATCAGGAGATTTGGAACAAGGTGTCAGCAGTACGCTGATGATACCCAGCTCTATTTCTCTGTAACTTCTGAATCGGGAGAGGCGCAAGCCTTGGACTGCAGCCTGGACTCAGTGGTGGGCTGGATGAGGGCCAATAAACTGAATCCTAGCAAGATGGAGGCTCTGTGGGTTGGTGGTTCTCGAGTTCAGATAATTGGTCAGTTGCCTACTTTGGATGGGGTCGTACTCCCTCTGAAAGAGCAGGTCCGTAGTCTGGGGCTTCTCCTAGATCCATCTTTGTCACTAGAGGCCCAGGTGACCTCAGTGGCTAGGATTGCCTTTTACCAGCTTCAGCTGGTAAGACAGCTGCATCCGTTTCTGGACCGGGGTAGCCTGACCACTGTTGTCCACGCACTGGTAACCTCTAGGCTGGATTACTGTAATGCGCTCTATGTGGGGCTGCCCTTGAGGTTGGTCCAGAAGCTGCAGCTGGTGCAAATTGCAGCGGCTGAAAATGCTGAAAGAATTGCACTGGCTGCCCATTTGCTACTGGGCCAAGTTCAAGGTTCTAGTTTTGGTGCACAAAGCCCTATACAGCTTGGGACCAGGATACCTGAAAGATCGTCTTATCCCTTATATACCCAGTCTACCACTGTGCTCTGCAGGTGAGGGCCTCCTGCAGATACCATCTTATCAGGAGGTCTGTTCTGCACAACATAGGGAGCGGACCTTTAGTGTGGCAGCACCTACCCTGTGGAACTCCCTCCCCTTAAATATTAGACAGACACCATCTCTGTTATTTTTTCGGTGCCTATTGAAGACCTTCCTCTTTCAACAAGCCTTTTAAGTTGAGACCTTATCCCAGTCTGCTTCTGTGTTGGAATTGCTTTTTAATATGTTTTGAAAACTTTTTTTTAAATGATGTTTTTTAACTGTTTTTTAAAGATGTCTTCAAAGCTTTAAAAAATGTTTTTAAAGATGTTTTGTTTTAACGTAATTCAAAGTCTTTTTTTTGATGTTTTGAAGTGTTTTTAGTGGTTTTGTTTGCCGCCCTGGGCTCCTGCTGGGAGGAAGGGCAGGATATAAATAAATAAATGGGGCCTTAGTTGTTTAGGACTTCAAACACTAATGTGCGCACCTTGAATTGGATCCAGAAACAAACTGGCAACTAATGCCAGAGATTGAACCTGGGACCTTCTGCATGCAACACATGTGCTCTCTACCACGAGCTACAGCCCTTTACCTCAAGTAGCTCAATGAATGGATCAGGCCAACGAGTTAGATACCTCTCTTTGGAAGCCTTGCTATTGCCTCCAAGTTTTAAATGGTGTGCCATCACCATTCCAGGAACAATAGCTTTAGATCCATATCTCCGCAGGTTTCCTATATTACCATGAGCGTTATCTAATGGAGAATGGGTGCACATGTAAAAGGAGAGTACAAAACTATGATCAAACACAAGTGGCACCAGAGCTTAACTTCTCTTCATAACGCATCTTTCCCGCTCTTTCCTCGCCCAACACACCCAACGTCTGCCAACCTTCTCAATCATTTATTAAAAGTCATGTCAAGCAAGCCCATCTCATTAATCTTTATGCAAATCCATCACTGTCAAACCGTTAGCGTATTGCTGGGGCTGGTATTAAAGTGCCTTTTTTTTAATTTACCACAGCTGAAGATGAGCCCCATTGCTCAAGAATTATAGCAACTATTAGAGTAAAGTATGGGCAACAGGCTCCTGGAAGATAAAAGCCAACAGATAAAGTGGCAGGGTCACCACAGAGATCAAACACTTAACAAAATGGCATTGTGCAGGCTGGGGTGGGGGCGGGAGATTGTTGCTGTCCTTCCAAATATTTAAGAGAAACTAGGAAGTCAAGAGAAGATGCTTGGCAGAAGGACCAACCAACTGCATGAGCCCTGTACTCTTTTCGATGTTTCTCTCGCATGGCTTTCCTTATTTTGTGATGGAGGGCAGTGAGTGCAAATGAGGTGATGGAATTCTGGGTTTACCACAGAGTGCATGTAGGGATGAGCAAATTTCTTAATTACGGTTTCTCTCATTTCTCATTTTTTAAAGTCTTAAGTTCAATTCTCCACATTTCCACATCTGTTTCCAATTTTTAAAACAACACCCAGCATTTTAGGATGCATTTCTTCTAATGTACACATTTTTTGCAAACACTTTTCACTTGCATAATGCATTTTTGTATGCTATTTTCACTGGTATAGGCATTGCCAAGCACACTTTCCCCTAGCATGGGCAGTTTTTGGGAAGGTTGGAGAACAGCACCGCGAGATTCAGAAATGTGCAAATGTTGAACCATGGCTGCATTTTGCTTCATGCATTGTTTTGGGAAGTGCAGATTAGGTGGGTTGCATTAAAATGTGAACCAAAGAGAATTTCTCTCTCATTCATAGCATGGGAAATACTCCTCAAGTTTAAAAAAATATATAAGGAACAAACCTCCCTGTACATAGCAAATTAGCACACCAGGGAGAATGTTTTGATGTTTCTCCCCTAATGTGCTGGGAAGAGGATGGACTTACATTATTGTCACTTCCAGATGGCCTGTTTACTGAACAATCTTCCTGATTTGTTTGCACAAAGTTTGCTGGAAGGTTAGACAATGCGGGTTATTTATTAAGCATTAATTCTGATTTGTCCATGCGGAGATCACATGACATTGCATCAAGCAATCATTTTCCTACACTTTTCAGTGCATTTTCCGATCACTTGCCTTACTGCAAAAAGTATGATTATTAGGCAGAGGGTGGGTGGGAGAGCGCAGGTTTGTTGCTCAAGAGCACCAAATGAACTTTAATTGTGCAATCCGAATTTGCAAGCATGTGACTGAATCTCCCAGGCAACAGCAACCTATAGAAGTGTCCTATGATGGTGGCTGTGTGTGGGTCTGTCTCTCTGTCCTCACAAACCAGCTCAAGCACACACAATGATGAGAAAAAACAGTGATAGTCAAGGAGCTGGATTGGTGATGGCAGCAGCAGCAGCTGCTTGGACTCTTCATCAAAGGTTCTGTCTTCCATCCCAAGACCAATAAATGTATGGGATGAGTGTGTGATCCAAGGGAGCATATTACTCCTGTGCTTTATCAACTCCACTGGCTCCCAATTTGTTTCCGGGCCCAATTCAAAGTGCTGGTTCTGACCTTTAAAGCCCTAAACGGCATTGGACCAATGTACCTGAGGGACCGCTTATGCCCATATGTACCTGCCCAGGATTTAAGATCGTCTGCCTCCGGTCTCTTCTGTGTGCCTGGAGTGAAAGATGTTAGATTGACAGGCACGCGGGAGACAGCTTTTTCAGCTGTGGCCCCCAAGCTTTGGAATACTCTACCCCCAAGAAGTTCGCTCTGTGCCCTCCCTGTTGGTTTTCTGGAGACTTCTGAAAATGATCTTGTTCCGGAGAGCCTTTAGGAGGGATAGAAGGTAGAGCCTGACACAGATTTTGTCACTCCGCTGCTGAAAAAATTGCACTGGCTGCCTTATTAGCTACTGGGCTAAGTTCAAGGTTCTGGTATTGGTATACAAAGCCCTATACAGCTTGAGACCAGGATACCTGAAAGACTGTCTCATCCCTTATATACACAGTAAATCACTGTGAGGTGAGGGCCTCCTGCAGATACCATCTTATCAGGAGGTCCATTTTGCACAACATAGGAAATGGATCTTTAGTGTGGCAGCACCTACCCTGTGGAATTCTCTCCCCTTAAATATTAAACAGGCGCCATCTCTGTTATCTTTTCGGTGCCTATTGAAGACCTTCCTCTTTCAACAAGCCTTTTAAAGTTGAGACCTTATCCCAGTCTGCTTCTGTGTTGGAATTGCTTTTTAATATGTTTTGAACCCTTTTTAAAAAAAACAATATGTTTTCAACCTTTTTTAAAAGATGCCTTGAAAGCTTTTAAAAATGTTTTTAAAGATGTTTTGTTTTACTGTATTTTAAAGTCAGTTTTTATGATGTTTTAAAGTGTTTTTAGTGCTTTTGTTTGCTACCCTGGGCTCCTGCTGGGAGGAAGGGTGGGATATAAATCAAATAATAAATAAATAAATAAAAATTACAAAATGGATCCCAAAATGCATACTTGAGTTAAAAGGAAGTTCCAGCTCTGAAAAGGTTGAACACTACTGCTCTAGAGCATGATGTAAATTCTAAGTATATGTATAAAAATTGCAATAGAAATAAAAAAACCTAATTATTTTTCAGAAGGCATCCATGTCAGTCAGTTGCAGCAAAAAGAAAGTAAAGGACTCCACACACGGACACAAAGAATGGTAAAGGAAAAAGAAAAGAAATAAGACACGGAAAGGTTTGCAACAGCCCTGTCATGTTTAGGAACCTGCCTTATATTGGATCAGGCAGTTGGCTCATCTGAATCAGTATCATCACCACTGACTTGCAGCAGGTCCACAGGGTTTCAGACAAGGGACGTTCCCAGCCCAACCTGGAGATGCCAAGGAAGGACCGAACGAGGGACCTCTTGCAGGCAAAGCATGTGCTCTGCTGCTGAGCTAGGAATGAACACATCTGTCAATTTCCGTTTCTCATGTTTCTAGTCTTAACTTCAATTTGCCCCATTTCCGGTTTTGTGAACTTTATTTAAAAAAAAACAGTCAAGAAAGCTCATATACATTTGTGTGTGCATTTCTCCTAATATATGCAATTTTCCAAGCAATTTCCTCTAATATAATGCATTTTTATACATTATTTTCACCAATATATACATTTGTTAAACCCAGAGCTTGGAAAAGTTACTTTTTTGAACTACAACTTCCATGAGCCCAATCCAGTGGCTGTGCTGGCTGGGGCTGATGGGAGTTGTAGTTTAAAAAAGTAACTTTTCCAAGCTCTGGTTAAACCTAATATATGTTTTCTTTGTACACATTTATGGTTGGAGTTCTGCATCACAATATTCAGGGAATATTCAGAGAAGAGGATTTCAGAGGATATCTGCATTTGCATATTTGTTTGGAAAGTGTGAATTTTATGTAGGTTTGCATTAAAATGTAAACTGAATATAATTCTCCAGTGGAGGCTGCTGGCTCCAGTGTCAGTGTGGCAGTGAATCCACTCCAGGTTTTACTCCAAACTTTTAGTGCGAACAGCTTGGACAACTCTTTGAAATTTCAGACTAAAACCCGGAGCGGATTCCATGCCCCACTGCCATTGGAGCCACCAGCCTCTACTGTTCTCTCTACAGCAATTTTCCAAACTATATCAAGGTAGAGACCAAACAGGTGTAATTTAAGAACAGAGTGGCCCATTCCCATAGCAGTTTCTGCTAATAAAACTATCTTTCTTTTTAATATTTATTTATTTAAGCCATTTCTATACCTCTTAATATATATAAAAATCTCTAAGCGGTGTACGGAAGATAAAACAACAGCAAATAATATAAAAATATCCAGTAAAGCCGCAATACAAATGCATACATAATACAAATTTACATATTAATATTAAAACAATTGCCTTTCACTTCTCCACTCAACACTTCTCAACCTCCTGGCTCTCACTCAGGACTCTACCTGTCCACCCTGGTTCTCACCCAGGGTCCAGCACACTCAAATCACCCCCAAATTCTCACAAGCTTCACAAGGGATCACAAAGATGGCAAACAGAAGGATGTGGGGACAGCTGGAGGTCCAGGCCACCCCTGCGCTGTAAGGTGCCATCAACAAGGACGCCATTCTTGCCAAGGCAGCGTAGGTAGAAGTGCGGGGCATGGAAGGTGAGCTTCAGGTGGCGGCACAAGATGAAGCTGGAGTGGCCCATGTTGAAGTCCACTGAGTTCTGCATGAAGCCATGGCCCATCGTCACCGCCCCCCACCGCATCACGAACTCTAGGTCATGGCTCCAAAGATGCACCAGTGGCAGTGCTGATGCCGGGCCCAAGGAGGAGCAGAAGGAGGCCACCAACACCGATGAATTGTATATTTCCTAAGCCTTCCATCTCCATCTCCTTGGGCTCACTCAGCTGAGGAGCTGAGTCACTCCACTGATCTGGGTCTTCATGCCCTTAACATGGGCATTAGAGAGGTATACCCTATTTGCAAACTGCTTTGCAAAAGCCAGGGGAAGTCCATAATCTGGCTGGGAGTTGTGTTCTGCTCCAGAAGCAAATTCAAGAATATTCAAGAGTAAGTATTAACTTGTAATAATTTTCATTATAGATCCATTACAAAGTTTCTTCCTTCCTACCTACCTTTTTCTAATTCGTAACTGTTCCACCCTGACAACTCACCGCCATCAAATCTGCATTTTTATATTAATTGCCAGGTTAGCAATCAATTTCCAGAGGAGGTTTAATTTTTTTTTTTTAAAAAGCCACATACATACAGAAAATCCTCTGGAACAATCTCCCAGGTTTAATGAGTGTGTTGCCCACATTCTCACCACCCCGGCATGGTAATTGAGCAGATCTATTAACTTGTTACACTAGATTTGTTTAAAGAGACTATTACACAGTCATTTAATCAATTTGTTACACTGAAGGTCCTGACTTATGAGACATTTGCCGTATGATTCCTTAATGACTGAATTAATTTGTTTTAATAAAAACCAACATTGTGTACAAGCACATTTCGAGAAATGAAATTTGGAGAGCAGAACAGTCCAATGCTTCATCTGATTAGTTCCCCCCCCCCGCCCGTTCCTGTGATTTCTGTAAGACTGGAGTTGCCTTCCTTAGCTGCGTAGTATAGGGGCGCATTTTTCTTTTTTATAGTGTCATTAATTTAATATGGATCATTAGTTCTTTATACACATGCATGTTCTGACAAATGTACCCAATGAATAATGCACCTAATGTGCTCGGGGCTCAAATGCATCACATCATAAACAGAAACGGCTTGGAAAATAAATAATTATCATAAATAATCATCGGCGTTAACAGCAATTAATATAAGGCAGGGCCTGTTCTTTCACGCCTTGGTGCACTAAAGGCTTGTTTTACACACCCAAGACCCCAACGCTTACGAGAGCAGAGCAAACTGGGGGGCTACAAAGAACACAAATAGATTTAGGGAGGAATTAGAGGTTATCTAGAGAGCGCATGTAGGACAAGAAAATCGGTTTTCCTCCTGATGGAATCTGACGTCTCTGGAATAAATGTAAATAAACACCAAGGGAGGCCCAAGAAAAAGGACTTGATGGTATTGATTATGCAAAATAATTACCACATTACCAATGTTAATGCACTATGTTAATGTAGTACATCAGGACTTTTTTTTTTTTTTTTGAAGGAGAAACAGCACAGAGCAGGGATATATGAGCAGTTCACGAAAAAGAAAGCCTTTGGCACTTCTGGAAGAAAAGAAAGGAGGATGTTCAGCCTGCTGAGTTCATCATAACTGATATAAATGATTAAGCCAAACGAAGCTAATATTGAAACTGATGTAAATAAGTTCCGCCAAAATCAGCACACAGATGGCCCATGTTCACGGGATGCATTAAGGGATTCTGAATGACGTGGCTGGAAATACCCTAAGAGCCAAATATGCACTTAATAGCATCTCAGTGCCCATGACAGAAGAGAGAGGGGTATTCTAGACATTTATTTATTAAATTTATATCCTGCCCTCCCTCCCAGAATGAGTCCAGGGTGGCAAACACTAAAAACACTCTAAAGCACCTTAAAAACAGACTTTAAAATATATTAAAACAAAACATCTTTAAAAACATATTAAAATAAAACATCTTTAAAAACATATTTTTTAAAAAAGCTTAAAAAAAAGCTTTATATTTTAAAAAGCAATTCCAACACAGATGCAGACTAGATAAATATCTTATCAGTAGGTGCTGCTGGCTAAAGGCTACTTTCAATAAAGCTAGTAATGTTTAAGGAGATTTCCTCCCAGGGCAAATTGGAGTGGGAAGCCCATTTTGTTTTCAACTTTTCATCCTGGTCAGCAACTTGTTTTCTTGAAGAGCCACATTAGGAATTGGAGTAAAGCAGGGTTATGGGGACCTATGGCCCTCCAATTGCTGTGGGACTCCAACTCCCATCAGCCTCAGCCAGAAAGGGCATTGGTCAGGGATGAAGGGAGTTGCAGTCCAACAACATTTGTAGGGCCACAGTTCCCCATCCTTGGAGTAAATGGGATGAAAGCTAGTGTAATGCTTCACAGACAGAGTTGTCTATCAGGAAGTCCTCAATTCAATTCTTGCCTCTGCTATTAACTTGCAAGGTTGCCCTTGGCATATCACTCTCAGGATCATTTGCTCCCACCTCCCACCATGTGCAAAAGGGCAGCACTGGCACATATGGTGGGGTAGCAGAGCCACTCTCCTGACCCTAGGATTGCTGATTGGTGGCAGTCCCACAATGCACCTGCATGGCCCCGACCTCCCTGCCACCTACCCTGTCCAGGAAAGCAGCAGTGACACCAGTGTCAGCAGGGTGGCTCCACAACTACTCCCCGCCACATGCACCACTAGTGCAAAAGGGGTCACTGATGGTACTTGCAGTGCTGTTGTAAGGATTCTGGGAGAAAGCCTTCTTGAATTCAGTGAGGTTTACTTCCGAATCAATATGAATAGGACTGTTAACCATTTTGGTTTGAACTCTATATGGTGCTAAATAAATGCGAAGTAACATTATTATTGGCTCCAGTGACCACCCACCAATAGTGATGGCTGCCTGGTAGACCCTGTGGTCACAGATGCCACTGGACCATATAGGAACGTTCCGGGTTGGAGTGTTTGTCAGTCTGCCATTGTATTGCCTACTGGAGTAGCTGTGTTTCTCCAAGGTCTTAGGCAGAGATCTTTTCACATCATTTGCTACCTGATTCCCTCTCCCTCCCTCCAATGGAGAGATCAGAAACTGAACCTACCTAGGACTTTCCAAACACAAAGCACAGGTTCTCCCACTGAGCTATGGTCTACCTCCCACACTTTTGCCTCTGGTTGGCAACTGGGATCTTGGTGATTCCACTTACTGGAATCAGAACCAGTGTGGTATAGTGGTTAGTGTGTTGGAGTATGACCTGGGAGCAGGGATGGTGGAGAAATTCAATTCACACTTAAAGGTGAATCTATCCAATTTGCATTTTCTGAAACAACATGAGAACCAATACACAGCTATCCTTTGAAATTTGCACTTAATCTGAATTTGCGATGCAGTTCTCTAATCAAACAATTCTTACAAAAAAGCATATATGAGGTGAAAGTGTGCACAAAATGAATATATTGGTAAAAATAACATACAAAAATGCATTAGTGAAAATAACATACAAAAGGAGAAATTGCTTGCAAAAATATATACATTCGTCAAAACTGCATACTGTGAAGAAAACAGAAAACTGTGAAGAATTTTCATGAGGTTAAAAAAAATTCACAAATTGCTGCAGAAATGTGGAGAACTGAATTTAAGACTGGAAAAATGAGAAACTGAGAGAACCAAAACTGACAGATCCTCCCATCCTTACCTGGGAGACCAGCGTTCAAATCCCCACTCAGCCATTAATCTCACTAGGTGACCTTGGGCCAGTCACCAACTCTCAAGTGAACCTACCTTGCAGGCTTGTTGAGAAGAGCCATTAAACCACCTTGGGTACCTTGGACGATATATGGGATATAAATAATATAATAAAGAAAAGAAACAAGCAAACATTTTTGTCTAAATATATGTTTCAGAACAAGCTGATATGTTGAGAGGATATCGTTTTGTTGGTCTCTTTCTATTCTTGTAAAGGCCTTTTAGCCGATTCATTTTCTTGCTTTTAACCAAACAGATTAAGCTCAGGATAAGAACATAAGAAGAGCCTTGCTGGATCAGACCAAAGGCTTATCTGCTCCAATATTCTGATGCTGCAGCAGCGAGCCAGATGCCCATGAGGAGCTGTGGCCTTATCCTCCATTATACTATATCAAGGTAGGTAATTTTCAAAGATAAGCTTTTTTTAACTGACCAAAACAGTTGATTTAAAATTGTGCTTAAATAAAAGTGTCCTGACCCATCTTCAGAGGATGTTCAGGTTTTCCCCCTTTTGGACCAATTTTTCATACATTTTTTTTGACATAGCAACTGCATGACAGGCAGAAATACAACACATTAATGTTTCCCCACCAATCCATCTCCATGCTGGGAAAAGCAACACCCATTGATTTTGATATATATATATATCTCCTGACCTTCCAGTAGGAGCCCAAGTTAGACTTCTAACACATCGCTCCCTTGCCCCAAAGTGGTATAACTTAAAAACAGCTTGTAAGATGTATTAAAAATAATGCAGCCGAAGTTACACAATTTTAAGACCTATGCATTTCAGCGGAGACTATTAGTTATGCAGTGGTGGTGTACGTGCTGAATTTGGTGCCTAGCCTTAGTAATGGACTGGACAAGAACCAACAAACTGACATTCCATCCAGATAAGACTGAGACGCTGCTACTGGGTGATTCCCCTGTATCGATGAGTGGAATACAATAATTAATTAATTTAATTTTTAATAAATCTAGAATACATGCTGTTCTAGATGGGACTACACTCTCCATGAAGGTGAAGGTGCACAGCTTCGGGGTGCTCTTGGATCCCACACTGTCATTTGAAGCACTAGTTACCTCAGTGGCGTGGAGTGTCATCTGCCAGCTTTGGCTGGTATACCAGTGGTGACCTATCTGGACAGGAAAAGCCTGGCTTCAGTTGTCTGTGTCTCCAAGTTAGACTACTGCAATGTGTTGTATGTGGGGCTGCCTTTGAAGATGGGTTGGAAGCAACAGCTTGTACCGAACACAACTGCTAGATTGTTAACTGGAACAAGAAGGCATGAACATATCCCACTGGTTCTGGCCTAACTGCACTGGCTGCCAATCTGATTCCAGGCCCAATTCAAAGTGCTGGATTTGACCTTTAAAGCCTTATGTGGAACCCTTATACCTAAAGGACTGCATTTCCCCATATGAACTGGCTCAGACTCTGAGATTATAATCTGAGTCCCTTCTATGTGCTCCACCTCCAAAGGAGGCCTGAATGGTGGCAATGAGAGAAAGGGCCTTCTCTGTAGTGGCCCCCTGTTTAATGGAATACTTTCCCAAGAAGGCCTGCCTGGTACCAACTTTCTCATTTTTGTGGCACCAGGCAAAGCCATTTTTGTTTTCCTTGGTGTTTGGGCAGCACCAGTAATGCCACTGTATAGTTAAATCTGTTTTCCATATGCTGATGTGATTTTATCATTGCATTTTTTTTACTTGGTTGTAAATTGCTTCCCCCCCCCCGAGATGCTGGGTATTGAACATAGGATCTTCTGCATGCAAAGCAGATGCTCTACTATTGAGCTATGGCCCTTTCCCAGGGGAGCACTGAAGGGGATGAATGTGAATGATGAGGCTGAATGTCTATGTAGCTTGTGCACAGTACGGTTTATGAAGCCAAGAACCCTGTCTTAGTCTTATGTGTGAATGCTGTATTGTGACCCTGAGTCAATAGTACTACAGTTCCATATTTACTCTTTTCTTTCTTTCTTTCTTTCTTTCTTTCTTTCTTTCTTTCTTTCTTTCTTTCTTTCGCGCTATCAGCGTGGGCTAGCTATCTTTAATGGATTTGACCTTTTGCCGGTTTTAACAGATGTTGCTCATGACCATCTCAAAAAGCTTGTTTAAAGTTAACAACATGAAGCATTTGAGGTCACTGGGCCAACTCAAGGTCGTTTTAATTCTGCCAAAAGGTTAATTAGATCACTGCATTAAAACAAGAACTAAGTACACTGAGCAGTGCCTTAATGAGCCTGGGCAGTTTTGTCCTCTACCACTTTTAACTGCCCCTGCTAACAAGGAAACCATTCCATAAATAGTAGGCAAATTTACATATTGGTTTCTTTGCACAGAATTAGTACAATTATTTTGCCTTTGAATTAAGGCTGAACATGATACTTCTGCTCTGATTTTCTTATTCATTTCTAGTGGAACAACATTTCTGTTGCTGTTGCTGTTATGTCATTGTTATAATTTTTGCTGCTGCTGTTGTGATGCCATTGTTGTTATAATTATTATGTTTATGTACATGGTACTTTAAAGAGTGATATAAAATTTTGGAGAAGGGATTTGGCTCAGTAGTAGGTCCCAAGTTCAATTCTTGACATCTCCAGGGAGAGACTCCTTGTCTGAAACTCTGGAGAGCCACTGCCAGTCAGTGTAGACAGTACACTGCTAGATGAACCTATGGCCTAACTCAGTATGAGGCAGCTTCCTATGTTCTTAAAAAAGCAACAGGTCCCCGTGTAACTCTTTGTAAGATTTTACTGCGGGTTGTGTTCAACATAGCGCTAAGCAGATCATTCCGTTAGCGCAAGGATTTTTTCCTGAGCAATGGAATGATCTCCTCCTCTCTTCCCCTCCCCCTTCCCCCTAAATCTGTTCTGGGTATTCCCCCCAACCTCCCAGAGCAAATCTGAGGACAGCATGGGGCACATGCAGGGGGAGGAGAGGGCAGGAAATCCTGTTGCGCAAGTGCCACTTTTTAGTTGAATATCACTTCAGGCTTTTATAAGTTAAAGTTCTGTAGTCAAGGTTTCTGGAGGGACTCACAGCAAAGGACTTTCACAGCAGTAAAAACATAAAACTCTCAAACCCCAAATGATAACAGCATTCTATCTTAACGATGTTGTTGTTATGTGCCTCCAAGTCGACTACGACTTATGGAGACCCTATGAATCAGCGACCTCTTAGGGTTACCATCATTTTGTCATTTCAAAAAGAGTGGCTTCGATACGTGAAAAGTAAGAGTATGCTGTTGCACCATTTCAAAAAGAGTACATGTACTCTTAAAAGAGTTGGTAACCCTACCTGTCATGAACCACCCTGTTCAGATCTTGTAAGTTCAGGTCTGTGGCTTCCTTTATGGAATCAATCCATGTCTTCTTTGGCCTTCCTCTTTTTCTACTCCCTTCTTAATGATAGGTACATAATTATATAAGAATTTTACATAAATGGCACAAAACAATAAAGCAAAGCACTGCCCTCACCTCAGAGTTCAGTCTTTCAGGCTATCATCACAGCAGCACTCCACTCAGTCACTCGCCGCATCTCTCTCTCTCCCTGAAGTCTGGTCTTGCTGCTGGCCACAGGAGAAAAAAAGTCTCTGTTTATTTGCCTCAGTGCCACAGCAGTCTTCTCAAAATGTCTACCAGTGCCAGTGTAACTCAGGAAAATGCAATTTATAACATACAAGAACATAAACCAGCCAAGGAACTTACAGTTTTGGGGAACGTCTTCACTCAGTTTAATTTTTTTTAAGGGAAAACACACTATTAACCTGTTCTTTAGGGTTCAGGGCCTTACAGAGAGGAAAGAGCTAAGCTTCATCCTAACTGCACTGAGGTAAGTAATCTCCCTTTCCTACAATAGGGTAACTGCCCATAATGGCGGCTGCTCCCTGCCTTCAGCTCTCTAACAGGGCATGCACAGGAATATCCCCCCACCAGAATTCATAGTACATCGGAGAATACACCAGTGGGTTACACCTGTCTGGAGGTGCTTATAGTCAAACACCTGACAGGGGATGGCAGCAGAAGAAAGGACAAGACAATGACAATGACAGGACAACAACAGAGGTAAGGACTACAGACCCCAAAGAGTAACTTTAAAGTGGCAAGCTTTTAATCAATTTACAGGGCAATCCTATCCATGTCCTATCCATGGCTACTCAAAAGTGGATCCCATTGTATTACTTCTGGGGCTTAATCCCAGGTAAGATTGCAACCTATATTGCAAGAATTGCCTCCAAAATCTGTGTTGAATGCCAGCAATCAGCCCTATGGAATGTGAAGCAATAAGGGTGAAAATACCTCTAAGCAGACACAGAGTCCATTTACCTTAACCACTGAATAACCCAAACTGCCCCCATAAATATTGGGGGTAGGATATTCAAATCCCAGAAACTTGAAGTCCAGTTTGCAAACTCTATCAATAGATCAGTCTGGCTTGTGTTCCTATCCTTCAGTTCTTCACACACACACATGCATGACCAAATCATTACTCTTTGCTTTATGCTGGTGCAATTTTATTTTGAATGATAAATACTGCAAATTTGTCCCCACTTGCACTTGGGTGTTTTCTAAAGACATGTAAACTCTCTGTGTTGTTGCTCTCCAATCTAATAGCACTGATAAAATGGAGCCAAAGCTTTCTTTGCAATTTCATTAACACATGCATGAATCGCATTTTTGCAGTGTTGCAGAAACAACAGAAATTGGTTTGTAAATGGTAAGCTTTCCTGATAGCTTTTGTTGCCTCCCTCCAACCCCCTCCCACCCAAGCCTGTGAAACCACAAAGTGAGTATTAACAAATCCACTGTCTCTGGGGTTCTAGGATGCGCTTAAAGGCTCAAGGATGATATTAATGCATGCTCCTCCTTCCTAGTATATGCCCCTTGCTTTTAAAAACTCATTTGCCTGTGATAAGCTCAAGCTAGTGTCTGTCCTCAGTGACTGAGGTGGGCCTCCATACAGAGGTGTGGGCAGCTGCTAAAGGAGATGTAAGCTTCCCTCTGTTCTCCACCTTCTTCTAATCAGTTAGTGCAGAGGTGGGGAAGAAGCAGGACTTTGCAGTTTTCATAGCAATTGCCCACATTTCTTTTTTTAAAAAAAATAGGTATTTTGCGTCTCAAGACACTTTCTTTGTTTCACTCATTGAGAAGCAGAAGCACCTGCTCAACAGTCCTCCTTTGTTTTCTTATGGGGAAGAAGCATCCTCCAAGGCAGCATGCATGTTTAGTATGTACAACTGCATTCTGTTTTAAGAGTGCTTCCTTTAGACTAGGAGTAGGCAACATAGTGCTCTGTAGATGTTGTTGAATTCCACCTCCCATCAGCCCCAGCCAACCTGTTCAATGGTCAGGGATGAAGGGCCTTGTAGTCCAACACCATCTGCAGGGTACCATGGTGCTTTATGTAGTCACCAGCTTGGACAAAATGGTGCCGCTTTAGGCCAAATGATCAAGGAAACTTGTGTACAGATCAGAAGCACGTGTCTAATCTCACCTTCATCTTTGCCTCTGCCACCACAACTGCCCCAACTATCAGAGAAAGAGTTTTTCATGACTGAGAATTTATCAGAGCCTATCATTATAAAGCTGCTGAATTGGCTTGGCACTCTGGGGTGTGGGACGGGCCCTGTAAGTGGTGTCTACAACATTCATGGATGTGGCCCATCCCAAGAGGGCTAGGCCAATTAAAAAAAAAAAGTTGAAACCTTAGACAGATAGCTGTGAACAAAGATAATGTTCTGTTAGTTAATTCCCTAAACGAATGAACCTTTGTTTTAAGTCATGAATATCACTTTGAAAATTAACGCATCCTGCTACACCACAATTATCCACAACTGACAAGCCCTAAGACAGTCTTTGTGTATTTGCTTTAGATTGCATTCCTGTAATTAAATATTAAAACAAGGGGATTTATTAACGTAGCAGATCTCTTAACTGAAGCAATTATGATAAAAGTGAATGGCCTTGTCTGTACTTCAGCCTTAGAGAAGAGGTTAAAAATGTATTCTAATTCAAAATAAGATTTTGGAATTCTATATTTGGGGAGTTCTTCCTCTCTCATTGACGCCATTATGAAAAGAATAAAAGCGGTTACAAATATTTGATGTGGAAATGCATTGGGAATAGCAGACTTCTCACATCAAGCTTAATTTAATTTTTCCCTTGTGGAAAAGATCACTTTTGACTCACATTGTTCACAGGAAATAAAGGAACCTTTGCAGATTTAATTAGAGCTCAGTTTTCTTCCAGGCTTCGCATTCTGTAAGTCCTGAAATTGCTTTGAGTGTGGGACAAAACTATCCATAGATAAAGCAATTTTTAAAAGGCGCAATTGTAGCATGCATTCTCTCTCTTACTCCCCCCCTCTGTCCCTTTGCCAGTTTCAATTTGTTGCTCAATTTAAGTATGGAAATAACGTTTGTCAAAGGCTTCTTGGCGTATGAATTTTGCCCCATGCACACGCACACAAAAAATGAGTAGAGCTACTGCATGGATTTCTAACCCATTTATTGTACAATATACAGGTAATCCAATCTACTGGCAGAAACATGGTTTTGTGGAGCAATGCTCTGCTACATCACGATGGCTTGTTTTCAGCTTGGTAGTTTTCTTGTGTTTTGTGTTTCTCCTTGAACTGAGGTGGGGGTGGGGGACTGGACCAGGCAGAATCTTTGCTGATGGAAATAACTGCACTGACTTTATCAATCCAAAGGATTTTATCCTGAAATGTAATGGTCCTCTAGGGCTCATACAATCCACAATAGTCCTCCTAGAACAGCCCCACCTAAAATTCAGCTGTCTTGAACTGGAATCTGGGGATCTGACCTGGCCTTTGGAACAACTTTGTGAAGGATTGCTGATTCTTGTGACAGTTTTCTGATTTGTATAGGGTAATACCTCAGTTAACCAAGGAAGCTCCTTTTAAGGAAGGCCTTTTTAAAGGTAAAACTGGCAGGCTTTGTTTTGCTGAGAATAAACTTTCAAGCCTGTGCCTTTGCTTTAAGGTGCAACTGACTAGCCTGTGTCTTTGCAGATAAACTTTCAAGTCTGTGCTTTTGCTTTAAGGTGAAACTGACCAGCCTATGTCTGCTTTGCTATCAATAGACTGATAAGCCTGGGTCTTTGTTTTGCTAGGGTGAAACTGGCAAGCCTGTGTGTTTGTTTTGCATGAAAGACATCTCTTGCTTTCTCCCCACACTGGGGAGGGAAGCATCCAATACAATTCAGAGGAGGAGGAGGAAGAGGGTGCTGGTGCCATGCAGGCACTCTGTAAAGCCCCTGTTGAAGCTGCCTTCGCCGTCTATGAGAGGGTGTAGGAACCTATCCTATTCTTCCCATGTTATTCCTACTTCTGGTACCCAAGTTTCTGTTAAAGAAGTAATGTCTAGGAATGCCTCTACTTTGTTAACTGAGATATTACTGTATGTAGCCCTTCAGAGGCCAAGATTTTGTTTCCTCAAAACAGATAAACAAAGGAAGAGTTAAGGTATAATAGGGAAAGATAGGGATTTAATGTGAGCTGCACAAAGACTACTGAATAGGATATAAATTGAAATAGGTGGATGGAACTTGCATTGAGATTTCATGGCAGCACTGTACATTTTGATTAGCAAGCTACTCATAATCCAGTTTTTAAGCTATGTTCCAGGGAGACACGAGTTTCTTCAAAAGCTTTTGGAAGGAAACCCATAAGGAGAAGGGTAGTAATTATGGTGAAAAGGTGCAGGGGGGCATTTTACAGGGCAGAAGCACCAGGCGTGGGAAGGGTGAAGCTGCAATTGGTGGTGATCAATGGCATTGGTCATCACAGGACATATGTGCAACTACTTTATGGGTGGTGAACCTCAGGCCCGGGGGATGTGGCCCTCCAATCCTCTCTTCTGGTGCTTGGGGCTCTCCCCATGCCAGAACCCTCATCAGCTCAGCTTCACTCCTTCCTTGAGTGTTTTTCCCAAGTTGCAATGTGTTCTTGAACTCTGGTAACACCTTTTGCTTGCCTGGGTGGAGGGCAGAGTAAGGTGTGTGAGTGGGACACAAGCCGGCCTACTGTACAAAGGCAAAATTCACATTTGTTGCTTTGCCCACGTTTGCCTATGGCCCCACCTACCACTGGCATGTGGCCCCTGGAAGGTTCCCCGGAAAGGAATATGGCCCTCGGGCTGATAAATTCATGATAAGAACTATAATTTGAGAACTCGTGCCTGAGCGTGCTTTTTCCCCTTGTTCTTCCCTGTCCCTTTTCCCTCATGTGTCGTGCATTTTACATTGCTAGCCTAAGAGCAGTTATTTAACTTTTCTAAGTTGTATTTTGTAAACTGTATTGTTTTATTGATGTATTTTATATTGTATTTTTATATTTGTGTTTTTGTAAGCCTCCTTGAGGGCCTTTGGCTGAAAGGCGGGGTATAAATAATAATAACGGGACAGTAGAGAACTTTGTTTGAGACATATTTTATGACTGTTATTAGATATATTTTACAATTGTTATTCTCTTTTTTTTTGGTTCTGCTTTTGATGAACTGTATATTGTTTGAGATTTATTGTTCGGTTTATGTTTTATAATGTGATGTATGGTTTTCTTCTATTTTTGTCTAGATATTTTTATAATTGTTATATTTGGTTTTTTCAGATATGTATATTGCTAGCAATTTATTGTTCAGTTATGTTTATTTAAAATGTGATATATTTGTTTTCTTTTATTATCAATTGTGCCAAATGTAACGGTGTATTGTTTTTATGTTGTAAACCGCCCAGAGAGCTTCGGCTATGGGGCGGTATAAAAGTGTAATAAATAAATAAATAAATAAATAATAGTAAAAAGATTTCCTGCCCCTGTGCCACTTGAACAAGTAGATTGGTGTGAGGAATCTCAGGCCTGGACACCGAATGTGCTCTATAAACCTCTCTGTCTTGCCCTTGAGACTCTCCTCAAGCCATGCCCCCTCCCCAGGCTGCACTCCTCCCCAGCCCTGCTTCTCACTCTTCTCAGCAGCCGTGTAGTGGCAAGTTCAGAAGTGCAGGGTCTCTTCGTGTTAGTCACAGCCATGCCCCCTGCCTCCATTTTTTGCTGCTGGTTGGAGATCCTTGTTAATGCCTTCTCCCACAACAACAAACAACCCTAGGAGCCAATAAGCATGAAAGGGGAGAGCTACTGAGAAGAGACTTCTCCATGGCTGACACCTCCTTTCACTCTGATTGGCTGCAATCCACAGGAAAGGACAAGGAAGCATGTTAGAAGACTCTTGGCTAACACACTCCCCTTTGATGTTGATTGGCTTGCAGGATACAGGAGACATAGGGACCCTGCTGCCAAAAAGGTAAAGGGTCTAAGACTCCCTGAGACCCTGGACGACTATACACCTGCCCCTCAAGTGTGATTGCCTGGCTGGGATGTGTCCTTGAACATCTCGTGCTTGCCTGGATGGAGAACGGAGAGATGTGGGTGGGATGAAGAAGCCTCTGCTTATTGCATGCTGGGATGTAACCTATTGCACAAAAGCAAAAGAGCCACATCCATTGTGCCTCCCACTTTTCCTCTGTCCCTCCCCTCCCATTGGCATGATGTGGCCCCCAGAAGATTGCCCGTGGGGGGATGTGGCCCTTGGAATGAAAAAAATGTTCCCCATCCTGATGTCGATAGAGCTCTGGACTTTGGGAAGGGCTGTGGTTTGGTAGCAGAGCCTCTGCTTCGCATACAAAAGGTCCCAGTTTCAATCGCTGGCATCTCTGGGTGGGGCTGGGAATGTCCCTTGTCTGAAACCCTGGAGAGCCGCTTCCAGTCAGTGTTGTAGACAATACTAGATGGACCAAAGGCCTGACTTGGTACAAGGCAGCTTCCCAAGTGTTATCCTATGTGATTTTTCTACACCTTTTGGCAAAAGCGATGGCTATTCTACCTCACCACGGCTTTCCTTGGGATAACTTGCCAAAGTATATGTTTAACAGAGTTTTAACATTTTCCTCACTTCTCTCTCTTTTCCAGTGTTTATGGCAACAAAGCAACTGATGATGGCTAGCCCAAGAGATCTGACAGCCAGCCTTAAATTACTTCACATTGTGGGTTGGGTATCTATATCACCTCTGTATAGGAGAAGACAACTGTGCTCATTGCTCATATTGATTTACACGAGGCTGTGTAGTGAGCATACAATTAATAGTTGGCTTCATTGGCAGCCAGCTGTTAGCCTCATAATTTACAGTGGGGATGGCTTAGTTTAGGAATAAAAGGACCCATATTAGGAGGAACTGTATTTTTAGTGTTTTAAAGGTCACATCCAACTTTCGTTATTTTTGAAGACACTGTAATTAATGTGAAATATTTGTTACAAAGGCTTAGGAATATAATTGATGAGAAATCTTGGGAATTTATTAGTCTAATTTAGGGATGAGGAACCTGTGGCCCTCCAGATGTGGTTGAACTACAGCTCCCATATTGAGCATGCTGGCTGGGGTCTGATGGGAGCTATAGCCCAACAATATCTTGAGGGCCAGGGGTTCCTCATCCCTAGTCTAACTGAATGGGGAAGAGGAAGTTAAATAGGTGGGGGAGGAGCTTAGGGCAATAATCTATATCCTGTTGAAATCAATTGTAAAATACCTGCTGATGTCAATGTTCTGGAAGGGCCATACCTCAGAGACAGAGCATCTGCTTTGCATGCAGAAGGCTCTAGTTTCAATCCTTGGTAGATAAGGCTGGGAAACATTCCTATTCTGAAACCCTGAAGAGCTGCTGTCAGTCAGTGCCGTCAATACTGAACTAGATGGACCATTGATTTTATTCAGTATACCGCAGCCAATGCAACCTGATGCAAGATGTGGGAAGCATGTAAGATGGAGAAGAAGAATCCCTTTCTTTGTTCCACAGACTACAAGGGCACATATATAGAGATGGTCAAATACCAGCAGCAGTAAAACTCCACTGGCCTTTTTCTTCATATGATTATATTTTAGGGAAAGGGCCAAACAAGCCACACCAAGATATGGGTAGGAATGTGTGTGTACTACAATGCTAAAAAAGGCAGGGAAATAATGATTCATGTACCAAGGCAGCGCAAATTATGCAGATTAAGTAAATTTGCAAGACAGATCTGCATTATTTATTCCGTTTCTCTTAATCATGGGAGAGGCAATATGAGGCATTGAAGGCCCACCCACCAAACATTGGATATTTTTTCTCAGCTTGGGAGAGTTCACCAGGCATTGCTTGTCTGCTTTTAAGCATATCTTCTCAACCGTAAGGGTTAGAAACTTAACTTTTTCAAAAATAAAACCTGAGATTCTTAGGAATCTGAATTCTATGTCCAAGAGTGGATTGTGCACTCCCCCCCCCCCACATATCTTGGTGTGGCTTGTTTGGCCCCTTCCCTAAAATATAACCATATGCAGAAAAACATCAGTGGAGTTACTGCTGATGGTATTTGACCATCTTGTGTGGAGTTGGTACACATACAGCAAGGCCCTCTCAGAGGGCCCTCTACATAATAAATGCAGCCCCCCAAAAATGACACACGAAAACAAAATAAGGCATTCAAACATAATTTAAAAATCAAATTATGCTTCACTCTTTTTTCAACAATGCTTTTCTAGCCTTTTTTCCATGCAAAATGCGCTAATCAGTGAGGAATAATCTTGCTTTTGTGCAGTATCATAGTTGATATTAAGCATATGATAAAATCAGTTAACAAATACTAGTTTCTAGATCAGTGTCTTTTACCAGACCACATCTCTTATTTGCTTAAATTTGTAGCACTGACCTGAGAGAGTGTGTCATAATTTGATCCAATGCACATAAAAAGCAAGGTGCAAAACTTACCAAAATGCCAAATGCCAAAAAATTAACACATTTCTAAATTCAGGCCAAATGTCTCTCCTGCCTCACCCCCTCTGACTGGCCCTGCACGTGATGCTGCCTATGAGAGGCTACTTCAGATCACTGGGAGCCTTGTGAATGGAATGTGTGATGTATGCAAGCATCAGAAGTGAAGGTTTTGGCTGAATTCTATGTGAGCAATGGGACTAACTCATCCTAAGGAGTTTGAGGCTGGAAGTTCTAGGGTGGACAGGACAGGACACAATGGTGCTTCTTACTTTGTTTGGAAGAGTCCCACATCACCAGCAGGAAATAACATATTAAATGGTTTTAAAAGGACTTTCCACATCTGACATCTGCAAGGGTACAATACGGTTCTTCTTAGCCAAAGGCAACAAGACTTCTAATAAACCCAAATTCCACAATATTTTTTAAAAAACAACAACAACCCAAAACACCACCACGTTTCTCATGGTTAATATTAGAATAAGTCATGCACTGGGTTAGGGACTAAATTAAACAATAGGAAAATGGATTTTCAGCAGCTGTTCCAGTGCTAGGCTAGAGCCAAACGCTTCTGTCTTAAAACATGAACTTGGTTCTAGGGATGGGGGAGAAATTCAATTCCACTCACATTTTAGGACGAACTTACCCAGTTCTCACTTTCTGAAACAACATGTGAACCGAAACACAGCCATCCTGTGAAATTCGCACTGCAGTTATCCAACCAAGTAATGCCCACCAAAAAAGCATATACTGTAGACACAAATGCATGCATTAGAGGAAATAATTATATTAGGAGAAATTGTTTTACCAAAATGTGTATATTAGGGAAAAACTGCATATAAAAGTGTGTATTATAGGAGAAATTCACACAAAAAGGCTGATGAATTTTCATTAGAACTTTTTTTAAAAAAATCAAAAAAACTGATGTGGAAATGTAGATAACTGAATTTAAGATTGGAAAAAATGAGAAATAGACAGAACCTGATAGTGATATATTTGTCCATCTCTACTAGGACATTTCTACAGCCTCCTGTTTGGGTTTAATTGGTTTTAGGCTGCTTCTTTTTTAAAGCTAACCATTTTGATGTGGAAAAAGTAGTATCCTTTTTTCTTTTGGCACAGTTACCAGTCTCATGAATGTTCCAACACATCTCTGTAGAGCAGGGATTGGGAACCTGTGGCTCTCCTAATGTTGCTGGACTCCCAAATCTCATCAGCCCCCATTCCTGACCACGGCCACTGGTCAGGAATGATGGGAGTTGTAGTCCAACAACATTTGGAGGTCTGCAGATTCCTCATCCCTGCTGTAGAGACTACACCGCTCATTGACTTTGGGGAAGTTTTTGAGATTGGCAAGGCTGAATGCTGGCCCCAACTTCTGCTCCAGATCTATTCACCCAAGACTGTCTCACCCATCCTCCACTAGCTTCACTAGCCTCAAAGCCAACAAGCCATTTCCCCCATTTCACATATCAATCTATCAATTGTACTGAAACCTTGTTTTTGGTCTCTTTTAGATTGGTGTACTCTGCAAAAAACCTCTGTGGTTTTGGTAAAGCAAATGGTTAGTATTTTAAATGCTCTCTCTCTCTCTCTCTGTGCTTGTATGGGAGGGTGCATTCATGTGTGCATGGCAGAGGATGAAGCAAGCAAGGCCCCCAGGGATAAGAAAGGACAGCAGGTTAGAACAGGCCAGTGGCCAGATCCCAGACCTAAGGAAAGGGTGGCAGCCAGTAGTGTAGTGGCAAATTCAGAAGCGCAGGGCCCCTTCATAGTAGTCACAGCCATGCCCCCTCCCCCTTTTTTGCTGCTGGGTTGAGAATGAGATCCTTGTTCATGCCTTCTTCCACAAAAACAGATGTCCCTAGTCGCCAATGAGCATGAAAGGGAGGAGTTTTAGCTACTGAAGAGTCTTCTCAGTGGCTGACTTGCCTCCTTTCACTCTGATTGGCTCCAATCAGAAGGAAATGATAAGGAAGCATCTTAGAAGACTCTTCCTTTCATGCTGATTGGCTTGCCAGATGTTGGAGACTTAGGAACCCTGCTGGGACCCTGCTTCCCATTCAGTAAAGGGTCAAAGGCCCTCCCAAGACCCTGGATGACTACACCCCAAGTGGCTGCAGCCCAGTGGTAGAGCATCTACTTTGCATGCAGAAGATCTCAGGTTCACTCTCCAGCATCTTCAGATAGGGCTGGAAGAGACCCTCCGTCTGAAAAGCTGAAAAGCTGTTGCCTACAATACTGAGCTAGATGGACCATTGGTTTGACTCAATATAAGGCAGCTTTCTATGTTCCTAAGGCTTGTTTTCACTAGAACCCAAAGGTTCTCCAACTGGAGCTCGGTGTAAAATAGCGGCTTAGAATGTGGAACCAGGTGCCCAATGGTGGATCAGGGGTTGGGTCAATTACCTACTGCAATCTATGAATTGGGATGAATCATCATATACAGGTACAATCCGTATCTGAGTTGCTATAGGAATGCTAGCATACAACTCAAACATTGCAGAGCAGAAAAGCATGGAGACAAGTAGTCAATTAATACAGATGTTTTACAGGTGAGGAATACAGTGGCTGAGAGAGAAATTATTAGCTCAAGGGTAGCTGATGGCAATATAGTTTTGTTCTTCCTTGCCATTTTGTTAGCATTTTGTCTGGAAACCCTTGCCAGCCTAATGCAAATCACCCAAAGATCTATCAGTAGTAGATCCTAATCTAGCTTCTACCCACCTCTGGCATAGAGCTAAGGATGGATGAATCTGTCACTCTTGGTTTCTGTCAGTTTCTCATTTTTCCAGTCTTAAATTCAATTACCCATATTTCTGCAGCAATATGCAATTTAAAAAGTCGGCATGATAATTTACCAGCATTTTAGTGCAAAGTTCTCCTAATAAACACATATTTGTATGTGCTTTGACTAATGTACACATTTTTGCAAACAATTTCTTCAATACAATGCATTTTTGTACACATTATTCACATTTCTTCCCCAGCCCTACCTAGTATGTAGAAGTCCCAAAACTAGTCTTCATTCTGAAGTTCTGGTCATTCAGGGATTATAGCAGATGCTGTTAGTAGATTGCAGCATTAAGCAAAAGACCCATTCCCCACTTTCTGATGCAATTTTTAAAAAAATCATTCTCGGGTTACTGGGTAAAAACTTGATTAGAATAATAGAATTATAGAGTTAGAAGGGTCTTTGGATGCTGACTAGTCCAACCCTGTGCTCAATGAAGGATCTACAATGCAGGATGAAACTACAGCAGGTATGGGGAACCTTTGGTCCTTCAGATGTTGTTGAACTACAACTCCCATCAGTCCTAGCAAGCATGGCCAATGGGAGGGGATGTGGGAGTTGAACTTCTGAATAGCTAAAGTCTAGTTTGCCAATGTCCTTCTTAAAATGTGCATAGAATGTGACACAGTACTCCAGGTTCAGCCTGAAAAGAATAACAAAATGGAGGAGATACAACATTTTATAATACACTGTCAGGAAATGCACCTGGCACCAATTACATCAGTTTACAGGCACCAAGCAATGACATTTTTTATTTACCCAGGCTTTTGATGGTAAAGGTGTTCTCTGCTGTGATGCTCATCTTTTCGTGGGGCAGGACAGGGCTTGTCCTTATTACAGTATTGTTGGATGAGCATTATAGAAATTTTGTATTGTATGTTGTCTTACTTTTTCTTTGTTCGTTTCTTTCTTTTTTGGCTTCTGATTGATTTTACCTGTTTGTATTTTATCTTAAGTTGTTCTAAGACTTTTTTATATATAAAGCGACTAACAAATGCTTATGCTAATAATACATAAGTAGTTTTATATATATATATGCGTTGTAAGTATCTGTTTGTGCCGGTTACTTTAAGAAACCTGGAGTGTATATGTATAATATAATATTACACATGTAATAATGTGTGAACTGTGCAAGCATTTTTCACTTTTTAAGCAGAAGCAGGGGTCGGGGAAACTCTCTTCTTATTGAGACTAAGGAGCAAAATGGGAATGAGAAAAAATCCATGTGGATAAGCTTAGCATTGAGACTTTCAGAAAATTCCATCCCTAGTCATGTCCAAAGCTGCTCTGAGGTAATAATGCCTATTAGTGTACTTCAAGGAGCTGCAAGCAACAAAAATTAAATGCCCTCCCCTTCATCTCTACAACAAAATAGAGTTAAGGGACTGACATACTAACTAGAGTAATAATGACCGGAGAGAACTCAGCCATGTAGATTCCTGAAAACATAGACAGTCTCTCTCCCTTTGCCTCTCAAGATTGATTTTGCTCTGGCAGTTCAATTGTTGTTCAACGTTACAATAAAAATGCTTCCAATGCTAACTCAAACTTGATCAGGGCATATGATTCCCTACCAACAGGATAACCTTCTGGGAAAATGCTTATCTGTGCATATTTTATTGGGATATTCTTTTAAAAATAAAAAGCCTACAGGATGCTTTTAGGGAGGAGCATATATTGTTTTGTTTGTTCCTTCATTTGCTGACAAAAGAGTTGTCAAAGATAATGTTTATAACAATTTAACGGGTTATTTGCTTATTAGATATTAATCATTCTGTTGCAGCTAGGGGTCCATGCTGGTGCTCTTTGCCTAGAACAGTGATTCTGATCTCAATTAGATTATGTCTCTCTCCTTTACCTCCCCATAAATCATTCCGGCAAACTGAAATTAACAGCTACTGGAGCGCATTAATAATTTACCTCACACATTGGAAAATGCATTAGCTGGAACCCTCCCATTGCTCTGACTGTTAAGCACATCATTTTGTTTATGAAATATAAACATTTCATGGAAGAGCACTCACACATTGCCGCAGGCCTGGTGACAGCTAAAATGATTGCCCACAATTGCCAGTCAGTCAAGCGCCCAAATAAAGTTTGTTTAAATCCATGAGTCTGTGACTATCCCATTTTCTTGGGCATTAAAACAAAACACAGGAAAAACAACAACATTTAAAGTAACACTGTTCCATTACTGTCTCCCAAAGTAGAATAAAAAAAGGAGGGGAGCAGATTTTCTAGATCGATGGTGTTTTGAGTAGATGTGCTGGTTCTACTATTACTGTTAAATACAGAATTAAAAATGCAGGAACTAGGAAGTTCCCTTCTGTCAATTCAGACTATTGGTCCATCTAGCCTAATATTACCTACATGGTGGTAGCATTCCAGGGTTTCAGACAGATCTTTCCCCCAGCCCTATTTGGAAGTCCTGGAGAATGAACCTAGGACCTTTTGTATGCTGAGAACTGTGTTTTTTCTCTTACAGAGCTACAGATTCCAAGTACCCTTAACCATCTACGTTCCCATGATTCTTTGGGGGAAATCATGTCCTTTAAATGTGTGTTAAATGTGCTTTAAATGTATGGTGTGGATCTGCCCTAGGTAGTGACCAAACAAACAAGAGTCTTTTCTAGCTCTGCCTGCAGATGCCAGAGACTCAGGGCTCATCTACATGGTGGTTTAGTGTGTGTTTGGTGCTACTCACATGTGCTTTTAATTTGCATGGTTCACATGATGTTACTGGCAAATGGAAGCTATCATGCAATTTCCCCCCTGTAAATCTGTACTAACCCAATCCTCTGGTAATACGAAAAGGGAAGAAAAAAACATCTTCACTCCGTTTCTGTAGTACTTGCAGACACTGTGCTCCAATGCTTTTAGGTGGGTGTGTCAATTGTTCCCCTCTCCACGTCCACTTACTCCTCCTCCCTTCTTTCATTTCATTTCCTGTGGGCTGAAGAGCAACTTCTGGCTGCTCTCTCCTGTTCTGCAAGACTTTTTTATGTTGCTGCAAACGGTGCCTGATTTTTCTTTCCTCCCTAATTTGTGTGCAAAAGCATAGCTTTGCTGAAACAAAGATTTGTATTTCAGCTGTATTCCACCAGTGAAAATACAAATAATCACACTTCCAAGTTGTTGTTTTTTAAAAATGAAACTAACTGGTAGAACAAACTGAGCATGCTCGATTGCCAGGTAACCAGAGGGAGTGGAAATGTTAAATTAGAGGGTGTGGTCATTAAGAAACTGCGTGACTGATCCTCAGAGCTTGGAAAAGTTACTTTTTTGAACTACAACTCCCATCAGCCCAATCCAGTGGCCATGCTGGCTGGGGCTGATGGGAGTTGTAGTTCAAAAAAGTAACTTTTCCAAGCTCTGCTGATCCTTCCCCTCAGTGTGAATAGAAAACACAGTGTGTGCAGCTGGCACTGAGCCTTTACTGTGGACGGTGCAAATAGAAAACAGAGGTAAAAACAGCATCTTTAGTACTGTACAAGGTAATGCCCCCATGTGGATAAGCCCTGAAGTCTGGACCTTTTGCATGCAAAATACATGGCCTATCCTGAGCTATAGCCCTTTCCTTAATGCATCCCTCACTGCGAATGGAAATCCTCCCTTCCTCTAACTGAGAATTAATAGGGAGATGAACGGGAAAGCTTCTCCCTCTTATTCATTTTATTGTGAGTCTGTGGCTTATTCCATGTTCAGACTTCCTTTTCCACCGGCCACTGCAAAGACGCAGCCAAGTCCAATTAAAGAGTGTGAAATAGGCACTCTGTCTGCCTACCCCTTCATTTCATCGCATGCATGGTTTGGCTTTCTCTGTCCGGGAGTGGTGGCCACTGTTATGCTGCATGCTTCATGTTCTTGATTTTGATAGTTATTCACTAATAGGCAAAAAACCTTGCGGTTTAAGAATGTACCAATAGCCCACAGATATTTCTATCAAACTTTAAAAAGCAGGGAAATTGGGCAGATATAGGGAATGCACCAGGGGAGTAGGAGACCTGACCTCCTCTCTGAGATATTGGACTGCCCTACAAATTTGTTAAAATGCAAACACCATTTGGGTTGGTCTTTAACAGTCCAATCCACTTCCTGTGTAGCTTGGAAGAATTTGGTAACATGTGTCTCTGAGCATATGGTGAGTGGGGGCAACACCTGCCATCTCCAAAGATGGAGAAGTATATTTTTGTATGTTTGCTGGTGTTCTTCTTTGCTTCTTTCCTGTGTTACTAATGTTTCTACAGAGAATCTAATCTGGAAAATTTTATTTCCCTCATTATTCACCCCAGAAATCTGTGTCAAATTTATTTTTATTAATTTCAAAGCCTTTTTATTGGTCAAGACAGCCTTTTGTGTTTCAAATTGGAGGTTATGTTCTATTTCTGTTTTGGGTGCACTAACAGTTGAATCTGAGACTGAAGTTTGATGCAAAATCAGAGTGATTACAATATGTTGCTACTTCAGAAATGACTCTAGCTGTTGGGAAAAAGAGGATGCATGTTTTCAGCCTGCTGTGTTTAAACCACTTCATTTAAGGAAAGGTGGGCACGGTCAATTAAAAACATAGAGCACACCTAGAATTTTGCTAGAATATATTTCACCTCCCACTGTTTTATATTATTATTATTATTATTATTATTATTATTATTATTATTATTATTATTATTATTATTATTATTATTATTATTATTATTATTATCTTTATTTATACCCCACCCTTTTTCCAAACTGGAACTCAAGGTGGCTTCCAGATAAAAATAAGTACATTATCTTCTGCAGACTGAGACACTCCTGATGTCCACTGGAAACTATTCTGCAGAACAGTCAGTGCCATTATTCCACAATTATTTTTGGAGTTTTTTCAGTGTGAATTTTGTGAAGTGTTGCTGTACTTCACAAATTCACAGAAATAGAAAAAAAAGAAAATGATTTCCTATAGGAAACTTCACTAAAATTGCAAAGTGAATCAGACATATTTAAAGTGACCATCTCAACTGTCTTAATAATGTTGCTTCCTCCCTGCTAAAACAAGATCAGCACAGCAGGTCTTCTTTCTGTTATTTGGGCTGATTGCAGGTGTTGCCAGCATTAACCATATGCTCAGAGGCACATGCTACTAAATTCTTCCAAGCTACACAGGAAGTGGATTGGACTGTGAAAGACCAACCCAAATTGTGTTTGCATTTTGACAACTTTGTAGGGCAGTCCAATATCTCAGAGAGGAGGTCAGGTCTCCTACTCCCCTGGTGCATTCACTATAGCTGCCCAATTTCCCTGCTTTGAAACATCAGAATGGCATGGGGGTATTTTCAATTTAACATTGCGGAATGTGAAAAATCCATGCTGGCTATAGTATACGGCCACTTTTGTGCTTGTATAAAATACAGAGTAATATCTACTTTCCACTCTTTTGCAGTAACCAGATTGTCTTGGGTGACATATCTACCAATTCTCTGTGGAAGGAAATGCCTGAACACTGTTGATACCACTGATGTCACAGTAAAATTCAGTTGGTTCGTAAGTTGTATCGAGTATGATTGTTATAATTCTCAAATGTATAATGAGCTCTGACTTCAGTCCAGTGAAGTTTAATAATTTTGATATTCAAATTAAGATTGATTACAGGTTAGTCCACATTTTCTGCACCTGCAGCATGTGCATGGGCCAATGAGGGAAGCCATATTTTTCTTCTGTGCAGCCCCTGGAAACTAATTTTACAAGATCAGCACAGTGCACTTTCCAGGGACATTTCCAGCTATGTTTTGGACACCCCTGGCCACAGATATGCTTCCTAGCCTCTCAGAAGGGGAAAGGCTTTTACGTTTAATTAAATGAGAGGAAATAAAGAAGAAAATGGTTACAGATTGGTTCTTTTTATTTTTCTTTAGTACATCTTGCAAAGTGTCCAATCTGAATTGTATTCTGTTTCCCTTTTTTACTTTATTGTATTTTGTAACAATATAAGTTTCTTTTTATATCTGTTTGAAAACATATATTAAAAAGCCCTCAGAACATCCTGTATTGTATTACAGTTAGTTCCTTGAATGTTCACACTGAAACCTGGAGCGGATTCATTGCCTCACTGACATCAGAGCCACCAGTCTTCACTGCATGTGTATCTAATTCTCTAAGGATCCTGGGCCGAGATTTAAATTAGCAAATTGGAGGTATTACATCTGAGATCCTGTCTGTTTTTAAGAGTGGATTAGGTAATAGGCTGGATGAGGACCAATAAACGGAAGCTGAATGCTGACAAGATGGAGGTGCTGTGAGCAGGTGGTTCTTGTGTCTGGGAGGATAATGTTCAACCTATCCTGGACATGAATGCCCTCCCCATGAGAGAGCAGGTTTGTAGCTCAGAGGTACTCTTAGTTTCAACACTGTCAGTAGAGGCCAAAGTGGTCTCTGTGGCACTGATTGCCTTTTACTGGCTATTGCAAGTTTGCCAGCTGCAGCCACTTCTGGACAACACAATTCAAGTGTAAAGTGTTGCATGTTGAGGCAAAAAAAATCTTAATTCCACATTTACCAGGAACATGACCTTGGGGTCATGGTGGATAGCTCGATGAAGATGTTGACCCAGCGTGCAGCAGCTGTGAAAAGGGCAAATTCCATGCTAGGGATCATTAAGAAAGGAATTGAAAATAAAACTGCTGATATTGTAATGTTGTTATACAAATCTACGGTGTGATTTCATTTGGAATATTGTGTACGGTTCTGGTCACCACACTTCAAAAAGGATATTGTACAGTTGGAAAAGATTCAGAAAAGGGTAAGCAAAATGATAAAGGGGATGGAACGACTCCTCTAAGAGGAAAGGTTGCATAGAAGAGTATAAAAGTATGCATGGCACAGAGAAAGTGAACAGAGAAAATGTTTTCTCTCTCTCTCATAATACTAGAACTCATGGACATCGAATGAATGTTGGAGGATTCAGGACACACAAAAGAAAGTACTTCTTCACACAGCACCTAGTTAAACTACAGAATTCGCTCCCTCAAGAGGTAGTGAAGGCCACCAACTTGGGTGGCTTTAAAAGAGGATTAGACAAATTCATGGAGGATAGAGCTATCTTTGGCTGCTAGTCATGATGGCTATGCTCTGCCTCTACAGTCAGAGGCAGTATGTTTCTGATTACCAGTTTCTGGAAACCTCAAACGGGGAGAGTGTGCTCTTGCACTCATGTCCTGGTTATAGGCTTCCCATAGGCATCTGGTTGGCCGCTGTGAGAACAGGATGCTGGACTAGATGGGCCATTGGTCTCATCCAGCAGGCTCTTCTTTTGTTATGTCCTCATGGACAAATTCTGCCCATGGTGGAAAGGTTGTAGATCAGTGTTAGAACATCTGCTTTGTGTGCAGAAGGTCCCAGTTTCAATCTTAGACATCTCCAGTTAGATCCCTGTCTGAAATCCTGGAGAGCTATTTCCAGCCGGTGTTGACAATACTGAGCTAGATGATGCAGTTATTTTATGTATGTTATTCCTGATGTGCATTGCCACCACAAACGCTTAAACAGCATCCCATCCCACCCTGCCTCTTCAGGACCCATCTTCAGCAGGGTATTATGTAGTCCTCACCCATAAGTTATTCAGCCCTTTGCCCATTTGAAATAAAAGGGATAATTGCTGCTCCTCATCAAGTTTGTAATTAATTGCCTAATTATTTCATTAAACGTTGCTAATAAAAGAAAAACATTGCTGGTTTTTAATAGGCAAGCTCTGCATTGACCCAAGGGTGAGATTTGGGGAAAGGGGGAGAAATAACCCTTGTTGTATATCTGCATTAGATTGAAATATTACGCTGATTATTTAAAAAAATAGTTTACTTTGTTAGAAATTAGGAGTGACTTTTTAAAAAACAATTGCACATTTGCTATCTTCTGTGACCGCTGCCACAAGAACATAAGAAGAGCCTGGCTGTTCTAGGCCAAGGGTCCATTCAAAATGGCACCCTGTTTCCAGTGTTGGCCAGTGTCCATTGGGATTGGTAGAACAAAGGGCAAGAGGAAAAAAACAGGTGAAGACAGAGCCAATGACAGGCAGAGCCAACCAGTGGCGTAGTCCTTCAGGGTCCCGGGGGTCTTAGACCCTTTACTTTTTTGGGAGCAGGGTCCCAATGTCTCCAGCAGATTCCCTATGTCTCCAGCATCCTACAAGCCAATCAGCATGAAAGGGGAGTCTGTTAGCCACTGAGCAGTCTTCCAACATGCCTCCTTGTCCTTTCCTGCTGATTGGAGCCAATCAGAGTGAAAGGAGGTAAGTCGGCCACTAAGAAGACTTTCTTCAATAGCTGACACTCTCCCCTTTCATGCTTGTTGGTCCTAGGGCCTAATTGTCTATTGTTGTGGAAGAAGGCATTAACAAGGATCTGATTCTCAACCCCCAGCAAAAAAGGGGCATGGCTGTGACTATCATGGAGGGACCTTGCACTTCTGAATTTGCCACTACACTACTGGAGCCAACTAATTCTAAGTTTTGTCACCATCCTCCTCCCTGCTGAATTCTGCAAGGGCAACCCGGAGACGAAGGAGAAGGAAACTGACAGGTAGTGCCACCACCCCATGCACTGGTAGTAAGAATGAAAACAGACAGGCTGGGGGATGAGTGGGGCAAGCTGAGCTTGGTGGGGGAGTGCTCCACTTGCCAGCCCTCATTGCCTGTTTCCAACAGTCAAACACCCGCAAACAGGGCATGAAGGCAATTGCGTTTTACCATTGTTGGCTCTGGTGATACAGGAGGTTCTTCTGGGGGCTCCTGTTTGACAGCCTCAGGCATGGTCCAGTTCCTCAGCTGGTGCCTCTGCAGCCTCTGACTCCGCGTCTGGATTGTTTCTGGATTCAAGGGTCACGACAGGCCATGCTAGCTGGGCGGGACCAACAGCATATGGACAGACATAAGTCTGCTACTTTTTGTTCAGCCCCACCCGACACTGATGCATGCTGCAGCCACATGCCCCTCCAGCTGCATGTCTGATAGCCCTGTGAAGGGGCCATGTGTGTCTGCCCATGTATGCGCATAGGGCTCCTCCATGCAAGAGAGAATCCTAGTTGGCCTCAAACTTCCTCCTCCCCTATTGCATGTCATGATGACCCCTGAATCCAGCAGCAATCCAGCCAAAGGCTGCAGAGGCACCAGGTGAGGACCAGATCAAGTTCAGGGCTCTAAGCCACCTGCTAGAGATGAAGAGACCACTGCAACTGAGGGTGGTGGGCAGGAGCTTCCAGAGGAATGTTCCGGATCACCAGGGCCAACCTGGACCCTCACGGGCTCCTTCATCTGAGCCTGAGGAACCAGATGCCTCCTACTTGCTCTTCATGAGTACAGTGGAAAGGGTTGCCAGGTCTCTGGTTTTTGCCTGCAGACTGTTTCCTTGTGAGTCACCTTAATCTCAAGACTCTTAGCTTTCAGTTTTTTAAAAAAGTAAGTTTCCAGATGGTCTGGTTCAAAAGATATAAACCAAAATGTCAGCCACCCCCCTGCAACTTCTGTTAGTACCTGCTGCTCTAATCCCTGCCCTTTCAGGTTTTCACCAATAAGTGAAGCCAGGATTGCGATTGATAAGATTTGCTGACCCCCAGGCAATAGCTAAACCCACAGTTTCCTTTTCCTGCTTGTCTCACATCAGGGACTCAGTAAATGTATAGTTTTCAGCAGCATAAAGAGTACTTTCTCTGTACAGGATTGGGACTTGATTCTGAGTAAACATGAATAAGATTGCTCTACAGCAAAAGATCACAGCAGGATCTTGGTAGGCATAAACGTGTACATGCAGGGTTTTTTTAATTACTTGCAAATGACATCACTAGGGCCCGCCCCTGAAATCTCAGGGTTTGAGATGCTTCTGACCTGGCAACCCTATCAGTGGAGCAGGGAGCACACCTGAAGGGAGGCCATGGAATGGAGGAAGTGTGCCTGTCTTCAGGCCAGGGAGTTGGCCCTTTAAGGCTCTGAAGTTCTCCATGAGAGGGTGGAGCCTGGAGGAGGCAGTCTGGAGACAGAGGCTTAAAAGGCCTCCAGACTGCTCCCAACTGTCATTGGAGCAAGTTGCTCGCTCGGAGCTAGCTTTTGTATTGCAACTTCTGATCATGAGATTTGCAACTGGGTCTCCAGAAGGCAGGACAATAGCTTCCTCACATTGGTAAGCCATTGCCTCCATTGTTGCTACTAATGATAGAAGAGCCCAGCGTTCCTTCTTTTATGGGACATCAGGGTTGCCAACTGACTAGAGAATGCCTGTGTCACTCTTATGGGTAGCCAGAAATTGCTTTGTGTCCAGATGTCATATCTGGAAAATTGTCTCTCTATTCCCTGAGTAGAAAACTGCAGCAGCTAAACTGACTGTGGATGAAGGGGCTGACCTGGCATGTATTACCAAGGCATCGTCTCCTTTACCAGAAAACCTCTTGATCTTGCGATCAGCTTAGAGGGTCTGCACTTGGAGTTGGGCCAGAGAGACAGACTGAGAATTCTGCTGGTCTATCGACTGTGCTGTTATGCAGCAGCATCCCTGACCAAGCCAGCCAAGGTCATCTCTGGTGTGGTGGTGAAGGACTTCAGGACTATAGTTCTGGGTGACTTCTGTATCCATGCAGAGGCTTCCAGCATGGAACTTCATGGTCTCCATGACAATCATAGGGCTATCTCACATGGTCATCAGTCCAACACCAGGCAGGGCATACCTTTGCTGTACCCTTACCCAAAGTGATATGAGGAATGTACCAAAAGTGTGTATGTGTGGGATGCAATGCACTCCCTTTTCATGGTTGACATGGGAGTGCATTATAGGGGGGAAATTGCCATTACCAGTTTGGACTGGTAATGGCAATTTCACCCTGTAAGTATGATGGGCATGTTCGGATGGTGCACCCTCGGAGACTGATGCAAACTGTTGTGTTCCTGAATGCTCAGGGTATTTTCCAGCAGAGAAAGCTGACTATCCTGTTGAAGCCCTGGTTTCAGTGTGGAATGGTGAGATGAAACAGGTGGTTGACATGATGGCTCCCGACCATCCACTCTGGCATTGTGGAGCCTGAGTGGTTCCTTGGTATTCTGGGGAGCTTCAGGCTATGAAGCAAGCCAGATGAAGGCTAGAGTGCAAGTGGTGCAAGTCTCACTGTTAAGGCATACCGAACACAGTTAGTGCACATGATTGTGCCTGCCATGTAGCAGTGTGGGCTATAAAGAAGGTCCATTTTGCAGCTTGCATTGCATCCTCGAGTAGCTGGCTGCTGGCGTGATTTCAGATGGCCTGGAGGTTACTGATTCCCACTGTGGAAGAGAGGCCTCTGGAGCATTTGAAAATCTGCTGTGACAAACCGGCTACATGCTTTGAAGATAAAGTTGTTTGACTTCAGAGCGACCGCAACTCTGCAATTGTTGTAGTTCCAGATGAAGTACCCAATGCCACAGTTGGTGGATGTGCTGTGGATTGGTTTCAGCTTCTGTAGTCATCTGATGTGGACAAGGTGCTGGTGGCTGTATGCTCAACCAGATGTCCTCTCATCCCTCCTGGTTTATCACCTGATGCAGAGGAATCCAACTTCTGGTCCCTGACAGAAATAATGTTCTTTACCACTGGCCTCTTAATATAATTCCTCCCTCTCCTTTTTAAGTGCAAGTAAACAAGCAAATTGTTCCTCTGTGTAACCTGGACAATCACACCAAGGGTGTAGTTCTTTCTGGAGGTTATGTGGTGGAGGGATGGCCTCATGCTGCTCGTCTTGCATGCTGTTTGGTGCCTCTACCAAATGAATGCATGAACTGTGGCTTTGTGTCCTGATAATACACTGCGGATTGACTCCTGTTTTCTCTCCAGCTTCCAGCATGCATGATGGTTTGAGGGAAAGCCTTAGAAATTTATGATGATTATCAATATGTTTCATTCAGTATGTAGGAGAAACTATGAGAAACATATTTCATTACAAGGTAGGTTTGTAGTTAACAGGACAAAATGAGAGTAAAGTAATAGATCAGTGCAATATGTCAAGCAAGAGGAAAGCCCAATTTATTGGAAATAAATAATACCCAACATTCACAAATACATAATATGGGGAAAAAAAACCTTCTGTTTAGTAGAAGTGATTGCATATTGCAATTAACAGATCTGATTAACAAACCCATTCATTTATAGCAGGTCTCCCTTCTTGGTTAAAAAGGAGTTCAATATTGGTGCTGTAAATACCTACACCTCACCTTTGGAGGCATATATGATTTCCTTAAGAATAATGGCACAATCCCCCAGTTCATGCTGCTCATGTCTAGATGGATCATCACAGAGCCTAATGAAGTCCTACTCCTTCCCTGTCCTTGGTGTGTGTTTATAGATGAGATTTATAACAACAACAACAACAACAAGAATAACAACTTTCTATTTTGCCCTTTCTCCCAAAGGAGCCTAGGATGGCATGACAAAGCGCACCACCCATTATCCAGAAGAGGAGGGAAGCTGATCAAATTAAGGTCCCTCCAGACGGTCACTACTTTCCCGGATGGATTCAAGCACAAACTAGATATTTAGGTTTGTGCAATTAAAGTGGATTAAAGTGCTCTGTCATCCTAGTGTAATAAATGTGTGTGTGCGTGCGCGTGCGCATGCCTGTGTGTTTTAATGGACTTTCTGAGGTTCGGAAAGCAATGGGGAAATGCACTGGAAAATGTGGGATGAACGAATGATTAACAGGAAGATGTATATTAGCATGAATGTAGGATGAATGCTCATTGTTGCATAACTGCTCTGCAAACAAATAAGAATGAATGGTCAATAAAGACTGGACCAGTTTAACTTCCATATATGCTTTGTGCAAGCAAATTGGGATGAATGTTCAATAAACAGGCTGTTTGGAGGAATCCTTAATCAGCTGAATGATTGTGAATGATTATGACGGTGGTGGTTATTTATTTTTAATTTTTTTGGTATCTAATAAGCATTAGCTTTGGGTCTTTTAAAGATTGCAGTTCCCTGGGCAGACAGTGATTTTTCCATATTTTCCTAACATTACCAGATCATATTTTGCAGTGTCTCAGATAAGATGCAATTTGACATGGTGGACTGAGAATTCCACAGCAAATCTTTTCTTTGATCATCAAAACAGGCAAATAATGGAAAACAGGTTCTTCTCATGATGGAATAAACAGCAAGGGCACATATGTAATATCCGTTTGTGTATGTCCTGGGAGACTGAGAGGAAGCTTTGAGGTTCCTAAAGTGAGCAAACATTGAGGTCACAGAAGAATCATGGTCACCTGATCTTTTTTTCCCCAAGGTAAGGTTTTTCCCACGGGGTGGGGAAAACCCTTTGTCTGGAAGTAGCATGTTTTATCAGCAGCCACTGCTGTCTTTGTAAATGTATTTGAGTGTGTTTATCCTGAGAAAATACAACCCTGTTTGTTTCTTCATAAGTAGTCTTTGTTACCCAGTCTTGACCTCTTGGCCTCTGATTAGGTGGCTAATTCCGATGGTGAGATTCTTATCACTATAGTCATGACAAATAACGATGTCTGTACCCACTGAACATTGTGTGAATTGTTTGTGGAGAATGGAGTCTTTGGGATCTACGTGGGACATGATTGGTATTTAGGCCTGGTTTCTGTACTTGGTGGCACCCATGTTATCTGCTGTGTCACAGTGTCAGTAGTGTAGTGGCCAATTCAGAAGTGCAGGGTCACAGCTACCCTCCACCCCGAAGACTACACAACCTTCTAAGATTATAGAATAATCTAGCCAGCTTGAATACTGCTTTCTGATTGTCTATCCCTGTCACCATTTGACTCTCCTTTTTCACTGTCAGAGATATTGCTTGCATTACTGAATTCAGTGTATACATATCTATCACCTGCTGCTACCAAACATGATGTGGATGGGAAGCTATCCTCAGGATTCACTGTCTCCTGCAGTTACAGAACTCTCTCTCCACAACTTGGCTTTCTGAAGCAGGAACTAATAGGAACTCCTTTCATTCTAACTGGCTCTAATCAGCAGGAAACAACAAGGAAGCAAGTTAGAGGACTCTTCCCAGCGGCTAACCCACTTTCCTTTCATGCTGATTGGCTCATAGGATGCTGGAGACATAGGGATCCTGCAGGGACCTGGCTCCCCAAAATGTAAAGGGTCTAAGACCCCTTGAGACCCTGGATGACTACACCCTTGCACAGCGTGCAGGGCCACTAACAGGCTAGTGAAAATAGTGTGAAGGTGCTAATTCTATGAGGCTTGTAGGTGCGACGCCTGCCATTTGCATGACCTCAGCAACCAATTGTCAAGCAGCCACCCTTGCTTTAATGGTGTGCTTATCTCTCAGAGGCAGAGCACACACTTTGTATGCAAAAGTCCTTAGGTTCAATCCCTAGCATCTCTAGTAAGGACAGGGAAAGAACTCTGTTGAAACCTTGGAGAAGAGCGGCTAGTGTAGAAAATATGGAGCTAGATGAAACAATGTGTATCCAGCATCCACATGACTATGCCAGTTCATAAAACTGGAGCCTATAAGGGTAAGCAAGTGGCCACCTAAGGTACTTCTACAGGTGATAAAAGTGTAACTCACTGACAATATAAAACAGGCCGAAAGCAAGCAAGCAAGCAAGCAAGCAAGAATCTTATGCACACCATGTTCCTTATAGGCATCTGTGATCTCTTCTTCAAATAGGTCTTCTTGCCGGCAGAATCTATTTATGTGTATAATTACCGTCATAGTGACATGCACTGGATGAATCTCATGGCTCCCGGTGGAGCCACAGCCTCTCAGATGAAGAAAAGAAGAATCTTAATCATTGCAGGGACTAGCCTTTTCAAGTGAGGTTATCAGGCCAGCGTCAGCACCCAGCATCCTTAGGTAGCCCCCGTGCCATTGCAGGATCCACTACTGAAACGCCCTTGTACCCCATGCCATTTGGCTGTCAGGAGCAGCCACTGCAGTGGGGCAGTGCCAAGAAGCTACCCTCTCAACACCGGTGTTGTTGCTGCTTAAAAATAACCAATAATGTCACATTCAAAAGTAGTCCCAAAGTTGATGACATTTGTACCTAGCAAACCCCCCCCCCCATCTTTTATATGTCTCAGCCCAGAAGATCAGAAAGTCCCCTCAGAGTTCTTCTGGAAGCAACTCCGATATGCAGGCTCTCAAGGCTGGAGAGTGGAGCAAAGCAGGTGGAAACAGCCATCCCTTGATGGCAAACAGAGTCTCTCTCCCCTCACAGTTCTTCTTTTAGAAGTTTTTGGAAAACACTTATCTCTGCTATCCTTCTTCCACCTGTTTTAGTGCTGACAAAATATAATCACTCA